>NW_027361759.1:11397500-12692500 GCF_039654945.1 Dendrobates tinctorius
AGTATGTATGTATGTAGTATGTATGTTTCCTAGATTCCTGCATTTAATATGTGCTGCAGGCACGGCAAGTAAAATGTTTTGCCTCTTCAGATATAGGCTCTGAAAGTATGGTGATGAGGCTACAAACAGATGGCGACGCGCATGTGCACCACACCTGAGTCTCCTGCTTCTTGCCAACGGCCTCTAACATTTGTGGCATGCGGATATGACGTCATCAGGGGGGTTTTCCTCCATGCACGCCACAATTGAGTGCTGAAAGCGGCTGCACCTGAGACCCGGGGGTGGTGGTGAAGTACGCGACGGAGGATTGGCCCATGACTGGGTGTGTATACTATATAAATCAAACAGGTCTCAAGTCATGACACACACAATTTCCTTGAAAACGCTAAAAAGGTGAAATGTGCGGCGGACTCCAGGAATTCTGTGAACAGGTGATTAAATGGGTATGTGCTCATGTTATATGTGATTACCAGCAAGGGGATTTTTTCCTCTATATGGCACTTTGCACTTTACAGACCACTATGGGTCTAGGTGGATATATGCTTATATGCTGATATATTTTTGCACTTTACCATTACCTGTATCCATTCCTTTATTCCTGTATTTGTGTGTATTTCACTTGGGTATACATTCCTTCCTCTTACTTGTATTTTGTTTGTGTATTTATCTATGATATGAATTTGCTTAAAATTAATTTTTTATGATATATCTCTCTTTGTGAGTGGTGTGCTCAGGATACTTTGCATCCACTTTTTGAACTCTGAGAAGCACCTGGTCGATGCCATCAGGCAAAACGAACAAGGACAAAATCTCACGGTGGGACGGTGAGATTGAGACTGAGTGGTGCTGTTTGGTGGGTCACCTGAGATGGCAAAGGTGCACCATTAACCACCCTGATGGTCAGGGGTTGGGGCAATAACACCAGAGGAATGGTGTGCTTTAGGGCGAAGGTCGAGCACATAAAGTTCTCTTCTGCCCCAGAATCCACTGTGACCTCTACCTCCCAGGTGGAAGCCCCGCTATCTAAGGTCCCTCGGAATAATGGTTTGGGAGAAAAGGGTTTCATATTAGTTTGACCACCACCTATGACCACTGGACGTGATCGTTTTTTCGACCGCAGAGGATACGTGCTAGCTGAGTGACCAACCTGCCGGCACTGGTAACAACGTGCGGAGCTTCACACCAGATGTGGCTTGGGGCCGGCGCGGGACACCTCCATAGGTTCAGAAGGTGTAAGCTTCTGAGTGGGAAATCTTAGTGGCTTGAAGAAGGTGGGAGCCTAGTTAACCCTTCGTCTGGATTGCGCACGTTCCAGCCCGCACTCCGTGAACCGGAGAGCAATGCGGGTGGAGATGGCAATCAATTCCTCCAGACTTGTGGGGACCTCTCTGGTTGCTAGAGCATCTTTGACATGCTCCGCTAACCTTCTCCAAAACACAGGGACGAGGGCTTTGTCTGGCCACTCCAGTTCGGAAGTCAATGTCTGGAATCGGACGGCATAATGGCTGACCGAGAGAGACCACTTTGTTAGGGCCAATAATTGGAGAGAGGTGTCGTGCGTGATCCGTGGTTCCAAAAAGACCTGCTTCAGGGCCATGAGGAACTGAGCAGCGCCTTGAACCACGGGGTCATCACGCTCCCACAATGTCGTAGCCCACTCTAACGCCCTGCCTGATAGGCGAGAAATAATAAACCCCACCTTAGCCCGCTCTGTAGGAAATCGCGTGGCCAGTAACTCAAGCTGGAAAGAGCACTGACTCACGAAACCCCTGCAGGCGGTGCTGTCAACACAAAACTTATCAGGCAACGGGAGGCGGGTTATTGTTGGCGTGGATGTGGACACAAGTGAGACAGCCTTTGCGACTGCCTGAGCAGCGGCCACAGTAGCATTCACAGCTGAGGTGGAGCTCTCAATAGCCACCAACCTGCTCTCCAACTGCCGAATGTACCACTGTAGCTGCTGCAAGTCCGCCATTACTAGCCAGACCCTGGCGCTAGTATAATGTTAGGGATGGCGGAATGCACTAAATAAATAATAAGTGCATTCGCCGCCCGCGGTCCACCGTGCAGTATGTGTTACACCGCTGCTAGCTAATGGCTGACGCGCTATATGGCGGTATAACACACGCGGGTTGAACGTCACCCGTTGTGAGCGGAGCGTACCCTGTTGACTCACAGACGCTTTAAACATAGACATGAATACCGAGCCTGCTGACCTCACAGGACTCGGCAGCGTGCTCACACGGTATTCGGTCAGAGGACTAGGCCCTAGACTCTGGGTCAAAGTCCATCTTGACCTACCATGCGTGCGGCGTCGCTACCGCCCCAACTGCTGCTGACTGCAGTGCGGCGACTAATCCAGCTGCAATACGACAATGCCCAGACAGGCGCACCTGTCGGATGCTAGCACCGTGAAGATGGAGACCATGGCCTGTAACGTGCCACTGACTGGCGCTGACTCTGACACTAGTTCCCTGTCCACATACGTAATATCAGAGGGAAGGGAATCACAATGAGTCATTTGCAAGTCCATACATCCATCATCATACACACAGCTAGCATCTAGTGTCTATACTAGCGCATGACCGAGCGGCCATGCGGACCTTTTATAGCCGTGCGCTTCCGGGACCTTCCAGATCTCTGGAATAACCAATCTGATCAGGAGAAGGACCTGAGTACGTGACTTCCGATCTCCACTGGGAGATCGTCTCTTGAGCATGCCCAGTAGCGTGGCTAGAGGACTTAGCCTCTGGAGTGGCTTGCTGCAGAGCAGGCTGCGCTACTATTGCTGGTCCAGAGGTGGCAGCAACAACCAGACCCAGAGAGCTGGTATGAGCAGGGCATCTGGATCACCGAGATTGCTGTGCAGGTCCCTGAGAGGTCGGAGGAGAATGGGAGACCGCTGGCTGCATGGCTCTGGACTCCTGCTGTGCAGACGCAGGAACCCGACGCCTTACTGTTATGAATGAGTCACCGAGGAGAAAAAAGCAAAACAAGCTAAGTCACAGAACACCAGAGAGGTTGGTAACTATGCAGATTGCAGATCCCTTTTCTTACCACACAACTAGCAGCAGCCATGGAGCATACCTACGATGTTCCTAGATGCTTCGTCACAGCCAGAGGACTAAATAAGCCTGAAGCATGAAAAGGGGAAAACTAACTGCCCCAGAGCAGACCCCAAAGGAATAGATAGCCCCCACACATGTATTGACGGTGAAACAAGATGAAGGCACAAACACAGGCAGGAAAATAGGCTGAGCAAACGATGGGGCCCAAACTAACTAGAAAGGAAAGGAAAGACACTGTCTGCAACCTGCAAAAAAATCCTACAAAAATCATGTCCAACACTAGCAAAATTAACCCTGAAGTCACTAGACTTCTCCCACTATGTCAGCACTCTGAAATATTCTGAGACAGAGCAAAAAGAGACCAAACTAGTAAGGAACAAAAAGCAAATTGGCAAAATACTGATAAATAAGAGTGGAAATTCAGCACAGTCCCCAGCCGGGGCTGGCTGACCACACAAAAAACTGAATAGACCAACAAAATCAAGTGTGAACATTAGCAGAAAAACTTCGCTTTAGATGACTGGAACAGAGCTGAAAACCAAGAGCTGACGAGCCAGAAGGAATCACCAGCAACTGAATAGGGCGTCGGCTGCCTTAATTCCAATCTGAGACTCCTGAGGTCCAATTGTCATCCTCATTCTCAGGTGGCAGATCTCCACCGATCAAATCAGCCTCACTACCTCCTGTTACCACCAGAGGGAGTCTGGAAGGAGAACTCACAACTGGTGAACCAGAGAATTAACTCACAACACCTAACATTTACTTACTCGTCCACGCTCCCTCGTCATTTGCTTCCTCCCAGGACCTGCGCACGGCACACAGGTCTCCTGGGAATGTGCTTAGGGTGCGAGAGCGCTCCGGCCTCTTAAAGTGCCTGCGTGTTGCTAAAGGTGTCTCCAGCCAGTCGCTGTGAGACATCTGATATTTAAGGCACCCTCCCCTAATGTGAGGTGCTTTAGCAACTTCAGTAATCCGTCTTTATCCTGCTATATAGTTGTCAGGTCCCCGTTCCTGTGCTCCCAGTATCTGATCCTGTCCATCCTGCTAACCTGATCCAGTCTGCTCCACTGTACCTATAACTGAACCTGTAGTGCCTGTGCCTAGTCCTGTTCCTTATGCATCTGAACCGCTCTTGTGTACCTGCATCGGTGACCATTCAATCCTCCTGTTGCCAGTCATGCTTGTGACAGATCCGGCATTTGTCTACCTGCCACCTACATCCTGCTAACCAGTTCCTGGGTGGTCCTACTACCCTGTTTTCTTGGGGGTCAGCTTCCGTGGTTCCGAGAGTCCATCCTGGCTTAGCACCTGGTGTCCACCTGGGTTTAATACTAACCATATCATCAGGGGCTATAGGGAAGAACCCAGTGTTTGTAATATCACAGCAGTCATCCCTGCATGTCTTCCCACCCCCCCCACCATGCAGGGACACCGACTTACTCACCACTCCAGGCCCTGTAATGAGTTCCCTGTCCTCTGCTTGCTCTGTGCATACTTTCTGGCTACATGATTAGAGCGGCTGTGCCTGCACTTTCTGATTAGTGATGAGCGAGCACTAAAATGCACGGCCTGCGTCCTCAGTTATAAAGATAGGGGACGCATGCAGCGTCATGCGCCCGGAGGCGGAGCTATCGGAGGGGGCATGGCAGGGGCGGGGCTTAGCGGTGGCCGTGCGCAGGCCGTCACTGCGCACTGCAAAGCAAATGTGACACTAGCCTTAGATGTCCAAGTGGTCATGGTAAAGATAGCATAGTAAGGTGCTATGTTCAGTCCCTGGGGAGCTCATGCCCCATGCGTATCAACACAAAAGAAGTGTCTTCATCAGGGGTAGTGTACAGATAATAGTCAAACCAGACCCTCTTTATACCCACATAATAAGGAAATAATTACCAGCTGTGAGGCTAAGTCAGCATGTTGCGTTTCCATGGCATACATACAGATCAGGTGTTCCGGTCCCAACATCCGTCACGCACAACTCACGCAGGTGCACATACAATGTATGACATATACCCTCACATCATCAAGGAAGTCCTAATGCGCATGCCCCTTGGCGTCCAAAGTAACCACAGACGCTGTTGCACAAATGCGCAGATGCGCACCACGTGTCGCCGTACATCCTAGTGCACATGCGCGAAGGTGTCCATGCAACCATAGACACTAATACAAACAAAATACTTAGGCGGCACATGCGCTAAGGTATCCCTGGCAACCGTAGATGCTATTACAAGCCAAATATTTAGGCAGCGCAGGCACCAGACGTGTCAAAACATTGAATGAATAAGGACACAATGCGCATGCTTAAAGATAAATGGGTCAAATAGAATATACAAATGCCGATAGATGAACCAAATTTATTCAGTAAGTAAATTCTGTCATCATGAATATAACAAATTACAGCTCGAAGGGTGATATGATGAAACCCTATTTGCAAGTATAAATACAATATACAGTTGTAGCCAAAAGTATTGACACCCCTGCAATTGTGTTTTGGAGAGGAGAGTCTCCTGACGTGGCTCTAGGAGGAACTGAAGACATACAGTTGTGGCCAAAAGTATTGACACCCCTGCAATTTTGTCAGATAATACTCAGTTTCTTCCTGAAAATGATTGCAAACACAAATTCTTTGGTATTATTATCTTCATTTAATTTGTCTTAAATGAAAAAACACAAAAGAGAATGAAGCAAAACATTGATCATTTCACACAAAACTCTAAAATGGGCCAGACAAAAGTATTGGCACCCTCAGCCTAATACTTGGTTGCACAACTTTTAGCCAAAATAACTGTGACCAACTGCTTCCGGTAACCATCAATGAGGTTCTTAAAATGCTCTGCTGGAATTTTAGACCATTCTTCTATGGCAAACTTCTCCAGGTCCCTGATATTAGAAGGGTGCCTTCTCCAAACTGCCATTTTTAGATCTCTCCACAGGTGTTCTATGGGATTCAGGTCTGGACTCATTGCTGGCCACCTTAGAAGTCTCCAGTGCTTTCTCTCAAACCATTTTCTAGTGCCTTTTGAAGTGTGTTTTGGGTCATTGTCCTGCTGGAAGACCCTTGACCTCTGAGGGAGACCCAGCTTTCTCACACTGGGCCCTACATTATGCTGCAAAATTTGTTGGCAGTCTTCAGACTTCATAATGCCATGCACACGGTCAAGCAGTCCAATGCCAGAGGCAGCAAAGCAACCCCAAAACATCAGGGAACCTCTGTCATGTTTGACTGTAGGGACCGTGTTTTTTTTTTCTTCGAATGCCTCTTTTTTTTTCTCCTGTAAACTCTATGTTGATGCCTTTGCCCAAAAAGCTCTACTTTTGTCTCATCTGACCAGAGAACATTCTTCCAAAACGTTTTAGGCTTTTTCAGGTAAGTTTTGGCAAACTCCAGCCTGGCTTTTTTATGTCTCGGGGTAAGAAGTGGGGTCTTCCTGGGTCCCCTACCATAGAGTCCCTTTCCATTCAGATGCCGACAGATAGTACGGGTTGACACTGTTGTACCCTCAGACAGCAGGGCAGCTTGAACTTGTTTGGATGTTAGTCGAGGTTCTTTATCCAACATCCGCAAAATCTTGCGTTGAAATCTCTTGTCAATTTTTCTTTTCCGTCCACATCTAGGGAGGTTAGCCACAGTGCCATGGGCTTTAAACTTCTTGATGACACTGTGCACGGTAGACACAGGAACATTCAGGTCTTTGCAGATGGACTTGTAGCCTTGAGATTGCTCATGCTTCCTCACAATTTGGTTTCTCAAGTCCTCAGACAGCTCTTTGGTCTTCTTTCTTTTCTCTATGCTCAATGTGGTACACACAAGGACACAGGACAGAGGTTGAGTCAACTTTAATCCATGTCAACTGGCTGCAAGTGTGATTTAGTTATTGCCAACACCTTTTAGGTGCCACAGGTAAGTTACAGGTGCTGTTAATTACTAGTGTTGAGCGATACCGTCCGATACTTAAAAGTATCGGATCGGATGGTATCGGCCGATCTAAAAAAAATATCGGGTATCGCCGATTTCGATACCGGAAGTCCCATTCAAGTCTATGGGACTTCCGGTATCGGAATAAGAAAAACCCTATTTTGCCTTGTACAGCCTCTCTGGGGTCTGTACGGGCCTTTCGGGGGGCTGTGCCGGCCTGCCGGGGGGTCTGTGCAGGCTCCGGTGGTCTGTGCCGGCCTGCCGGGGGGCTGTGCCGGCCTGCCGATGGTCTGTGCAGGCTCCGGTGGTCTGTGCCGGCCTGCCGGGGGGCTGTGCCGGCCTGCCGGTGGTCTGTGCAGGCTCCGGGGGGGCTGTGCCGGCCTGCCGGGGGGCTGTGCCGGCCTGCCGGTGGTCTGTGCAGGCTCCGGTAGTCTGTGCAGGCATCGTCCGATGGGACTACAAGTCCCATCGGGCGATGCCTGCTACCATGACAGTGATTGACACATTAGCCAATGATGGGACAGTAGTAGTCCCATCATCCGGCTAATGTGTTGAATGTAAAAAAAAAAAAAAAAAAATTTACATGCTACATACATACTACATGCATACTACATGTAACATACATACAACATACATGCTACATACTACATGCATGCTACATACTACATACATGCTACATACATACTACATACATAATACATATATACTACATGCATGCAACATACATACAACATATATACTACATGCATGCAACATACATACTACATATATACTATATATACTACATGTAACATACATACTACATATATTCTACATGCTACATACATGCAACATACACACTACATGCTACATACATGCAACATACATGCTACATACATACTACATACATACACTACATGCATGCAACATACATATATACTACATACAATACATACATATAGACATACAGTACATATAACATAGAGTACATACTCACCGTCACTTGTCACTTTGATCCCCGAAGCCATTATCGCCTGAGGAATAAATATCAAAATAAAAAAACACCAATATACTTACCCCGATCCGCAGAAGTCCACGAGGGTCCCACGTCCATCTTGCGTGGAGAACAGCAGCATCAGCTGATGCTATCGTTCTCTACCAGCTCCAGGAATACAATGTCGGAAGGTAGGTATCCTTCCGCACTGTATTCCTCCACCACTTTAAAAAAAAAAAAAAAAGTCCCTAGTCTCACTTTATACCATTGCTGCGTGGGAAATTCCCACACAGCAATGGCATAAAGTGAGACTAGGGACTTCTTTTTTTACAGTGGTGGAGGAATACACTTCCGTCATTGTATTCCTGGAGCTGGTAGAGAACGGTAGCATCAGCTGATGCTGCTGTTCTCCACGCAAGATGGACGTGGGACCCTCATGGACTTCTGCGGATCGGGGTAAGTATATTGGTGTTTTTTTATTTTGATATTTATTCCTCAGGCGACAATGGCTTCGGGGATCAAAGTGACAAGTGACGGTGAGTATGTACTCTATGTTATATGTACTGTATGTCTATATGTATGTATTGTAAGTAGTATATATGTATGTTGCATGCATGTAGTATATATGCAGTATATATGTAGTATGCATGTTGCATGCATGTGGTATATATGTAGTATGTATGTTGCATGCATGTAGTGTATGTATGTAGTATGTATGTAGCATGTATGTAGTATGTATGTAGTATGCATGTAGTATGTTGCATGTATGTAGCATGTAGTGTGTATGTTGCATGTATGTAGCATGTAGTATATATGTAGTATGTATGTTACATGTAGTATATATAGTATATATGTAGTATGCATGTTGCATGCATGTAGTATATATGTTGTATGTATGTTGCATGCATGTAGTACATATGTATTATGTATGTAGTATGTATGTAGCATGTATGTAGTATGTATGTTACATGTAGTATATATGTAGTATGCATGTTGTATGTATGTAGCATGTATGTAGCATGTAAAAAAATTTTTTTTTTTTTTTTTTTACATTCAACACATTAGCCGGATGATGGGACTACTACTGTCCCATCATTGGCTAATGTGTCAATCACTGTCATGGTAGCAGGCATCGCCCGATGGGACTTGTAGTCCCATCGGACGATGCCTGCACAGACCCCCGGAGCCTGCACAGACCACCGGCAGGCCGGCACAGACCCCCGGCAGGCCGGCACATACCACCGGAGCCTGCACAGACCACCGGCAGGCCGGCACAGACCCCCGGAGCCTGCACAGACCACCGGCAGGCCGGCACAGACCCCCGGCAGGCCGGCACAGACCACCGGAGCCTGCACAGACCACCGGCAGGCCGGCACAGCCCCCGGCAGGCCGGCACAGACCACCGGAGCCTGCACAGACCACCGGCAGGCCGGTACAGACCCCTGGACAGTCGGCACAGCCCCCCCGAAGGCCCGAACTGACGGCGCATCATGATGCGCACAGACAGCGTATCATGATGACGTCATTTCGGCAGCCAATCAGAGCCACAAAAGTGGCTCATTGCATTTTGGACTTCCGATTCCGGTATCCGATACGAAAAAAGTATCGGTACTCGGTATCGGAATTCCGATACAGCAAATATCGGCCGATACCCGATACTTGCGGTATCGGAAAGCTCAACACTATTAATTACACAAATTAGAGAAGTATCACATGATTTTTTGAACAGTGCCAATACTTTTATCCACCCTCTTTTTTATGTTTGGTGTGGAATTATATCCAATTTGGCTTTAGGACAATTCTTTTTGTGTTTTTTCATTTAAGACAAATTAAATGAAGATAATAATACCAAAGAATTTGAGAATTTGTGTTTGAAATCATTTTCAGGAAGAAACTGAGTATTATCTGACAAAATTGCAGGGATGTCAATACTTTTGGCCATAACTGTATAGGGTGCACATAAAAGTAAAAGCAGTGCACAAGCGCAACATTATCTATGTTAACCGTAGACACCGTTGCAAAAAAGGCAAGTGAACGGCGTATACACCAGGGGGACCAAGACTCCATGGTGTGTGGAGAGATATTTAGAGCTTTGCGTGCATACATCAAAAGAATTCAAAGTGCACAAACAGCGGTAATGTGCACAGAAGTTCACCATACTTAGAGATGTTAAAGACCAAAGAATATGAAAGTAAAAACCATAAGCACACATAGTGCCTAATTAAATCATGGACAGGTGATAAACCGAGAAGGAAATCAAACACTGATGTCATGAGGTTATGATTATTTATTTAGATATATATGAATATAAACTCACTCCCTTGCCTATGAATGCCATTAAATCACACTTAACCGGTTACAGCTTCAAGGGTCAAATGATGGGACCTTATGTGCGTGCATAAGTAGTGCATATAGAGTGTACCTAAAAACACAAACCATAGCACATGCAGCACGCAAGTACAAAGGTGTCCACAGTAATTGTGGACATAGTTATCAGAAACAGTTGGACAGATCATTCACAAAAATTTGGACACATCCCAACAACCCATTGAACAGACGTCATGGATGACCACATGCAACCAAAGTTCCAAAACCAAAGTATTCATTTGGTACTCCCATACTGTTTGCTTATGCACTGAATGCAAGTCTGCCCTGCACCAAAGGTACACACACCCCAGTAAGTCTTTAAACCGAGGTACTGGATGGCCACATGAAATCAAAGTTCCCAGTTTTCATTTGGTATTCCCATACTGTTTGCTTATGCATTGAACGCAAGGCCTGTACTGCCCCAAATTTACAAGCACCCCACTAAGCCTTTGAACACATGTACTGGATGGCCACATGAAACAAAAATTCCCATTATTATGATTTTTTTTAAGTCACCTAAAGTTTGAAGTGAATGCAAGGTTTTCCCAAAATTTGCACACACTCCAATCCCAGTGTTCACACCACCAAGAGATTGAAACACAGTACAACAAACATGAAAAAATACTGTAAAAAAATCTAACAATAAACAGCAAGTGCTAGTAAAAGGATGATAACAAAAATACCCTCTTTTGTTATCTTTTTACTAGCACTTGCTGTTTATTGTTAGATTTTTTTTTTTTACAGCAGAGTATTCTTTCACGTTTGCTGTACTGTGTTTCAGTCTCTTGTTGGTGTGAACACTGTCTTACAGACTTTTACACTGTATGTGCATGGCCCATGCGTTTGTATTCTATTGGTTTCTTGCTTTCGCAAGTTTTTGGGAGGTCTCCACCCCTCTTGTCGGCCATGCACGTATAAAGCCTTCCTACACAGCATGTCCACATCAGACATTACCTCTCTAAATCCTGCTCATATAGGTACTGTTCACATGGTCGGGTTTTAAATATATTGGTTAGGACTAGTGTTGAGCATTCCGATACCGCAAGTATCGGGTATCGGCCGATACTTGCTGTATCGGAATTCCGATACCGACTTCCGATATTTTTTCAATATCGGAAGTCGGCATCGGAATCGGAAGTTCAAAGTTGATTGACAGCCTGACGTCATCATGATGCGCGGTGTGTGCGCATCATGATGCGCCGTCATTTCGGGCCTTCCGAGGGTCTCTGCCGGCCTGCCGGGGGGCTGTGCCGGCCTGCCGGGGGGCTGTGTGGACTGCCCGGGGTCTGTACCGGCCTGCCGGGGGGCTGTGCCGGCCTGCCGGTGGTCTGTGCACCCTGTGGGGGTCTGTACCGGCCTGCCGGGGGGCTGTGCCGGCCTGCCGGTGGTCTGTGCACCCTGTGGGGGTCTGTACCGGCCTGCCGGGGGGCTGTGCCGGCCTGCCGGGGGGCTGTGCTGATGTCCGGGGGTCTGTGCAAGCATCGTCCGATGGGACTACAAGTCCCATCTGGCGATGCCTGCTACCATGACAGTGATTGACACATTAGCCAATGATGGGACAGTAGTAGTCCCATCATCCGGCTAATGTGTTAAATGTTAAAAAAAAAACAAAAAAAAAAATAATACTACATACATACTACATGCATGCTACATACATACTACATGCTACATACATACTACATACATACTACATACATACCACATACATAACACATATATACTACATACATACTACATACATACTACATATATACTACATGCATGCTACATACATACTACATGCATGCTACATACATACTACATGCTACATACATACTACATACATACTACATGCATGCTACATACATACTACATGCTACATACATACTACATATATACTACATGCATGCTACATACATACTACATGCTACATACATACTACATATATACTACATACATACTACATGCATGCTACATACATACTACATGCTACATACATACTACATATATACTACATGCATGCTACATACATACTACATGCTACATACATACTACATATATACCACATACATACTACATACATACTACATGCATGCTACATACATACTACATGCTACATACATACTACATATATACTACATGCATGCTACATACATACTACATGCTACATCTACATACATACTACATATATACTACATACATACTACATACATACTACATGCATGCTACATACATACTACATGCTACATACATACTACATATATACTACATGCATGCTACATACATACTACATGCTACATACATACTACATATATACTACATACATACTACATACATACTACATGCATGCTACATACATACTACATGCTACATACATACTACATATATACTACATGCATGCTATATACATACTACATGCTACATACATACTACATATATACTACATACATACTACATGCATGCTACATACATACTACATGCTACATACATACTACATATATACTACATGCATGCTACATACATACTACATGCTACATCTACATACATACTACATATATACTACATACATACTACATGCATGCTACATACATACTACATGCTACATACATACTACATATATACTACATGCATGCTACATACATACTACATGCTACATACATACTACATATATACTACATACATACTACATACATACTACATGCATGCTACATACATACTACATGCTACATACATACTACATATATACTACATGCATGCTACATACATACTACATGCTACATACATACTACATATATACTACATGCATGCTACATACATACTGCATGCTACATGCATGCTACATACATACTACATACATACTACATGCTACATACATACCACATATATACTACATACATACTACATACAATACATTCATACAATACATACATAGACATACAGTACATATAACATAGAGTAACATACTTACCAATACTTGTCACATTGTTCCCCGAAGCCATTGTCTTTTACGGAATAAATATTAACATAACAAACCACAAAAATACTCACCCACGATCCGAAGCAGTCCACGAGTGTGTCCCACGACGATCTTGGGTAGAGAACTGCAGCATCAGCTGTTGCTGCCGTTCTCTACGGGCTGCAGGAATCCAATGACGGAAGGTAGGTATCCTTCCGCACTGTATTCCTCCGCCACTTAAAAAAAAAAAAGTCCCTAGTCTCACTTTATGCCATTGCTGTGTGGGAATTTCCCATGCAGCAATGGCATAAAGTGAGACTAGGGACTTTTTTTTTTTTTAAGTGGCGGAGGAATACAGTGCGGAAGGATACCTACCTTCCGTCATTGGATGCCTGCAGCCCGTAGAGAACGGCAGCAACAGCTGATGCTGCAGTTCTCTACCCAAGATCGTCGTGGGACACACTCGTGGACTGCTTCGGATCGTGGGTGAGTATTTTTGTGGTTTGTTATGTTAATATTTATTCCGTAAAAGACAATGGCTTCGGGGAACAATGAGACAAGTATTGGTAAGTATGTTACTCTATGTTATATGTACTGTATGTCTATGTATGTATTGTATGAATGTATTGTATGTAGTATGTATGTAGTATATATGTGGTATGTATGTAGCATGTAGTATGTATGTAGTATGTATGTAGCATGCATGTAGCATGCAGTATGTATGTAGCATGCATGTAGTATATATGTAGTATGTATGTAGCATGTAGTATGTATGTAGTATGTATGTGGTATGTATGTAGCATGTAGTATGTATGTAGTATGTATGTAGTATGTATGTAGCATGTAGTATGTATGTAGCATGCATGTAGTATATATGTAGTATGTATGTAGCATGTAGTATGTATGTAGCATGTATGTAGTATGTATGTAGTATGTATGTGGTATGTATGTAGCATGTAGTATGTATGTAGCATGCATGTAGTATATATGTGTTATGTATGTAGCATGCATGTAGTATGTATGTAGTATGTATGTAGTATGTATGTGGTATGTATGTAGCATGCATGTAGTATGTATGTAGTATGTATGTAGTATGTATGTAGTATGTATGTAGCATGCAGTATGTATGTAGCATGTATGTAGCATGTATGTAGTATGTATGTAGTATATATGTAGTATGTATGTAGCATGTAGTATGTATGTAGCATGCATGTAGTATATATGTAGTATGTATGTAGCATGTAGTATGTATGTAGCATGCATGTAGTATGTATGTAGTATGTATGTAGTATATATGTAGTATGTATGTAGCATGTAGTATGTATGTAGCATGCATGTAGTATATATGTAGTATGTATGTAGCATGTAGTATGTATGTAGCATGCATGTAGTATGTATGTAGTATATATGTAGTATGTATGTAGCATGTAGTATGTATGTAGCATGCATGTAGTATATATGTAGTATGTATGTAGCATGTAGTATGTATGTAGCATGCATGTAGTATGTATGTAGTATGTAGTATGTATGTAGTATATATGTGTTATGTATGTAGTATGTATGTAGTATGTATGTAGTATGTATGTAGTATATATGTGGTATGTATGTAGTATGTATGTAGTATGTATGTAGCATGTAGTATGTATGTAGCATGCATGTAGTATGTATGTAGTATGTATGTAGTATTTTTTTTTTTTTTTTAACATTTAACACATTAGCCGGATGATGGGACTACTACTGTCCCATCATTGGCTAATGTGTCAATCACTGTCATGGTAGCAGGCATCGCCAGATGGGACTTGTAGTCCCATCGGACGATGCTTGCACACACCCCGGACATCAGCACAGCCCCCCGGCAGGCCGGCACAGCCCCCCGGCAGGCCGGTACAGACCCCCACAGGGTGCACAGACCACCGGCAGGCCGGCACAGCCCCCCGGCAGGCCGGTACAGACCCCCACAAGGTGCACAGACCACCGGCAGGCCGGCACAGCCCCCCGGCAGGCCGGTACAGACCCCGGGCAGTCCACACAGCCCCCCGGCAGGCTGGCACAGCCCCCCGGCAGGCCGGCAGAGACCCCCGGAAGGCCTGAAATGACGGCGCATCATGATGCGCACACACCGCGCATCATGATGACGTCAGGCTGTCAATCAACTTTGAACTTCCGATTCCGATGCCGACTTCCGATATTGAAAAAATATCGGAAGTCGGTATCGGAATTCCGATACAGCAAGTATCGGCCGATACCTGATACTTGCGGTATCGGAATGCTCAACACTAGTCATTAGCCATTCAAATTGATCGGCGTTTATGTGAACGCAAAACTACACGAGAGGCGCTGCCACCTTTTGGACAAATGTCTGAACCTATGCAATGTGATAGAGTTTTGTCTAGGGCGCAACATCAGGAGTTTAGAAGGCGTAATAAGCTGTGTTTTTTCTGTGGAGACGTCTCTCATACTATTTCTGTCTGTCCAAAGCGAGAGAAACGTTTTGCACACACATTTATTGTGGGCAGTATACAACCTAAGTTTATTTTGGTAATTACTCTGATCTGCTCCTTATCCACGTTTTCCACGAAAGCTTTTGTGGATTCAGGAGCAGCATTGAATCTGATGGATTTGGACTTTGCTAAACGTTGTGGTTTTTTCATGACGCCTCTGCGGACACCTATTTCTTTGAGGGGTATTGATGCTACTCCTTTGGCGGAAAATAAACCTCAGTTTTGGACCCAGGTGACGATGCGGGTTGCCCCAGACCACCAAGAAAATTGCAAATTTTTGGTGCTGCATAATTTGCATGATACTATTGTTCTGGGGTTTCCTTGGTTGCAAACTCATAATCCAGTTTTGGATTAGAAATCTGGGTCTGTGGTGGGTTGGGGTTGTCAGTGTGTTCTTAGGGACGCTCCTGTTTTCTCCACCTCTCCTCAGTCTCATGATATTCCTGATTATCTAGCCGATTTTTATGATGTATTTAGAGCTATAATTTTTCCGTATTTTGACACACTGAGTCATGTGTGGTCTTATTTTTTGCAGGACAAGTTGACGTTTTTATTGGTACCATTTTCAGGCACATGACTTTTTTTGATCGCTTTTTATTCCAATTTTTGGGACGCAGAATGAACAGAAACCAGCATTTCATGAATTTCTTTTGGGGGTGCGTTTACACCGTTCCGCATTTGGTAAAATTGATAAAGCGTTTTTATTCTTCGGGTCAGTATGATTACTGCGATACCTCATTTATGTCTTTTTTTATGTTTTGGCGATTTTATGCAATAAAAACATTTTTATATAAAAAATAATTATTTTTCGTGATCGGCTGTAATGGGGCTCGCTGGCTGTTACAGTCTTTCCTGCGCAGGTTGCATGGGCCACATTCTTGGCACCACTTCTCAATGGCTCTCCTCATGCCAACTCAGTAGAATCTTTCACGAAGTAGGACCTCCAATTTCTTCCACCAGAAGTATCCTGCTCCATTGTGGTATGCCTCCAAGACCATTGGCGCATCCCGCTTTGGGAATACCACCTGTCAGACCAGTTTGTGTGTGCGCAACTTGATGTTCCTCCGATACAGCTTACCCACATAGATGAACAGCTTGCCTCTCCTTCCATAACTGCTGTGCTTCCTGTGGGGCATCTGGACCAGGGGGTGAATCAGCTTGTGTCAGCAACTCCTTTATTAGGCAAACGGCTGGATGACTTATCTTGTATCACTACACACTCATGTTGGGGTAATGGGTTCAACGTTGCGTCTCATATGATATACTACTTATTCCTCACTTCTTGGGAGCGCTGGGCCGCAACTGGACGGTGGAAGGCTAATAACTCAATTTCTTCGAGTTCTTCTGGATCTTCTCCTCTGTCTGGTGAATTGGGCTTCCTGGACAGTGCATCAGCATTAGTGTGTCACGTCGCCCTCGGGCTCGGGGCCTGCTGTCCAGGCCTCGGCCACCAGGAGACGCCGGACTGACATGTCGTCGTCGATCTCGGGGCCTGCTGTTCCACCCTCAACCACTAGGAGGCGCCGTGGCTCGCGCCCGAGTGAGGGCGGCAACAATGAAAGGGCTTCTGCGCAGGCGTCTACTGGACGCAGACTCCGCTCCTCTGTCAGTCATGAAGGGGTTGGTGCATCATCATCATCAGGTCTGGTCCTGGGGGCGGTCCTGATGACATCACCAGCCCGGGAGCCTGTGAGGGACGACCTGATCCCTCAAATACCTTGGGACTGGGCTTGCAAGCCGCCGGATATATTCTTGGTTTCCCTACGTGTTACTTGTGATTGCCTATCATTAAACTCCGACCTCAACCTGAACTTCTGACTACTCTGTTGCCTGCCGTTTTTGTACCTTGCATTTCTCCCGATTACTGACGCTGACCTTGGCCTGAATTCCTGACCCCCTCTACTGCCTGACGATTTTGTACCTCCGCTACTCTACTGGTTTTTGACCTCTGCCTGGACTCTCGACTCTGCCTCTGCCTGCCGTTTCTGTACCTCCACTGCTTGCCTGGTTTCCGACTCCATTTTTGGCTCCCTTCCTGCTTTTCTATTGCGACCACTCTGCTCTGGCACTCTGCTCCTGTTCAGACAGCGCTTCCTGGGCTCTGCAGTAAATCCAGATCCCTGTATAGGGGTAAAGGGTGTCGGTGCTACTCGGGGCGCTGTCTGTCTGCAGCCCAGACTTGCAGACGGTCGCGACATAGTGTTCTTATGTCCCGCTCGGTACATGATGGTAGACTCGTAGTTGGACAGCCGGGCCAACCATCGCTGCTCAAGTGCACTTAGCGTTGCCGTTTCAAGGTGGGTTAACGGATTATTGTCAGTATAGATGTTACACTTCGCTGAAGCCAGGTAGTGCTTGAAGCGTTCCATTACCGCCCAAACTATGGCGAGTAACGAAAGTTTAAAGGAACTGTAATTGTTGAGGTTCCTTTCAGTGGGACGAAGCTTCCTGCTGGCGTAAGCAATCACTCTCTCTCTGCCTTTCCGCACTTGTGACAGCACTGCTCCCAATCCCACGTTGCTGGCGTCAGTGTAAAGTACAAATAGTTGGTCAGGGTAGGTCAGGACCTCATCTCCTGTGAGGGCCAATTTCAACCTGATGAAAGACTCTTCTATCCTTTTGCTCCACTTGAATGGAAGACTCTTGTTCTTGGTCTTCTTGGATTGTCCCACTAGAAGATCTTGCAGAGGTGCAGCTATTTTGGTGAAGTCTTTGATGAATCTCCGGTAGTAGCCTACCAACCCAAGAAAATGCTTTACTTCATGAATGGTGCTGGGTCTTTGCCAGACCCGGAAAACGGTGACTTTGTCAGGGTCTGGTGCCACACCTTCTGCGCTTACCATATGGCCTAGGTGCTGCACCTTGGGTTTCAAAAGGTGACATTTGGATGGCTTTACTTTCAAGCCAAAATTGGGCAGGGCTTCTAATACCTTGGCTAGGTGCTTCAAATGGTCTTGAAGACGATGATGTCATCCAGGAGAAGACGATGATGTCATCCAGGTACAGCAGAACGGTTTTTATGTCCAAGGCAGCATTCCATTAACCGCTGAAAAGTTCCCGGCGCATTGCTGAGCCCAAACGGCATGTAGTTAAACTCGCAGAGGCCCATTGGTGTCGTAAACGCTGTCCTCTCTTTTTCTGCCTCTGCCATGGGAACCTGCCAATACCCATTAGTGAGATTTAAAGTGAAGAAATAGTTAGCGGATCTCAGTGCAGCTAGTGATACCTCAATTCTAGGTAATGGGTAAGTGTCCTTATGTGTAATGCTGTTAATCTGCATGTAATCTACACACAGTAATCTACACAGTCTCATAGTACCATCTTTCTTTTTAACGAGGACAAATGGATCTGCCCAGGGGCTACAACTATCTCTGATTACCACAGCCTCCTTCATCTCCAGTAACATACTCTTGACACATTGATAGTGTGTGGGGGGAACAAGCTGGGAACTTTCTTTAATGGGTGGATGATCTGCGGTGGGGATATGGTGTTGACCCCTTTTGCATGCCCAAAGTCGAGAGGATGTTTGCTGAAGACCCGTTCAAATTCTCGAGCCAGCCGGTAAGCCCCATGCTTTTGGTGAGAAGGGGTGGAGTCAGTGCCTACGTATACTACATGTACCTGCTGATACCAATCCTCCAGCTGCCCTTCAGAGCCATTGTCTGCCACCTGGTCGGATGGAAGCAAGGGTTCTGCTGCCTCTATTACATTGTTACTGACAGTGAACAGCTTAACAAGGGTGGCATACAGGGGTAAATGGACCTCTCTCTCCCCACAATTCAAGATGTGTATTGGTACTCTCCCTTTGCGGACATCAACTACCCCTCTGACTGTCTGGATAGTGGGCCTGCTATCAGAATACATGGGTTCTATTAGGACTTGCTAATCTTGACCCATGAGGCCTATTGCTGCCCGACAGCAAATTATTTCACTTCTGGGACGTACTGCAATGTGGAATAGATCACTTACTCTGACACTGCCGACTTCTCCACCAGACAGCTCTACCTGTTGTCTCTGCATCAGGGCTCTGATCTCCTTTTGCAGGACCCACTGCTGACTGGAGCTGGATGTTCCGGCTACCTGTTGTAACAAAACAATAATTTCTCCAAGACAATTTTCAATTACAATAGTGCCTAAAGTGATCATAGAATGGCATTCTGCTTTGTCAATATCAACTATAATCAAACCTTGTGACTGCAATTCTACTTGGCCAATCTTGATGATCACATCTTTATATCCCATCTGAGACAAGGGCTGACCATTGCTGGCATGGATGGCAAGGTCTTTATCTGGGCTGTGAGTAATGTCTGAATCAGCCCAGTATCGCTTAAAGAGGACATATGGTATTGTTGTCACCTGTGAGTCGGTGTCCAGTAAAGCGTTCATCAGGAAGCCATCAATCACGACAGGCAGGACTGGCCACCCTCCTATGTACTTGTCTCGCCAACTTGGTGAGCCTGGTCATCTTACTCCTGAGGATTGGCCCTTTGCCCCAGGGGATGCTTGTTTAAATAACAGAATCTTGCTATGTGTCCCGCCTTTTTACAGTGGCGACAGATGGGCTGTCCGTCCTCATCGTAGCGATCGCTATCTCTCCCTCTGGTCGGTGGGATTCTCCTCAGCTGTTGCCATGGGATGTCATCTGAACTGAAGGCCAGTTGGATCTTCTTCTTTGGAGCCACTTGTATGGACTGCACAGTTTTTGTGAGTGCAGCCACACTTTTAGTCAGTTCCTTGACCTGGAGACATAAGTCTGCAGCAGAGAAATCATCTTGGGCCGGTGTGTCGGTCTCAATAGGGGTCTGAGGAAAGGATGTCGCCTCCTGCTGGTATGTAATTGCTGGGCACCTAGATGGCTCTGTGCCGCTAGGATTTGGTTCATGCAGCACCTGGATGACCCTACCCTTAAAGTGTGCAAAGTCCAGGTCAGGATTTTGTAGGGCCATTATGCGCAGCTGTGTTCTTTGATTGTTAGACAGGCGTCCCTCTATAAACTGCTCCATTAGCAATCTGTTTTCTTCTTGCACGCTGTCAGAGTCGACCTGCTTTATGGCCTGTAGCACCTCCTGAAGGTTATGGGCATAGTCCCATATACTGTCCTGCACCCTTTGTTTGCACCCGAAGAATCTCATATTTATCTCTGCTGCAGTGCGGGTGTCAAAAGTGTCCTTCAGTCTGGCCAAGATTTGTTTGACAGTTCCTTAATTAGTGTCCGGCCAGGACTTTACTTCCCTCTGGGCCACACCAGTTAACTGGCCAATGAGGATACTGACTTTTTGACTTTCAGACAGGGGGTACACTTTGAACAAACTACATAGTCTTTCCTTAAAATCGCTCAGGGTGTGCGACTCCCCTGAGTACTGCGGTAACCAGGCAGCTCCTGGTATATATGGCATTGGGAGCGGCATTATGGAGGCTGCAGCTGCCGCTGGATCTTGCTGAATCTCCACCCGAGTTGGGCATTTTCTCCCCCCCTTAGTGAACCTCAGCCAAGCTCCGTGCACCTTTACCATTATCAGCAGCTGCTCTCCGACGGGCTGGATTGAGCTCATCCTGGTCCCCTTGTTGGGTCTTTCTGCTTTTCATTTGCTCACAATAGAGCGCAGCTCCGGCTTCACTTCGCCTGCTGACGTCAGAGCATTAGCAGGGCTTCGCTTCGTGTTGTTTTTCTGGCTCCTCCCATGACGGCACGCACCTCTCTGCTCGCGCACATCGTGTGATGCAGTTATGGCAGTGATTTGAAAGCTCATTAAAGTCTCTGGAACACAATTTAATAAAGTCTCCGGCACACAGTACCTTGCTATGCCGGGCTCTGAAAATCCGGTTCATGACACCAAAAATGATGCGCCTGCAAGGGCTGTGGGGTAGCCGGAATCGGACCGAACAGTTCTATGGGGGAGGCCACGGGGCCGTGATCCATTTCCGTGGCCCTGGCTGCGTCATATAATGGAGGATAATTATGTGGTGTTTGGTTGTGACGCTACCCGTGGTGTTCAGCAATGGGTGGCCGACGCTGCGATTTAGGTCTACTGGGGTTGATGTTGACACACCAAAGATGGTTCAGCTCCCCACAGGTAGAGCGTGGCCCCAGTGCAAATATATTTGATTGTCCAGATGGTGGTGAACGCTGGGATGCAGAGGAAAAGTGACGGACACAGAAAGGTGCAGTTTTCTTTACCTTTTCCTTGAAAGTAAATGCAATCTGGTGTACCAATTACAGATGACGGATTGAGTCTGGCTTACCTGGAGGCATTCATGGGATCCATCCAGGTGGCGTTGGGTACCTTCCTTCTGTGCTTTCTTTTCGGGTCCCTGCTGCTTGTAGCTAAGCTGCGGCCCTCTCCTGCATGATGGTTTCTGACCTGTATGGCAGACAGCATGAGCCTATATTATGGGCACTGTCCTTTTCACTGTCAGCCCGGGCTCTTGGTCTGCTGCCATGCCTTCAGGTGTTCGGTGTGGATTTGGCTGTCAGGGCTGTCAGCACCCGCCCAGCCAAGGACTCTGGCATCCCTTTTTATCAGCGCTTCACTCTGGGGTCAGCTGTATGCAATTTTAATTCCCCAGAGCCCTTGTATCTGCTCCTGTCCCTTCCCTCTCCACAGACCAACTGCCAACTCTCCTCTCTCACTGTCCTGTCACGAGCTCCACCTTGCTCCCGTTTCCATGACAACTCCCCTGTTTACTCTCTCAGCTGACTTCTTTCTGATTCACTAAACCCCACCTGCTGGCCAGAATTTATAAGGAAACTCCCCTTTCTGGCCTGGAGAAGGAATTGACATGTACACTGTGTTACCTGGCATGGGGACCCCCCTGCCTCCAGGCTTGACATCACCCCTTAAAGGGAGGCAATGTCACCGTGGCAACCGGATTCTGGGGTGCCACATAGTCTCTACTACCGACGTTTGCTATATAGTAGAACTGAAGGCAGTGGATAGGATGAATAAGGCAGTTTAGTCAGAAGTGGTAGGTGGGTAGGAGATAGAACAGACATCATACAAGAAGATGCACTAAAGCATACAAGCTGGGTATGTGCCAAACAGAACAGATACAACACACTGTTGTAAACTTCAGGATCCAAGAGGAACTTGTTGCCTAGACACAAAATACTGTGGGAATGAGCATTATAAAGCCTGAGACACTTTTACATTGGTTGGGGTTGAAGGCATTTGGCATGCAATGAGACCTTAGGTGGCTCAATGGTTAGCACTGTTGCTTTGCAGTGCAAGGAGTTTGTATGCTCTCCCGGTGTCTGCATGTGTTTTCTCTAGGTACTCCGGTTCTTCCCACATTTCAAAGACATACTAATAGGGAATTTACATTGCGAGCCCCAATGGGGACAGCGATGTTAATGTATGTAAAGCGCTGCAGAATATGATGACGCTAATATAAGGAAATCATAAAAAATAAATATGAGACAAGCAGCTGGCACATGTGGGAAAACCACGGTAAGAGAGCAACACTGCAGATAAGCCTGCACTGTGTTGCAATGTGCAAGTCCACTTTAAAATGTCTTGTTATCATTGTACACACAGAATATAAAAAATGGCATATAAATTATTTATGCTACAATCAATATTAATTACACCTCGTAGAAAAATGAATGGATTCTAAGTTACTTCCAAATGAGGCTGAGTTCTAATTGAAATAGGCACCACCAGAGTAGAAACTGGTATTCCAGTCCTTGGTGAACACAGTGTAACAGATGTGCACAGTCGATGCCAAAAAAATTTAAACTGAAACTATTTTGGATTTACCAAAATTTGCTGCTTCAGTTTTTTTATTGGAAAATTGCATTAACTTTAGATTGTTATGAAGAGTGATCAGATGAATTGCAAAGCAATGACTGTTCAAAAGAAAATCACCATTTCCCAGACTGCTGAAGCATCAAAGCATCAGAGAGACGGCTAATGTGATTTTGTATGACTACATTTGCTTCACCATAATGCCCTGTAGCTATGACATCTTGGGTATTATTATACCTTGTACAATGGTGGTCAGTACCTGGGCCATCACAAATCAGCAGATACCAGCAGAGAACAGTTTATAGGGTAAAGGCATTCTCCATTTTCAGAGTCACTGGTGTAAGATCTTATGATCAGCAGGGTATTCTTTCTCTCTCTTTTAGAAAACTAGAAGCAAAACAAAGTAAACCGAGATCCTCCAAAAGATTATAAATCAGATAAATTTTATTAGGACATCAAATTAAAACCATGTCAGACAAAAAGTACATGATGACAATTAGAGAACTGTGGAGGAGACATGAAGGTAGGCAAAGGAGACGGTAGAATTCAAAGTAAAACTTAGGGGGGCAGGACCAAAAAGATCACTACAGCATGGATGTAGGCAGCAATGAAATGCTAGACAATGCAATTAAATAGAGTGTATAACCTGTATACCAGTAATGTATGCTGCCATAAAAAGTAGAGCTTGCTTACCCATAGTGAGTCTAGACCACTGATGCCCTCCTTGCAGCCCCTGATGCACGTTTCTCATATCTGCTTTACCAAAGGATTATAGAGTGTAAGTACTTATGGTTAACGGGGTCCTCTCTCCCTCTCTTGCAGAGTGTAAGCTCTTATGCTCAATGGGATTCTCTCTCCTTTCCCTCACATATATTTTCAGAGCAGTTACTAGCTTTCCAGTACTGAGATTCATTCTTGGAGGGAAAATTCGGCAAAGTTGGCTAATTCGAATTTTAAAAGAACCACTCTTCTCTAGGGCTGGTGCTTGAAATCTTTGTCTTCTTCAGTTAATCATGGTTACCTCCAAGAAAACTTGTGAAGTCATCATTGCTTTGCATCAAAAGGATATAACAGGTAAGGACATTGCTGCTTGTAAGATTGCTTTTAAATTAGCTGTTTATTGGAACATCAAAAAATTCAAAGAGAGAGTTTTAATTGTTGTGAATAAGGCATCAGGGTTCCAAAGAAAGTCCAGCAACTCCTATGATCATCTAATATAAAGGATTGAGGTTAACATCCGCAATAATCAGAACCTCCCACTCCCGTCTCCAAGACTTCTCATGTGCTGCGCCAATTCCTTGGAATGCACTACCCAGGATAATTTGATTAATTCCCAATACCCACAGCTTTAAGCGTGCCCTAAAAACACATTTCTTCAGACTGGACTACCGCCTCAACACATTTATTTAACTATCCCTGTGTGACCCATTCAAAATTTTCACCATAACCAGGTTCCTCATATCATGTTCTCACACGCTTTATGCATTTAATAGCCCTCTGTGTCTGTACTGTCACATACTTAGGCTGATAACCGGTTCATGCAGCATTACATGAGCACCCGATTTCTTACATTATAGCTGGTCAGAACAATGAAAGCAATTGTTACCATCAAACTTTCGTGTTTCCCCTATTTCCTCAAAGATTGTAGCTTGTGAGTAGGGCCCTCAATCCTCTTCTTATCTGTTGATTTATGTGCCTAAAATGTAAAGTGCTACGGAATATATTGGCGCTATAGAAATAAAATTATTATTATTAAGGATTTACCTACGGAATTGATTCAACACAAGTGCAGAGCCAGTGCTCAAAAACTGTAACAATCAGTTATCAGTGCATCTACACACAAAGTGATGAGACGGCTTTTGAATGCTAGTCTGGTGTCAAGTAGAGCTGCAAAGACGTCACTACGACTCCAAGAGAAGCATCAAGGACAGATTGACATTCTACAGGGAGAAGAGGAATTGTATCGCATAGGACTGGTGCAAAGTTATCTTTTCTGATGAAGCCCCCTTCAGACTGGGACACATAGAATAATGATTGTTTAGAGACGAAAAGGCAAGCGCTACCGTGAACACCGTGTCTTGCCAACAGTAAAGCAACATGAGAATATTCATCTGTGGAGTTGCTTTTTATCCAAGAAGGTGGGCTCACCTCCAATTTTGTCTAATCACAAAAAATGGTAGCTAAGCACCCTACAAGAGCAACTTTTTCCAACAATCCAGGAGGAGATTGGTGATAAACAATACTTTTTTCTGGCATGATTGTACACCTTGCTGTAGTGGGATGGCTTTTACGCTAATTTTTTTTATCAAGAACAGTGTTTATTAAGTATCCTATCATATTTTTATGCAATGTTGCTTTTTACTTACTTGCTTACAGCAAGGCATATGCTCATTTTGTTTCTATCTTAGGTTTTGCCTAATAAGCAGGGACAATATGATGATAAGACAAAAGTTTGTAACATTTTTCTTCTACAAATTGATAGTCAGTCTGCAGCTTCTGAACTGATCAACCCCTTAAAATGCTTCAGTGCATAGAGGCTCTTCTAATGACTCATCCGGTGAAAAGTCTAACACAAAAAACTATGTGTGTGTGCTTTAATCTAATATAATGAGGGCAATTGACAGGAGAACAAACACACTGATCAAGAGATCAACATTTTGTTAGGTTATAATTAGAGGTTGAGAAGTAATCGCTAGCACAGGTCACAGCAATCATGCAGCCGCAGTTCCATACGTACACATACATTCAGATGTTGAGGCCATATTTGTAAAAATCAAAGTACATCAGCTTGTAAAAGAACACATAATAATTTTATTTATAAAGCACCCATATATTCCGCAGCACTTTACGCCTTTTTTTAAATGTACCCATCATTATAATGTACGTGTTCAGGTTACCAAATTTTTACATAACCATTTCGTTATATTTGCTTCCACAATATTATGCACAGAAGCGTTCCCTTGTCTGGGAGGGAAAATGTTGAAAAGGATGCAGCATTTTCTTCAACAATATGTTATACAATATATATAAAAAAAACCTTTAATGCCAGGGGATGTAGGATAATATTATATTATAATCCTATGACTCTGTTGTAAGGAATTTTCTATTTCCTCTTTTCGAGAGTTTGAAATAGCAAGTTTTGGTCTTTTCGTATCATGTGAGTTTTATTTTGATCATCCCTGGGACAGTTAAAAAATACAAGAAGTAATCTGAAAACCAAATAAACAAGAAACAAGTGGTTTCACTACAGGCACAAACCGTGAATGCAATTGTCACTGATCCCCCTACTGCGGGCTCACATTACTCTTATGCCATGACCTTGTCACCCTAATTACTATGATTTCATGTCGCTAATAGAGGTCGTCAGAGTCGTTTTCGGCAGCTACACGGCATAAGTATGCAGACCTATTCCCCATCGTGCTGCAGACATAATAGTAATAATTGCAATGTCTTCTGTTTATTTTTCTCTTCCAGAGCCTTTCTATTACGGCCATTATACGTCTACAAGCTGATTTACACGTTCTCACTTCCCATCAGTTTAGTATTGTGAATGTCATATTTTCTAGAATTTTTGAATAGCACGATCAGGGAGAATAAACAGGGATGAAAAAAACTAAGGTATTGCTCTCAGAAGCTAATTAGATTACAGGTATGCTAAAAGAGAATACATTCTTACTGGTTGTTATGGGAAGAATCTTCACTTTTCTTTTGCACTAGGTTTTATGAATCTCGCTAAAATGTTCCTACCACCTATGGATTAGTTATAGTGATGAGCAAACATCCTCGGATAAAATGTTATCTGAGCACGCTCATGTCCTAATCAAGTATTTCGGCGTGCTCGAAAAATATTCTCCAGTCGCCGTGGCTGCATGTCTCACGGTTGTTCGACAGCCGCAACACATGCAGGGATTTCCTGTATGTTAGTCGAGGCTACTTGAGCATATTTTTCGAGCACTCCAAAAATACTCAACTAGGACATGAGCGTGCTCGGATAACACCTTAACCAAGCACACTCGCTTATCACTAATTATTTTTTAACCACGAATGATGGAGATGAACTCTGGAAAGGAAACATATACTTAAATATGCAATAAAACAACTTTTGTGGGAGGGAAAAGAGGCATCACAAAAGGGACAGAGAGAGAGAAAGAGAAGAAGAGAGATAGAGAGTGGGAGAGAGAGATGTAGAGAGAGAAGACAAGAGATAGAGAGTGGGAGAGAGAGACACAGAGAGAAAGGAAAGACAAGAGATAGAGAGTGGGAGAAAGAAACAGAGAGAGAAAGGGAAGACAAAAGATAGAGAGTGGGAGAGAGAGACAGAGAGAGAAAGGGAAGAAAAGAGCTAGAGAGTGGGAGAGAGAGAGAAAGGGAAGACAAGGGATAGAGAGTGGGAGAGAGGGAGAGACAAAGAGAGAAAGGAAAGACAAGATATAGAGAGTGGGAGCCAGAGAGAGAGAAAGGGAAGACAAGAGATAGAGAGTGGGAGAGAGAGATGGAGAGAGAAGACGAGATAGAGAGTGGGAGAGAGAAACAGAGAGAGAAAGGGAAGACAAGAGATAGAGAGTGGGAGAAAGAGACAGCGAGAGAAAGGGAAGACAAGAGATAGAGAGTGGGAGAGAGAGACAGAGAGAGAGAAAGGGAAGACAAGAGATAGAGAGTGGGAGAGAGATACAGAGCGAGAAAGGGAAGACAAGAGAGAGTGAGAGAGACAGAGAGAGAAAGGGAAGACAAGAGATAGCGAGTGGGAGAGAGAGAGAAAGAGAAAGGGAAGATGAGAGAGAGAGTGGGAGAGAGAGACAGAGAAGACAAGGCAAAGGCAAAGTGAAGGCAAGAGATAGATAAAGACATAGAGAGAGTGATAGAGGGAGGAGTTCTTGTGAACTTTCTCACACACCACATAACATCCTTATGTTGTTTGCTTTTCTGCCTTGCTTACATAGGAAAAATCTCACTTTCATGTAAGAAAATATATTGTATGGAAAGCATGAATAGGTGCAACGTAACATAAATGATAAGTGGCTGCTGAAGCTAAAGGCTCGTATGTGCCCCATACTGAATTCTTATCAGATCCCTATTTGTTTGTAAATCACAAATCCTTCTTTTATTCAAGTGACACATTTTCCAAGCTTCTTGAAATGCCACTGTTTACTTAGAAATTGATTTCTTTCCATTGCCCATGCTCCAAGGAACAGAGCTCTTTCTATTCCCAGTAACTCAATAAGACTGTGACTGGAGGCATGGGCAAGTTGTCACAGGTTAGAGAGAGAGAATTCTTCGAATGACAGGACATTTTTCCTTTGGAATGTCTGTACTTCCACTTGTGGTGGTGTAAGTTTCAGCAGCTCCTCACTTTACAGCAGTAACCATTGCTAGAATTCCTTACTTTACAAAAGAATTTTAGCATATTGGGTAAAGCAAGCACATTATATCCTATCAATCATAATAATAAAAAGCACCTTACTATAATATATGGAGCTATTTGACTTAGAATTCTAAAGATTACAGAATTCGTGGGGATGATTATGTATATTTATTTTGTTTTATTCATGCAGTTTAAAGCTTTCTTGTCGTTTCAGATGACTTTAGAATAAGCTGTCATGTTTATACATGAGGAGTACCACTAGAACTGATGTGTACACAAGGAAAACTTTTTCAAGCTACCGTATTTTGTGAGTGGTAAACTTTATTTTTTATAAGAATCAAAAAGAGTGGTTCTAGCTCCTTATAAAATGTTAAACTTTATTTATACAGAAATAAAAAAAATGGATTCCATGCTATACTCAAGGAAAAGACAGCAACCCATTTCGAAGGCTGTCTGGCGTTCCATGTCTGAGCTCAAAACACATTACTGTTTTTCCTTGGGTAACATGAAATCCATTTTTTTACTTTTTGTCTAATAAAGTTTCATATTTTTAAGGAGCTGGAACCACTCTTTTTTATTTTACCAGATTGTCTATGTTTGGTCAAAAACTTGGGTCATTTTAATGAGCTGGCTTTAACTATCCTTTTTGCTATTCATACTGAATTTTGACATCATTTTTTTCCTGTGGAAGCTCTATTTGTCAGTTTCCTAAAACTATTGGGAGGAAATGATCTGCTTTGTTGTTTCTGATATACAGAACACAGAGAAAAGAGGCAATCTTGCTCCCCTAACTTATATAGTCAGATTCTGCATAGTGGCCATTTTATAGAAGTACTGAGCTTTGTAGTTGCGAGTCCAGCACCAAGTTGACATAAAGCATTCTCTTTTACACTGGTTCTCCCTCCTCCTTCTCCACCTATAGACTTAGCAACATGTAATTTAATCCCTCAGTAAGCTGAAAGTTCATTTTGTCTCTCAAGACAGATTTTCAGAGTTAATATGTTCAAGAGTTGGAGGAGAAGTGGCTCACACGTGGATAAGGGAGCATTTTTTTCCAATATGTTATACCACAAGGTTTCTTCTAATCACTTGTACTATTGATTTATGCAAAGATTATTCAAATGACAGTGCCTATTGTGGTGTTTTGGGAATAAGTACCATTAAGTAAAAGAATGTTAACAGCTTCTGTCCACTACAGCCTAACCATTTGCTTTTATTTGGCGATAGACAATTCACGGGTAGCTGAACAAAATATTTGAGGTGTCAGAAAGGCAACTCTTTTTTTATGCTCTGCTAGGACATATCAATGTCATGTGTGGCATAGTGCCTACTATGCGTGTTGAGGAACACTTGCTTGGCAGCGCATTAACATAGTCAGGCATGGTTTTTCACACAAAACAGTCCATACGGTTTGCTTAAGCACCATAAACCGCACCGTAAACCAGGTTGCACATCACCAGCTTACATACAGTCCATTACTTGATCATGTGTGGCTTTACAAAGCATTCACTAGTCACGCCGGACTCTCTCCAGTCACCGGGTGACCGCACAGTTCAGTAACTGACCTTTGTCACTGCACATAGTTCTTTCCCCATACCCGGGGTTACCTCTCAGGAGCTCCTGCTCCACAGGCTGACTCCTCGTCAGTCCAAGGTCCTCAACAGGACAGCGTCTTTCTCAGTGTGTGGCCGTCCCAGGCTCCGCACACACATGTGACCTGTCCGGGTGCTATTCAGGACGTTTGTCCAACACCCAGGCCACCAGGTCCAAGGTCTCACTACATGCTCCAGGAATCCGATCCTACTCCCAGGATCTTCCAACACAGACCTTCCAGGACCTTGCACCCTGAACCATTCAGGTACACACACTCTCTCCATGTGACCAGACCTCAGTCACATTATATGGTTGTAACCACCCCCATGGATGGGTGGTACATGTGTGGTTTGTCAATTCCCGCGCAGCCCTCTGACTAACCCTATAAGCCACCCTTATAAGTAATACACAGATCCTTGTGGAACTATATTTCCCAGCATAACCATATAATTTTGGGCTTACAGTGCAGAGAACCTCTGCGACACATACCGGCCATTTACAATAATAATAATAATAATAAATTTTATTTTTATAGCGCCGACATATTCCGCAGCACTTTACATTTCAGAGGGGATTTGTACAGACAATAGACATTACAGCATAACAATAATCACATACAGTAGATTATAACAAATACCAAGAGGAAAGAGGGCCCTGCTCGCAAGCTTACAGTCTATGAGGAAAGAGGGAGACACGAAAGGTGGGTGGTAACAGTTGCCCTGATTGTATGGACCAGTCATAATGTTAAGTGTGTAACAGTACAGACACAGAGGGCTAATGGAGGCATAAAGCATGTGGGAACATGATGCGGGGAACCTGGTTATGGTAAAACTTTTGGCTCTGCCACACAGGGATAGATTAGGTTAATGTATTGGGGTGGTAGGCCAGTCTGAATAAATGCGTTTTCAGGACACGCTTAAAATTGTGGGGATTGGGGACTAATCGTATTGACCTGGGAAGTGCATTCCAAAGAATTGGCGCGGCACGTGTAAAGTCTTGGAGACGGGAGTGGGAGGTTCTGACTATTGAGGATGCTAATCTCAGGTCATCAGCAGAACGGAGGGCACGGGTAGGGTGGTATACTGAAACAAGGGAGGAGATGTAGGGTGGTGCTGAGCCATGGAGGGCTTTGTGAGTGAGGGTAATAAGTTTATACTGAATTCTGGAGTGGATGGGTAGCCAGTGTAATGACTGGCACAAGGTAGAGGCATCGGTGTAACGATTGGTGAGGAATATGATCCTGGCTGCAGCATTCAAGACAGATTGGAGGGGGGAGAGTTTGGTAAGAGGGAGACCGATTAGAAGAGAGTTACAATAGTCGAGACGAGAATGAATAAGAGAAACAGTAAGAGTTTTTGCAGAGTCAAAGGTAAGAAAAGGTCGAATTCTAGAAATGTTTTTGAGGTGCAGATGACAAGAGCGAGCCAGTGATCGAATGTGGGGGGCAAAGGAAAGCTCAGAATCAAGTATGACCCCAAGACAGTGGGCCTGTTGCTGGGGAGTAATAGTGGAACCACACACAGAAATGGCAATGTCGGGTATAGGTACATTAGTAGAGGGAGGAAACACCAGGGGTTCAGTCTTTGACAGGTTCAGTTTCAGATATAGTAAGGACATGATATTAGACACAGCGTTTAGACAATCGCCGGTGTTTTCTAGAAAGGCTGGCGTGATGTCAGGAGAAGAAGCGTATAATTGGGTGTCATCAGCATAGAGATGGTACTGGAAATCAAATCTACTGATTGTTTGACCAATAGGGGCAGTGTACAAGGAGAAGAGGAGGGGACCTAGAACCGATCCTTGGGGACCCCAACAGTAAGGGGAAGATGAGAGGAGGAGGAACTGGCAAAAGATACAGTAAAGGAGCGGTCGGAGAGATAGGAGGAGAACCAGGAGAGAACGGTATCCTTGAGGCCAATGGAACGGAGCATAGTGAGGAGGAGCTGATGATCCACAGTATCGAATGCTGCAGAGAGATCCAAGAGAATTAGCATGGAGTAGTGACCATTTGATTTAGCTGTTAGCAGATCATTAGAGACTTTAGTGAGGGCAGTTTCAGTGGAGTGTAAAGAGCGGAAACCGGATTGGAGAGGGTCAAGAAGAGAGTTTTCTGAGAGATAGCGGATAAGACGGGAGTGGACCAGGCGTTCCAGGAGTTTAGAGATGAAGGGAAGATTAGAGACAGGTCTATAGTTAGCGGCACAGTTTTGGTCGAGGGATGGTTTTTTAAGTAGTGGATGTATGATGGCATGCTTAAATGAGAAGGGAAAAATACCAGAAGAGAGAGAGAGGTTAAATATTTTAGTTAGGTAAGGGGTGACAGCAGGGGAAAGGGACTGAAGGAGCTGTGACGGAAATGGGTCACTGGTGCAAGTAGTTGGGCGAGAAGATGCAAGGAGCCTGCTTACTTCTTCTTCTGTGACTGGTTCAAAATCAGAGAGTGAGTTCGATGCAGTGGGGGAGGGAGGACAGTGCATGGTATGAGGTGATTGGGAGATAATTTCCTGTCGGATCTGGTCAATTTTTTCTTTGAAGTAATTGGCCAGATCGTCAGCTCGGAGCTCCGTGGTTGGGGCCTGTACTCTTGGATTGAGTAGAGAATGAAAAGTGTCAAAGAGACGTTTCGGGTTATTGGACAGTGAGGTGATGAGGGTGTTGAAATAGGTTTGTTTGGAGAGGTGAAGGGCAGTGTTGTATGTTCTAAGCATAAACTTAAAATGGATGAAATCTTCGGGTAGATTGGATTTTCTCCACAGACGTTCGGCGCACCTGGAGCACCGCTGCAGGAAATGTGTTTGCACCGTGTGCCAGGGTTGTCGCCGTCTGCGTTGTGGTGTTCTATTTATAGGGGGTGCAAATTCATCCAGGGCACTTTGAAGTGTTTCATTGTAATGCTTCAATGCAGAATCAGGACAGGAGAGGGAGGAGATAGGGGCCAATGAAGACTGCAAGTTCTTCATAAGTTTCTGGGTGTTAATGGCCTGTATGTTTCTATAAGTATGGACAGTGGGGGTGACCTGAGCAGCCTGGCAGTTCTTGATAGAGAATGAAAGAAGATTGTGGTCAGAGAGCGGGAGAGGGGAGTTTGCAAAATCATCCACTGCACAAAGCCGAGAGAAGACCAAGTCGAGGGAGTTTCCGTCTTCATGCGTTGGAGAATTAGTAAGCTGCGAAAGGCCAAATGAGGAGGTTAGAGATAAAAGGTGAGTAGCAGATGGTGAGAGGGGAAGAGCAATGGGGATGTTGAAATCACCCATGATGAGGGTAGGGATGTCACAGGAGAGAAAATGTGGAAGCCAAGTGGCAAAATGATCCAGGAACTGATGGGAGGGGCCGGGAGGACGATACACCACCGCCACTCGCATGGAGAAGGGGGTGTAGAGTCTGACGGCATGGACCTCAAAAGAAGGGAAGACAAGTGAGGGTACTTGAGGGATAACCTGAAAGGTACATTTTGGTGATAGGAGCAGACCAACGCCTCCACCAGCTCTATTGTCTGATCTTGGGGTATGAGAGAAGTGAAGCCCCCCGTATGAAAGAGCAGCAGCAGCGGTAGTGTCTGACTGCTGGATCCAGGTTTCAGTAAGAGCCAGGAGGTTAAGGTAATGCCACCAATAATGCCAGTCCCTAATTTACCATTATAATTATGCCTCCAAGCGCATCCTGAAGCGCATACACAGCGCCCCCTAGTTGTAACAGAGGTCAATGCATCACACATGGTAGATCTACCTTTAGATATGTTTTATATTGTTGACTAATGCTATGCATTTGAATGGGCACCATTAGGCCGGAAATGTTTGGAGGCTTTAGAAGCCTACTTGTAAAGATCAGCTTATCACCAGGCTGCCTTCAATTTTTGAACAGGGTATGTTTATTTCTGCTCCTTATAAGTTATAGTCCTAGGTATACAACCTGATTCTGAGATATTACCACTTTTTTATAGATTGCATACTGTATTTATACTTCACAACAGGCAATAGAAGAAAGTTAGAACACCTCCATATCTTGACAAATCATCAAGTCGCCTTTGTTCATTGCTTTCTTGCAGAAGTCTGTAAAGAACTTCAATTATGTGTGAACAAGCACAGAAGGAACAGATTTGGGTAAAACAGACACAATTGTTAGCATGTATAGAAATACAACAATATTCTGCAATGCTTAATTAATCTTTGCATTTCTATTCTCAGTATATTGTTATTGTTCTGTTCACCTTGGGTTATGCTTACTTCAGTAACTGAATGAGCAACCTGCTGATATGTAATTGGTTGTGCTTATTTCAGATTAATTCTACTGACTCAGATGCTGATCTTTTTAGTTTATGATGTGTTCCTTTTCATAATATCTATAACTCTTCATTTTTTAAAGCCTTTAATAAGACTATGTTCTCTTTGTGCCTTAAATCTCTGTTGCTGATGTAGTGGTAGCACTGATAAGGAATCTGAAATGCAGCACATATTATAACCTTTACATGCTTCATGCCTCTCAGTCCTCAGTCCTAATAAAGCTTCTAGAAATGGATGACTCAAAGTCACCTGAAAACACGACTGGAGCATATCCTGAGAAATGTATATATTCCTTCTGACAAAAATGATCCTGCCTTTATTGAGTTCAGTACAGGTTTCTTTCTTCTTATCATTTTGCTTTTTTAAAATTCTTTAAATGAAACCTGCCATGTGATTGACATGCAAAAGAGAGGAAAAAAAGGTGGCACTCACCGTTCTTAAAAGATCCAAACTTTATTCAGTAACGTTAAAACATCTTCACACAGGCAGGTACCAGGCAGGAACCAGTGGATGATGAACGGACGATGGCTGTTTCACGCACCTGAGGACCCGTAGAATTTTTTTTTTGTTAGGAACCTATAAGGGTTAAAAGTTGACCAGCGATTTCTCATTTTTTCAAAATTTACAAAACCATTTTTTTTTATGAACCACATGACATTTTAAGTCATTTTGAGGGGTCAATATGACAGAAAATACCCAAAAGGAGACCATTCTAAACACTGCAACCCTCAAGGTGCTCAAAACCACATTCAAGAAGTTTATTAGACATTTACATACTTCACAGGAACTGAAGCAATGTGGAAGGAAAAAATTAATATTTAACTTTTTTTTTTACAAACATTTTACTTCAGAACCAATTTTTTTTATTTTCACATGTATAAAAAGAGAAAATGATGCACAAAATTTGTTGTGCGATTTCTCCTGAATACACCGATACTCCATACGTGGGGTTAAATCACTGTTTGGGCACACAGCAGGGCTTGGAAGGGCAGGAGCGCCATTTGACTTTTTCAATGCAGAATCGACTGAAATTGAGATCGGACGCCATGTCTCGTTTTGAGAGCCCCTGATGTGCCTAAACAGTGGAAACCCCCAAAAGTGACACCATTTTGGAAACTAGATCCCTTAAGGAACTTATCTAGATGTGTGGTGAGCACTTTGAACCTCCAAGGGCTTCACAGAAGTTTATAATGTAGAGCCTTGAAAATAAAAAATCATATTTTTTCCACAAAAATGATGTTTTTGCCCCCAAATTTTTATTTTCACAAGGGAAACAGGAGAAATTAGACACCCAAAGTTGTTGTGCAATTTGTCCTAAGTACGCTGATACACCATATGTGGGGGTAGACCACTGTTTAGAAGCCCCCCACAAGTGACACAATTTTGGAAAATAGACCCCATAAGGAACTTATCCAGATGTGTGGTGAGCACTTTGAACCCCCAAGTGGTTCACAGAAGTTTATAACACAGAGCTGTGAAAATAAAAAAATGTTTTTTCCTCAAACATGATTTTTTTAGCCCACTATTTTTTATTTTCACAAGGGTAACAGGAGAAATTAGACCCCAAAAATTGTTGTCCAGTTTGTTATGAGTGCGCTGGCACCCCATATGTGGGGTGAACCACTGTTTGGGTGCATGGCAGAGCTCGGAAGGGAAGGAGTGCCGTTTTGGAATGCAGACTTTGATGGAATGGTCTGCGGGCGTCATGTTGCATTTGCAGAGCCTCTGATATACCTAAACAGTAGAAACCCCCCACAAGTGACCCCATTTTGGAAACTAGATCCACCAAGGAGCTTATCTAGATGTGTGGTGAGCACTTTGAACCCCCAAGTGCTTCACAGTAGTTTATAACGTAGAGCCATGAAAATAAAAAATCATATTTTTTTCCACAAAAATGATGCTTTCACCCCAAAATATTTACTTTCACAAGGGTAACAGGAGAAATTGGGCCACAAAAGTTGTTGTGCAATTTGTCCTCAGTACGCTGATATTGAATGGGTGGAGGAAGTCCGCATCCCTCCACAGCTCCTCCATATGCTAGTGTGAAACTAGCCTAACCCAATTTCCCCCACCAACATTACTAGGCTAGTCTGCATCCTGCAAAAGGTGAAAAATATATATGAGGTAATGGTTGATATTTTGGTTAAATACTCAAGATTGCAATCCACATTAAGAGTCTTCCTAGTCTTACGAGTCCCTAAAATAAATTTAAAAGCAGTTAATTGAAAAAGACATCAAATCCCAAAAATTTTAGAGAAAAGAAGCAGACATACTTACCAATACTGTGACTTTTATCATGGGGGGTTTGCTGAATCATGCTGTGCATTAGCTTTGCACCCACTTATTGGCAAGTATGGCCACAGTATCCTAGTGAAGACTGGAGAAGGGGTCAAACATGTGTGTGGCTCTCTCCATTGTCTATGAAGAGAACATTGTTGTCACCCCTATTGAAAGAAGTCAGTCAGCACACGTTGAATGTTCAAGCTAAGTAGAGCAGCCCAGTACACCTTTGGTGTGGCCATACAGTTCAGTGCACCTTCACATCTACTTGTTTTCCCTCTATCTTCGCCCCTTCTTCTTTGATTTACAGCTCTGAATTTATAGAACTAGAGAATATCAGAGATAGATGGAAAACTAGTTGGGGGAAGTTGCACTGAACTGTTTGGGCACGCCAAAGGTGTACCGAGCGTCTAAGCTTGTTTTGAACAGTCATTATGTACTGACAGACTCCCTTAGAGCACCTTATATTTTGAATTGGTTGGGGTAGCTGATGTGTAATCCTGATAAATCAATCATTGCTCAGTATTACTCACTCTTGCCATTCTCCCACAGTCCCTGTCCCTTTTCTAGTCCCATGCAATGTCTACTTACTGGTCCTCCCCTTAACACCGTGAAAATAACAGGAAATGTTTTCTTAGGCAATCATTGGATGAGGAGGTTCCCTGTTGTGGCCAGTGATTGGCTTAGACAGCACTTCCCATAATTTTCATCATGTTCACATGGAACCAGGGTAGAGATCAAATCAGCACCAGAATGGGACCTAGTAGGAAGACCATTTGAGGGGTGAGTTCATATTCTGTGGACGCTTCCTTTTAATCATCATTTCACAGATTTAATCCACCTCACAAGTTAACAACCACTCATGATAGGCATTGTAGTGCCCACTGGTAAATAATTGGCAAATCTATTTCAGTCTTCACCTTAGTTCTGGCATTGAATCCAAGGACCAGGTAGCTCAAGATGAACAGTCCAACTATGAAATAGTGAAGAAGCTCTGAAAATTTAGTTATATTTAACTACATTTGGTGGGATTGGTCATTAGGTTACCAGTATAGTTAGAAATGTAATTTTTAATTGCAGAGGAAAATAATCCAAATCTTACAAACACTAATATTTCATTATTGCAACTAATTTTTTGAGAAGAATCGCTGGCCTGGAATATGTAATGCTTCTGTGTTGAGAAAATAAAGGGCTTATAACAATATTGGGCACCTGGATGATACCTATCACTCATCATTTTCTATCAAAAGCTGTAGAAGTCGGTCACTCGTTAATTTACACAAATAAGGCATGTTATCTGCCAGTCCTCCACAACATGGGCGACCCTGTAGTGTCGATTGTCCTCAAGCTCTAATACTGTCTATGACAGATGTTGTTACCTGAATCGTCTACAGAAAAGATCTTGTGCAAGTGGCCAATTCACTCATGGGAAAAGCATCTGCCAATCTTTAGTTGGACCTGGAAATCTCTGAAGGCCTTTTATTTGTTTTTGCCAAAGCCAGATACAGAATTTTTAGTTTGCATGTAGATTGTTGCTGGGGAGTAGTTTTTTTTTTCTTTTTTTCTATAAATCTATAAAATACACTCAAAATTGTGGAGAAACGGCACCTTTCTTTATGGCTTAGACTTAAGGCCCAATCATTCACCATTAGGGACAAGAAGCTTTTCATGCTTTCTGTGCAGTTGTTTTGAAGCTGTAAAGATGTCCGCGTCCTATACGAAGCACAACATCTTCAACCACTTTTCAGGCCGCAATCAAATGACCGTGTTTCATGTATGTGTTGTATCCATTATTTTCATGAATCCAACACATACCCATCATAATCTATGTTGCTGTTCACATGTCCATGTTTTTCACAAACCATGTGTCCATGCAAAACACGGAGACATGTCCATTTTGATTAAAATGGACAATACAAGTCTATGAATGGCGTTCGTGTGTTGTCCGTGTTTAACATTGCAAAGTATAGGAGACGCTTTGTAATTTACTTATTATTCATCCATCATTGAAGACACACTGATGGTAAAAATGGACACACTGACATCACACTGGTTCACAACACTAATGGTGCCGGTACCATTTTTCTTTCCATTAAAATGTGAGGCACTCAACACCTGTTATCGTGAGTGGTAGGAATCCCACATAAATCGCCCATCCTTCGGATAAGTGGTAATTGTGGAGCGACTTTTAGCAAGAATTTGGGTCAAGTAAAATGACATGTCCACTTTCCACCAAAAATAGGATTACTCTTAATCATAGGCTGTCCATGGTAAACTTTCCCAGCAGTTTTAGCAGTTTTAAACCCATGAAAGAAAACTCTTCTCAAGCAACCCCTAATTTTGATTTTTGGTTTTTTTTTTGTGGAATGAAAAAAAGTTAAAAGCAAGTAATGTATAAGACACATCAATAGTACTAATACCTCAAATTTAAGTTGTTTTTCACCAGTGGTTGGTGTGCAGCATGTAAAGCTATAGGAGATACAAGCCCAAACAGCTGTTTGCCTATTTTGTATGTGAGGACTATGCACATGACTCGTCACCTCTTCATAATGCTTGCATTAATGACCAGCTATAAGAGAAGAGACTATGATGTGGGTAATCCATCTCAGATGTTGGACATGCTCTCAAAAATCCCCTTAGAGAGAATCTGTCACTTGCTATAATTATGTATTTTGTGCCTGGTATAAATGTTGCTGTTCTGCTGATGTTATTTTTACTATCTGGTGTTGTTTTTCTTTTATCTACATTGTTCTTTTTTTTTTCTCTACAATCCTGAGTTATGGCCCCCTCTTCTCTGTATGTAAATCTACTATTTTCAGAAAACTGGGCTAAGAGGGGTGGGAAATATCAATGCAATAGTTTCCATGTGTACATTTCCTCTGTTGGAGAGTAATTATTAGACAAAAAGGAGTTATCCAAAGCTGATTAATTCTGCATCAGGTAGTGACTCAGTAATGCTGATGACATTGTTCTGGGAGATGCCAGCAAGGAGACGATATGTGCATGGTCAACAGGGATCATGTATCATGCTATTCTAATAAGCAGGTGCAACATTTGGTGCAAATTTTTTCCTAGCATCTACTTTACTTACTATAGCCAGTTTTAATAAGTGTGCCATTGCGTTAATTTCTGAGTGAGGCTGAACTTTTGTCCCGGGACCCCATGAGGCTTGTTACACTCTGTAACAACTCTTTAGCCATTTTCCTATTTTTCCTATGTCTCCTGAATTCTGTGATTCTGTGATTTGTGTCTTAAGTCTTTTACAGTCTGATTACTCCCAACCACAAAGGCCAACCTTCATAACACTTCTGATGTATCTTTGGAGAGGGGATGACATTATCACGGCTGGAGTTATATATGATCAGGACCCTTGTATTTATGGCTGCATGATTTGCGACTTGTAGACAGGCTGAATACATGTGGGGATTCCCTAACAAACAGGCATTCCACACATGTATTCAGTCTGTCCAGCAGCCACAAATCATGCAGCTGCGTCGACAAACACTAAATCTCCAAGGATGCCAAAATACTCAGCGATCACCCGAGCATGCTCGGGAAAACCCGAGCAACGAGTATACTCGCTCATCACTAGTAGGCATGTGAGTAGTTCATCAGTATTTTGCACCTATGGTACCTCTACCTTTTATCATGGAGGTCTGCTGTATCCTGCAGTGTAATGTGACCACGCACAGGTAAGTATAGCAGCTTTTTTCTGTGATATATTTTACAGTGCATTATTTTTTTTTCTCTTTCATTTACGAAATTTATGTGATCAATACTGTTTTCATTTCCAGTACATACTTTCTTTTATTGCCTGTGGCTGAGTAAATTAAATAGATTTTTTTCTGTGGTTGTGTTATTATGTATTATTCATTAAATAAAAGAACACCTAATGGTGGAGTAATGAAATAAGCAAACAAAAACTTTTACATAGAGAAAACGTTATAGGATTATTCTAAAAGATTACAAATATATGACTGGACTTTGTAGATACATTATGTTGGACTTTTCTTCTACCTATGAAAGTTATATTTTTATGTGTATGGAATTCTTTCTCTTTTTCTAAACGGTAACCAAGAATCTCAGGAGATTCATGAGGTTCAAGTAAGATGTCAGTAACAAGAAAAGATACCAAATCAAATATGTTTATATTAAATACATCTGTAAAAAATCATACAAAAAATTAACAAAGCAGATCACATGAATTTTTGTAAAGCACACCAAATAAAACTTATGAGAAATTCAGCAAACATTGTAAAATTTAGATTTATTAACAAAATTATTTTAAACAGGCATACATATTTAATGGTATATTTCCATTTTGCTGTATCTGTTCCCAAATACTCAAACGTTCTATCGTCCATCCTGGCCTGTAAATGTTTGTTTATCTTTGCACATTATTGCCTTCTCCAATCTTATGTCAGTTGATTAATTGTTTAACAAGTTAAATTAGACACAGATCTAAGCAGGAACATACATAGAAATCATGGGGCCCCATAGCAGAAGTTCTACTTGCCCATCAAAAAAAGAGAAAAATAATAATTGCTGGCATCACAGAAGACCATATTTCACAACTTTACAGCCCCAAAGTAATTTTCCTACTATTGAAGTCTCCAAATTCCCCTTTCATTGCCCCCATAAAGTATGATAGCAACAAAATGGCCCCAAACACAGTATGATACCCCCATAGTGAATTATTCCACAGTACCTTCCATACACTCAATATGGTAACTCTTTTGTACTTCCCCCCATAAAAGTATGGTGACCCCCAACACGGTATGATGCCCCAACTTTGACCCCAACACAGCCCTCAATACAGTATGATGGCCCAAAAACAAGCCTGCACATAGTATGATGGCCCGAACACAACCCTCCACATTGTATAATTGGTTTAATATAACCGATACCATGGGTAATCAACAATTTCCATAGTCCCCAAAGGGGATGGGCAACTCTCACCATACTTGGGAAACACTGACTGCTTCATCTACTATTACTATGTTTATTGTGGTTTTATGTGATGATTAATAAAAGGATTATTTTAAAATTTAATCCTTATGATGTGTATTCATATTGGGCTGGATACTCTTCTTATGTGTGCATTTTGACACATTGTATAATGGCCCTCACTAGCTCTCCAAATAGTATAATGGTCACCCACGCAGCCCTCCAAACAGCATAATGGCACACACAGCACTCGAAACAGCATAATGGCTCCTACACAGCCCTACAAAAAGCATAATGGCCCTTGCACAGCCCTGCAAAAAGCATAATGGCCTCCACATAGTCCTACAAACTGCATAATGGCCCCCACATAGAATGATAGACCCCAACACAAACCTTCACACTGTATAAGTAATCACATACAGTATAATGGCCCCACATAGCTTGGAAAACAGTATAATAGGCCCCCATATCTCACTGCAAAAGGTATAATGGCCACCTCACAGCCCTGCAAACAGTATAGTGCCCCCACATAGCTCTGCATAATGTTTAAGGCTCCAAATGCCCTCACCATAGAACATTGGCTCCCACACAGCACTCCAAACAGTATTATGCCCCCCACACAGCACTCCAAACCGCAAAATTACCCATACAAAGCCCTCCAAACAGCACAATGACCCCCACACAATCCTCCAAATAGCATAATGGCCCCCACACAGAATGATAGACCCCCTTATAAACCTTCACACTGTATAATTGCTCGCATGTAGTATAATGGCCCCCATCATAACCCTCCAAACAGTATAATGAACCTCATCTTAGTCCTCCAAACAGTATAATGACCCCACATAGTCATGCAAACAGTATAATGATCCCCACATAGCCATGCAACCAGTATAATGGACCCCCTACAAAGCCATGCAAACAGTAATATGGACTCCCACATAGTACTACAAACAGTATATTTGCCTCTACATAGCCCTGCAAACTGTATAATGCCCCCCCACATAGCTCTGCAAACCATATAATGGCTTCCCACATAGCTTTTCATAAAGTATAAAGTCTCCCACACAGCCCTCCATATAGTATAATGGGCCCCACTCTGCCTTCCATGTAGTATAATGCACCCCATATTGTTGTGTATGTAGTATAATGCACCTCACATTGTCCTCCATGAAGTAAAACGAACCACACAGTTTTCCATATAGTATAATGAGCCTCACATTGTCTTCCATACAGTATAATGTCCTCCATTGTCCTCCATATAGTATAATGGGCCCCACATTATCCTCCACCATGTAGTATATTGCACCCCACAATGCCCACCATGTACTACAATGCACCCCATATTGTCCTCCATGTAGTATAATGGGCCCTACATAGCCCTCCATGTAGTATAAAGTGCCCCACATAGCTCTCCATATAGTAATATGGGTCCAACATTGTCCTCCATACAATATAAAGGGTCATGCATAGTCTTTAATGTAGTATAATGGGCCCCAATTGCCTTCTATACAGTATAATGGGCCCCACATAGTCCTCCATCCAGTAAAATGAGCCTACATTGTCCTTCATATATTATAATGGCCCCACATTGCCCTCCATAAAGTATAATGGGTCCCACATTGCCCTCCATGTAGTGTAATGGCCCCACATTGTCCTCCATACAGTAAAATGGGCCCTACATAGTCCTTCATGTAGTATAATGCATCCCACATAGTCCTATATGTAGTATAATAGGCCCCATATTGCCCTCCATATAGTATAAAGGGCCCACATTGTCCTTCATATAGTATAATGGGCCCCACATTGTTCTCCATGTTGTATAATTTACGCCACATTGTCTAACATTTAGTATAATGGCTTACTTCCATATGTCCAATAATGAAAGTTAGACACTTCAATATTTATAACAGAACAGACCGTAATCTTATATAGCATGTAGCTGTTAGATAAGAGATTCCAACACGAATTAATATAAAAACATACTATTTTATTAGTTTATAAACAAAAAACAATTAACATAAAAAGACAAAGCAAGGACATCCAAAAAGGGAGTGGAATAAACAGCATGAATATGTAAAAAAGCCCAGTGAGAATATCAAATTATGAAGCCTATATAATTACCAAATACTAAACAATATGCAACAGCCAGATTTAAAAAAAAAAAACTACATCACAATAATGATGCTAGTGACATCTCTGCCTCTACATGGAAAAGAGGCCCTTAAAATTCTGGAATCTTTGTTTGAGGAGAACACACCACAGGAGGTCAGTAATTTCCCAGAAAAATTGTTCAACAAATCAGAAAATTTTCCACTTTTAAGTATGTGCCCTGCTGCAGAGATATTCACCAAATTGGTCACCACAGAAATTTAAGCCTTACCACATAAACCCCCATGGATGTCAAATCTAAACAAAGAGGAAAAGATAGCTTCGGCAGAACTACAGTCTTTCATGGATGTAGTTTTCAAGCCAGCAGACAAAGGGGGGAACCTTTTCATTTGGCCTACCAAATTATACAAGAGACAGGCTGTAAAATTGTTAAACATCCCGCAATGCTACAAAAAATGATCCTTTAATCCCTTTACTGGTTTACAGGTGAAAGTACTATCGATTGTGGAAAGGGCCTTTGACCAGGGCATTATTTAGAAAAATGGTAGATACCATCCGCAACCTGCATCCAAAACTACCTACATTATATTGGATCACCAAACTGCATAAAAACCCCATGGCTCCCCAAGGTAGGTTGATTTTAGCCAGGAACGGGGGCTTATGTGAAGTGGTCTCTGACTTCATTGACCACTACCTTAAAACCATGGTGTCATCATTCATATTTGCAAGATACTACTGCTGCCCTGCAGAGACTCAACCACCTCTGCCTGGAAGACCACATGATTATGGTGACAGCAGATGTGGTGGCTCTATACACCTCCATTAGACACAAATATGGTAGGACAGCAACTTGGTATCTTAGATCGAGTAATTTAGAACTGGCCCTTATTGATCTGCTTCTCATCCTCCTGAAGTATGTCTTCAAACATAACATCTTTATTTTCAATAACCATATTTATCTCCAGCTACAAGGGACAGCTATCTGGCCATTGTGTGCCCCCTCTTACGCTAACCATTGGGAGTATGGAAGAGGGACATTTTCCAGGAGGATGGCATTACTGAAATGCATATGATACAAGAATGAATGAGTTACATCGATGACATTTGGTTCATGCGGGAAGTAACGGTAGATGATTTGTAAACTCTGATTGGTAAATTAAACACCAATTCCCTAAATATTAAATTGACTTATAAATTTGGAAGTGATCTGGATTTCCTTGATCTTAGAATAGCTGTTTCCTCAGATGGAAGAATTATGACAGATGTATACAGAAAACCTACGGCAACGAACTCTTTCCTGCATGCCACGTCATCATATCCACCCTCTACAATTAGAGGCTTTCCCATTGGCCAATTTTTGAGTACCAGAAGAATCTACTCAGACGACAGTTCCTTTGAGGCTCAAGCAGTTAACCTTGCACATCAGTTCACAGGCAGGGACTACAGCACACGTATATAGAAGAGCAAAAAGGCCTCTAGAGAAAAATTAATCTACGGTACTAATGAGAAGAACTTTGTGCAAACAGAGGGACAAGTGTGTTTTATTTCAACATTTAATCAATGGGACAAGCTCAAATCAATTTTAGGAAAACATTGAAATATCCTCATGACTGACCCCACCCTCCGTAAGATTATCCCTACCTATCCATCTATAGTTGCCAGGAGAACTAAAAACTTAAGTGAACTATTGGCCCGTAGTCATTATGACACTCACGGAACATCAAAAAGAGGTCTTCTAAACAAGGATTCTTTCCATATGGCCTCTGTAAGGTCTGTCTAAATCTAATAAAAGCAAGAACTTTTCAAAATCATGATGACTCCAGAAATTTCAAAATAAGAAAACATCTAACTTGTTCATTTAGATGGGTCATTTACTATGCCAAATGCCCGTGTCACCAGATTTACATTGGGCTCACCACACAAGAGTTAACATTAAGAGTAAGGGAACACATTAAAGACATTGAAACGGCACAAACCATAGAAGATTGGACTCTTTTAGAAACTCTACCTCGCCACTTCAAACAACACCATGGCTGTAACCCCAAGGATCTAACAATCATAGGCATTGATCAGATAGAAATGTGCTTAAGAGGTGGAGATATGGGAAAGACCCTAGCACAGTTTGAAAGCAGGAGGATCTACCAACTCATAGAATCATAGAATCATAGAATTGTAGAGTTGGAAGGGACCTCCTGGGCCATCTGGTCCAACCCCCTGCTCAAAGCAGGATTCGCTAAATCATCCCAGACAGATGTCTGTCCAGCCCCTGTTTGAAGACTTCCATTGAAAGAGAACTCACTACTTCTCGTGGCAGCCTGTTCCACTCATTGATCACTCTGCTGTCAAAAAGTTTTTTCTAATATCTAATCTGTGTCTCCTCCCATTCAGTTTCATCCCATTGCTTCTAGTCTTTCCTTGTGCAAATGAGAATAAAGATGATCCTTCTACAATGTGACAGCCCTCGAGATATTTGTAGACAGCTATTAAGTCTCCTCTCAGTCTTCTCTTTTGCAAGCAAAACATTCCCAAATCATGCAACCTTTCCTCATAAGACAGGGTTTGCAGACTGGTCACCATTCTGGTCGCTCTTTTCTGAACTTATTCCAGCTTGTTGATGTCTTTTTCAAAATGTGACTCCCAAAACTGGACACAGTATTCCAGATGAGGTCTGACCAAAGAGGAGTAGAGGGCAATAATGACTTCACGTGATCTAGACTGTATGCTTCTGTTAATACATTCTAAAATTGCATTTGCCTTTTTTGCTGCTGCATCACACTGTTGACTCATATTCAGTCTGTGATCTATTAGTATACCCAAATCTTTTTCACATGCACATGACTCAGCACCCTAGCACCACAGGGCCTTAATGAGAGCTTTGGCTTTGGTTCCTTTTAGTAGCTACTTTTAGGGTTCGTTTTCGGGTTCCTGTTGTTTTACTAATTTTATGCCTTAATCAGTTTTTATCATGATTTTAATTTGTTTTCTTTGTCACTCACCTCAGGATGTGCGCTCTTATCTGGACTGATCAGGAATTATTTGTTTTCACATAGATTTCTCAGCATTCTGCTATGGACTCCTTGTGACGTCTGTCCGCGGATCTGGGCTACAGTAGGACAGCACCCCAAGAAACCCCGAGACCCTTAACCCCTATACAGGGATCTGGAATTGTAGCAAGGCCCAGGGGGTGGCTGTCTAGAAGCAGTGCGCCAGAGCAGGACGGTCGCCAATAGGGAAGAAGGCAGGGAGCCAAAAGCGTAGTCAGAAATTGGGCGAGCAGCGGAGGTACAGAAACGGCAGGCAGTGGCAGAGTCGAGAGTCCAGGCCAATGTCACAAAATGGGAGGGCGGTAAAGGAACAAAAATGGCAGGCAGTAACAGAGTCGAATATCCAGTCCAAGGTCACAGACTGGGAGAATAGCAGAGGTACAAAATCGTCAGGCAGTAGAGGGGTCAGAACTCCAGGCTGAGGTCAGAGTCAAACAATAGTAAATCACACAGTAGCACATAGGGGAACCAAGAATATATCCGGCGGCTTGCAAGACCAGTCCCAAAGTATTTGAGGGATCAGGTCATCCCTCACAGACTCCCGGACTGATGATGTCATCAGGACCGCCCCCAGGACCAGGCCAGATGGCGATGCACCAACCCCTCCATGACCGACCGAGGAGCGGAGCCTCCCTCCTTCAGATGTCTGCGCAGGAGCCCCTTCTCTGTCACCGCCATCACTCAGGGGCAAACCACGGTGCCTCCCAGTGGCCGAGGCAGGAACAGCAGGCCCCGAGTCTGACGGCGATGTGACAGTCCGGCGCCTCCTATTGGCCGAGGCCGTGACAGCAGGCCCTGAGTCTGACGGCGATGTGACAGTACCCCCCTCTAAGAGGGGCCTCCGGACCCTCAAAACCCGGTTTGTCAGGATGAAGGAGATGAATGCTGACATGGATGTTCCCCGCGGGGACCCAGAACCTTTCCTCTGGGCCGTAGCCCATCCAGTGTACAAGATACTGTACGGAGCCTCTCACAAGGCGGGAGTCAAGGATACCCTGGACTTCATACTCCAAGGTCCCCCCAACCGAAACAGGAGGAGGAGGGGACTGGACAGGGTGAATTGGGGAGCGATACAGCTTGAGGAGAGACTTGTGGAACACGTTGGGCAACTTAAATGACTGAGGAAGTTTTAAACAGAAGGCTACCGGGTTAATCACCTCTATAATTTCGTATGGGCCAATAAATCTGGGACCCAGTTTGGCAGACGGCACTTTAAGCTTGATGTTTTCGGTAGAGAGCCAAACCTTGTCTCCAACTCCCAGGTGCGGCCCCTTAGATCGCCATCTGTTCGCAGCCGAAGCTTGTCTAACCTGGGCCCCTTTCAAGTTCGAGTTTACCTCAGACCAGTTTTTAAGCGACGTATATTTTCCTCTACCCCAGGGAGCTCCGACATCCTGGCCGAGAACGAACCAAAGAACGGATGCAGTCCATGGTTGCAGAAAAAGGGGGTAGTCTTAATGGAGTCCTGGTATCGATTATTTAGGGCAAACTCAGCTAGTGGCAGATGTTCCACCCAATCGGACTGATGTTCTGACACATAACAGCGGAGGTATTGCTCCAGTGCCTGGTTGGTACGTTGGGTTTGACCATTGGTTTCGGGGTGGTAGGCAGAGGAGAAGGACAACTCAATCCCAATGCATTTGCAGAACGCCCTCCAGAATTTTGAGACGAACTGGGTACCTCTGTCGGACACAATATTCACCGGAGCACCGTGAAAACGTACAACATGCACAATGATCAGTTTACTCAAGGTTTCGGTGTTAGATAACCTAGACAGGGGGACAAAATGACACTGTTTGTGTCATGTCGGACACTGTTCGCACCAGGGTGTCCGGCAGACAGCGGTAATACCCCATCCTACCACATGGTTCTCAGCGGCGCTGGTTGGTCTTCTGATCCGGCTTGGATTGGGTTAACCAGGTTGTCATTCTGGCTGAGGGCTTAGCCACGCCCTCTGTCTTTAAATTGCCCTGTGTGACTATGGGCGTCGCCGACTATAGCTCTTGCCTTGTGCTAAGAGGTCTGGAGTGGTGGTCTAAGGGAGCATACGGTTGCTGGTGTAGTATATTCCATTGTTGCCATTTTGCCTCCCTGTGTTGTATTATTTGGTTGCCCTTGCACATTACTGTATTCCCCTGTGTGTACGCGGTGTGGTGCATTTCCGTTATCCCTGTCCATACTTATTTGTGGGGTCTGGTGTTTTGTCTCCTCACTGGGTGGAGGGTGGTGGGTTCAGCTTAGGGCTGGACAGGAGACAAGGACAGGGTGGAGGCCCAGGCAGGCACACCTTCAGTGTAAACCCTGGGTTGAGGGACAGACAGGGTTTCCCCTAGTCTGAGGGACACCGCAGGGGCACCGGGGTTTCAGCCTAAAGTTACCTAGGCTTCCCATGACAGTTTGCTGAACCTGTCCACCACCACCCAGATACACGTTTTCCCATCTGAGGGCGGCAGGTCCATAATGAAGTCCATGGAGATGTGGGTCCATGGACTCTCAAGGGTGGGCAAGGACTGGAGCCAGCCGGCAGGGTGGTTATGGGGGGACTTGGCGCGGGCACAGACTTCACATGCTAACACATAGTCTTTACAGTCCTTAACCACCGTCGGCCACCAAAAGTTCCTAGTTACCACCAGTCTGGTGGTATTATTGAGACCAGGATGGCCTGCCAGAACAGAGTCATGCGATTCTTTAAGAACTTGTAGGCGAAACATAGCCAGGACGAACAATTTTTGGGGGGCATAGTGTCAGGAGCTTGTTCTGGGGACCTACGGATCTCCTCCAAAAGGTCCAAAGACACTGCCAAAACAACAATCCCATTGGCCAATATCGGGACTGGCTCACAGTCCTCGGCTTGTGAGGGGCAAAAACTGCGAGAGAGGGCATCGGCCCTCACATTTTTAGTACCAGGGCGAAAGGTGATTAAAAAATCAAACCTAGAGAAGAACAAGGCCCACCTTGCCTGTCTAGGATTTAGTCTTTTAGCTGACTCCAGGTAGGTCAGGTTCTTGTGATCAGTAATTACAGTGATCTTATGTCTGGCGCCTTCGAGGAAGTGGCGCCATTCCTCGAAGACCCATTTGATCGCCAATAATTCCCGATTACCTATATCATAGTTTTTCTCAGTGGCAGAGAATTTGCAGGAAAAAAAAGCACATGGGCGAAGCTGAGTGAGGGATGCAGTGCCTTGCGACAGCACTGCTCCCACTCCGACCTCAGAGGCATCTACTTCCACAACAAATGGGCGGTCCAGATCAGGCTGAACCAAAACCGGGTTGGCCACAAAGCACTCTTTTAGCGTAGAAAATGCCTGAATTGCCTCAGGGTTCCGATTGGCCACGTCTGCCCCTTTCCGGGTCAAATCCGTGAGTGGTTTGGCAATTTCTGAGAAACCCCTGATGAACTTGTGGTAGTAAATAGCAAACCCTAAAAATCGCTGCAGAGCTTTTAGTGATTTGGGTTGCACCCAAGCTTTAACAGGTTGGATCTTGGCAGGATCCATGCGGAACCCTTTGCCTGAGACCATGTACCCTAAAAACTGTACCTCCTCAGCAAAAAAACACATTTCTTCAGTTTAGCAAACAAGGAGTGTTCTCGCAGTCTCTGCAGTACAGAACAGACGTGTTGAGCGTTTTTCACAGGGTCAACAGAGTAAATCAAAATGTCATCTAAATACACGATGACATACACCCCACAAATGTCTCTGAAAATATCATTAACAAAGTTCTGAAACACGGCAGGTGCGTTACTGAGTCCGAAAGGCATTACAAGGTACTCAAAATGGCCAAGAGGTGTATTAAACGCGGTTTTCCACTCATCACCGTCTCTTATGCGGACCAGATTATATGCCCCCGGAGGTCAAGTTTAGTAAACCAACGGGCTCCCATTAACTGATTAAAAAGATCAGGGATGTGTGGAAGCGGATACTTGTTCTTTATAGTGATTGCGTTTAATTCCCGGTAATCAATGCAGGGTCTGAGACCACCATCTTTCTTCTCTACAAAGAAGAACCCGGCTCCAACTGGTGAAATGGATGGTCTAATAAACCCTTTTTTAAGCTATCTGCTATATAGTCATTCATGGCCTGATGCTCTGGACCGGAGAGATTAAATATTCTCCCTTTTGGGAGACGGGCATCCGGAATCAGGTCTATAGGGCAATCATACTCTCTGTGAGGCGGTAGCTTCTCAGATTCTACAATAGAAAAGACATCCTCATAGTCTCTGAAAGCAAACGGTATGAGGGGGTTTTCAACCTTAACTTGGTTTACTGCTAATGATATGCAGTTATCCTGACACTGCGAACTCCAGCGTACTACATCACCCAGGTGCCAGTCGATGACAGGATTGTGCTGGCGTAACCACGGCATCCCCAAAATAACTGCAGAAGATAAATTATCCATCACAAAAAATGACATAAGCTCGGTATGTAACGCTCCCACAGACATAGCAATTTTGGCAGTAACAAATTTAACCCCTGCTGAATAATAGATGTGCCATTAATAGCCGTGGTTTTAATAGGGGCATTATGTCTTAGTAGCGGTACACCAAGATTCCTAGCAGCCAAAGAATCCATAAAATTTCCTTCAGATCCACAATCCACATAAGCTTTTAAACACAGAGACTTCTGACCAAATGAAAGAGAGATAGGCAGTAAAACTTTAGCCGCATCTGCGGGTATTACCTGAGCCCCTGGGCAACCATAGTCAGAGCTGCCCAGAGGCCGATGTCCCAGGAGAATGGATCTCTGATGTTCAGCTTTCTCCCTGAAGTCTCCAGACTGCAACATGCTTGTTGCAGGAAAATGAGAGTGATCTTCCAGGTTGTGCACTGCAGCAAGTAACAGGTGTTCAGGCCAAAAATCAGCTCAGGCAGGAGAAGGAAGAGAAAAAAAAAAAAGTTCAGGGAGACTGCTTTTGTATATGTTGGATATATACACAAGAAGTAGTTTATTTGGGCCGGATATAATGTGACTTCCGTCCACAGATCTGGACTGCAGTAGGATAGCACCCCGAGAAACCTCGAGACCCTTAACCTCTATACAGGGATCTGGAATTGTAGCAAGGCCCAGGGGGTGGCTGTCTAGAAGCAGTGCGCCAGAGCAGGACGGTCGCCAATAGGGAAGAAGGCATGGATACAAAAATGTAGTCAGAAACCGGGCGAGCAGCGGAGGTACAGAAACGGCAGGCAGTGGCAAAGTCGAGAGTCCAGGCCAATGTCACAAAACGGGAGGGCGGTAAAGGTACAAAAACGGCAGGCAGTAGCAGAGCCGAATATCCAGGTCAAGGTCACAAACTGGGAGAATAGCAGAGGTACAAAATCGTCAGGCAGTAGAGGGGTCAGAAATCCAGGCTGAGGTCAGAGTCAAACAATAGTAAATCACACAGTAGCACATAGGGGAACCAAGAATATATCTGGTGGCTTGCAAAACCAGTCCCAAAGTATTTGAGGGATCAGGTCATCCCTCACAGGCTCCCGGACTGATGATGTCATCAGGACCGCCCCCAGGACCAGGCCAGATGGCGATGCACCAACCCCTCCATGACCGACCGAGGAGTGGAGCCTGCGTCTATCAGATGCCTGCGCATGAGCCCCTTCTCTGTCGCCGCCATCACTTGGGGGCAAACCACGGCGCCTCCCAATGGCCGAGGCAGGAACAGCAGGCCCCGAGTCTGACGGCGACGTGACAGTCCGGCACCTCCTAGTGGCCGAGGCCGGGACAGCAGGCCCCGAGTCTGACGGCGACGTGACACTCCTATGTTTAATGAAATGTTATCATCATGTTTTTTGTTCCATATAATGAAATTATGCATAATTTATGAAAGTTTAAAATTTACCTTAAGGTTAAATTTATCTAGCAAATTGCAGTCCCTCTTTTTCTATCTCTTTCTGCACCTTTCATCTTATTAAAAAATCATTTTTTAACAATATATAATTAAATAAAAGCCAAATTTGTTAGATGGTTGCTATCCTTCAGGTATGTTTGCATCACAGTAATGGTGTGGGTGGATAGATGCCTGTGAAGATTCTCCCATGAATGTCCTTACAGTGGGACTTTGAATCTGAAAAAAAGATAAAAAGTTTTAACGAACAAGCAAAAAAGAAAAAAGAAAAATGTTCTTATATAGAAGTTAAGAATATCTTACTAATAGAAAGGAGAAAAAGTAAAGATATTAGACAGCATTATGCACTTCACATCTTATTAATAAAGGCCATTTGGTTTACACATTTGTATTCCTATTTAATGTATTCGCATACACAGTTTACTAGGTGTACATATTTGTAATGTTAGTATAGCAACACCTCTGAATGCATTTCCCCCTTTTCCATCACTTGCACTCAAGCACTTTCTTAACTGGTTCTTAGATTCTTTATATAGTAATAATTGCACTTTCTGAATTATCACTAAACTGTAAAAAAAAAGCACCTTATTCATGGCACTTCTTCTTGATTTGCACTTCTGTAACTGGCCTCACCTGATAGACGGATTTGTTTACATGGAATAATTTGGTTATTGGTTCAATTTAGAGATATATATTTAGTATATTTTCATATCATGCCCCCATTTCTTATTGAAATGTGGGCACTATATTATAGAGTATTTAATATTTACCACATATTCGTTCAGGTATAAATGTTTCTCTTGCACTTTCATCAACTCCACTGTAAAATAATAGCTATTCACATATTATTTATTTTTTCTCTTTTCTTTTGCTTATTTATTTATTATTAAAGTCATTGACTTTTCCCACCTCCGGTGCTTTTTATACATTATAGTCTTTTCTTCACTTATTTTTTTTTTCTTTTTTACTTTATATTTTGTTTTTATATTTATTCTATTATTATTTTTTCATATAATTCTCATTATTAATATTCTTGTTTTCCTATCACATGTATCACATAACTAATTATGCCGTAGTATTAGTGACTTTCCCCTAAGGGGTACAATTATAACTTCATAACTTTTTAATACCCATTACTTCACGACCTGACATCCAAGTTCTTTCCTTCCCTTTTGACATGGCCTCTCCCCGGATTCCCTGGTCACATCTTACATATCATCCCCTTCCATTAGCATCCTTACACTTTTGGCCTGTCTGGATTTCTAGTATAACAGTGTGCATGCACTGGGTCCTGCTTCCCTCTTAACTTCCGGAAGTGCTTGACCAGGTGACCACTATGTATTCCATTGTGGTTCTCCTAGCAGGATCTCAGAAGTCCCTTTTGCTACAGGGGGCACACATTGTCCTTCGTGTAGTATAGTGCACCCCACATAGTCCTCCATAAAGTGTAATGGGCCCCACATTGTCCTCCATGTAGTATAATGGGGCCTACATTGTCTTGCATGCAGTAAAATGAGCCCCATATAGTTCTCTATATAGTATAATGGCCCCACATAGTCCTCCATATAGTATAATGGCCCAACATAGTCCTCCATACAGTATAATGGGCCCCACATTGTCCTCTATGCATTATAATGGGTCATACACAGCCCTCCACCCAGAATAATGGGCGCCATTTTCTCAGTGTAACAGTACAGAGAGGCCGCTCCTGCTGCTGCTGAAAATGAACTTGTCAGTTAGCTAGATAGGATCCTTTTTCTGTGTGAAATTGACCTTCCAGTATCTAACTAGATTGTGGCAAAACTGTGTTGCAATCAGAAGGCTCCATTTGCTAATCGGAGTTGTTTGTGCAAAAACTGTGTTGCAGTGAGGAATCAGGAGTACTCATTTGCTGATCAAAATTACTAAGAATAATATAGGGGTTAAGCCAGGAGGCCATATTTGCCAAGGAAACCTGGGAAGCCGCGGTCATGCCACACTGGAGCGTCAGTGAGCATGCAGAGAGGATGGTGCAAGTAATGCCTATCGTGAAGGAGCATCTTCTCCAGGCACAGGGTGCACAGGCAAGAGTATATAACTGATCAGCAAGGCTGAGGCAATTCCACTCCGAAACCACGTGCTAGTGCTTATCCCCACGGAGGACAGCAAGTTCCTAGCCAAGTGGCAACACCCATACAAGGTGGTGGAAAAATTGTAAGAGGTGAATTACAAGGTACAACAGCTCGGTCGAAGGAAGCCGCACCAAGTGTATCATGTGAACTTGCTCAAGTCATGGCGAGACCGGGAATCACTGGTAACGCAGAAGCTCTTTCCTGAATCCCCTGTTTGGTGGCTAAAGGTGCCAAAACCCCCAGCTCTGGGCAGAGGGGAGTGATACTGTATGTGACAGGTTCACTGGCACTGGATATGAGGGGAGATATATGTCACGAAGATTGCTTTCTTACGTGATCTGAAACCCATACGTTTCTCTTCAGTATGCTATGTGCTGAAGGGGCTAACCAGCCATGATAAGGGACTGGGTTTTAGGTGAGCAGGTCAGAGATGGGCGGAACGCCAAGTCACCATATCTCCACCTCAAGGATGTGGCTGGGAGGTTAAATTTTCAGCAACTGTTTTTTTCTCTGTGTTGTGTTTTGGAGAGGAGAGTCTCCTGACGTGGCTCTAGGAGGAGCTGAAGACATACAGTTGTGGCCAAAAGTATTGACACCCCTGCAATTTTGTCAGATAATACTCAGTTTCTTCCTCAAAATGATTGCAATCACAAATTCTTTGGTATTATTATCTTCATTTAATTTGTCTTAAATGAAAAAACACAAAAGAGAATGAAGCAAAAAGCAAAACATTGATCATTTCACACAAAACTCCAAAAATGGGCCAGACAAAAGTATTGGCACCCTCAGCCTAATACTTGGTTGCACCACCTTTAGCCAAAATAACTGCGACCGACCACTTCCGGTAACCATCAATGAGTTTCTTACAATGCTCTGCTGGAATTTTAGACCATTATTCTTTGGCAAACTGCTCCAGGTCCCTGATTTTAGAAGGGTGCCTTCTCCAAGCTGCCATTTTTAGATCTCTCCACAGGTGTTCTTTGGGATTCAGGTCTGGACTCATTGCTTGCCACCTTAGAAGTCTACAGTGCTTTCTTTCAAACCATTTTCTAGTGCTTTTTGAAGTGTGTTTTGGGTCATTGTCCTGCTGGAAGACCCATGACCTCTGAGGGAGACCCCATTATGCTGCAAAATTTGTTGGTAGTCTTCAGACTTCATAATGCCATGCACGCGGTCAAGCAGTCCAGTGCCAGAGGCAGCAAAGCAACCCCAAAACATCAGGGAACCTCAGCCATGTTTGACTGTAGGGACCGTGTTTTTTTCTTTGAATGCCTCTTTTTTTCTCCTGTAAACTCTATGTTGATGCCTTTGCCCAAAAAGCTCTACTTTTGTCTCATCTGACCAGAGAACATTCTTCCAAAACGTTTTAGGCTTTTTCAGGTAAATTTTGGCAAACTCCAGCCTGGCTTTTTTATGTCTCAGGGTAAGAAGTGGGGTCTTCCTGGGCCTCCTACCATACAGTCCCTTTTCATTCAGATGCTGACGGATAGTACGGGTTGACACTGTTGTACCCTCGGACTGTAGGGCAGCTTGAACTTGCTTGGATGTTACTCGAGGTTCTTTATCCAACATCCGCACAATCTTGCATTGAAATCTCTTGTCAATTTTTCTTTTCCGTCCACATCTAGGGAGGTTAGCCACAGTGCCATGGGCTTTAAACTTCTTGATGACACTGCGCACGGTAGACACAGGAAAATTCAGGTCTTTGGAGATGGGCTTGTAGCCTTGAGATTGCTCATCCTTCCTCACAATTTGGTTTCTCAAGTCCTCAGACAGTTCTTTGGTCTTCTTTCTTTTCTCCATGCTCAATGTGGTACACACAAGGACACAGGACAGAGGTTGAGTCAACTTTAATCCATGTCAACTGGCTGCAAGTGTGATTTAGTTATTGCCAACACCTGTTAGGTGCCACAGGTAAGTTACAGGTGCTGTTAATTACACAAATTAGAGAAGCATCACATGATTTTTCGAACAGAACTTTTGTCCACCCTCTTTTTTATGTTTGGTGTGGAATTATATCCAATTTGGCTTTAGGACAATTCTTTTTGTGTTTTTTCATTTAAGACAAATTAAATGAAGATAATAATAACAAAGAATTTGTGTTTGCAATAATTTTCAGGAAGAAACTGAGTATTATCTGACAGAATTGCAGGGGTGTCAATACTTTTGGGCACAACTGTATAGTGGTCTGAGCGAGTGAGTCCCTCAGATATAAGGACTTTGCTGTGATGCCAGAAAGACCATGTTTACTTTACTGAACCCTGCTATGCTTTATGCTATTCCATATTATGCCAGCAGGTGAGTTACCTAAGAAGAGTTCTTGTGTCTACTTCTGAAAGCAGCTGAGTGAATCAACCCCACATACTAACTTATCAGATGCCACCAGCACTTAAAGGGAGCCTGTCACCAGATAAAAATGCTATTAACCTGCGGATATGGGGTTAACCTGCAGTTTGACAGTGACATATAAGGGGAACACTCATCAAAGCAGTTACAGCAGGAGCCTGGCAGTGTATTATAATAATAATAATAGTTTAATTTCTATAGCGCTGACATATTCCGCAGTACTTTACATTTTAGAGGCGACTTGTACTGACAATAGACATTACAGCATAACAATAAACACATAGATCAAAACAGATACCAAGAGGAATGAGGGCCCTGCTCGCAAGCTTACAATCTATGAGGAAAAGGGGAGACACAAAAGGTAGATGGTAACAATTGCTTTGGTTGTTCGGACCAGCCAAAGTGTAAGAATTGGGTGTTCATGTAAGGCTGCATGAACCGGTTATCAGGCTAAGTATGTACAATAAAGACACAGAGGGCTATTAAATGCATAAAGCATGTGAGAACATGATGAAAGGAATCTGGTTAGGTAAAAAATTTTTAATGGGCAACACAGGGCTAGTTAGGTTAATGTGTTAACTTGAGACGGTAGACCAGTCTGAACAAATGCGTTTTTAGGGCACGCTTAAAACTGTGGTGATTGGGGATTAATCGTACAAACCTGGGTAGCGCATTCAAAAGAATTGGCACAGCACGTGAAAAGTCTTGGAGACGGGAGTGGGAGGTTCTGATTATTGAGGATGCTAACCTCAGGTCGTTAGCAGAATGGAGGGCACGGGAAGGGTGGAAGACTGAGACGAGGAAGGAGATGTAGGGTGGTGGTGAGCCATGGAGTGCTTTGTTGGTGATGGTAATAAGTTTGTACTGGATTCTGGAGTGGCTGGGAAACCAGTGTAATGACTGGCACAAGGTAGAGGCATTGGTAAGCAATATGATCCTGGCTGCAGCATTCAAGACAGATTGGAGAGAGAGAGTTTGGCAAGAGGGAGACCAATTAGTAGAGAGTTACAAAAGTCCAGATGAGAATGAACAAGAGAATCAGTCATAAAGGTTCGAATTCTAGAAATGTTTTTTGAGGAGCAGATAACAACAGCAAGCCAGTAATCGTATGTGGGGGTTGAATGAAAGTTCGGAATCAAGTATGACCCCAAGACAGTGGGTGTGTTGCTGGGGAGTAATGATGGAACCATACACAGAAATGGCAATGTCGGGCATAGGTACACAAGGAGTTCAGTTTTTGACAGGTTCAATTTCAGATAGAAGGAGGACATGATGCTAGAGATAGCGGTAAGACAATCACTGGTGTTTTCTAAAAAGGTAGGCATGATTTCAGGAGAAGTGTATAATTGGGTGTCATCAGCATAGAGATGGTACTGGAAACCAAATCTACTGATTGTTTGACCAATAGGGGCAGCATACAAAGAGAAGCGAAGGAGGCCTAGAACCGATCCTTGAGGAACCCCAACACTAAGGGGAAGATGAGAGGAGGAGGAGCCAGCAAAAAATACAGTGCAGGAGCGGTCAGAGAGATAGGAGGAGAACCAGGAGAGAACGGCGTCCTTGAGGCTGATGGAGCGGAGCATAGTGAGGAGGAGCTGATGATCCACAGTGTTGAATGCTGCAGAGAGATCCAAGAGAATTAGCATGGAATAGTGAATATTAAATTTAGTTGTTAGTAGATCATTAGAGACTTTAGTGAGGGTAGTTTCAGTAGAGTTTAAAGAGCAGAAACCAGATTGTAGAGGGTCAAGAAGAGAGTTATCTGAGAGACAGCGAATAAGCCAGTAGTGGACCAGGCGTTCCAGGAATTTAGAGATGAAGGGATTATTAGAGACAGGTCTGTAGTTAGCGGCACAGTTTTGTTCAAGTGATGGTTTTTAAGTAATGGATGTATGATGGCATACTTAAGTGAGGAGGGAAAGATACCAGATGTTAGGCGTCGGATTCCTGCAGCGACACAACAGGAATCCAGAGCCTCCCATGCTGCTCTGCAGCAAGCCATTCCTGAGGCTAAGTCCCTCTGCCACTCCACTGAGCATGCTCACAGGACGATCTCCCATTGGAGGTCAGGAGTCACGTGCTCAGGTCCTTCTCCAGGTCTGATTGGTCCATCTCAGAGATCTGGAAGGTCCCAGCAGCGAACGGCTATAAAAGGCCTGCATGGCCGCTCGGCCATGCGCTAGTATAGACTCTTCTTGCTAGATGTGTGAATGGTGATGGATGTATGATTCTGGTGACTGACTTATTAAGATTCCCCTCCCTCTGATATTACGCATGTGGATAAGGAACTATAGAAAGAGTCAGCACCAGTGCACACCGCACCTCTACACTAGCGTCCGGTGGTGTCACGTCTCTCACGGCACTATCGCATAGCGGCTGTGTCTGCCGCCGCGCTGCATTCAGCAGCACTTACCAGCGTCCGCAGTAGCGATGCCACATGCACTGTAGGTCTAGACGGACACCGCTCCCTGTCTTGGACCCGTGTCCTGTGACCAGCTACCGTGCGCGCAATTTCGCCGAGACCTGTGAGTCTAACAGGCTCGATGTTTATGTTTATGTAACAGCGCCTCTGTGAGTTAACAGAGCCTGCTCTGCGCATGTCGGGTGACGTTGAACCCGTGCGCATTATACCGCCATATAGCGCGTCTGCCATTAATTAGCTGCGGTTTTAACACCTACTGTACGGTGGACCCCGAGCGGCGAACGCACTTTATTATTTATTTATTTAGTGCGTTCCGCCGTTCCTAACATTATACTAGCGCCAGGGTCTGGCTAATAATGGCGGACCAGCAGCAGCTACTGCAGTACATTCAGCAGCTGGAGGGCAGGCTGGCTACTCTCGAGAGTGCCACCTCAGCTGAAAAGTTTACTGAGGCTGCTGCCCAGGCAGTCGCAGAGGCTGTCTCACGTGTGTCCACGTCCACGCCTGCACCGACAGTTTCCCGCCTCCCGTTGCCCGATAAATTTTCTGGCGACAACGCTTCCTGCAGGGGTTTCGTGAGCCAGTGCTCCATCCAGCTTGAGTTACTGGCTGCAAGATTCCCTACAGAATGGGCCAAGGTGGGGTTTCTCGTTTCTCTTCTGTCGGGCAGGGCGATGGAGTGGGCCACGCCACTGTGGGAGCGTGGTGATCCAGAGGTTCGGACCGCTGCTCAGTTCCTAACATCTTTGAAGCAGGTCTTTTTGGAGCCACGGGTCACTCACGACACCTCTCTCCAGCTACTTGCATTAGCACAGGGATCCATCTCGGTCAGCCAGTACGCTGTCCGTTTCCGGACACTGGCTTCCGAGCTGGAATGGCCTGATAGAACCCTCTTCTTGCCATTAATGGCTTGTATATTTCTTTAAGTGTGGAAAGTAGGGGTGACCTGGGCGGGATGGCAGTTCTTGATGGAGAATGAAAGAAGGTTGTTGTCAGAGAGTAGGAGAGGGGAGTTTGTGAAATCATATAAAAGTGTATAATAGTCAAGTTCCTTAAGCTGATCATATAGATACAGAAGCTGTATTGTGTGATCAGCATAACATACATATCCATCATGGAGCGCAAAGTAACATGTGCTCATGACAGATATGAGTGTCATACAGCATTAAGGAGTTAGGCTGTGTGCCCACAATGAGTTTTTGGTGAGTTTGTAAAACTCCGTATTTTCCCTATTCCAGCACAATGGATAGTATTTATAGAAATCACGTGCCACCAAACTGACTGCGGTCTCAAATCCACAACATGTCAATTTCTTTTGTGGGTACACTGAGTTTTATGTGCAGTTTTTTTTCCTATAGACTTACATTAAATGTGGAAAATCCACAAGTGAAATATTCACATGTGCTTAGTGTGTTTACAAGGTGAAAAATGCATCAAAGACAATGTGATCCATACATGGCGGAATCAATAAAGTTTTTTCAAAGCCAAATACCAGGAAGTATCAAAAACAAAGCAGCTTTGTTTAAAACATGACATACCAACAAGAAACAAAATCCACAGTGTCAAAAAATGCGACAAAAACACACTTTTTGCACTCAAAAAATGCAATGAAAAAACGTAAGTAAAATAATTTATTTAATAGGTGCAGCAATGGTGGAGAAAATCTGCAGCATTAAAAACTCACCAAAAGTTCATAATGGGAACGTACCCGTAAGGTTTCTGTATTATTTATGTGCTATTCTGCAAACCAAAAAACTTTTCAAATTCACATACCTTTCCTATAATAAGCAACAATTGACTTCTACTTTCCAAATTACAGCAATACAGCATCACTCAAACTTCCTGCTGCTCAACTAATCATTTTTATTGCTAACTTCACTTGAGCAATATGTCCATTGCTATCCTCTTAAAGAGATCTCAAAGGCAAAAATAACAAATTTCATATTTTTGTACATTAAATTATACCTTATTTGATTATACACCATATGTGGTTTTATTATCTTCTTTCCTTTTCTTTTAGTTCAAAAGAAATACACATCATTGCTTCAGCCTCAGTATGTTTAAAAGGTAAATTAAAGGAATATGCCAGGATACATGTGTAAATGTGAATATGTAGACTATATAGAAGTAGATTAATGGTCGTTCAACTGTAGAACTAACAATTGCCTGGTGAAAATCATTAAGTTGACATAGCCATACTCAGGACATATTCAATCAAACGGCGAGAAGGACAAGTGAGCTTTCTGTGAAGATTCTGAGAATGTACAGGCAATGTTATTTTTAAGGAAAGATCATCTATGTCTAGTGACTTTTGGACAAAAAAATTAAATATGGACAATTTATTTCGAAATGTTACCTGTCATTGATCAACTGAAATGACAGTTCATTGTTAAATTTCACCTGACAAAAGATTGTTTTGGTTAAAATAATTAATTTTGATGACCTTTAGACTCACACCATGCTATGCTAAGTGCTTGACTAAAGGAGACAATACATAACATGTATTGGCATCTCTTGGCATCACAGACTTGGCCCTATCATGGATTTCATCATACCTAACAGACCGAACATTTAGTGTCTCCCTCTTACACACCACCTCCTCACCTCGCCCCCTGTATGTCGATGTTCCTCAAGGTTCAGTCCTAGGACCCCTACTCTTCTCCATCTACACCGTCGGCCAGGGACAGCTCATAGAATCCCACGGTTTGTAGTATCACCTCTACGCCGATGACATGCAGATCTACCTTTCTAGAGCTGACCTCACCTCCTTACTGACCAAAATCCCACAATGCCTGTCTGCTATCTCATCCTTCTTTTCTGCTCACTTTCTCAAACTGAACATGGACAAAACAGAATTCATCATCTTTCCCCATCTCACTCTACCCCTCCACCAGACCTATCCATCAATGTCAATGGCTGTTCACTTTCACCAGTCCCGCACACTCAGTGTCTTGGGGTGATCCTCGACTCTGCCCTCTCTTTCAAACCACATATCCAAGCCCTTGCCTCCTCCTGCCGCCTCAAACTCAAAAATATTTCCCAAATCTGTACATTCCTCAACCATGAAACCACAAAAACACTAGTGCATGCCCTTATCATCTCCTGCCTCGACTACTGCAACCTCCTACTCTCTGGCCTCCCCTTTAACACTCTGGCACCACTCCAGTCTATCCTACACTCTGCTGCCCAACTAATCTACCTGTCTCTCCGCTATTCCCCAGCCTCCCCCCTATGCCAGGCCCTCCACTGGCTTCCTATTGCCCAGAGGCTCCAGTTCAAAACCCTAACCATTACATACAAAGCCATCCACAACCTGTCTCCTCCATATATCTGTGACATGGTCTCCCGGTCCCTACCCGCACGCAACCTTCGATCCTCCCAAGATCTCCTTCTCTACTCCACCCTTATCTCTTCTTCCCACAACCACATACAAGACGTCTCCCATGCATCCCCCATACTCTGGAACTCTCTGCCGCAACATATCAGACTCTCACCAACAACGGAAACCTTCAAGAAGAACCTGAAGACCCACCTGTTCTGACAAGCCTACAGCCTGCAATGATGCTCAGTCTACTGAACCACCGCACGACCCGCTCTACCCTCTCCTAGTGTATCCTCACCCATCCCTGTAGACTGTGAGCCCTCGCGGGCAGGGTCCTCTCTCCTTCTGTACTTGTGTGTCCCTTGTCTTACACATGTATATTGTACTTGTCTATATTTTCCCCTTTTCACATGTAAAGGACCATGGAATAAATGGCGCTATATAAATGCATAATAATAATAATAATAATAATAACATCTATCTTTATTGTTCCTTGACTCTTGGAGTCTTGCACTGTCTTCTCCTGTCTTCTTTGGTCCTACAGTTATCATATAGTATATGTGTTATAAGTGTTTTCTTAAAATGATTTTCCCATTAAATTCTTTCATCACAAAGCCACAAGTTAAACTATAAATGTATAATCACTGAGGGTTTGATAGCTGAGACCCCCACTGGTAACAACAGTACAAATGTAAGTTAACAATGGTCACCTTAAACTTGAACCTTCACTTATACCCAAAAGAAAAGATAACTGTGGCGCCCCTGAGGGTCCAGTCACCACAGAGGTACTGCACCTCATACAGAGGTGTGGTATCTCACCCTCAGATAAGGAGGGGGCACCACCCAAGACTCTAACACTTGCACCCAACACACACCAGTTCAGTCAGGGTATCTGGGTGTACCCTGCGGGAGGATGGGCTCATCCCAGGCTGGCTAGGAAAGGGTGTTGAGGAATGAGTGAGGAAGGCAGAGAATGGGTTTAGCTTAAGTGTGTGACAGTTAGTGGGAGGAGTTAGTGCTGAGGTAAGAAGATTATTCTGGAAAGATTCAGTCAGTTAGTCTGAGAGGAGTGGGGGCTGACAGAGTCTGAGAAGAGTTGGTGATGGCACAGCGGAAGAGAGGGATGAGAGAAGGAAGAGCTACAGAGAGAGTCATGAGGAAGATCTGAAGGAAGCTCCTAGGAGGACAGAAGGGGTCCTTGGGGCACGGGTAGTGCGGAAGCCACCCATGGGGCCCGTATCCAGAAGTGGAAGGACCAGGTCACAGTGGGGGAGCCGACCCCAAAGTCTAGTGGAGAATAACCAGGCTCAGCTAGAAAGCCGGAGGCTGAGGTAACTGTAAGTGCCTCAGCCACAACCACATTCATTCCCTAAAAAGGCAGCCAGATAGGATCAAGGGGACACCGAGAATGTTGCCCAACAAGGTCCGTGGCTGCTGGCTTGGGGACACTCTTTGTGAAGCGCAGGGCAGAAGAGGTAAAGATCAGTGCAGTGAGATGGCCAGGAAAGGCGAACATCAAGGGGAGTCCTGGAAAGGTGTTTCCCGATCTACCGAGAAGTTTTGCTGGACCCCTCGCCTGGAGGATATGGCACTAAGTGGGCATCTGTGCACAATTGAGCCATGAGTAAACCTCTGAAACTTCACACCGCTGTATCCTCTGTGTCATTCGTGTCTCATCTGCCCTGCACCGCATGCACCACCACAGCTTCCATCTTACTGATAACATCCTAACTGCCCCGGGATAAAAGCTCTGCCTGTGGAGATCTGTAACAACTCAGCTGCATCATCATCAGTCCCGGAGGATCTGCTTGCAGTGCTGGTCACGCCTGACCGGAAACCACAGGTGGCATCACAACTTAATTTCCCTACAATTTCCCCATTATTTTCCCCATTTTCATCATCCTTTATTTAACAACCATCTTTACTGGACGCCCAGGGCCACGGACCGGGTCACTGCCACCGTGACATCCCCTTTAAGAACGTGACCGGCCCGGTACCGAGTAACCTAAGGCCCTGTGGGGCGCTCCATAATCATTATTACTTTGACTTGTATGCCAATAATATACTTGGCTGTTCATGTCTGTCTGTACCCCACCAGTCCATCAGATAGACTTGAATAAACAAGCTTTTCATAAGGTCTTAAGGCCCATCACACACAGCGTGATCGCTAGCGAGATCATTGATTTTGTGACGCCACAGCTGTCGGGGTAGCTATTGAGGGAGGGCTAAATTAACCCTTCACGGTTGATCCAGTGATTTCCAAATTAATTCACAGGGTGTTTCTAGCAACTGGGAATGACCACACGGAGACGGGGGTCTCTGTACGGGAGGATCGAGACAGATCACTAGTCCCCTTTATTTTAGACACTTCTTTTATAATCTTTTGCTTAATTATGCAAAGTTTTCAACTACCAATAGCATCATTTCACTTTATAAGCCAATAATATTGCAAGAAAAAAGGAAACTACATATATGTACGTATCCAAATAGCATAGAAAGTAATATAATGGCATATTCTTCAGATTTCTAGACCCCCGGTTTCCTTATCTTGCACCTGATGGGAACAGTCTGGTTTCCTGACAGCCTGAACTGTTTTCCTCCTAATTACAAAAATTTATCTTACAGCAACAAAAATGGAGAAACAAAACCTTCAGAGAAAAGGAGCAATAAAACTTCAGCTCTGATTTTTTAGTTTTAACCCTTCACATTCCCCCTAGATAAATTTTTTTTAACACATATGCAGCATCAGGGGTGCTATCCCAAGCTAACAGCTTGAGGGGTACTGGTCTTCACATGACTGATGCCGTGTTACCAGTCATGGCTGTCGCGGCGCACCCGTCCCCCCTGTATACTGCAATTCACGAATAACAATTTTTGAAGATGGTGGTGGAGATCTTTTGTATGTAGCCATGTGCTTGGCTTCAACATCTTCATCAAGTAGCCTTTTGAGATCGGTGCAGAGAAGAGCAGGGGCAACGACACCTTTGGTATCATAATTAGCTGTCTTAGTGCAGAATTTCCTAATACATACAGAAATACACCAAAGAACAAGTTTTAGTATCACATATACAACAAGGATACAGGCAGCAGTGTGTTACAAGCTTTGTACGATCCCAGCTATCCAGCCCCCAATTCCCTTAAACCAATTGGCTGGATTGAGAAAGTAGAAGGTGTCTGACCACCAACTGTCCTTATTACGATCATTGTCTTTATCGTATTGATCTCTGAGTCTTTGAATATCTTCTAACTTTAACTTTAAACTTCTACCAATAATAATGTGGAAAATGCGAAAAACCAAAACATTATGTCCCCTTATTTGCTATTGGCTTGTTGGATGATGAGGAGGAGTTGATAGGGACCATCATACAAGGGTTCTAGTCCGTGCTTCCTGACATGCCTCTTCACGACTACAAAATCACCAGGCTTCAGGTTATGACAGGTGTCGGTTTCTGCTGAATCTGGAAAAGAAGAAGAAACTAGAGCATGGGTGTTCACAAGATTTTTACTAAGCTGAATAACACATTGAACAGCACGGTCAGCCTCTTCTGATAACTGCTGAGGCTGGAAATTTGCAACTGGGGGCCTAGCACCAAACAATATCTCATATGGGGCAGGCCATATTTTACAATAGAGGTAGTACGAATGTGGTATAGTACAATGGGTAGGAGTTCTGGCCATGGAGCCGTAGTCTCCTGCATCATTTTTGGTCAATTGTCCCTTCAGTGTGCCGTTCAGCCTCTTAACTTCCCCACTGGATTGTTGGTGCTACGGAGTATGGAGGGCTACAGTGGATCCAAGCATTGTCAGAACTTTTTGGTACATATGAGAAGAAAAGGCCGGACCTTGATCACTTTCAACAACTTCTGGAACCCCATATCTGCATATAACTTTCCATCACCAGTTTCTTCGCTGTGGTCTTCGCAGTCAAGTTGGTAACAGGGAATGCTTCCGGTCAACTGGAGAACCGGGGCCCAGTAGAATTTTTGCACCAGTGCGAGGGCCTGATTCTTTCCTCGATGTGTAGGCCCATGTGCCCATATGGCAATAGCAGGGTACATCCGCTTAGGGATACACACGAGTTGGTCCTTTTTCCAGAAACCATTATCCATATGTGCCCCATCAGTCTTCCATTGCTTCACCTCTTCCTTTGGAGACATTCTCTGCATCATCATTAAGCGGTCTCGCAGGGTCCGACAGAAAACTTCAGTCTGTTGTAGATCCTCAGGTTCTTGTAGGGTCAATGCTTCTTGTAATTGTTTACGTTGAGAGCGTGTGGTCACCATAGTTGGTATGGTTGGTTCAACGGGTAAAAGAGCGGCGGCTTTTGCTTGTATATCCGCATATACATTGCCAACAGTCTATGGACTGGTCCTAGGACCGCGTGCCTTAACTTTGATAATAGCCACCTGAATAGGTAATTTGATCGAGTCCATGAGGGTTTTAACAGCTTCAGCATTTTTCACTGGAGTTCCGGCAGTAGTAATAAACCCTTGATTGGCCCATAGAGCCCCAAAATCGTGAGCAATACCAAATGCATACCGTGAGTCTGTGTATATATTAGCACGTCTGTTCTTGGCCAAAGTACATGCAGTAGACAGAGCCTGGAGTTCTGCTTCTTGTGCTGACTGTGAGGGCGGGAGCGCAGCTGCGTGCACTACAGTGTCCTCTGTGGTAACAGCATATCCCGTGTGGAATCTACTAAACTCATCAGCATATCTTGAACCATCCGTGTATAACACCAGATCAGGATTTGGGAATGGATTCTCACTGACATTTGGTGGACTAGCTGTTTCTTCAGTCAAAAGTTGGGAACAATCATATTGGAGGTAATCCTCATCACTGCCATCTTTCCTTTTAGTTCATTATGCCGTCTTTCATTATGCGGGATGCACCCGGTATCCACTGACAAAAATAAGTGCATAGTCCAAGAAAACGCTGGAGTTCAGCTTCATCTTTTGGGAAAGGAAGGGAGCTGACAGCTATTTTTCTTTCTTCTGCAATGTTTCTGGCACCCTGAAGGAGACAGTGACCCAAGAATATCACTTGACCAAGGCAGAACTGAAGTCTTGAGGCCGAAACCCAACAGTTCAGTGCTGCCAGATACTTGAGGAGGCTAACAGTGGCAGCAATGGCAAAAGACACCTGCTCATATTTTTTTTTTTTGCAAACTGGTTGGGACTGTTTTGGGCCCCTTGTGGCATCTGTGGGAAAGGCATGCAAAATACAGATTTCCTCACTGTCTTCATCTACATAGGGATTATATAACGTAAGAGCCATCTGACCATCATGTTGGAATTGTATTCTGGAGCGGAACTGTGATAATAAATCTGCCCCTAGTAAATTTACTGGACATGTGGGAGAGATTACAAACTGAGCAGTAACCTCGAGGAAGGGTCCCACAGGGATAGGATTTATAAAAGTATATTAATTGGGAGTATTTAGATTACGATTAGAAGAGGGAACTTGAGGGTAGCATCTATCAGCGGGAGTGTGACAGTCTCTCTGGAAGTGTCCGAGTCGGCCACAGCGCCAACATTGCAGATGGGAATTGGCACGGTGGGTCTGGGTAGTAAGGTTCCTAGTCATAGGATTAGGAGAGTAGGGAGCTGAAGTTTGAGGGGGGGACAGAGTTTGCTGTGTGCTCGCAGCCACGCTGGGCACGATGGTGGGGGCTGCTGTTAGAGCAGGGGCGGCTGTCACAGCTGCCGCTGTTGATTTATTTTTCTGTTTCCTTGCTGCTGCAGAACAGATTAAATTCTTCTAAAAACTTTTTATTACTTTCAATACATTGTCCGGAGTGGAATTATCAACGTCAGGTCTAACTGAAATTTTGCCTCTTGCAATTTGGGTCTGAGGCCGGACACCAAAGCTGCCACAAAAAGATGTGTATGGGCTTCATTATACAATGAGAATCCCAAATCTCTAAATACTACCATAAGACGCCCATAGAACTTCTCGGCGGTCTCCCCTTTGGCCTGTGTGATATCTGTGAGAGAGGTAGCTTGGTCCGCTAATCTATCTTGTGCCCAAACCTTTAAAGCATTGCAGAAATCAACACCACTCTCATAGGTTCCCCCATCCAGATTCATATTATATATTATGCCACCCTCAGTAATTGGAAAATACCCCTCCCCAACTTTTACTCGAAGTATGTGTAATAGATCTCTTCGGGGAGTGGAATAAATCTCTCGATTTGCTGCCATTTGCCTGTAGAAAGCCATGGGGGAAGTCTCTGGATCGGGTAATTGATTGCAAAGGGTGTCTATTTGGGATGGGGTGAAGGGAGTATACTCATAACCACTAGCAATATTAGGCATAGCGGGGACTGAGGATGATAATAGGTACCGTCAGCGTCTCCCGGTCTCCTTGTACAATTATCATCTAGCAGGGAGACCTCTTCTTTCAAATCATTGTTAACTATTTATCTGCCTGACACATCAGTCTCGATATCCGTTTCTTCTTTAATCACTTCCTCAACTCTCACACCACAGTCACTTTCTTGAACCACAATACATCCAGTCCTTGCCATAATAATAGACAATTTTTCCTTCTTCTACATAGCAGTAACAGAAACAATCAGAATTCACTTCCTCTTTTCTTCCTAACGCCTTCATCACACAATTCATGTGCCTAGCCACAAAATTCTTCTTTTCCTTCCGTGGATTCTCTCATTTAGAGCTAAATATCCTTACTTCAGTTGTGTACAGTACTGGCGGCCGTTTCAGTCTCTGTTCCACTGGGTCAATAATCCCCCTCTGGGATTGCCCAAGATTCAACGCGGTACTCAGTGAAAGGAGGAGGGCGTCTCAGACTATCCCTCCGGACATCTCTGGTTATATACAGTGGGGAAAAAAAGTATTTAGTCAGTCAGCAATAGTGCAAGTTCCACCACTTAAAAAGATGAGAGGCGTCTGTAATTTACATCATAGGTAGACCTCAACTATGGGAGACAAACTGAGAAAAAAAAATTTCTTTTTATTTGCATATTATGGTGGAAAATAAGTATTTGGTCAGAAACAAGCAATCAAGATTTCTGGCTCTCACAGACCTGTAACTTCTTCTTTAAGAGTCTCCTCTTTCCTCCACTCATTACCTGTAGTAATGGCACCTGTTTAAACTTGTTATCAGTATAAAAAGACACCTGTGCACACCCTCAAACAGTCTGACTCCAAACTCCACTATGGTGAAGACCAAAGAGCTGTCAAAGGACACCAGAAACAAAATTGTAGCCCTGCACCAGGCTGGGAAGACTGAATCTGCAATAGCCAACCAGCTTGGAGTGAAGAAATCAACTGTGGGAGCAATAATTAGAAAATGGAAGACATACAAGACCACTGATAATCTCCCTCGATCTGTTGCTCCACGCAAAATCCCACCCCGTGGGGTCAGAATGATCACAAGAACGGTGAGCAAAAATCCCAGAACCACGCGGGGGGACCTAGTGAATGAACTGCAGAGAGCTGGGACCAATGTAACAAGGCCTACCATAAGTAACACACTACGCCACCATGGACTCAGATCCTGCAGTGCCAGACGTGTCCCACTGCTTAAGCCTGTACATGTCCGGGTCCGTCTGAAGTTTGCTAGAGAGCATTTGAATGATCCAGAGGAGTTTTGGGAGAATGTCCTATGGTTAGAGTTGAGCGATACCGTCCGATACTTCAAAGTATCGGATCGGAATGGATCGGCCGATCTTTAAAAAAAGTATCGGTATCGCCGATTCCGATACCGGAAGTCCCATTCAAGTCTATGGGACTTCCGGTATCGGAATAAGAAAAACCCTGTTTTTGCCTTGTACAGCCTCTCTGGGGTCTGTACGGGCCTTTCGGGGGGCTGTGCCGGCCTGCCAGGGGGTCTGTGCAGGCTCCGGTGGTCTGTGCCGGCCTGCCGGGGGGCTGTGCTGGCCTGCCGGTGGTCTGTGCAGGCTCCGGTGTGCTGTGCCGGCCTGCCGGGGGGCTGTGCCGGCCTGCCGGGGGGCTGTGCAGGCTCCGGGGGGCTGTGCCGGCCTGCCGGGGGGCTGTGCCGGCCTGCCGGTGGTCTGTGCAGGCTCCGGGGGGCTGTGCCGGCCTGCCGGGGGGCTGTGCCGGCCTGCCGGTGGTCTGTGCAGGCTTCGGGGGTCTGTGCAGGCATCGTCCGATGGGACTAGAAGTCCCATCGGGCGATGCCTGCTACCATGACAGTGATTGACACATTAGCCAATGATGGGACAGTAGTAGTCCCATCATCCGGCTAATGTGTTGAATGTAAAAAAAAAAAAAAAAAAAAAAAAATTACATGCTACATACATGCTACATACATACAACATGCATACTACATACATGCTACATTCATACTACATACTACATACATGCTACATTCATACTACATAAATACTACATGCAACATACATACTACATACATACTACATGCATGCTACATACATACTGCATGCTACATACATACTACATGCTACATACATACCACATATATACTACATACATACTACATGCATGCTACATACATACCACATACATACTACATACATACTACATACATACTACATGCATGCTACATGCATGCTACATGCTACATACATAACACATATATACTACATGCATGCTACATACATACTACATGCTACATACATACCACATACATACTACATGCATGCTACATACATACTACATGCATGCTACATACATACTACATGCTACATACTACATATATACTACATGCATGCTACATACATACTACATGCTACATACTACATATATACTACATGCATGCTACATACATACTACATGCTACATACATACTACATATATACTACATGCATGCTACATACATACTACATGCTACATACATACTACATATATACTACATGCATGCTACATACATACTACATGCTACATACATACTACATATATACTACATGCATGCTACATACATACTACATGCTACATACATACTACATATATACTACATGCATGCTACATACATACTACATGCTACATACATACTACATATATACTACATGCATGCTACATACATACTACATGCTACATACATACTACATATATACTACATGCATGCTACATACATACTACATGCTACATACATACTACATATATACTACATGCATGCTACATACATACTACATGCTACATACATACTACATATATACTACATGCATGCTACATACATACTACATGCTACATACATACTACATATATACTACATGCATGCTACATACATACTACATGCTACATGCATGCTACATACATACTACATACATACTACATGCTACATACATACCACATATATACTACATACATACAATACATTCATACAATACATACATAGATATACAGTACATATAACATAGAGTAACATACTTACCAATACTTGTCACATTGTTCCCCGAAGCCATTGTCTTTTCCGGAATAAATATTAACATAACAAACCACAAAAATACTCACCCACGATCCGAAGCAGTCCACGAGTGTGTCCCACGACGATCTTGGGTAGAGAACTGCAGCATCAGATGATGCTGCCGTTCTCTACGGGCTGCAGGAATCCAATGACGGAAGGTAGGTATCCTTCCGCACTGTATTCCTCCGCCACTTAAAAAAAAAAAAAGTCCCTAGTCTCACTTTATGCCATTGCTGTGTGGGAATTTCCCACGCAGCAATGGCATAAAGTGAGACTAGGGACTTTTTTTTTTTTAAGTGGCGGAGGAATACAGTGCGGAAGGATACCTACCTTCCGTCATTGGATTCCTGCAGCCCGTAGAGAACGGCAGCATCATCTGATGCTGCAGTTCTCTACCCAAGATCGTCGTGGGACACACTCGTGGACTGCTTCGGATCGTGGGTGAGTATTTTTGTGGTTTGTTATGTTAATATTTATTCCGGAAAAGACAATGGCTTCGGGGAACAATGTGACAAGTATTGGTAAGTATGTTACTCTATGTTATATGTACTGTATGTCTATGTATGTATTGTATGAATGTATTGTATGTATGTAGTATATATGTGGTATGTATGTAGCATGTAGTATGTATGTAGTATGTATGTAGCATGCATGTAGCATGCAGTATGTATGTAGCATGCATGTAGTATATATGTAGTATGTATGTAGCATGCATGTAGTATGTATGTAGCATGTAGCATGTATGTAGCATGTATGTAGTATGTATGTAGCATGCAGTATGTATGTAGTATGTATGTAGTATGCATGTAGCATGCAGTATGTATGTAGCATGCATGTAGTATATATGTAGTATGTATGTAGCATGCATGTAGTATATATGTAGTATGTATGTAGCATGTAGCATGTATGTAGTATATATGTAGTATGTATGTAGCATGTAGTATGTATGTAGCATGTATGTAGTATGTATGTAGCATGCATGTAGCATGCATGTAGTATGTATGTAGTATGTATGTAGCATGCAGTATGTAGCATGTATGTAGCATGTATGTAGTATATATGTAGTATGTATGTAGCATGTAGTATGTATGTAGCATGTAGTATGTATGTAGCATGTAGTATGTATGTAGCATGTAGTATGTATGTAGCATGCATGTAGTATATATGTAGTATGTATGTAGCATGTAGTATGTATGTAGCATGCATGTAGTATATATGTAGTATGTATGTAGCATGTAGTATGTATGTAGCATGCATGTAGTATGTATGTAGTATGTATGTGGTATTTTTTTTTTTTTTTTTTTTTTAACATTTAACACATTAGCCGGATGATGGGACTACTACTGTCCCATCATTGGCTAATGTGTCAATCACTGTCATGGTAGCAGGCATCGCCTGATGGGACTTGTAGTCCCATCGGACGATGCTTGCACAGACCCCCGGACATCAGCACAGCCCCCCGGCAGGCCGGCACAGCCCCCCGGCAGGCCGGTACAGACCCCCACAGGGTGCACAGACCACCGGCAGGCCGGCACAGCCCCCCGGCAGGCCGGTACAGACCCCCACAGGGTGCACAGACCACCGGCAGGCCGGCACAGCCCCCCGGCAGGCCGGTACAGACCCCCACAGGGTGCACAGACCACCGGCAGGCCGGCACAGCCCCCCGGCAGGCCGGTACAGACCCCGGGCAGTCCACACAGCCCCCGGCAGGCCGGCAGAGACCCCCGGAAGGCCCGAAATGACGGCGCATCATGATGCGCACACACCGCGCATCATGATGACGTCAGGCTGTCAATCAACTTTGAACTTCCGATTCCGATGCCGAATTCCGATATTGAAAAAATATCGGAAGTCGGTATCGGAATTCCGATACAGCAAGTATCGGCCGATACCCGATACTTGCGGTATCGGAATGCTCAACACTACCTATGGTCTGATGAAACCAAACTGGAACTGTTTGGTAGAAACACAACTTGTCGTGTTTGGAGGAAAAAGAATACTGAGTTGCATCCATCAAACACCATGCCTACTGTAAAGCATGTTGGTGGAAACATCATGCTTTGGGGCTGTTTCTCTGCAAAGGGGCCAGGACGACTGATCCGGGTACATGAAAGAATGAATGGGGCCATGTATCGTGAGATTTTGAGTGCAAACCTCCTTCCATCAGCAAGGGCATTGAAGATGAAACGTGGCTGGGTCTTTCAACATGACAATGATCCAAAGCACACCGCCAGGGCAACGAAGGAGTGGCTTCGTAAGAAGCATTTCAAGGTCCTGGAGTGGCCTAGCCAGTCTCCAGATCTCAACCCTATAGAAAACCTTTGGAGGGAGTTGAAAGTCCGTGTTGCCAAGCGAAAAGCCAAAAACATCACTGCTCTAGAGGAGATCTGCATGGAGGAATGGGCCAACATACCAACAACAGTGTGTGGCAACCTTGTGAAGACTTACAGAAAACGTTTGACCTCTGTCATTGCCAACAAAGGATATATCACAAAGTATTGAGATGAAATTTTGTTTCTGACCAAATACTTATTTTCCACCATAATATGCAAATAAAATGAAAAAAAAACCAGACAATGTGATTTTCTGGATTTTTTTTTCTCAGTTTGTCTCCCATAGTTGAGGTCTACCTATGATGTAAATTACAGACGCCTCTCATCTTTTTAAGTGGTGGAACTTGCACTATTGCTGACTGACTAAATACTTTTTTTCCCCACTGTATATCTATCTATATATACCTGAGTTACGTATCCTACCCAGTCTTCGATCACATCACCACGCCTGACTCTAACAGTGAATTCAGGATTTCAGGATATTTTGACTATAAAGAGAGTCACAATCACTGGTCAATCCGGGGTGTCCGTCCCTTATGAGGTATGGTTTGAGCACTGGGCCCCCAACGGGACTGCATCTCTATATGATTCCACCCAAGAATCACCCCACCATGGGGACAAACCTCAGATCATCTTTGCAGCAACAAGCACAGGAAAACCACACCAACGGTCAGTCTGAACAGTATATCTGCCAACTTACCGTGGTTGTTGTGGGGGATGATCAGTCCCAATTTTCCAGCACCTGCCTCCGCTCTGAGGGTCCTTTATCTTGTTGTCCTCCGGGGGCAGAGGCGTCCCTGTTCAGGGGCCCCACGTTGGGCGGCAACTGTCGGGGTAGCTATTGAGGGAGGGCTAAATTAACCCTTCACGGTTGATCCAGTGATTTCCAAATTAATGCACAAGGTGTTGCTAGCAACTGGGAATGACCACACAGAGACAGGGGTCTCTGTACGGGAGGATCGAGACAGATCACTAGTCCCCTTTATTTTAGTCACTTCTTTTATAATCTTTTGCTTAATTATGCAAAGTTCTCAACTACCAATAGCATCATTTCACTTTATAAGCCAATAATATTGCAAGAAAACCGGAAACTACATATATGTCCGTATCCAAATAGCATAGAAAGTAATATAATGGCATATTCTTCAGAGTTCTACACCCCCGGTTTCCTTATCTTGCACCTGATGGGAACAGTCTGGTTTCATGACAGCCTGAACTGTTTTCAACCTAATTACAAAATGTATCTTACAGCAACAAAAATGGAGAAATGAAACCTTCAGAGAAATGGAGAAATGAAACTTCAGCTCTGATTTTTTAGTTTTAACCCTTCACACAGCGATATCACCAGCGATATCGCTGTGTGTGACAGGCATCAGCGACCGCCCCCCCCACTGAGTATCGCTGATCATGCTTGAACGTCCTGGGCCATTTTTTGATCGTTGGCCTCCTGCTGGCCAGCACACATCGCTGCGTGTGGCAGCGGGAGCCAAAGATCAGCAACGCTGGGAGCTGTTATCCAACGTAAACAGCGGGTTTCTAAGAGCCGCGCGGCTCTTAGATACCCGCTGTTTACTTGGGAAACCAGCGTCACGCTGGTATCCAACGTAAAAAGCGGGTTTCTAAGAGCCGCGCGGCTCTTATAAACCCACTGTTTACATTGGATACCAGCGTGATGCTGGTCCTGATCGCTGGTGAGTCTGTCTATGTGACAGGTCACCAGCGATCACTTAACTATGTCCCAGTGATCCCATCCACGTCTGATCGTTGGTGGGATCGCTGGGACATTGATACGTGTAACGGGGCCTTTAGGGAACCTTGTTTCTTGCTATCTGCTACTCTCTACACTTGTGGGTTTGCCCTTCTTCAACCTCAGTAATGTCTCAAAAGTCTCACAATTTCGAACAGTTCACAAACTTACATCTCAAGGATAATATGGTATTAACTGTGCAGCATCATGCAAGCAATCTGGATCTGCTGGTAGGAAGCCCGATGGAACCTCACGGTGAGTTTCCTCACGCCCCTCAAGGCAACTCCACTCAGACTCTCTGCCAGTTCATGTCTTCACGAGGCCCACCAGCAAAATAAAATGTAAAGAGAAAATTTCAATTTTTGTAAAGAGTTGTGCATAAAAGTGTTATTTAGGTGCTTTAATTACCATCCAGATTTTTCTGTCCTTGCTTTATTAACATTATCTTGAAAACTATCACTTGTTTTAATTTTCATATTTTATATTCACATTAAAACATTAAAAAATAATGACTAACATCACAGCTTCTGCTACCAAATTTTGACCAAATTATTGTGATCGTATTTGTAGACTCCATAAAAATATGCACAAATGAAGTATGTGATGATTTATGAATACAAGAATCTAAGAATCCCTAAAGACTTTAAAACTCTCTGAAAATGCCTACTCTTCTACTAATAAATATGCTCCCCTTTTAATTTTGACATTTGAAAGAACTTTAACAACCAATACTATTGAAAAATAATGGCTTTGAAAATTAAACCAAGAGGAATTTAAAGCATCAAAATCGTTTGCCTCTTTCTATGTCATAGATGAAAGGAAATAAATCTTAAAACAAAGAATCAATTGTAATAGCCCTATTCTTACAACACAGCTTGGAAATGCCACATTGCTGACATTTAATAGTCATTTTAGCCTATATTCCAAAGAGGTTTTAAATTAATAAAGCAAAAATGGAACAAATATATTCAGAATCTTTAGCATATTAAGCTACACTAACAATCCAGTTGGAATGAGGACCTAAAGTCAGGGAACAAAGTAAATGCTTCTCCATCACACCCCCTGACAAAAAACACCAAAATAACATTTATACTGTACAATACACTGTCTCTGGGTATGATTTACAATGAAAACCAGCTCTGTGGAGCCTAAAAGTAATTTGTTAAAACCACTAATTTCCATATAATAGTACACCTCTAAGTAATAGTCATAAAGTTACAAAGAACACTACTTTGTGAGGGCCAAATGATACCCACAATGCATATTACCATCATAGTGTTTCTGGATAAAATACACTGTATCAAAGACAATTTTGCCAAATATTACCAATACCCTATGACCAAATGTTGCCACCGTACTGTTAATATGGCAAGAAGGGAAACGGAAAAGAAAGCTTCGCTCACCAGAATATACCTGAGACCGTCCGTGCTTGGAAATCAGTGGCTGACATGTAGGCAAATAGAAATGGAAAACCTCCGGCACAGGTATCCTTTTTCAATAAAAATTCTTTGTTTATTTAAACATCTTCATCGATAAAAAACAACATCATGGGGACCCCCCACATAGGCCTGATGTCAGACCTATGGGGAGTCCCCATGATGTTGTTTTTTATTGTTGAAGATGTTTAAATAAATAATTTTTTCTTGAAAAAGGATTCCTGTGCTGTTAATATGCCGTGCAAAGTACAATGTTAAGGAAGGAAAATGACAAATAAGTGGCAAATACAGTCTTACACAGGAGCTCTAGAAGTCAGATAAATTATTACAGTTACAGTTCTCTAGCCTTTTCTTATCTAGCTGTAGCCAATATGACAACTTCTTTCAACTATGACTTGTACCAGCAGAGTTTGCTATCCAGACATCTTCAACTCCTCTCTTTCCCAGAATCCCTCTTACATTTCTACAAACTTCCCATTCATTGTTCCCACGGGTGAAGCAAAGCCCTAAAAGGTAAGTGATCCCCTTATTGCTGCATCTCCATTTGTGCCTACCAGTGGTCCCACACAGCATATGTTATTATAGTGCCACCTTTATACCCTACACATTAATAATGACACTGTTAGAGCCCCCTGCACAGAGTATCGGTGCCCTTTTGATGGCCTTTGCCCACCCAGCAGTAATGTTCTCGATTTGTGGTTCTGCACAGTAGTAGTGCTCCCCTCTTTGTGCCCTTACACAGTAGTAGTGTCTCTTTTGTGAGCACCACACACTGTGTGGTGTTTTACAATGGTAGAGTTTCTCCTGATTTTTAGACAATTTATATGAAGTGTAAAAAAAACATATTTAAGAATTGCATGATTAGCATTCCTATCAAACCACGGGATCCTTACCATTACTACCTTCACAGCCATGTTCTCACATCTATTGGAAGGCCTACTCATTGGCGGCTGTTAAAGCACAAAGAGTGGAATAAATTCACATTAGTTGCCATGATTTCTGTACAGAGAAAAGGTAAATATAGCTGTGATCTCATGTGTTTTAGACATGTAACACAATGCTTCTCAATTTGCGAGGTTGAAATTACCAGTGAGGCACCAGTTAGTTGTTGGTGAGGTGCAAGGAGGTGGCAACTTTCATAAACATGATCATATGCTGCCCAGCCTTTTCTATACTGTCTATTGTTTAAGCAGAGAGACAGAGAGAAAACCAGCCATTTCCAAAATACACAGCACAGTACATCTAACAGTCCTGACTAATATTGGCAGCTACAATAGACTCTCAAAACTATATACCAAAAAAGCAGGAGAGCAAAGTCAGGGATATGCTAAAACCTAACTTAATAAACACCATTAAAAGAGCTCTGGTCATAGAACACAAATTGTGAAAAACCAGGCTGCAGGAGCTTGTAGTTAGGAGTACATGCTGGAAAACTGATATCCCCTGTTGTGATCCATGTGATAACTCCCAACCTAACAAGGGCAGTAGCCAAGTATAGTGCCTATATAGCATGTAAGTTACCCCCCAAAAAAGAGGCCCACCCAATGCATTTCAGTCTCAGTAATATGGCATCATCAGGGAAATGTTATTAACGGTGTGGGGGGGGATTCCTCTAGTTTTGCTAACCAGCACAGGCAAAATCGACAGCTAAGGGCTGCAGCCCTCAGCTGTCAGTGTTATCTTGCCTGGTTCTCAAAAAAAGAGGGGTCCCAAGCCATTTTTTAAATTATTTAAAATGTCCCTTCCATTTTTGACAACCAGCCAAGCTAAAGCAGACAGCTGGGGGCTGGTACTCTCAGACTGGGAAGCAACCATAGATATTGGCCCTCCTCAGCTTAGAAATAACAGCCCCCAGTCACCCCAGAAAGAGTGCATCTATTAGATGTCCCAATTCTGGTGCTTTACCCGGCACTTCACACTTGCCTTGGTGCGGTGGCAAGTTTGGTAATATTTGTGTAGTTTATGGCAGCTTTGTAATGTCAGCTGACCTCATCCCACAGGTTAGTAAAGGAGGGACATCTAAAAAGACACCCCCATTACTAATCCCATAGTCAAATGTAATAATAACACAGATACATAGAAAAGTCCTTTATTTGAAATAAAAACAGACTCCTTTAATTGAAAGAAACAATTTTACCTTTTACCTATTTATTACTATAAAATTAAAAATAAAAAACACCATATTCCTCACCTGTCTGATGATAATTCATTTGCCCCACGATACGCTCCAAATCTGTTATATTTTTATTTTATGGCTGAGCAGTGGCATTACGTGACCGATCAACCATGAATGCAGGAGACACTGAAGGGAGCTTGAGAATTTTCAGTAGGTGATCATAATGTTTAGGGGTCATCATTCTGTATGCGAGATTACACTTTTTGGGAAGCTTTGGGGCCTTCATATTGTGTGATGGGCTGTTGGAGCCATCATTCTATATTGGGGAAATGTGTGGGGTCATACTGTGGAGGAAGGACATGGAGGGATCATACAGTTTGCGGTATTGTTGGGACAATTATACTTTGTAGAGTCCATTTTATTATGTGTGTGAGCTCATACTTTCTTGGGGGCTGTGAAAAATCTTACTGAGTTGGAGGGCTGCGGTTGCAATATATTGTGAATGTGGCCATCATACTGTGTATGATAGGCTGTGGGACGATCATACTGTTTTGGAAATTGTGTATGCACCATACTGTATGTGCGGGCTGTAGGAACATCTTACTGTTTTTGTGGGAGCTATTGACTATGGTACAAGGACTGAATAACAGGAGCAGTCTGATTTTACTTCTTTTTATAAACTTTATAAAATCAGTCAATTATATGACTTTGATCTGATTAATAATAAGCACTAACATTATTGTAAAATAATGTTAATATTATTATTAAATAGAATTTGGTTCTCCGCAACAGTCACGGTCTCTCATGTTGCCTCCTGGGAAAATTAATTGCTCACCCCTGACCTAGAGTATAACCTTAGATTTTTAAACTACAAATATATCTAATATATTAACTTCATATATTTATTCATTGCAATGATGTGACTTTGGAACGTTTGTGTCAAAACATCAATATTATATTTGGCACCCAAAAAAAATACTAGTTTACTAATAAAAGGCACGGCGACTAAGCAAACAAAAGCAGGTCTTGTATTCCTGTCCACTTTTAAAGTACATAAGGGGAATTTAATTAGGTCTAAGGTTATACTCAATGCTGGACTTTGCATTAGTTTGTGTTAAATCTGTATTTTCATTGTTGGAACTAAAAAGGGTATTTCTTAATGAAAAGTTACATCATTAGCATCAAAAATGTTATTATTAGTACACAAAGTTTTAATGTTACTGCACAGTGCTTGGTGCATGGTCCATACCTGCTAAAATTTCAGTCACCCGAGCAAGTTCTATGCAAGCCATTGAGCCAGTAAGCAATCCTGAGATATTTCAACTCCAAAGCTTGCAATTGAAGTGAATACAACTATAATACAGTTGGCATGACCCAGGATAAGTAATATATTGCATATGCAAAATGACCCACCTTCTGTTAGAATTTAAAGGTTAGCATATGATAGAGCTTCAAATATTGGATAATGCTCCATTAAAATGCTTTTTAATTTAGAAAGTAATTTTCCTTATGAACCCTTTTTTCTTATTTTTGTGAATCACCTGCTCATCTTTCCGCAATGTCTAAGACTAGATTTTTTTTTTATTTCAAACGTGCATCAGGATGCAATGGCCGGGATGTAAGGAATCACAATTTTATGAAGAAAAAAAAAACTTGAAGAATACGGTAAGTCTTTCATGAGACTTCATTTTAAATCAGCAAAAAAGTTTTAAATAGATATCTAGCGGGATCCAGTGCAATCTACAGGAAACTTTATATTCTTTACAACAAAAAGGTTAGCTGGTTCATTGCCAAACATTTATAAATGCTATTTTCAGATTTTTTTTTCTGTAATCTTGTAATTGGAAATTATCTATTTTACAAAAGATTTGTTAGGAATAGATAAGATTTTTAGTGGTCAATGCAGGGAGAGTAGAAAAGTGACCAGAAATGGCAGAGAGGCAACTTCTGACACCCCTTCCTTGGGCATAAAGAAAGTTTGACCTCTGGCCTCTCTCTGAAATTGAATATGTATATCTGAGCACAGAAAAGGTAACACAAAGGCAGGGCCGGACTGGCCATCTGGCAATTCTGGCATATGCCGGAAGGGCCTGTCTGATCATGTGCCGCTTGTCTGCTACGTTGTTAACAGAATCTGTGTTCTCAAGACATCCATACTGTTAAGAGTCGTGACGGAGCACAAAGTCGCTGACTCCGTTAATTACCCCAGCAGGCCACAGGTATCATTATAAATATTGGTCATGTAGTAAAACTTGCTTTCCTCCATCCAGGGTAATATTAGTAATATATCCCATCTGGTGCTTTGGGACAGGGACTGTGTGATTTCAAATGCCGTGGCTGAATTTCAGCCCCAGTCCATACCTGCTTAACCCCTTAATCCCATGTGACGTACTATCCCGTCCATATGCCCTGGGACTTAATTCCCAGGGACGGGATAGTACGTCACAGCGATCAGCGGCGCCCAAGTGGTGAGCGCCGCTGATCGCGGCCGACTGTCAGCTAATTATCACAGCTGACACCCGGCACAATGTGTTAGGGGCGGTCACAGACCGCTCCCGACACGTTAACCCCTTGCACACCGCGATCAAACACGATTGTACCGGAGGTTAAAGGGAAGCATCGGCAGGGAGGGGGCTCCCTCCGTGCTTCCCTGAGCCCCCCACCGCAGCGCAATGTGCAGCGCTGCTGCGGGGGTCTCTTTCCCTACAGGTCTCCGGATCCAAGATGGTGACGGGGACCTTCGGGGGCCTGTAGGGAGCTGACTTCCTCAGTGCCTGCAAAGCGCAGGCATGAGGAAGTCTGCTTCTCTGCTTGTGACAGATCGCTGATCTGTCACAGTGATCTGTGATGTGACAGATCAGCGATCTGTCACAGGACAGTGATGTCCCCCCTGGGACAACCTAATAAAGTTAAAAAAAAAGTGTAAAAATAATTTTAAAAAAATCGCTAAATAAATTAGAAAAAAAAATATTCCCCAATAAATTCATTTTTTGGAAATAAAAAAAGAAAAAAACAATAGAAGTACACATATTTGGTATCGCCGCATCCATAACGACCTGCCCTATAAAACTGTCCCATTAGTTAACCCCTTTAGCGAACCCCTTAAAAAATACAAATAAAAAACGAAGCAAAAAATAATGATTTATTATCATACCGCAGAACAAAAAGTGCAATAACGCGCGATCAAAAAGACGCATATAAATATCCATGGTACCGCTGAAAACGGCATCTTGTCCCGCAAAAAACGAGCTGCGAAACAGCATCATCAGCGAAAAAATAAAAAAGTTATAGCTAGCAGAATAATGCGATGCAAAATAATTATTTTTTATACAAAATAGTTTTCATTGCATAAAACCACCAAAACATAAAAAAAGACATAAATGAGGTATCACTGTAACCGTACTGACCCGAAGAATAAAACTGCTTTATCAATTTTACCGCACGCGGAACGGTGTAAACGCACCACCCAAAAGAAATTCATGAAACGCTTGTTTTTGTTCATTCTGCGTCCCAAAATTGGAATAAAAAGCGATAAAAAAGTCACGTGCCCGAAAATGGTACAAATAAAAACGTCAACTCATCCTGCAAAAAATAAGGCCTCACATGACTCGGTGGGTCAAAATATGGAAAAATTATAGCTCTCAGTATGTGGTGATGCAAAAACTATTTTTACAATAAAAAGCGTCTTTTAGCCTATGACAGCTGCCAAACATAAAAACCCGCTATAAATAGTAAATCAAACCCCCCGCTATCACCCCCTTTGTTAGGGAAAAATAATAAAATGAAAAGAAAATGTATTTATTTCCATTTTACCATTAGAGTTAGGGTTAGGGCTATGGTTAGGGCTATGGTTAGGGCTATGGTTAGGCCTAGGGTTAGGGCTAGGGTTATGGCTGAGATTAGGGTTAGGGGTGTGTTGGGGTTAGGGTTGGAGTTAGAATTGGGGGTTTCCACTGTTTGGGCACATCAGGTGCTCTTCAAATGCAACATGGCGTCGGATCTCAATTCCAGCCAATTCTGCGTTGAAAAAGTCAAATGGTGCTCCTTCCCTTCCAAGCTCTGCCATGCGCCCAAACAGTGTTTTACCCCCACATATAGGGTATCAGCCTACTCAGGACAAATTGCAAAACAACTTTTGGGGTCCAATTTCTCCTGTTACCCTTAGGAAAATAAAAAAATTGGGGGCAAAAATATCATTTTTGTGGCAAAAAATGATTTTTTTATTTTCACGCCCGGGCGTTATAAACTTCTGTGAATCACTTGGGGGTTCAAAGTGCTCACCACACATCTAGATAAGTTCCGTGGGGGATCTAGTTTCCAAAATGGGGTCACTTGTGGGGAGTTTCAATAGTTTAGGTACATCAGGGGCTCTCCAAACGCACATGACACCTGCAGACCATTCCATCAAAGTCTGCATTCTAAAACATCACTACTTCCCTTCCGAGTCCCGGCGTGTGCCCATACAGTAGTTTACCCTCACATATGAGGTATCAGCATACTCAGGACAAATTGGACAACAACTTTTGGGGTCCAATTTCTCCAGGTACCCTTGGGAAAATAAATAAATTGGTGACTAAAAGATCATGTTTGTGGAAAAAATACGATTTTTTTATTTTCACGCCCAGGCATTATAAACTTCTGTGAAGCACTGGGGGTTCAAAGTTCTCACCACAAATCTAGATAAGTTCCTTGGGGGGTCTCGTTTCCAAAATGGTGTCATTTGTGGGGGGTTTCCACTGTTTTGGTACATCAGGGGCTTTCCAAACCCGACATGGTGCCCGATCTCAATTCCAGCCAAAAACGTCAAATGGCCCTGCTTCCCTTCCGAGCTCTGCCATGCGCCCAAATAGTGGTTTACTCCCACATGTGGGGTATCAGCGTACTCAGGACAAATTGCACAATAACTTTTAGGGTCCTGTTACCCTTGGGAAATTAAAAATTGGAGGTGAAAAGATCATTTTTGTGGAAAAAATATGATTTTTTAATTGTACGACTGTATGTTATAAACTTCTGTGAAGCCCTTGAGGGTTCAAAGTTCTCACCACACATCTAGATAAGTTCCTTGGGGGGTCTAGTTTCCAAAATGGTGTCTTTTGTGGGGGGTTTCCACTGTTTTGGTACATCAGGGGTTTTCCAATCGCGACATGGTGTCCGATCTCATTTCCAGCCAAAAACGTCAAATGGCGCTGCTTCCCTTCCGAGCTCTGTCATGCACCCAAATAGTGGTTTACCCCCACATGTGGGGTATCAGCGTACTCAGGACAAATTGCACAATAACTTTTAGGGTCCTGTTACCCTTGGGAAATTAAAAATTGGAGGTGAAAAGATCATTTTTGTGGAAAAAATATGATTTTTTAATTGTACCGCTGTACGTTATAAACTTCTGTGAAGCCCTTGTGGGTTCAAAGTTCTCACCACATATCTAGATAAGTTCCTTGGGGGGTCTAGTTTCCAAAATGGGGTCACTTGTGGGGGGTTTCCACTGTTTAGGTACATCAGGGGCTCTCCAAATGCGACGTGGCATCCGATCTGAATTCCAGCCAATTTTGCATTGAAAAAGTCAAACGGCGCTCCTTCCCTTCTGAGCTCTGCCATGCGCCGAAACAGTGGTTCCCCCCAAATATCAGGTATCAGCGTACTCAGAACAAATTGCACAATAACTTTTGCAGTCCAGTTTCTCCTGTTACCCTTGGTAAAATTAAAAAAATTGAACCTGAAGTATTTTTTTTGTGAAAAGAAGTTAAATGTTCATTTTTTTTAAATATTCAAAAAATTCCTGTGACGCACCTAAAGGGTTAATAAACTTCTTGAATGTGGTTTTGAGCATCTTAGGGGGTGCAGTTTTTAGAATGGTGTCACTTTTGGGTATTTTCTATCATATAGACCCCGCAAAGTGGCTTCAAATGTGATGTGGTCAGTAAAAATAAAATGGCGTTGCAAAAATGAGAAATCACTGGTCAATTTTTAACCCTTATAACTTCCTAACAAAAAAAATTTTGGTTCCAAAATTGTGCTGATGTAAAGTAAACATGTGGGAAATGTTACTTATCAAGTTTTTTGTGTGCTGTATCTCTGTGATTTAAGGGCATAAAAATTCAAAGTTGAAAAATTGCGAAATTTTCAAAATTTTCGCCAAATTTCCATTTTTTTCACAAATAAACGCAAGTTATTTGAATGAAATTTTACCACTATCATGAAGGACAATATGTCACGAGAAAACAATGTGAGGATCACTGGGATCCATGGAAGCGTTTCAGAGTTATTACCTCATAAAGGGACAGTGGTCAGAATTGTAAAAATTGGCCCGGTCATGAACGTGCAAACCACCCTTGGGGCTTAAGGGGTTAAAGGGGTTTTCCCACCAACAAAGTTAATTTTAATCAATATTTTAAAAAATAGATCTTTGAATAATAATAATTTCCACAATTGTTCCTGCGCTGAGATGATCTTATAAATGTGCCCTGTTTGTGTACTGTGTAATGGCTGTGTCTGACTGTACAGGAACATGGTCTCATCATACCACAGCTCCTGGGCAGGGGAGGACGCAAAAGAGTATATATACAGACATTACAGCATGGGATCACAGCTGATTCTTTCTTTGAGGTAAGATATTGCATAAAAACAGGCAGTGAAATACATCTGCAGTAGAAGTTCAGGCTGATGAAAGCATTGGAAGTGACAGGATGTAAGTGCTGTATAATGCAGCTCTACAAAGAAAGTTAGGGATGTAGAGCTTCATTCGGTCATTTACTTCCTTACAAAGAAATAAAAGAAGCCTTATGTAATCCATGAAAGAATTATTGCTTTATATGATGATGATGATGATGATGATGATGATGAATCTTCCTACTACTAAGTAAAGTTTTGGGCCTAGCAGTTTAAATGGGGTAGGGAATAAATTAAAGATGACCCTTTTTCAGAGAGGCCTGTTGAAGTATCTTCAGAGGAAATCTAATATATAAAGCTCAAGCGTGTGTATGTATGTATGTGTGTGTGTATATGTATGTGTGTATGTCCGGGATTGGCATTCGCACCGTCGCAGCTACAGCCACAAAATTTGGCACAGTCACACGTCTGGACCCCGAGAGTGTCCTAAGCTATGTTGTGAGGTGAAATTTTAACCCCGCGCGTTCCAATTCACCAAACAATTTTGCCCCTATCTACACAATGTGGAAAAAGTGTGTGTGTATATCAAGCCCCACCCCTCATTATGATGTCATAATGGTTGCCATGGCGACGCTGATGTCATCATAGGTTGCAAGCCCCGCCGCTCATTATGATGTCATAATGGTGCACTATGGGATGGAGGATGTGTGATGGGTATATGGGCACTGGACTATGGGATGGAGGATATGTATGATGGGTATATGGGCACGGGACTATGGGATGGCGGATATGTATGATGGGTATATTGGCATGGAACTATGGGATGGAGGATATGTATGATGGGTATATGGGCATGGGACTATGGGATGGAGGATGTGTGATGGGTATATGGGCATGGGACTCTGAGATGGAGGATATGTATGACTGGTATATGGGCACGGGACTATTTGATGGCGGATATGTATGATGGGTATATGGGCATGGGACTATAGGATGGAGAATATGTATGATGGGTATATGGGCATGGGACTATGGGATGGAGGATGTGTGATGGGTATATGGGCACGGGACTATGGGATGGAGGATATGTTTGATGGGTATATAGGCACGGGACTATGGGATGGAGGATATGTATGATGGGTATATGGGCACGGGACTATGGGATGGAGGATATGTTTGATGGGTATATGGGCACGGGACTATGGGATGGAGGATAATTATAATTTGTTATAACCACAGTTAATTACTATGCCCGGCAGCGCCGGGCTCTTCAGCTAGTATGCTATAAAGTGGAGGCCATAATTTTGGAAAATAGTCTGGTTAAAGACAGAGGTATAACTCAAGAAATAGACATTTCAGTTGGCATAGTTTCCAGTAAAATTAATGATGTTTTGATTATCTCAAAAGTCAGGTTTCCGTTGAGTGTCACAAATGAGCAAAAAAAAATGTCGAAAGCAATTTCACTAAGAGAATTTAGACAATCTTAGAGTAAATCCAGTAAACTTCTATTCCCTAATTAAAACTAATAATGAAACATGGGTCCACCACCATGATCCTGACACTAAATAAGTGTCCATGCAATATGAGCTTAATGGGCAATAGTTTTTTAGGAGCTACAGAAGACATTTTATTACAAGAATTCATGGCACACTAGATAATTACTGGAGAAACCTATGCTTTAACAATGAATGTGTTGCATGAGGCAATGACAGAGAAACGCTGTGTGAATCTGTTGGCTGGTGTGTTGCTGCTTCCAAAAATCAGGCACCTCACAAGTCTCACAAATCTTAAGCTACTATCATGAAATATGGCTTCATAGAGCTTAAATATCCACCCAAAACTGCCTCCCAGTGATTACTTTCTATTTTGGAACCTGAATAAATTTCTGTTTGTACAACGATTTCCAGCAATTGAGGCAGTAATGGTTTTTGCAGCAGCAAGAAGTCTTCTTTACTGAGGGCATCCGATCACTGGAGGTGAAGTGGAATAAGTGTGTTGAAGTCAAGAGGGATTACATTGAAAAGTAGTAAGTTCAATTTTCTCAGAAAATGTTGTTTTCAAATTCAGGTAGATAATTTATTGAACACGCCTAGTATGCTTACTTGCCAGAACAAAAATTGAGGCTAGTTTAATAAGGCATTTACGAATTCTGATGTAAAACACCTTAACAAGCTGCAATATACCGCAACTTGGAGGTTGTCAGCCAGCATAGCCAATATGAGTGCATCATGGGCTGGAGAGGGCGTGACTATGTCCGCCTATCAAATTCATGAACAGTTGCGCTGCTGGAGTACATTTCTAGCAGAGGTACGGGACAGTTTAGAGATTAGCCTATTTGTTTAAGTGGCATGAAAGTTTTAATTAATTAGTTGCATCATACTCCAGTGAGTCCATTCATTAAAGAGGATGTCTGACTCCAAAATCCATTTTTTAAGCTAATTTGTGCTGTAAAGTAATATACACCACTGTACATTTTTTTTGTTTCTCCCTTTCATTCCTCCTAAATTTCACTTCTCCCCCTGCCCCCACTTTGTTTACCTGCGTCTTTACCAAACATGACAGCTCCCTGTGCTGTGTCATCTAACCTCACAGCCAGAGCTGGACCCGCCCAGCCTCTATCCAGCACCGCCCTCTGCCCACCCACTACACACTCATTGGCTGTCAGTAATCTCCACCCGGGGCTGACCTTTCTTATCACTCCAGTATTGGAAATAACAGAGCAGTTTCCTGTCTGTGGGAAGCAGGCACAATCACTGCACTCCAAATCACATCCACACTTATGAGGGTCACATGTCACTATTTACATCCACAATGGCGATGGAGCATCACATGACCCCACATCACATCCACAGTGGTGATAGAGCATCACATGTCCCCACATTACCCTTAACATATGAGTACTGTGAGATGAAGAGTCTGTAGTGGTGTGTGTGTATATATCTGCATCTATAGTGATGTGTGTGTGGATGTTGTGTTTATGGATGGATGGGTGTGTGTGTATATGTATGGATGGGTGTGTATGTGTGTGTGTAGGGATGGATGTGTGTGTGTGTAGGGATGGATGTGTGGATGGATGTATGTGTGTGTGGATGGAAGTTTGTGCATGGATGGATGGTGGATGTGTGTGGATGGGTGTGTGTGTGTATGGATGTTGTGTTTATGGGTGGATGGGTGTGTGTGTATATGTATGGATGGGTGTGTATGTGTGTGTGTAGGGATGGATGTTTGTGTAGGGATGCATGTGTGGATGGATGTATGTGTGTGTGGATGGAAGTTTGTGTATGGATGGATGGTGGATGTGTGTGGATGGGTGTGTGTGTGTATGGATGGATGGGTGTGTATGTGTGTGTGTAGGGATGGATGTGTGTGTGTAGGGATGGATGTGTGGATGGATGTATGTGTGTGTGGATGGAAGTTTGTGCATGGATGGATGGTGGATATGTGTGGATGTGTGTGTGTGTGTGTGTGTGTGTGTATGGATGTTGTGCTTATGGATGGATGGGTGTGTGTGTATATGTATGGATGGGTGTGTATGTGCGTGTGTAGGGATGGATGTTTGTGTAGGGATGGATGTGTGGATGGATGTATGTGTGTGTGGATGGAAGTTTGTGTATGGATGGATGGTGGATGTGTGTGGATGGGTGTGTGTGTATGGATGAATGTGTGTGGATGGATGGATGTGTGAGTGGATGGATGGATGCACACAGCACATTATAATCACCTATGTAGAAGCTTTTTTCTTCCTGGTTCATCCAATAGGAAGAGTCATTACCCTGCTGCCTCGCACTGTGTGCAGCATGGGGAGACTGGAGCAGGAGGGGGAGTGTTTGGAAGAGCCTGGGGCGGTTAGGACCAGTCTCTGCCAGACAGGAAAACTCTAGTCAGAGAGTGAGCAGCTCCTCCAGAATCAGGAGACTGCTGCTCACCAGAATAAGTGTGATCTCTAGGACACCATGCAGAATGCTGACAGGGAGTAGATTACAAACTATCAGCATTCTGCATCCTAGGTACACACACAAATTACTCAGGAAGCCCGGACAACCCCTTTTAGCACATGTGCAATGTCAGTGCTATTGAATCGGCCCTTCTATTGTTAGCTTTCCCGGGGCAAATGGTGAATAGATACTACAAGCGCTGTGTGAATATAGCCATAGAAAAATGTGAGCGGGAACTCCTAGATATTTTAGGAACAGATGTCCATGCCATGTTTCTCAATATGTCCTGAATCTTCTCCAATGATAGATGTTGGAGTAAAGAAGGATCAGGTAACCAAAGCGTCTGGCAATGGCTAATTACCATCTATCTCATGCATATGCATAGTGGGGAGGAGGAATAGCTAAAGTATATTGTTGCTTCAAGTTGAGCCTTTGTTGAGGGGTATACTTTAGGCGTATTTCCCGCTCCACACATCCAATAGAAGACTGCATTATGTCACTGCATATAGTGGCATATGTTGATGATACAGTCATGGCCAAAAGTATTGACACCCCTGCAATTCTGTCAGATAATACTCAGTTTCTTCCTGAAAATGATTGCAAACACAAATTCTTTGGTATTATTATCTTCATTTAATTTGTCTTAAATGAAAAAACACAAAAAGAATTGTCCTAAAGCCAAATTGGATAAAATGCCACACCAAACATAAAAAAGAGGGTGGACAAAAGTATTGGCACTGTTCGAAAAATCATGTGATGCTTCTCTAATTTGTGTAATTAACAGCACCTGTAACTTACCTGTGGCACCTAACAGGTGTTGGCAATAACTAAATCACACTTGCAGCCAGTTGACATGGATTAAAGTTGACTCAACCTCTGTCCTGTGTCCTTGTGTGTACCACATTGAGCATGGAGAAAAGAAAGAAGACCAAATAACTGTCTGAGGACTTGAGAAACCAAATTGTGAGGAAGCTTGAGCAATCTCAAGGCTACAAGTCCATCTCCAAAGACCTGAATGTTCCTGTGTCTACCGTGCGCAGTGTCATCAAGAAGTTTAAAGCCCATGGCACTGTGGCTAACCTCCCTAGATGTGGACGGAAAAGAAAAATTGACAAGAGATTTCAAGGCAAGATTGTGCGGATGTTGGATAAAGAACCTCGACTAACATCCAAACAAGTTAAAGCTGCCCTGCAGTCCGAGGGTACAACAATGTCAACCCGTACTATCCGTCGGCGTCTGAATGAAAAAGGACTGTATGGTAGGAGACCCAGGAAGACCCCACTTCTTACCCCGAGACATAAAAAAGCCAGGCTGGAGTTTGCCAAACCTTACCTGAAAAAGCCTAAAACGTTTTGGAAGAATGTTCTCTGGTCAGATGACACAAAAGTAGACCTTTTTGGGCAAAGGCATCAACATAGAGTTTACAGGAGAAAAAAAGAGGCATTCAAAGAAAAGAACACGGTCCCTACAGTGAAACATGGCGGAGGTTCCCTGAGGTTTTGGGGTTGCTTTGCTGCCTCTGGCACTGGACTGCTTGACCGTGTGCATGGCTTTATGAAGTCTGAAGGCTACCAACAAATTTTGCAGCATAATGTAGGGCCCAGTGTGAGAAAGCAGGGTCTCCCTCAGAGGTCATGGGTCTTCCAGCAGGACAATGACCCAAAACACACTTCAAAAAGCACTAGAAAATGGTTTGAGAGAAAGCACTGGAGACTTCTAAGGTGGCTAGCAATGAGTCCAGACCTGAATCCCATAGAACACCTGTGGAGAGATCTAAAAATGGCAGTTTGGAGAAGGCACCCTTCAAATATCAGGGACCTGGAGCAGTTTGCCAAAGAAGAATGGTCTAAAATTCCAGCAGAGCATTGTAAGAAACTCATTGATGGTTACCGGAAGCGGTTGGTCGCAGTTAGTTTGGCTAAAGGTTGTGCAACCAAGTATTAGGCTGAGGGTGCCAATACTTTTGTCTGGCCCATTTTTGGAGTTTTGTGTGAAATGATCAATGTTTTGCTTTTTGCTTCATTCTCTTTTGTGTTTTTTCATTTAAGACAAATTAAATGACGATAATAATACCAAAGAATTTGTGTTTGCAATCATTTTCAGGAAGAAACTGAGTATTATCTGACAGAATTGCAGGGGTGTCAATACTTTTCGCCATGACTGTAGTTCATTCTTTGTATAAGAATATGCAGCAGACGACACTTTTTACATAATCAAATGAAGATCTACTAATGTACATGTGGCTGATGGATCACAAAGCACCAGTTGTAAGTCTCAATTTTTCAAACTAGCAACAAACAATGGATTATTTTGAAAATCATGGCTGAATATCTGATGGACGTTGATGTCTTTTAGTGTCTTGGTCACCTTATTAGCCACCAGAGAGCTGAGTGCTAAGCACCTTATGTAAGTGGCAATGATATCCTGCTGTGTACTGTGCATGCCGGTAGTTACCAATAGTTTGCTGTTGATCTTTTCCTTCAATTACAGTTGCTTGTTATAATTACAGTAGTAAGCACACAGCGAATAGAGGTAATAATTGGCCAATACACACTGTCTCTACATATAGAATGTTTTGATATGATGGGCAGAGTAACTCAGAATATTTGCAGCTTGTAGACAGGAAATCAATATTATGACTCACCGTTATCCCCTTTTAAAATATATTTTATATTGAATTTAACATAAACACTGTACAACCGAAACAGCAGGGTCGTGCCTTTAAATTGTAAAATGCATGTGCTTGTGTGTGAGTACAGGACTGAGCTGTCTCCAGAATGACCCTAATAAAGTGTGAAGAGACTCTTGTTAGCTGCTGTTTGAATGAGTGCACTATTACCATCCATCACATCACAAAGTTCCTAGGAGGAGAATTACATTTAAGCATCTGCTGGCATTTTCCCTTTCATAACCTCATGTTGGGTAAGTCAGTAGAATTGACCAATTTACGGTTATTTTCACCACAAATTACCATAATGGGAACAATGTATCATATATTCATGAAGATAGAATAAGAGCAATATTTTAAGGGCTCGCTCATATGATTGTCTCTTTACAAGAAAATCAGATCGATTATGGTACTGACACTCGGTCAAAGTCTGACCAGGGATGAGCTAAGTGTCAGTTTACTGTGATCGGATTGTATCACATGAGATAATCATATCACAGGTGCCGAGAAGACGGAGAACTTAATTTCTCCATCTTCTCGATTGTCTATGTGCGCTGTGGGGGAATTGCCCTAAGGACAATGTATGCCACAGTATGGCTAAACGTATGTGCCAAATATATCAAACATTTTGCAAAAAAGTCCACTGAGGATAAATCTCCCCAAGTATTTCTCAACTACAAAATTATATTTAATTAGTAAAAATAAATGGGACTTTCTCTTAAGGTGACTGATGTTTCAGTCTAATAAAAATATTGCTTTTGCCTAAAGCTTAAAAAAATCTAGTAAAGGGCACTAAATTCAAATCCTATATTAATTTAAAAAGAAAAAGAACATTTTATCACAGTATAATTAGAAAGTGATATTTTATTGTCATTTTAATAAACAGTTATTACACTTTATCCTTAGTTATCTCATTGCAACATCAGATATTGATTGTTTTGTTCATGACTGTTTTTACTTTATTAAAGGAAACCTGTTAAGTTGAAAATAGTATACATAACAAAATAGTCCAAAACAGACTTAAATTCAATATCATATACCACAACTCCTGCCACAAATTTTGGGCAGAAAAAATGGCAGTAGGCAAATGAATAATTCAATAAAATTAATCATTTATTCACATAAATTCATAAAATATATTACAAAGAAATCTCTCCAAAAATTCCAGGTACAGATAATTTTTTGTGCATACAAAAAACTTTTCAAATCAAAAAATGATACTGCAGCTTTGTATACATGGCGTAATGATCGCAAATATATTAAGTTTAAAGGCAAAAAAATTTTTTGTATTACATATGCCAAATGATCAAAACATCCGCACTCCTAAAATATTTTTGCAAGTATCATGAAAAAAGAATGCCGCAATGCCTCAAAAGGAGGGAATAGCTCCTCATTAAACTGATTCAATCTGCTCCGTGCATAATTTACATGCCATAGCAGCTAACAAAAGAAGCATACTAGTCCTCAATTGGGCAGCTTAAACTGCATAGTGCATAGTGCTAGAAAATAATTGCAACTTACATTGATGCAGCTTTTGTGGTCTGTGTACCCGGCTACCTCGACAGCACCGTTTCGCCGTGCTGGCTTCCTCAACAGGGGACGTATATATGTGTCATGCAAGCGCCCATCTATAAATAGCGCTGATCACAGCTGCATCCAATGTCGGGTACAGCGATGGGGGCTACTTGTGCCCCGCTTACGCAAATTTATTCATGGGGTATTGGGAATGGACTATATTTCAAGAAGATGGTGTCTTGGGGTATGAGGCAATACATGGATGGAGTCGATTTATCGACAACATCCTCTTCATTTGGGAGGACTCTGTTGACAATCTGGCCTCACTTATGGATAAACTAAATCAAAATAATTGCAATATTAAATTAACTTACAATTATGGCAGAAAAGTCGAGTTTTTGGACTTGAAAATAGAAGCTCTTTCAGATGTTAGTATAATCACTAATGTTTTTAGAAAAAAGATGGCAATGAATAGTCTGCTGCATGCCACTTCTTCTCACCATAAATCGACCATAAATGGTATCCCTACGGGGCCATTTTTAAGAGTTAAGAGAATTTGTACTAAGGAAGAAGATTATGAACAACAGGCATCTGACCTGATTAGAAGATTTAGGGGGTACAGTAACAGGCAAATAAAGAGGGGATACAAAAAAGCTGAAAAATTCTCTAGAGAGCAGTTACTGTAAAGAAAAAAGAAAGATGATAAGGGAGAGACCACTAGTCATTTGAGATTTATCATGGGGTACAATAAGCAGTAGCCAGAATTAGTCATTATTATGAGAAAGCATTGGGGCATACTACAAGCCGATCCAATTCTCAAAAAAATTCTGCCCAATTATCCACTGATGGTGCCAAGACGCTCAAAAAATGTAAAGGACTTGTTGGTACGTAGTCATTATTCTAGTAATTCCTCCAAGGCAAATAACTCTCAGTTAAATGTTTTTTTCCCCTGTAATTCCTGCAAAGCCTGTGGTAATCATATTAAAAGCAAGACTTTTCAGAATCATGACAATTCAAGAACGTATGAGATACGTCAAATGCTGACTTGTGACTCAAAAGGAGTTGTCTATCACGCGCGGTGTCCCTGTAACAAAGTTTACATGGGATTAACAACTAGGGAATTGAGAATACGCACCAGGGAACACGTTAGGGACATTCAAAAACCAGCAGATATTGAGGACAGCAGTACGTTAAAAACATTGCAGAGGCACTTTATACTATTTCATGACTGCAACCCAAGTGGTCTTAAAATTCAGGCCATTGATCAGGTTAATTTAGGTTGTAGAGTAGGTAATTTAGGAAAAGTCCTAGCTCAAAAAGAAAGTAGATGGATCTACTTGTTGGGAACAATGGCACCACAGGGTCTCAATGAAACCCTGGATTTCAATGCGTTTTTGTAATTTTCGGGTCCCTATATAAGTATAATTTTATTTCTGCTTTAGGTATATGTCTGTGTGTTTTTAATTGTTTTTAATTGTTTTTTGTTTGTTTATTATACAGCAAGAAATTTTGTGTAATAAAGAAAATCTATTATGGTGTGGTGTTCTGTGTGAGCATCTTGTGAGGCGGATTCTCATCGTATGGACAAAGATGAAGATTTTTGTTATCACGTTTTTCTTATATGTATTTATATGTCAATGATCATAAAGATATATGTAAATTCACATTTAATTAGAGAGGATGTTTTTACAGCCTTATTGATTAATGTATATTGGTCAGCACACATTTATGAGTTTGTGTTTTTGAGTGTCCATTCACATTTTTGCACTATTATTAATTAATAAAACATTGTTGTTGTTATTATTATTATTATTATTATTATTATTATTATTATTGTGTGCTTGTGTAGCCCATTCACTATCTCCATCCATCCTTCACTCCCTCAAGATGGCTGGACCTTCATTGTAAATACACCATTGTAAATTCACCCCTGTACTCTGTATCTCCCCCACCTCATTGTAGATTGTACGCTCTCACGAGCAGGGTCGTCTCATTTCGTCTTATTTTGCTTCAATTATTGTATTGTTAACGTTGTTACTTATGACTTGTGTTTTGAAACTGTTAAACTGTAAAGCGCTGGGGAATATGTTGGCGCTATATAAATAAAGATTATTATTATTATTTATTATAATAATGTTTTTCTATTACTATGTTTATCTGTGAATTAGAAATTATGTATATTTGTTGTTATTTAGAATATCTAGTGCTCTATATAATTGTTTAATGCTTTTTATAATATGAATGTAGTACTATTCGGTATTTATAAATTTTTACTAATATATTCTGCCCATAATAGTCTATACCGCACTTATTTTTCGCCCATTGCAGTCTGATCTCGGTGCCCGGTTAGCGCATGCGCAGCTCTGGACAACCCAAGGCTTCCTGGTATGCTCAATAGGTGACGTATAGTGAATCACGCTTGCGTTCAACGAGCAGTAACTAGGAAACCTTGTTTGTGTCAGGGGAAGTCCGTGGTAGTGGCGCATGCGCAATTACAAGCCGGGTATGCCGACATTGGATGCAGCTGTGATCAGCGCTATTTATAGATGAGCGCTTGCATGGCACACATATACGCCCCCAGTTGAGGAAGCCAGCACGGCAAAACGGGGCTGTCGGGGTAGCTGAGTACACGGGCCACAAAAGCTGCATCAATGTAAGTCACAATTATTTTCTAGCACTATGCACTTTAAGCTGCCCAATTGAGGACTAGTATGCTTCTTCTGTTAGCCGCTATGGCATGTAAATTATGCACAGAGCAGATTGAATCAGTTTAATGAGGAGCTATTCCCTCCTTTTGAGGCATTGCGGCATTCTTTTTTCATGATACTTGCAAAAAATTTTTAGGAGTGCGGATGTTTTGATCATTTGGCATATGTTATACCAAAAATAATTTTCTTGCCTTTAAACTTATTATATTTGCGATCATTCCACCATGTATACAAAGCTGCAGTATCATTTTTTGATGTGAAAAGTTTTTTGTATGCACAAAAAATTCTCGGTACCTGGCATTTTTTGGAGAGATTTCCTTGTTATATATTTTATGAATTTATGTGAATAAATTATTGATTTTATTGAATTATTCATTTGCCTATTGCCTTTTTTTCTGCACAAAATTTGTGGCAGGAGTTGCGATATATAAAAAAAAAAAGATGAAAATAGTGTCTGATCTGCAGGCAGGATGTTATAGAGCAGGAGGAACTGATCAGATCAATGCTGGAATCACAAGATCCCTATAACATTGGATGCGGTTTTCTAATGACCTTTGGCTCCTGCTCTGCTGCGACCGTGAGCCGAGTGTCAGTGCTTTGAGCTCCGATCCTGTTGCATATGAAAATTGCAGTACGGGTGTGGAAAAGTAATTTCACCATCTCTTCCATTGCCTGTCTCAGCGCATATTGGACTGCATTCCGATAACATCCGAGTGCAGTATGATGTTTCACATGCACTCATAGTCTTCTCGGATGCACATGCAGCATGCTGCTTTTATTTCCTCATGCTGAGTCAGAATGAAAAAAAAAATCGCAGATCTTAGCTGCCCCATAGTATAACACTAGATTGAGTGATAGCCGATAAAACAAAGCATAGCACTCCGCCATGTTATACAGTGGGGGAAATAAATTTCTGATCCCTTGCTGATTTTGTAAGTTTGCCCACTGGCAAAGACATGAACAGTCTATGATTTTAAGGGTAGGTTAATTTTAACATTGAGAGAATGAATATCAAAAATTAAATCCAAAAAAATCCCATTGTATAAATTATATAAATGTATTTTCATTTTGCAGGGAGAAATATGTATTCGATTCCTCTGGCAAACAAGACTTTATACTTGGTGGCAAAACCCTTGTTGGCAAGCACAGTAGCCAGATGCTTTTTCTAGTTGATGATGAGATTTGCGCACATGTCAGGAGGAATTTTGGTCCACTCCTCTTTGCAGATCATCTCTAAATCATTAAGATTTTGAGGTTGTCGCTTGGCAACTCTGAGCTTCATCTCCCTCCATTAGTTTTCTATGGGATTAAGGTCTGGAGACTGGCTAAGCCACTTCATGACCTTAATGTGATTCCTTTTGAGCCACTCCTTTGTTGCCTTGGCTGTATGTTTTTGGTCATTGTCTTGCTTTAAGACCCAGTCATGACCCATTTTTAATGTCCTAGCAGAAGGAAGAAAGTTGTCACTCAGGATTTTACGGTACATGGCCCATCCATTCTCCCATTGATGCAGTGAAGTAGTCCTATGCCATTAGCAGAGAAACAACCCCAAAACATAATGTTTCCACCTCCATGCTTGACAGTGGGAACGGTATTCTTTGGGTCACAGACAGCATTTCTCTTTCTCCAAACACAGCGAGTTGAGTTAATGCCAAAGAGATCAATTTTTGTCTCATCTGACCACAGCACATTCTTCCAATCACTCACAGAATAATCCAGGTGTTCATTGGCAAACATTAGACGGGCCTGCACATGTGCCTTCTTGAGCAGGGGGACCTTGCGGGCACTGCAGGATTTTAAACCTTTACGGCGTAATGTGTTACCAGTAGTGTTGAGCATTCCGATACCGCAAGTATCGGGTATCGGCCGATACTTGCTGTATCGGAATTCCGATACCGACTTCCGATATTTTTTCAATATCGGAAGTCGGCATCGGAATCGGAAGTTCAAAGTTGATTGACAGCCTGACGTCATCATGATGCGCGGTGTGTGCGCATCATGATGCGCCGTCATTTCGGGCCTTCCGGGGGTCTCTGCCGGCCTGCCGGGGGGTTGTGTGGAATGCCCGGGGTCTGTACCGGCCTGCCGGTGGTCTGTGCACCCTGTGGGGGTCTGTACCGGCCTGCCGGGGGGCTGTGCCGGCCTGCCGGTGGTCTGTGCACCCTGTGGGGGTCTGTACCGGCCTGCCGGGGGGCTGTGCTGATGTCCGGGGGTCTGTGCAAGCATCGTCCGACGGGACTACAAGTCCCATCTGGCGATGCCTGCTACCATGACAGTGATTGACACATTAGCCAATGATGGGACAGTAGTAGTCCCATCATCCGGCTAATGTGTTAAATGTTAAAAAAAAAAAAATACTACATACATACTACATGCATGCTACATACATACTACATGCTACATACATACTACATACATACCACATACACACTACATACATACTACATACATACTACATACATACCACATACATACCACATATATACATACATACTACATACATAACACATATATACTACATGCATGCTACATACATACTACATGCTACATATATACTACATACATACTACATACATACATACTACATATATACTACATGCATGCTACATACATACTACATGCTACATACATACTACATATATACTACATGCATACTACATACATACTACATGCATGCTACATACATACTACATGCTACATACATGCCACATACATACTACATACATGCTACATACATACTACATGCTACATACATACTACATATATACTACATGCATGCTACATACATACTACATGCTACATACATACTACATATATACTACATGCATGCTACATACATACTACATGCTACATACATACTACATATATACTACATGCATGCTACATACATACTACATGCTACATACATACTACATATATACTACATACATACTACATGCATACTACATGCTACATACATACCACATACATACTACATACATACTACATGCTACATACATACTACATATATACTACATGCATGCTACATACATACTGCATGCTACATGCATGCTATATACATACTACATACATACTACATGCTACATACATACCACATATATACTACATACATACTACATACAATACATTCATACAATACATACATAGACATACAGTACATATAACATAGAGTAACATACTTACCAATACTTGTCACATTGTTCCCCGAAGCCATTGTCTTTTACGGAATAAATATTAACATAACAAACCACAAAAATACTCACCCACGATCCGAAGCAGTCCACGAGTGTGTCCCACGACGATCTTGGGTAGAGAACTGCAGCATCAGCTGTTGCTGCCGTTCTCTACGGGCTGCAGGAATCCAATGACGGAAGGTAGGTATCCTTCCGCACTGTATTCCTCCGCCACTTAAAAAAAAAAAAGTCCCTAGTCTCACTTTATGCCATTGCTGTGTGGGAATTTCCCACGCAGCAATGGCATAAAGTGAGACTAGGGACTTTTTTTTTTTAAGTGGCGGAGGAATACAGTGCGGAAGGATACCTACCTTCCGTCATTGGATTCCTGCAGCCCGTAGAGAATGGCAGCAACAGCTGATGCTGCAGTTCTCTACCCAAGATCGTCGTGGGACACACTCGTGGACTGCTTCGGATCGTGGGTGAGTATTTTTGTGGTTTGTTATGTTAATATTTATTCCGTAAAAGACAATGGCTTCGGGGAACAATGTGACAAGTATTGGTAAGTATGTTACTCTATGTTATATGTACTGTATGTCTATGTATGTATTGTATGAATGTATTGTATGTAGTATGTATGTAGTATATATGTGGTATGTATGTAGCATGTAGTATGTATGTAGTATGTATGTAGCATGCAGTATGTATGTAGCATGCATGTAGTATATATGTAGTATGTATGTAGCATGTAGTATGTATGTAGTATGTATGTGGTATGTATGTAGCATGTAGTATGTATGTAGCATGCATGTAGTATGTATGTAGTATGTATGTAGTATATATGTAGTATGTATGTAGCATGCATGTAGCATGCAGTATGTATGTAGCATGCATGTAGTATATATGTAGTATGTATGTAGCATGTAGTATGTATGTAGTATGTATGTGGTATGTATGTAGCATGTAGTATGTATGTAGCATGCATGTAGTATGTATGTAGTATGTATGTAGTATATATGTAGTATGTATGTAGCATGTAGTATGTATGTAGTATGTATGTAGCATATATGTAGTATGTATGTAGCATGTAGTATATATGTAGCATGTAGTATGTATGTAGTATGTATGTGGTATGTATGTAGCATGTAGTATGTAGCATGCAGTATGTATGTAGTATATATGTAGTATGTATGTAGCATGTAGTATATATGTAGTATGCATGTTGCATGCATGTAGTATATATGTAGTATGTATGTTGCATGTAGTATATATGTAGTATGTATGTTGCATGTAGTATATATGTAGTATGCATGTTGCATGCATGTAGTATATATGTAGTATGTATGTTGCATGTAGTATATATGTAGTATGAATGTAGCATGTATGTAGTATGTAGTATGAATGTAGCATGTATGTAGCATGTAATTTATTTATTTATTTATTTTTTTTACATTCAACACATTAGCCGGATGATGGGACTACTACTGTCCCATCATTGGCTAATGTGTCAATCACTGTCATGGTAGCAGGCATCGCCCGATGGGACTTGTAGTCCCATCGGACGATGCCTGCACAGACCCCCGAAGCCTGCACAGCCCCCCGGCAGGCCGGCACAGCCCCCCGGCAGGCCGGCACAGCCCACCGGAGCCTGCACAGCCCCCCGGCAGGCCGGCACAGACCACCGGAGCCTGCACAGACCCCCTGGCAGGCCGGCACAGCCCCCCGAAAGGCCCGTACAGACCCCAGAGAGGCTGTACAAGGGAAAAACAGGATTTTTTTTATTCCGATACCGGAAGTCCCATAGACTTGAATGGGACTTCCGGTATCGGAATCGGCGATACCGATACTTTTTTTTAAGATCGGCCGATCCATTCCGATCCGATACTTTGAAGTATCGGACGGTATTGCTCAACTCTAGTTACCAGTGGTTTTCTTGGTGACTGTGGTCCCAGCTGCCTTGAGATCATTAACAAGTTTCCCCATGTAGTTTTAGATTGATTTCTCTCCTTCCTCATCATCAAGGATACCCCATGCGGTGAGATTTTGCATGGTGCCCCAGATCGATATTGATCGACAGTCATTTTGTATTTCTTCCATTTTCTTAATATTGCACCAACAGTTGTCTCCTTCTCACCCAGCGTCTTACTTATGGTTTTGTAGCCCATTCCAGCTTTGTGCAGGTCTATGATCTTGTCCCTGACATTCTTATAAAGCTCTTTGGTCTTGCCCATGTTTTAGAGGTAAGAGTCTGATTGATTAATTTAGTCTGTGGACAGGAGTCTTTTATAAAGGTTACTATGTAAGACAAGTGTCTTTAATGCAGGTAACAAGTTGATTAGGAGCATCTAACTAGTCTGTAGGAGTCAGAACTCTTAATGGTTGGTAGGGGATCAAATACTTATTTCTCACTGCAAAATGTGATTTTCTGGATTTTATTTTTTATATTCTATCTCTCAATGTTAAAATTAACCTACTCTTAAAATTATAGACTGTTCATGTCTCTGTCAGTGGGCAAAGTTACAAAATCAGCAAGGGATCAAATAATTATTTCCCCCACTCTATGCTCATGTGAGCGAGGCTTTATAGACATTTTTGTTGAAAAGTTTTAGTAAAACTTGTATGTAGTTCATTGAAATCTCTGGTGTTCATATGCATAAGAGTCCAGAGGGAAGACCTATCCAGTTCCCTAAATGAGTACATGCAGAAATACCTGTCAATCACTGAATATGACCACCCATTGCACTCATAAGCATATGAACAACAGGGATTTCAATGAATATAATACAAGTTATACAGAATCTTTTCCACAATATCTACAGTAAATATCACTCTGCTGAGCTTCTCCTTTTCTATACCATGCTATTGCTATTCACAGATCAGACTGTATTGCAACATGATTGGTTCCCTTTGAGGATAGAAGTTTGTGAATAGAATTTTTTTTAAATCCAACCGAAAAATTGCTACTGATTCTCTTACTTTTGTGTTTGTTTAGTGATATTCTCGCACACAGCATATAGTGTTTTATTGTAGTACACAGTAAGCAAAAAATTGCAAAAAATGGGGTATATTTTGGCAAGCCCAATAGCTTGACAAATCCTATAAGTGTAGAATACACACTGGTAATAACTGGCTCCGCAGCCATAAAGTATTTGCATACTTGTGATCACATGATGATGAGATTCTCATCCATTTCTTTTAATTAGTGATAGGCAAACTCATGAATGTTCAGGTCCATCAAGTTCGACCCAACATCTAAAAAAAAGTGTGGTTTGGGTTCTCGAACTTGGACCCCATTCAGATTACAGCGCTGCAAACAAAGGCTCTGATCGGTGGTAAGATCATTACCACCAGTCAGAGAGCTGCACTTCCCATGCTGTCATCTGAACCAGCAGCTATGACCAGCAGTAAAAAGGTTACCTCCGGTCACATGCGTCAGCTGATGAGAGAGTAGTATTTCCATCATCCTATGCCTGCTGTTGCTGATAACAGCAAGAGCAGTCACCGCTGATGGGATTATTCATTAGCTATCACCTGTGCTATAAATAAATACATTTTAAAAAATTTATGTGAGATCTCTTCTATTTTTGATAACCAGCGCAGGTTAAACTGACAGCTTCGGGCTGCAACCCTTAGCTGTCAGCTTTAACATGGCTGGTTATCAATAATAGAGGGTTCCCATGTCATTTTTTAAATTATTTAAATAAATTTAATAAATGGCATGGGTTCCCTCCCTATTTTTGACAACCAGCTAAGCTAAAGCATACAGATGGTGGCTGGTTTTCTCAGGCTGATAAGGGGACATGGATATTGACACGACTCAGCCTAAAAATAGCTCCCAGCATCCGCCCCAGAAAAGGCACATCTATTAGATGTGCGAATTCCAGTGCTTTGTCTTGCACTTTCCACTTGCCCTGGAGCCACCATTGGTTGAAATCAACTGGTTTATTGCAGCAGACATCAACCCACAGGATAGTAATGGAGAGGCATCTATAAGATGCCCCCATTACTAACCCCATAGTTAGGCTGTAAAAAAGACACACCCAGGATAAAATCCTTTATTTGAAAAAGACACAGATGCCTTTATTTGAAATAAAAATAAAGCACAGTTGTACTCACCTTACACCTATTCCATTGAAGCCCTTGTCACCTGTAAAAAAGTTGAAAATAATAAATAATCATTATACTCACCTTACACTTAATCCACCGATGCCCATGTCCCCTGTAAAAAAATAAAATAATAAACAACCATATCCCTCATCTGTCTGAAGTTAAGATAATCCATACTGTCCAACAATGATTTGGATGATTTGGAGAGCAGTCACATCACGCAGAGTGCTGTGCCATAAGTGAGGTCACCAGAGTTCAGCTATGAACTCCAGTGAATTTTCTCACAGCAGCTCAGTGCTACACACTGAGGAGTGATTATACTCCTGTCAGTGTGTTCCTGCTGGTGGGGATAGCAGTCGCATTACTGATGATGGATATAGTTGTTTATTTTTTTACAGAGGACGTGGGCATTGGTAGATTAGATATAAGGTGAGTATCATGGTTGTTTATTATTTTCTGTATTTTATAGAGGACAAGGCCTTCAATGGAATCGATGTAAGATGAGCATAACTGTTTTTATATTTTTATTTCAAATAAAGGAGTCTGTGTCTCGCTTTCAAATAAAAGATTTTTTATTCTGGCTGATTCTTTTTACAACCTAACTATGGAGTGTCTTATATTACTAATCTGTGGGCTTGATGTCAGCTGCCATAAAACAGCTGACATCAACCCCACATCCATTACCCCACTTGCCACCACACCAAGGCAAGTGGGAAGAGCCAAACAAAGTACCAGAATTGGCACATGTAATAGATGAGCCTTTTCTGGGGCTGCTACGGGCTGCTTGCCTTAGACTGGAGGCAGTGTCCATGGCCCCTTACCAGCCAGAGAATATCAGCCTCCAGCTGTCTGCTTTAGCTTGGTTGGTTATCAAAATGAGGGGGACAAACTCAAACAGTAACACTTCACTTAGCAGTACATGTTCAGGGTTTGTTCCCTAACATCAGGTGTCTGGTACGGACTCTGAACTTTACTGTTCGGGTTCGCACATCTCTACTCTTAATGTTTGGTACTCACTGGAAATATCACCAGGGCTGGACAACTACTGTACTGAAAAGGGGTGAGACCCTGCTCATAGGAAACTACGCTTTAAAGGTTTACAAGTAGAGTTGAGCGAAACAGGTCGGCCAGATTCATAAGTCGCCGACTTATGCCAAAGTCGAGTATCGCCGACCGAAACCCGACCATAGTGTGAAGTCGGCCATGCGGTCAGCAAAATGAGCACCAAAGTCGGATTTCCCAGAATGCTTGCAGGTGCCTTTTTTTCAGCCAATGAGCAAGGACGCACACTGTGGGCAATGAGATGACAGGTGCAGCGTCCACCACCATCGTAGAGAAGGGCATTGCAGTGACTGGCTTGCTTTGGGGGCGTCATAGTGTCTATAAAAGCCCTGACCGCCGACCTCCATTTTACTTCTGCCGATCTTAACAGTAGGGAGAGGTTGCTGTTTATCAGTAGGGATAGAGTTAGGGCTGTAAAGATATAAGAAGTTCTTATGTGCTTGTGCTGATAGCAATTGTGCTGTACAGTTAGTGTGCAGTGACAGGGGAGGATTTTCTTGTGTGCAGCAGCGCTGGTTATTAGGCTGCCTGATAGCTGTATTGCTGAGCATACTGCTTTTTACACAGCTCTAATACTTTTATTCTTTTTTTCTGCACAGTTACCAACCGTTCATTTTTTTCCCACACTGTATAGAGCAGTATGCTCTTCACACACTACCGTGTACCGGCTGGTATCACGGACAAATACATGCTGACTATCTGTGTGTGACTGAAATAAATACGGAGATTTAAATTTTCCCCTACACCGTATACAGCTGTACGCTCCTCATACAGTACCGTATATCTGCTGTTTGTATTACGGTGAAATCCATACTGAGAGAGCGTCTGTGTATGACTCCGTAAATAAATATGGAGATTTAAATTTTCCCCTACACCGTATACAGCTGTATGCTCCTCATACAGTACCGTATATCTGCTGTTTGTATTACAGTCAAATCAATACTGAGTGAGCATCTGTGTGTGACTCTGGAAATAAATACGGAGATTTAAATTTTCCCCTACACCGTATACAGCTGTACACTCCTCATACAGTACTGTATTTCTGCTGTTTGTATTACGGTCAAATCCATACTGAGTAAGTGTCTGTGTGTGACTCCAGAAATAAATGCGGATATTTAAATTTTCCCCTACACTGTATACAGCTGTATGCTCCTCATACAGTACCGTATATCTGCTGTTTGTATTACGGTCAAATCAATACTGAGTGAGCATCTGTGTGTGACTCTGGAAATAAATACAGAGATTTAAATTTTCCCCTACACCGTATACAGCTGTACGCTCCTCACACAGTGCTGTATATCTGCTGTTTGGATTATGGTCAAATACATATTGAGTGAACGTCTGTGTGTGACTCCAGAAATATAGACGAAGATTTAAATTTTTCCCTACACCGTATACAGCTGTATGCTTCTGATACAGTACCCTAAATCTGCTGTTTGTATTACGGTGAAATCCATACTGAGTGAGCGCCTGTGTGTGACTCCGGAAATAAATACGGAGATTTAAATTTTCCCCTACACCGTATATAGCTGTACGCTCCTCATACAGTACCGTATATCTGCTGTTTGTATTACGGTCAAATACATACTGAGTGAGCGTCTGTGTGTGACTCCGGAAATATATACAGAGATTTAAATTTTTCCCTGCACCGTATACAGCTGTACGCTTCAGATACAGTACTGTATATCTGCTGTTTGTAATATGGTGAAATCCATACTGAGAGAGCGTCTGTGTGTGACTCCATAAATAAATACCGAGATTTAAATTTTCCGCTACACTGTATACAGCTGTACGCTCCTCATACAGTACCGAATATCTGCTGTCTGTATTACAGTGAAATCCATACTGAGAGAGCATCTGTGTGGGACTCCGGAAATAAATACAAAGATTTAAATTTTCCCCTACACCGTATACAGCTGTACGCTCCTCATACAGTAACGTATATTGGCTGTTTGTCTAATGGTCAAATCCATACTGAGTGAGCGTCTGTGTGTGACTCCGGAAATATATACGGAGATTTTAATTTTTCCCTACACCGTATACAGCTGTATGCTACTCATACAGTACCATATATCTGCTGGCATTTTTGGTACATTTTCCCAAACATGAGGAAGCATGGTGGAAGGGGCCACGGACGTGGGCGGGGGGTGCCAGCTGGTACTGATGGTGGTGGTGGTGCATCTGCTGGTAATGCCAAAAGCACAATAGCACCTAAGGCAGGAGGTGTTGAGCCTGCGTCATCCTCTGGCCCAAGAAGGCCTGGAAGGCTCCCTTTTCTGGGAGTAGGTAAACCGCTTTTAAAGCCAGAGCATCAGGAACAGGTTTTGGCTTACATTGCCGAAACAGCCTCCAGCTCTGTCGTCTCCTCTTCTGAAGTTTCAAAAACTGCAAGCACTTAGTCGCCAGTGCAGGCTCCTGGTCAGGAACAACACCTTTCCTTGTGTCCTTCACCCCCACCAAAAGTGAAGGATTCGGCGGGCCACACTTCAGAATACTCCCTGGAGCTCTTTTCACATACCATGCCTAAGTTGTCAAGTGAAATCCTGAATTCCCCAGTCCAAGATGAATATGACACTGATGCACAGCCAGTGCTATATGATTCTGCTGGTACATTCACCCAGAGCACTGCATTGCTCTCGCAGTCTACTGAGCCAGATTCCGACCCTGATGAAACTCAGGTGCCCCTTCCCGCATACTATACCACCTTACACGGTGACACAGAGGAAGGTGCAGATGAAATTGAAGAGGAGTTGATTGATGACCCAGTTGTTGACCCGGATTGGCATCCAGTGAGGGAAGAGGGTGCCGCTGGCAGTAGTTCAGAAGAAGAGGAGGATCCTCAGCAGGCATCGACATCGCAGCTGTGGTTATCTGGCAGGCCCATAGCAGTCCAAAAACGTGTTAAAAAAAAAGCAAAAAGAGTTGCAGGACAGCTTGGCCAGACGGTCAAATTAGCACAGTGTGCAAGCCTTGAAAATTTTTCCCATAGTAGGAAGAGTGTAGTGTGGCACTTTTTTGACCAAAATCCTATTGATGAGGCAAAGGTTATCTGTAATAAGTGCAGAAGGACCTTTAACTGAGGGAAAAAATTTAAATACCAGTTGCATGCTTAGACATGTAAACACCATGCACTTGCAAGCGTGAACAGACTACAAAACCTCAGGTAGCACACGTGCACCTGCTCTGACTGAAGGTAGCCAGCAAAGCTACATCGCTTCCCCCACTGTAAGCACACCGGTTAGCACACCATCAGCAAGAAATGTTGAGGTGTAGTCGCAAGGCCAAAGCAGTCAGGGAAACTCAATGTTTTTCCAACGAAAGACTGCATCTAGGCCATCACCACCATCACCATCATCAACCCCCTCTCAGTCCATGTCCACCGCTAGTTCCACCAAATGCAGCTCTCAAGTCCAGCTCACCCTAGCAGAGACTCTGAGTAGGACAAGAAGGTACTCATTCTCTCATCCGCGTACACTGGCTTTGAATGCTTACATTGCCAAACTGATCACATTAGAGATGATGCCCTTCCGTTTGGTTGAAAGCGCAGCGTTCCGAGAGCTCATGGCCTACGCTGTCCCACACTATGACCTACCCAGTTGGCACTTCTTTTCTAGAAAAGCCATCCCAGCCCTCCACCTGCATGTGAAAGACCGCATTGTCCATGCACTCAAACAATCAGTGAGTGGAAAGGTGCACCTCACAACAGATGCATGGGCCAGTAGGCAGGGCCAGGGCCGTTACGTGTCCATCACAGCGCACTGGGTGAATGTGGTGGATGCAGGGTCCACAGAGGACAGCGCTGCCTAGCCCATGGTATAGGCAACAGTTGGCTGTAGACGTTCGACCCTCCGCCTCCTCCTCCTCCAGAAGTGAAAGCTCGTCCACAGAGCAGTCACACAGCACTCCATCCACAGCTGCCAGTGTTGAACATGAGGAGTCCCACTGTTGAACAGCTAGAGGTAAGCGTCAGCAGGCTGTTTTAAAGATGATGTCTTTGGGCCACAACAGACACACCGCGGACGTACTGGCCGACTACTTGCAGCCAGAAACTGAGTCATGGCTGGGTAGTCTACATCTTGAGCCAGGCAAGGTAGTCAGTGATAACGGACGTAATTTTGTGGCGGCCATAGCCCTGGCAAAGCTCAGACACATACCTTGCCTGGCTCACACCTTGAACCTGGTGGTGCAGTGCTTCATAAATAGTTGTCCGGAGTTACCAGCCCTGCTCCATAACGTGCGAAGACTGTGCTCGCACATCCGTCGCTTGCCCGTAGATCCAGTCGTATGCAGGGCCTGCAGAGATCGCTCCACCAACCTAAGCACCGCCTAATCATAGACGTTGCAACAAGGTGGAACTCCACCATGCACATGGTTGAGAGGCTGTGCGAACAGAAGCAGGCTGTAATGCATTTGTGGGAGGATACACGAGCAGGCAGTTTGAGGGCAGACATCAAGTTGTCGGGTTTGCAGTGTTCAAAGCTGAAAGACCTTTGTAAAGTCCTTCAGTGTTTTGAGGAATGCACTCGGCTGGTAAGCGCAGACGACACCATCATAAGCATGAGCATCCCACTCATGAGTCTGCTCATGCAAACTTTGACACACATTAAGGATCAGGCGTCTGCAGCGGAGGAGGAGGAAAGCCTTGATGACAGTCAGGCATTGTCTGCTCAGGGAACTGTCCTGGATGAGGTGGAGGAAGAAGAGGAAGAGGAGGAGAAGGATAAGGGGGATGATTATTTTGGGGAGGAGGATGCTTCTCGGGCAAGAGAAAATGTTGGCTTGCCAAGGTCAGGTACAGGGTTTGTGCGTGATTGGAGGGATGTGGATTTGGCAGAAAGTGCTCCTTCACCCACCACTGGCAGTGCATCATTGACACCTGGAACATTGGCCCACATGTGTGATTATCTCTTGCAGATCCTAAAAAGGGACCCCCGCATTGCCAAAATTATGAAGGATGATGACTACTGGTTGGTCAGCATCCTCGATCCACGCTATAAAGGCAAATTACAGAACATCATGCCACAGGAGAACCTAGAGCTAATATTGGCAAACAAACAAGCAACTCTGGTAAACCGTTTGTTAGAGGCATTCCCAGAACACAGCAGCGGTGCAGGTTCTACCACGAGCCATACTGGGTAACATGGAAGAGGTGTTCGTGGTGCACACAGCCGAAGTGGCAATGGAGACAGGGGTTTCATGACCATGCTGTGGACTGATTTCTCGAGTACCGCTCACACGACTGGTAATACTGAATCGATTGCAATAGACAGGAGACAGCAGTTGTCAACTATGGTTAAAAATTACCTCTCCTCCCCTATCGATGTTCTCCCTCACACTTAATTCCCCTTTGACTACTGGGCCTGTAAACTAGACACCTGCCCTGAATTGGCACAATATGCTTTACAGGAGCTCGCTTGCCCTGCTGGTAGTGTGCTATCAGAAAGAGTCTTCAGTGCTGCTGGATCAATCCTGACAGAAAGAAGGACCCGGCTGTCGACCCAAAATGTAGGTGATCTCACCTTCATTAAAATGAACCATGCCTGGGTTTCAAAGGATTTTGTACTACCTTCCCCTAATGACACATAGGTTGCCAGCAAAATGGCTCGCTTTGTCCTCCTCTTCCTCCGACTTCTCCAATTCCTCCTCTTGCAGCTGCTGAACGTCCAGCCTACACCTCAACGTATGCCAGTTTTTCCACCTCCCTAACTGGGCTGTACCCCCCGCCCCACAACTTTAGCCAAATAACCCCCAGTATTCAACGCGTTACTATTATTATAAAGTAAGCTAAGGTTGACAAGCTTAAGTAATAAGAATTGATGTTGTTGCCATTGAAATGGGCACTGTAGGTGTGTTTACTGTCCTCCACTCACTGCCGATTTTTATTCCCCATTGACTTGCTTTGGGGTCGGGTTTCGGTCGGAACTCCGACTTTTGCCAATAGTCGGCCGATTTCGTTCGACTCGACTTTTGGTAAAGTCAGGTGGTCCGAAACCCGACTCAACCCTCCCGGAGGCAAAGTCGCTCATTTCTATTTACAAGTCTAAAAAAAATCAAGGCAGAAAAACATCATAATGTTCTAGATGTTATTCTAAGACTAATATAACAAAACATTTTATTCTTCGCAATTAAAAGTCCAGCTTAGTTTACTTTTCACTCGCTCTATGTCAAACAGGCACAATGTCAACAAAATGTTATGAAATAGAAAAGCACACATTGTACCTGCAACATTACCTTAGTGACATGAAAGTTATCAACCTGATAACCAAATCAAATTAAAGTGATCAGGAAAGAATTGAGTGATGTTTTGATTGAGAAGGTAACTAACGCTGCATTAACCTTTGACTACACAGTCATTTTAATATGCAAGGTTTAGTTTTATGTGTATTTTATACAAGAAAAACAGGCTTTTTGTTTGAAAAAGTTTTATGCAAAGCTAAATTGGGCATTATATTTACTCCCATTTATCTAAAGAAGTTGCCTCATAAAATGAACCAATGCAGACTTTAGAGAGTAGGTCCTGATGCTTGAGATTCCCCTCTATGTTGTAGAATAAGGATCATCCAGCTGCAAAGAAAGCATGGCTGGATGTGACTTTTTCTGGCAATAGCAGGTGTTCACCAGATGATGGAGCCGGACCTCCTGTGAACAAATCATGACAGCAATTACTTTACATTAAAAAGAGGTTGCCATGGTAAGTCAAGGTCAGCAGCACGGTGGCTCAATGGTTAGTACTACAGCGTTGGAGTCTTGGGTTCAAATCCCACCAAGGAAGTATGTTCGCCCTGTGTTTCTGTGGGTTTACTCCGGGCACTCAGGTTTCCTCGCACATTCCAAAGACATACTGATTTTGAGTATGAGAATTTAGATTGTGAGCCCCAACTCCAAAGACATACTGATAGGGAATTTAGATTGTGAGCCCCATCAGGGACAGTGATGAAAATATGTGCAAACTGTAAAGCGCTGCGGAATATGTTAGCGCTATATAAAAATAAAGATTATTATTATTGTGAGCCCCATCGGGGACAGTGATGATAATGTGTGCAAACTGTAAAGTGCTGTGGAATACAGTATGTTGGGGCTATATAAATGATAGATTATTACAAAAGCTTATTATTATAAAGTCTTATAGTCTTAAAGAGAACCTATCAATCAAATTTGTATTAGTTATTATAAAAGCTGATGTAATACTGTTAATGATTTCACAAAAAAACTCATGAGCAATGGATATACCAAAGATGAGAAAAACTCTTTCATGGCACGAGCCTCTCAGCCAAATGAGCTGACTTTAACCCCTTTCTGCCATCCGACGTACTATCCCGTCCATGGGACCTGGGCCCCTATGCCCATGGACGGGATAGTACGCCGGCGCGATCATGTCTAGTTTCCAAAATGGTGTCATTTGTGGGGGGTTTCCACTGTTTTGGTACATCAGGGGTTTTCCAAACGCGACATGGTGTCCGATCTCAATTCCAGCCAAAAACGTCAAATGGCGCTGCTTCCCTTCCGAGCTCTGCCATGCGCCCAAATAGTGGTTTACCCCCACATGTGGGGTATCAGCGTACTCAGGACAAATTGCACAATAACTTTTAGGGTCCTGTTACCCTTGGAAAAATAAAAATTGGGGTGAAAAGATCATTTTTGTGGAAAAAATATGATTTTTTAATTGTACCGCTGTACGTTATAAACTTCTGTAAAGCCCTTGTGGGTTCAAAGTTCTCACCACATATCTAGATAAGTTCCTTGGGGGGTCTAGTTTCCAAAATGGGGTCACTTGTAGGGGGTTTCCACTGTTTAGGTACATCAGGGACTCTCCAAACGTGACATGGCGTCCAATCTGAATTCCAGCCAATTTTGCATTGAAAAAGTCAAATGGCGCTCCTTCCATTCTGAGCTCTGCCATGCACCGAAACAGTGGTTCCCCCCACATATCAGGTATCTGCGTACTCAGGGCAAATTGCACAATAACTTTTGCAGTCCAATTTCAACTGTTACCCTTGGTAAAATAAAAAAAATTGAACCTGAAGTATTTTTTTTATGAAAAAAAGTTAGATGTTCATTTTTTTTTAAATATTCAAAAAAATTCCTGTGACGCACCTAAAGGGTTAATAAACTTCTTGAATGTGGTTTTGAGCACTTTAAGGGGTGCAGTTTTTAGAATGGTGTCACTTTTGGGTATTTTCTATCATATAGACCCCTCAAAGTGGCTTCAAATGTGATGTGGTCCTAAAAATAAAATGGTGTTGTAAAAATGAGAAATCGCTGGTCAAGTTTTAACCCTTATAACTTCCTAACAAAAAAAAATTTTGGTTCCAAAATTGTGCTGATGTAAAGTAAACATGTGGGAAATGTTAGTTATCAAGTTTTTGTCTGCCGTATCTCTGTGATTTAAGGGCATAAAAATTCAAAGTTGGAAAATTGCGAAATTTTCAAAATTTTCGCCAAATTTCCATTTTTCTTCACAAATAAACGCAAGTTATTTGAATGAAATTTTACCACTAACATGAAGTACAATATGTCACGAGAAAACAATGTCAGAATCACCGGGATCCATGGAAGCGTTCCAGAGTTATGACCTCATAAAGGTACAGTGGTCAGAATTGTAAAAATTGGCCCGGTCATGAACGTGCAAACCACCCTTGGGGGTGAAGGGGTTAATGGAAGTCGCCTCCAGGGGAATCCCCTGCTGACGTCACTCTCTCATGATGCCTTGCTCCAGGAGAAGTGGGTTACGTGCTGAAAAGTAGTGCGGTCACAGAGGTGATGTGACCTCTGCACTGGTCTGCTACGTGGTGTCCGCCTGTGTGCTGCCTCCTCCACTGAACTCATACAGTCTGCAGAAAGTCAAAAACAGCAGGTATCTGGTGTAAATGCAGAAGAGGAGGATGTACCCAGGATTTAACCACTTCATGACAATACTATTTTCCTTTTTTTTTGTTTTTGTTTTAGCCTCCCCTTTTTCCAAGAGCCATACCTTTTTTAGTTTTTCCATCCTCATAGTCGCATGAGGGCTTGTTTTTTATGAGACAAGTTGTACTTTTAAATGACACCATCCATTTTATCATGTGATGCACTAGAAGGCTGAAAGAAAATTTCAAGTGCGCAGAATTTGCAAAAAAAAAGTGCAATTACACAATTGTTTCTTGTTTTTTTGTTTACCATGTTCACTTTACCATAAAATTTGCCTGCAGTATGCAGATAGCATACATGTAAGGCTAGTTTCACATTAGCGTTTTTGTGCGCAGCGCATCGTGCGCACCCGTGCGCATGCGCACTGCGCACCTATATTTAACATGACGTGCGCATGGTCTTGTGCGCATGCGTTTTTTTGTCTTTTGCGCCAGGCGCATCAGACGCAACATGTTGCATTTTTGGTTCCGCCCTGTCTCGTCAAAAAAACGCATGCGCACGCTTGCGCACGGAGTGCGCAAAAACACCACATTGGAGCCTATGGGAGCGCATGCGTGCGCATGGTCTTGCGCACGCTTGCGTTTTTTATGCGCATGCGTTTCTAAGATAAACATGTCTGGAATGTGGTCTAGACAGTAAAAAAAAAAAAAAATACAATGTGATAAAATGGTGTGGGCACTGGGATTCCACAATACTTAACAGACTGCTCAACGAGTGGACACACAGCAAGCTGCACCAATGTAAGTATGAAAAACCTAATGTCTGGCTGAAATTTCAATACATTTCTATGTACTTATGTCTCTTTTTTTTTTATTGCAGCATGTCTTCATCTGGTGAGGAATATGTCCCCGGGACAGGGCAAGAGGCAGAAGAAGTGAGTACCATGCTTCCGTATGGATTGGTAAAAATAAACACATGTGGTTAATTTTTTTTGTTTAATTTTCAGACCTCATCCTCCACCACGCCACCACCACCGGAGGAACGGCAGGAGCAACAAGGCCAAGTGCGGGCGGGAAGACGTGATGTAAGTACAGACGGACTGTTTTTTTTTTTTACTTAATTTCTATGCTGGTTTATTTCCTTTTTTTTTTGGAACTGTATTGTATTGTATTTTTTTTATGTTTTTGGTAAATTTTTATTAGTATTTTTTGGTAATTTTCCTAGTTTTTGTTGCTGCTTTTTTGGTTACAGATTTTTTTTAAACTTAATTTCTAGGCTGGTTTATTTTCTTTTTTTTTGGAACTGTATTGTATTGTATTTTTTTATGTTTTTGGTAAATTTTTATTAGTATTTTTTGGTAATTTTCCTAGTTTTTGTTGCTGCTTTTTTGGTTACAGATTTTTTTTAAACTTAATTTCTAGGCTGGTTTCTTTTCTTTTTTTTTGGAACTGTATTGTATTGTATTTTTTTTATGTTTTTGGTAAATTTTTATTAGTATTTTTTGGTAATTTTCCTAGTTTTTGTTGCTGCTTTTTTGGTTACAGATTTTTTTTAAACTTAATTTCTAGGCTGGTTTATTTTCTTTTTTTTTGGAACTGTATTGTATTGTATTTTTTTATGTTTTTGGTAAATTTTTATTAGTATTGTTTGGTAATTTTCCTAGTTTTTGTTGCTGCTTTTTTGGTTACAGATTTTTTTTAAACTTAATTTCTAGGCTGGTTTATTTTCTTTTTTTTTGGAACTGTATTGTATTGTATTTTTTTTATGTTTTTGGTAAATTTTTATTAGTATTTTTTGGTAATTTTCCTAGTTTTTTTTGCTGCTTTTTTGGTTACAGATTTTTTTTAAACTTAATTTCTAGGCTGGTTTATTTTCTTTTTTTTTGGAACTGTATTGTATTGTATTTTTTTTATGTTTTTGGTAAATTTTTATTAGTATTTTTTGGTAATTTTCCTAGTTTTTTTTGCTGCTTTTTTGGTTACAGATTTTTTTTAAACTTAATTTCTAGGCTGGTTTATTTTCTTTTTTTTTGGAACTGTATTGTATTGTATTTTTTTTATGTTTTTGGTAAATTTTTATTAGTATTTTTTGGTAATTTTCCTAGTTTTTTTTGCTGCTTTTTTGGTTACAGATTTTTTTTAAACTTAATTTCTAGGCTGGTTTATTTTCTTTTTTTGTTGGTAATCATTTTTTAAAGTTTTTTTTTTTAATTTTCATGGTTGTTTTTTTCCGTGTTTGTTGCTTTTTTGCATTTATTTTCATTTAAAACAAAAAAAATTTTCATGGCTTGTGTATCAATATCTGCTGGTTTCACATTTGCGTTAAAGCAACGCTGCGCCCTGCGTCGTTAAGCCCCGCCCTGAGCCGGCTCCCTCCCCGCCCCATCCGGGATCACCGCCTACTTTCGCATTTGCACGCATGCGATCGGCGCACCCTATCTTTAGCATAGGGTGCGCAGATCATGCGCTGCCAGTGTGAAAGTAGCGTGCTGCGCACTTTTGACGGTGCGCCGTGCGCGCCGAAATGCAGCATGTTGCATTTCGGCGCGCACGGCGCACCGTCAAAAGTGCGCAGCACGCTACTTTCACACTGGCAGCGCATGATCTGCGTACCCTATGCTAAAGATAGGGTGCGCCGATCGCATGCGTGCAAATGCGAAAGTAGGCGGTGATCCCGGATGGGGCGGGCAGGGAGCCAGCTCAGGGCGGGGCTTAACGATGCAGGGCGCAGCGTTGTTTTAACGCAAATGTGAAACCAGCCTTAAAGCTCAAAGTGTGTATGTGTGTGTGTGTGTGTGTGTGTGTATGTTTGTTTGTATGTTTGGGTATATGGGCACGGGACTATGGGAAGGCGGATATGTATGATGGTATAGGGGCACGGGACTATTGGATGGAGGATAATTATAATTTTCTATAACTAGCCACAGTTCTACTATGCCCGGGCAGCGCCGGGCACTTCAGCTATTTTTCTAGATTTTTCATTTTAAAATCTTTCAAAGATTAATGTTTGTCTTTCTTTTCTAGGCTCCACAGTGGGAGGAGGACCTCGCCCTGGACAACGACGAGCTCATCCGTCTAGTCCAGGAGCGAGTCCCGTTGTGGGACACCCGTCACCAACTGCACTCGGACAACGTGGTGATCCGGCGGCTCTGGAACGAGGTGGCCGCATCGCTGATGGATGGCTGGGACAACGCCTCTCCCCGGGTCCGCAAGGATTTTCGTAAGTATTTAAATGCAGTGTGATGCATCAGTGATCTTGGCCGGGATCACCCAACTGTGTGTGATGCTATTAACTCCATGGAGTTTCTATCATCACACACAGTTGGATGATCACAGCCTCCAGTGCATAGTCTTACTTTTTTTCTTTTTTTTTTTTTTCCACCACAGTGAACAAAGTCAGAACCCGTTGGCGCTCGATGAAGGACCGCTTCAACAGGGATATCCGTCAGGAGAAGCAGGTTCGCAGTGGTGCTGCGGCAAGGATCGGCACGAAGTACAGATACCATCGTGCCTTGGCATTTTTAAGACCGGTCCTTGCCTCCCGAACGTAAGTATTTTCTAGCTGTATTGTGTTTTATTCTGTGCTTTTCTATTCCACAGGAGTTGGCGATTGTTAATTTATGGTAGTAATTTCTTTCTTTTCTTTTCACAGCACCTGGAGCAGCACCCTGCAACCTGGGCCCGAAGCGGTCCTTCATCAAGCTGCCCCGGACCCCTCCCAGCCATCCATCAGCGAGGAAGCACCTTGCAGGTCTGTACCACAGTCATCTGGAGACCAGGAAGCTGGTCGTTCAGGTGTTCCCCTGTCCCAGGTCTCTGCCACTGGTTTTGCGGGCACTTCCCGCCAGCAGCGGCAGAGGACCTTGGACAGGCCTCTCATGCCCGAGTTCGTTGAATTGAGCTCGGTCTTTCAGAGTAGCCTCAAGGCACTCTCCGATAGACTTGAGAGTGGTTTCCTCCTTTTGGACCAACGCTACAAGTCTATCGAGGGTCGCCTTGAGCGCCTGGAAGTCGACCTCGCCAGACCAGCGCATAATTTTTATACCCAAATAGCTCGGGACATGGTGGAACACCTTACCCCTGACCTCCAGTTGACTGTCATGCAGGCCTGCAACAATGCTTTTATGCAGGCTATGCAGCAGAGTAGGATTATGCAGCAGTCAGCGGTGGCATTTCCACCGGTGCCACCCCTGACTCGTTATACAGCATTACCTACTTCTGCTGCATATCACTGCACAGCCACCACACTTCCAAGCCTCGCCGGACACCAATATACCACCCCAAGTCCGAGTGCAGCTGGACACTTACCCGCCAACACCATGCCAAGTGCTGCTCCTGCCTGGCCCACCACTGCTGCCGCCACCACCACTGGATGGCCCGTCGTCACCACCCCTGCCTGAAGCGCCGCCACAACCACCACCAGCGGGAGGACCACCCCGGTATGGACCGCCACAGCCACCACGCCAGCATGGACCGCCACCACCACCAGCACCACCACCTCGGAGCAGCATCAGCTGGGGGACCCGCATTCAATATTTACGGCCCCTGCCAGGACATCCACCACCACCAGCATGCCACAGCAGGTACAAGATCCTGGCAGGCGGTCCACAAGCGCCAGGCGGTCCCCCAGCTCCAGCCGGTCCACAGCCTCCAGGCGGTCCAGAGGCTCTAGGCGGTCCAGAGGCTCAAGGCGGTCCAGAGGCTCAAGGCGGTCCCCGAGTTCTAGCCAGTCCTCAGGCTCTAGCGAGGACAGCAGCAAGACGACGGGCCACCGTCATAAAAAAAAAGAGGACTCTGACCCTCCCTCACCTCCCACTTCACAACTTTCCTTGCCTCGGCTCCCTTCCCCCACTTCTTTGGTTCCTCCTTCCCCTAGAACCCCTTACTCCACCCAAAGCCGTTCCTCATCCCTCCACACCCCCCAGTTTCCACCAACGAAAAAATAAGTAAAATAAATGTTAAATTTTTATTTCAAAATAATGTTTGGTTATTGTGTCTTTCGCCGCCTGCACACACTGCGCCGTACACTATGGTTTGTTTTTCTTTACTTTATACCGGATGGTCAGCCATCCAACTCTGAAAGGGATACTATATTTCAGATTTTTCTTTTTTTTATTTTATTTATATATATATACATACACATATATATATATATACACATACATATATATACACATATATATATATATATACATACACACACATATATATATATACATGCACACACACACATATATATATATATATATCAAAAAAAGGGCAGCACTACCAAAATTAAATAGTTGGTGCAAAACCTATTCACCAGTGTCCAAACAGCCAAATCAACAAAAGTAAAAAAATAGGCAGCACTCAAATTAAATGTGAAAAAAAGTGGATACTTTACTGATCCTCAAGTGGCAACGTTTCAACGGTGACCCGTCTTTATCAAGGATCAGTAAAGTATCCACTGTTTTTCACATTTAATTTGAGTGCTGCCTATTTTTTTACTTTTGTATATATATATATATATATATATACATATATATATATATATATATTTTTTATGGTGGTTTCCCTTTCTTTACTTTAACTTGGGCAGGTGAGTAGTGGAGTGTATTAAGACACAGTACACTGGGTACAGGTATAAAAAAAACATGTATTTTATTTTTAACAAACACCAAAACTATTAAACCATTTGATCCTGCCATGCTACACGACCCACATCGGATAAAAAGAAGTCCGCAAATTGGTCCCTCATTTGTGCAACTTCGACTGATGACCGAAGAGGGTGCTGAGTAAAATCTGGCAAAGGGTTGGCAGCAGGTTCATCCATGTCAAAGTTCAGCCGCTCCTTTGCCATAACAAAATTGTGGAGAACCACGCATGCCTTCACCACCTCATCCACTGTTTCCATTTTGAGATTGATGGCGGTGCTGAGAATTCGCCATCTGGACACTAGAATGCCAAAGGCGCACTCTACAGTCCTGCGAGCCCTCGTAAGCCTGTAGTTGAAAATTTTCTTGGGGTGGTCCAAGTCACGGCTGGAGTACGGCTTCAGCAGGTTTGGGCACATCTGAAATGCCTCATCCCCAACCACTACAAATGGCAGTGGTGGAGTTTGGGTTTGGGGAAGAGGCCGTGCCAGTGGAAAATTGAAATGGTTGCCGTACAACCTCCGGCCCATATCAGAGTTCTTAAAAGTCTGGGAATCGTTGCCCCATCCGAATGCCCCTATGTCCACTGCCACAAAGCGGCAGTCTGCATCCGCAATGGCCATTAGTACTGTGGAAAAGTACTTCTTGTAGTTGTAGTACTCAGAGCCACTTCTTGCAGGTTTTGTGATGCGGATGTGCTTCCCGTCCACCGCTCCTAAGCAGTTCGGGAAATTGCAGACTGCCCAGAATTTGTCAGATATTTGAAGCCACTTTTCGGCAGTGGGCAATGGCAGAAACTCCGGACACAGAACATCCCACAGAGCCCTGCAGGTGTCGGCAACAATCCCGGATAAAGTAGAGATTCCCAGCCGGTACTGGAAATGCAGGGATGAAAGACTCTCTCCAGTTGCCAGGAACCTGCAAAACATAAAAAGAAAAAATAATTATATTTCTGTCTTGGGTATTACTAAAAACACTGAAAATAAAAAAGTACATGGCCTAACTATTTTGCATGTTTTTTTAATACAACATAGCAAAAAAACATTTTATAAAGGCTTGGGATTAGTACATGACAGAAGAAAAACCATTATGCAAAAAAGCAATTTCCCAAAAATAATGTTAAAATTCAGTAGCCAAAAAAAAACCGAATTTTTTTGCCAAAAAAAAAAAAAAAAAGGGATTAGTACATGACAGAAGAAAAACCATTATGCAAAAAAGCAATTTCCCAAAAATAATGTTAAAATTCAATAGCCAAAAAAAAAACGAATTTTTTTGCCAAAAAAAAAAAAAAAAAGGGATTAGTACATGACAGAAGAAAAACCATTATGCAGAAAAGCAATTTCCCAAAAATAATGTTAAAATTCAATAGCCAAAAAAAACCAGAATTTTTTTGACAAAAAAAAAAAAAAGGGATTAGTACATGACAGAAGAAAAACCGTTATGCAAAAAAGCAATTTCCCAAAAATAATCTTAAAATTCAGTAGCCAAAAAAAAACCTAATTTTTTTGACAAAAAAAAAAAAAAATGGAAAAAGCCAAAAAAATTAGGCAAACAACAACATACATACCGTAAGGTGACAAGGAGCCTTTCTTCGGGAGGAATGGCACGCCGGAGCTGAGTGTCCCGTCTCCGGATGTTTCCTTCAACCATACCCAGCAAGTCAAGGAAGCTTTCCTGGGACATCCGTGTATAGTCAGCAAATTTCTCCGTGTTTTCCTGGAGCTCGCTGTACAGCGTGTGATATGCTCCACGGCTTGCCCGGAGTTCGATAATTGGATGCCTCCAAAACCGACGCCGCTGCCGTCTCTGCTGTCTCTCCCTCTCCCTTTCTTGCTGGCAACAAAAGGCATACGCCTGAGACAGCGCGATGTCAAGATCCAGCTTGAAGCGGAAATTATCCAGACGCAGGTCCATCTTGACACCAGAAACAGCAGCAAAATCTGATGAATTCAGCTGTACAGGGTCTATAAAACATTCCAATGACACACGCCCACTGGTGACCCATTGGTGTTCAAGGATTTTTCTATTGTGAAATGTCACACCTAAAAACGCATGCGCATAAAAAACGCAAACGCATGCAAAACGCATGTAAAACACAAGTAACGCTGCGTTTTTTTGACGCATTAGCGTGCGCATGATGTAAAAAAAAAGCACGTTTATTTTGCGTTTTTCGTTGCGTTTTTTATGCGCATGATGCGCTGCGCAAAAAAACGCTAATGTGAAACTAGCCTAAGCTGGTGGCAACAGAAGTAGGGCTGGTCAATGGGGTGTTCAGTGGTGGAAGGCTTTGGCGGGCCCCGGCTTTCACAAAATGTAGGTGGAATCCCCACACTTCCCAGGTGATTTAAACTTTTTATATATTTTTTATTTTTGACATATTTTTAAAAACAATATTATTTTCACTTTTTACTGTGTTTGTTAGCCCCCTTAGGGGACTTGAAGCTGCGATCATTCGATCGCACATACTATACATAGCAGTGCAAAAATCACGGTCTCCTAGAAATGCCAGCTAAACTCTGACTTTCGCAGAAGAATTGTCATGACAAGCACAGAGTTCTTCAGCAGACCCCCAGCTGTCATAGCAACCCATAAGTGCCCCACAATCATGTCACGGGTGCGCCGATGGACGCCTGGAATGACGTGTCCCTCTGGCGGCTCATTTTAAATGTCGCTGTCAAAGATTTCTTTTCCATTTATAATAAATACTTTCATTTAAAAACTGCATTTTCTGTTTACTTACGTTATCTCTGTCTAATATTTACATTTGTTTCGAGATAAGAAACATTTGAGTGTGACAAACATGCAAAAGAATAAAAAATCAGGAACCAGGCAAACTTTTTTTTACACAACTGTAGATATATACATATCTAAAAATAACTGCATAGTGTACAGTTTATGTATAAAAATAAAACCAGAAAAATAGCAAAGCAGCATTAATCCACAAAATGAGGGTGACCATTGGAACTCAAAGTGCAAAAATATAAATAAAAGAGGCAGCACTTGTTTCACAGACAGAAAAGATACTTATTTCAAGCCAAAGTATGCAGCATTTTGTCTCCAGCAATAAGCCCCTTTCTTTAGTAAAAACTAAAGGGCTTCAGTATTGGCAATATTTCTGTGTACTTGCCACAATAGACATCCCTCTCCCTGTGTTTAAAAGTTGGGAATTATGCCCCGCAAATGCACTGTGACCCCCGCCAATTTTTTATTTTTTTAATTTGTAGGGAGGAGGAGGGGCAATTAAAACTTTGGCTTTAGAGTCTTGTGATTTTTTTCTACACCCCCTATAGAAACGTAAAAATTAATGTACACTCTGCACCTCATCTTGACTGAAAAAAACAGAAATGTAGAATTTTTTGCAAATTTACTAAAAAAGAAAAACTGAAGCATCATGTTGTCATAAGTATACAGACCCTTTGCTCAGTACTGAATCGAAGCACCCTTTTGAGCTACTGCAGCCATGAGTCTTCTTGGGAGGGGCATGACTAATTGACCACCTGAATGTTCACTAGAGCCTCTGATGGTGAGGTTAGAATTGGCTCCCGATGAATTCCAGGTACCACTCCAGGAAAGACCAACGGATGCGCAGCAGCTGGACCCAGAGGACAGACTGGAAGGAGCAGCTGGCAGGGTCCGTATTAGAATGCACCAGATAGAGTTCGCATTCGAGTGCAGCAGAGTTTTCATCCGAGTGCAACAGAGTTCGCACCCGAGTGCAGCAGACAGGGTTTGTATCAGAGCGCAGCAGGCAGTGTTTGCACCAGAGTGCAGCAGAGGGGGTCTGTATTAGAGTGCAGCAGGTGGGGTCTACAGTAGAGTGCAGCAGGCAGGGTCTGCAGTAGAGTGCAGCTAGGACTGGTATGCAACCTTACACTATTTAGACTGCAAAACAGGAAGGTTGCTCAGGCACTTCCCCAGTGGGGAAGAAGCAATATATGGATAATACTCCACAGCTATTGGCTGGAGACGAAATAGCAAGTGCACGTGCTGAACTAAGGACATGGCTAAAGTACCAGCTGGAAGCATGCAGAGCTTGGGGAAGGGAAGAGCTGACCACAGCACGGGCGAGTGAAGAGACATGCCCGAGACCTTGCCTGTCAGAGCAGGACTCCAGCGTGGTGCTAACAGTACCCTCCTTTACGCCTCCTCCTCTTTAGGTCATCGAGGAATTTCCAGTAGAGAATCGGAGTGGAAATGTTCTCCTTCGGCTCCCAGGCTCTCTCTTCGGGACCAAATCCCTTCCAGTCAACGAGGAAGAAGGTCTTGCCTCTCACGTTCTTCATGGCCAAGATGTTCTCCACTTCAAAAACATCATCCGAAGCTGTTGACATGGGCGTGGAATTGGGATACTTCAAGAAGGCACTCAGAATAACTGGCTTCAGTAGAGAAATTTGGAAGGAATTTGGAATCCGTAAAGAAGGAGGCAGCTTCAACTTATAGGAGACCTTGTTGATCTGCTTCAACACCTCGAAAGGCCCGATAAAATGAGGACCCAACTTGTAAGAAGGAATCTTCAGCTGGATGTACGTGTACGAAAGCCCTACCTTGTTACCAGAATGGAAGCACGGAGTATCCAGACGCCTTTTGTCTGCATGTCTCTTCATACACGTGAAGGATGCTTCTAAAGTGGCTATGGTGTCCTCCCAAAACTTCACAAAATCCTTGGAGAGGACATCTGCCGCAGGGACATCAGAAGGAACCGTCACCTGGAGGGGAACCTCAGGTTGCTGACTAAACACAATGTAGAACGGAGATTCTCTGAGGCTTGACCAACGTGATGTTTATACGAGAACTCAGCCTATGGAAGCAGTTTACCCAATCATTAAGGTGGACATTGACGAAGTGTCGCGGGTAATTGCCCAGGACTTGGCTGACATGCTCCACTTGTCCATTGGACTCGGAGTATATAGGCCAAAGAGAAATCCAAGGCAACATCCAGATGCTTACAGAGAGCTCACCAGAATCTGGAAGTGAACTGTGAACCTCGATTGGACATAATGTGATGAGGAAATCTGTGCAGGTAGAAAATATGTTTAATGAAACTGTCAGCCAGATCAGGAGCGGACGAAAGAACAAACAGCAGGTTAAAGTGTGTAATTTTCGAGATTCAATCTACAACTACCCAGATGACGGTGCAACCCTGGGATACTGGCAAATCCGTAATGAAGTCCATAGCTATGTGCTGCCATGGACCAGATGGTACGGGTAACGGCAGAAGATAACCGGCAGGAAGTCGTCTGGGGCTTTATTGCAGGCACAAATCGGACAGGCAGCCACGTAAGCATAGATCTCTCTCCTCATGGACGGCCACCAGTAGTGGTGAGAAATCAAATGCAGAGTTTTCATTTGCTCCATGTGACCAGCCACCTTGGACAAGTGGCCACAAGACAAAACTCGCTCATTCTCGGATACACGAGGGTGTTCCATGGAGTGTGGTGTAGTGACCACTGTGTCCACTAGGGAGCGCTGTATGGAAGTCCCAGGAGAGTGGATGAATGGCAAGATACTGAATGACCGTTATGTATCTCAAGGTGGGTGGCCTTGAGATGGAGATTTATGTGTGTGTTAATCAGCAGTGATACTGCTGAGGTGCTGGTTCAATGTGTCAGGGACTAGTTACCTACCAACCCACCCAGGGGGTGTGTTTAATATCGCTATTGTAAAGTGTATATGTGTGTGAAGGACCTGTGGAGAGGTCATAGTCATGTGACCCAGTGGGCGTGGCTATGAACCATATAATGTGGCCAGGGTAGGTCACATGGGGTGAATGCTGGGACCTGGTTGGTCCAGTGTGGAAGATCCCGCTGAGATGGAGCTTCCTCACTAACAGCCTGTTGAGTGGCTGTGGTGAATGGCTGCACGTGTCTGAAAGTTCCCAGGGGAGGGAATGAACGCCTGCAGTAAGCTGAAGCAGCCATGAGGAGACCCGGACGTGGGTGAGATAAATGAGGCTGAGACAAATGAGATAAATGATGCTGGACATTGTACAACCTGTTTGAACACAGGGTTTATAGAGTGAAACTATAATGGACGCTCTGCTGTTTATATGCTGAATCTATGGAGTTTATGATATTGCTTTGGTTTATGATGATGAATAAACCTCATAGACTATACTGCTTCATGAAAACCCATGCTGGATCTGGTTTTGTGGCGGCTAAGCGAGAATCCCCTACTTAAATGACAGCGCTACCTCACAGGAGGAATTCATGACAGACTGACTGGAGCAACAGTGATCATCTTAGATGGTTCAATGATAAATTGTGGATCCTCCTCTTGATCTTCAAACAGAAAAGAGCAAGAGAGGGCATCAGCTCTGACATTCTTGTCACCGGACCTGAAATGTAAAAGAAAGTTAAAGTGGGCAAAAAAAAAAGACCACCTAGCTTGGCATGGATTAAATCTCTGGGCGGACATGAAATACGCCTGGTTCTTATGGTCCGTGTACATGACCACTGGATAGACTGCACCCTCCAGCAGGTAATGCCGCTCCTCCAGAGCAATCTTAGTGGTAACTCTTAATCCCTGATAGAGTAGTTACGCTAAGGAGCGGAGAAGGCCTTAGAAAAGAAACCGCAGGACATGCGGTGACCCGAGGACTTCTTGGTGAACACAGCTCCAGCCCTTAACGAGGATGCGTCCACCTCTAGGAAGAACTGTTTGTTCAAATCTGGGAGAGGTGGAGAAAAACCATTTAAGAGCGTGGAAGGCCTCTTCAGCCTCGGAGGACCAGTTCTTCGGATTGGCTCCCTTTCGGGTCATAGCAGAGATAGGAGCGGTCAGAGTGGAGAAGTGAGGAATGAACTGCCGATACTAATTAGCAAAGCCAAGGAATCGCTGAATTGCTTTGATCCCCACAGGCAGCGGCCATTTAGGGATGGAATAGACTTTCTCAGGAACCATCCTGAGTCCGGTATCCGAGATAATGTAGCCCAAGAAGGGAAGAGAGGACTGTTCGAAAAGGCATTTCTAATACTTGGTGTAGAGGTGATTCCCCCTAAGATGCTGAAAAACCTGCGGAACTGCTCATCTGTGGATGGCCAGATCTGAGAAAAATACCAGAATATCGTCTAGATACATGACTACACAGGAATAAAGTAGGTCCTGGAAGATGTCGTTGATGAATTCTTGAAAAATGCCGGTGCATTATTGAGACCGAAGGGCATCACTCGGTATTCATAATGTCCATCCCTGGTGTTAAAAGCCATCTTCCTTTCGTCTCCCCAGCGAATGCAGATTAGATTGTAGGCGCCTCTTAAAGGGAAGGTGCCATCCAAAAAAATTTTCTTCAGCAATTGAAAAAATGTAAAGAATTAATGTTTACATTTTCTTAAAAAATATTATCATTTGTTTTTAATTTTGTAAAATATGAAAAATAATTTTAAAAATTGTGGCATTTCTACTTGTTAACACTAGGGGGAGCAGCTACTGAAATTTGGCACAAAAACCTAGTGTACAACTAGCTCACATTACTGCCCTGCAGTAATTATGGGCGGAATCTGCTGACATGGGTGTGATGTCACTCCTCTCCTCCCCTTCTGGGTGTTTGCTAAGGGAAAAGTGAGGATGAGATTTAGGAACACAGTGATCAGCCATTTTGATGTGGCCAGCAAAGTTTCTGACTGTCTTTGCTTGCAAAGTCTGAATCAGAACAGGTCATCAATCAGCAGAAATGTTTCCTGGATTTCTGTGGAGCAGACAAGCAGATGGTCCATCCATGTGTATAAAACTGTGGCGCCCCTGAGGCTTCAGTCACCACAGAGGTACTGCACCTCCTCCTGAGGTGTGGTGCCCTGCCATCCAGTTAAGGTGGAGACTCCTTACCACACTCCAACACCTGCACCCCCACACCACAAAGTAGTGTAACAAAGCACCTTCGGCGGCTCCCTGCTTGAATATAGCAAAGCACCCATTGGTGACTCCCTGCTTGGAACACGAAACGTGCTGGGAGGCGGGTGGAGTTAGTATATATTAAAAGAGCAGGACGCTTTAGGGTCTTTTTGGGTAGTCTGAGTTGGAGAGTGAGCAGTCAGCCAGTGAGCGCGGCTGAGTGGAACCCCAGAGAGAGGGATGGATGGAAGTGCTGCAGCAGATCCCAGTGACCTGGGTCTGCTGGCACAGGAAAGGAAGAGTGAGAGAGCGACAAAGACTGAAAGCCTAATTCTCCATAAGAAGGAAAGATTAGTTCGGAACGTGAGGAGAAAAGAGAACAGAGGACTTGGGTTAGAGGAGAACCCTTCCTAGAAGTTCTAAGCGCAAGGCCGGGGCCCGATCCCCAAGGTTGTATGGAAACTAATGCTCGTGCAGCAGAAACTGGAGGAATAGAAGTAGTGACCACTTTATTCCCACACAAGACTTGGGGGCACAACAGCATCAGAGAAGTGAGCCGGGACTTAGTAGCAAGGAGTCCCCGAAGCAGGCTACAGCTGTCTGCCGTACAAGTAGAGTTCATAGGAACATCTGACAGGAGGCACTCCAGTGTAACTCAGTACTGAGAGTACTTCATTCTTAGGCGCTATAAGAGGAGACGTTCAGAGAAGGCACATGTTGGCGGGGTGTTGGAAGGGAGTGCTTCATCGGGCCTGGAGGTTGACTGAGTCCTGGACCCGGAGGACACGGCACGGAAACAGACTGTGCGTAAAGCTTTGGAACTACATGCCCTGGTGTCCTCCACTTATTCCTGCACCAACACATTCAGCACGGCTACATCTCGGTGCCATCCACTACACTGTCTGCACCTAGTCCCTGCCTCTTCATTTACTACACTGCCCTGGGACTACAGCCCTGCCTGTGGAGGGCTACAACATCTTTGTTGCACCACACCATCAGTCCCAGAGGATCTGCATGCAGCGTCGGCTTAACACCTCTCTTGCCGAACACCACAGGTGGCGTCACGAATTATCATTAGACTTTATCCCCCTTTTACAATGGAGCCCAGGGCCACGGGCCGGGTCACCGCTGCCGTGATATTCCCCCATTGAGATCAACGGGCCCAGAACCGAGTATCCCTTTGCCCTGGTGACTGAGGGCGCTCCAAAACACAGCGCTCTATGTACAATCCCTGGCACCGAACAGGGTGCCCCCCATAGACCAGCACACTGCTCTCCTAAAATACTCTGTCTGTCAATGCTGCTGTCACCCTGCTCCTTCCACCATATACCAGGCCCCTGTCGACTCGCTTTCACACATCGCCAGGACAGGATCTGAGGAGTGGAATGGGGTCTTCGGTCACCGAGGATGGCAAGCAGCAAGGATTCTGGGAGCAGGGTGACAGCAGCACAGAGTATTTCAGGAGAGCAGTGTGCTGGTCTATGGGGGGCACAGAGGAAGATATTTGGGGAAGGAGCAGGGTGACAGCACCACAGAAATCCAGGAAACATTTCTGCTGATTGATGGCCTGTTCTGATCCAGACTTTGCAGGCAAAGACCCCATTCCCCTCCTCAGATCCTGTCCTGGCGATGTGTGAAAGCGAGGCGACAGGCGCAGTCTGGGGTGACGCTGGGAAGTAGGCTGGGGGGAAATGTAGCCATACAGTAACGATAAAAATGAGACCCCTCTCTTCAGCTGCCTCACCAGCCCTCCCCTGACTGCACCTATTACCCCTGACCCGTGAATAGAAATAGAAGCTACCTGTGTGTGACTCTGGAAAAAAAAACAGGAGTTTGTTCATTTTTCCAGACCTACACCTTAGAGTCGTGACTATTTTTCAAACAGTTCTGTATATCTGCTTGTTGGATTACGGTCCAATACATACTGTGAGAGCGTCTGTGACTAACATAATATATACATTGATTTAATTTGTTTAGTACACCTTACACAGCTGGACGCTCCTCATACAGTACCATCTCTCTGCTGGTATTTTTCGTACATTTTCCCAAACATGAGGAAGTATGGTGGAAGAGTCCGCGGACGTGTCCAGGGGGGCGCAGCTGGTACTGATGGTGGTGGTGCATCGGCTGGTTCTGGCAAAAGCACAATAGCAGCTAAGGCAGGTGGTGTTGAGCCTGCGTCATCCTCTGGCCCAAGAAGGCCTGTAAGGTTGCCTTTTCTTGGAGTTGGAAAACCGCTTTTAAAGCCAGAGCGTCAGGAACAGTTTTTGGCGTACATTGCCAAAACAGCTACCAGCTCTATTGCCTCCTCTTCTGAACGGTCGAAAACTGCAATCACGGAGTCGTTAGTGCAGGGTTCTGGTCATAAAAAAAACCCTTTCCTTGTGTCCTTCACCCCCACCAAAAGTTACGGATGCGGCAGCCCACACTTCAGATTACTCTATGGAGCTCTTTTCACATACCATGCCTGGGTTATCCAGTCAAATCCAGAATTCCCCAGTCCAAGATGAATCTTACATGGAGTGCACTGATGCACAGCCACTTCTAGATGATTCTGCTGGTACATTGACCCACAGCACTACATTGCCCTCGCAGTCTATTGAGCCAGAATCTGACCCTGATGAAACCCAGGTGCCCCTCCCCGCATACCATATCACCTTACATGGTGACACGGAGGAAGGTAAAGAGGAAGGTGCAGATGACTTTGAAGAGGAGGTGATTGATGACCCAGTTCTGGACCCGGATTGGCATCCATTGGGGGAGGAGGTTGGCGCTGGCAATAATTCAGATAAGGAGAAGGATCCGCAGCAGGCATTGACATCGCAGAAGCGGTTATCTAGCAGGCCCGAAGCTGTCCTAAAACGTGGAACAAAAACTAAAAGTGTTGCAGGACAGCTTGACCAGACGGTCAACTTAGCACAGCGTGCAAGGCCAGAAAATGTTTACCATAGTAGGAAGAGTGCAGTGTGGCACTTCTTTGTCCAAAATCTTACTGACGAAGCAAAGGTTACCTGTAAGAAGTGCGGAAGGACCTTTAGCCGAGGTAAACAACTCAGAAATTTGAATACCAGTTGCATGCTTAGACATTTAATCAACATGCACTTGCAAGCTTGGACGGACTACAAAACCTCAGGTAGCACATGTGCACCTGCTCCGATTGAAGGTAGCCAACAACGCTCCATCGCTACCCCCACTGTAAGACCACTGCCACCATTAAGAACACCACCAGCACTAAATGTGGAGGTGTCGTCGCAAGGCCAAAGCACTCAGGGAATCACAATGGTTTTGCAACACAACACTGAATCTAGGCCATCACCACCAATACCATCGCCAACCCCCACTCACTCCATCCGGTCCACCGCTACTTCCCCCATATGCAGCTCTCCAGTCCAGCTCACCCTACCAGGCACTCTGAGTAGGACAAGAATGTACTCATCCTCTCATCTGCGTACACTGTGTTTGAATGCCTACATTGCCAAACTAATCTCATTAGAGATGATGCCCTATCGTTTTGTTGAAAGCAAAGCTTTCCGCGACCTCATGGCCTACGCTGTCCCACGCTATGACCTACCCAGTCGTCACTTCTTTTCTCGAAAAACCATCCCTGCCCTCCACCGGCATGTGAAAGACCACATTGTCCATGCACTAAAACAGTCAGTGAGTGGAAAGGTGCACCTCACAACGGATGCATGGACCAGTAGGCATGGCCAGGGCCATTATGTGTCCATCACTGTGCACTGGGTTAATGTGGTGGATGCAGGCTCCACTGGGGACAGCGGCGGTGAAACAGTGCTGCGTAGCCCACGGTATAGGAAACAGTTGGCTGTAGGCTTTCGCTCCTCCTCCTCCTCATCAGAGCGCAGTCGCATGAGCACTACATCCGCAGCTGGCAGTGTTGCACACGAGGTGTCCCACTATCGAACAGCTAGTGGTAAGCGTCAGCAGGCTGTGTTAAAGATGATGTCTTTGGGCGACAACAGACACACCGCGGAGGTACTGGCCGACTACTTGCAGCGACAAACAGAGTCATGGCTGGGCAGTCTACATCTTGAGGCTGGCAAGGTAGTCAGTGATAACGGCCGTAATTTTGTGGCAGCCATAGCCTGTGCAAAACTCACACACATACCTTGCCTGGCTCACACTTTGAAAGTGGTGGTGCTGTGCTTCCTTAATAATTATCCAGAGTTAATATCCCTGCTCCATAAGGTGCGAAGACTGTGCTCGCACATCCGTCGCTCGCCCGTACACTCCAGTCGTATGCAGAAGCTGCAGCAATTGCTCCACCTCCCCCAGCACCGCCTAATCATAGACGTTGCAACAAGGTGGAACTCCACCCTGCACATGGATGAGGGGCAGTGCGAACAGTGGCAGGCTGTAATGCATTTGTGGGAGGATACACGGGCAGGCAGATTAAGAGAAGACATGGAATTGTCGGGTGTGCAGTAGTCAAAGCTGAAAGACCTCTGTAAAGTCCTTCAGTGTTTTCAGGAATGCACATGGCTGGTAAGCGCAGATGACGCCATCATAAGTATGAGCAACCCACTTATGCGTCTGCTCATGCAAAGTTTGACGCACATTAAGGATCAGGTGTCTGCAGCGGAGGAGGAGGAGGGAAGCCTTGATAACAATCAGCCATTGTCTGGTCAGGGAACTGTCCTGGACGAGGTGGAGGAAGAAGAGGAAGAGGTGGAGGATGAGGATGAGGGGGATGATTATTTCGGGCAGGAGGATGTTTTTCAGGGGGCAAGAGAAAATGTTGGCGTTCCAAGGTCAGGGGCAGTGTTTGTGCATGACTGTAGGGATGTGGATTTGCCAGAAACTGCTCCTCCACCCACCAGGCAGTGCATCATTGACACCTGGAACATTGTCCCACATGTGCGATTATGCCTTGCGGATCCTAAAAAGGGACCCCCGCATTGCCAAAATGATGAGGGATGATGACTACTGGCTGGCCAGCATCCTCAATCCACACTACAAAGGCAAATTACATAACATCATGCCACAGGAGAACCTAGAGATAAAAACTGGCAAACAAACAAGCAACTCTGGTAAACTGTTTGAGGCTTTCCCAGCCCACAGCAGTGGTGCTGGTTCTCCCACGAGCCGTAGTGGGCACAATGGAAGAGGTGTTCGTGGTGCACACAGCAGAAGTGGCATCGGAGACAAGGGGTTTAATGACCATGTTGTGGAATGATTTCTCAAGTACCGCTCACACGACTCCTAATACTGCATCGATTAAAAGTGACAGGAGGCAGCAGTTGTCAACTATGGTTACAAACTACTTTTCCTCCCATATCGATGTTCTCCCTCACAGGTCATTCCCCTTTGACTATTGAGCCTCTAAACTGGACGCCTGGCCTGAATTGGCACAATATGCCTTACAGGAGCTCGCTTGCCCTGCTGCTAGTGTGTTATCTGAAAGAGTCTTCAGTGCTGTTGGATCAATCCTGACAGAAAAAAGGACCCGTCTGTCGACCCAAAATGTTGATGATCTAACCTTCATTAAAATGAACCATGCATGGGTTTCAAATGATTTTGTACCACCTTCCCCTGATGACACATAGGTTACCAGAAAAGTGCCTTGGTTTTTCCCTCCTCTTCCTCGGACTTGCCCAATTACGCCCTTTGCAGTAGCTGAATGTCCAGCCAGCACATCTACATATGCCAATTTTTAAACCTCCATAACTGGGCTGCCCACTCCTCCCCCAACGGCCGGGGTCAAGACCTGGCGCACCCGGGCAAGTGCCATTGCTCTGAACAGGTGGATGGGCCCACTGATGGCCAACGGCAATGGCACAGGGCACCTCATAGTACAATAAAGTGGTGGGAGGGCCCACTCGCTGTCAGACACACCAGCGTACTATGAGGGGCCCTGTGCCAGTACTGCCGACCACGATTGTGCCCCCTCTGCTTGGTCATGGCCACAGCACTTGAAAGTTGCAATACTTACCTCTCCCTGCTCCACCACTGTGTAGTCTGGGCAGTTAAATCCTTCACAGGGACGGCCACTAGAAATTTGGTGTATTGATCAATGATGGTTAAGATGTAGCTATGGCCTGTCCTGCTGGCCTCTACCTTCAGATGATCAATGGCTACCATTTGAAATGGACGTCAACTTACAAGCGGATGCAGTGATGCAGTTTATCTATGCATGCAGCACAGTTCCACTCCAGGCCAGCAGGGGGGACTCTGAACCGAAATTGAGGGGAGGAGTGCTCTCTGAGGGCCAAGAGGAAGGAGTGGTTAGTACATCTGCGGAGGGTGAAGTGTGCAGATGTGAGGAAGAAGCGCGGAGATCGAGCAGAGAGGAAAGGCTCATCTCCAGTGAGAGCGCATGAACTGGAGCCTGGTCTCCACGGTAGTATGGATACTAATGGTCCTGCAACAGACACCAGAGGAGTAGGAGGCTGTAAATGCACTACTCCCATCTAAGACTTGATGCACAACAGCAACACTGATAGTGAGCCGGGACTTAGGAGCAAGTAGTCCCATGAACAGGCTACAGCTGTCTGCCGTACAAGTAGAGTTCTTGGGAACATCTGTCAGGAGGAACTTCAGTGTAACTCGGTACTGGAGATCCCTCAAATAAGCGCTAGGAAGGAGACTGCACAGCCCATCTGCTGAGAGAGAATCCCTGAGTTGCTTCCAGGCTAGCTTGCTCGGGTACCATCTGTAATCAGGACCCTGGACTGGATTTGTCAAGTAAAGGTACAGAAACTGCACAGCGCTGTGTCTTTGTCTGCTTCCTACGTTTCCGGCACCGCTACATCCCTGTGCCAACCACATCTACACTGCCCTGGGACTACAGCTTCACCTGTGGGGAGCTTTTACATCTTTGCTGCACCATACCATCAGTCCCAGCGAATCTGCATGCGGCGTCGGCTTAACACCTCCCTTGCCGAACACCACAGGTGGCGTCACGAACTATTCATTTAATCCATTACATTCCACCATTGCAATTCCCCTTTTACTTGGGTGCCCAGGGCCACGGACCGGGTCACCACTACTGTGACATTCCCTTCCGAGAGACCGGCCCGGTACCGAGTACCCCACAGCCCTGGGAGGGCGACCCAGGTACATCTCTCTCTGTGATCACAATTTGATGGAGACGAGTAATGGTGATGTGATCCACGCTACTGCGATAAAGCAATCCTTTCTTCACAAAGAACCTTTTTCACTTTCTCCACAGACACAGTAATTGAGGGTCTGCATCGCCTCTGCAACATATACCAGGAGGTTTTCCCACGATGAGAAATTCCAAATTTTCTGCTAACACTCGACTTTGCATCTATACTTGTATCCATGTAGTTTCCAGTAGCGGAGATTCTTGGCTGGCTTCCTGAGATTGAAATATATACGAACATTTAAAATTACCACAACACTGTATACTGATGTACGCTATGAATACCATTCCCTTTTTCTACTTTTTTAATTCTGGTGTAATATATAGTGAGCCTGTGAGTGTCTGTGTCTGACTCCGGAAGTATAGACAGAAATTTAACCCTAGACTGGACACACCTGGTATGTGCTGATACAGTACCTTGTTTCAAAAATTGGTATTAAGGTATCATCTGTAGGATAACCAACTGTGGGGGGGGACCCTCTTCTTGCCACAGACAAACATGAGACTGAGAGTTTGTATTGAACAGGTCCGTTTTAGTGCCCGTCCTTCTGTCGACAACAGCAATTCACCACAGCCGTTTCACATTTCTCTGTACACAGGCCCCGCTACCTTCACTTCCTTTGGAACTATAATCGTGGCGTCCTCTGTGGCTCTTCCACTGTGGCTGGCCTAGGCCCAACCACCACAGCGCTGCACCAGTCTGAGCATACTGTCCGTATGATAGCCCCTGGCCGTCTTCGTCTGTGGCTACCGTCCTCTGGGCCACCCCCCGTGACCGCCTCAACTGTCAGTCCTCTCTGGAGCCTTTCCACTGTCTCTATTTCCTCAGCAGAACTTCCTCTTTACTGTGCTCCCTTCGCTGACTGACTCTTCCAGAACCTTCCCTCAGCCTTTTATACTTCCAGTTCTGTAACTCCGCCCATCATCACCTAACAGTTTCTCTGACCAATGGCAGTTATTCAGTCCCACTCCTACACTCTCCACTGCCCTCCAATGGGCAAGCTAGAACACTGCACCCTTTCTCTTTATCTTAGCGGTTTCACACCTACACTGCGCTACACCTCTGCTTCTCACTACAGGCTGGTTTGTCTGTCAGTCCACCTTCCCTACATCACCCATAGTGAGTGAGCGTGTGTGGGTTACGCCTTCTATATATACGGTGAATCGGAGAAACAAATTTTTATACTATACTCGATACAGCTTGTATCTTGTTATACAGTACCTTTGTTCGACATTTATCATTACGATCAAATCCATACTGTGTAAGCATCTGAGAGTGACTACGGGACTATTTATCTGGAGATTTCAATTGTACACTAAAAAATATATTCTTGCTATCTTGTTATCCAGGAACTTTTTTACAACATTTTTTATTATGGTCAAAATCACACTGAGTGAGCAGGTGAGGGTGACTACGGAAATATATACCAATATTTTCAATTTGACCAACACTGTATACAGCAGAACGCTTCTGATACAGTAACCTTTTTAGCTATTTAGATTCTGGTGTAATCCATAATGAGCCTGTAAACGTCTGTCTGTTACTCTGGCAATATATTTGGAACTTTAAGATTACCCCAACACTGTATACAGCTGTACGCTTGTGTTACATAACCCATTTACAGCTTTTCATATTCTTGTGTAATCCATACTGGGCCTGAGAGCGTTTGTGTCTGCCTCCTGAAATGCATACGGAGAATCAGAATGTTTACACTATACTATATATACCTTGTATCTGGTGATACTGTTCCTCTTTTTCAACTTGTCATTTTATTGGGTAATCCATACTGAGCCTGTGAGCATCTGTGTATGCCTCATGAAATATATACGGAGATTTATTGTTATCCATATACTGGATAGAGCTGTACGCTTCTGATACAGTACCATATATCTGCTGGTATTTTGGGTCCATTTTAAAAAACATGAGGAAGTGTGGTGGAAAAGGACGCGGATGTGGGCGTGGAGGGCCACCTGGTACTGATGGTGGTGGTGGTGCATCTGCTGGTAGAGCCAAAAACACAATAGCAGCTAAGGCAGGAGGTGTTGAGCCAGTGTCATGGTGTAGCTCTGGAAGGCCTGTAAGGCTCCCTTTTCTGGTAGTAGGTATACTGCTTTTAAAGCCGGAGTATCAGGAACTGTTTGTGGCTTACATTGCTGAAACAGCCTCCAGCTCTATCGCCTCCTCTTCTGAAGTTGTAAAAAATACAAGTACTGAGTCGTAACTGCAGGCTTCTGGTCAGGAGCAACCCCTTTCCTTGTGTCCTTCACCCACACCAAAAGTGAAGGATGTGGAAGCATACACCTCAGATTACTCCATGGAGCTCTTTTCACATACTATCCCTGGGTTAATTAAAAATAGGGCCCATCATGTACTGTAAATAGGGCAGATCAGACACTGGAGCAGCATCTAAGGGGCACATTATTCACTGGAGCATTACAAATGGGGCCCATTATATATGGAGCATTATTAGAGCCCATCATACACTGGAGCATCATCCATGAGGCCCATCATGTACTGGAGCAATGTAAATGGGGCAGATCAGACACTGGAGCAGCATCAAAGGGGCACATTATACACTGGAGCATTACAAATGGGGCCCATTATATATGGAGCATTATTAGAGCCCATCATACACTGGAGCATCATCCATGAGGCCCATCATGTACTGGAGCAATGTAAATGGGGCAGATCAGACACTGGAGCAGCATCTAAGGGGCACATTATACACTGGAGCATTACAAATGGGGCCCATTATATATGGAGCATTATGTGGAGCTCATCATATACTGTATGGAACATTATATGTGACTAATTATTTGGTATGGAGAAATATATGGGGCTCATTATTCTGTATGGCGCACAATGTGGTGGCCATAACACTGTATGGAGTAATATACTGTCCTTTTTTTGAGCTATTGTACAATTTAAAATAGATCAGTCATGTCATGTAAGCAGTGAAGTATGTGTCATTGTACTATACCTATATTTCTGTGGCGTATCGGAGCATCATGAGTTGTGGTATGTGTTAAAGGGTCGCACTGACACTCTTTGGCCCAGGGCACACGAAAACCTGGAGCCAGCCCAACCCCCCCACAACTTTAGCCAAATAACCCCGTTTTCAATGCATAGCTATTCTTAGGAAGTAAATTAAGGTTGACAAGCTTCAGTTATAAGAATTGATGTTTTTGGCATTGAAATGGGCACTGTAGGTGTGTTTACTGTCTTCCACTCCCTGCCGACTTTGCTTCCCCATTGACTTGCATTGGGTTTCGTGTTTCAGTTGGCCTCCGACTTTTCCCTATAGTCGGCCGATTTCATTCGACCCGACTTTTGCGAGAGTCGGGTTTCATGAAACCCGACTAGACCCAAAAAAAGGCAAAGTCGCTCATCTCTACTGGCCACACCTACAGCTGTGAATTGAGCTACCCACAGATGCATGCCCAGTTCACAGCTGATGCTGCTGCAATGATACAGATAGGGTCGGAAGCCGACTGTTCTCTCTTATGCCCAGAGACTGCCGTAAATGAGGATGGAAAGTGATTTTCAGCAGAAGATCCTCCTAATCAGTTGAATAACTCAGGAATTAGTGGGATAGGGTATTTATTCTTCACCGTGATCTGGTTGAGCCCTTGATAGTCAGTACAGGGTCGGAGTGATCCATCCTTCTTCTTAACGAAGAAAAACCTGGCACTAGCATGAGAGGAGGATTCCTGAATGAGCCCCCTGGCCAAATTCTCCTGAATGTAGTCTAACATAGCTTGAGTCTCAGCTGTGGACAGAGGATAAATTCGGCCTCTAGGGGTTGAAGACCCGGGAATCAAGTCAATAGGTCTGTCATACGGCCTGTGGGACGGCAAAGTCTTTGCTTCCTTCTTGTCAAAAACATCGTCAAATGACTAATAGGCAGATGGCAAACCGGGCAGTGACAGGGCCTTAACCGGACGTACTGGAACCAGACACTTCTCATGACAGGAATGTCCCCAGAGGAGCACCTCTCCAGTTCTCCAGTCCAACACAGGTTCATGCTGCCGCAGCCATGGTAGACCTAAGAGAAAGTCGTGAGACATACGGGAAAGAACATAGAAGGCAATCTTCTCAGAATGAAGCATCCCAATATGGACCTCAAGCGGCTCAGTAGCCAGACGAACCGTCTCCCGAAGAGTTCTCCCATCGACAGATGTTATTGCGAGGGGGTTCTTGAGCAAATGAACTGTGTGAGAATCATGTGGGAATAGTGGATGAGGGCAGGTATATCTCGCCCAGATTCCTTTCCCATGTGGCCTAGTCTGGTCAGTATCGCACCTGCTTACTAATGGATAATGGGAGGTGGATATAAAAGGATGCCAGGTGGTTGTGTGAGTGTCTCAGCCTGGGAACACAGAGAGCCTGTCTGTGTGAGAGACACACGTGAGTGGAAGCAGTGCCCACTGCAACTGTGGTTTGGCTGGACGGGAGAAGCCCGCCAGTTGGTAGTTAGGTTGTCCATTGTTTAGTTAGTGCCGGACAGGCAAGGATTTGTTTTATGTTTTATTTCCTTTTGCATTGCTTTCACCGTTAATAAACCTGACCCAGGGTCAGTTACACCCGAATCCCAGCTCTGCGCCTGAGTTTCATGCTGAATGCACGTGACCTTTGACCCCAGCAAAGGCGATCCCGGAGTGTTTTATCACATTGTGGTGAACGCGGGCATCACGTTGCAAGCATGAGCATGGAGGACGTGGTGAAAGCGCTGGTACAGTCCACCACCGTCCAGCAAGAAGCTAATCGGGTGATGATGGCCCAGCTGAAGGAGTTGGTGGACATGACAGCTACCGATCGTTCGCTTCTACAGCAGGTGGCGCAGCGCCTGGCAAGCCTACATGAGGTTAACCTGGAAGCCGAGTCGAGAGTGATTCACGTGAGTCGGTACTGGCAGAAAATGACGACCGAAGATGACGTCGAGGCATACCTGACCACGTTTGAACGGACGGCCGTGCGAGAAAAATGGCCGAAGGCACGATGGGCCGGCCTGATTGCCCCGTTTCTTTCCGGTGAGGCCCAAAAGACTTATTATGACTTAGAGCCTGAAGCCGCGCAGGACTTTGACAAATTGAAAGACGAGATCTTGGCCCGGCTGGGAGTGACGACTGCTGTCCGTGCACAGAGAGTGCATCAATGGACTTATCAGCCGGATAAACCACCGCGGTCACAGATGTTCAACCTGATCCACGTGACGAAGTGGCTACAACCCGAGGTGTTGACAGCGCCAGAGATAATCCAGAGAGTCATCATGGACAAGTACCTGAGAGCTCTACCGCCAGCCCTGAGGAAGTGGGTAAGCCATGGAAATCCTACGACGGCAGATCAACTGGTGGATCTGGTTGAACGTTACTCCGTGGCGGAAGGACTCCGAGACGACGCTACCCCACCTCGTTCTTCATCATCTCCACGTGGAACCGGTAAGACTGTTCCAGGGAGTAGGGGAGATGGAAAAATCCCTAAGACAGTGGGGGAGGAAAACGGGACTGCCCGCACTGCGAGGCCGAGAGTAACGAACTATGGTCTAAGCAAGGGGCCCGTTAGGTGTTTCCGCTGCCAAGAGATGGGACATATTGCTGCGAACTGTCCGCTCACTACTGAACCCATGCAGTGCGACGTCACAGACTCTAAAAACCGCATGTCTATGGTTGCACGGGTAGTGAGTGTGAATGCTGGTCAAAAGGCGGTGGAAAAACACTTGTGTGATTTAACTGTTGATGGAAAAAATGTGGTGGCATTGTTAGACTCGGGAAGTGTGGTGACTCTGGTGAAGGCCAGTCTGGTGTCAGCCCCGACTGGACCATCAGACAAATTTTCTGTAATGTGTGTGCATGGAGACACCTGTTCGTACCTCACCACGGTCATATACATTACTACTTCCTATGGGTCTGTGCAACATAAAGTGGGACTCGTCCCGGCTTTATTGCATGATGTTATCCTGGGCCGGGATTTTCCCCACTTCTGGCAATTGTGGGAGAATCAGTTGACACCCCAGGATAATAGTGTACATGATTCTTCTCCCAGGGCGCGTGTGGGTCCCGAACCCCTGGAAGAGGTCTCCCCGGAAGACTCTGGGGAAGAGTCTGAGGGAAATGACCTGCAGTTCCCGTTTTCAGTCATGGCGGGTGATACGGAGGAGACCAGGGAAGAGGAGGAGGCCGACAGCCGTCCACCTCCCCGTTTGCCGGATTTAGAAGTTCAGAAAGATGACTTCCAAAGTGAGCAAATAAAGGATCCTACCCTTTCTCAGGCTAGGACAAATGTAAAAGTGATAAATGGGGTACCCGTAGAACCTGGCTCTAGGCTGGCATATCCTTACATGGTTCTGGAGAATGATTTACTCTATCAGATAGAGAAAAAGGGGGAAGATACGGTGCAACTATTAGTCGTGCCAAAACCCTACCGGCGGCAGGTGCTGGACCTTGCCCACGGACATGTGATGGGAGGTCACCTGGGAGTCCAGAAAACCACCGAAAGGATATTACACTGTTTTGTTTGGCCAGGCATGCATCACGATATTCGTGTATATTGTGAGTCTTGTCCTGACTGCCAAGCCTCTGCACCTAAGCCCCGATTCTGTAGCCCTTTGGTACCCCTACCTATTATTGAAGTCCCGTTTGAGAGGATTGGGATGGATTTAGTTGGGCCCCTTCCACGATCTGCACGTGGACACCAACATATCCTGGTCATCTTGGATTATGCCACTCGTTACCCGGAGGCCATCCCTTTGCGTAACACGGCCACCAAGACGATTGCCAAGAAACTGGTGCATGTGTTTAGTCGGGTCGGTATACCAAAACAGATACTCACCGACCAGGGGACCCCCTTTATGTCCAGGATAATGAAGGAGCTCTGCCTATTGTTACAAATCGAACCGTTACGCACATCTGTGTATCACCCTCAAACAGACGGGTTGGTTGAACGGTTCAATAAAACTCTGAAGCAGATGCTGAGAAAGGTGATAGACAAGGATGGGAAGAACTGGGACTATTTACTTCCGTATTTGCTTTTTGCCATCAGGGAAGTACCCCAGTCTTCCACGGGATTCTCGCCTTTCGAGTTGTTGTACGCCCGACGTCCTCGCGGACTGTTAGACGTTGCAAAAGAAACCTGGGAAGGTCAGGTCACTCCATTTAAAACAGTGATAGATCACATCACACAAATCAGGACTGTATTGCGGCTGTTATGCCTATCGTCAAAGAACACATGATACAGGCTCAAGGAGCCCAAAAAAGAATTTATGATAGGGGCGCCAAGATCCGTACGTTTGCACCCGGAGATAGGGTGTTGATCCTGGTCCCCACGGTGGACAGTAAGTTCCTGGCAAAGTGGCAGGGCCCCTTTGAGATCAAGGAAAGAGTTGGTGAAGTAAACTACAAAGTATACCAGGCAGGTAAACGGAAACCTGAACAGATTTATCATGTAAATCTGATAAAGCCCTGGAAGGATCGGTCTGCCTTGTCAGCGGAGCTGGCCCATCCTGTCTGCTCGCATACCGTACCGGAGGTACGGGTTGCAGAGACTCTCTCGGAGCGGCAAAAGACTGAGGTCAGGCAGTTTCTACTTCACAACCAAAAGTTTTTCGCAGAAAAACCCGGGCAGACTATGCTAATGAAACATGACATCGTAACGGAACCTGGTGCCACAGTTCACGTAAAGCCCTACCGAATCCCGGAAGCGCGCCGTGAAGCCGTTTCCCGAGAAGTGAAGGCAATGTTAGAGTTAGGAGTCATTGAGGAATCGCACAGTGCGTGGTCCAGCCCGATTGTGCTAATTCCTAAACCGGACGGCACCATCCGGTTCTGCAATGACTTCAGGAAACTGAATGCGGTCTCAAAATTTGATGCCTATCCTATGCCCCGGGTCGACGAGTTAATAGATCGGTTAGGAAAAGCCCGGTATATTACGACCCTAGATCTAACAAAGGGGTATTGGCAGATCCCTCTGGCTGAGGCTGCCAGAGAAAAGACGGCATTTGCTACGCCGGAAGGTTTATTTCAGTATGTGTATATGCCGTTTGGACTGCACGGGGCGCCGGCGACCTTCCAGAGACTGATGGATCGAGTCTTGAGGCCACATAGGCGGTACGCTTCGGCCTATTTGGATGACATTGTCATTTACAGCTTGGACTGGGAGACTCATCTCCAGAAAGTACAAGCTGTGATTGACGACCTGTGGGAGGCAGGTCTAACCGCGAACCCCAAGAAATGTCACATCGGGCTAGAAGAAGCCCGGTATTTGGGTATGTAATTGGGAGGGGTGTTGTTAAACCCCAGGTTGATAAGATTCAGGCGGTTCAGGACTGGCCACAACCTGTCAACAAGAAGCAGGTGCAAACCTTCCTGGGGATCGCCGGTTATTATCGCCAGTTCATACCCAATTTTGCAGCCATCGCTACCCCCCTGACGGATCTTACAAAAGGGAAAGACTCCGTCATGATTAAATGGAGTTTAGCGGCTGAAGAAGCCTTCCATAGCCTAAAACGGGCACTTTGCTCTCAGCCCGTACTGGTGACTCTGGACTTCCGCAGTGAGTTTGTGGTACAAACAGATGCCTCTGATACCGGTATCGGGGCCGTACTCTCACAAGTGAGGGACGGAGTGGAACACCCAGTCCTCTATCTCAGCAGGAAGCTGAATAAACACGAGCAAAGGTATGCAGTCGTAGAAAAAGAGTGCCTCGCCATTAAGTGGGCTCTAGAGGCCCTCAAATATTACCTGGTGGGCCGAAAGTTCAGGCTGATCACTGACCATGCCCCTCTCAAGTGGATGCACTTGAACAAGGAACAAAATAGCCGGGTGACCCGGTGGTTCCTTGCCCTGCAGGCCTACACTTTTACGGTGGAGCACCGCCCAGGGGTACAGATGGGGAATGCAGATGCCCTGTCCCGAGTGCACTGTTTGGCGGGTGTCATTGCTCGACCAGAGTGGTCTGAGCAGAGGGGGGGGATATGTGAGAATCATGTGGGAATAGTGGATGAGGGCAGGTATATCTCGCCCAGATTCCTTTCCTATGTGGCCTAGTCTGGTCAGTATCGCACCTGCTTACTAATGGATAATGGGAGGTGGATATAAAAGGATGCCAGGTGGTTGTGTGAGTGTCTCAGCCTGGGAACACAGAAAGCCTGTCTGTGTGAGAGACACACATGAGTGGAAGCAGTCCCCACTGCAACTGTGGTTTGGCTGGACGGGAGAAGCCCGCCAGTTGGTAGTTAGGTTGTCCATTGTTTAGTTAGTGCCGGACAGGCAAGGATTTGTTTTATGTTTTATTTCCTTTTGCATTGCTTTCACCGTTAATAAACCTGACCCAGGGTCAGTTACACCCGAATCCCAGCTCTGCGCCTGAGTTTCATGCTGAATGCACGTGACCTTTGACCCCAGCAAAGGCGATCCCGGAGTGTTTTATCACAACTGGGATTTGGAAATGATCCACTACAGCCTGGAGGATAACATTTCCAGCTGCCCCGGAATCCAAATATGCCGACTCAACAAACTGGGATTCACCGATTGTCACAGCCACAGTAAGGGTCATGGGTAGGGGGATGTCCTTTCCATCTAGGGAGGCCTCTCCTACCACCCCTAGATACCGGAGCTTCTCCGGTCTCGCTGGGCAGACTTGATTGGAGTAACCTATAACTCCACAAAACAGGCACTGGCCTTTAGTGCGACGATCCCTCAGTCGCTGTCTAGCAAAGACAAGATGGTTAATTTGCATGGGTTCCGATGAATCCTCGACAAGGGAGGGCAAAGAAACAGGTGATCCTTGAAAAAAATGGAGCAAGGTGCTGAAGTTCTCTTTCACGTGCCACGGAAGCAGAGGTCTATATGGATGGTGAGGGAGATCAGGTCATCGAGGGTAGTTGGTAGGTCTCGACCGGCTAGCTCATCCTTAATATCTCCGGAAAGCCCGTCCCAGAATGTTGCCACCAAAGCTTCGTTATTCCATCCGAGTTCAGACGCCAGGGTGCGAAAGCATACCGCATATTGCCCCACAAAAGAATTGGACTGGCTTAAATGGAGAAGAGCGGAAGCTGCCGAGGTGGTTCGCCCGGGTTCATTGAACAATTTGCAAAAGGCTTCCAAGAATGCAGACAAATTAGAGATGATTGGATCCTCTCTCTCCCGTAATGGGTTCAACCACACCAGGGCCTAGCCTCCAAGGTGCGACATAAGGAACGCTACTTTTGCTCGGTCCAATGGGAAATCATGTGGAAGAAATTCAAAATGTTGCCGGAAGTGATTGATGAACCCGATGCAGAGCTTTGGATTGCCATCAAAACGTGGTGGAGCTGCATGTCAGGGTTCTGGATCTCAAGCTAAGCAAACTGTCTGGGAAGTCTCTGGAGAAGACATGGCTGTTTCAACATGCTGCAACTCTGGAGGGATGTTTAAGGTCTCCAACTTAGTGGTTAACGACTGCAACTGTATGGACAACTCTTTCTGTGCGTCTTTCTGTCTGCAAAGCTCCTGGTACATGAACAGGCAGGATCCAGGGTCCAGCGAGATCCATTACCTGAGCAAACTGTTACGGAAGTGGTTTGTGGAACCACTGTGCCATGGACTATGGAGAGCCTGGAGGGGCATGACTAAGTGAACACCTGAGTGTTCACTAGAGCCTCTGATGGTGAGGTTAGACTTGACACCCAATGAATGCCAGGTGCCACTCCAGGACAGACCAATGGACACGCAGCAGCTGGACCTAAAGGATAGACTGGAAGGAGCAGCTGGCAGGATCCGTATTAGAATGCTGTTCGCATCAGAGTGCAGCAGACAGTTTGCATCCAAATGCAGCAGACAGAGTTCGCATCAGAGTGCAGCAGACAGAGTTAGCATCAGAGTGCAGCACACAGGGTTTGCATCAGAGCGCAGCAGGCAGTGTTTGCACCAGAGTGCAGCAGGCGGGGTCTTCAGTAGAGTGCAGCAGGCATATTTTGCAGTAGAACGCAGCAGGCAGGGTCTGCAGTAGAGTGCAGCAGGCAGGGTCTGCAGTAGAGTGCAGCAGAGAGGGTCTACAGCAGAGTGCACCAGGCAGAGTCTGCAGTAGAGTGCAGCAGGGACTGTTATGCAACCTTACATGACTTAGACTGCAAAACAGGAAGGTTGCTCAGGCACCTCCACAGTGGGAAGGAAGCAATATATACATAATGTCCCACAGCTAATGACTGGGGAGGAAATAGCAAGTGCACGCGTTGACCCTTTAAGAGGTCGGGAGTGCACGCGCGTGATCTGAGGACATGGATAGAGGACCAGCTGGAAGCATGCAGAGCATGGGGAAGGGAAGAGCTGACCACAGCATGGGTGAATGAAGAGATACCCCGGAGACCCTGCCTGTCAAAGCAGGACTCCGGCGTGGTGCTAACAGAGAATTCAGCAACAAGGACCTCTACAGACATCAATGGGGACAAGTCCAAAGTCTCTCCAATACATTCTGGGACAGATAGAAAAAACAGTATCTCTACACCTTACAGCCAAGAAAGTGGCAGATCGACACACCGAACATTAAACCCGGTGATGTTGTACTCATGAAAGACAGCCAGTCACACAGAAATGATTGGCCACTAGGCCTCATTACCAAAGTATTCCCAAGCAAGGATGGGAAAGTGCGCAAGGTCGAGGTCAAAATATGGAAGGCTGGGGAGAGTAAACTATTCCTCAGACCATTTGCGGAACTTGTTTTGTTTTCGCCAAGAGTCTGTAAGTGACATCAATTGATGCCAAGCAGGGAGTGTTCTGCCCATTTGAATAAAGGGCAATATGTTCATATTTATGTACTGGTTTGTTGCATTATAGCACCATCTTGTGGTGGCTGAATGTATAACCTGTGTCTTTAGCAGCAAATAGAGTGTTACATTGTGGAAATAAAGCAAGGTATGCTGGGAAGAAGAAGCTCTATTTTCCTCTGTGTACTTCCTGGGACACACGTGTTTATTTGCCATCCTGTAACTGCTCCAACTTGAGTTTGTTATCTTGGTAAAGCATATCTGGTAAGATTAATATGTCTGTCCTTGCAATACAGTATTGTATAGAAATGTGATTAACTGTATATAAGCCAGTACAAAGGAGATGTGTTTATTAGAGATCTGTGTATTTCCATGTTCAAGTTTGCATCACACTGTATACTTTTCTCTTAATTGTAAAGTGTCAGCTGTATGATTATATTTGCCCAATACTTACCTATGTTGTTTGTATTCTTAATAGTTTTACCGCATGTTCTATACCTGTTGACCAATAAATAAGTTAGACTACAGAGAATGGTCTGCTTATTTTGGAAGTCAGAAGTGGTTTATGCTGTATGTCAGATTGCACACCGTATCAATGTGTATGAAGACAGAACAATTATTACAGCTGCAGCCAATCAGTGGGCTCGGTGATCCTTGGGATCTATATTGACATCCCTGCTGAGTCCAGTGATTGCTTAAAGCAAGCAGTCACATGAGTTGTATTCATGACGTCATTGCTGCAGAGAGGCAACAAAGACAGGGGCATCGGTGGCGAGGCAGCACTGGACCTGCTGATGATGAGCAAGCCTATGGGAAAATGTTTGATGCTTCCCTTGTAACAAGACTGTCAGACTGGAAAAGCGCTCACAGTAGAGACAGAAGAAAAGACGATTTTCAGTACTGGAGTATACTGAAGACATGTCTAAATGACATTGCTATTGTTACATTTATCACATAGGCTGACACATTATTTATTTTACATGCAGTAGTATTTAGCTCTTTATTGTTTTACATTCCTGGCTGTTTCTTCTGGAATCTTTCATTCACTGTATAATCAGTATTTTGACATATAGAACTGTTATAGGCTTGAGAAATAATACTGATGAATCATTTAGGGACAGATGAGGCAGTTGCAATTAGCGATTGTGTAGTAAATGGGCTGCGACTCACAGTAATTATTAAAACGCTCCATCCCTTACATCATTTTTACTTTTTTTCATCTTGCAGAAACAAGCTGTTATCTGTCTGCAATTTTTCATGTACACGGTAGAATACATTTAAGCCGCAAAAAAATGAACATAAAATAATTCAGAACACAGTGTGCCAAAATAAAAGGAGACATTGTGCAGGCCATAGATTTATAAGAGAAACCATGTATCTAACAATGGCTTTATCATTCTATATATACCGTGCGCCCGGAGGCATGTTTACTAGCAGATCTTCCTTGCCAATAGTTTTCTGTTGTCAAAAATGACATAAAATATACTAGAACTGTGCACAAAATTGTCGTACAGATGATGAGAACTGAGTTCAGTGCTGGAACATGCTCAATAATACCTGATATTATTTCACACACAATGGCAAAACGGATGAAAAGTTATTGTTCAAAATGCTGGGTCAGTCTGTTACGGATTCTGTTACTGTCAAAAACTTTCATATGCAAGGCCATAAAAAAAAATTAAAATAAAACACTCCACGTACTCTTCAAAGAGTCAAACAAGAAAGAAAATATTCTTTAAAATAGTTGATGACTCAATGAAAACCTTGTGTGTGAGTAAGACCATAAGACTATGAGCAGCGCTATGTGAGAAGCACTGCGGGCTGTCAGCCACAATGAATGAAACAGACTTTGATTAACTGCAGAACTGATGACTTGCTATGATGCACCTCGCTCCGTTGTTTCTTATACGGTAATATTGTGTATATACGTGTCAGTCTGGAAGTGCGTCTGAAAGAAGACAGATACACATTAAGTGCAGATAGCTGAAAGCTGTTCATACAGGGCATCAAGTTGATAATGGGCATGAAGTGCACTTTGAGATATATCAATATTTACAGTGCATTTTTCTCACCAGTTTAAAGGGGTTGTCCAAGCAAAATTAGGATACACTTTTGACTCGGTATATTAAAAAATAACAAAGTGATACCTACCGGTCCTTACCTGAATCCTCCACTGTGGTCCGAATTTATACCAGAAGGGAGACATCACTATTCCAGGAGCAGAAGGACCGCTGCGGCCAGTGATTGGCTGCTGTGCTCAGGTGACTTTAGCGGTGTGACATCAGCAATGCAGCTGGGATAGTGATGTCACACGTCTAGTGTAAACACAGACCAGAGAGCGGCATGCACTGAACCCAGGCAAGATCCAATAGGGAGTGTCATATTGGTTGTTATTTTGTAATATACCAAGCCTCCAATAAAATTACAATTTCACCTGGACAACCTCATTAAGGCCCCCTGGTTGCTTTAGCACTGACCATGGCATCATTTTCAGACTAAGGCCAGGGTCAAACTTGCGAGAACCTCGGATGAGTCTTGCACATCTATACCCGGCACTCGGGAGTGGAGCATGCGACTGCCTGTATTTCTATGCAGCCGCACGCTCCGCTCCTGAGTGTCTGTAGCAGTGCCGGGTATTAAGATGCGAGACTCGTCCGATTTTCTCGCATGTGTGATCCCGGCCTAAATGCAGTATATGCTAATTGTGCTCTAACAGGGATACTTCTGAAAGTATTGACTGCAACAAATAATATTTTTGAGGATGTTTCACCTGAAAAATAGTTGCAATAATGACAATTTGAATGTTTTGAAATCAGTGAGAACTTTCACTGTGATAGAATAATTCCTTGATTATATCACAAATGTAAACTACGCTCAGAATACATGTTTAAGGCCAGGATCACACATGCTAGAAACACGGCCGAGTCTTGCATGTTAATACCCGGCACTGCCGTCGGCGCTCAAGAGCAGAGCGTGCGGCCGCATAGCAATACATGCAGCTGAACACTCCGCTCCTGAGTGCCGGCGGCAGTGCCGGGTATTAACATGCAAGACTCGGCCGTGTTTCTCGCATGTGTGATCCCGGACTAATAGTGACGAGCAAATGTGCTCAGATAAGGAGTTATCTGAGCAGACGCGGGTGCTATATGTTCGAGATCCCACGGCTGCATGTCTCCCCGCTGTTCAACAGCCGCAACACATGAAAGGATAGCCTAACAGTCAATCCCTGCATGTGTTGTGGCTGACGAATAGCCGCGAGACATGCAGGCATGGGGTCTCGAACATGTTTTTCGAGCACGCCCAAGACACTTGGTTAGCAACTGAGCATAACCCCTTATCTGAGCACATTCCCTCATCACTAAGTGTTTAATAGAAAACATATACTGTGCATATATACCATACACATCTGATACTGACTTCCATTTACAAACTGGGTGACTTCAGAACAGTTAAAAAAAATCAGAAACGAGCCAGATTACATTATTTAGGCATTCATTTCTCTTATATGTTTGTATAGTGTGTTACATTATTTTTCTGGATACTGTCCCAACGTATATGCCAAATGTGGTGAGTGAAGTGCAAAGTCAATCTTAAAAAAGATGGCTCTAAGTCTTTATTAAAGTGATCTGTATCAGTATGAAATAACCCTCCCTGATCAAACAGTCTTTTTTCCAAAAAGATTAAGTGCTTTAGCTCTTCTTTATCCATTTCTACAACTTAGAATTCTTACCTGTGTAGTGTCTACACCGGACCGAATGTAGAGGTTTAACATTTCAAAGTGGAGATAAATTGAAGTATCTATCTCAGTAGCTGTAGGTTAGTGACCTAGCATCTAAAGTATTCACAGTACAAAGTTAAAGTGATCTTTAAGAAAGGCATCACTCGGAAGTCCTTTTTTTGCATACAAGTTCAATATGTGTTTTTGATGGCTAGAGCTTGTACCTAGTATAGTCTGAGGCTGTTCACATGTCCAATTTAATTTTTGTGGACCAGATGGCCTGCACAGAATCGCAGCCACATGTCTTATATTGATTCAAGTAATGGATGATAATAGGTAATGCAAGTCTATTGGTCAATGAAAAAATTGGACAGCACTCGAATCGCATCCAAATGCTGTCCATTTTTCATGGACTGCTAGATAGGAGAAGGTATTTATTTTTCTCTTTTCTCATATGAAAAAAACTGATGCAACTCAGATGACACTTGGATGAAAATCCAAACATTGAACAAAAGTACTGATGAAACTTTTTCTTATTCATGTAAAAAAAGGAAGTCTGAAAGAGCCCTAATTGTCTACTCACTAGCAAGGCCCTTTTCACACTGCATTTTTGCAATATGTTCAGGGGTTCTGCCTTATTCCCCAGGAATATGAGATTTAGATGATTCCTCGACAGGGCCATAAAATGCAATAACAAGAATGAAGTTTTTCCTGAAAGTGTTGGTCATTTCAGAAGAACACAGAAACATGGCAGACTATATGCAGTCAATTGGTAGTTGTTTTACCATTTCCTGTAAATGACGCCAATGGTAAGTCCAAATTGCAAGTAGTTCATCCAATTGCAGTAATTCACTGCAATTGGATGAACAGTTATGTCTTAGGCTATGTGCCCACGTAGTTTTTGGGCTGTGCGGATTTTGTTGGAAAATCCGCAGGACAAAAGTCCTGCAGTTTATCTGCGGATTAGCCTGTGGTTTTTCCCTGCGGTTTCACACCTCATATTGATAAGGTGTGAAACCGCAGTGGATACCGCACAAAGAATTGACATGCTGCGGATTGTAACCTGCAGCAAATCCACGTGGAAAAATCCGAAGCATGTTCACTGCGTTTTTTTTTTCCATAGGAAATATAGGTACTGTACAACGCAGCAGAATCTGCTGAGGACCCGCAGAGCCAAAACCGCTGCGGATCCGCAGCAGAATCCGCAGCGTGTACACTTACCCTCATGGCTGGCATGGACAAAGGAGTTTTTCCCTTGCCACGTGCAGAAAAACCTGACTGTTACACACAGCTGTGCAGAGGCCAGACATAGCGCCGATCCTAGCACTTCAACCCTCAGATGATAATGTCAATAGTTACAGAGGAATATGAGGAGTTTGACAGAGGGAGATCACTTCCTATATCAGCCCATCGGCACTATTGCACCCCAAATGCAGGTTGCCGACAAGTTGCAATGGCAACTGGAAGCCTGATAATAGACTATTTGTCTGCCATAAGATGATAGAATTTTCAAATTCCCTAGTAGGACTAGTAAGGAAGATAAGTACATGAAATAAAATGTTAAATATACAGCTCTGGCAAAAATTAAGAGACCACCACATCAAAGCCCTGTCATGGGCAGCCCATTCTCCAGACCTGAACCCCATTGAAAACTTCTGGAATGTAATCAAGAGGAAGATGGATAGTCACAAGCCATCAAATAAAGAAGAACTGCTTAAATTTTTGCGCCAGAAGCAGTGTGAAAGACTGGTGGTTAGCATGCCAAGACGCATGAAAGCTGGGATTAAAAATCATGGTTATTCCACAAAATATTGATGTCAGAACTCTTCCTGAGTTAAATCACTAGTATTGTTGTTTGTAAATGATTATGAACTTGTTTTCTTTGCATTATTTGAGGTCTGAAAGCGCTGTTTTTTTTGTTTTTTTTTAAATTTTGACCATTTCTCCTTTTCAGAAGAAAAGACACCAAAATGTATTGCTTGGAAATTCGGAGACATGTTGTCAGAAGTTTGTAGACTAAAATAACAATTTCTAAGTTAAATATCTGCCTTATATTTATTTATATACTTATTATATATTTTTTATATTATTAATGCTACATTGGTATTTACATCAACTAATTCTTGCACTGTGATTATTATTTGTATATTTTACCATTAGCAAATTTTTATGTACAGCAGTCCCCACAAATTTGTGTTTTTACCATGGATGCTTCATTTAGCTTTTGATCTATAAATTGCCAATTCAGCTGACATAGTATCCTGCCCCCTACATACATTATTATTTTATATTTAAGTTTTTAATTTCCCCTTTGTTGTGTAATCATGTTTTATTAATTAATTGTTGTATTCATGTTTTTATATTTTTCGATAAAAGAATATATTGTATACATTTCTCTTTGAATACTCTTCTGGTTAGTGGCCTGGAGTGCAGGGTCGAGAAATCAAAGAGGCGGTGGGAATACCTGCCAGTAGGAAGACATTAGAAGGGCTCCCGTCCAGTGGCTACAGACTACTAACATTGCTGCCGGACCAAGGTTCTACTAATCGATTCGCTCATGTCTATTAATAATGCATTATGGCATGCAGTGAAAATAAAGATTAAATTGCATCATAAATATCACAAAGTCTCAAATAACATTTGCCCCAGAGACACATTAGCACCTAACTTTTACTACAAGGTCTCTGAGGACGGTAAGAGAGACAAATATCTTTAAGAAATTATAAGGATGATGTCTTACAGGATGATATACTGTCACAATATTGTGGGTTCCCATTAACACTCCTCTTAAAAATGTATTATGTGTAGGCGCTGTTGAATGTTCATAAAAAATAAAGCTCAAGGTGCAAATAGTTATGGCGCACATTTCCATGTATTTGTATTTTCTGGTGTATGCGCTTTGATGTGGATATTGTTAAGTGAAATTAGATTAATAAGGAAATCTCTGCAGTCCTGTTGGATAGGGGTACATAATGGATGGTGCTTTTATTAGTAACACTATAAGTTGCATGTAGAGTATAAGGCTTGAACACCATTACATGCTACTAGCAGGTGAGTGCATCTACTATAAAGCAATACAACGCCTGTGGCAGCAAGCTCGACCTCCTCTCAAGCTCATAACGTTGGGTAACTAGATGATGACATTTTACGTCTATATTCCCTACTTTATGTAATACTTTTATTGATGGCTAAAATGATTAATCCAGAACTTTTAGTCTTTCTGCTTATGGGGGTCTAAAAATTAACTGGCATGTATTTGCTAACTTCCTGATTGTTCTCCACAGGGACGAACTCTGCTGGCAAAATAGCCTCCTCTTCCGGTCTGCACTGATGAGATGTCACTGCAGACATCATGCTGATTGATTGTCATCTCCATGCAGTTAGGCAGTGGGGAACTGGCTCTCAATCAGCATGACATCGGCAGTGATGCCTTGTCAACAGAGCAACCTTGAATAGAAGATGCTGCTCTGTCGAGTTGATGTAAGCTGAAGCAGGGGAATCATGGACAGATCGGTGATGGGCCAGCTACCTGCCTGTTTGTTCTCAGCCACACAAGCATAAATAATAAAAGTCCAGAATAACCCCTTTAATTGTGTTGTACATGCAAAGCAACATCATTTGAAGGCATTTTAAAGATCTCGCTGCCTTCTAATCAGAATTAAATATGGAATTCTTAACACTTCTCAGAGAAGAATTTTTCCTTAGGTGACTTGTCATTCTGTCTGTAAGTAGATACAATATAAAATATGAAATATCGAAGTCCGTGATTTGGGAAACATATAAAACCAAGTGTGATAGGTGTCTGAAAAGTCTGCTGATGCATTTAGTGATGTTCCTCAATGAGTTTGTTTTGCACAGTAAATTAGAGCGCAGACACAGATTTCACATGCCATAGTGGCCATAAATCCAAAACTCAGATTTCTTGCTGCTCTAATAAATTCTAACTTCCAAAACTTTTTTTAGTTACGGTGCTGTAGAAACGCTATAAATGTTTATCCGCAGTAAAGGATGTAATATCCAGCCCAGCAGTTATGACTAAATATTTCTTTGATAAAGATATACTTACGAAATACCTTGAAAGGATTTTTATGTAGACATTCAATAATAATTAAATTAAACAATGAGCTTAACCAAGCCTATATTTTTTTGCTGGAATTTACTGCTTCCATCCACTCGTTCAGTGAACCCGTACAATGCATCCTTGTGAAAATAAAGTAATACAGTCATTGGATATAGCAAATGGTATGGATCGGTTGGTCCATCAATTCTCCATTACATTGGAAATACAGGCTCTAAAGAGGCACTCTTGGATACTTTTTTAGTAAATGTGACGTATGCAGGACACTGCATTCACCTTATGTCTAAATAGATGAGAACAACTTCAGATCTGCTATCCGTGAACATTTTTGTATTTTTCAAAATTAAAAAAACACAAAGAAAAAATATAGCTAGACTATTCTGAGCCATGTTAATTATTTCATTTATCAGATTTTTGCTGTTACACTTACAATCATGGCATGGTGTGCAGACAGGTATTTCTTACTACTGTGTGTGTCACATCAAACCAAAGAAAACAAGGAAAACTTAAAAAATGAGAGCACAAGCTTGTCTTAGAGAAGATTACTCCAGATTCAATTTCCTGTGGAGAGAACAGGGCTTATGTCTTTAATAAAATTTTACTTGTAATTTCCTTCCCTTCAACTAGTGTTCAGTGAAGCTTCAATGTCCAAACATCAGGATCAGAGGTTGCTTACAGGCAGAAACCCTCATACCTCTTTCTGACATTGTGTTTTATTTGCTCTGACTGTATATACCATTATAGGCAGTTTATACCTGCAGCTCTGTGGTCTGTTTCCAGGATGCTGATATCCTTCATTCCGAAAAAGATGGTGAATAGTAAACACCCATGTAACCTAACACATGAGCATCTGTTGTTGTAAAGCTACGTAGCTACTCCGCTAATGTAATTTAACCCTCTTAACGTGGACCCATCACCAGGTTTTTAGTAAATGTCTTATTGTTTCTCTGTGAAATGCCTTGGGCACTATATAATGTAGCTAGAGAAGAAAATGTGTCTTCCTTAATCTACTTACAGAGAAAGAAAAGAGAATTTATTCCATGTATATTTAAGTTTTACCAGTCAACCTACAGGAGACACAGGCTAGGAACATGCCACTGTGATGAACTCTTCAACTGCAATGTTCTTGGTCTCCAGAAAGTTTTTGCTCCACTCTCGTGTAGCATGATCTGCAAGACTAAGTATTCACTTGTGATGAAACGAGGTCACAGGAGTACCCCATTAGGGTTTGATACTTCTATACTATATAAGGCAGCAGAAAAAACAGGACTGAGGCATAAAAGAGCCAGATAATAGGTCTTCTATATCTGTCACTTTCGAATGCAAATTAAAGAGAAGTAAAGAAATAATAGTTTTAGACTATAGTCCAGACCATGGCAAGATTTTCCATGACAATTTTACAGAATCCAGTCTTCAGTCGTTTCTACAGCTGCTGAAGTGGTTAATTATGCATCTACCTTCATATAGCCTCTTGCATAGGGTAGATGACGAGTGTTGCTAAAGTCTTGTTTATATGGAACTGTTTTTGAAACTTGTGACAAATGCTCAAAGATCATATTGACACTACCATCCTTAGAATCCTAGCAGTCGAGAATTATTACCTGCCAGGTAACTATAATGTATGTTGCCTAGTAATGCCTCCCGGATAACTGTGTGATTGGCAGCAATGCCTAATGGAAATGAAAATATCTATATGATTGGATTTTTCACAATGATCCTTTTAACATTCTCCTAATTTGAGCTCTTTTCTTGCAAACTAGGCAACTACTGTTACCTAATTGACAAGGGCACCATGCACATAGGAAAAAGGTTTGACAATCCTCACAAAAGTATGTTAAGAGCTATCTGAATGTCAACATGTATGTTGATTTCTCCCAGTATAATTTCCGACCGTCCGCCGCCAATGTGGTGTGAATCGAGCCTGTGTTAGCATAACATGCCCATCTAAATTTCAGCTAGAGATAAGGGGCCCCCATGAAAATGACATGAAAATGGATCAATGAACGATTTGTTCATTAGTCGGTCTGATGATTCGTCAATGGCTCAAAGTAGATTACTGTTGACATTGGCCAATATAAAAATTTTTCAAGCGATGGTAAAGCCAGTGCTGATCATTGACCTATAAAATTAGACATGCCCAACGAATGTTTTAAACAATTAGAAATGTTCATTCGTCAACCAAAGATTGTTCATTATGGGCAAAATCGCACATTTCGTTCAACTTTAATTTGATGTGCATTTGACCCTTAAAATGAACCTCACATCATTTCTGTCATTGTAATATGCTAAGTCTGGATTTATAAACCAAAACAGCAAAACAACTGACTTTACAAATTAGAGTGGATTTTGCAGACGACAGAACAAAAGTCAATTCTTCTATATTGTATACAGGCTAGACAATGATGCAAAGAAGAAGTATTATAATATATGCAAAATATACTCTCACATTAAAACAATATAAAGACTCATTAAGGGACCATGCACAAGACATTGAAATATACCTGGGCTCTGTCCTTATGGGTCTATATTTCAGACACATATGTAAAGTGCCTTCATGAGGAGCCATATTCTTGCAGCAATGCTTTCAGTAGAAAATACCTCTTTAATATTACATTAGAAAAAAGCAGGTAAATAGCCTTGGTTTTCTGCTAATGAATGAAGAGACTGAGAAATTACTTGTACAATGGGGTTTTATGTACAGCAGACAGATGTCACAAGGGATGTTAGTGAGACCTTTAAAGGGGTTGTTCGGTCAAAATCAATAAGTCTTAAGTCCCTTTGTGTGACTGAAGACTTATGAATCGGATTCAATGGTTTCTGAACCGGGATCAGAGAGTATGTATGAATTATACATGCTCCCGGCCAGAACACGTCTAATTGGCATGGCCTCGCTCCATACACTTGAATAGAGCAAGGCCGCTCCCTGACTATTGATGCTGCCATTCAGTGGATGTGGCCGACTAGAGGGTACGGCCTAGCTACATACAAGTCTAAGGAGTGAGGCTGCACCCACAGGATGGACTCCGGCAGCGAGTATGTATGACTCATACATACCCTCCGCTCCCTGCTCAGGAACCGGCAAATCCCCGCAGCACAATGTAGGGGATTCTTAAGTCTGCAGTTACACAGAGTGACTGCAGATTTATCGATTTGGACTATACAACCCTTTTAATTGTTAATGACCATATTTACCATCACAAAATTAGAAGAAACAGTAAATATATTACTCGTTGTTATCATTCGTCTCCATTTTGCGCCAGGTCTGTGCCTATTTTTTTTCATATTTGTGAATGTCTCTACGGTAAATATATGCTATGTATATTTTACCCTATGGTATATCTATTTGATATATTTGCATTTATAAATACATTGGTTATTTTTCTGTAAAATACCTAGTTATCAAACCTTTTTATCGCTAAATAGATATAAAAGACATTAGTAGCGGTAATACTAGCTATAAAGCTAAGAGTACAACATTACAGCTCTATATAATAATTAAAAATATAAAGTAAAACAACTTCAGATGTTAAATAGATGAGATATACATTTTACACAGTGCTGCCATCTGGCAACCAATCACCCAGACAGATCAATACAGTGTAGGTTGTAAAAGTAGAACCTAAATTGCTTAATGTCTCCTTAAATGCTTTATAACATCTACACACAGATGGGGTAATATCCTAATTTAATTATATGTAATATGCCAAATGGACATGTATGTAAGGTCAAGATTCAGGTTTCAAAAATGTAACTGATAGAGGCAAACTGAATGAATGAAAAGTCTGACGATCCCATACCTACTCTACCACGTTATTGCTGCTTGTACTAGTTTGCTGAATATTTAGTGCCAAGGACAGAATTGGAGTCAGTCCTGCTCAGTTTTCCTGCAGTAGCAGAGGAGAAATTAAACTTGGCACAAGGCCAATTTAACCAAAAAATTGTCAGTGTAACTCAAATTAATTTAAATGTTTTTTCTAAACTGGAAAACCACTTCACTCTTTGTAGTTAAGGCAAGTTTGGTCTTGCTGTAAAACCCAATCTCTGTTCCGCTTTCCATTTTTGGTTGATTATGGAACTTACAGTATTTCCTGCCCAATTACAGAATCCACTATATTCTGTATCTGTACATTATTCTCAGTGCCACTGGCTGCAATAAAAATCTAAAGGCTGCACAGGCTTAAATGAAGTGTCCTCCTGCCCGCAGGTTCTTAGGTGTAAAGACACACTAGAGCTTTACATACCCTTGCTAGACGAGTACTTTATCTCCGTCAGCACCCCAGTCTCTGACTGTGGTGGTGTCTTTCATTTTTTGTTCACTTAAAAAAGACACTAGTCCAGCGTTGAAACGCATTGTGGAAATAAAAATCGTTCAACTCATCTTGGTCCTATGGATTCATTACCGCAGCGCAGCCTGATAACATGGTAGTGCCCAAACTGATCATTATTACAGTGGCAGCAAAACACTATTAAATTAGGTTTTAGTGATGTGTAGGTTGTGTTTTGATTATCAGTCCGATCCATGACCAGCTGTATCATAAATATGTCTAGCTGGCTATATATATATATATCTCCTGACTCTCCTATAGATGATTTTGGAGAAGAGAAGGATTGGGCTGTTAGAATTTCAACACACTATTCTTTTGTTTTCAAGAGCGATAAGTCATTACCAAATTAGTCTGGTTGCAACTTTCATTTCTCCCTGTTGAAAACACATGAGCGCTCAGCCAAGGTGCGCAATCATATGTATGAGTGAATCAGGACGTATGGTGATCAGCTATCTCATGTGTCTGGCCAGCTTTAATATATTTATAAGCAGATCTCACGCAGATCTATTTAATTTTTTTCAGTTGAGCTAAGCATTTCTGTGTCTGTGGCAATTGGTAAGAATAATTGCGCAATGAATAATACCCAGTAGCTATTGAATGAGAGTAGGCATCATAAGGCCAGTATCAGTATTCCAGATCATGTGTTTACTTCAACAGCTGATATCATTTTCAGATTTTGCATTCAGCTTTAACCCCTTCATGACCCAGCCTATTTTGACCTTAATGACATGGCCATTTTTGGCAATTCTGACCAGTGTCCCTTTGAGGTAATAACTCAGGAACGCTTCATCGGATCCTAGAGATTCTGAGATTGTTTTTTCGTGACATATTGGGCTTCATGTTAGTGGTAAATTTAGGTCGATAATGTGTGCATTTATTTGTGAAAAAAATGGAAATTTGGTGAAAATTTTGAAAATTTTGCAATTTTCACATTTTGAATTTTTATTCCGTTAATCCAGAGAGTTATGTGACACAAAATAGTTAATAAATAATATTTCCCACATGTCTACTTTACATCAGCATAATTTTGTAAACAAATTTTTTTTTTGTTAGGAAGTTATAAGGGTTAAAAGTTGACCAGCGATTTCTGCAATGGACATTTTAATTTTTCCAACAAAAATTTTCTTTGAGCATTAATTTTTTCATTTTCACATGGGTAACAGGATAAAATGGATCCTAAAATTTGTTGGGCAATTTCTCCTGAGTACACCGATACCTCATATGTGGTTATAAACTACTGTTTGGGCGCACGGCAGGGCCCGGAAAGGAAGGAGCACCATTTGACTTTTTGAATGGAAAATATGCTGGAATATTTAGCAGTTGCCATGTCGAGTTTGGAGAGTCCCTGTGTGCCTAAACATTGGAGCTCCCCCACAAGTGACCCCATTTTAGAAAGTAGACCCCCCAAGGAACTTATCTAGATACATAGTGAGCACTTTGAACCCCCAGGTGCTTCACAAATTGATCCGTAAAAAAAAGGACTTTTTTTTCACAAAAAATTTCTTTTAGCCTCAGTTTTTTCATTTTCACAATGGTAACAGGAGAAATTGGACCACAAAAGTTACTGTGCAATTTGTCCTGAGTACGCTGGTACCCCATATGTGGGGGGGAACCACTGTTTGGGCGCATGGGAGAGCTCAGAAGGGAAGGAGTGCGATTTTGGAATGCAGACTGATGGAATGTTCTGCGGGCATCATGTTGCATTTGCAGAGTCCCTGATGTGCCTAAACAGTAGAAACCCCCCACAAGTGACCCCATTTTGGAAACTAGACCCGGCAAGGAGCTTATCTAGATGTGTAGTGAGCACTTTGAGCCCCAAAGTGCTTCACAGAAGTTTATAAACCCAGAGCCATAAAAATAAAAAAATAATTTTTCCTCAAAAATGATTTTTTAGCTCGCTATTTTTTATTTTCACAAGGGTAACAGGATAATTTGGACCCCTAAAGTTGTTGTTCAGTTTTTCCTAAGTACGCTGGTACCCCATATGTGGGAGGGAACCACTTTTTGGGCACACGGCAGGGCTCAGAAGGGAAGGAGCGCCATTTGACTTTTTGAATGGAAAATTAGCTCCAATCGTTAGCGGACACCATGTCGTGTTTGGAGAGGCCCTGTCTGCCTACACTTTGGAGCTCCCCCACAAATGACCCCATTTTGGAAACTAGACCCCCTAAGGATCTTATCTAGATGCATAGTGAGCACTTTGAATCCCCAGGTGCTTTACAGAAGTGTATAACACAGAGCCGTGAAAATAAAAATAATTTTTTTTCCTCAAAAAATGATTTTTTTAGCCCGCAATTTTTTATTTTCACAATGGTAACAGGAGAAAATGGACCCCAAAAGTTGTTGTCCAGTTTGTCCTGAGTACGCTGGTACCCCATATGTGGGGGGTCCACTGTTTGGGCACACGTCGGGGCTCGGAAGGGAAGTAGTGACGTTTTGAAATACCGACTTGATGGAATGGTCTACGGGCGTCATGTTACGTTTGCAGAGCCTCTGATGTGCCTAAACAGTGGAAACCCCCCACAAATGACCGCATTTTGGAAACTAGATCACCCAAGGAACTTATCTAGATGTGTGGTGAGCACTTTGAACCCCCAAGTGCTTCACAGAAGTTTATAACACAGAACCGTGAAAATAAAAAATCTTTTTTTTTCCTCAAAAAAATGATTTTTTAGCCCACGATTTTTTATTTTCACAAGGGTAACAGGATAAATTCGACCCCAAAAGCTGTTGTCCAGTTTGTCCTGAGTATGCTGGTACCCCATATGTGGGGGGGGACCACTGTTTGGGCACACATCGAGGCTCGGAAGGGAAGTAGTGACGTTTTGAAATACCGACTTGATGGAATGGTCTGCAGGTGTCATGTTACATTTGCAGAGCCTCTGATGTGCCTTAACAGTGGAAATCCCCCACAAGTGACCCCATTTTGGAAACTAGACCTCCCAAGGAACTTATCTAGATGTGTGGTGAGCACTTTTATCCCCCAAGTGCTTCACAGAAGTTTATAAACGCAGAGCCATGAAAATAAAAAATCATTTTTTTCCTCAAAAATGATTTTTTAGCCCGCAATTTTTTATTTTCACTAGGGTAACAGGATAAAATCGACCCCAAAAGCTGTTGTTGAGTTTGTCCTGAGTATGCTGGTACCCCATATGTGGGGGGGACCACTGTTTGGGCACACGTCAGGGCTCGGAAGGGAAGTAGTGACGTTTTGAAATACCGACTTGATGGAATGGTCTGCGGGCGTCATGTTATGTTTGCAGAGCCTCTGATGTGCCTTAACAGTGGAAACCCCCACAAGTGACCGCATTTTGGAAACTAGACCACCCAAGGAACTTATCTAGATGTGTAGTGAGCACTTTGAACCCCTAAGTGCTTCACAGAAGTTTATAACGCAGAGCCGTGAAAATAAAAAAATCATTTCATTTTTAATCAGCCATCATGTGCCTGTAACATATTAAATGCCACTGTCAATCTCTGTCAGCCATATTTAACACACACCGGCAGGGAGAAATGCGTCATTCCACGCGACATTCAGTGCATCTGTGATGTAATCACGGGGCACCAATGGGTTGCCATGACAGCTGGGGGTCTACTGAAGACCTCCTTGCTTGTCATGACGATTCTCCTGTGAAAGCCAGTGTTTAGTTGATCTGAACTTCAAGTCCCTTAACACCTCTCCAACGTTGGGCGTAATAGTACGCCCACGTCACACTCTCCCTGTTTGATGTGGGCTCAGGAACTGAGCCCGCACCTTTCCAGGCACTTGACAGCTGATCTATACAGCTAGCATGTGCCCGCAACAGCTGCAGGTGGAATTGTGATCCCCCTGTGGCTGTTAATTAGTTAAATGTCACTGTCAATTTATGACAGCGGCATTTAACTCGTGCTTATTGGAAGCTCGTCGCTAATCCTGCCACATGATCACGACTCACCGATGGGTCGGCATGCCAACCAGATGTCTGTATTAGACCTCTATATTTGCCATTGCCAGAATGTTATGAGCAGCACCCCATGGTCAGCGCTCATAGAAAGTGAGCATTTCTGCTACACACAGGCAATCTGATCATCGCCTATGTGTAACAGAGGCAATCTGAGTACTGCAGCTTTTAGTCTCCTATGGAGACTATTGAAGCATGAAAAAAGTAAAAAATATTAAAAAATATATAAAAGTATAAATCACCCCCCTTCACCCCAATCAAAGTAAAACAATAAAAGAAAATTTTAAAAAACAAATATTTGGTATTGCCGCCTTCAGAATCGCCTGATCTACCAATATAAAAAAAGAATTAACCTGATCGCTTAATGGCATAACAAGAAAAAAATTTAAAACATCAGAATTACATTTTTTGGTCACCGCTACATTGCAATAAAGTGATCAAAAGATCTTATCTACACTAAAATGGTATCAATAAAAAGGTCAGCTTGGCGCACAAACAAATCAGCCCTCAACCAGCCCCAGATCACAAAAAATGGAAACACTAGCGGTCTCGGAAAATGGCTCCTTTTTTTGACAAATATGGGAATTTTTTTTCACCAGTTCAATAAAAAAGAACCTAGACATATTTAGTGTCTGTAAACTCGTTATGACCTGGAGAATCATAATGAAAGGTCAGTTTTAGCATTTAGTGAACATGGTTAAAAAAATAAAAAAATCCTGTGGAATTGAACTTTTTTTGCAATTTCACCGCACTTGGATTTTTTTCCAGTTTTTCTTTACACGATATGTTAAAACCAATGAAGTCTTTCAAATGTACAATTTGTCCCACAAAAAACAAGCCCTCACATGGCCATATTGACAGAAAAATAAAAACGTTATGGCTGTGGGATGAAGGGGAGCAAAAAAACTGAAATTCAAAAACTGAAATACCCATGGTCGTTAAGGGGTTAAAGGAACTAATAAATACAGTAAAAATTTTACAAAAATTCTAGAGAATATGAAAAAAAGAAAAAAAAACACAAAAGTTCAAATCACCCGTTTTATCCCCATTAAAAATAAAACAATTTAAAAAAAAAAATATGCGTATTTGGTATTGCTGCATTTGTTAAAAATTATTCCGATCAGGAACGAGAAAAAAAATTGAAATGCCAGAATTAGGGCAGAGACACACTGGTGAATTTTTCATCCGAGAATTGGATCGTAAAACTTGCCCTGGCCGGCACCTCTCCTGACCTGAGCATGACAGCGTGTTGGATTACTATGCAACTGTCAAGTTCAGGTCAGGAGAGGTGCCGGCCAGGGCAAGTTTTACGATCCGATTCTCGGATGAAAAATTCGCCAGTCTGTCTCTGCCCTTACGGGTTTTTTTGGCCACTGCAACATTTCAATAAAATGCAATAAGAGGCGATCAAAACAGTGTATCTGCCACAAAATGGTATCAGTAAAAATGTTAGCTCAGAGCAGGTAGTCATGCTATAAAAATTTACAAAACCAGCTTCTTTAGGGACGTATTCAGATTTCAATGGACTTTATGGCTACAGCAGGAGATGTGGCAGCGCCAGCAGGAGCTGGTGAGGTGACATAAGAGGACATCAGAGGTCTTGAGTGTACAACCTCTTAAAGGGCCAGTACAAGCCCCGAGAGACATTAGTGTTCCGTGTGAACTCGGACCTGAGAGTACCATGGGGAGTCCATGGGGTGTACTCCAGGGAGGGGGTGGTGTCCCTAAATGGGGTGGTGTCACAAAAGGGGCGGTAATCCAAACAGCGATGGTCACCCAAAAAGGGATAGAGTCCCAAAAGGGAGTAGTTGCCCAAAAAGGGGTGGAGTCCCAGGGAATGGTAGTTACCCAAAAGGGGCGGAGCATCTCAAAGTTAAAAGGGTGGTGCAGACAGACTGTTGCCATGGCTAAGTGTACTATGTGTGCCCAGTCAGCTATACGAACTACCCACCCAGTAAGAGTCTTCTGGGGTGCTCTGCTGATGAACGGAGAGGATGTGTTTGGACTGATCGATTCTGGGAGCTCGGTGACACTAGTGAGGACTGTGCCCGATAAATTTATAATATCCAAAAGGAAGATCGCGGTTACTTGCATCCATGGGTGCACTAGGGACTATTCAGGTGATCCTCAAGACAGTCAGGGACATTAAAAACCATGAGGTCAATATAGCCCCAAACTTAACCTGTCTGGTGATAGTAGGCCTGGACTCTAGGCTGTTCTCAGACTTGTGGGAGGGGGAGCTCCTCTACAGCAGGAGGATGGAGGCCTCTCTACTGATGGGGTAGCATACATTAAAGCAGTGACACCTCCCAAAATGGACGGGTCAGAATTAGGAGTGACCGGAGGAAGGGATGCGTCTGACCAAAGGTCCCCTGAAGTATATGACAGTGTGGCTGATACAGATGTAGTAGGTAAACAGAGTGGAGCTGACTCCCAAGTGGCAGTTCTACTCTCAGTATGAGACTGAGAGACCTGGAGAGTAGCCCCTGTGAGGTGCTAGATTAGTCAGACTCAGACCAGACAGTGGGCTCGACTGTAAGTGGCACTTATGACCGCACCAACCGGGGGGCCAACCATGGAGAGAAAAGTCGGGTGACGGGGCGTACTGGAAAAGTGTGGAGACTAAAAAGGGTCTGGTGACACAGACTATGACTTGAGGGCCAAAGCCCAAGGCCAATATACTGACCTCTGGGGGCGGAGGAGGCCTAACAAAGATATGATGTTGAATGACGCCCAAACAGACTGAGACGGTCCTCTCAATTCGTAGGGCAAAGTGACAAGGGGTACCTGGTCTCGAGGCACCAAGTGACCTAGTGTGTGACAAATGTTCAACCCCACAAGTTTGAACAGGGGGAGGGAATGTGATGCAGCAGCCTCTATTACAGCTAGGGGGCACTGTGTGTGTGCTTCACCATGCACTTGGAGGCATAATTATGATGGTGAATTAGGGACTAGCATTATTGTAAATGGCCGGTATGTGTTGCAGAGGTTCTCTGCGCTAAGCCCAAAATGATATGGTTATGCTGGGACTTATAGTTCCACAAGTGGTTGTTGTGTTTACTTATAAGGGGGGCTTATAGGGTTAGTCAGAGAGCTGGGTGGGAATTGACTAACCACACATGCACCGCCCATCCATGGGGGTGGTTACAACCATATAATGTGACTGAGGTCTGGTCACATGGTCAGAGTGTATGGACCTGAATGGTTCAGAGTGCTAGGTCCTGGAAGGTCTGTGTTGGAAGGTCCCGGATTGGGGATGAACTTCCTGAAGAGCATGCCGTGAGACCTTGGACCTGGTGGCCTGGGTGTTGGACGAACAGAGGCGTATCTAGGCTTCCTGGCACCCGGGGCAAGAATTTGGTTCGGCGCCCCCCCCCCCCAAGTACATATGCGACTTGCACTCTTAGCCATGTACCCACGAGCTGCTCTCCCTAATGCTCTCAATGTTCAGTAAAAAACTGTAAGCAGGAAGAGACGCTCATTGTCAAGTATGAAAATTGCATATGAGTGAAGTGTCCGTGTGATGACTACTGGAACCTGCAGCGCTGAATCCTGACATTGCAGCTTCTGACTTCTCACAACGAATGCACTGCACACTTTTAGGATTCTCCCTTGCTGATGTACAGTCATGTCAGCACAAGTATGTGATTTATATATTTCTGGCCACATTCCGACTAGACGTGCCCGGCCTCGCTCCGTTCATTTTCATTGAGTGAGGCCACACACGTCTAGTCAGCATGTGACCATATGTATGTAAATTACCAGCATGAGAGAATCCTAACAGCGTTCAGTGAGCACTGTGAGAATTCAGAAGTCTGCAGTCACAAGGAATGACTGCAGACTCCGTACAAACCTGGAGAACCCCTTTAATGTTCCTAACAAATAAAAACATGACAATTAGTCAGTATCACAAATAACATTTACATCCAAGTACCTTATAGATGACGTCGTCTCTGGAGTCGTTCTCCTTTTCTTCTTCTTGTCCAAACCCCATGATGAGTTTTCTCACCCACATCTCGTCTCTGCAGACTTTCATCTTCTCCGGTCTTCTGCAGCAAATCTCCACACAATGCCCTTAAAGATAGAAGTGTCATTATAATGCTCCTGAATAAAAATGTCTGCAATATACTGTCGCCTCACACTATTCCCCTCCCTCCTCTAACATCCCTCTGTTCACCATACTGTCTCATCATATATTTACCCCCTCACTCTCTATACTGTCTGCTCACACATACCCCTGACTCCCTATACTGTGTCCACATACATTAACCCGTTCGCTCCCCATACTGTCTGCACCCAACCCCCATACTGTTTCCTCATACATACTCTGTGTCCTCAAATCTCCCCACACACATTAAATCCCCCATCCCCACTCCAAATCCCTCACACACATTAAATAACCCCCCATCCACACTCCAAATCCCTCACACACATTAAGTAACCCCCATCCACACTCCAAATCCCTCACACACATTAAATAACCCCCCATCCCCACTCCCAAATCCCCCCACACATTATGTACCCCCACTCCAAATCCCCCACACATTAACCCCCATCCCCACTCATTAACCCCCCGACATTAATTCCATCCCCACTCATTAACCCTCCACAAATTAATTCCATCCCCACTCAATAACCCCCATCCCCACTCATTAAACCCCCACTCAATAACCCCCATCCCCACTCATTAACCACCCACACATTAACCCCCATCCCCACATTAACCCCCATCCCCACTCATTAGCCCCCCACACATTAACCCCATCCCCACTCTTTAACCCCCCCACACAGTAACCCCCATCCCCACTCTTTAACCCCCCACACAGTAACCCCCATCCCCACTCATTAACCCCCGCACTCATCAACCCCCATCCCCACTCTTTAACCCCCCCACACATTAATCCCCATCCCCACACATTAACCCCCATCCATTAACCCCCATCCATTAACCCCATCCCCACTCTTTAACCCCCCCACTCATTAACCCCCATCCCCACACATTAACCCCCATCCATTAACCCCATCCCCACTCTTTAACCCCCCCACACAGTAACCCCCATCCCCACTCATTAACCCCCATCCCCACACATTAACCCCATCCCCACTCTTTAACCCCGCACACATTAACCCCATCCCCACTCATTAACCCGACTACACATTAACACCCCCCATCTTTGGTGGTTTCTTCAGCTCCAGATTGGAGCACACTTACCACAAGCGCTGAGCGTTCACTGAGCACTCTGGCTGCCGGGGAGTGACGTCAGCAGCGTGATCACATGACATGTCACGCTGCTGACGTCGCTCTGGCCCGGCGGTCAGAGCTGCAATTGTACTGGCGTCTATACAGACGCCAGTACAATTGTTCCCTGGGAGCCAGCACGCGCACCTTCTCTGCGCCAGCTGTCAGCTGACACAGAGAACCACCGACTCTCAGGCCAGGGGGGGCGGCAGAACGCAGCCGCCAGGGAGGACACTGCGGACCGCTGCATTGCGGCCCGGACTGCGCCCCCTGCCGGGCAACTGCCCCCCCCTAGATACGCCCCTGTGGACGAACATCCTGAATAGCACCCGGACAGGCCTCATATGTGTGCAGAGCCTGGGACGGTCCTACACTGAGAAAGATGCCATCCTGTTGAGGACCATGGACTGACAAGACAGTCAGTCAGTGGAGCAGGAGTTCCTGAGAGGTAACTCCAGGTATGGGGAAAGAACTATGTGCACTGACAAAGATCACTTACTGAACTGTGCGGTCACCCGGTGACTGGAGAGTCAGGCGTGACTAGTGAATGCTTGGTAAAGCCATACATGATTAAGTGATGGTCTATGTGTAAGCTGGTGATGTGCAACCTGGCTTACGGTGCGGTTTATGACATTTAAATAAACCGTATGGACTGTTTTGTGTGAAAAAAACATGCCTGACTACGTTAATCCGCTGCCAAATGAGTGTTCCCCAACACACACAGTAGGCGCTACGCCACAGTCATCATCTTAAATATGTTGTCATATTGTCACCATTTTTTTTGTAGTTTATGTAAAAATCCTAACCCTAACGGCAAAGAAAGAAAGAATAAATATTATAAAATAAGAACAAATGTATTTGACTAAGGGGATGACACGGAGAGGACGATTAAGGGGGTGCACAACGAGGCACAGTCCAAGTGCTATCCTAATTACTAATTATTGTGCTTTTGATCACTGTGACAGACCTTATCATAGTGATCAAAACTCCGCAAACAATAGGGAAAAAGGCAAGCATTTGTCAGCAGCAGGCAGGCAGATTTCGGCGGAAGCACTGCGCATGCTCTTGCATTTTGCTTCAAGCTAAGGAGGATGAGGGCTGGGTGATGGCGTCGTAGGTACCAAGTTAATGTGGGGGGATGAGATCAACTTTTATCTCTCCTCTGACATGTTAGTTATATCATGTCAGGGGATAAAGAAATTATTTATAAACAGGATCACACATTTTTATTTGTGATTGGGGACCGGAAAAACTTGCCCTGATCTTCTTCTCCAGGGTCTCAGCTACCAATAGTAGCTAAAAGCCTGTAGATTTTCTGACTCTAGGGGGTGCTATACACTTATTTGCTGCTGTTTTAATGCATATCGGCAGTCGTTAAAAGGTTAAATTTCTTTGCATAATGTCAGAATAGCCTCCCAGAGCTATTTTTGATATGGCCAACCTCCCACCCTGCTAAATCTTTTGGTTGAGGATACTCCAGAGATTCTCAATAGGGTTGAGTTCAGGGGAGGATGGTGGCCACATCACAAGTTTCTTACTATTAGGCCGGAGTCACACTAGCGATAAAATCGGACGAATGCAATGCGATAAAAAAATCGCATTGCATTCGTCCCAATGTTATTCAATGGTGCTGCTCCCATCATGCGTTTTTTTATCGGATCCGTTCCTCGGACCGAGACAATCGCAGCATGCGATTGTCACCGATTTTCAGATTGGATTCGCCAATGCAAGTCTATGGATGCGATTAAAAATCGCATTGAAAACGCACCACACGTGTGACTTGCGATTAAATCGCAAGTCTTCTCCTGGTCAACAGGAAATAGCAGGAGGCATGGCCAGGAAGCTTTGGGATGCAAATTTCTCTTGCAGCATAAAAAAAAACCAGGAAGAACGCCTCCACGGAGTCCTCCATCATGTCCACGCCAGTCAATGTGGAAATGCTGATAGTTCTGGTCCAGGAGAGGCCAGAACTATGGGACCAGAGAGATCCCCACTATGCTGACCACACACGCAGGGAGACAGCGTGGAGAAGAATCTGTGCCCAGATGTTCACTGGATATGCGGCAAGACCTCGGGAGGAGCGGGAGCAAATTAGTAAGTGAAATAATGTGTACACATAATCAAATCCCCAAATCTAATCTGCTCAATGTAAGTCCCAAAATGTGTCGTCATTGCTCACATATCTGGACATAATTACTCCGCCATTTTTATTGTGTGCATATTTACAACATCTAAATTACAACTCCCTGACTGGTGGCACCATGACGAATTTGGCTTACAAAAATCTAATATATAAAGCTCAAAGTGTGTATGTAAGTGTGTATGTATGCATGTGTGTGTGTGTATGTGTGTATGTCTGGGATAGACATCCGCACCGTCGCAGCTACAGCCACAAAATTTGGCACAGTCACACGTCTGGACCCCGAGAGCGTCCTAAGCTATGTTGTGAGGCGAAATTTTAACCCCGCATGTTCCAATTCACCAAACAATTTTGCCCCTATCTACATACTGGGGGGAAAAGTGTGTGCGCATCAAACCCCGCCCCTCATTATGATGTCACAATGCCCCTATTTGCATACTGGGGAAGCAGTGTGTGCGTGTCAAGCCCTGCCCCTCATTATGATGTCACAATGGTTGCCATGGCGACGCTGTCATCATAGGTTGCAAGCCCTGCCGCCGCTCATTATGATGTCATAATGGTTGACTATGAATTGGAGGATGTGTGATGAGTATATGGGCACCGGACTATGGGATGGAGGATATGTATGACAGGTATATGGGCACGGGACTATGGGATGGAGGATATGTATATGGGCATGGGACTATGGGATGGAGGATATGTATGATGGGTACATGGACTCGGGACTATGATATGGCGGATATGTATATGGGCACGGGACTATGGGATGGAGGATGTGTAATGGGTATATGGGCACTGGACTATGGGATGGAGGATATGTATGATGGGTATATGTGCACGGGACTATGGGATGGCGGATATGTATATGGGCACGGGACTATGGGATGGAGGATGTGTGATGGGTATATGGGCACTGGACTATGGGATGGAGGATATGTATGACGGGTATATGGGCACGGGACTATGGGATGGCGGATATGTATATGGGCACGGGACTATGGGATCACGGATATGTATATGGGCACGGGACTATGGGATGGAGGATGTGTGATGGGTATATGGGCACTGGACTATGGGATGGAGGATATGTATGATGGGTATATGGGCACGGGACTATGGGATGGCGGATATGTATATGGGCACGGGACTATGGGATGGAGGATGTGTGATGGGTATATGGGCACTGGACTATGGGATGGAGCATATGTTTGACGGGTATATGGGCAAGGGACTATGGGATGGCGGATATGTATATGGGCACGGGACTATGGGATAGAGGATGTGTGATGGGTATATGGGCTCTGGACTATGGGATGGAGGATATGTATGATGGGTATATGGGCACGGGACTATGAGATGGCGGATATGTATGATGGGTATATGGGCACGGGACTATGGGATGGAGGATATGTATGATGGGTATATGGGCACGGGACTATGAGATGAAGGATGTGTGATGGGTATATGGCACTCGACTATGGGATGGCGAATATGTATGATGGGTATATGAGCATGGGACTATGGGATGGAGAATATGTATGATGGGTATATGGGCATGGGACTATGGGATGGAGAATATGTATGATGGGTATATGGGCATGGGACTATGGGATGGAGGATGTGTGATGGGTATATGGGCACTCGACTATGGGATGGAGGATATGTATGATGGGTATATGGGCACGGGCCTATGGGATCGTGGATATGTATGATGGGTATATGGGCACGGGACTATGGGATGGAGGATAATTATAATTTTCTATAACTAACCACAGTTAGCTACTATGCCCGGGCAGCGCCGGGCTCTTCAGCTAGTTTGAAATATTTAGCTAATTGTTCTGCCACCAAATGCAGTGCTCTCCTTGTTTTTTTGCCCGTATCTTAGCCACTATATACCATTTTTTTTAAACTCAAAACATCATAGATGTTCGCATTATTACCACAGGTTTTTCTAAATTTTGTTAGCAATTCTTTTGGTTAGAAGGTCCTTTGTAGTAGGCCTCAACCTTTTCCTTATTTTTTGTATTGGTGTGGAGCCAACAGGAATATAAATCATATCATTTGTAAAATGTGTGCCTAAGCATAGGTAAACCCTTGATACCATAGCCATATGTGTGGTGTAACAAAATCCTGTGTTTTTGTTCACATTGTAGTGACTGATGTGACAAGGCGCTGGCGCAGCTGAAGGGACACATATAGGAGAGACAACTGAGGTCCCGTAGTGGAGCGGCCGGAACCACAGAGAAAATACCTCTACTTCGACCGCCTACTTTTCCTTGCTCCTGTGATGGATCTGAGACCGTAAGTGCGTGGTTTAATGTAGTACTTTGGATAGTCTGTATGCAAAATTTAATTTATTTTTTCCATTGTAGCACTGAGTCAAACCTCACAGAGAGGGAGACAGGTTCCGACTCTGAGGTGGTGATTGATCCTGAGTCGGATGTTGCTGCAGGGTCCGGCCCATCTGCAGGACTTCCCAGAGCCACACCACCACCACCAAGATCACCACCACCAGAATCTGTTAGCCAGGCAGCACAGCATGATGACAGGGGCAACAGTAGCAGCCCCACCATGCCACTGGATCACTCTCCTCAGCCTTTGGCCCTACCACGACGAGGCAGGCGCAGGAGAGGAGCACCTTTGGGAACAAGAATGTAGGTGGACCGAGGTGTATTGGACTACTTGTCCACAGCTGCTCATGATGATGGGGAGGAGGCTTATGGGCGCAGTCTGCCACAGTATATGAGGGCAATTCCCCGTGGGTACAGGCTGCATACGAGAGGGGCTCTCCAAATCGTTTTGGATGCCAGCACACCACCCAATAATCCCCGTAGTGTGTTTCAGTTTCTTGAAAGGTGGCAGCTGTCAGATGAGAATCAAATTGATAGGCTGGTTGGACTTGATGTGACAAGTCAACCATCCTTGGAACCTGTTCCTCCTCCTCCACGAGTGCCAACACCTCCGCCTCAGCCTGCACACATCCCCAATGTGGCTCCACAGGTCCAATATATGGGCCAGGGTGCACATGCCCAATATGGCCACTTTAACGTACCCAATATTGGTGGGTGGTCACAACATGGGTATGTTAGACATGGACATATTGGGGGATATGGACAATTAGGGCAGCCCTACCAGGGACTACCCACATCAATATCAAAATTACCCCTACCCAAACCCACAAATTGATCCTGGCAGGATGCAACAGATGGCACAGCCAGCTGCCAGTGCACAGGGGGACAGAGATGTGGCCCAGCAACCAAGGCCAAATGTCTAAACAGGCCCCCCACCTTCGCCACCCCCAACCTACCATGACTTGTAGGTTTTCGTTTTTCCCTTGATGTAATGTTTTGTGTTTTGTACATTATGTTTAATTTTTGGTTTGGACTGTTAAATACTAATGTGCTGATAACATTAGGCCATATGCCATTACTATGGTTATTTGGTATGGCAATAACAAAAAAAAAAAAAAGTAATAAACTTGTTAACATTCACAATGTGTGTCTGTTCATGTTCGTACATGTTCTGTAATGTGTTAGATAGATATAGTAACAAGTACTGGTTAAAAAAAAACAAAAAAAAGGCCAAGCAAACAATCTTTATGAGAACACAACACAACCAAAGCACTACATAGATAAGGCATCATCGTGCCAGGGAGTAGCACCCTGAGGTGTTAGAAAATAAGTTGTAAACACATCACGTACTTTGAATCCGGGAATTGGACGACGGGGTGGGTTTACATGTGTCCTGGGCCTAGACACATTAGCAGACTCCACTTCAGCATCATCATGTGAGGGGCAGTCATGAATTCTTGTGACGTTATGTAGGACAACACAGGCTTTAATAGCTTCATTGACATTAGCTTCACTCAGCTGAATTGCTGACTGTAGGACCCTCCATTTGGCCGTAAGAATACCAAAGGCACACTCCACCAGTCGCCGAGCACGTGATAGGCGAAAGTTAAATATTCTACGCCGGTGGTCAAGGCTTCGTCGTGGATATGGCCTCATGACATGTCTGCTCAATTGAAACGTCTCATCTGCTACAAGAACATAAGGCACCGGTTCCAGATTTGAGTTGGGAAGCTGACGTGGTGGTAGGTCAAGCTCATTATTACGCAGCCGCCGACCCATAATGGAAGAATTGAAGACTCTGGAGTCTCCAGTTCTTCCATAGGCCCCAATATCTACAATTATAAACCTGTAGTGAGTGTCAACCAAAGCCAACAATACTACAGAAAAATATTGTTTATAATTATAGAATTGGGACCCTGAGTTCGGCGGCTTACGCACATGGATGTGCTTCCCATCTAGGGCTCCAATACATTGTGGAAACTGGCATGTGTCCTCAAATCCACGGGAGATACGCAACCAGTCAGGCATTTTGGGCTCCGGCATTACCACATGATGGAGTCTGGTCCAGATTTCGGAACATGTAGACCGTACAATGCCAGAGATTGTGGATTTCCCAATTAAAAATTCTACATGCAGACCAGCATATGAAAGGCCAGTTGAAAGGAAGCTAAAAAAAAAAAAAAAAACAACATGAGTACACAGCCCAACAAACAACAGATACAGTTTCAAACACATTTAAAGTCGAGGAATTCTAAAGTAGGCATGATGGACATTACATTACATGCCAAAGCTTGGTTCCGTAAGCCACAAGCATATAAATGTTTTGGGGAAATGTGGTGGAAATAATTTAAGATAATAGGGCAATAAGAAATAAGGTTCAAGGTCTGTTAAATAAATATGCTGCTTCACACATCATCAACAAATTGGCTTCAGACATACCGTAAGGTGAGGAGTAGACGCTCCTCTGCAGAAATAGCTTTGCACATCCTCGTGTCCTAAAACGTGATCCCAGGGAGCACAATCTCAAGCAAAATATCAAAGGTAGCAAGGCTCATCCGACAATATTGATAGAACATTTCCGGATGGCTACGCAGAGATGTATAGAGACGGTGGAAATGGCCTTTAGATATCCTTCGGAGCAAAAGTGGATGGACCCACATTCGTCTACGCCTCCTCGGATCCACAATCACAGGGTATTGCTCCCCAAAACGTCGGGATATAACCCAATAGAAAAGAACTCGCTCAGTGGTGTTAAAAGTGAGCCTGTCTGTTATGTTTAGCACAAAGCAGAGCTAACCAAATCCAAGCACTGACTGTATGTCAAAGGTAGCAGGCTCACACCTGTTGGAGAGCCCATAAATATAGGGCGGGATGATTTTTTAAATGAGTTTCAGGCCTAAAAACCGTTATTTGTCAATTTTGGAATGGTCAGAAAAAAAAAAAATCGTCAAACGGATGCTTACATGCGATTAAAATCGGATCAATGACGAAAAATCGCATCAAAAACGGATCACTGGTCAAGAAACCTTTGTGCGATTTCGGACCGTTAAAATCGGACCGATTTTTTAATGGTTGTGTGTGACTCCAGCCTTATGCTCATATCAGCCAATGACTCAAAGGTATTCTTTGCAGTATGAGATGCTGTATTGTCAGGCATGAGGATGATTTTGCTACAGATAACGCAGTTCTTTTCTTTTTTTTACAATTGAAGAAAGAGGTCAGTCAGAAACTCTATATACTTTGCCGAAGTAATTTTCACACTTTCAAGGACCCTAAAGTGGCCTACCAGCTCTCCCCATGATTCCGGCCACAAACATGACTCCGCCACCCCCTTGCTCACATCGCAGCCTTCTTGGGACATGGTGGCCATCCACCAACCATCCACTGCTGCACCCATCTGGACCATCCAGGGTTACATGGTAATCATCAGTAAACAAGACTGTTTTATAATTATGACAGAACAAAGGGCTTTGGCCAGAAACACGTCAGAATGGGCACTATCTTTTAATTGTCTGGACAATCCATTTTTAACTATGTGAAATAAAGCTCAGAATCTTTTACCAAAATAGTCATATGGATCCTTTATTCCATTTTTCTGCTTTAAAATTAGTCTTCATGTATATATGGGTGCACTGCAACTGTTTCTGCTTGTGAGCACTGTTTAAGGGTGGCTAAATAGTAGGTTTATGCTCAACTGTAAGCCTCTCGAGGATTCTACGCCTTGAGGTTCACAGGACTCCACAGGACAGGCACAAGCATCTTCAAATACCTATTTGCTGCTTTAGAAGGGTATTTTAGCAGCTGTTTTCTGAATTTGATAATTTTTTCTGGCAGAAACCTTCATCATTATGCCTTTATCTGCACAAATCCGTCTGCGCTTTGCATCAGTGACAAATCTCTACAGTTTGTTGATAACGCTTACGTTTTCATGAAATATCTTACGTTTTCATACCGTATTCAAGGCATTACACTATTTGATGCTTTTCGGCAGCAGAGAGATCCTTTTTTTCTTTACCTTATTGCTTGAAACCTGTGGCCTGCTTAATAATGTCGAACATTCTTCTTAAGTATATTTCCTTTGCTAGGGCTCACCTGCAAAACCAAAGGTGTTTGAAATTGATTTCAATGATTCATTTACCAGAGACACAATACCGTTCATGAGTTTTAATAAAAAAATATTGTGTATTCATGTACCCACCTACCTCCGCTTTCTCCGGGATCCAGCGCTGTCTGGCTCCCCTTCTGAGTGATGTCACAGCAATTCAGATTAGCTGGTTCAATGCATGAGCCAGAAGTCTCTTTTACAATGTAAGCGCATGGAGCCTTGTTCTGATGCTGACCATAAAAACCAGTTTCGAGTTTTGCAACGCACAGTGTGACCATAAGAGTAAGCAGAGTGGTGGTCGTCACCAGCAGAATGTTGCTGAATCCAGGAGAAAACAGCAGTAGGTCAATATATCAATACACTTAAACTACATGCACATGTACACAGAATTAATGAAAAAAATATTTATGGCAGGGCTTCTTTAACTTTCAACATGTATTAAGATTGAGCAGAATACTTTTTGTGAAACTACAAGTGTACATTATCTCACATATTACTCTTCTGCAGGCTTATTTTGGAGGAAGAAGGGAATCATGTGTGACTGGAATCTCACAGGTCACTTCCTCCTAAACCACACAAAAACAAAGAGGATGAAAAGTATGGCCTTGGGCATTCAGTGAACAAGAAGCATTCTTTGAAAGATATGTCAGACCCTTATTAAAAACAGGTTCATTTAATGGGGGCAAGTCTGGTAGTTGTCCTGTATAAGGATACCACTTTGCTATGTATGGTTACAAATCTGTCAGTCATTGCATAAGGATTCACTTACAGTAGTCACTATATATGGAAGCACTGTTGGCAGGCATAGTATACATGAGCATACATTTCCTTTGTATTTTTGTCAAAAAAGTATATACAGTATATATATATATATATATATATATATTTTTTTTTTTTTTTCATTTTTTACATTTCAAAAATCACAAAACGGAAAATGGACTGATGCAAAAGCATGGGCACCCTTCTTAATTACTACCTAGTAGCACCATCCTTTGCAATTATCGCAGCTTTTTGTAGCCAGTCAAGAATCTTTCACTTCTTGTTTGAGGGATATGCATCCATTGTTCCTTGGAAAAATGTTCCATTTCTGTGAGATTTCTGGGTCGTCTTTCATGAACTGCTATTTCGAGATGTAGCAATAGACTTTCAATGATGTTCAGATCAGGGGACTATGAGGGTCATTGTAAAACCTTCAGCTTGTGCCTTTTGAGGTAGTCTATTGTGAATTTTGACGTGCGTACAGGATAATTATCTATTTGTTGAAGCCATTCTCTTTTCACATTCAGCTTTTTTACAGATGGTGTTATGTTTGCATCAACAATTTGTTGAAATTTCATTGAATCCATTCTTCCCTCTACCCATAAAATGTTCCCATGCCATTGGATGCAAAACAATCCCAAAGCATGATTGATCTACCTCCATGCTTAATGGTTGGTGAGATGTTCTTTTCCTGAAATTCTGCAGCCTTTTTTTCTCCACACATACCTTTGATCATTATGGCCAAAGAGTTTTATTCTAACCTCATCGGTTCACAAGACTTGTTTTTAAAATGCATCAGGCTTGTTTAGATGTTCTTTAGGATACTTATGATGCTGAATTTTATGATGAGGATGCAAAAGAAGTTTTCTTCAGATGACTCTGCCATGAAGGCCAAATTTGTGCAGGTGTCTCTGAACAGTAAAACAATGTACCACAACTCCAGCGTCTGCTAAATCTTTCTGAAGGTTTTTGCAGTCAAGTGGGGGTTCTGATTTGCCTCTCTAGCAATCGTACAAGAAGGCTTTGTAGGCAGCTGCTTAGAAGAAACCATGGCTGATGGTTTTTGGCACGTTAGGGGAAGCTGGGTTTCTATAAAGCTGGGAAATTTGCATCACCTGGCCTTTCCTAACGATGATAGTGAACAAGCCACAACCCCAACATGCTAAGTGAGGTCTGAAACCTTGCTTCAAAGTTATCTGAGCAAACAAATCTCCATGAGTGACCAAATTTTTGCACTGGCCCATTTTCCTTTTTGCAATTTTTAACCCCTTTACCCCCAAGGGTGGTTTGCACGTTCATGACCGGGCCAATTTTTACAATTCTGGCCACTGTCCCTTTATGAGGTCATAACTCTGGAAAGCTTCCATGGATCCCGGTTTATTCTGACATTGTTTTCTCGTGACATATTGTACGTCATGTTAGTGGTAAAATTTAATTGATATGACTTGCGTTTATTTGTGAATAAAATGAAAATTTTGAAAATTTTGCAATTTTCCAACTTTGAATTTTTATGCCCTTAAATCACAGAGATATGGCACACAAAAAACTTAATAAATAACATTTCCCACATGTTTGCTTTACATCAGCACAATTTTGGAACCAAAATTTTTTGGTTAGGAAGTTATAAGGGTTAAAAGTTGACCAGCGATTTCTCATTTTTGCAGCACCATTTTATTTTTACGGACCACATCACATTTGAAGTCACTTTGAGGGGTCTATATGATAGAAAATACCCCAAAGTGACACCATTCTAAAAACCGCACCCCTCAAGGTGCTCAAAGCCACATTCAAGAAGTTTATTAACCCTTCAGGTGCTTCACAGGAATTTTTTGAATGTTTAAAAAAATGAACATTTAACTTTTTTTCACAAAAAAATTCTGGTCCAATTTTTTTTTATTTTACCAAGGGTAATAGGAGAAATTGGACCGCAAAAGTTATTGTGCAATTTGTCCTGAGTACGCTGATACCTGATATATGGGGGGGAACCACTGTTTTGGCGCATGGCAGAGCTCAGAAGGGAAGGAGCGCCGTTTGACATTTTCAATGCAAAATTGGCTGGAATTCAGATCGTACGCCATGTCACGTTTGGAGAGCCCCTGATGTGCCTTAACAGTGGAAACCCCCCACAAGTGACTCCATTTTGTAAACTAGACCCCCCAAGGAACTTATCTAGATATGTGGTGAGAACTTTGAACCCCCAAGGGCTTCACAGAAGTTTATAACATACAGCCGTACAATTAAAAAATCATATTTTTTCCACAAAAATGATCTTTTCACCCCCAATTTTTATTTTCCCAAAGGTAACAGGACCCCAAAAGTTATTGTGCAATTTGTCCTGAGTACGCTGATACCCCATATGTGGGTGTAAACGACTATTTGGGCGCATAGCAGCACTCAGAAGGGAAGCAGCGCCATTTGACTTTTTGGCTGGAACTGAGATCGGACGCCATGTCGCGTTTGGAAAGCCCCTGATGTGCCAAAACAGTGGAAACCCCCCAATTCTAACTCCAACCCTAACTCCAACATACCCCTAACCCTAATCTCAGCCCTAACCTTAGCCCTAACCCTAATGGGAAAATGGAAATAAATACTTTTTTATTTTATTATTTTTCCCTAACTAAGGGGGTGATAAAGGGGGGTTTGATTTACTATTTATAGCGGATTTTTATGTTTGGCAGCTGTCGCACGCTAAAAGACACTTTTTATTGTAAAAATAGTTTTTACATCACCACATTTTGAGAGCTATAATTTTTCCATATTTTGACCCACGGAGTCATGTGAGGTCTTATTTTTTGTGGGACGAGTTGACGTTTTTATTGATACCATTTTCGGGCACATGACATTTTTTGATCGCTTTTTATTCTGATTTTTGGGACGCAGAATGAACAAAAACCAGCATTTCATGAATTTCTTTTGGGGGTGCGTTTACACCGTTCCGCGTGTGGTTAAATTGATACAGCGGTTTTATTCTTCAGGTCAGTATGATTACAGCGATACCTCATTTATGTCTTTTTTATGTTTTGGTGCTTTTATGCAATGAAAACTATTTTATATAAAAAAATAATTATTTTTGCATCGCTTTATTCTGCAAGCTATAACTATTTTATTTTTTCGCTGATGATGCTGTTTGGTGTTTTTTGCGGGACAAGATGATGTTTTCAGCGGTACCATGGTTATTTATATCTGTCTTTTTGATCGCGCGTTATTGCACTTTTTGTTTGGCGGTATGATGATAAAGAATTGCTTTTTGCTTCGTTTTTTTAAGGGGTTAACTTAAGTGGTTAACTAGTGGGATAGTTTTATAGGGCGGGTCGTTACGGACACGGCGATACTAAATATGTGTACTTTTATTGTTTTGGGTTTTTTTATTTCCAAAAAAATGAATTTATTGGGGAACATTTTTTTTTTATTTAGCGATTTTTTTTATAAATTATTTTTACACTTTTTTTTAACTTTATTACATTGTCCAAGGGGGGACATCACTATGTCAGGTCGCTGATCTGACAGTTTAGACAGCACTCTGTCAGATCGGCGATCTGACTGGCGCTGCACAAGGCTTCCTCATGCCTGCTTTGAGCAGGCAGTGAGGAAGCCAGCTCCCTGCAGGCCCCCGAAGGACCTTGTGGCCATATTGGATCACGGGGCCTGCAGGGAGGAGGACCCTCGGAGCTGTGCAGCACTTCGCGTCGCTCCGGGGGTCGCATGGAAGCACGGAGGGAGCCCCCTCCCTGCTCGCTTCTCTCCTATGCCTCCGGTACACTGCGATTATGTTTGATCGCAGTGTGCCAGGGGTTAATGTGTCAGGGGAGGTCCGTGACTGCCCCTGAGACATAGCTGATTATCACAGCTGACACCCGGCACTGACACCCGGCCGCGATCAGCCGTGCTCCCCCCCGGGGGCGCCGCTGATCGCTATGATGTACTATCCTGTCCTTGCGAATTAAGTCCCAGGGCACATGGACGAGATAGTACGACATATGGCAGAAAGAGGTTAAGCTGTAAAAAATAACTATATATATATATATATATATATATATATATATATATATATATACACTATTTTTTTCCTAAAATACAAAGGAAATGTATCATCTTTAACTTTACAGATAATTTCATCTTCAACTTGCTTAACTCTTCACAATAACAATAATTTTTACCAGGGGTACCCAAACTTTTACATGCCACTGCAATATATTGCATGAATGGAAAGAGTCCAAGTTCTTACCTAATAAAGAATACAGTGTATACAATATACATTGTGTAACATCTTTGCTAAATGCACTTTATGGAATTTTAACAACTTTACATCTCCAATAACTTCTCCAAATACACAAATAACGTTACATCGAAGCATGTCTTATAATGAAATAACCAAAGAATAATAAAGAAAAGCAATATGAAGGATAAAATGCAGATAATATCTAAATTCCACACATTGTTCCCTTACATACAAAAACCCGAAGATCCTTATTATTTTTCTTTATATTTTCTGTCCTCACAAGAACATGACTAGGAGTTTGACGGAACTGCTGTATAATAATTCTCTCAATTTTGAAAATAGGTGGTAAAATGCAATTATGATCTGTATAGTAATTAATGCGCCTTCTCAGTTTCTATGGAATTGATTGTTACCTTAATACACATTTTCACCCTCCTCATATGAATGTGAAACTAGTCCTTCCAGCATCAGAATGTAACTGACACTTGACAAGCTTGGCTTTGTAATGCACCCTTCTTATTTACCATATAAACAGGCCCTTGGAGTCAAGTTAAATGCAGAAAAGGCAGCATTCCACTGACTTTATTACTACTGCCAAACTGTAAAACTGCCTGTGCCGCTCAAGTCTTTTCTTTAAGGAATGTCTTTCTAATGGGAAAAGAAGCGAGGGAAGATCTTCATAAGAGTTACAATCAAGTCCGACATGGCCTCCTGTTGCTTAGAATCCTTACCTTGCTCTTACAGGAGTATTGCCAAGGAGAAACTCTATTCAGAGTACAACTATCCTGGCTATAGCCACAAACAATAGAGCTGATGATACATTATAATAGAGCTCTGATATTAGCTATTAATGCAACAATCAATTCAGGCACTGCCTTTTCAGTTGCCCTAATAGGGCTGGCACCAAGCAAAGTCGCATTGTTCTTCTTTTCTACTAGCTTACCATTCACTCTGTAATTGAAGTCTGCCTTGTACTTAACCCCATAGCTACACAAGATCCTGCCGTGATTTGCAAACTACAGTTCTGCTACCTGTGGCCGTACGCGGAGATTGAAGCTGCGCGTATTATCCTATAAACAAACGATTCTCTGATTTTGTATGAGTGTTTGTGCTGGAGAAGCAATTGTCCTCATTTACTTTGTTGTAAGACTGCTGTGATAAGAGAAACAATCCAGACTTCATTAGTGGTTGTCGGTCTGCTCATCTGAAGTTAGGATATTTCCATCATCTAATAATATTTCTCATGATATACTTGATCCAACATTAAATTACGCCATATTTGAATAGCATGGGCGGCACGATGGCTCAGTGGTTAGACTTCAACCGCTAATGAAGTCTGGATTGGTCCTGGGTTCGAATCCCACGAAGGACAACGTCTGCAAGGAGTTTGTATGTTCTCCCCATGTTTGCGTGGGTTTCCTCCAGGTACTCCGGTTTCCTACCACACTCCAAAGACATACTGATAGGGAATTTAGATTGTGATCCCCATCAGAGACAGTAATGATAATGTGTGCAAAATTGTAAAGCGCTGCAGAATATGTTAGCGCTATATAAAAATAAAGATTATTTATTATTATTTAATAGCACTGCTGTCATTTCACCTCCAATGTTGGGTAAAGAGAGAATGTTACTTCTGATGAATGCTGAGTGTCCGATACAGATAACGAGCAAGTGACAGCAGTGTTAGTAAATAAAACAGCACCAAGAAAAGTCTAAATGAAGGCGGGTGTCACAGCCTCTCGATAAAATACTATTTTTACAACCAAGTTATCCTGATGATGTCATAGATGAGCAATGCTGCATGTGTTCAAGACTGCGAGCTGCTTCACTAGAGAGACCTCAGTGACAGCCTTCATATTGTTTAAGGTGTTGAACCACTAAACTAGAACAAATATGGCCAACCTAAATTTAACCCTACAATGGAGAATACATAAAATTAGGGAATGAGTAATACACTCAGTCATAAATATGGTATACTTAGCACTGGGGCACGAAAGATCTGTAGAGGATAAGGGCAGTAATTCAAGAGACTGTAAGGGTGTGTGCAAACGCTGCGGAATCCGCTGCGGATTAATCCGCACGAATTTTGCGAAAACCGCAGATAAACCGCAGGTCAAAAGACCTGCGGATTATCTGCGGTTTTGTCCTGCGGATTCACCATCTCCACAATGGTGGAGATAGGAACCCGCTGCGGATTCCGCAGAAAGAATTGACATGTCAATTCTTTCTGCGGTTTCAAAACCGCAGCAAATCCGCGCGGATTTTTCCGCAACGTCTACACAGTGGTTTTTTTTTACCATTCATTTGAATGGTACTGTACACCGCAGCTAAAACTGCTGCGGGTCCACAGCGGCCAAAACCGCTGTGGAAACGCAGCAGAATCCGCAGCGTGTGCACATACCCTAAGGTGAATCATGGCAGAAATAGGGCCATGGGTTGCCTCTATACAGCAGAAATCTGTAATATAGAATCTGGACCGGTTGCACACTCACAATGGAATCTGTATGAAGATGATGCAGTTTTGATATGGCATCTTGCCTTTGGTACACACTTTGGGATTTTTTTAAGTATTAGGAAAAGTTTCACCTCTATAGTGAATAATAACTAAAGACATAAATGTAAGGAAGTTTGCTCTGCCCTGAAAGATGGGTGGTAGGAAAGCATCCAAGATTAATCGTCAAGGTGAGTGAAAGAGAAGGGTGAGAAGCTATACGTGCAGACACGACTTCTCTGTGCTAAGTAAGCAGCCTCAGATATAAGCCCAATGGAAGCTTACAGAACTGGCTGTCACGCTCGCGCCTTGGCTGAATGGCGCGAGCCGGGGGTTGTGGCCCCACTGTGCCACAGACCAGACTACCCTGGAAGGGGCGTGACTGCGACAGCTACCTTGGTCTTCACTGGAGCCTCTGATGGTGAGGTCAGGCTTGTGCGGCAGGTAGCTGCTGGGTGCCACTCCAGGGTGGTGTCTGGCTGTGGCTGCTGATCCCACTCGGGAACAGGACACCTGGACAGGTGCGAGTGACAAGCAGGCTGAGACACTGGGCAAGCAGGCACGGCTTGGTACACTGGCAGGCAGGCACAGCTTGGAGACACGGCTTGGAGACACTGGGCAAGCGGGCACGGCTTGGAGACACTGGGCAAGCGGGCACGGCTTGGAGACACTGGGCAAGCGGGCACGGCTTGGAGACACTGGGCAAGCGGGCACGGCTTGGAGACACTGGGCAAGCAGGAGTGGTATATGAGAGAACCGGTTTGGACCTGTTCACACAGGAGATGCAGGTATGGATCTAGGCAGGAAGGTGTGGTATATGAGAGAACAGGTTTGGACCTGTTCACACAGGAGATGCAGGTATGGATATAAGCAGGAAGGTGTGGTATATGAGAGAACAGGTTTGGACCTGTTCACACAGGAGATGTAGGTAGGCAGAGCCGCAGGAGTGCGGAGCAGGCAGAGCCGCAGGAGTGCGGAGCAGGCAGAGCCGCAGGAGTGCGGAGCAGGCAGAGCAGCTAGGGAGCCGTGCAGACAGAGCGGCTAGGGAGCCGTGCAGATGCACAGATAAAGAGGACACAAGGAAAGACACGGCAGGGAAGGAACCACAAACAAGGAGACTGACAGACAGAGGTAAGACTGAGTTCAGACAGAGGCACAGGGACAAAGACTCAGGGGCCAGGATATTCAGCCTCCCGGCAGGCAGACAGGGTACAAAGCAAGACTAGAGAATCCTCCAGAGAAGGAGACAAACAGAACAGGGCCTGGCTAGCTCAGCAGCGGAATACTAACTGAGTATAGACATTGCTCAGGCAATGTTTCAGTGGGAGTGGCGAAACTAAATAGTCAAGGGCTCCAGGTGGTTGGTCAGGGACAGATTACACAGGTGCACCCAGACCGCATAAGAACCAGAGAGTTCAGGCGCCGCCCCCCTACACACACAGTCAGGAAACATGGAGAGCAAGCAGGAAAACAAGAGGCATAGCACATGGAGCTCAGGGCTGGCAACAGACAGATTTCACAGCATGGTTTGAAGGAGAAAGTAAGTTGGTGCGCTGGGGATGGGAGGCCATGCCGTGATGCCAGCAGGGTTGTTACACTGGCACATTACATATGTGGCCATGCCAGGAGGCAAGAGCCTGATATTTGCCACTGTCAGGATGGAAGTCCAGACCTCCATCTACCATAGGGACACATTGTAATGAAACATATACTGTAAGGTATACATTTCTTTGCAGTATTTTTCTGTATAGTCCAGTGCAGTATTTCTATACAGAGGACTATAGCATGAAAACCTGCCAGACGGAGGACGAAAAAATCCATGTTTGGTCTCGGTTTGGTGAATGTTATGGCAACATCGCTGTATATGTCAGGAAAAGCTCACGTTTAAGGCCCCGTCACACACAGCGATCTCGCTGATTTTGTGACACCACAGCGATCTCACCAGCGAGACCGCTGTGTGTGACGAGGATCAGCGACCGGCCCCCCCACCAGGTATCGCTGATCGTGCACTATCATCCTGGGCCATTTTTTGATCGTTGCTCTCCCGCTGGCCAGTGCGCATCGCTGCGTGTGGCAGCGGGAGCCAAAGATCAGCGAGGCTCCCAGCGCTCAAAGCAGGCACTGGGAGCTGGTATCTAAGGTAAATATCGGGATGCACCAGCGATCCTGACAAGGTTGTATCGTTGTCGGGATCACTGGTGCATTTTTAAGTGTAACGGTACCCTTACTGTAGGCTAAAAGCACAAACACAATGTATACCTTGCTTAGAAGTCTTTTTACATGGGTAGATAAAAGTGCTTGGAACCACTGAAGACAACCTTACAACTATTATGAGGGTCTTATATGAACAATTTCTGGTATAAAATCCTTTACATACGGTAATAGTCTGCAACACATCACCTGTTTACTCAAAGGGATATGCTGCCAACAAGGCTAACTACTGTGCGTGCATAGAACATGCAATCATTGTCAAATAAGCATTTTATCTTTTACCATTTGATTGCTGGGACTGTATACACTAGACGATGATCTGCAGTATGAGAGGCTTATCTATACTTTTCAATGGAAGTAATCTTTGGCCAACTCCTTCTACAAAGTTTTATGTAACTTTTAGGTTGACTGCACACAGTACAGTGATGTTGGAGCAAGTGCCCCTCCGGGTGCTGTGTGAATCAAGTCATAGGAAATCTAACCTATTAATGTAGCCTAGGTTACATTGTTTCATGTGAGATCAGTGAATAGAGCCGGAGTCACATAAAAGCTGATTCACCTCATTACAGGGAAATGTAATGTAGATATCAGTGTACAAGCTTTGGGTATTTGTTCAGTACTACTTGAGAAGCACTCAGACTCTTTGTCAGGATGTACTTTAGTCACATAAACCACTGGCTTGCTGCTACACACTGCTGAATTGTTCACATTACAATGAGTCAGTATTATTATAAAATAACAAATAATACTTTCCTCTTAGAGAAAAATCAGTCATACTTACAATACACACACTCAGATAGATAGATAGATGGATAGATAGATAGATATAGATGACAGGCAGACGGTCATGGCCGAAAATGTTGGCACCATATACAGAAAAAGAAGAATTTATCCCAATTATTGCAATTACACGTTTTGATATACATGTTTGTTTCCTTTGTGTGTATTGGAACAACAAAAAAAAAGAAAAAAAGATAATGGGACATCTTTCCACAAACCCCCCAAATGGACAGGACAAAATGTTTGGTTACACACCCTTTGAACAAATAACTGCAAATAATCGCTTCTTATAACCAGCAACAAGCTTCTTACAACTGGAATTTTGTACCACTCTTATTTTGTAAACTGCTCCAGATCTCTCATATTTGAAGGGTGCCTTCTCTGAACAGCAATTGTAAGATCTTTCCACAGGTGGTCAATGGCATTTAGATCCGGACTCATTGCTGGCCGATTCAGAACTCTCCCACGCTTTGTTTCCATCCATTTTTGGGGGCCTCTTAGGGCATGTTTGTGGTCACTGCCCTACTGGAAGACCTATGACCTAGAATACAAACCCAGTTTTCTGACACCGGGCACTACACTGCGACCAAAAATCCATTGGCAATCTTCAGGCACAGTCAAGGCACCCAGAGTCAGAAGAAGCAAAACAACCCCAAAACAAGTATGAACCTCCACCATATCTAACTGTTCTGTGTTCTTTTCTTTGTAGGCCTCATTCCGTCTTTGGTAAACAGTAGAATGATGTGCTTTACGAAAAAGGTCTACCTTGGTCTCATCTGTCCACAAGATGCTTTCCAGGAGGAGCTTGGCTTACTCACGTGCATTTCAGAACACTACAGTCTAGATATTTTTTATGTCTCCGTGTTAGCAGTGAGGTCCTCCTGGCACTCCTGTCATAGCGTGTCATTTCATTCAAATGTCGACAGATTGTTCTTACTGACACAGATGCACCCTGAGCCTGCTGGACAGCTTGAATTTCTTTGGAGCTTGATTGGGGCTACTTATCCACCCTTTGGACTGACCTGTGTTGCAACCTTTCATCAATTTTTCTCTGCAGTCCACATTCAAGGAGATTAGCTACAGTGCCATGGGTTATAAACTTGATTATGTTGTGCACCGTTGACAAAGGAACATGAAGATCTCTGGAGATGGATTTGTAACCTTGAGATTGTTGCTATTTTTCAACAATTTTAGCTCTCAAGTTCTCAGGCATCTTCTCCTCTTTCTGTTCTCCATGCTTAGTGTGGAACGTACAGACACAATGCAAAGACTGAGTCAACGTCTTCCTTTTTTATCTGGTTTCAGATGTGATTTTCATATTGCCCACACCTATAACTTGTCGCAGGTTAGTTTGAATGAACATCACATCGCCATGTTAAACATAGGTACGCATGATGCATGCGCACGATGCACTGCGCAAAAAAACGCTAATGTGAAACCAGCCTAAGCTGTGCATAACGCCACTCACACCCCTGATTGGCAGCTTCCTGTGTGCACTGTGCATTGTAAGCCAACACTCAATCCGTGGTGGAGGTGGGTTTACATAGATTAGCTAGACTGGCTTACATGCGAAAATGCAAAAACTGGTTGTGCAGTGATAATCTCCTGCTGATCAAACACTGATTGTATCTATACTACAGCAAGATGCTGAGCAAGAGAAACATCACTGGAATCAGACTCTCTACCCTAATATTATGCTTCTCTCAGATTAAATAGCTAAAACCTGCAGACAGATTCCCTTTAACTTTTCATATATGGCGATCGCAACACTTTCACATATGTAAAAGCAATTTTCTAAAACTCCAAATTAATTTTAATTATGACAATTATCTAGCATCTATCATGAACTAAAATGATTGTTAAAGATCAGTTACACAAATCAATTATTACTAAATATGATCAATATTATGGCACCTGGATTTCATGATTAATTATTAAGTGAGCAAATGGTAAAAGACAAATACATAACATCACTTGGGATCATTTGACTATACTTTGTTACACAGGATGAGACAATAATAATTCCCACCCTCCCTGCATCCTCCACAAGAGAATACAAGTTGTCTTGATGCATTTCATAACTGAAAAGGAGGCCTAGTTATTCCTAGCAACGTAACACAGTTAATCCTAATCATACGAGGCCGAAAATTAAATGTGATTAGTTGCTGTGGGCAACAAAACCACCTTTGCTTTAATACGTGCTTGATTCATGAGGAACTAAAATGCTTCTTGAAGGGATCTGCTGCATAGACAGAATTAGCCCATCGCCAGGTTCTTGTTAATTAAGTTCATTTTAGTTTTTTTTTTTCAAGTCTATATAAAAATCCTTAGAAGTTTCATTATACTTTACACATTTTATACAGCATTTACAACATTATACTATCACGCAGCAAGAAATCCTGTACAACAACCTATAGCATCACCAAGTGTCAGGTGAGAACTGAGAAGCAATCTCATTTGCCCCAAATTTTAGTGATTTAAACAGGTTCTTCCAGAAGAAATCTATTGACCTGCCTAACTTCTTTGCCAGTGTATTACCAGTGACAATAAACAGTGACATATTGCAAGAGAGGCAGAATCTCATTTTACAGCCATGTGGGGATGAATAAGGAGTAGAGAGCGGCTGCCGGCTAGATCTGAGAAACTCATCCTTCAGACGAATGTAGTAAACATCGGCGTGCTGTCCGTAGGCAAAACGGATAGCATATGGCCAGCACACAGACTAATGCAAGTCAATGAGGTGGCTCAAAGGAACGACCATGGTCCACGTGTCACATATAACAGCCTATTTATTATACTCATTGGTTTAGTTAAAAAAAATAGACACCATCCAAGTGGCTTGTTTTAAATTAATAAATTGCAATTATTAACACAGGAAACTGTATTTGGCCTTTTAATATTTATTAAATTGTTGATGCAAAAAAAATATGTCAAGCGGATGTAACAAACTGACATATGGATGATAAATTGTTTTTTTTCTGGATAGAAAAAGACCATTTTACAAACTCGTGCCATCGAAGTCCAGCTTTTCATATATTGTAAATTACAAGTGTTATGGAAGCACAATTGGGGCAATGTGTGTTCTTCATCACTAAAAGTAACAGGTCCTTTTCATGTTATATCAGGACATGCCAACTGCAGAGAAATGCACATCTACAGGTGCAACACCACTATCTCACTATGACATCAATCAATAATTAATAAATCCCTTCTGGCCAAACACCTTTTTCTTCCAAAGCATATAACAGAGAAAGAGAATGTGACAGATGTCAGGTCTCTCATTTTCTGCTAGAATGGGAGACTATTTATCTGACACTGCTAGAGTAGAGGGAAATATGGCTGGCTTGGTTGATATGTGCTACTACGCTGACACTGTAAGGTGGCTATGGCTCATAATTTATGAGAAAACTGTGTCTGAAACAGATATGGAGGACTGTGCCTGTAATAAGGGACGGTGTATGGTAGAGCCATAAAGCAAAATGGAACAATTACAGAGGTACTAATATAGAATGGTCAAAGTGGCCATACGCCCGCATTGAACTTTTCCTCCCACCTCTCATCCAACACAGTTCAATAATCTACAATCCAGCTTGTGTTCCCACACTCTACTTAAACTGCCCTAACCAAAATTACAACAGCCAATAATTTAAATTCCTCCTCCTTGACCTATCATCAACCTTTGACACTGTTGACCATTTCCTGCTACTACAGATCCTCTCTTCCCTTGGCATCAAAGATCTTGCCCTTTCCTCCTTTTACCTCACTTATTGTACATTTAGAATCTCTCATTTCCACATCACCTCCTCATTCAGCCATCTCTCTGTTGGTGTCCCTCAAGGCTCTGTCCTGGCAACCTTACCCTTTTTTATCTATTCCTTTGGCCTGGGACAACTCATATAGTCTCATAGCTTCTAATATGAAAAATTGAGAATACTTAGTGCATAAATTGGCCAATTCATGTGTGGAAGTAGGACCTGTGTTCAGTTCCTTCATCAAACCTGCAAAATTTTAGAAAAAAGACAGGACTTCATAGAACACTATTTAGAACAAGTTAAACAGTGTTACTCATTGATTCCCTGTTGATTCCTTGATAGTTAGTTGGGTATACACCTAATGAGGTCGACACAATACCTATACATGTGTTAATGGTATAGACCGAAGCAGCTCCTGGCGTCCCCTTGTTCCAGAATCACATTTCGTTCATATACAACATCCAAGACGTACACTCAAAAATAGAGATTATAATGCCATACTTCTCATCCTCCTTTGTGAGGGCCTCTTCATGACATTGCCTATGTAGTGTCCAGATGGAGACTGGGGACATAAATGGAGCAATGGAGGTCTATCCTCTTCAGTGATGGGTTTCACCTTCAAGTGGGAAGAGGCCTTCATGAGGGAAAATCACAAGTTTCCTACTCCTAGGATTATGGTGTGACATAATGTAGCTGGACCCCTCTAGTCTTCATTCCAGGTATACTAACATTTTGGCGTTACATTGATTTTGTCATAGGACGAGTGGTGCGGCCATTTCTCCAACGTGTCTCAGGGGCTGTTTTTCAACACAACACCATGCTGCATGTTGTTTCTATTATTGTTGCCAACATTCATAGCCTAAACGTGCTACACCATGGACTGCAGCATGACCAGACTTATCTGCTATCAAGCACATCTGCAATTGCAAAGGGTGCAGGCAGCACCAGGGCTTGATGATTTGCTTGCCCAAGTGCATCCAGCACAGCAGAACATTCCTCAGACAACCATTAATAACCTCACTGATAGTTTGCAAAGGTGTAGAAGGTGTGTGTATTTCTGCTCAGGGCTCTGATACTTTATTACGAATAATTCAAAATGTTTTAATAATTGTTCCAACATTTGCATATAATTAACATAGCATTATCATATCATAACATGTCTATTGAGTCAGTGAGTTTCATAATTCCACAACTTTTCCTACTTGATGCTGGAATATCAATGTTGAGGAGTTTCAAAGTAGTTTGTGAAAAAAGGCATATTTGTTACTGATTCCTGACATTTTTTTGAGTAATGAGACAGAATAGACCTGTCGTAGTAGCATCCTGCTGCTTGTTCTCACAAATATCAATGAAAAGGATTTATCCATCCACAAAGTTTTATTTTGAGAACAAAAATCCCTAAATGCTCAAAAATAAATAAATAGAGAATACTTTACTTATTGATCCTCTCCCCTCCTGCTGATCTCCTGGCTTCCTTTATCGGCAGGTGAATGCTGCAGTCATTCACTAGCTGTACAGTCTGTTTCAGGAGTAAAGACATGATAGTCACACTACCATAAAGTACAGCCGAGTGCTATGTAAAACATTGCATAGCATTCGGCACAGGGTTATTCTATGGGGCAGCTCAGATCTGCGATTATTTTCTCATGCCAATTCGGGATGAGAGAACAATTGCAGCATGCTGCAACTGGCAGCGAGACTCGGCTCACTCGCACTCATACAAGTCTAGGGTGCAAGTGAAGCATCGCACTGTATTCAGTTATCACCCGAGTGCAGTGCGATATACGCCAACGCCAGCAGCAGAGGAGATGGAGAAAATATGCAGCAGAGCAGGAGCCGAGGGACATTAGTATATCGCATCCGATGCTATATGCTAGTGTTACTCAGGCATTACTGTCAATTTCTTTCCTCAGATGGTATGTTGGTCAGTGCTGCTGCTATTGATTAGCTGAAGCAAATAAATGCCCATCCAGCTGGAATAGAAAGCATAGAGACTGACAAAGGGCCCAGATAGCACTTGAAGAAGATAGGCAGGCAATCAGTAAGGGTGAATATACTCTTTTTTTTCCAAATTCATCTTTTCTTTAATTCAAACCCTGGAAGCTTTTTATTAAAGGGGGTTTTACCGATTTGGTGACGTAGCAGTGATATCCCTAGCGATATCGCTATGTGTGATACTTACCTCCGACAGGCTCCCCCGCTGTCTGTCGCTGATCGCGCGAGATCGCGCAGCTCAATTTCTCGTCGGGCACTTCCTGCTGAGCTTCCTGTGGCGCCGACGAGCGACGTGTGGAGGCGGGCGGGAGGACGTCAGGATCGCCATGTCTGAAAGGTAAGTATCGTCCGCTGTATCGCTGTGAGATCTGCCTGTGTGACAGCTCACTAGCGATCATTTAGCGATGCACCAGCGATCCTGACCGGGTAGTATCGTGGTCGGGATCGCTGGTGCATCACTAAATGTAAAAGGGCCTTAAGTCCGTGTCCTTTAATAATTTATTCTCACTGTAATATAGGCCCCACATCACATCTTTAAGCGTTCAACTGTAATATTGTCATGCCTCCTAAAATATATTGTCAAAGCTCTAGACTAATGTTAGATAATAAATAAACCTTTGGAAAAGTCATAGATTATTAACCAACACAATACTATATACAAAACTTGTCAATAGTCCTCCTAAGTAATATTAGGAACAGGCCATACATTGAACCAGCAAACACACCTGCTGAGATGACACTAACTAAATATGTGACAAACCTCAGTGAAAACACAGGTGGAGCTACTTGCATTTTGAGTACGTTAACCAGAGCGGGATCAAAGCCTGGCATTGTTTGATCATGTGAATCAACAGGGAAATAATGTCTGAAGGAAAATAACTCCAAATAATAATCCTTCTATAGTTTCACTGGTGAGATGTTAGCTTTCTTTGTCTTTATGTCTCAACCCTTTCTCCACCACACCTTAATTCTTTCAAAGTTATATAGAGATGTAGAAATTAGGTGGTTGTACCTATGAGAAAAAGTGCCAAATTACACAAGTCCAATAACTGAAAAATTCAAAGTCATTCAAACTGGACGAGCAAGCTCAATGTTGGTTAGATGCCCTCTGGTCAGAGCATTCAGTCTGCAGGTGCGCTTACCGGTTACCACCTGATTTACATGATATTTTGCTGGAGGGGATGTATGCAAAGCAGGTAGCATAATGAGACTGGTATACCTTACCATTTCATTTGGATTTCTCTACAAAAAACTGGGTTTCCATATTATCCTTTACTAGATACTTCATCATTCAAGATAGTTTCTTTTGATGTGTTTTTTTTACTATTTTGTGAGTATACGCAGAATAGAATTTAAAGGGGGAGGTAAATCCACTATAAATAGTGGATAACTTTCAATCTTGGGGAAACCACTTTAAATGTATCCAAATTTTACAACTAATAATTCAATTGAAAGAGTAAGAAACATCCCTTTGTATATGGGATTACTTGATTTTTCAGAACAACCTTCTAAACAAATTTTCAATTACGAAAATGAATATTATCTGAATATTCGCGAGTGTCTCAGATTATTTTACCTGGTTCTTATGACATGTTCACATATGGAGTAAGTGTTGTGGATTTTCAGGGCAGCTTCTGTGTCTGTTATCACCAAAGTACTCTACCTTTGTAAGAAAACCTTTCTAAGGCCGGTTTCACATTAGCGCTTTTTAAGCGCACGCACGGCCGGGGGTAGCTCCGCCCCCGAGCCGGCTCTCTGCCCGGCATGCCCGCCCCTTGCTTGTAGCGCCGCCTACTAGCGGACAGCGGCGCCTGCGATCGGCGCACCCTATCTTTAGCATAGTTTGATTTTGGCGCGCACGGCGCACCGTCAAAAGTGCGCAGCGCAGGTCAAAGCACAACTAGCGCACGGCCTGCGCACGATCTGCTAAAGATAGGGTGCGCCGATCGCAGGCGCCGCTGTCCGCTAGTAGCCGGGGCTACAAGCAAGGGGCGGGCACGCCGGGCAGAGAGCCGGCTCGGGGGCGGAGCTACCCCCGGCCGTGCGTGCGCTTAAAAAGCGCTAATGTGAAACCGGCCTAAGGCCGCAGCGTGTGGGTCCGCAGATTTAGCTGCGTTGTACAGTGCCATTGTTTTAAATGGTAATCTTAAAAACACTGTGCACATGCTGCGGATTTTTCTGCGCGGATTTGCTGCAGGTTCAAATCCACAGCATGTCAATTCTTTGTGCGGAATCCGCAGTAGTTTAACACCTTCTCCATTGTAGAAGTGTGAAACCGCAGGCTAATCTGCAGGTAAACCGCATGTCTTTTGACCTGAGAATTTACCTGCAGATTTTTCCAAATCCATGTGGAAAAATCCGCAGAACCTAAAACTACGTGTGCACATAGCCTAAGGTAACTTTTAGGCCATATGCTCACATTCAGTATTTGGTGAGTTTTTTACCCCAGTATTTGTAAGCCAAAATAAGGAGTGGGTGATATATGCAGAAGGGTTGCAAATATTTCTATTATGCTTTTCCTCTGACTGTTCCACTCCTGGTTTTGGCTTACAAATACTGGGGTAAAAAATTAATCAAATACTAAATGTGAGCATGTGGCCTTACACAGAAAATATTCTACTCACTTTTCATCAGTATTTGCAAGCCAAACAGAGTTTAAAAACACACAGGCTAATTTACTAAAGCTATCCTCCATACACTGTGAACTTAAGACTAAACAGTATTATAATGTGCCACCTTTAACAGAATAGCAAACAGCCCCAGATTTCTAATTCCTGACAGTGCGATTTCTGTTTTTTTCTTCCCCTTCTTCCCAGAGCCGTAATTTTTTTTTTTACTTTTCTGTCCACATTGCCATATGTGAGCTTGTTCTTTCCAGGACACTTAGTATCTTTGAATGACGTATTAGAAAACAGAAATTAAAAATCCATGTTGTGTTTCACCGCTCCGCCATACTCACCCAGCCTCCGCTCCCACGCCGCAGCCTCTCTCCACCCAAAGGCCGCGGCGGTCACCTGAGACGGGCTCGCGACCGATGCCTTCCCTGCATGCTATGCGCATGCGCCATAGGCCGCGCCTCCCTCCTGCTTCTTATGCTCCGGCTGTGCCCTGACCCGGAAGCACCTTTGGACCAATGGCTGACCAGACGGGGCCATATCAGGCTGTTTCCCCGAGGGAGGCGCCTGATCGTTGTGTTTCCTAACACTCTGGCCTCGCTTCATCGTGTGCACTCTGCTCCTGCAGTTCCAGTGTCGGCTGCTCCTCGCAGCAGCTTCTCAGTCCTGCTTCCCGTGTTCCTTGTTCTCTTCCGCAGTTCTGTCTCCAGTGTTCCTGCCATCCTACTCCAGTCCTGCTTTCAGTGTTCCTGCCGTCCTACTCCAGTCCTGCCTTCAGTGTTCCTGTCATCCTACTCCAGTCCTGCCTTCAGTGTTCCTGCTGTCCTACTCCAGTCCTGCCTTCAGTGTTCCTGCCGTCCTACTCCAGTCTCAGTCTTACTCCGGTCCATCCTGAGCCACCCCTCTTGGTACCGGCTACCGTGGTACTCGAACCCCTGGGCCTGCTCCTAACGGTCCCTGTATAGGGGTCGGTTCCACCTGGCAGCTCGCCCGGGGACCCTCGGTGCCACGGTCCAGAGGGTCAACTCCCGGATGTTCCTGCTCCAGACCACCCACGCTAACATTCAGTGAAATTACGCAAAAATACCGCAATTGTTTTTTTTGGGTTTTGCATTTTATAGTGTTCATTGTGCAGTAAAGATCACCTGGCGATATAGTTCTCCAGGTTAGGATAAATACAGTGATTTCAAACTTGTATAGCTTTTGTTTTTCGTTGTGGCAAAAATAAAATTTGAAGATTAATAAAAAAAGTTTGCTTGAATCGCTGTTTCAAGACACATGACCTTTTCATTTTTCAGTTGATAGAGCTGTGCAGTTTTCTTTTTTCAACGTGAGATGACAATTTAATTGATGCTGTTTTTGGACAGATAACACATTTCAATTTCTTCTTACTGCATTTCTTGTGAGGTGGCAACAAAAAAAAACGCTCACAATTCTGGTGTTTCGATATTTTTTTTTCTCGTTACTCTGTTTACTAATTGGGTTAATTAATGTTATATTTTGATAGACTAGACTTTTACAAAGGTGGAGATACCACATATGTTTATTTCTTTTAAATTGGGGAAAAGGGTTTGCTATTCAGTATGTTATTTTTTTTTTATACTTTTCAAAACTTTTAGTAATTTAGTTTACTTTGCAATTCTCTAACAAGATTTCAACATACGATAGTCCAATCACTTATGCTATATACTGTAAATACCAAAATATTGTATTAAATAGTAAAATCACAGTTTTCATGGAACTGTCATGGCAAATCAATAGAACCCTGCAATCACATATATTTTACAGGCTGAAAAAGTGCTAGAGAAAAACATTAAAACAATTAACATGCACAGCAATGTTAAAATGACTTGCTGTACATATGGGAAGTGGCTAAAAGAAATGGCTATTCTTATGGCAATATCAAACACTACTTTATATATAGAATGTAAAAAAAAAAAAACACAAGTGGCTTTGCTGCCCCAAATAGACATGAAAAAGACACCAGTAAAAACACAGCAGGTAGTTTCCTACTTTACAAACCATACAGGTATCTATCTCATTAATGGAAAGTCGGCCTTCACTAAAAACAGGTTTTATCACTGAATACAAATTTCAACATTGAGTTGAGTTTGAAAGATCAGTCCAGAAAGAGAAAGAAGTAGATTTCTCTGATACCATATATTTTCCAGTGTATTATTGATTTATAAATAAAAATGAAGGTGTCACGAACAGCGCCCACGCGCTTCTCTCACTCACTCATCCACTCACTTATCGCAACTGGCTGACAATGAGCTAAGCGCACGCCACAGGGAGTCAACAGTGCATCCACGCTACGCTTGTTGCTGCCGCTACTCGCCATTTTGATAGGCCAGTGAGATGCTTGCCCTGGGTAACTCACTAGCACATCTAGCTTTCCTAAGCACCTGATAGGCACCTGTCTTGCGCTCTGGCAAACACAGGGTAACATAACCAGGCTATATTTTCACTCTTCAGGCTTGTGGGTATGTTTAGAGCAGCAAAGAACAAACTTACTACATTTTAGATTTAATAGACAAAACATAAAGTACAGTGCTTATATAAAAGACAAAAAATATTACATAATCAAAAGACATACATAAAAGGCAAAACTAAACAAAAACAAAAAGGTTAGAGAAACATAGTATGGATGGAATCAGTGCACCTCCTGGCTGAGATCCCCATGAAAATTAGGAATGATCTGCAATGCACGTGGTATCTCCTGGGTCTGGTAATGATTTTTTCTGTATGAGATATAAAGGTCTCATTTACACACTTCCCTCCTCCTACTCAGGTAAGAGGACAATGGCTAATTATATGCACAAAACGATGGATGCAAAGACATCAGTCTAATTTGTCATATTTTCCCACAGGAACCTACTAGTTGAATATGACTGGTAAATTTCCAAGCATATTCTCACCATCACAGAAATGCATATTTTGGCACCCCTTTCCTGGAGAGAAAAATGCAGAAAACATTTGTTCTTCCAGCCATTGTCGGCTCCTCAGTAATTTAATTCTTTTCTCACAGGGGAGATGCTGCAAGGATGAACAGCAATATCTGATTTTTATTTGTCTAACCCATAACCCAATCCATAAGAAACAGCTACATGTTCTTTATTTGGTCAGTATTTTACATCAGTATTTGTAAGCCAAAATTTTCACCCACTCCTGATTTTGGCTTATAAATACTGTACTTTATTTACTGCACTCCATGTGGTTCCATTTAATGTTAAAAATGCAACTAGTATAAGGGTTAGTTCTACGTAAAGCACACTTGTTTTTTTCCTATCTTTATAGGTAATTTCCTTTTACCATCTCCGGTCCCATATTTCCTTCCCTAATAGAAATATGTTAACTCCCCCCTTTAATTTCCTGCCCCATTTTACCTCCCCATAAAATTGCATTGTGTATAGTGTTTGTATATTCGTTTTATTCCCTTTGAAAAAATTTTAAATCCTAATAAAAATCTTGAAACACAAATACTGATTGAATACTAAATGTGCGTACGTAAATTGTGGAGCAGCTGGATTGCAATGTAGGCCAGGCCCCTTTCTCCACTTTTTTCAAAATGTCAAACAATGTGTCTAAACCCATAATAACTGTGGTGCAAGGCATAAGAGACTGTTTTTTGGCACACACATCATGCCAGTAATCTGGCACATAGCTCAGTAAATCAGACCCTTTTGTTTAGGGAGGCCTTGAAGATACTGCAAGGGTGGTTGTTCAGGCAGACGTACATAAATAGCCTTTCTATGCAGATATCTTCTTTAGACAGATTCTTTTGGCCTTGATAAGGATTCATGAAGCAGAAGTTAAAAAAAAAAAAGAAAAGCGCTCCTCTGCAGCTACTTTGGAAAAAGGAGTGTACTACAAAGGAAGAGCTCTGTATGTGGCCGGCTATTAAACGCTCTGTGGCAGTAGTGCTATGGAATGTCTTTACATGTGGAATATTTTTTCTATCACCAATGTTGTTGAGTGTGTTAATGGGTGGGAAAGGTCACTCAGCATGAATGGATCATTGAGTCAATACTTGCAAGCTTTGATGTGCTGGAACCCAGTATCTTAGCATATAACTTGGTCATGAATTAAGTTACTAGCAGTTGGCTCTATTTGGGTGTTCTTTATCACTTTGGCCATTTGACCAGCACATTGTAAATTGGTCACAGAACAACAATCATACTAAGACATCCGGGGTTTTTCAACTACGCAAAAAAAGTCTGAATGTCGTCAGTGTTTTGTATCGGAGTTTCATCGGTGCTTTCGTTTTTACCATCGACGTGTCATCTGTGATTTCTATGTATGAAAAAATAATAAAATGCACATCATCTGTTAATTACTATTGTAGAACATATTGCCATCCATGATCCGTGTCCTGTCTGGAATTTTCATGGACCCAAGAATTTGTTTGGGTAATTTTGATCTGTGACTTGGATTAAAATGGATGTCTCTTGTGATTTTATTTTTTTACAGACAGATGGTCCGCAAAACACAGATATATGGATAGGACCATCAATTTTAATGGCTATAACACGTACATTAAAAACAGAGGTCTGAATGAGGCCTTAGGGTGGATTTCAACTAAGGATTTGACTTCTGAAATCTCTGTACATGTCCCATTTCTACACAGCAATTTGGTTTTTTGTCATTAGTGATGTTTTCATCCCCATACACTAAAAATGGCTCTCCTCTAATGAGACATGATAGACATTTGTGCCATATGTAATCTGTGAGATATATGGCACAAAAGAAAAAAGACCAACAAAAAGAAGTCTGTTAAAAAATCCTAAAACATGAATCTGTGAAGTTGTTACCATTGTTTTTTGCCATGTTAATATTGGTTGCTGCATCTATTAAGGTCCCCTGAGGAAGTCAACGTGAAACGCGCGTTGGGGCAGCGTATGTGGCACCACAGATGGAGATACAGTATGGGTAAGAGCCATTGGGCTGTGTGCACACGCTGCGGAAAAGGTGCGGATTCATCCGCGCGGATTTTGTACAATCCGCAGGTGAAACCGCAGGTCAAAAGACCTGCGGTTTTATCTGCGGATTGCTCTGCGGTTTTGCCCTGCGGTTTTTCATCTCCTCAATGGAGGAGATGGCAAACCGCAGGAGAATCCGCAGAAAGAATTGACATGTCAATTCTTTCTGCGGATTGAAAACCGCAGATAATCCGCGCGGAAAATTCCGCACCGTCTGCACTGCGGTTTTTGATTCCCATAGGGAATCATTGTACTGTACACCGCAGCAAAAACTGCTGCGGGTCCGCAGCGGCCAAAACCGCTGCGGAACCGCAAAATCCGCAGCGTGTGCACACAGCCTTGAATGTGGGATTCATGTCGCCACCATCAGTATTGTTACTACCTTTACTAGTAACTCATCTTTGTACTATTTAAATTGTTTCACTGATGCAGTTCCAAGAATCTCTTACAGCACTTTAACTGAATTTACAGCACTGTCGCTTTATATAGAAACGGATTCATCTACCAGGCTCTCCCTTACTGCACTATACCTGTGGTGCTACACCATACTATTTCTTCTGCACCTGATTCCTGCTTAAAACGGTTCTGTCGTTGACATGGTCTTTTATCTTGCATTGCCTTGTAAGTACTTAATGATCTATTAAAATAAATTATTTTTACTTTACATACTCCATTCTTGCTTGGAGTAAGAATGGCTATTGCCTGTAACGCTCCAGCTATATAGGCTTGGGCCTGTTTCTAGTATTATGTTTTCTGTCTTAGTGATCTTGTATTAATCTATTAAAGGGAATCTGTTACCCCATTTTTGGACTATCAGCTGCCGGCACCGCCATCAGGGGCTTATCTACAGCATTCTGTAATGCTGTAGAGAAGCCCCCGATGTAACCTGAAAGAGAAGAAAAACGAGTTATATTATACTCACCCAGGGGCGGTCCGGTTTTGGTCCGATGGGTGTCGTGGTTCGGCGCCTCCCATCTTGTAGCAGTGATGTCCTCTTCTTGGCTTCCTGCCGCGGCTCCGGGGCAGGCGCACTGGTGCTCTGCCCTGTTGAGGGCAGAGCAGAGTCCTGCAGTGTGCAGGCGCCGGACCTTTCTGACCTCCGGCTGGCTAGCTGAGCCTCGTTTGTTGTTCTCCACTAGACTTAGGGGCCAGCTCCCTCACTGTGGCCTGGTCCTTCTACATCTGGATACGGGCCCCACGGGTGGCTTATTGCACTACCCATGCCCCTAGGACCCCTTCTATTCTCCTAGGAGCTTCTCGCCTTCTAGATGTTTCTCTCTGACCCTTATTCTCCCCACATTAGTCCTGCTCTCTCACTGGTCCATCCCTGACTGGATCTTTCCAGAAAGATCCATTTACCTCCCACTGTCACCTGTCACTGATTGGATGTCTTCAATCATCCCACTTCCTAAGCTCCTCCCCTTCTACCTACCTTCCCCACTAACTCCCCAACACCCTTTCCTGGCCAGCCTGGTGTGTGTTGGGTGTAGTGTTAGGAATCCTGGGTGATGCTCCTTCCTTACCTGAGGGTGGGATACCACAGCTCTGGATGAGGTGCAGTACCTCTGTGGGGACTGGACCCTTAGGGGCGCCACATACACGACCGTATTTCTGTTCCAAGTGCAATCCGACAAAACATTGGATCACACTCAGTCCAATGTTATTCTACTGGGCCGTGCACACGTCCGATCTTTTTCTCGGAATAGCTCGGACTGAGTAAAAAATTACATAACGTCCAAGTTTGATCCCATACTTGGATTACGGTCAGCCATGCAAGTCAATGAGTGCGTAGAAAGCATGAGACTGCATTTTGATGACATCGGAGCTGAGTCAGATTTCCGAGCACTGACACAACAGAAAAGGTGGAAAAAATGTTTTCTTCATCTTCTCATGCAAGAGAATCAGATCACATCATGTTGACACTCTGATCAGTTTAATCAGAGTGTCATTTGCATAATCGGCCCAATTCTCTCAGATGAGAGAATCTACGGCTGTCTGACCCTAGAGAGGGGAACCTAGAGAGATGCGGAGATTGCAGGTGTATGTCAGAAGAGGCACAAACACTTCTTTCATATAGAAGCAATCTGTATTATAGATGACACTGTACATACAGTAGTGCCAATAGTGTCATAGTACAGATTTTACAATTGGGCTGAAGATCTTCAAGTTAAGCCTTTGGGGGGTCCTATTGGTCAATCCTACATTGAACATGCCTGTATCCAAAGGTCATTACAAGTCCAGTAGAAAGTCCCCTTTAAGTGGTTATTAGTACTTTGGTGACAACTTATTTCATATTTGCAAACTCTCTTGCAGCCTCTGAAAGGCTCCCCGAAAAGGGTTAAGGCTATGTTCACACATGGCGGATTTAACCGCGCAATTTTGCCACGAAAAATAAGCATCCCATGCATTCCTATGGGATTCCGCAATGCTGTGCTAATGCTGCGGTCTTTACCGCGGCGGAATCGCTTTGCGGTAAAAAACGCAGCAAGCTCATTAATTTAGCGGAATCGCGGCGATCCCGCATCCACAGGAATGCATTGTTCTGCTTACTTTCCGCATGTGGCTGTGCACACCATGCGAAAAGTAAGCAGAACATTTGCGGATGGTACCAACGGTCCGGAGGAGAGGAGACTGTCCTCTGGGTACCATATCCCTGTAAAAAATAGAATTTAAAATAAAAAATATTGTTATTCTCACCTTCCGACGTCCCGCGCAGCCTTCCCGCCTCTCTCCACGCTCCCGGTCCCAGTAATCCTTTGTGAGCGATGACGTCCGTTCTCGCGGTCATCGCGAATGACAGCGAGACGTCGCGATCCCGCGAGAACGGACGTCATTGCGGTAATTCTCGCAAAGGATTACTGGGACCGGGAGCGTGGAGAGAGGCGTCAAGGCTGCGCGGGACGCCGGAAGATAAGAATAACAAAATTTTTTTTTTTTGTATTATTTTTTACATCCTTTTACTAGGGCATAGGCAGCCTCAATAGTAAAAAGTTGGTCACACTCGTCAAACACTATGTTTGACGAGTGTGACCAACCTGTCAATTAGTTCTTCAAGCGATGATACAGATCGCTTGGAAAACGCTAGCAATTCTGCAAGCTAATAACGCTTGCAAAATGCTGGTTTTTCAGCGGGAATTTAAAATGCGATTTTTCCCGCGGGATGGAATTCGGAATTCTCGCAGTAATTTCTGCGAGAGTTCCGCTACGTGTGAACGAAGCCTGAGAGTTAGCACGTCTCACTGAGGCTGCAGAAGCCCACCCCTACCTCAATTCCAAGTGTTTTCATTAGCTTCATGGTGAACCCTGACGTCCATGGGCACAATTAGTAGAGGTTAGGCCTGTTTCACACTTCAGTTTTTTGACGTCAGTCAAAATCCGCTGGTTTGTTAAAAAAACGGATCCGCCATTTTTTTGCGGATCCATTTTTTTCCCATTGACTTGCATTGCGGCGGATTTTGACGGATAGTCATCCGTTGCATCCGTTTTTTGATGGATCCTTCATAATTTTGGCGTCCGCTGTCTTGAGTGGACGGACAATGAAACGTTTTTTGTGTACGTTAAAACAGCAGATAGTAACGGATCCGGTGCTGTCCGCCATGTGTTATAATGGACGTCTATGGGCGGCGGATCCGTTGCCAACCGTTAATTGATGGAATCCGCAAACCCTTTTTATTTTCTCTCTCCTTTTCCAGAGTCATGTTACCTTTAAATTTAATATACTAGCAACTAAAGTGGATCCTTACACAAAACTGATCCAGTGGCATCCGTTTGTCACAAAACGGTAACGGATCCGTTTTTTCACACTCTGGCGGATTTTGACTAACGTCAGAAAACTCAAGTGTGAAAAAGGCCTTTGTCAAGTGAGACGCATGGTAAGACATATCATTAGTGCAACCTGTTCAGCCACACATGGGCCCAAGAGGTAAGGCTATGTGCACACGCTGTGGATTGGGCTGCGGATTTGGCAAAATCTGCAGGTAAATCCCCTGCGGTGTATCTGTGGATTAGCCTGCGGTTTAGCCCTGCGGTTTCACACCTCTACAATGTTGAAGGTGTGAAACCGCTGCGGATTCCGCACAAAGAATTGACATGCTGTGGATTGTAACCCGCGGAAAAATCCGCAGCATGTGCATAGTGTTTTTTGTTTTCCATTCATTTGAATGGTACTGTACAACGCAGTAGAAACTGCTGCGGATCCGTAGGGCCAAATCCGCTGCGGATCCGCAGCAGAATCCGCAGCGTGTGCACATACCCTAAAGGGGCGACTCTCCCTGAAGAGCAGGTGGGATTGTGCACTATGAGCTATTGCTCTTTCACAGGGGCCCTGTTCTGTGTGACATAGCCCAATGCCACATGTCATGCTGAACGTCACCCTTACATAGAGCACAATCAAGGAGGCCATCCCAATCCCTGAAAATCAGTATTCAGATGGACACTCACCCTCCCTGCTCATCTATTGTCGGGGTAAAATGCGGGGCGCAGCTGGAATAAAGGCCACAGTGCCTGCTGCTGCATTACACTGATCGGGGGTCTTCAGATGGAATCCGTCAGGCGGTGCTCAGGATAGTGTGAACAGCTCCCTAGCTGTGGCTGCATGTCAGTTACATTTCTGTCCCATGGGGAGTTATAAAGCCCCCAAAACTAGGAGTGGAAACAGAATCCGTCCTCACATATAGCACCTGAGAAATCCCCGCGAAGGGGAAATCTGCGTGACCGCATTCCTCTCATGACTGAAAGTGAAACTTGAGGCGAAGTCACAAGTGGTGAGTCACGGGGAGCAGCAGCACAGGTCAGCGCCTCGGGAATCCACGGACATTCCACGAAATCGATCCAGCACTGCCCCGGAGAAAGCCCGCGCAAAAACGTAGTCACCTGCGCCGCGGACACACGTCCTATCCAGAGGGGCTGCCCGGGGTCCTTGTGTGGTGCAGCTGGTGACTGGCAGCAGGGCGGAATGTGCCCATCCTTGGTCAGCCCGTTCTCCTCAGTCTCCTGTGCATGGCCGCCTGCTGCTGGAACACCTGTAACTGCTGCCGGGCATCCCCCGCTCATACACGTCAAGCGTGAGCGGGTGACAGACTGTCTGACAGGAATTAGCAGTCACCCCCCCCCTGACTAAGTGGAAGATGCCGTGCAGGTGCAGTGTCACTGCTGGGACGGTCGCATTGTTACAGCCGGACAGGGGGCACGAAAGGGCTTCAGTGTGTGTGTTCGCTGCACGTAGGCGCGTTCCCGCGGAGCTCTGCTGCTTTCCACTCGAGGTCCTGCAGCGCCGCAAGGAGGACAGCGGCGGACACCTGCCGTACCCGGGAGCGAGCAGCCAGACACCTGCGGCTCGTATCATCCCACACAGGGACCTGGCTGGGGGTGTGACGCGTGTGTGACAAGGCGCCAGTGGCGATGTCACTGCGCGCTCCCGCGTACTGACACATTGTTTCAGGTCACTAAAGAGGGGGGGGGGGCGATGCCTGGGAAAGTTTGTGCGCGCTCACGCCCTGTCCGCACCGCGGGGAGAGTGCTGGCAGTGCCCGCGCTCAGTGCCGGGAGCGCGCGCAGGCAGGCAGTGCTGAGCGGAGGCAGCGCTGGAGTCAGTGTGAGGGAGCAGCGGCTGCGGGACGGAGCCTCCCTGTGTGCGGCACCTGCCGGATTGTACTCGTGCGTTCTCCCGGGAGCCCTGGACGGATACCGTGGGACTGGACTGCGGAGCAGCGTGTGAGCCAGCTGTACCCGGACACCAGTGCCACAGGTGCCACCCGGCACCTCTCGGACCTGGGGGTGATGGCAGCGAGTACCATCCTGACCGTGTGTGTGCTGTGTGCGGCCACCCTGCGGACAGGTAATGGGGGCATGGGAACTTCGGCCACTTAGGGAGCAAAGTTTATGTCGTCACTGAGTGCGGAGCTGTGCTGACGTCATGCTGTGTGGGGCATTGTGCCAGCTGTGCCCCCTCCTGGCTATGGTGGGCTCTCATACTCCTGCACTGTGCCTCCAGATCTCAGCTTTGTTCTCCCAGCACACTGAACTTCCCACCGCTACCTCCTCCCCCATGCCATTGTGGTCTGTATAGGTGGGCTGGGTGCCCCCCATGGCTGGTCTCACCGCACCTGAGCTGGGATTCCCTGCTTCTTCTATTGATCGGCTCCATTGCCTGTAAACTCCTGATTGCTGAGCATTGGGACAGTCCCCAGGACCCTCCTTTGATCGGTGTGCTCTTTTCAGTGGTTTCTTTGCTGGTAAAGGGGCGCCCCCATCCTGGTGCCCGGTGTGACCCCGGTAGGGTCATGGAGCTGCCACCATCTGCAGGTTCTCGGCTTCCTTGCCTTGGAAAGCTAACATTTGCTTTGCCTTTGGGCTCAGCTTGTTTACTCTCCTTTTCCTTGGAGTCCTGAAACTCCACCATTCCTCCAGACAAAAGTGCAACGGAAAAAGAGTCTGGCCAAAGCTGCTCTTCTGGTTTGGCCACTTGGTGGAAATGAAGGCTCCATCAGCTAGCGCTGGTGTGAGAAGAATGCGGAGATGGGGGGTGCCGTGGCTCTGGGAGCTATTAGTTGGGGGACCGTGGTATTAGGATGATGTGAGCTGGAGGAGAGGGCTTGTCTAGTGGGAATAAAGCCTCCCTTTCCTCCTGGCCATACATCCACTACTTGATCTCACATCTCCCACTGCCTGCGCTCCTGGACCATAAAACAATTTTATTTCAGAATTTAACAGCAGCATCCATCTCCCCAGCATTGTAAAGCAGTTTGCCGGCTGTAATCCGTAACGCCAGCGTCGTGCACAGTTATCTCTACTTTTTTCTTTAGCAAATACAAAGTGTCATATTTATTAATCCACACATGATATAGCTAAATTGTATATTTCTGGTGGCAGAAATAATAATTACCTAGAAAAGAAAATCAGTACGTATTATGATGGGTCGGTCCGGAGCGTCCACACACAAATAGAATTTATTTGAAATCGCAGGTATTTATTCATTCTTGCGATGAAAGTATTTCAAGTCATTGAGGAGATCACATAATCCTGCGAAATCATTACAGCTGACTATGCTGCCAACTAGTGGAGGTGTGTGGTATGACACTGTCATGTAGGCAGGAATTGAGCACAATTAAACCTAATATCTGCAGTTTGTAAATCAGCTTTCTGATGCTGACACATGGTAATTAGAATATATGAGGCTGTGCAGCAGGCTCTAAGTCGTGTTCTCGGAGGCCCGGTGTCTCAGATCACATGCAGCTGTTTTGTCAGTGTCCATTTCTCGGATGGACACAGTTGATAGTCTTCTGGTTTGTCTGACTGTTCGGTTGCTCATTAGGAGGAAGTGTTCCTTGCTAATCATACAACCTCTGTGTGGTTTGATATTTACTGAATGGCATTTTCGCATGTGGAAGCTTGGTGCCATGGTACTTATTAGTTTCCGTCTGGCAGCCAGTTCTGCTTTCATTGATTTACCAATGTTAAAAATTTGGAGTGGAGATCTGTAGAACCGTGTTGATGTTGATGTAAAATGCGTGTTGGGCCTCACGAGGTGTGTCCATCGCGCTTTGTGACAAGTCGGTACAATAGAAGAGTAAACTCTCAGTTATGTATTAGTATAAATGGATGTTATCTTATAAATGAGGCTTTGGCTGGGGTCACACGACCATCTTCTCTCATCTGAGAAAATCGGCCCGATTGTGCTAATCACATCCTGATCAGTTTGATATGATTTTCTTGGATGTGGACAATAAAAAAAAAAAAATCTCCATTCTGCCAGTCCGTGAAAGTCAGACCACACTCGGATGTCATCTGAGTGCACTCCGATTTTTCTTTCCATGGACCCATAGACATGAATGGCTGAGGGCGATGTGATAATCGGATGCAACTTGTGCACACTGTGATTCTTAATTTATTTTTTTTTCCTTGGACCAACTCGGTTTGAAGAAAAAAATCGGACACATGCACGGCCCTATAGGATAGCATGGAGCTGAGTGCTATCCGTCAACATATAGCACTCGTTGGATTTTTCCGGTTGTGTGCACACGCCCTTAACGTGTGTATATGGGCTGATGGCCCATACAGTGTGTATCGCGAGCATCACTGCAGTTATGAGCTACCCAGCCTTGTGGAAACACTACATCACATATGAACAGTCACGTCTTATTCTTCGTGCCGTATGGTACATGTTTTTGGTATAAAGCTCGTCCGCTTGACTTTATATAAAAGAACTGTAGAGCTTTACACGGGATGTGTCTGGGGGCTATTGATACTCTAAAGCTGGAGCTACTTTACTGCAGCTCAGTGGACCGTGGCTGGTAAAGAACTGTATTTTCTGTATCCTACTTTACTAGCGAGAGCCTTAACGATATTAAACAGCCTGTTTCTGGCAGTGGCAATGTATTCTTTGTACAATGCCTTCACAATTAACTGTGACAAAAATGCCAATACAACGTAGAGGAAATCTAGGGATTGAAATTCAACAGTGCCGTAATGTGACAGATGTATGTAAAACATCAGTAGGTGGACGTAGGAAAGGAACGATTAGAAAATGTACAGACGGGAATTCTCTGCATGTAATGTCCGCAGTGGACTGCGTTTAGCTCCTTGTTCAGTTTACATTATTAAGAATAACAATGGTGTCCTGCAAAGAATTACAATGTGGCCATGGACTAATTCAGGGCAGAAAGGTAACACTTGTAATACACGACTAGTTCAGCTTCATGCAGCAAAGACAGCCCAGCCTCAGACAATAGAAGGACTTTTCTAACTATTGTGCATATGAGCTCATACTCCCTTCATTTCTGGGCTATGAGTAAGGTAAGTCTAGGAAGTAACAAGTTTCAGGGATAATGTAGACCTCACATGTCATGTAGACATGTGATCAGGGTTATCTCATAAGGCCAGGATCACACTACCGCGTGTGATGCGAGAAACTCATAGAAATACATGTCCCAAGTGCCGGTGGGTGTTGATGCGAGCAACTCCCGGTCTTAGAATGAGAATACTACTACTTAAGGTTACAGACTTTGCATGTGATAAAGCATTTGCAATGCATTTCAGGATTTTCTCATTGAATTAAGGCTTATGCCAATGTCAGTGATTTTTCTTTTATGCAAAAAAAAACTGTCCAAGTTTCATAAGTGTTTTTTATTAGAGGGTCATCAGAATCTATTGTTTCAGTTTTTAGCTTCAGTTTGGTCAGAGTATCATCAGATTTTCTTGGATGAAAAGCAAAACTGATGTCGTTTTCTCAAGCTTCTCCCACCAAATGGTTCATGAAAAAGGGATGGTATCCATGTGCTGCCCATTTAGTTTTGATTTTTTTTTTGTGGATCTGTAGACTGGCCTTGGCGAGATTAATCAGACATCTGGATGAATATCGAACAAGTCTCCGTGATTTTGCGTGGACCACTTGGCACAAGGAAAACAATCAGTCATGAACTACCCCACAAACTATCATCAAACTATCATAGGTATGAGTGCTATCCATGAAAAACAGTGACACTCATGAGAAAAACGGACTTCACCTGACTAGTACAGCCAATAAATAACCTCAATGCTCAGATGATTCATGAACGGGGCACAATTCCGGTGTTTCTCTGACAGATCACTAAGGTGGTGGCACTGGAGTGGTCAGTAAGGCTGGGTTCTCATTGCGTTGGTGCCATGCGTTTAACGCATCCATTACTAAGCGGAACTAACGCTATGTAACTGATCCGTTAACGCACCCATTGCCCGCCATTATAGTAATGTATCCTAATGCATGTCAAATTCGGCATGCATTAGCGATGATGCGTTACTTTGTGATGCTCCCTTGAACGCGGTCTACCGTGTTTTCGGGTGCGTTAGGTCTAACGATCAGCAAACAGACGCGTTCGCTGTGCATAGACCTGTATTGCTAACGCATGGTAACTAAATGCTACCATGCGTTAGCGCTATGGGTAAAAAGATGCCAAAAAGGACATCAGCGTTACTGGCATTCGTTAAGCTGATGCCACTAACGCAATGGGAACCTAGCCTTATGCTTTTTTTTTATAACAATATCTACTCTGTCAGATATTGAAAAGTCCCTGAAAACCCCCTTAAACCTGGGGTAGCTGGTAATGTGCAACAATTCCTAATTGTTGATGAGCAATTAGAAAACACATCTGTGGCTTTATTTTTGAAGAAGCAGTTTCTCCAAAGAATTTACCGCGGTTGCGTTATTACCGCAGATATAATTTCGTGCTGTTTGTAAGGTGAGCCTTTATTATCTGCATTAAAACGGTATCAGAATGTGATGCTTGGTGTTTGCATAGTGTATATTATCATTTTAACAAATGTGTTAGGATATTACTTTGTGGCACTTACTAATATATAAATATTACTTGTTGTTAGAGTAGTTTTTTCTCACAGGCCATACATCTCTCCTGTTCTGAAAGTGTCTGATGGAGGGGCTTGTGTCCAGACCTGTCCATTAGCCTCCTCCAATTGAAAAGCACTGAACTTAGGGAAACATGGATTTCCAGTTGGAGGAGGCTGATGAACAGGTCTGGTCATATGCTCCTCAATCAGCGGCTATTTTATGAACAGAAGAGTTCTGTGGCTTGTGAGGAAGGTTCATGTCACCTTCACCTGAAAACGGCTTCAGAATCCGACCTTACTTTAGCTATGACACTGCTAAAACGATTTCTGTTGCTTTGATTCATTCTTGTCTGAATTACTGCAACTGTCTACTAATCTGTCTCCCACTTACTAAACGCTCTCCTCTCCAATTTACCTGAAAGCAACCAGAAAATGTCATTTTTTTTCCAGCCTCTACACTGATGCCTCCACCCTCTGCCAGTCATTACACGGGTTGCCCATACTAAACAGTAACTTGTAAAAGTTTGGGGACCCTTGGTCAAAATTTCTGTTTGTGAACAGTTATGCAATTTGAAGGTGAAATGATCTTTAAAAGGCATAAAGTTAAAGATTACACATTTTCTTTGTATGTTTGGCAAAAAAAAACTGGTGGTTTTTTTTTTTTTTACATTTTAAAAATGACAAAAAGGAAAATGAGCCGATTAAAAAGTTTGGACAACCTTGGAGATTTGTGTGCTCAGATAACTTTTACCAAGGTTTCAGACTTTAATTAGCGTGTTAGGGTTATGACTCATTCACTATCATCGTCAGGAAAGGCCAGCAAATTTCCCAGCTTTATAAAAACCCTGCCTCCTCTAACCTTGTGCTAAAGAACAGCAGCCATGGTTTCTTCTAAGCAGCTGCATAGCACTCTGAAAAAGAAAATGTTGGAGGAGGAGAAGATAGCAAAGCATTTTCAAGTTGCCCTTTCCTCAGTTTAAAATGTAATTAAGAAATGGCAGTTAACAGAAACAGTGGAGATCAAGATAAGGTCTGGAAGACAAAGCAAAATTTCAGTGAGAGCTGCTCTTAGGATTGATAGGCAAATTAGAACCTTTGCTTGACTGCAAAAGATGTTCAGAAATATTTAGCAGACTCTGGAATTTTGGTACATTGTTCTACTGTTCAGAGGCACCTGCACAAATAAGGCATTCATGGAAGTCATCAGATAAAAACCTCTCCTGCATCCTCACCATAAAATTCAGCATCAGAAGTATGCAAAAGAATATCTAAACAAGCTTAATGCATTTTGGAAACCAGTCCTGTGCACCAATGAGGTAAAATATAACTCTTTGGCCACAATGATCAAAGGTATTTGTTGAGGAAAAAGGGTACAGAATTTCAGGAAAAGAACATCTCTTGACAGCCGTTAAGCAATGGGGGTAGATCAATCATGCTTTGGGGTTTTGTTGCAGCCAATGGCACGGAGAACATTTTATGGGTAGAGGAAAGAATGGATTCAATGAAATTTCAACAAATTGTTGATGCAAACGTAACACCATCTGTAAAAAATGCTGGAATTGAAAAGGGGATGGCTTCTACAAATGGATTTCCAAGGGAGAATGGATGAAAATCCCTCAAACAAGAACTGAAAGACTCTTAGCTGGCTACAAAAAGCATTTACAAGCTGTGCTACTTTCAAAAGGGGGTGCTTCTACCGGAGGTACTAACCATTAACAGAAATGTTGAAGTCCAAGAGTGGAGCATATTCAACCACATATTGTATTAAACACAATTTGTTAGCCCCTTACTAAATGATGGACCCATCCCTGAGTTCAAATAAAATTAAATATATCCGAAAGAAACATATGAACCCAAATTAGCAAAAAAACAACAATCTTTATTCGGTAGAAAAAAGACATACATCACATAGAAATTTAAAAGGTGGGAAACTAAATGAATACACCACCCCCCACATACCTGCTAATAAGAGGTTGCGCAGGCTAAAGGAACCCCACTAATTGCTTTCCAATAACAAATTGTGGTAACAAACAGACACCAAGACCCCAAAATACAGTATCAGAAAAATCACCAGACCTATGTAAATAGTACCCAAGTGCAAGATCAACTTTACCTCCTGTGGGTGTTGATATCAGACCCTTGTTTTTACGCACGTTTCGGCGTTCAGCTTTCTTCCGGGGGTTAACATCACCCCAGCAGGAGCATATCTTTATGTAGAGACTCATCCAATCAGAAATCCCCTAACAAATCGCTGTTTACTTAAGTGTGATCCAATAGGTCACCTAATTCAATATGGCCGAGTGTATTACCGCCCCAAATTTATAAGAGTCAATAGATCCACAGGGGGACGTGTCCAGTCTAAAGAGTGGGCGGCATAACTTATTTATCTAGCCAATCAAAAACGGCATCCATTATAAGCCGTCCAACCATAAAGCCACTATCACCCATATAATGCATATAACTGAGGATCCTCTGCACTAAGGGTGCCCTAGGGGTGACACACTATATCGGCGCATGTCACACCAACAGGCGGCCACGGAGAACCGCGCGACGCAGCAAAATGCCGAGTCCCGGGCCGTGAGCCAAGCCCCGCCCACGTCTGACGTAGGCGGGACCAGCCCACGTGACCAGGACACAACACAAAATGCCGCATCGAGCGATGCCCCTGAATCGCCTGGCGGGCGCACGCGCACAGTGTTCACCCCGGGCAGCCAGTAAGCACCATCTGTCATAGAAAGGAAACCATATAAAGTGCAATATATACCATAACAACAAGGATCCTGCAATAATGGCCATACCGTCGGGCACCTATTTCTAAAGTAGAGGAAAATAAAAGACCGCATAATGCCAGGTTATTGGCAACTTTAGACATTGGAGCAGCTATCATAGATCATATAGGAACACACCAACCATAAATATATTATACGTGGGGAGCAGTTATCATAGATCATATAGGAAAACACAGACATAAGTATATTATAAGTGGGGAGAGACATACACAAAACCCCAATGTTAGCCTATAGGCAAGCTCTAAGCAAAACATACCATTGAGTACATGTTAACAGCAAAATCATGCATACCACTGCATATAATGCCATTATACCATATACATATACAGTTATATTCCAAAAAAATCATACTATACCCATAGAATTACATAAAATGTCTCCATAACATCATGTAAACAACATATACACATATGACGATATAAATAACATATGGTGTATAAAACACCCATCAAAAATGGATTATTAGATATCTGTAAAAAACAACCAATAGCACATAGTAATTTACAAATAGATCAACCTAAACCATATATACAAATGTTGATTTCCAAAGGTAGATGAGGCCCATATTGGAGGGTCTGGTCTTGTATCTGTCCCAAATTGCATGATGTTCAAATCTGTGTTATAACTGATTAAAGACGATCCCATAAGGAACACAAAGATACGCTCTATGAACAAAAATAAAATAAAATTAATAAACTTTAAAAACAAGGTGAGATAAAAATTGACCAGGGTTGCTAAAAGAAATGGAACAAAGCTACAGGTTTCATTTAAACCATATGGATGCATGGTCCTCAGAGTCCAGATCCATTTCGTCTCTAGCCTTGCTAAAGGTCGGCTCACTTCACCTCCCCTAACATCAAGAAGAATTCTATCAATGCCCCTAACTTTTAATCCCTTAGGGTCACACTGATGATGCAGCTTGAAATGTCTTGGTATTGTGTGTAGGTGATCCACACACGTCTCCTCTCTGGCAGCAAGAATGTCACACACATGCTCCCTTACACGTATTTTTAAAGCTCTCGTAGTGAGGCCTATGTAAATCTTATTACAAGGACAGTGAGCGTAGTATAAGACTGCCTTAGTGGAGCATGATGGACTGAGTTATTTTATACTTCTTGCTCTCATCAGAGGAGGAGAAAGTGGTTGCACACTCTATGTTCGGACATGCCACACATTTACCGCATGGGTTACACCCCCATTTTGGTTTTTGGGGCTGGGCAAACGAAAGTTGTTTCTGATCACTTTTTTCATAATGACTGCGGACCAGTATGTCCCTCAGGTTCTTACTGCGCCGTGCAGTGATACTCGGGACTGGTGACAAGTAATTACCAAGTGTATTGTCAGCGAGAAGTCTGGGCCAATATTTGGCCATGACTTTTCTCATTAGGTTCCATTGTGAGTGGTAGGTGGTAATCATTCGAAGCTTATTTTTCTCATTTCTCTTAACATTGCCTCCTGGAGTATATATCAGATCATGTCTTTTCTGACCCTTGGCCCGATGATGTGCCAACTTGACCTGTCTCTTGCTGTAACCCCTCGCCATGAATCTTTGTTCTAAGTCAGCCGCTCTTTTATAGAAGTCCCCGTCTGATGAACAGATGTGTCTGACTCTCAGAAACTGTCCAGTAGGTATCGACTTGATGACTTGTGTAGGATGGGCTGATTGCGCATGCAGTAACGAATTAGAGGTAGAGGTTTCTTTTCTGAATAAATCCGTCTGTAAAAACCTTTACTGTCACGTTTAACTGTGACGTCTAGAAAATCAATGGATTCCATATGGTACCTATATGTCAACCGTAAGTTGTAATTGTTGACATTAAGATCCCCAAAAAAAGAAACTAATTGATCCAAGGTACCCTGCCAGATCATAAAGACATCATCAATGTACCGGGCCCAAAAAGAGACACGGTCCATTGATGTGTGTCGATCTGACAGGAAGAGGTCCCTCTCCCACAGCCCCAGGAACAGATTAGCATAGGAGGCCGCAAAGGCCGCCCCCATGGCTGTTCCCTGGAGCTGTAGGTAGAGGGACCTCCCAAAAAAGAAAAAATTATGTTCAAGTGCAAACTCCAATAAAGATAGAATAAATTGGATCTCCTCTTTTTCCAAATTTGTTAAAGTTAGATAATACGCTGCCGCCTTTAGTCCATCTGCATGTCGAATGCTTGTATACAAAGCCTCGGCATCACAAGTCACAAGTATAATCCCTTCCTCCACATTAATGGAATCAATTTTTTTTCAAAAAATCACCCGTATCTTGAATGTACGAGGGCAATGTTTCCACCAAGGGCTTCAAATGGGAATCGACATATTTACAAACCTTCTCCAAGAAATTGCCCACACCGGAAACAAAAGGCCTCCCAGGGGGTGTCCTACAATCCTTATGCACCTTCGACAGGAGGTACAGAGTGGACACTCTAGCCTCTGAGAAGATAAGTACATCACGTAGCTGTTTAGAAATGATACCTTGTTCAAAGGCGGTATCCAAAATCCGCAGTAACTTCTCAGAGTACTCCACCAACGGATTGTAGGTTAACCTCCGGTAGCACTGTTTATCGCGCAACTGTCGGTAGGCCTCTGCTTCATAAAGTTTGATATCACCACCCATAGGAGGTAAAGTTGATCTTGCACTTGGGTACTATTTACATAGGACCGGCAATTTTTCTAATACTGTACTTTGGGGTCTTGGTGTCTGTTTGTTACCACAATTTGTTATTGGAAAGCTATTACAGGGGTTCCTTTAGCCTGTGCAACCTCTTATTAGCAGGTATGTGGGGGGTGGTGTCCTCATTTTGGTTTCCCATCTTTTAAATTTCTATGTGATGCTTGTCTTTTTTCTATTGAATAAAGATTGTTGTTTGTTTGCTAATTTGTGTTCATATGTTTCTTTCAGATATAGGTACTAACCATGCAGGGTGCCCAAATTTTATCGGCCCATTTTTCTTTTTGGTAATTTTTTAAAATGTAAAAGATGAAAAGATATATTTTGTTGCCTAAAATACTAAGGAAATATGTCATCTTTAACTTTAGGCCTTTCAGAAATAATTTCATCTTCAACTTGCTTAACTGTTGAAGTAATTGAGTCTTAAGGGTTGGAATCTGAATCTAGAAACTGCCAGGTCACATTATCAAGCAGTCAGGTGCTCCTCTGTGGTAGCTGGACACTGGGTGAGGCCCCTAATGAATATTTAGTTATTTGCAGCAGAATATATTTATCGTATGATTTAATAGTTTTTGTTCCATAGATTGAGATCAGTTTTTTGGTAGCAGATGCTCTTAAAGGGAAGCTATCATCAGATAATGACTTGTTTAAATCTGTTTTTTGTTTTTAAATGTATTTATTTGTTTTTTTATTTTTTTATTTTTACAAAGCACGGTCTATTAAAATAACAAACAGAAATCATTCTTATTGGCCACTGGGTCTTCTTGTCTCAGGAAATCCGCTTACGTTAACCACTGTAGCCGTACTCAGACCCTATCTTTTGCATTGAAGTGTTTAATGAGCCTGTGCAAAGGTCATTGTGAAGGGGGAAGCAGGGTCATCTGTGACATCGCCTGTTGTGATTGGTGGACCCTGTGTATAGAGATCTTACCTGTAATTCTGCCTCTAATAATGAGTCGGCTGAAAATACAGGAAGTAAAAGACTAAAAAAGCCCCAGTGGCCAGAATGAAAATCTGAATTATTTTATTTTTACTTTTTAATAAAAATTGTATGGAAAAAGACAATTAAATACTTACAACAAAAAAAACCTGATTTAAACTAGATCATTTTCAGATGATAGCTTCTCTTTAAAAGGGCTAATGAAGTGCTATGTAATTATAATATCTTCATTGTATAAGGAAAACTTTGGCAATATTTCAGTTAGACTTGGAATTTTACTTCATTTTTAATATTTCAATTTGTAGCAGTTGGACCAATGTTTATTTCCTGGAGCTAAAATACGATACATTGCTGCTAGCTGCCACCTTTTGTGAGAGTTTCAGTCCTTGAATCAAAGGAATTAGTGTGTTATTCACTGACCGGAAGCAGAGGTCTTGGCAACGGTGAGCAGTTCATTCACAAAGTATACTGCAGGGTGGGCCATTTATATGAATACACCAAAATAAAATGGAAATGGTTGGTGATATCAACTTCCTGTTTGTGGCACATTAGTATATGGGAGGGGGAAAACTTTTCAAAATGGGTGGTGACCATGGTGGACATTTTTAAGTCGGCCAACCCAGGTGTATCCATTTAAATGGCCCACCCTGTAGATTGTGGCTTATAAGTGGACACCATTATAAAATTTGTTCACAATAATTGTAAAGCACTGATTACCTTGATTAACCTTTTAAGAACCACAAATTAGCTTTTTTACCCTAATGCCTATTAAGAGCCTCTGATCTTAGGATACCGTTACACTAAGCGATGCACCAGCGATCCCGACAACGACATGGATCGCTGGTGCATCGCTATGTGGTCGCTAGTGAGCTGCCACACAGGCAGATCTCACCAGCGACATAGCAGCGGCCGGGGGTCGCTACTTACCTTTCAGACGCGACGATCCTGACGTCCTCCCGCCCGTGTCCACGCGTCGCTCATCGGCGCCACAGGAAGCGCCCGACGAGAAATGGTCCAGGACGTTCTCGCGCGATCAGCGATAGTCAGCGGGGGAGCCGGTCGGAGGTATCAGACATAGCGATATCGCTAGCGACATCGCTGCTTCGTCACAAAACCAGTGACGTTTCAGCGATATTGCTAGCGATCTCGCTGTGTGTAATGGGGGCTTTAGGCTACGTTCCCACGATCATGAAATAGCAGTGCTTTGGATGCAGTGCATTTTCACTGAGTCCATTCACGCAGGTAAATCCGCATGTATTCATTGAACAATGTGGATTTACTACATAAAATACATTCTATTGTGGAAATTTCTGTTGAGGAGACCAGCGTCTCCACAACAGAAACTGGCCTGCTGCGGCTCATGAACCCGCATCGGAGGTGAGGTTACGCAGCGTCACATAACAGCACAGTAGGAATGGGATTTCTAGAAATCCTGTCCACTGTGCTTGTATTATAGAACGCAGATTCAGTGCATGTGAGTTATGTCCAAGATGCTGCTGTTCCTGATCATGTGCACAGACCTTATAGTGCTCTAGAATAAGTACTGCAGGGATGTCATCAGGAATCAGAGGAACCTCCAATTCCACCCGTTTATTCTCTTAGGTTACATAGAATATTAGGTTGTCATAGCAAAGGCCTCCAGATCTGCAAACCTACGTATATTTGGTATCATCGCATGCAATCTTTTTTTAATATGTAAAATTAGTAAAATATTAATCTGGCCATAATCATATAGATGTAGAGGATTAAGTTCACACGGTATGCCATGGTTTTGCATGGTTAATGGTATAAAAACAATCGCGGAATTGCTGGTATTTTTCCATATTTTACTAAGCATCAGTCTCACATAGTAAAATATAACGTTAGGTACATAGATGTATTTTGCCTCATGCATACATTGTACATACAGCAGAAAGGCCAGCCTACATACATGTGTGCGGAGAAATAAAGAAGTTTCTGCTCTTGTGTACGTGACAATGGAAGAAAGCAAAACATAAACATTGCCTTATCGTTAAGGCCCAGAATGCATCCAAGGGAAGGGGTTAAATAATCTTCGGGGTGTGTGTCCATAAAATGAACCATTTTTCAATATACTCATTTACGCAGTTAATTTGACTGTTTTACATCAAGGTCATTGACATCTCTACAAGTCCCTCCAGATGACACCTCTCCGCAGGCCACTCCCACATAGTCACATTCTGTGGATTTTTTGCAGAGATTCCTTGAGTGAGAATAAATTCCATACCTCAGATCAGGATGGCGTCTCCAGCTTGGCTTATGGTTATGGAGGTCACATAAAGCTTAATGGGATTATTGCAGCATATCAGTTAGCGTTACATTCACCCCAGATCAGCGTGTGAGACTCGGGGAAGGCCCTGTTTTGGTCAATGTTTGTGTAGCAGAATCTGCCATTCAAGTCTGAGGATTCATGGGACACTGATGCAAATCAGAAGGCTGACGGGTCAGTATTGGGCCCGCTTCTTTTTAACATATTTATTAATGACCTTGTAGGGGGCATAGAGAGTAGAATTTCAATATTTTCAGATGGCACTAAACTCTGCAGGGTAATCAATACAGAGGAGGACAATTTTATATTACAGGAGAATTTATGTAAACTAGAAGCTTGGGCTGATAAATGACAAATGAGCTTTAATAGGGATAAATGTAAGGTCATGCACTTGGGCAGAAGAAATAAGATGTATAATTATGTGCTAAATTGTAAAACAGTGGGCAAAACTGTTACTGAAAAAGACCTGGGTGTATGGGTGGACGACAAGCTCACATTTAGTGGCCAGAGTCAGGCAGCTGCTGCAAAGGCAAATAAAATAATGGGATGCATTAAAAGAGGCATAGATGATCATGAGGAGAACATAATTTTACCTCTATATAAATCACTAGTGCGACCACACTTAGAATACTGTGTACAGTTCTGGTCTCCGGTGTATAAGAAAGACATAGCTGAACTGGTGCGGGTGCAGAGAAGAGCGACCAAGGTTATTAGGGAACTAGGGGGTCTGCAATACCAAGACAGGTTATTACACTTGGGGTTATTTAGTTTTGAAAATCGAAGGCTTAAGGGCCTGTCACACTAAGCAATATCGCTAGCAATATCGCTATAACGTCACTGGTTTTGTGACGTTATAGCGATATTGCTAGCGATATCACTATGTCTGATACTTACCTCCGACCGGCTCCCCCGCTGGTTATCGCTGATCGCGCGAGAACGTCCTGGACCGTTTCTCGTCGTCAGCTACCTGCTGGGCTTCCTGTGGAGAGACGAGCGAGTGTGGACGCGTGCGGGAGGACGTCAGGATCGCCTCGTCTGACAGGTAAGTAGCGACCCCCGTCCTCTGCGATGTCGCTGGTGAGATCTGCCTGTGTGGCTGCTCACTAGCGACCACTTAGCGATGTACCAGCGATCCTGACCGCGTCATATCGCTGGTCGGGATCGCTGGTGCATCGCTAAGTGTGACACTACCTTTAGAGGTGATCTTATTACAATGTATAAATATATGCGGGGACAATACAAAGACCTTTCTAATGATCCTTTTACTCTTAGACCTGTGACGGGGACAAGGGGGCATCCTCTACGTCTGGAGGAAAGAAGGTTTAAGCATACTCACAGACGCGGATTCTTTACTGTAAGAGCAGTGAGACTATGGAACTCTCTGCCATATGATGTTGTAATGAGTGATTCCCTACTAAAATTTAAGAAGGGCCTGGATGCCTTTCTTGAAAAGTATAATATTACAGGGTATATACACTAGTTTCCTTAATATTGCGTTGATCCAGGGAGTTAGTCTGATTGCCGTATGTGGAGTCGGGAAGGAATTTTTTTCCCCAATGTGAAGCTTACTGTTTGCCACATGGGTTTTTTTTTGCCTTCCTCTGGATCAACATGTTAGGGGAAGTTAGGATAGGATATGGGTTGAACTAGATGGACTTAAAGTCTTCCTTCAACCTTAATAACTATGTTACTATGTTATTTTGCATCCGTGTCTCACGGATATCTTACTTGGCTACAAATGTGAATATAACGTGGTCTTTTTATTGGCTTTGGGGCAAAGAATCTCCTTCAGTCCAAAAGAACGAATGAGAAAACAAATGTATGAAACACTGATACAACTTGCAATATGGAAGAGAAAAAATGCTCTACTTCTCACCAATTGCAAAAACTCACACAGACACTGTGGAAGTGGCGGAGGGTGAAATGGGGTGGCAAATCAGCTGCATGGAAATCCTCAGCAGGCACAGCTTGTGAGAACATACCCTTGGGGTATGTTAGCACAGTATTTTTTTGAGGTGGTCAAAAGACTGAACATGTGAACAGAGAATAAATAAGAGTATTTCAAGAGTTTTTAATTGATTCTCAGGGGCCCCACTCCAAAGACTCCTGAGAAGACCTTGTGTGCTCATCCCATTACACACTATAATTTATTGCAAGTGTAATTGTGAAGCCTAGTCCGCTTTCCCAATACAATGAAAAGTAATGCACATAACACGGGTTTCATGCCGCAGCTATAAAAAGCAGTGCTCAGCCGGCTGTCAGTGCCTGGGGGTGGTCACAGCCGCCACTCATTAGGTACTGAGCAGGGACTGAAGCTGGAGGCTGCAGGAAGGAATCAGGTTTATTTTCTCCTGGTAGCCGGGCATGCAGTGCGTTGGCTGCTTGGCTTTAGAATGTTATTAATCTGCAGATTAACTCAATTTACGCAGGTTAATAGCGTTTTTTGACATGACAGATTCATTGTAATGTCACCAATAATCGGTAGCAATCCATTCAGAAACAAGCTGAAACCATTTTGAGGTGGAAAATAGAAATAAGACTAAAATAGTTAGGTTGCCATAGGTGTAAACACCCACTTATAATTGGGGATGTGGTTGTGTTCAAAATTGGCCAATTATATTTACACTCATGTTAAATAGTAGTCAGTACACAGCGGCCATCCTTTAATGTGATTCTGATTAACCCCATGAAAAGTGTAGCTGTTCTAGTAGGGTTTTCCTGATATTTTCTTAGTTGCATTTTACAACGAATGATGAGCGAACGTTCTTGAATAAGATCTTATCCAAGCATGCTCAAGTACTAATCGTGTGCCTTCTGTGTGCTCAATTTAATATATTCAAGACCCAGCGGCTGCATGTCTCGCGGCTGTTAGCAGCACATGCAGGTATTGCCTAATAAACAGGCAACCCTTGCATGTGTTTCGGCTAACAGCTGTGAGGCATGCAGCAGCTGGGTCTCTAATATATTGTTCGAGCACTCCGAAGGCACTCGGGTGGCACTTGAGCGTGCTCGGCTAAGGCCTATTTCACACATCCGTTTGTGTCAATCAGTCAAAATCCGCTGTTTTGCAAAAAAGCGGATCCGCCATTTTCTTGGCGGATCCGTTTTTTTCCCCATTGAGTTGCATCACCGGCGGATCTTGACGGATGGCCATCCGTTGGATCCGTTTTTTTGCGGATCCGCCAAAATTTTGACGTCCGCCGACATTCCCGAACGGACCATGCAACGCTTTTTCGGGCTGCATGATCCGCACTTCTCACTGCGCATGCCCGAAAGACTTCACTCAGCCGGAAATTTAACCCTAAACTCTGTTCTGGCGGCTGAAAAATTCTCTCTCTCTCTCTCTCTCTCTTTCCCCAGGCAGCGGTTCCTATAAAATTCTTCCTTTGACGGATCCGTTAAAATAACGGTCCGGTTACAAACGTTGTGGTCAGTACAGGAACGGGTCCGCTATCCGCCATTTTAGCGGATTTTGACTGAACAAAAAAACTGATGTGTGAAACAGGCCTAAGACTTTATCTGAGCGCATTCGCTCATAAGTATTTATAACAAAATCCATGGTCCATAAACAGCTTGCAGCACAACAAAAGGGGTCTCCAGGTTAAAAGTTATCAGTCAGGAGAAGGGTGCAAAAATTTCCAAGACTTTAAATGTACCATGGAACACTGTGAGGATGGTCATTAATACCGTAATTGGTTTACATTTGGCACAATGGTGACAACCTAGAACTGGATATCCCTCAAACCTTGATGGAAAGACAGGAAGAAAATTGGTACATGGGGCTGTCAAGTGACCTACAGCAACATTAAAGGAGCTGTAGGAGCTTCTGGCAAGTACTGGTTGTGTACTTCATATGACAACAATCTCCTGTATTCTTCCTATATGTGAAATGTGGAGTAGGGTGGCACCTCCAAGCCCTGCCAATTCTGCCAAAAGCTCGTGGGAAACTGTTTTATGGTCTGATTAGATGAAGATAGAAATTTTAGCCATGATTCCAAAAAGGTATATTTGACGCAAAGCCAAAGCTGTGTATCACTAAATGCGCACCATATAGATAGTGAAGCATGGTTGATGCAGCATTATGCTTTGGCAGCTAGAATTGGAGCTTTAGCCAAGGTGGAGGGAGTGATGAACAATTCCAAATATCAGTCCATGACAGAGGAAGTAATGCCTCCATGTTCTTCATTGCCAGTAACCGCACTGCACACGGATGATATCCGAGTGCAGTCCGTTGTGTCACACACCGATAGACTTGTATGGGTACATGTGAGCAGAGTCTGGCAGCCACTCTCCGCATGCTGCTATTGTTTTCTCATGCCGAATCAGTATGAGAAACACCTGCAGATCTGCACTGCCCCACAGCATAACCTTGGGCCGATAAAACATCTGATAGCACTCGGCCATGTTGCATGCTCATGTGAGCATTTTTCTGCATTCACACTATAGTTCTTTGTTCTTATTTTTCCATCTGAAAAGATTTCAGTTTGTTTTTCAGTTGAATTGTGCAGATTATAGGTAACATTAATTGTGGACATGGTATTTTTTTTGCTGCCAAAAGCAAAGTGTCAGGAAAAATGCTGCGTAAAAAACACATTTTTTTACTTGTGTCCCCCCCCCCTTCATTTGAATGAATGAAAAATGCTGAAAGAATTGACTTGCTGCAAAAAATGCTCTGAATGTTCACATCTTCAAAGGAAAAAAAATAAGTATGTGCGTGACTTTTCAAAAAGTGACAGATGGCCTCCAGTGTCCTCCTGGAGTGATGTTTGCGCAGGATTTTGCAGAATGTGTAACTTGTTGACTTGCAGTATACGGCCGTCTGACTGCGCCCTTAATCTGGTATAACAAGCGATCAAATACAAGCCGGATACTGTCACGCTGCACAGCTAGTGGACGGACATGGGGGGAAAATTGTTTCTTCTATTTATGGAGAGGTATTGATCGTAAATACGTGTGTGTAAATTTGAATTACCATGATGTTTGAAGGGATTATCTGAGAAATTACTTTATACATGCATTTTCTCATAATAAATTTATCAACAATCCCCCCCTTCCCCCGCCATGTCCGTCCTGTGTAGCGTGACAGTATCCAGTTTGTATTTGATCCCCTTTCTCTGCAGGTTTGGCACACAGGACTGTCCGCAGCTTCCGGCAGTACCGATCCCCTTGGGCGCTTATTTTGGTATAATAAGCGCATTGCTACATCTTGGTTGTTCTGTGGCATGATGACTAGCTCCATTCTTTTCGTGAGGCAGCAAGTAGTTTGGACCCAGACGGTACCTGTACCGCGCACACCCCTGCAGGCGATCTTTAGCCCTTTACTCTCCCAATTCGGCTGCTGATCTTTATGACATTGTCCTATTTTTGCAGCTCCTCTGACCACCCAGTAATGAGTGTGTGGCCTCCAGCACAGTAAATGACTGCAGCGGCCCGCAGCTTACGTTCCATCGTATACACAGAGCTGCTGTAATGATTGAGAGTGTTTACTCGCAGCTTTGGCAGTAAGTTCTCGCCGGGGTTTGTGTAAGTGACCCCATGCCGCACGGTCTGGTAAAAATCACCACGGCTTTACTGGAGTTGTCGCTTTTTCTTCATCTTGTGAAACGTCTTGCAATCACTTTTCTTTGTGTCATGCAGCGTGTATACAAGACTAAGAAATGGTACAAAATGTCTGGTTCATTTTCAATATTCATCTTTTGTTTTTTACAGCCGGGCCTGGTGATTGAATATTTATATTACAGGAGGGGAAGCCGGGCTCCAGAGAGGCTCAGATCAAGTTACTCTTCTGCTCTCTGTCTTCACTGATCATATCTTACACAGAGCAAACAATATGGATTTTTTTTTTTTTTCTTTTTTCTGTGTTGAGACCTGGACAGTGTATATGAAGGACCACCCAGAATAGCATGTTTCATGCCCAGGTAACGCGCATCATAAGGTTTTGTTCTGAATATCGTTTTTCTATTGTTGTGCTGTTCATAATTTGAGCATGAATATTCAATACAAAAGAAAGGTAATAGTATTAGGACAGTACCTGCTGCCAAATTAGCTGTCATCAAGCGTTCGCACAGGGTTCAAAGTTACAGTCAGTACATGATGATGTACTATTCAGTCCATGAACTTCAAGGGAATGTGTCACCGCAAAAATACCCTATCCCTTTGCAATAGATGCTCACAGCTTCCCTTCCTAGAGATCTGAGCATGCCTGACTACCATAGAAGTCATTACAGATCTCCAGACTATTGTTTCTTATGGGTGGTATGGCTGCTGTGTAGAGTAATCCTGGGGCTGTACAGATTGTACAGCCACATTGCAGGTGAATGCGGCGAATTGCGACCTGCAATCAAGACATGCAAGTCGCAAATATTCCGAACCAGTTGGATTTTTTTGCATATGGTGATCATGGGATCCCGGGGGACACAATGTGACCCCATTCACTTGCAGCACGCTGGAATGTGACAGTGATTTTTGGGTCATACTGTTAACAGCTGAGGCAAGGTGGGTAACCACATAATCCTGCACAAGAAAGAGCATACAAAACTCTAGACAACTTCAGATTACTGAGTGAGAATATGGACATCTCTCTGGTTCTAGTTTAGTGAGATAATCCTGATGATACTTGTCCTTTAGAGTAGATGAACCTTTGACTGTTTGTTTCTTCATTGACAAAGGAGCTGTCTGGAAATAGCCTGCATTAGATGCCGCAGGCAACGGGAAGTTTAGCTCACATGAGAGGGCAGGAGGTTGTGAAATTTTCATGAGAATTTAAACTTTTCTATTCTAAACTTCCTCATCAAAATGTCACTCTCTATTTGGAAAAGTATGATCACATTCGATGCGAGTGGTTGCTGATGGCCCCAAGTTGTTGCCCTGCCACTACCTTGGCTTACATTGGATGTACGCTGATTGTATTTCATAGATGCAAATAAAGAATTAACAGGAACCTGTCATGTCCAAATACACCATTTACTTGCAGATATAGGATTCATTAAAATCCTCTCTGTCGTCTTGGAGCGCAGCAGGTGCAGGGAGGAAATGAACGGATTTCCTCTCTGTAGCTGCTTGCTTCCAGTCCAGTGGTTCAGGGACTTTGCATAGTCACTATAAAGCAAACGTGGCTGTGCTCACTCCCTGCAGAAGTGCAGCATGGGTTTGCAGAGCAGGCTAGCCCACAAAGTGCCAAGGAGTGATTACAGTTACTGTATAGCGTGTATCCAGTCGCTGCACAACGCCGACGATTCAAAGTGAGCAGCTACACGGAGGATATAAGTTCATTTTCTCTCTGTAGCCGCTACTCCAATAAGGTCGCCAGGTAGGACTTTAATAATGATATTTACCTGTAAGTTAACACTATATCTGCTGGCATGTTTTTCTCTGAAACACTATTGTGTTTCAGAGAAATGATAGTTTGAAGAGCCAGCTGGGGACTCTAGGGAGAGACGTGACTAGTCCGATGCAGTCACTGGCTGGATTTTTCCTGCACTGCTCTTTGTTTCACAGGTTTCTCCTTATATACACACGTGTGTGAGACCGGGGAAGGAGCCAATGGGGGGCAGTGCCACACTAGTCAACTCTCTCACTGTAGACCCAGGCCAGCTTTTCCAACTGATGTCTCTGAAACGCTCCGGCGTTTGCCTGACTCCAATAGTGCATCAAAGCTCGAATTCATGCTGCCCGTGATCTGGGAAACATGAATGGACTGAAAGGGTCCCTTTATAACTCATGGTCATGAATGTCTAGCTGAAGAATCCACTATCTGGACTCATGCACACAAAGGAGCCTTGCACAGTCTTTAGTATTGGTGCACAGAAACTCTGCCGCTTCACAGTACAGAGCTGTGTAACAAAGAAGCCTTGAAAGCGTCGTCTGCTTTCCCGTTATTGCAGCTTTCCTCCGCTGACCATCACTTCTGTCCATACAATGGCCGCTGGTGGAGGAACATGGGACTAGACCTGTCCACAGCCCACTACAAAAACACCTCACATGGGGAAGCTGATTTTCTGTTGGAGGAGGCTGTGGACCGGTCTCGTCCCAATGTTGGCCATTTTGCGAACCAGCTGCGACATGGCGACCTTTCTCTGATGGCATAATTTCTATCAGATGTTATTTCTTTGTAGATGTGAAATATCTACTGAAAGATAAAAATCTTATGGGATTGCTGCAGCGACTGTATTGATGTTTGTGCTGAGTGGTCTTTCCCCAGCGCACTTAGTAGTTATGCTATGCTGGCTGCATTGCTGGAAGTCAATAGTATCTTGCTGTATGGAAAGAGAATGTAGAGGTGTATAGGCTCCAAGAGTTTATAGCTTGATGAAATACCCCACTATGTGGTCTTCTGTTTGCCGGACTAAATTGTAGGATCCCACAGAATCCTATTTGGAGAAAGTTGCATTGATTGAGAAAGCTGCATATGTATCAGACCTGAATTTGGGCTTCTCATTCATAACTACTGTACACAGTGGGAGATTTTTGTGAAATTTGCCTTTTCATGACATACACCATATTTATTATGTCTTTTAGACACTTTATGCAGCTTATCCAAAAAGAGGTCGTAGTCTCACTGGAAAGAGACCCAATGCCAAAAAATAAGCTAGAATTGTAGCGTATAGCGTAAGCCAACTAGAAAGTGGTTTAACCCCTTTCCGACATACGCCATATATATACGATGCCATGGGAGCTGGGTTCCCGCAAACCGCTCAGAGCACAAGCTGACACGCCACCTCCCTGCAAGTCCGACACTGATCTAATGCATAAGCATTGCAGAGTCTTAGATCAGCCATCTGGCAGTGTTAAGTTAAAAATTGTAACAATATTTGTTTAAAAAAAATCACAAAATAAAGACAAAAAATATATACTAATCCAATAAATAAATTTGTTAAAAAAAAAAAGTACACATAAAGTACAGACCACAGTCACCAGACCTGAACCCAATCGAGATGGTTTGGGGTGAGCTGGACCACAGAGTGAAGGCAAAAGGGCCAACAAGTGCTAAGCATCTCTGGGAACTCCTTCAAGACTGTTGGAAGACCATTTCCGGTGACTACCTCTTGAAGCTCATCAAGAGAATGCCAAGAGTGTGCAAAGCAGTAATCAAAGCAAAAGGTGGCTACTTAGAAGAACCTAGAATATAAGACATTTTCAGTTCTTTCACACTTTTTTGTTAATTATATAATTCCACATGTGTTAATTCATAGTTTTGATGCCTGCCTTCAGCGTGAATCTACAATTTTCATAGTCATGAAAATAAAGAAAACTCTTTGAATGAGAAGGTGTGTCAAAACTTTTGGTCTGTACTGTATTTGGTATTGCCGTGTCTGGAAAAACCAGACCTATAAAACTGTCCCACTAGTCAACCCCTTCAGTGAACACCGTAAGAAAAAAATGAAACCCAAAACTATGCTTTATCTTCGTAACGTCGAACAAAAAGAATGTAAATAAAAATGGGATCTCTGAAAACATCTTGTATGCAAAAAATAACTCCGTTTACAACTCGATCAGCCTAAAAATTAAAGTTATAACTCTCAAAACTAAGTGATGCAAAAATATTTATTTTTTTCTATAAAATAGTTTTTATGTGAAAGCACCAAAGCGTTAAAAAAGATGTGTGGTATCGCTGGAATCATACTGACGCGAAGAATACAGCGGACTTATAAATTTTACCACACGCAGATTGGCATGAAAAAAAAACCTCAAGAAACTATTCCTAAATTGCTGGTTTTTGTTCATTCTGCCTCCCAAAAATTGGACTAGAAAGTGATCAAAAAATGTTATGTGCACAAAAATGGTACCCATAAAAACGTCAACTTGTCCCGCCAAAAACAAGCCCTCACATGACTGTCAGCCGAAATATGGAAAAACTAGCTATCAAAATATGGCGATGCAAAAAAATTGTTTTTATAATAAAAAGCGTCTTTTAGTGTGTTACAACAGCCAAAAATAAAAACCAGATATAAATCTGGAAACTCTGTAACTGCACCGACCCAAAGAATAAAGTTGTCTAATCACTTGCATAAGGAATGGCGTAAAAGATAAAGCCAATTCTTCATCTGCTGTTGATTTGCTCATTCTGCCTTCCAAAGAACGCTGTAAGGCTCGGCTCACGTTTATCCTGCGCTGAGTGCTTATACCGGGGTTTCCTTGTAAATCTCTGAAATACGTGATTCGGACAGAACCCCCAGCGGAAGATTCCCTACAATGAGGCAGATGGAGGCCATATATGATCCAGTGGTGTCCGTCTTTTTAGTCGTGTATAAAAGTGTGATCCACCAGTTTTGTTCACTTCTGAAAAGGACACTGCTGAACAGAGGCCAGACAGAATCTAGAATAAGGCCAGGGTCACACTTGCGAGTGTGGCGTGACTCTCTCGCATCAATACCCAGCACTGCCACCGGAACTCGGGACCGGAGTGTGCGGCTGCATGTATTTCTATGCAGTCGCACACTCCGGTCCCGAGTGCCGGCGCCAGTGCCGGGTTTTGATGCGAGAGACTCGTTCGAGTTTCTTGCATCACACAAGTATGACCCTGGCCTAACTTTTCCGCATTATAGTGAATGGATCCCTTGGAGATTTCATCTGAATCGCATCACTCGGAGATTTACATGTAAACCCCTACATAAGTGCTTAATGTAAAGCGCCGGATAAATGTGATGCCATACGTTATGTAAAATGTTCCCAACAAAAGTCTTAACTCTATCCACAAAAAAAAGACCACTCCAGTCTGTCATCTGTTAACGGAAATATGGGGGGCTTCCACATTACTGATAGTACAAAGGCTCTGGAAAAGCACTATAGCTCCTCAACCTCCCCCCCCAAAAAATGTAGCAAATTCTGCATTCTCAAATCCAAATGCCCCTCTTCCTTCTGAGCCCTAGTGTACCTAAACCACATTTAGTTTCCACATGTTTGGCATTTTTGTAGCAATGAGAGTCTGCCTAATTTACAGGTGCGTGTTTTCAGAAGCCTGAGCTGGGCACCACAACATACTGGGTGCCACAATGTACTTGGCACTACAATGGCAGTTTGCAATTTTCATTCTGCAACATCCACTGCTGCTTGTTTCTGGAAAACACCCATGGAGTCAAAAAATTGTCACTACATCTGTAGATAAATTCGCACAGGTGTATAATTTTTTTCATGGGGTCACTTGAAGCGGGGGGGATTCTGCTCTTCTAGCACTTAAAGGCTCTGTATATGGAGTCCGCAAACTATTCTAGCAAAATCTGCACTCCATGTAGCTCTCCATCCCTCCCGAGTCTCTCCGTATGGCTAAGCAGTGCTGTGCAGCCACAAATTTTGGTTCCATTTTTACCCATTTCCCAGTGTGAAAATGTAAAATCTGGGGCTAAAACAAAATTTGTGGTAAAAATGTAATTATTTTTTCTTCACTGCCCAATTGGATAAAATTCTGTGACACATGTGTGGTGTCAATATGACCACTGCACCCATGGATGAATTCAATGAGAGGTGAAGTTTGTAAAATGGGGTCCCTTAAGGGGAATTATGTTTTTCTGGCACTTCAGTGCTCTACCAATATGACATGGCTTTCTCAAACCATTCCAGCAAAATCTGAACTCCAATATGGCACTTCTTCCCTTCTGAGCTTTGCACTGTGCCTCAAAGTAGATTTCGATCACATACTGGGTATTGGTATAGTCAAGAGAAATTGCACAACAAATTTTGGGTTCCATTATATCTTGTTAACCTTGTGAAAATGAAAAAAATTAGGGTTAAAAGGATATTTTTGTGGGAGAAATTGATTTTTATGGCTCAATGTTATAAATTTCTGTGACACACCTAGGAGTTGAAGGTGCTCACCACACATCTAGAGAAATTCCTTGAAAGGTCTAGTTTCCACGTTTTAGACATATAATAAGCTCTCCAAAAGCGACATGACATGAACATTCCATTAAAATCTGCTTTTCAAAATGCCACTACATCTTTTCAAAGCCCTGCCGTGCGCCTAAACAGTCGTTTCCCCCCACATATACATATCTGCATACTCAGGAAAAATTGCATAGCAAATTTTGGCATCCATTTTCTACAATAAAAAAACATTTGTGGGGAAAATGTGATTTTTTTTTTTTTTTCTTCAAATTTCATCTTTCAACATTTCAAAATTTCTACTCCCCACACATCTAGATGATAAGTCAAATGGCGCTCCTTCCATTCCGAGCCCTGCCATGCGCCCAAACAGTAGTTTTCCTCCACATATTGAGTATAGGAGAAATTGGGCAACAAATTGTATGGTGCATTTTCTCCTGTTACCCTTTTGAAAATAAAAAAATTGGGGCTAAAAGAAAAAGTTGAAAAAATTTTTTTTTTTGATTTTCACGGCTCAACGTTATAAACTTCTGTGAAGTACCTGGGGTTCAAGGTGCTCAATAAACATCTAGATAAGGTGTCTAGTTTCCAAAATGGTGTCACTTGTGAGTGGTTTCCACTGTTTAGGCACATCAGGGGCTCTCCAACTCGACATTGCGTCCGCTAGCCAGTAAATTTTACATTCAAAAAGTCAAATGATGCACCAAAACAGTTTTTCCACATATGGGATATCGTCGTACTCGAGAGAAATTGCAGAACAAATTTTGGGGTCCATTTTTTCCTGCTACCTTTGCGAAAATTAAAACGATTGGGGTCTAAAGAAAAAATTGTGTGAAAATATTAAATGTTTTTTCCTTCCATATTCTATTTATTCCTGTAAAGCCCCTGAAGGGTTAATAAACTTCTTGAATGTAGTTTTCAGCCCTTTGAGGGGTACAGTTTTAAGAATGATGTCACTTTTGGGTATTTTCTGTCATAGCCCCTCAAAGTGACTTCAAATGTAATGTGTGGTCCCTTTCAAAAAATGATTTTGAAAATTTTATTGGAAAAATGAGAAATCGCTGATCAACTTTTAATCCTTCTATCTTCCTCACAAAAAAAAGAATCAAAAATTGTGCTGATGTAAAGTAGACATGTGGGAAATGTTATTTATTAACTATTTTGAGTGACATATCTCTGATTTAAGGGTGTAAAAATTAAACGTTTAAAAATTGCAACATTTTTCTAAATTTACGATATTTTCCACAAATAAATGCTACAGTAGTCTTATCGAACAAATGTTACCACCATCATGAAGTACAATATTTCACAATAAAACAGTCTCAGAATCAGTGGGATCTGTTGAAGCGTTTCAGAGTTGTTACAAAGTAAAGTGACAGTGGTCATTGGTCAGAATTGTAAAATTTGGCCTTGTCGGTGAAAACAGGCTTCTGGGTGAAGGGGTTAAATTTAGGGATTGCTTACACCAGCTAATAATTAGGAACAAGTGCTGTTAAGAGTGCTGGTTTCCTAATTATTGCCATGTCTAAACAGGATGGCAATTGTCTGCCAAGTGAGTGAAACATTAGTTCGTACGGTGAAATGAAATTTAAAGGGAGTCTGTCACCCCATTTTTGGCCTATAAAATGCGGCCAACGCCATCAGGGGCTTATCTACAGCATTCTGTAATGCTATAGAAAAGCCCCCGATGTAATCCGAAGGATAAGAAATAAAAGCGTCAGATTATACTCACCGGGGGCGGTGGGTGTCGCGGTCCGGTCCGGCGCCTCCCATCTTCATACGATGATGTCCTCCTCCTTGCTTCTCCCTCGGCTCCTGCGCAGGCGTACTTTATCTGTCCTGTTGAGGGCAGAGTAGAGTACTGCAGTACGCAGGCGCCGGACCTCTCTGACCTTTCCCGGCGCCTACGCACTGCAGTACTTTACTTTGCCCTCAACAGGACAGATAAAGTACGCCTGCACAGGAGCCGAGGGAGAAGCAAGGAGGACATCATCGTATGAAGATGGGAGGCGCCGGACCGGACCGCGACACCCACCACCCCCGGAGAGTATAATCTAACGTGTTTTTCTTATCTTTCAGGTTTCATCGGGGGCTTCTTTACAGCATTACAGAATGCTGTAGATAAGCCCCTGATGGTGGTGGCCGCAGCTTATCGGGCCAAAATGGGGTGACAGATTCCCTTTAATCTGCAGTAACTTAAAAATCCTCTCTGTGCACAGCATGTCACTCGGTGTAAACAGGTTATGTGCTGTCAAGAGTGTCATGCTATGTGCACAGAGAGCTATCGTATTATCAGTCGTTCTATATATATGCATGGTCGTGCAGTCGGCCTGTTTAAATGGGTTATTAAGTATTTGGTGATCGCTTACATTTACCAATCAGCAGTCGCTTAGTCCAGGTGCCCACGATCTGGAACTAGCAGCGCTTTGGGCTCAGCGCATGTTTGCTGTGTCTAAAGCGCTTCCATCAATTCAATTTAAGTGAATCTGCATGTGTTCACTGAACCATACAGATTTGCCACGTTCAATACATTCTATTGATGTAATTTCTTGACATACTGCGGTTTGGAAAAACACGCCGCATGTCAATCTCCGCGGGCGTCAGTGGACACATGGTGGATATGGGATTTTTGAAATCCCATCCACAATGCTGTAACATCTGGCCGCTGCGGGTTTGACACTGCACAAGTACTCAGCATCCAACCCGCATTAACTCCGGATTGTGGGCACATACCTTTAAAGCCTTCAGTCGACCTGTCTAAATGCAGCAATAGACCAGACAGTCTAAAATTAGGCCATATTTATCAAAGTTGTTCATGTTGTTTGATAAATCAGGTGCATTTTATGTTTGCCTTATTATCTCTTTTACACTGTTACTGCCCATTTAGTCAAAAGACTGCAGCTGTTGAACGAACACTGATCGGCTACATGCCATTTCATGCGCATAGAACATCATGTTATCAGCAGCAGGATGATGATTTCTAAGATTGTTTAAAAATATTCGCACCCCACAAGCAAGTGTTATGTCGGGTTGTTGCCGGTCTGTTTAGACAGGCCAATAATGGTGAAAAGAACTTTCCTACAATTCTCATTCCCGATTGTTGGCCTTTCTTAATAAAGCCTTATACAGTTTTGTTTGCCCATTTGTCTGAAGCAGTTAAGACCACTAAGTTATCCTAAGGTGTAGAGAACTAATTTTTAGTGATATTCCACAATATAATTCTCCTGATAAGTTAATGATACAAATAAAACTGATTAATCATTTATTTTGTAATACTGTTGCTGTGAAAATGTGACACCAGATAGTGGTCTTTCAGAGAGAGAGCCGCTCTCGATTCAGCTCATTTATGGGGTTCCATTCTATTATGTCCATATGCCTGATATGTAATCACTTTTATACACTCCTCAACATTGGAGAAGATTTTTCTTCTTCGTATTGCAATTTTATTGTATTTCAGAGTCTGGATTTCAACTCGAAAACACCAGGCCACATGTTCATGCTATTATGAGCAGCCTGCGTGGCCTTTGCGTGCCTTAATGACCTGCAGCATTTCCGGATGTGTCTCCCATTGAGGACATCTGAGACTTCATTGGCAGGCAATAGGAGCTGCCAGCAGCGGACCGTGATGATTTACATATCCAAGTGCATTTAGTGTGACAGAACATTCTTCAGACAACTACTAATAGCAACTAAGATGTGTAAGTGCATGTATTTCTGCACATGGCACTCACTCGATGCTGAGTAAAACAAGATGTTTTGAAAGTTTCCATTTTTTTATTTGCATATCATGTACAAGTCTATGAATCGTGTGATTTCCATAGCTCCATGAGTTGTCCTTCTTGGTGTTCACATGATCAGGTTTTAAATATATTAGATACGACTGCTCCGAAAAGGGTTACCGTGACGTGGTGGAGTGGCTTAGTGTACATTTTTTGCAAAAAACGTATCCACTAAGTACCCTGGTTTTGTTAACATCTTTTACTAGCACTTGTTGCTTACTGTTACATATATTTCACAACAGAGTATTCATGCACGTTTGTCATACTGTGTGTTCTTTCTGTGTCTTAGTTCTTGGGTGGTGTGAACAGGGTCTTACTGACCTGTTCATTTTCGTGTGTGTCTCGTGTTCTGAAACTGTTGCGGAATGTAGATTAGTTGTCTCCATTAGTTCAGTTGCTTATCTAGCGTCAATATATTTCACAACCCTTAACAGAAATTGTTATCGCACGTTATGTCATTGGAGTATGAGAAAACCAGAGTAGCTGGAGGAAACCCCAGTGCAAAGTAGCAGTGCTAACCACTGATCCAGCGTGCTGCCCCCACACTACTGCTTTATGTCATGATCCAGCTTGGATCTGACAGATTAAATGGAAAAGTGAACTTTTTTCCTTTGGCTGTGTGCCAAAGTGTGATGTGATTGCCCCCGGTGGCCATTAGAATTATTACATGTGGTGTCGTTCATTCTAACTTGCCCCGGTGGTGGTGAGTGGTATCGCACCTTAGTTTTAGGGTTAATGTGCACGCAATTACAAATCAGGTGTTAGGCTCTATAAAAGGGAGCCAGGTGGGTTCAATCACTGTTGGTGATATTGTGTGTCTTTTTGCAAGTAAGCCTGGGGGAGGAAGGAGCTGAACATGAGTCCTGCGCAGCCCAGCCAGATGGGACGAGTGGCAGCTAGGTGGTCTGCAAGAAGGGCTGGCATGGCGTGGTGGAGTCACAGTTTATGGTGTTGGCAGGAAGTGCTTGCATGGCTTGATGGAATGACGACTATGGAGAGAGTTGCATTCAGCATGCGGGACTTGGTTGCTGAGAGCTGGACTCAAGCATGCTGGACGTTTTGGCAGAAGGTGAACTCGTCTTTGGGACTCTGTTACTGGACAGCTGCAATTGGTGGTGGACTCTGCTCCAAGGCTGCACTATGGTGATGGATCCGGTTATGGTGATGGATCCGGGTGGAGGAGAAGATGCACGCAGGTGGTGGGCTCTGTTGCTAGGAGCGTATGCAACAGAGCAAAGCTAAGTGGTGTTTCCCCCGTTTTGTCATCTTTCCTCGTGTGTTTTAGTGCAGTGGTGGGATTAGTTTCTGCACCGACCAATTCCCTAGTGAGGGTTTAGGTCAGGGCGAGCTAGGGGTTTTAGGTTCCTGTTGTGCGCCCGGTGCGGAACCGGCATAGGGAACGTTAGGAGTGCAGGGACTCTGGCTCAGGGGAGCTCAGGAGGTCTCCACTTCCCTATTCCCTATCGCAGGGCCCACCATTGTTAATGTTTCCCAGGTATTCCTTATTTAAATTCGCCTTACTGGAGGCGGGGTTTCCTGATTTACGTGTAATACCTAAATTCGCCTGTTGGAGGCGGCGTATCCAGCTGCACGTTTTATTATTTAAATTCGCCCCACTGGAGGCGGTGTATCCAGGGTCACACGTGTCATGGGTTTGCCTTGCGGTACTTGCTGCGTCCAGACACACGTAACCGTGACACTTTAACTGCGACAAGTATCAGTGGAAGATCAAGTCAAAATTCTATTGCTACTTCAATCATCATTCCTTCTTGCTGCAGAAACTGGATTCTCATAGATGTGTGTATGAAAATCTATGTCTAGCTCTTCATGTCGGAGTTTATGCCAATGTTTATAGATCTACCATTTCTTTATGGAACATGGTTTCACAATTTACGTGTTCTTTGTCTTCCGTAAATAATTTTTATTGTGATTGATAATGTTGTCTACTACAATTAATAACCTAGCATGTGTTTCTCGAGGCATATTAGGCCTTTGCCCGTTAATTGCGCACATTCAGATATACACCCCCTTGCATTGGCTTCGGGTAGTTGCAAGATTCAGCGGAGAACTTTACATGGTGATACACTCAATTTTATAGTTAATATGTTTCAGATGTACTTGACAACATTAATTAAACAAGTAATTAAAGAATTTATACTTGACATAATTTAATAGGCATTAATGATGGAATTACCATGTTGTGTTCAGTGACCTAATTCAAAGGTGTTCATTCTGATAACAGTTCTCCAGTTAGTCAAGCAGTTTGGCACTTTGCGACACTTACTCTGCATGTTGGTTGGTTAAAAGTTGTTTCCACTGGAGTGCGTTGTGGCTAGCAAATCCCTAGTCAAATAATGACACCAAGGGCTCGTTCAGACACCATTATTATATGTGTGTGGTGTCCGTGTTAAAATCGGATAGCACACGGCCAATGTTATTGAATAGGGCTGTTCATGTGGAAAAAGATCACAGCATGCACTATTGTCTTCCATACTTCGGATGAAAACTTGCCCATTCAAGTCTATGGCTCCGATTAATCAAGACTGGCATTGCTCATGCTAGTGTTGATGAGGGGGCAGGCTGGAGTCAGATGTTCCCGTTTCATGGGGAGGCTCGCACCTGTTAATGAACCAGTCATCGGATAAGTGGCGCTTGCCTCGCCAAAAATCTTAATCCGGTCAAGGACTGGAGTAAGATTTGAGGAGTAAGGAATGCCAGCGCTTGTCATGAATTTGCCGTGCAGGTGTTGCCACACCCTCAAAACATCCCAAGTCCGCCAAATGTGCCAGAGCTGGGCAAAAATGGCATGAGCCCCTTGAGTGACAAATTTTTAGAGAAACCAAACTTTTAAATCTTTTTACTTGAGAATTCTGGCATAAAATCTTTGAATCGGGCCCCAAGAGCGTGCAAAAAAAAAAAAAACTCCCATGCAAATCGCCCACCTTTCATCCATTTTTTTATGGACACACTGCAGTTATTAGCATAGAAAACCATATTTGGTGTTTAAAATTGTATTAACTGCCAATGTAAAAAAACTGTATGTCATCCAGATTTACCAAACAGACCTCTAAAAGCAGACGGATGACAGTTGCCATTTTTTTTTCTGGATGATAGATGGCCAATTTTTCATATCCCCCCAAAATAAAATTTACTGTTTGTGGACATTCACATGGAGTGTACTTTTGCAGAGAAAAATTCAGCTGTGGAAATGTAAACTAGGTAGCCCTGTGGGTGTCCGAAAAAATAAAAAATTTGCAACACATGCAGTTTCCATTTCCATGCAGAATTTTTCCACTTAGTTTTCCATGCTCTCTTTTGTATTTTGTACGGTGTATGTGTTATGGATTTTGGATGCATATTTTCATCACCTCAATATTAGCTGAAATCTGCACCATTAAACCAAATCTGCACCACTAATTCTGCTTGGGTATTTTTGATCCAGAATTGCGCATTCATTTTTTGGCAGTTATGAATCCACTATTGTACGTTATAATAATATATGTAATGCAAACCATAAATTTAGGTGCAATAAAGTAAATGACCCCCTCCTCAATACTGAGGCTGGTAGTTTACATATAGAGTAAGCAACAGACCGCAACCTTAAGGCTATGTGCCCACGTTGCGTGTTAAAACGCACACTGAAAACCAGACTCCTTCCCAGAAATCGCACGTTTTTTTCTGCGCGATTTTACCGCGATTTTCTCTAGCACTTTCCAAGCGATTTGAAGCATCGCTTGGAAAGTGATTGACAGGTTGGTCACACTCGTCAAACATAGTGTTTGACAAGTGTGAGCAGCTTTTTACTATTGAGGCCGCCTATGCGGCATCAATAGTAAAAGATCTAATGTTAAAAATGATAAAAAAAATAAGAAATCGGGGTATATTTACCTTCCGACGTCCCGCGCTGCCATCCCGGGCCTCAGCGTTCCCAGTAATGCCTTGCGAGACCTGTGATGACGTTGGTCTCGCGTTACTATAGTGATCTCGCGAGACCACGTCATTACAGGGCCTTGCCGCAAGGCATTACTGGGAACGCTTAGGCCGGGAATGCAGCGCGAGACGTCGGAAGGTAAATATACCCCAATTTTTTATTTTTTATTCATTTTTTCACAGGGGTATGGTACCCAGGGCCTGGAGGACAGTCTCCTCTCCTCCACACCGTGGGTACCAACCGCACATGAGACGCTTAACTTCCAGCATGGTGGGCATAGCCACATGCGGTTCTCATGCATTCCTATGGGTGCGGAATCGTGGCCATTCTTTGCGACTCCGCACAAAAGAATGATCATGCAGCGATTTTTTTCCGCGATGCATTTCCGCCGCGGAAAAAAGCGCAGCATTAGCACAGCATGTGCGGAATGCCATAGGAATGCATGGGGGGCGTTCTGTACATGATTTTTAAATTTTTTCGCGCCGAAAATCGCGGCAAAAACGCTTAAAAATCGCATCGTGGGCACACAGCCTAAATGTACAGTCTAAGGGCTCAAACTTGTCTGCGTTTAGAAAATCAGTCTGATGTTGGTCCTGAAAAGTTGGACGAGGGTCTTGCGAGTACAATGCAATTTTTCTCACCTAGCATCCGTATGACATGTGTATTTAACATCAGCTTTTACATACAGGAATTCTGTCATTTCAGGCTAGTTCAGTAACTAATAAAACAATCTTAGATACAGATATACAGTAGGTAGATAAAAAGAAAGCTAGATATACATTGATGTAATTGAGATATATAATCGGTGCAGTGCAGCTTACTGTACTCCATAGTCGTATTGTAAAAAAAAGACACAGCTAGAATGTGAAAGACAGACTCCTTTACTTTAAATAAATACTCCCCGTCCCTCTTTTCCCATTATTGTAAAATGAAAAAATATTAAACCACCATATTCCACACCTGTCTGGCGACAGTCCTTTTGTAACATAGTTATTAAGGATGAAGGGAGACTTTAAGTCCATCTAGTTCAACCCATATCCTATTCTAACTTGCCCTAACATGTTGATCCAGAGGAAGGCAAAAAAACCCCATGTGGCAAACAGTAAGCTTCACAGTGGAGAAAAAAATTCCTTCCCGACTCCACATACGGCAACCAGACTAGCTCCCTGGATCAACGCAATATTAAGGAAACTAGTGTATATACCCTGTAATATTATACTTTTCAAGAAAGGCATCCAGTCCCTTCTTAAATTTTAGTAGGGAATCACTCATTACAACATCATATGGCAGAGAGTTCCATAGTCTCACTGCTCTTACAGTAAAGAATCCGCGTCTGTGAGTATGCTTAAACCTTCTTACCTCCAGACGTAGAGGATGCCCCCTTGTTCCTGTCCCAGGTCTAAGAGTAAAAAGATCATTAGAAAGGTCTTTGTATTGTCCCCGCATATATTTATACATTGTAATAAGATCACCCCTAAGTCTTCGATTTTCCAAACTAAATAACCCCAAGTGTAATAACCTGTCTTGGTATTGCAGACCCCCTAGTTCCCTAATAACCTTGGTCGCTCTTCTCTGCGCCCGCTCCAGTTCAGCTATGTCTTTCTTATACACCGGAGACCAGAACTGTACACAGTATTCTAAGTGTGGTCGCACTAGTGACTTATATAGAGGTAAAATTATGTTCTCCTCATGAGCATCTATGCCTCTTTTAATGCATCCCATTATTTTATTTGCCTTTGCAGCAGCTACCTGACACTGGCCACTAAATGTGAGTTTGTCGTCCACCCATACACCCAGGTCTTTTTCAGTGACAGGTTTGCCCAGTGTTTTACAATTAAGCACATAATTATACATCTTGTTGTTCTACCCAAGTGCATGACCTTACATTTATCTCCATTAAAGCTCATTTGCCATTTATCAGCCCAAGTTTCTAGTTTACATAAATCCTCCTGTAATATAAAATTGTCCTCCTCTGTATTGATTACCCTGCAGAGTTTAGTGTCATCTGCAAATATTGAAATTCTTTTGTCCCACGAAGAACTCCAGCTCTGCTACATCCGGATGGTTTGTTGAGCGGTGACATGATGTGACCGCTCAGCAAGCCAGCTGGAACACACTGAGACAGGAGCTCCTGCGCAGGGGAAGCGTTGATGTGAGAAATCACCAACGTTCATGGTTGATGAACTCCAGTCACCTCACTGACATCACCGTTCGCTGCATGAGAACTTTTAACAGAATGTGACTTACTGGATCAAAAAGTCATAAAACAGATCAAAGACAAAAATGAAGAGCATTATTTATTTTCCATTGAATTCACTTGATCCATTTTGTAGAATTTGGTGTAAAAGTTCCTCTTTGTTTAGTTTTTGTACATCTCTTGTACCTTTTTTGTATTTCATTTTTTGTTACATTATATCTGAGGGCTTTACAGTTGTAGGGTGACCTAATGGACACGAATGAAGAGCACATGAATTGTATCACATGGATTCAGCTACCATGTATCGCAATTGGAACGAGAATAATGTATTATAAATGATGCATTGTAAAAAAAAATACTCCACTATATATCACACATCAGGTTTTATCTTTAGAATATACAGCTCTGGCAAAAAATAAGAGACAAGATAGAAAATGTCTGCGCTGGATAAACCACACGGATTAGGGAACAACAAAAAAATTATAAAGATAAGTGGCAGATAAATATGGAAGTCTCAATAGACAAATATATCCAATGAAAAAAGAAATATTCACCAAACTGACATTCTGAAAAGAAAAAAAAATCACGATCCCAGAGATCAAACTATTTGAGACCATATACCAACACCATACAAAAGGATTTAAAAATCAAACATGTAAAACAGGCATATCAAAATGGAGACACTACAAGGGAATATATATATATATATATATATATATATATATATATATATATATATATACCTTAGGTGCATTAAAAAAATGTGCAAGGCCACATAAAGGAGCCCAGAATGTAGCAATTATATAGGAGCTAGTGAAGTTGAAGCTCCGTCGCTGCAGTGGTAATCAAATGCTGTGTTATACACTTGCAGGCTCCAAAAACTGGATAAAGTACGTTTCAAGCACTGAGTCCAGCAATAACTGCTGAGAGAACTGTCCCGGACGGTGACAGTCTCTTAATTACTCACTATACGCTGCTCCCTCGGTGCGCCGGCGTTCTTCGCAGCATGATGCTGCCGGCTGCAGTGGAGTTGCAGGGCCTTGGTGACGTCAGAAGGTCACGTGGCTGAGACTAGCGAGTAAAACAGACCAAATCCTTCCAACCGGTTTCGGAAGTGCACGGCTTCTTTCATCAGGGTTGGTCTGTCATAGGCGTGGTTCCCTTTTAAACCTACGGTTCTAATTTCAGTGAATTAACCCATTAGACGCTGCTCATATCACGCTGTTCATATTGCTAATTGAAGGCAAAAAGTTCCACTTCAGAATTAAGTCCCCTAGAGGCTAAAGAATCTAGAGTGAAAATCCACTGACTTTCAGCCCGGGACATTTTCTTAATAAAGTCCCCTCTCCTGCTGTCTTTTCGGACAATTTGTAGCCCGGTAAAGATGATCCCTTCAGTAGATCCCATATGATAATCAGCAAAATACTTTGATAATGGGTGTCCATCAAACCTACGTCTTATGTTCCTTAAATGTTCATTTATCCTTACACTCAGTTGACGTTCGTTTTTCATTGGATATATTTGTCTATTGAGACTTCCATATTTATCTGCCACTTATCTTTATAATTTTTGTGTCGTTCCCTAATCCGTGTGGTTTATCCAGCGCAGACATTTTCTATCTTATCTGCATTATAATCAAACGACTGACCTAGTGGTGTGTTTTGTCTTGCAGCGGATATTCCTCTCATAGTATTAGCGCCCCCAATATGTTTATAATTAAAAATTAAGAGACCACTGCAAAGTTTTATAAAACTCTGCTTCTCTACATGTCTGGCAGCCATTCCATTCCAGTGTCAGTTGAATTCCAACCAGAGTACACCTCACTCTACTTAATGTGCTTCTGATTAGGTTATCACCTGAAGCAAATCTTTTATTTAACGAAGGCAAGTATAAAAAAAACCCTGCTGTGGTGTTCACAATCCTCTTGCAATAGGACAAGCTGGATGGCAGAACAAGTGCTAGTAATATCCCAAAAGTAATAGGAATGAAAAAATAACTTTTAACCATGCCACATGAGTTTAAAAGAAAAGTTGAGTGAGGAAAAGAAGGGCTCAATTCTGACTTTACTAGCAGTGGGATACAGTTAGGGTACCGTTACACCTAGCGATGCACCAGCAATCCCGACTAGCGATATGACGCAGTCAGGATCGCTGGTGCATCGCTAGGTGGTCGCTAGTGAGCTGCCAAACAGGCAGATCTCACTAGCGACATCGCTGGGGACGGGGATCGCTACTTACCTGTCAGACGCGGCGATCCTGCGTCCTCCCGCCCGGCTCCACGCGTCGTTCGTCGTCACAGCAGGAAGCGCCGCAGGAAGTGACCGACGAGGAATGGTGCAGGAGCTTCTCGCGCGATCAGCGATAACCAGCGGGGGAGCCGGTCGGAGGTAAGTATCACATGCAGCGATATCGCCAGCAATATCGCTGTAACGTCACAAAATCGGTGACTTTACAGCGATATTGCTAGCGATATCGCAGTGTGTAACGGGGGCTTTAGCGTCATGTTGCCTCCATCCTTAAAATTTCTAAGATGGCAGTCACTGGAGACAACAAAGCTACAGACCAGCAGAGGGTGAATATGACTCTCCACTGACCAGGATGACAGTCATCTTATTCGAATGTCACTCAGCAACTGCAGGATGACATCAAGGGACCTACAAAAGGAATGGCAAATGGGGTGAAGCACATAGCAAGAACAGTTCGTAACAGGCTCCTAGAGGCAGGGCTCAAGTCATGTAAAGGTAGAAAAAAAGCCTTTCATCAATGAGAAGCAAAAGGAGAGCCAGGCTGCAGTTTGCCAAAGACCATAAGGATTGGACCATTGAGGAATGGAGTAAGGTAATCTTCTCTGATGAGTCTAACTTTCAGCTTTGCCCAACATCTGGTCGTCTAATAGTTAGACAGAGACCTGGAGAAGCATACAAGCCACAGTGTCTTGCACCCACTGTGAAATTTGGTGGAGGATCGGTGATGATCTGGGGATGCTTCAGCAAGGCTGGAATTGGGCAGGTTATTTGCGAAGGATGTATGAATCAAGCCACATTCAAGGTTGTCCTGGAAAAACAGTTGATTCCTTCTGCACAGGCAATGTTCCCCAACTCTGAGGACTGGTTTTTCCAGCAGGACAATGTGCCATGCCACACAGCTAGAGCAAACAATGTGTGGCTGAAGGAACACCACATCAAATCCCTGTCATGGCCAGCCCAATCTCCAGAACTGAACTCCATTGAAAACCTCTGAAATGTAATCAAGAGGAAGATGGATAGTCACAAGCCATCAAACAAAGAAGAAATGCTTAAATTTTTGTACCAGGAGTGACATAAGGTCACCCAAAAGCAGTGTGAAAGACTGGTGGAAAGCATGCCAAGACGCATGAAAACTGTGATTAAAAATCATGGTTATTCCACAAAGTATTGATTTCTGAACTCTTCCTGAGTTAAAACATTAGTATTGTTGTTTCTAAATGATTATGAACTTGCTTTCATAGCATTATTTGAAGTCTGCAAGCACTGCATTTTTGTACCATTTCTCATTTTCTGAAAATACAAAATTTAGTGCTTGGAGATTTGAAGACATGTCAGTAGTTTATAGAATAAAAGAGCAATTTACATTTTACTCAAAAATATACATATAAAGAGAAAAATCAGACATACTGAAAATTTTGCAGTGGTCTCTTAATTTTTGCCAGAGCTGTATACCGTACAGGTGCATCTCACAAAATTAGAATATCATCGAAAAGTTCATTTATTTCAGTTCTTCAATACAAAAAGTGAAACTCCTGTACAGGATGGGCCATTTATATGGATACACCTAAATAAAATAGGAATGATTGGTGATATCAACTTCCTGTTTGTTGCATATTAGTATATGGGAGGGGAGAAACCTTTCGATGGGTGGTGACCATGGTGGCCGTTTTGAAGTTTGCCATTTTGGCTCCAACTTTATTTTTTCCAATGGGAAGAGGGTCATGTGACACATCAAACTTATTGAGAATGTAACAAGAAAAACAATGGTGTGCTTAGTTTTAACGTAACTATTCTTTCATGAGTTATTTACAAGTATATGACCACTTATAAAATGTGTTCAAAGTGCTGCTCATTGTGTTGGATTGTCAGTGCAACCCACTCTTGACACACTGATAGCAAAACTGCAGATGAAATGCTAGCACAGGCTTCCAGGATCTGTTGTTTCAGATGCTGCACATCTTGTATCTTCACAGCATAGACAGTTGTCTTCAGATGACCCCAAAGATAAAAGTTAACTGGCCCATGACGACCAATCCACTTTCCAGGAAACTGCTCATGTAGGAATGCTTGGACCTGACACCCATAATTGATGATATGGTATACACTACTGTTCAAAAGTTTAGGGTCACTTAGAAATATCCTTATTTTTGAAAGAAAAGCACAGTTTTTTCCAATGAAACTAACATTAAATGATTCAGAAATACACTCTATACATTTTTAATGTGGTAAATGACTATTCTAGCTGCAAACTTCTGGTTTGTAATTCAATATGTTTATAGGTGTATAGAGGCCCATTTCCAGCAATCATCACTCCAGTGTTCTTATGGTACTTTGTGTTTGCTAACTGTGTAAGAAGGCTAATGGATGGTTAGAATACTCTTGAAAACCCTTGTGTAAGTATGTTAGCACAGCTGAAAACAGTTTGGCTGATTAGAGAAGCTATAAACCTGACCTTCTTTTGAGCTAGTTGAGAATCTGGAGCATTACATTTGTTGGTTCCATTAAACTCTCAAAATGGCCAGAAAAAAAGAACTTTCTGTGAAACTCGACAGTCTAATCTTGTTCTTAGAAATGAAGACTATTCCGTGTGAGAAATTTCCAAGAAAATGAAGATTTCCTACAACGGTGTGTACTACTCTCTTCAGAGGAGAGCACTTAACCAGAGTAGATAGAGAAGTGGGAGGCCCCGCTGCACAACAAGACAAGTACATTAAAGTCTGTAGTTTGAAAAATAGACACTTCACAGGTCCTCAACTGGCAGCATCATTAAATAGTACACGCAAAACGCCAGTTTCAACGTCTACAGTGAAGAGGTGACTCGAATGCTGACCTTCAGGGCAGAGTGGCAAAGAAAAAGCCATATCTGAGACTGGCTAATAAAAGGAAAAGATTAATATGGGCAAAAGAGCACAGACATTGGACAGAGGAAGATTGGAAAAAAGTGTTACAGACAGATGAATCCAAGTTTGAGGTGTTTGGATCATACAGAAGAACATTTGTGAGATGCAGAACAACTGAAAAGATGCTGGAAGATTGACGCCATCTGTCAAGCATGGTGGAGGTAATGTGATGGTCTGAGGTTGCTTTGGTGCTGGTAAAGTGGGAAATTTGTACCAGGTAAAGGGGATTTTGAATAAAGAAGGCTATCACTACATTTTGCAAACGCCATGCCATACCCTGTGGACAGCGCTTGATTGGAGCCAATTTCATCCTACAAAAGGACAATGACTCAAAGCACTCTTCCAAATTATGCAAAAACTATTTAGGGAAGAAGCAGGCAGCTGGAATTCTATCTGTTATGGAGTGGCCAGCGCAGTCACCAGATCTCAACCCCATTGAGCTGTTGTGGGAGCAGCTTGACCGTAGGGTACGCAAAAAGTGCCCATCAAGCCAATCCAACTCGTGGAAGGGGCTTCTGGAAGCATGGGTGAAATTTCACCAAATTATCTCAGCAAATTAACTGCTAGAATGCCAAAGGTCTGCAATGCTGTAATTGCTGCTAAGGGAGCATTCGTTGACAAAAGCAAAGTTTAAAGGAAAAAATTATTTCAAATAAAAATCTTTTTTTCGAACCTTGTCAATGTCTGGACTAGATTGCTTTTAAATTCATTTGGCAACTCGTTTGATAAAAGTATGAGTTTTCATGGAAAAAATAAAATTGTCTGGGTGACCCCAAACTTTTGAACGGTAGTGTATGGGGTACAAAGATAGTGGGGCCATTCTTCATCAATGGAAGCCTCAATGCCACTGGATATCTGAAATTGCTACATGATGATGTGTTGCCCTCTTTATGCACTGAAGATGGCACGTTCCCTGAGTTTTTCCAGCAAGATGGTGCACCACCATATTATGGGCATCAGGTCCAAGCATTCCTACAAGGAATCTGACCCCCTTAGACTAGCATTTCTTCTGCAGTGTTGCTATCAGTGTGTCAAGAATGAGAGAAGAGTATTGACAATCCAACACAATGGGCAGCACTTTGAACACATTTTGTAAGGGGTCATAAACTTGTAAATAACTCATGAAAGAATAGAGTTACGTTAAAACCAAGCACACCATTGTTTTTTCTTGTGAAATTCTCTAAGTTTGTGTCACATGGCCCTCTTCCCACTGGAAAAAATAAAGTTGGATCCAAAATGGCCGCCATGGTCACCACCCATCTTGAAAATTTTCCCCCCTCCCATATACTGATGTGCCACAAACAGGAAGTTGATATCACCAGCCATTCCCATTTTATTTAGGTGTATCCATATAAACGGCCCACCCTGTGTATATAGAGTAAGTACAGAATGATCTATTTCAAGTGTTTATTTTTGTTAATGTTGATGATTATGGCTTACAGGCAATGAAAACCCAAAAGTCATTATTTCAGTAAATTAGAATACTTTATAACACCAGCTTGAAAATTTTTTTTTAAAATCTGAAATGTTGGCCTACTGAAATGTATGTTCAGTACATGCACTCAATACTTGGTCTTGCATCAGTTACTGCATCAATGCAGCGTGGCATGGAGGGGATCAGTCTGTGGCACTGCTGTGGTGTTATGGAATCCAAGGTTCCTATGATAGAAACCTTCAGCTTGTCTTAGTTGTTGGGTCTGGTGTCTCTCATCTTCCTCTTGATGATACCCCATAGATTCTCTATGGGGTTAAGGTCAGGCGAGTTTGCTGGGCAATCAAGCACAGTGATACTGTTGGTTTTAAACCAGGTATTGGTACTTTTGGCAGTGTGGACAGGTGCCCAGTCCTGCTGCAGAATGAAATTTCCATCTCCAAAAAGCTTGTTGGCAGAGGGAAGCTTGAAGTGTTCTAAAATTTCCTGGTAGACGGCTGTGCTGACTTTGGTCTTGATAAAACACAGTGGGCCTACACCAGCAGATGACATGGCTCCCCAAACCATCATTGATTGTCGATACTTCACACTAGACCTCAAGCAACTTAGATTGTGTGCCTCTCCACTCTTCCTCCAGACTCTAGAACTTTGATTTCCAAGGTCTAGTGTGAAGTATCCACAATCAGTGATGGTTTGGGGAGCCATGTCATCTGCTGGTGTAGGTCCTCTGTGTTTTATCAAGGCCAAAGTCAGCGCAGCTGTCTACCAAGTAATTTTAGAGCACTTCATGCTTCTCTTTGCCGACAAGCTTTTTGGAGATGGAAATTTCATTCTGCAGCAGGACTTGGCACCTGTCCACACTGCCAAAAGTACCAATACCTGGTTTAAAAACAACAATATCACTGTGCTTGATTGGCCAACAAACTCGCCTGACCTTAACCCTATAGAGAATCTATGGGATATTGTCAAGAGGAAGATGAGAGACACCAGACCCAACAATGCAGACAAGCTGAAGGCTGCTATCAAAGCAACCTGGGCTTCCATAACACCTCAGCAGTGCCACAGACTGATCGCCTCCATGCCACGCCGCACTGATGCAAAAGGAGCCCCGACCACTTAAGTATTCAGTGCATTTACTGAACATAGATTTCAGTAGGCCAACAATTTGGATTTCAAAATTGTGTTATAAAGTATTCTAATTTACTGAGATAATGACTTTTGGGTTTTCATTAGCTGTGAGCTATAGTCATCAACAGAAATAAACACTTGAAATAGATCACTCTGTTTGTAATGACTATATAATATGAGATTCGCTTTTTGTATTGAAGAACTGAAATTAACTTTTTGATATTCTAATTTTGTGAGATGCACCTGTGTATACACTGCAGTTGTGGTCTAAAATGCCTATTATAAAGGTATGTATACAAGAAGAAAATTCAGCTCCATGTAATAGTAGATATTTCAGCTATTAGTATAATCATAATGGTTTGCGCACACTTTCATATAAAAATTGGTCTCGTGCTCAGCCAGGAGAGTGGGATGATTTCTTTCTCATCCACCTGCTGTCCATATGTAATCCTTATGTTTACTTAGCAGCTATTAATCTGCTACAGGACCACTTACAGTTTCCTATGCTACTGGATTGTAATGTATCCTTAAAATCCGATGTCATACTGATAGTCCGTATGGCATGTGATTTTTTTTTTTTTCTCACACTGTAACGATTCTGGAGTAAAATCACAGCATGCTGAATACAGCTGAGAAAAAAAATTCACAGATCTGCACTGCCTCATGGTATAACATTGGTTCAAGTGCAATCTGATTTTATACATGTGAGCGAACGCCAATCCTGCAGATCTAGAATGATCGGCGCCGTCTACCCAAGCAAGTGCGTTGTGGTAAGATCAGTTCATCTTTGCGCTGACTCTTGTTTTCCTGTGGAAGACATGGTCACAATGACGCCTTGATTATACACAGCTTGTGCCAGTAATATTCTAGTCTTGTGTACTTGTAAGCGGAAACAGAAAACTATATTGTGAGGATCTGTACTGTTCCAGTGGTATTTCGCACCCACTCCTGGTTTTGGCTTACAAATGCTGATGTAAATCACTGATGGAAATACTGCCGTATGACTCCTAAATCGGGAGTGGAACCAGCCATTTAAAATTTTGAATGGAAACACTTGTACCTCTTCTGTATCATGTGCCCACTTCTGCCTGTGGCTTACAAAGGCTGATGCAAATGCCTGTCTTCTCCCACGTTCCTTTCTTACCGGAGTTTTACGTGTCTAGAGTAGAGTTTATTCCATGTTAACCATCTGAAATAAATACAACACGGCCTTTAGAGTTTGTGATTGGCGAGACACAAGGGTTAGAGTCCTGATCATATACCGGAGCCTGCGTTACCCTTTGTAACAGAGATCTGTATTAGGCACTTGGTGCTAGTTTGTTTGCCGAGCTCTCACACAGAATGCTTGAGTTTCATGTTTGCGTAAGGTTAGGAACAAACACAACCTTGATTTTCTGGATGTGCCTTTTGTGTGGGCACCTTAGTTCTGCCAGTTGAGCCATTGTGAAGACTTGCAGATCAGTCATCACTTTTATGCTCAATGATGATTAATCTTCATAGCGATTGATGCATTTAATTTCCGTATCCTGAGCCCAGGAATTAGAGAACCCAAATTTTGATCATTTTAGATGACGCTACAGTTGTGGCCAAAAGTATTGACACCCCTGCAATTCTGTCAGATAATACTCAGTTTCTTCCTGAAAATGATTGCAAACACAAATTCTTTGGTATTGTCTTCATTTAATTTGTCTTAAATGAAAAACCACAAAAGAGAATGAAGCAAAAAGCAAAACATTGATCATTTCACACAAAACTCCAAAAATGGGCCAGACAAAAGTATTGGCACCCTCAGCCTAATACTTGGTTGAACAACCTTTAGCCAAAATAACTGCGACCAACCGCTTCCGGTAACCATCAATGAGTTTCTTACAATGCTCTGCTGGAATTTTAGACCATTCTTCTTTGGCAAACTGCTCCAGGTCCCTGATATTAGAAGGGTGCCTTCTCCAAACTGCCATTTTTAGATCTCTCCACAGTTGTCCTATGGGATTCAGGTCTGGACTCATTGCTGGCCACCTTAGAAGTCTCCAATGCTTTCTCTCAAACCATTTTCTAGTGCTTTTTGAAGTGTGTTTTGGGTCATTGTCCTGCTGGAAGACCCATGACCTCTGAGGGAGACCCAGCTTTCTCACACTGGGCCCTACATTATGCTGCAAAATTTGTTGGTAGTCTTCAGACTTCATAATGCCATGCACACGGTCAAGCAGTCCAGTGCCAGAGGCAGCAAAGCAACCCCAAAACATCAGGGAACCTCCGCCATGTTTGACTGTAGGAACCGTGTTTTTTTTTTTTCTTTGGATGCCTCTTTTTTTCTCCTGTAAACTCTATGTTGATGCCTTTGCCCAAAAAGCTCTACTTTTGTCTCATCTGACCAGAGAACATTCTTCCAAAACGTTCTAGGCTTTTTCAGGTAAGTTTTGGCAAACTCCAGCCTGGCTTTTTTATGTCTCGGGGTAAGAAGTGGGGTCTTCCTGGGTCTCCTACCATAGAGTCCCTTTTCATTCAGACGCCGACAGATAGTACGGGTTGACACTGTTGTACCCTCGGGACTGCAGGGCAGCTTGAACTTGTTTGGATGGTAGTCGAGGTTCTTTATCAAACATCCGCACAATCTTGCGTTGAAATCTCTTGTCAATTTTTCTTTTCCATCCACATCTAGGGAGGTTAGCCACAGTGCCATGGGCTTTAAACTTCTTGATGACACTGCGCACGGTAGACACAGGAACATTCAGGTCTTTGGAGATGGACTTGTAGCCTTGAGATTGCTCATGCTTCCACACAATTTGGTTTCTCAAGTCCTCAGACAGCTCTTTGGTCTTCTTTCTTTTCTCCATGCTCAATGTGGTACACACAAGGACACAGGACAGAGGTTGAGTCAACTTTAATCCATGTCAACTGGCTGCAAGTGTGATTTAGTTATTGCCAACACCTGTTAGGTGCTACAGGTAAGTTACAGGTGCTGTTAATTACACAAATTAGAAAAGCATCACATGATTTTTCGAACAGTGCCAATACTTTTGTCCACCCTCTTTTTTATGTTTGGTGTGGAATTATATCCAATTTGGCTTTAGGACACTTCTTTTTGTGTTTAAGACAAATTAAATGAAGATAATAATACCAAAGAATTTGTGTTTGCAATCATTTTCAGGAGGAAAGTGAGTATTATCTGGCAAAATTGCAATACTTTTGGCCTCAACTGTATATCACAAACAGAAAGAAACGGTCGATGCCTCTTTTTCCTCCGCACTTGTCTTCTGCTTATTCTGTGCTCACAGTGACTAGCCTTAGAGAGCAGGTGCCAAGAATGCCTAGTGGGGAGAGTAAGTAATAAGCATTTCAAGCTGCAACCTTTTTAGGTCATTTCTATACCATTATATGGCATAATGAAGAGCACGCTCACTACTTCTCTGTTGCTTTTACTGCTGCTCGTTGTCATTGACTTGAATATCCATTGTTGCAAAGCTTATGCTGGCAGGTTGCCACAGGGTCGGGCTCCTCGTTGCAGGCACTGGTATATTTCAGACGCGTGTTTGCTAATGGTTTTTGTAAAGCATTCCCTGTCTCTGACTACAAAATATTTTACAGTAATGACTGATCAGGACACTTCATTGTTTCTAGTATAGCTGTGTTGTAGTAGATTTTTTTTTCTCACTGATTTAGTTAATCTCTTTCATTGGGCTGACCAATATGTTATCCATGACATTAGCTAGCTTTTGGTGCACAGTGGCTGCTTTATCAGGCAAGATTATGAATGAATGACAGAGGGAAGCACATGTAAGAGACATTTGTGCATGGCGTGGATAGGAGGATGCCTCTGAGGATGAGCCAAGGTACTAAATTTAAGGTTTATATTACAGATGGTGATGGGAGCGATTACTTTTCAGTTATGCTGGAGTCACACATAGCGACTCACCAGCGATCCCGACAACGATATCAACGTGTCAGGATCGCTGGTAAGTCGCTATGTGATCGCTGGTGAGCTGTCAAACAGGCAGCTTCACCAACGATCAGCACAGCGACGCCGAGCGCGCGGCGTCGCTGTGTTCGTTAGTTACCAGCGTGCTGATGCAGGGAGCTGGTAACTAACATACACATCGGGTATCCAAGGGACGTGTGTCCCTTAGATACCTGATGTGTACGTTAGTTACCACCTCCCTGCATCAGCGCGCTGGTAACTAACGTACACATCGGGTATCCAAGGGACGCACTGAGACCAGCGATGGAAGAAATGTCCAGCGGTTTCCAAGAGCGATCAGCGATACCGGCAGGGGGGCCGGTCGCTGATCGCTGTCACACGCACCGATCTCGCTGGCGAGATCGCTGTTGTGTCACAAAACTTGTGACTCAGCAGCAATCTCGCTAGCGAGATCACTATGTGTGACGGGGCCCTAAGTGTACTGGACACTTTTTACATCTCCACTAGACAGGTCTCTAATACAGGCAGCCGCCAGGGAATAGGGAGAGAGGGCAGGAGAGCTGCAAGTGCAATGTCCAACCCCACTGCACTTGCAACTCATTACCATACAATTTCATCTAAGGATTTCTCTAAAATGGATTTCTACAAGAAAGGTAAGGATTTCATCTGCATTAAAGCGCCTTTAATGTATACCATCAAATTGGGGTATAAAATCTTAATGACAAAATAAGATGATAATACACCATCGAACCCGAAAGACTGCAGACATGGTGGCTGCTATATGGATGATCCATATGGAATCTGTTTTTTTGCTTAGTCTTTTGCGCACTCATAGACTTAAATAGACAATTCTCACCTGAAATATGGAAGAGAATAGCGCAAACTCCAATTTTTTTTTTTTCATACAAACAAATAGATTGTGTGACTAAACTGTCATCTGACTAGTCCAAATAAGTAACGTTGGATCAAGTGATGTCTGTGTGAGGTCAGGTTTTCTTTTGCCGCGTTTTTCGCCGATGGTTCAAATAAGTGAGGCTAAAATAAGTAGTATGTGTACGAGATTTCAGCTGCATTACCAAAATGTTTAACTATCAAACTTCGATTATCTCATAGAATCATAGAATCGTAGAGTTGGAAGGGACCTCCTGGGCCATCTGGTCCAACCCCCTGCTCAAAGCAGGATTCGCTAAATCATCCCAGTCAGATGTCTGTCCAGCCTCTGTTTGAAGACTTCCATTGAAGGAGAATTCACCACTTCTCGTGGCAGCCTGTTCCACTCATTGATCACTCTAACTGTCAAAAAGTTTTTTCTAATATCTAATCTGTGTCTCTTCCCATTCAGTTTCATCCCATTGCTTCTAGTCTTTCCTTGTGCAAATGAGAATAAAGTTGATCCTTCTACAATGTGACAGCCCTTTAGATATTTGTAGACAGCTATTATCTATTGCAGGGTTCCCCAACTCCAGTCCTCAAGGCCCACCAACAGGTCATGTTTTCATGTATTGGACAGGTGAAGCAATTATCACCTGAGCAATACAAAGGAAATCCTGAAAACATGATCTGTTGGTGGGCCTTGAGGACTGGAGTTGGGGAACTCTGATCTATTGTATATGATTACCTTTCTTCTGCGGTCACACTACATGCCCAGTGCCACTATGCTCGCTTCCTGGTTTCCCTGCATAGTCACATCTGTTTCACCTACAAGATGGCTTGGCCTGTAGTAATGGCCCCTCAGTTTGGCAGGTGAAAAAAGCCACAAGATTGTGTAGGGAAACAATGGAATGATCGCAGTCGCCCAGGGCTGCTATGGTTTTTAGCCGTAGCATGACCTCTGTTTGTCTCCGGATTAACCTATTTGCCAGGGTAAAATGTATTGTGACATTGACTATATGGCTTCTGTTGGGTTGTTATACAGATTTACAGATTTCTACACAAAATTAGGTATGGCATGGCTTAGGACACGACACTAATGAAACGTGTACAGGTGTCGTCCTTTTTTTTTTTTTACATTTGGATCCAGGAGGTGATGTATTCTACGGTGTGGTTATGCTCTGTCACATTTAGTTTGCTCTATGGAGTCACATCAAACACAAGTGGTCTATGCTTTATATGATCTTTATATTATATTATGATTAATGACACGGAAAAGGGGCAGCAACAGTTCTGAACTGAGTGTGCAATTAATGGGTTGATGGTTTTCATTTTCCTTTATGTTGAAGCCGCACTTTCAGCAAATAAAGAAGCCACTTGGGCTTTGCCAAATGTGGATACAATGAGGTTTCAGTTAAGCCTCACAGTGGAAGCTTTTTCCAGTGTCCTCAGTGCTGGTATGGGAAGTGATGTGTTAGGGTACAGATGCAATGAATTGCACTTTCATTTTCAGCTGATATTATTGTGGATTTTTTTGGGGGGAGGTGCTTGAACTGGATTTTGTTAATTGAAACATTTGTCGCTTTTATACACTGAAGTATTATTATAATGTTAATATACACTGTTCAAAAAAAATAAAAAGGGAACACTTAAACAGAATATAACGCCAAGTAAATCAAACTTCTGTGAAATCAAACTGTCCACTTAGGAAGCAACACTGGTTGACAGTCAATTTCACATGCTGTTGTGCAAATGGAATAGACAGCAGATGGAAGTTATTGCAATTATGAAGACACCCTCAATAAAGGAGTGGTTCTGCAGGTGGGGACCACAGACCACATCTCAGTACCAATGCCTTCTGGCTGATGTTTTGGTCACTTTTGAATGTTGGTTGTGCTTTCACACTCGTGGTAGCATGAGACGGACACTACAACCCACACAAGTGGCTCAGGTAGTGCAGCTCATCCAGGATGACACATCAATGCGAGCTATGGCAAGAAGGTTTGCTGTGTCTGTCAGCGTAATGTCCAGAGTCTGGAGGCGCTACCAGGGGACAGGCCAGTACATCAGGAGACATGGAGGGGCCCGTAGGAGGGCAACAATCCAGCAGCAGGACCGCTACCTCAGCCTTTGTGCAAGGTGGAACAGGAGGAGCACTGCCAGAGCCCTGCAAAATGACCTCCATCAGGCCTCAAATGTGCATGTGTCTGCACAAACAGTTAGAAACCGACTCCATGAGGATGGTCTGAGTCCCCGACATCCACAGATAGGGGTTGTGTATTCTCTTCCTAGTGATGCTCCTATTTTCGATCTTTCCTCTGAGGGTTGCTGACTGCTTATGGTTAGTCAGCATCATAAAGGGAGGTACAATAAAATGTTCCTGTGCTTATAAATGTGCCTCTGCTGTGTACTGTGTAATGGATGTGTGTGACCGTGCTGGAACATGGTCTGATCATACCACATCTCCTGGGGTAGGGGAGGATGCAAGAATGTATACAGATAGGACAGCATGGGATCACAGCTGATTTTTTTTGTGAGGTAAAGCATTTGCCTGTTTTTAAGTAGTGTTTTGCCTCAAATAAAGAATCAGCTGCGATCCCCTGCTGTCTTGTCTGTATACTCTTTTGCCTCCTCCCCTGCCCAGGAGCTGTGGTATGATCAGACCATGTCCCTGTATGGTCAGATACAGCCATTACACAGCAGGGGCAATTTATAAGATTATCTCAGCATAGGGACATTTTATTTAAACACAACCAATTGTGGAAATTATTATTCAAACATCTATTGATTACAAATAACATTTGTTCGTGGGAAAATTCCTTTAACGCATTAGGTGCCAAATATTTTTATTGCCGTTACCTTTGCAACAAAGGCACTTGGTGATAGGCCCTCTTTAAAAGAGAGGGAACAAAGCTGCTGCCAGATACATCTTGTAGTGCCTTATTAACATATAATCAACATTGTTACAATCCAATATGGCCTTTTACAATATCTCCTGACATCCACTGTCAGAGAGCAGTTGTTCATAGGTGCAAATTACTGGGTTTATAAGCATGAAAGGTCGGACTATGTGTAGTATTCTTCTCCATTTACCCTAAGGTTACATTCCCACGGTGAGAGTTTGGTGAATTTTTTATGTAGTAGATTTTCTGCAGTATTTCTGCACTTATTAGGAAGATTAGGTTTCTTGCTTTTTTATCATTGCATTTTGGAGTGCGATTTTTATTTTTTTTTAATGAGTTTTTATAGTGTTTTTGACTTCATTTTTTTTATGTCACATTTTAAATAAATATTCTTTGTTATTAATACTTCCTGGTATTTGGCGTTGACAAACTTTATTGATAGTCGGAGTACTGGTTTTGTTTGTTTTTTTAGTGTGCTTCAGCAGATTTTAGGAATGTAATGCAATTCTATGGGGAAAACCCTCACATAAATGTTGCAGGATTCTGAAATGCACCGCAGGTCAGTTTACACAATGCAAGAAAAAGCACAGTGGGCATGAGATTTCTAACTGGAACAGTGTGATGCTGCATTTTGTGCACAGGGAGGATAGGCTGTGCCAAAAGTTTATCGTGGGAATTTGGCCTTTACGGTGCTTTCACAAATATAATTTATCAGAAAAAATATCTTTTTTTCCAGATTTGTTTTTCTTTTAACAAATAATGACAAGATTAGATGCTAACTTTAACCCTTTTGTAACACAGTACTTACATTCACGACATATGTCGTGGTGCATTTGATGCAGGCTTGCACGCTGAGCCCACATTCCTGACCAAAACCCCCGGCACATGCCAACTGATTTAGTGCTTTTAAAAGTTGTGGGTGGAGCGGTGTTCTGTCCGCCGCTGTTAACCTGTTAAATCACACTGTAATCTTTGATGGCAGGATTTAACGTGCCAGCTGAGAGCGCGTCATTCCACGCTCCCATCGGCGCACCCTTGACATGATCGCAGGGTACCGATGGGTTTTCGTGATAATAGGAACTTTTTTCAGATGCTTTTCAACTGACTTGACTAAAAGGAAAAAATGTCAAATGTGTGTGAACAAAACAAGTCTCACAAAATTGTGAAAAACATGGCTTTTTTTTCCAGCAACAATAAGAAATTCTTCCATAAACTGTGTAAAGGAAGTTTTGTACATATGATACTGGAGGGTACTACCTACTTAATAATACTACAACGTGCTCCAAATTATTATGCAAATTGGATTTATGTATCTGTCAAACTCATGGATGGTATGTTGTCTCAGGGATCTTTGGATCACAAAAATGATTCTCAAAACCCTGTGATAATTAGTTTGCTAGGTGAGTCAAATTAAAAGAAAACTGCTTAAGAAGGACTTTCCACATTATTAAGCAGACCACAAGTTTCAAGCAATAAGGAAAAGACTAAGGCTAAGTTCACACGTACCGGAACTCTCGCCTATGCAGCATCAGTAGTAAAAGATAAAATGTAAAAAAAAAAAAAAAAATGGTGTTATTCTTACCTTTCGACGTCCCGCGCAGCCGTTCCCTGTAATCCTTTGCGAAAATGTCCGCGATGACGTAAGTTCTCGCGAGATCGCGGCGTCTCGCGGTATTCGCGATGACGTCGCACGAATGACCGCGAGACTTCGCGATCCCGCGAGAACGGACGCCATTGCGGGCATTTTCGCAAAGGATTACTGGGAACGAGAGCGTGGAGAGAGGCGGGAAGGCTGCGTGGGACGTTGGAAGGTAAGAATAACAATATTTTTTATTTTAAATTCTATTTTTTTACAGAGATATGGTACCCAAAGCCCGGAGGACAGTCTCCTCTCCTCCGGACCATGGGTACCATCCGCAATTGTTCTGCTTACTTTTCACATGGTGGGCACAGCCACATGCGGGAAGTAAGCGGAACAATGCATTCCTAAGGGTGCGGGATCGCCGCGATTCCACAAAATTAATGAGCATGCTGTGGTTTTTACCGCTAAGCGATTCCGCCGCGGTAAAAACCGCAGCATTAACACAGCATTGCGGAATCCCATAGGAATGCATGGAATGCTTATTTTTCGCAGCAAAATCGCGCGGTTAAAACCGCCGCGGAAACGCGAAAAAAATGCAACGTGTGAACTCGGCCTAAGGCCTGTTTCACACTTCCGTTTTTGACCATCAGTCAAAATCCGCCGTTTTGTTAAAAAAAACGGATCCGCCATTTTTTTTTGCGGATCCATTTTTTTTCCCATTGACTTGCATTACTGGCGGATATTGACGGATGGCCATCCGTTGGATCCGTTTTTTTGCGGATCCGTCAATTGTTTTGCACCCGCCGACATGCCTGGACGGACCATGCAACGTTTTTTTTGCTGCTGGATCCGCATTTTCTAGTGGAGGAATGAAGTCAGGCGGAAATTTAACCCTGAAATCATTTCTGGCGGACGGAAAAAACTCTCTCTCTCTCTCTCCCCCCCCCCCCTCCTCCCCGGGCTGCGGTTCCTTTAAAATTCTTCATTCAACGAATCCGTCAAAAAAACGGTCCGGTGGCATCAGTTCACATCAGTTACCAACGGATCCGCTTTCCGCCATTTTGGCGGATTTTAACTGATACAAAAAAACTGAAGTGTGAAACAGGATTTCTCTGCTGATGCTGAAAATTTTCAAATAATGCAAGGACAAGGTATGAAAACATTAGATATTTCACGAAAACTTAGGCGTTATCAACGTACTGTGAAGAAATTTGCGGTTGACACAGAGCACAGATGGGTTTGTGCAGATAAAGGCATAATGAGAAAGGTTTTTGCCAGACAAATTCATCTGATTCAAAGAGCAGCTGCTAAAGGATTACAATGCAGCAAACTGTTATTTGAAGCTGCTGACGCCACTGGAGACCTGTGAACCTCAAATTGTAGACTCCTCCAGAGGCTTGCAGTTGTATATAAACCTACTATTTGACCACCCTAAACAGTGCTCACAAGCAGAAACTGTTGCAGTCAGCCCAGTCATGAAGACTAATTTTAAACAATCAAACAATCTTGTTTACTGGTTAGTGCAGTGCAACCCTGGATAGGCAAGATGGATGGAGGAGTGGATGGCCGCCATGTCCCAACAAGGTCAGCAAGGAGATTGAGTCTTTTTTTTTTTTTTTTTGCCTGGAATCATGGGAAGAGAACTGATAGGCTTTTGGGTCCCTGAAAGTGTGAAAATGACCTCAGCAAAGTATACAGTTTCTAATTGACCATTTTCTTCCATAGTGCAAAAAGAAGAACCATGCCATTTGTAGCATAATCATCTTCATGCATCACAGTGCACCTTCTCATGCTGCAAAGAATACCTCTGAATCATTGGCTATTGTGGGCCCAAAATGAAACTCATGGTGTGGCCACCACCATCTTCCCCTGACCTCAACCGTGTTGAGAACCCTTGGAGTATCCTCAAGCCAAAGATCTATGAGGGTGGGAAGCAGGTTACATAAAAACAGCAGCTCTGGGAGGCTATTCTGACTTCATGCAGAGAAATTCAAGCAGAAACTACCCAAAAACTCACAAGTTCAATGGATGCAAGAATTGTGAAGGTGATATCAATTAAGGGGTCCTATGTTATCATGTAACTTGGCCTGTTAAGATGTTTTTGATGGAAAAAGCTTTTGATTTCAGTAAATGGGACCTCTTAATGCTACAAATTGAACAAATGGCCAAATTCAGTTGTTTACTACTTAGGAAATGTTTGGAAACTGTTGCATAATGACTTGGATCCACACATTGAGTTGTTTTTTTTTTTTTTTACATTTTGAAAAATCATTGGCAGGTTTGTCCAATAAAATTTTGATTTTTATTCATATGGTTGATGATTTGATCATTACACTGACTTGTTTGCTTCGACCATTTAGGAAAATCAGAGAAAAATTTAATTTCCGTAATAATTTGGAATACGGTGTGCTGGTTGCTGTGTTTAACAGATCCCCTTAGAATTTGATGAACAAGTCTGATCCACAAAACGGATGAGAATAGAACATGTGTGTATGGAATACGGTCTTAACAAGCTTTGTTACATGGCTAAACCAGAGTCTTTTCCGAAAAGAAAAGACCCATTTTCAGACTGCTGTTTATGGGTTCTTGTCCCTTGTCAGTGCATAAGTATCTAGGCGAGAGGCTTAGCGGGATGCCTTTTAAAAGTTAGATTTTGGTGGGCACCATTTTGGTTTGATGCCACTCAATCAGCCAACCAGTACCTTTCATTACACAGAAGGACCCTGAGCTGTGTGCAGATAGTCGTCTCTCCTTTGTAGGAGACTGGTATAATGTAATGATGACTCCCATAGCCTCAATGACTCAGTAGTAACTCTGACATTGATGTTGTGTTAGGACTCCATGGAGATATAATGGAGTCACGCCTGCTATGCTGTGAGAATATGAATGCTCCCTGGACTTTCCATGTGGTACCACTCTGGGCTCTCTCCTAGGACATGGATTCTGTCATTTGTATCATTGTATTTTAGCATATCCTTTGAAACTGCTTGGTTGTGCTTTTTATTTAGTATTGTACGGAGTAAATAATTGAATTGTTATATCTCGATTCTAGTAATTGATGATTTACAATAAAAATTGTATGTTCTGGTGCCACTACAGCCAGAAAAAGGAGTTCATATTTTATGTCCAAAAAGACAAAAGCACTGTAGGATTGATTTTTTTTCTCTTTTGTTATTGGATAACCGGAATAAAAAAAAACTGATTATCGCTCCTCGAATGGGTCTCTTCTTTATGTAGAAATATTTATATAGGTACTCAAATCGGCTTCCTTACCACATTATTTGGATATCTTGTCTTTTGTTGTGATCTGTTCGATCAGGAGCTTCTAGCCTTTGTTTGATCTGATATTCTCGTTTGGTAAGTGGCCTCATTTATGAATAGTGACTACTAATATGAAAATTATCTCTGCAGAGAGGTAGAGGACTAGAACGCTAGTGCCAGCTATTCGAAGTAACAATCTTAAAAGTCAGTATAGACACTTTAACAAGCCTTGCCACATGTTTTGGGTAAAAGCCAAACCAGAATCTCAGTTTGCAGACACGGTGTTTCAGGGTGCTGCCCCTCATCAGTGCAAAGTGTGAGATCTGATTTGGCGGGGTGAGAGGCGTCTGATCGGGATCCAGAGGGTAATATTTCTCCTTGTGGAAAGTGATATGCCAAGCCTGGCATGCCAATGTGAGGAAACTTTCAAGCCTTGCAATGCAAGAGGAAGAGAACTTGAACTTTAGTGCCACCTAGGCTCGTTAAAGGGTCGATATCGGTATTGACTTTTAAGATTGCTACATCCAATAGGTGGCACTAGAGTTCTAGTCCTCTTCCTCTCTGAAGAGGCAACTTGCATATTTAATTTCCCAGAGGAGCAGTGCAAAGTTTAAGTCTCCACACATTGGCATGGGCACGCTTGGCATATCACTCTCCACAAGGAAAAATGTTTCCCCTCAGATTCTGATTACAAATGCCATATTAGAGTCCTCTTACTGTACCTGAGCAGAAAGCCTAGGACATTTCTAATTGTAAAGTTATCACACTCTGTGTTCTGTTAATATATTGGGCTATAACAATGAGGGTATGTTCCCACGGTCAGTAAATGCTGCGGGTTGGACGCTGCATACATCCGCTGCGTCCAACCCCCAGAGGCCAGATGTTACAGCATAGTGGATGGGATTTCAAGAAATTCCATGTCCACTATGCGTGCGCCGACGCCCGCGGTTTACCTGTGTAGATGCACACGTGGCGTGTCTTTCCAGACCACAGCTTGTCTATTTATCTTGTGGAGATGCTCAGTCTCTACAAGATAAATCTCCAACCAGGAATTAATCCGCACAGCAAGAAAATGCATTCGTTGTGCACATGCCTGTGTGAACTACCGCCTAAAAGTGCGTGCAGTATAAGAAGTTCTCCATAGACCGGGGTGCCACTTCAAAGCAATAGGCACAACAACTTCACCAAAAAAGAAATACAGATGGCACTCACCGGTTAAAATCTTCTTCTATTCTTTAAAACATTGGCATAGGGAGGATGGAAGCAGGAGTGGAGATGACGACAGCTGTTTCGCGCTGCAGTGGCGCTTCTACTGGTCTCAGAGGGGAGTGAGCACAGTCTCACTTCTTAACAGAGGGAGACAATCAAACCCCACCCACACTGCTTCAACACATATGCAGCAATTATCAATGACAGTTAAAATATTCTAGAAAAACAAAAAAAAACACATATACAATCATGAAATCTTATTATAGGAAAACAGACATATCCAATCTCTCATTTAGGCCAGCAGATTCTTGTGCCCAAGTGCGCATGATCCATATGGCCTCTCTTTTCAATAGAAGTTTATGTAAATCTCCCCCTTGCACTGGAAGAGACACCCTTTCCAAGCCAGCAAAAGAAATTACCTCTGGATTTCCTCCATGAGATTCCCTGACATGTTTAATTAGGCGTGGGACACCTTTACCTGATCCAACCGAATTATAATGCTCCCTAAATCTCACATATAGGGGGCGAATGGTCTTAACGATGTAAAAAGCTTTACAACAACATAAAACAACATAAACCACGTGAGTTGTTTTACAGGTGATAAAATCCTTAACAACATGAGACACTTCCCCCGATGCACAGTGTTCCATCTACAATATGGTATCTACAGAATGGACAATGTCCACACTTAAAATTACCATGTGGGCTTAACCAATTACTTTGTTGCTTCACCATCCCTTTTTTTACTACTATGTCACCCAAGGTAGTACCCCGTCTATTGGAAATAATGGGACCCCTTGCTGCCACCTCTACAATATCCTTATCACGCTCCAAAATATGCTGGGAGAGTGTCTCATGTTGTTAAGGATTTTATCACCTGTAAAACAACTCACGTGGTTTATGTTGTTTTATGTTGTTGTAAAGCTTTTTACATCGGTAAGACCATTCGCCCCCTATATGTGAGATTTAGGGAGCATTATAATTCTGTTGGATCAGGTAAAGGTGTCCCACGCCTAATTAAACATGTCAGGGAATCTCATGGAGGAAATCCAGAGGTGCTTTCTTTTGCTGGCTTGGAAAGGGGTGTCTCTTCCAGTGCAAGGGGGAGATTTACATAAACTTCTATTGAAAAGAGAGGCCATATGGATCATGCGCACTCGGGCACAAGAATCTGCTGGCCTAAATGAGAGATTGGATATGTCTGTTTTCCTATAATAAGCTGTCATGATTGTATATGTTTTTTATTTGTTTTTCTAGAATCTTTTAACTGTCATTGATAATTGCTGCATATGTGTTGAAGCAGTGGGGGTGGGGTCTGTTAAGAAGTGAGACTGGGCTCACTCCCCTCTGAGACCAGTAGAAGCACCACTGCAGCGCGAAACAGCTGTCGTCATCTCCACTCCTGCTCCCATCCTCCATATGCCGATGTTTAAAAGAAATAGAATAAAGAAGATTTTAACCGGTGGGTGCCATCTGTATTTCTTTTTTGGTGAAGTTGCTCTACAAGATAAATCTCACCCATACAATGTAATGGGACACTATGATTCTGCGTCCAAAGCGCTGCCGATTACGGACCGTGGGGACAGGTATGGGTCTACATGCGTTTTAATTGATAGGAATATATTCCTTGTCCACCTGACAATGCTGAGCGTAGTCAGATTACAAGCAAAAAGTGTTGTCATGATGACCTGGAATTTGAGCTTCTGGTATGGCAACACATCACATTTTTTCATAAAATCCTTCTGACATTCCTGGGAATGTACAATCTCTGTCCTGCTATACCTTTCTGTGTGACCCTCTCCTTGCCTCTGTGTGTTTGGTCACATGCAGTTTCCCTGGCAGAGAGATGATGCACATCTTGGGGACAGAACCTTGGACGATGTACAGTAGTGCATCATATTTCTACTGCAGATCTTGGGAGTGGTTGCATATAATGTCCTTCAGGCCAGAAAAGCTTACACATTCTTTCTCTAAAGCCACAAGCAAGAATCCCAGGTAGTGTAACGTCCAAGCCACCAGTAGAGACCAGATCTGTGCATGCTTCACTTACTCCCCATTGACATGAAGGGAAGGTATAACTCTTGTTCCATGAATAATATACCCTAAGAATAGTCCAGAAACATTGAAATAAGGATCCCATTAATTGGACCTCAACGTCCTCACCATGTTTTGGCTTCCCATGGGATTAGTACATACAGCCACTTCCATCCATGGATAGAAATGACATGGCCACTTGGTTGAGCGGAGTACGGTTTTTATGTGTACGATCATCATTACAATGACGTGTATGATAATCAATAAGTATTCTCCTGTATCTGTGCCTGTACAGTATTCTAAATCCCGAAAAGGCAAATGTGGTGTAATTGTGACATTATTCTGCTTCCATCTGATCAGAGATGTGACTGTACTGCTGAATTAAGCGGGGAGAGAGTAATGAACCTGGGATTCGGCTGCTATTTGATTTGTCCGCAGCCGTGGAAGAGCGATGTGAGAAGAGCTCTACACGGCCTGAAATTGGATACAGCTGAAATGATTCAGCAGTGACTGACAAGCTTAGTTCGGAGCCTTGATGTATGTGCTAGGACGTCTGTCCTTGCTTAGACCTTTTTACGAGGAATGAAGTTGTTGAAGATGTCCGTAACAGAAACTCAGCCTGATTGTAGAAGGAAATCAGGCTTAAAGTATGTTTTAATATAAAAACAGTGTAATGATATCAGTTACAGCGGAGAACGATTGATGCCTCCAAAGGACTCCGTGCCATGTAGAGAACCTGACAACCGACTTCAGTAAAGCTAATATGGCAAAGACTGTTTTTCCCCCCGAATTTAAAAAGTTGATAAAAAAATGTGACCGCTGTTGTTTCCTGAAGTATCTATATATTTAAGATAGACATACCAAAGCTAGTGGCACGTAGGTAAAGAATGCGCCTTTATGGGTACGTGTCCACGATCAAGAATAGCAGCATTTTGGACATAACTCACTTGCGCTACGTCTAAAACGTTGCCTTCTACGATACAAGCACAGTGGATGAAATTTATAGAAATCCCATGCCCACTGTGCTTCTATTTGACGCTGCGTAAACTCACCCGCGGAGCAGGTTTACGAGCTTCAGCATGTCAGTTTCTGTTGCAGAGACGCAAGTCTCCGCAACCTACATTTCCACAAGAGAATGTATTGGATGCGGTAAATCCACATTGTTCAACGAATACATGCGGATTTACCTGCGTGAAAATATGCTGCGTCCAAAGCACTGCTATTTCCTGATCGTGGGCACGTACCCGTAGTTATTACTTAGTACGTGTTATTCCTGCTGCTTGTTAGTAGACGTGCTGCTGCCAATAAAATGCATTTATAGATGCATTTCTTACTGCTATCGTGCTTTACTATTAGTATCTTCCAGCTGTGTATATAGAAAGATAGTCTACTGAGAATTAATCTTCTTTCTTTTACATTATTTAATGTGCCGCAAGAAAGTGCACCCAATAAAAAGGTTAATAATTTATAACATTTTTTTTTATTAAGATACTAAATATAAATTGAGGTTATCCGATTCACAAATCTCTGACAACTGGAAAATCACTACTCACTAAATTCATATAAAATTTGAAACCCATTAAAACTGGAAATAAATTATTGTAAAGTTCCTTCAGGGTCATAAGTATGATAACTAAAGGGGCATATAGTAATATATCACAAAACCAATGCTATTAAATAGGGTGAAGAATCACAGTAGGCTAAGGCTACAGAAGAAAGTCTTGGAACCTTACAGAAGGGCACAAAGTATAGGCACTGTCTTCAGCATATGGTGTCTCTATTTAAAATGCAAATTTATTTCCCATAAAACCTCTGTAGTACTACAGTAGCAGAGAGGATTGCAGTAATATGTTTTTCTTGCAAGATTCATATGAAATATTCCTGGAAAAAACTCCATCTAGAGTCGGAGACTTCCCAAGGTGTAAGGCCTCATACAACTTCATGGCTGCTGTATCCTGAGGCACCTTAAGGTATCTTGAAATTGTACCCAAGGATGAGCCAGACTTGTGCAAGTCCACAATTCTCCTCCTGATATATTGGCTGATTTCTTGAGACTTTCCCATGATGCTACACAAAGAAGCCGCGTGTTTCACGTGTGTATTAAAATACATCCACAGGTGTGTCACTAACTCAGATGTTGCCAAATCTCAAGCTTCCAAACCATGACATCATCATATGGGCAGTCCATAATTGTTTAAAGGCATATTAATCTTATTGTATGTAAACTTTTGACTATGCATTGAGTAATAAAAATGCCTTAACCCCTTTCTGACATATGACGTACTATTCCGTTCATGTGCCCTGGGACTTAATTCCCATGGACAGAATAGTACGTCATACGTAATCAGCCGTGCTCACGGGGGGAGCACGGCTGATCGCGGCCAGGTTTCAGCTGATTATCACAGCTGGCACTAAGTGCCAGGAGCAGTCCGGCACTTTAACCCCGACACACTGCGATTAAACATGATCGCTGCATTCCAGTGGCATAGGGAAGCATCGTGCAGGGAGGGGGCTCCCTGCGTGCTTCCCTGAGACCCTCAGAACAACACAATGAGATTGTGTTGTTCCAAGGGCCTTCTCCATGCAGGACCCCGGATCCAAGATGGCCACGGAGTCCTTTCGGGTCCTGCAGGGAGGTGGATTGTCAGTGCTCTGCAAAGTATGATATCAGCGATCTGATCTAATACAGTGATGCCCCACCCTGGGACAAAGTAAAAAAAAATGTAAAAATATTAAATTTCCTAAATAAAGAAAAAAAAATTTCCCCAATAAATACATTTCTTTATGTAAAAAAAACAATAAGTAAATATATTTAGTATTGCCGCGTCCTTAACAACCCGCCGTATAAAACTGTCCGACTGGTTAACCCCTTTAGTGAACCCCCAAAAAAAGGCAAAAAAACCCAATGCTTTATCATCATAGCGACGAACAACAAGTGGAATAACATGCGATCAAAAAGACAGATATAAATAAACATCATACCGCTGAAAAACGTAATATTGTCCTGTAAAAAACGAGCCGCCATACAGCGTCATCAGCAAAAAAATAAAAAAGTTATAGCTCGCAGAATAAAGCGATGCAAAAATAATTATTTTTTTATATAAAATTGTTTTTATTGTATAAAAGCGCCAAAACATAAAAAACTATATAAATGAGATTTTGCTTAATGGTTCTGACCCGAAGAATAAAACCATTTTATTAATTTTGCCACACGCGGAACGGTGTAAACGCCCCCCCAAAGAAATTCATGAATTGTTGGTTTTTGTTCATTCTGCCTCCCAAAAATCGTAATAAAAAGCGATAAAAAGTCATATGCCCGAAAATAGTACCAATAAAACCGTTAACTCGTCTCGCAAAAAACAAGACCTCACATGGCTCTGTGGGCTAAAATATGGAAAAATTATAGCTTTCAAAATGTGGTGATTGGAAAACAATTTTTATAATAAAGCGTCTTTTAGTATGTGACAGCTGCCAAACATAAAAACCCGCCATAAATAGTACATCAAACCCCCCTTTATCACCCCCTTTGTTAGGGAAAAATAATAAAATAAAAAAGTGTTTATTTCCATTTTCCCATTAGGGTTGGGGCTAAAGTTTGGGTTGGGGGCTAAAGTTAGGGTTAGGTTTGTGGCTAGGGTTAGGGGTGTGTTGGGGTTAGGGTTGTAGTTGGAATTGGGGGGTTTCCACTGTTTAGGCACATCAGGGGCTCTCCTAACGTGACATGGCGTCTGATCCCAGTTTCAGGGAATTCTGAGTTGAAAATGTCAAACTGTGCTCCTTCTCTTCTGAGCTCTGCCATGCAATCAAAACAGTGGTTTACCCCCATATATGGGGTATCAGCGCACTGAGGACAAATTGTACAATAACGTTTGAGGTCCAATTTCTTCTGTTACCCTTTGGAAAATAAAAAATTGGGGGAAAAAATATCATTTTTGTGGAAAAAATCATTATTTTATGGCACATCAGGGGCTCTCCAAACGCGACATGGCGTCCGATCTCAAGTCCAGCCAATTTTGCATTGAAAAAGTCAAACGGCGCTCCTTCCCTTCTGTGCTCTGCCATGCGCCGAAACAGTGGTTTACCCCTACATAAGGGGTATCAGCATACTAAAGACAAATTGCACAATTACTTTTGGGGTCCAATTTCTCCTCTTAACCTTGGGAAAATAAAAAAAATTGTACCTGAAGGGTTAATAAACTTGTTGAATGTGGTTTTGAGCACCGTGAGGAGTGCAATTTTTAGAATGGTGTCACTTTTGGGTATTTTCTATCATATAAACCCCTCAAAGTGACTTAAAATGTGATATGGTCCCCCCCCCCCCCCAAAAAAAATGGTGGTGTAAAAATGAGAAATCGCTGGTTAACTTTTAACCCTTATAACTTCGCAACCAAAAAAAAATTTGGTTCCAAAATTGTGCTGATGTAAAGTAAATATGTTGGAAATGTTACTTATTAAGTATTTTGTGTGCCATATCTCTGTGATTTAAGGGCATGGTAATGCAAAGTTGAAAAAATTGCCAAATTTCCATTTATTTTTCACAAATAAACGCAGGTTATATCAAAGAAATTTTACCACTATCATGAAGTACAATATGTCCCAAGAAAACAATGTCAGAATCACCAGGATCCATGGAAGCATTCCAGAGTTATTACGGTAACTCATAAAAGGACAGTGGTCAGAATTGTAAAAATTGGCCCAGTCATTAACGTGCAAAACACCCTTGGGAGTAAAGGGGTTAAAAATTTTATCTCATTTTTCTGGCATTTGGCAAATATTAATAATTATGGTAATCCTAGTTGACCTAAAATGGGAAAGGTTTATTCTGATTTCATGTCAGATATTGAGAAAAACATGTTTGTGTATCTCTTTATATAATGCAAACACATGGGCCATACACACAGTGAACAAGTCTGTAGGACAGTGTTCACACTATATCAAAAGACTGAAACATAGAAAAAACACAATAAAACGTGTAAAAATATTCTGTTGTAACAAAGTAACAAACAGCAAGTGCTAGTAAAAAGATCATAAAAACAGGGTATTTGGTTGATACGTTTTTGGCAAAAAATGCATACTAAGCCACTCCACCAATGTCAAGGTAACCTGTGTCAGATCAGTCCCTAACTGATGCATTTAAAAACCTGATCACGTGTATAGTACCTATATGAGCAGGATTCAGACAGGTGAGGTCTTGTTTTTGCAAGATTAGGGAGGTTTCCACTACTTCCTTGTGGGCCATGCACATATAAGCTGTTCTCTGCAGTGTGTCCACATCGGACATTACCTCTCTGAACCCTGCTCATATAGGTACTATACACATCAGGTTTTTAAATGCATCAGATAGGGACTGCTCTGACACGGGTTACCTTGACGTTTGGTAGAGCGGCTTAGTATACACTTTTTGCAAAAAACGTATCAACCAAATACCCTGTTTTTTATCAACTTTATTTTTACACGTTTTATTGTGTTTTTTTGTGTTTCACTCTTTATATAATGTATGTAAACGCCTGGTTTCAACTGTATGTAACAGCAGTTTTGTTAGGCGTCGGATTCCTGCAGCAACACAACAGGAATCCAGAGCCTCACATGCTGCTATGCAGCAAACCATTCCTGAGGCTAAGTCCCTCTGCCGCTCTACTGAGCATGCTCACGAGACGATCTCCCATTAGCGGTCGGGAGTCACGTACTCAGGTCCTTCTCCAGATCTGATTGGTCCATCTCAGAGATCTGGAAGGTCCCGGCAGCGCACGGTTATAAAAGGCCCGCATGGCTGCTCGGCCATGCGCTAGTATAGACTCTTCTTGCTAGATGTGTGAATGGTGATGGATGTATGACTCTGGTGACTGACTTATTAAGATTCCCCTCTCTCTGATATTACGCATGTGAATAGGGAACGAGTCAGCGCCAGTCAGTGGCAAGCCATAGGCCACTGTGCACACCGCACCTCTACACTAGTGTCCGGTGGTGTCACGTCTCAGCACTATCGCATAGTGACTGTGTCTGTCGCTGCGCTGCATTCAGCAGCACTTACCGGCGTCCGCAGTAGCGATGCCGCACGCACGGTAGGTCTAGACGGACACCGACCCCAGTCTTGGGCCAGTGTCCTGTGACCGGATGCCGTGCGTGCAATTTCGCTGAGACCTGTGAGTCTAACAGGCTCGGCGTTTATGTTACAGCGCCTCTGTGAGCTAACCGTCCGCTCTGCGCACATCGGGTGACGTTGAACCCGTGCGCATTATACCGCCATATAGCGTGTCTGCCATTAATTAGCAGCAGTGTTAACACCTTCTGCACGGTGGACCCCGAGCGGCGAACGCACTTTATTATATATTTAGTGCGTTCCGCCGTTCCTAACAAGTTTAATGCTGAGTTACTTTTTGTCTTGCAGAAATCCATTTTGCGGTTTTAGAGAAATCCATAGTTGAAATTGTATACCCGTGATTTGCAAGTGCAGTGGGCGGGCAATGCTTTTACAGCCCTCCTGCCTCTCTCCCAGTTTCCATGCAGCTGCCTGCCTTCTGTCTGAGTGATTGATTATTCATGTATCAGTGACTGGTCCCAGAATAGGGAGAGGCTGGAGAGCTGTAAGAGCATTACCCACCCATTGCACTTATAGCTTATTAGCATATAATTTAAATTATGGTTTTCACTAAAACAGCAAAACAGATTTCTACAAGAAACATAAAGATTTACTTAGCATTAAATCACCTTTACATACATGGACTGCATTTTTGTAAAACCCGATGACAAGTTCTCCTTAAGGCAATTGCAGTGCAGTGTGTCACTCAGCTATTATTCCCAAGCCATAATACAAAAGTTAAAAAGTGCTGGAAAAAGTGCAAAATATAATATCCATATATTTACCCACAAGATGCCAGCACATATTGCTGTTATGCAAATCATGGTATCAGTCCATGTCATACGAATTGCTGTTCTGAGGATCTAGTACACAAAACCGCACCTGGGCGTTTCGTGAGTTCTAATCAGAGTTTGATCACAGTGTGGTGCAAGTGTCATCCAATTTTCTTGTACTTGGAGAAAATAGAAAAAAAATTCCACCTTCTCCTTTCTGACAGTCTGTGAATATTGGTCCACACTGATGTCAACTGAATGCAGTCCGATTCTTTTTCTCGGACCAATTGACATGCATTGACTATTTTAATCTTACCCTCGGGTGAAAATCGGACATGTCTCCTCAATTTTCTGCAAGCCTCTGCCCAGGGAAAAAATTGCACAAAACAGGAGAAACAAATGGGTTATTCTGCACTACAGTGATGAGGATCGGTGATGATCTGGGGATGCTTCAGCAAGGCTGGAATTGGACAGGGTAATCTTTGCGAAGGACGTATGAATCAGGCCACATACAAGGTTATCCTGGAAAAACAGTTGACTCCTTCTGCTCAGGCAATGTTCCCCAACTCTGAGGACTGGTTTTTCCAGCAGGACAATGCGCCATACCACACAGCTAGGTCAATCAATGTGTGGATGAAGGACCACCACATCAAATCCCTGTCATGGCCAGCCCAATCTCCAGACCTGAATCCCATTGAAAACCTCTGGAATTTAATCAAGAGGAAGATGGATAGTCACAAGCCATCAAACAAAGAACTGCTTAAATTTTTGTACCAGAAGTGGCATAAGGTCACCCAAAAGCAGTGTGAAAGACTGGTGGAAAGCATGCCAAGACGCATGAAAGCTGTGATTAACAATCACGGTTATTCCACAAAATATTGATTTCTGAACTCTTCCTGAGTTATAACATTAGTATTGTTGTTTCTAAATGATTATGAACTTGTTTTCTTTGCATTATTTGAGGTCTGCAAGCACTGCATTTTTTTGTTATTTTGACCATTTCTCATTTTCTGAAAATAAATACAAAATGTAGTGCTTGGAAATTCGGAGACATGTTGTTAGTAGTTTATAGAATAAAAGAGCAATTTACATTTTACTCAAAAATAGACCTATAAAGAGAAAAATCAGACAAACTGAACATTTTGCAGTGGTCTCTTCATTTTTGCCAGAGCTGTATCTTCCCATGGGTCTGGAGCCTCCTGAAGCCTTATAAGTGGTTATGTGCACACAACCCATGCAGGTTTTCGCAATTGTGCTTATCTTTCTATATTTGCAATTTGTCTCTTAAGTTTCTCTCTCAAGGAAAAAATTGGACATGTGAAGTGCCCCATAGACTATCACATGTACGACTGATACGTGAAAATCATGGATAGCGCTCGTACGCAAAAATCAGACGTGATTGAGCCCTAAAGGAGTGGAAGGGGGTGTGCCCCCCAGAACGCTATTTTATCATTCTGCCTTTATATGACATTTACATACTGAACACGTTATTGTCAATGTTTAATAGTAAACATATTCGGAATAGCAGAGTATTAGGAGACTACTTATAGCTCACCTGTAGCATGATGCCAGGAGTGCTGCCCACCTCCCGTTTTTTCACCTCCTCTTTCCCTTAGAACAGTGCTTTTTTTCCCATCTATATTGGTATAATAGTTATACTTGCAAATTGGAAATAAAATCTGAGTTTTTTTTCCTTCATTAAGCTAAGGACCAGAAACAATTATTTGATAACCAACCTGCGGAAATTAGATAAAACCAATTGGCAGGCTTATAAATAGTATGAAATTATTCTTCAGAACAAACAGGAACATGACTAAATGATAGATGACTGTACCGATCCATTATGCTTTGTTAGTCACATCTGATTTATTGTTTCATGCACAAAACTTTTCATCAGCGCCTGAGAAGTCTTTTGAAAGCCCGGTCAGCATTTCAGTCTGTTCTACAAAGCACTTGTTCAAAGGGGCTAATATTGGGGCACGAGGGGGAATGTACTGATAATGCATAAGTTTGCAAGTGGCAGGAAAAAGTATTGATGGGGACCTGTAATGTTACAGGCTGTCTCTATTAAAAGGATCACCAATCAAGCAGTTCAGTGGCAGGGGTAGTGTTGGATAGTAAAGGCCCAATTTTTTTTTTTTCCCTTATTAAATCCACTGCAAATGTAAATGAAAAATAGAGACTACTCTTCTCCCTATTTTTTCCCTCGTCAATCCGGCGCTCTGTCACCACTGTGGTTGTGATGTGGGGACACGTGATGCTCTGTCACCACTGTGGATGTGATGTGGTGACATGTGATGCTCTGTCACCACTGTGGATGTGATGTGGGGACACGTGATGCTCTGTCACCACTGTGGTTGTGATGTGGGGACACGTGATGCTCTGTCACCACTGTGGATGTGATGTGGTGACGTGATGCTCTGTCACCACTGTGGATGTGATGTGGGGACATGTGATGCTCTGTCACCACTGTGGATGTGATGTGGGGACATGTGATGCTCTGTCACCACTGTGGATGTGATGTGGGGACATGTGATGCTCTGTCACCACTGTGGATGTGATGTGGGGACATGTGATGCTCTGTCACCACTGTGGATGTGATGTGGTGACGTGATGCTCTGTCACCACTGTGGATGTGATGTGGGGACATGTGATGCTCTGTCACCACTGTGGATGTGATGTGGGGACACGTGATGCTCTGTCACCACTGTGGATGTGATGTGGTGACATGTGATGCTCTGTCACCACTGTGGATGTGATGTGGGGACACGTGATGCTCTGTCACCACTGTGGATGTGATGTGGGGACACGTGATGCTCTGTCACCACTGTGGATGTGATGTGGGGACACGTGATGCTCTGTCACCACTGTGGATGTGATGTGGGGACACGTGATGCTCTGTCACCACTGTGGATGTGATGTGGTGACATGTGATGCTCTGTCACCACTGTGGATGTGATGTGGGGACACGTGATGCTCTGTCACCACTGTGGATGTGATGTGGGGACACGTGATGCTCTGTCACCACTGTGGATGTGATGTGGGGACACGTGATGCTCTGTCACCACTGTGGATGTGATGTGGGGACATGTGATGCTCTGTCACCACTGTGGATGTGATGTGGGGACACGTGATGCTCTGTCACCACTGTGGATGTGATGTGGGGACACGTGATGCTCTGTCACCACTGTGGATGTGATGTGGGGACACGTGATGCTCTGTCACCACTGTGGATGTGATGTGGGGACACGTGATGCTCTGTCACCACTGTGGATGTGATGTGGGGACATGTGATGCTCTGTCACCACTGTGGATGTGATGTGGGGACACGTGATGCTCTGTCACCACTGTGGATGTGATGTGGGGACACGTGATGCTCTGTCACCACTGTGGATGTGATGTGGGGACACGTGACACTGTCACCACTGTGGATGTGGTGTGGATTGGGCCGCTTTTCACAGATGAGGATGCAGGGTCTCTGCTCTGTTGTTTCCAATACTGCAGTGATGAGATAGGTCAGCGCAGGGAGAGAGAGAGAGATTTTTTTTGTGTCCGGCACCCAGACAGATTTTGGGGTTAATTCAGTGTCTGGAGGATCCGCCGGCCAAAAAAACGTTGCAAGCTCTGGTTGGAAATCTTTGAGGATGTTGACGGACACTAACATTGTAGCGGATCCTCAAAAAAACGGATGCAACGGACGGCAATCAGTCAGGATCCGCCAATAATCAAAGTCAATGGGGAAAAAACGGATCCGCAAAGAAAAATGGCGGATCCGTTTTTTTTCAAAATTGGCGGATCTTGACTGATTGTCAAAAACGGAAGTGTGACAGGCCTTAGATGACACAGCACAGGGAGCTGTCAGGTTTGGTAGAGCCGCAGGTAAACAAAGTGGGGGCAGGGAGAGAAGTGAAATTCAGGAGGAATGAAAGGAAGAAGCAAAAAAAATGTATAGTGGTGTTGTATTCTATAGGACCCTCTGGCGCATCCAACCTGTACTAAATACTTTTGCTGTTTGCTTTGATCCCAGGCTTATAGTTACCACATTCAACACATCGAGTAGCACAATTCTTAATATCAGCTAGTTTTAGGAATACATGAAACACCTTTGTGACTGAAGAGCTGCTGAGCTATTGTTATGTACCGGGACCTTTTATGTGAAATAATTGTTCGAAGATTAGAGTAGAGATCAATGAAATGTGAGATGTTCCACATAGATATGCTGCCATTCAGGCTATTGTTTCTCTGATCTTACTGCTTTCTTGTATTTGTCTAAGGGTAAATTTGTGGCTCTGTTAAAAATTAGACAATTCTCTCTTTTATAAAGATACCTTTTCATACAGAACACTTTAGCCCGCTATGCCTTACTCAGCAAAGGAATTCGATATTCCTCCAAAGCAATTCTCCATGTATCTGCTAATAAGGCAAGCACTTTCTACATGGTAGGTCTGTATCCCATACGTACATAGCTACAAGATTGCAGAATATCGGGAACAACCTCAGGGCTCATTCACACTTCAGTGACTTTTCTTGTGCGAGGAAAACTTACAGGTTTTTATAATTGCTTTGGATCTGATTTTCATCAGTGTTTGGTCAGCGTCAGTTTTTAAAACCATCAGGGTTTTATTCGTTTTTCTCTTATGTAGAAAAAAAAAAATTATGGAGATTTCTCAAGCTTCTCCTATCGGTTAGTGGCATTCAGGTACTATCCAAATTATATATATATATATATATATATATATATATATATATATATATATATATATATATATATATATATATATATATATATATTATTTTTTTTTTTTTTTTTTTTTTTTTCACAGACCCATAGACTTACACTGGTGAGTTTGATTCATGGCTCGGATCAAAATCGGTTATGTCTCTGCTCTGGGGTAGACCACTCAGGCCACAGCCCATTTGATTGCAATAGGTACAAGTTCTATCTGTGAAAAACACGGATAGAACCAGGGCTGTAGAGGCGATAACCGTTTAAATCATCGACTCCAACTCATAATTGCATTTTACTAACAAATTGAATCATTTCATCCTAATTGGGATGTGTCTAAAATCTCCTTATAGTAATATCTCATCCTTCTGAATATGGGTTGCCCTCACAACCAGGGCTGTGGGGTACTCGGTATCGGGCCGGTATCTCACAGGGAAGTGTCACAGTAGCGGTGACCCGGTCCGTGGCCCTGGTTGCCCATTGTAAATGTTCAGTGTGAATGTGTAAGTCGTGACGCAACCTGTGGTCTCGGCAATGTAGATGTTAAGCCGACGCTGCAGACAGTTCCTCTGGGACAGATGGTGTGGTGCAGCAGTGATGGTATAGCCCTCCACAGGCAGGGCTGTAGTCCCAGGGCAGAGTGGATGTAGCAACACTTAGATGGTGTAGTGTCGGGCGCAAGGGATTTAGCAGTGCTGGGTAGGTTGATGCAGGAATAAGTGGAGGACATCAGGGCATGTAGTTCCAAAGCTTTACTCAGTCTGTGGTGGCTCAAGAGCCCGCATAGGTGCCATGTCCTCCGGGTCAGGAGCCCAGCCAACCTCCAGGCAATATGAAGCACACCTTTCCAACACTCCTCCAACTTATGTGCCTTTTCTGAACGTCTCCCTCTTAGCGCCTTTAAGTGAAGTACTCCTAGTACTGAGTTACACTGGAGTTCCTCCTGTCAGATGTTCCTATGAACTCTACTTAAGTACGGCAGACAGCTGTAGCCTGCTTCGGGGACTCTCTGCTTCTAAGGTCCGGCTCTCTATCTCGTTGCTGTTGTGCCCCCAAGTCTTGTGTGGGAATAAAGTGATGACAAACTTCTATTCCTCCGGTGTCTGTTGCGGGACCCTAAGTATCCAAACAACCTCAGGGACCGGACCCCAGCCTTGCGCCTAGAACTTGAGAGGGGTTCTCCTCTAACCCTCAATCCTCTGTTCTCTTCCTCTCCTCATGTTCCGTACTAATCCTTTCCTTCTTATGGAGAGTCAGGCTTTCTTTCAGTGTTCCTCTCTTGTGCCAGCAGACCCAGATCACTGAGGTCGGCTGCAGTACTTTTCCTCCTTCATCCCTCTCAGGGGATCTCCTTACACAGGTCCGACCTCGTTAGACTCCTGTGACTAACTCCCTCTATCCTATCCTCTTCCCGCTCTTTAGTGCAAACTAAACTCCACCCGCCTCCCAGCACGCTTCGTGATCCAAGCAGGGAGCCACCAAAGGGTGCTTTGCTACACTACTGTGTTGTGTGGGATGCAGGTGTTGGAGTGTGGTCAGGGGTCTCCACCTTACCTGAATGGTGAGGTACCACACCTCAGGAGGAGGTGCAGTACCTCTGTGACGACTGAACCCTCACGGGCGCCACAAATACTTGCGTGTATTTCCATATATTTTATTACCATTTACTACAAGCTAGAACATCACCTATTTTATTTTACTTGATTGTCATCCTTTTGTGCTTTTCTAGTTGAAAACAATAATAATAATATAAAAATAAAAAGGAGTATCTGTTCAGGGTTTAGTCTTTTTAGTGGGAAGGATTGTTTTATTAAGCGTAGCCTTCTTCCCATAGGCTACTGTGTTAATATGTTTTCAGCAGTTCCTATATTTTAGTCGTTAGCTTGTAGTTAGTCTTACGGGTTCCAATAGTACCCATGTTCCCACAGTGAGCTTTTGGTGCGCTTTTGACATTGTGTATTTTTGCTGCATCAAAAACGCAGCGTCTTACAGTTCCAGCCAAGTGGACGGGATTTATAGACATCTCATGACCATTGTACTTTTCTTTTACCGAGCGTGAACTGACTTGCGGTGTGTGTTTCAAATCCGCAGTATATCAATTTCTCATGCAGGTACTTTGAGTTTTTTGTGCGTATTTTTCCCATAGATTTGCATTAGATGCAGAAAATATGCGGAAATGCATAAAAAAGCACATAATCTGCACCTAATTATTTAATTAGTTTTGTCGAAGTCAAATACCAGGAAGTATTAAAAGCAAAGCAGCTTTATTTAAAGCATGCTACACTAAAAAGAGACAAAAAACACAAAGTGAAAAACACAGGAAAAACCACAAGTAACCGAATTCTGTAGTGTCAAAAACTCACCAAAAGGTCACTGTGGGAACGTAGCCTAATGGTTCTTGCAATCTAATCTTTACCTGGTTATTTAAGAGGTAATTCCCTTTTTTCCCTATTAAAAAAAGTGGTGAAAAACAATGGCAGGCATTGCTCCACAGTGTCTGCCATATTTATGCTGAGAAATATAGCAAATGCTGCACTACTACTGACAGGTTAGAGATCCAGTTTTCATAATTCGTGGTAAATGTCACTCAGCATGTGAAATGTTACCTGAGGGGAACTTTATGGTTTCATAAAGATTTGTCACCAATTAGTTAGACAATCATTATTTTTCCATTTTAATTGCACATATTTTTACAATGGTGAAATGATATTGAAACTCTACATATGTTCCTAATAATTTTAAGGAAATGCATCATCACAAATTGTTTAAAGATTTATGGGTGATAAATCTCAAGATTTTTGATAGACATTGTGGTAGATCGTCTCACTCGGCTGCTTAACGAAGTAGTCACGGAATGCTTTCCATTTAAGTTTTCAACTAGTTTATCACAACAGGCTTCATAAACCAGTGAAAACAAAATAAACAGGCATATCCTGTCTTCTTGACATAAACAAAATGAATAGCACTCACTATAGTCCTTGTAACTGCAGGATCTGCCTGCACAGGAAGCAGGTTTCAGCTCCCCTACAAAGCACACAGAGCACTGAATGAGCACAAAGGCTCCACATTTAGCTTCTGGACCACACCCTGGGGTATATGAACAGCCTCCCACCCATTTTTGAGCTGTTCACAAAAAACAAGCCCTTAACATTGCTGATTAATCCCTATCCGCACTTGCTGGAGCATTTTTCCAGGTTCATATCACTGAGGCTAACATCCTGAGTAACACATATCTCCCCTCCAGTGTTTTACAAGTGACTAATTCACAAAATTTAATATCAATGTACCGTATATACTTGCGTATAAGCCGAGATTTTCAGCCCATTTTTTGGGGCTGAAAGTCCCCCTCTCGGCTTGTACGGCGTCATATACCGGGGGTCGGCGGGGATGTCAGAGATCATACATACCCCCCAGCACGTCTCTGCAGGTCTTCCACACCTTCCTTCAGCGGTCACGTGGTACTGCTCAATAAAGTCATGAATATGCTCATATTCATGACTTTAATGAGCGGTACCACGTGACCGCTGAAGGAAGGAAGAGCTGCCAGAGATGCAGGGGCTGCAGAGACTGCTACAGGAGGGGGTAAATATATGCAATATTCTCCTGTGCCCGGTCCATCGCTGCGCGCTGCTCTGTCCTCTGTGTCCTCTGTCAGTGACGTTCAGGCAGCAGAGGGTGCGATGACGTAGTTAATGCGTGCCGAGCCCTCTGCCTGAACAGTCACTGACAGAGGACCTTGAAGACAGTGGGCGCAGCGATGGACCAGGGACAGGTGAATATCGCAGGTGCCGGGGCCCTGAGCCGCCTGCTCAGAACATCGGCACCTGGCCCCCAGCGACGAGAGGTATGTCATTTTTTTTTTATTTATATGGGGGCATAATCTATGGAGCATTTTATGGGGCAGCATATGGGGGCAGAATCTATGGAGCAGCATATGGGGCATAATCTATGGAGCATCTTATGGGGGCATAATGTATGAAGCATCTTATGGGGGCATAATCTATGGAGCAGCATATGGGGGCATAATCTATGGAGCATCTTATGGGGGCATAATCTATGGAGCAACTTATGGGGCATATTCTATGGAGCATCTTATGGGACCATTATAAACATTTATGCAGCATTAAAAGGGGTGTATTTTGTATGGAGCATCTTATGGGGGCCATCATGAACTGTATGGAGAATTATATGGGACTCCTGATTCAATATGGATATTCAAAAACATTTAACCTACTGATGTCTCAATTAATTTTACTTATATTGGTATCTATTTTTATTTTTGAAATTTACCAGTAGCTGCTGCATTTTCCACCCTAGGCTTATACGCGAGTCAATAAGTTTTCCCAGTTTTTTGAGGCAAAATTAGGGGGGTCAGCTTATACTCGGGTCAGCTTACACACGAGTATATACGGTATATTTATGTTAAAAGAATCCTGATATTGTTTTCATTTTGCAAACACTTTGCAATGTTACCTCACAGTGCTATCAGCTCTCACCATTCTCCCACACTGACTGCCATGAGATGAATTCTGGAAGTGTTTGTAATGATACATACTGTAGCTCTGCTGTAGCTGCACAGATCAGTGAGTTGAGGAGAGAAGGACGTTTTTTCTTTTTCTTCCCTGTATGGTGTTGCTTGCTTTATTATTGGACAAATTCATGTGGAGAAAGAAGTAATTACATTATCAGTAACACTTTACAAGCTAACATATCCGCAATGGAGAGAGGAGAAATAAACTGATAACTGTTTTTTTTTTCACTTCTGCAGCTAGTATTCCATGATGTGGTCAGTTTACCATGCTCAAACTGGTGTAAGGTTCTTAAAGACTAGGAAACTAAAGGCCCCGTCACATACATCGATCTCGCTAGCAAGATCGCTGATTTTGTGACGCCACAGTGATCTCGCCAGCGAGATCGCTGTGTGTGACGGGTATCTGCGGCCCCCCTGCCGGGTATCGCTGATCGTCCTCGATCGGCCTGGGCCGTTTTTCGATCGCCGGTCTCCCGCTGGCCAGCACGCATCGCTGCATGTGGCAGCGAGAGACCAGCGATCAGCGACGCTGGTTTCTAATGTAGACATCGGGAATCCAGGAGCCGTGGCTCCTGGATACCCGCTGTTTACCTTGGAAACTGGTGTACACGCTGGTTTCCAAGGTAAACATCGTGTATCCAGGAGTCGCGCGGCTCTTAGATACCCGATGTTTACCTTGGAAACCAGCGTGTACGCCGGTTTCCAAGGTAAACAGCGGGTATCCAGGAGCCACGGCTCCTGGATACCTGATGTTTATATTAGAAACCAGCGTCCAGCGTCGCTGGTCCTGATCGCTGGAGGGGCTGCCTTGTGACAGCTCACCAGCGATCAGCCTAACGATGTCCCAGCAATCCCATCATGTCGGATCGTTGGTGGGATCGCTGGGACATCGTTATGTGTAACGGGGCCTTTACTTATGTCGTGACAATCCTAGCAGTCAAATCTTCATCAATCAAATACTTACCATCTATCTGTAGTAAACATCTTTACTTGTAACATTTGCAGATAGAGATTACGGTATATAGTGGTTTACTGTATGTTGCAAAATCTTACCTTCCAACCTAGAGCCCCCTGCTGCTATCTTATCTTCAGGAGCTTGTACTTCACGTATTTTTGGATACTGCTCAGTATAAAGTAACAGTTCAATAACAGACAGCAAACATAGCCTAGGATTTCCAGTTGTTTTTGAGAATTCTTAAAGCACATAAACGATCTGAATAAAATTGTGTGTGTTTTGTCAGTCTTACATAAAACCTGCACAAACAGAAGCTGCTGCTGTTCAGAAGGCAGATTGTTTACTCATGTAATGGCGGCAATCCCCATCCTCTCCAGGATCTGGTGTCATACATATCACATGCCCAGTGGCGTAACTACAGAGTTATGGGCCCCGGTGCGAACTTTCAAATGAGGCCCCTCCATGCCAAAATACACGCACATCTCTGCTCCGTACACCTCGTACACACGCGGCTCTGCTCCGTACACCTCGTACACACGCGGCTCTGCTCCGTACACCTCGTACACACGCGGCTCTGCTCCGTACACCTCGTACACACGCGGCTCTGCTCCGTACACCTTGTACACATGCGGCTCTGCTCCGTACACCTCGTACACACACAGCTCTGCTACATCCACACTGTAAACCCCTCCTGACCCCACACAAACTTTACCTCATCCATCACCATGACAACCATCACAGCAGAGTCCTGCAGACACCGAAGCCCCTGATCATGTGATTCTCGACTCCTCCCCTCCTGTGACCTCATCACAGGTCCTGTGCGCACATTGGAGAAAACAGCCTAGCGACGGGCTGCTGTCAGTGTAGTGGATCTCTGCGGGAGGGCGAGGATGGGGTGCATGGGGGGGGCGTGGCGGCTCAGTGCAGTGCGGGACGCGGGTGGGGGGGTCAAAAATGAGACTGTCCCACGAGAATCGGGACGATTGGGAGATATGCCTGCCGGGCCCCTGACTCCCTCCCGGGCCCGGTCGCAGTGAGTGGCGACTCCTGCGACCGTGGTAGTTACGCCTATGCACATGCCATATTACTTGGCTGAAGCTATTTATAATATCTGTCTACAGATAAATCTGGTGGTCGTGTGTGACGTTTTAGGATATTTCACTTGCATTGTATCTGAGGTTTTTTCTTATTCATACTGGTTTGGCAAAATGGAGTCTTCATGTGAACTGTAAGAGAAAGTTGTGTGTGTTCACAGCTTTGGAATTTATGTAACTGCTGTTTGCATAAATCATTATGTTTGCTTTTTTTATTTTTGCAGGTTTTGGTTTACATACGGTTAGTGCAATTTTTGGAGAAGCTATTGATATTCCTTGTGGTCGTAGTCAAGACAAACTGGATGGCCTTCTGTTTGGAAAGTGGAAATATGTAAGTATCATTGTAATCAGTATAACGGTGCCGACCTGACACTGTGTGTATATGTACTCACCTACCGCCGCTGTTGTGCTCCTCTTCTCAGTGACGTCACTGCTCTGCAGACTCTCCAGGTCATTCTGCGTGACCTGGAAGTGGCTTTCACAATGTAAGTCTGTGTAGCGTCAGATCAAGGCTCCATGGACTTGCATTGTAAAAGAGACTTCCTGCTTTCACACAGAGTGATCCGGATATCCTGGAGAGTAGTGATGTCACTGAGAAGAGGAGCAGAACGGTATTGGACAGCGGAAGATGAGTATATTAATACTCACACTGCACCACGTACACATATACTCAGATTCATTAAAAACAAAATCTTCATGGGAGGGCTTCTTTCTTTAGTAAATGCTAATAAATATTCCTTTGGCGCTCCACCCTTGTCAGCCCTCTTAGAGTACGGGTTGTAGCATTTGAGGGTCTATCACCTGACCTCATTCTGTACAGCTGTACTCAATTGGAATGGTCAGAGCCCTCACTAAAAGTCCTGCCCTTAGACCCATGCACACACAGGGTTGTCACATTCACTCTAAACTACTGGGCATCAGAGTATTTATCTTCTTATTAACAATTTTTATACCCTCGATCCCTCTTAAATGTAGAGTTTGGTTTGTGTGTCATCAGTAAAAGGTTAAGGAAATTGGCCGGGACAAGAAATCTACCAGGGTCTACATGTTTTATAACGAACTATTAATACCTGTATTTTATCGTTTTCGAGAGATTTTACAAATCTGTTAACGGGAATCGGTCAGCTGTTTTTTGCTATGTAATCTGACAGCAGCATGAGGAAGGGACAGAGACCCTGATTCAAGTCATGTATCATTTAGTTTGCTGGGTGCAGCAGTTGTGACAGAATCCGTTTTCTCTGCTGCAGATCTAACAGAGCATGGAGTGATTTTAGTGAAACAGCAAAACAGCCTAGTAAGTGACACATACCTGGAATCAGGGTCTCTGCCCCTACATCATGATGCTTTCAGATTACATGGAGAAAGCCTGCTGACAAATTCCTTTTAAAATGTCATAGTGATATCTCAGAAATTTGGATCCATGATGGCTTTCTTGTTGCTAAAGCTCCGTTAAAATAATGAGATTCGAGCTGTGTTCCTTAAATTCTGAGCAGCTCTGCTCTCCTCGGAGTACGGATTGATGGAAGCATCTAAGAGCCCTTGTACCACTAGATCTGCTCCCCCAAAGAGAGATCTGAAGAGGCACATCATTCAATTGAGAGCTGCTGTTGACCCTTCACTTTAGTAATTGATGGGGATCCGTGTGCTGGGACACCCAATCATCAACATTTCTGAAATGTTACTATGCCATGTGCCCTTTCCCGAAGGTCCCTTTGGGAATATTTAATTAGCAAAGACTTCCCTGTGACAAGAAGGACATGCTCCATGCACAATGCTTGAACGTTTCTGTTTGTGCTCAGGAACAGCCAGATGGAATGGCCGTGTTTGTAGCCACTCGGTCCGCTGTGAAAAATAAAACCAGTTTTGATAATGTGACGGAGTACAATGGGCGCCTGGAGCTTTGGGAGAACTACACGTTGTCCATCTCGAATGCAAGGATCACTGATGAGAAGAGATTTGTATGCATGCTCATAACAGAAGAAAATGTGTTTGAGGAGCCGACACTAGTCAAAGTTTTCAGTAAGTACTCACTACCATTATCCCAAATTTATGATTTTGTATCTGGGGACAGTTTCCAGGAAGCTTAATTAAAAAAGGGAACATTTTGTTCTCTATCATCGCTTGCTGTCAGGCTGCAGGAAAGCTCTGAATCATACTCGTCATTAGCAGCAATTTTGACTTCTTACCTTGCAGTAGAGCAGCATTGTTTAAGAAGACAAATCCAAAGGTTTGGAGGCAATTGTGCTCCAGGAGGGAAAAAAGTTAATTCTTCCATTACAGAATAGGACAGATTTCCGAATGCTGCATTTTTCATGACCTGCATTTGTTAGCCATATTAGCGGTTTCCCAGAATATGCTGAGGATATTATAGGGCATTTAGCAGTAATAATATATTGTATTGGCTGCTTCTCGGCTATACTCTGTTGGGGTTCTTACCGGTGTAAAAACCTATTTGTACTTGGGGAAAGAAATATGACTGAATCGAAAGGCAAATGCCGCACAAAGGCCATTATTCTTCTAAAGCTGAACAGAACCGAGTTACTGTATACTTGTAACGTAATCCCGGCTTAACACTTTCATGCCTTTGTGCTAGTGTTTCAGTCTCATGTGACCACCTTGATATTAACAGTTGATAATGCTTTGATGTATGACCCTTACTCCTTACATAGATTTTTTCCTTCTACATCCATCACAGTCAACGTTTGGTATGCGCTCAGAAGCCCACCCTATACCGGACATATGCCACCAGTACTATACAGCCAGTATCTGCCTCTTAGGGCTCATGCTCACTTGCGAGAGACTCGTACGAAAACCTTGCACTGCCGCCAGCCCTCGGACCGGAGCGTACGGCTACATGTATTCCTATGCAGCCGCACGCTCCGGTCCGAGTGCCGGCAGCAGTGCCAGGTTTTCGTGCGAGTCTCTCGCAAGTGAGCATGAGCCCTTACAGCAACGACCAGAGCTAGCTCTTATTGCTGATTTTACACTATTTAGATGCTGCTGACAATCCCAGACTGTGGCATTTCCATGGCCTGGTTTCCTATTTGTATATGAATTGGGCCCCACCCTCTTGACTTCATAAAAGAATGTTAATCTCACTATATACTTCAATACTTTACAATCGCAGGTTCATATATAGTACAAGTGACGAAACATTCGCAAGACCCTATGGTGACTCAGCTCTGGCCGGGAGCAGTGCCCGACTATTCATTTGCATTTCTATGGGCGTCCGAGCGTTGCAGAGAAAATCATACTTGGCTTGTGGTTTGGACAGCATAAATTGACAGACATATGCCCCTCAAGAAAATGTTTTAAAAAATAGATTAAAAAGCATATAAAGGTTAAAGTCTCTCACCCTTTTCCCAATTTAATTATCAACTTCCTCTTGACAATACATTGTCGTTTCTGTGTCTTCATTTCTTTCTCCTTTTCTTCCAAGAGCCGTAACTTTTTTTTTATTATTATTTTTCCATTGATATAGATATGGGAGGGTTAGTACTGGAAAACGGAGCGAAAAATTCCAAGTACGGCAAAATTGCTAAAAAAAAAAAAATTCCAACTTTGTTTTTAAGGTTTTATGTTTATAACTTTCATTGTGTTTGTCATGATTCTCCAGGTCAGTACTATCACGGCAATAACAAATTTGTCCATTTTTTTTTTTAATTATTTTATTTTGGTGGTGAAAAAAATTTGGACATTTGAAAAAAAACAAACTGTTTTGTTTTTTTTGTTGCCTTTTTTCTGAGACATGTAATTTTTTCATTTTTGTGTTGACGGAGCTGAGTACGGTCTTGTTTTTGTAGAGCAAACTGACTTTTTCCTTGATACCATTTTGGAATAGATACAAAGTTTTAATTGGTTCTTATATAATTTTTTTTGAATCATGGCAACCACAAAATGCAATTCTAGCTTTTCCAATTATTTTCTCTTTACACTTTAGATTTTTATGGAAGCAGCAATACAAAACATGTATTTTATTTTTTTCGGACTTTAACCCCTTTCCCACCTTAGACGTAAAGTTACGTCTAAGATGAGCTCCCCCTGTTTGCTGCGGGCTCAGGCGGTGAGCCTGCAACTTTTCCAGCATATGTCAGCTTATTTGAACAGCTAACTTGTGCCTCTGTTACCATATTAAATGCTGCTGTCAATCTCTGACAGCGACAGTTCACATACTTGCGCAAGAAGTGCGTCATTAATCCCACCGATCGGCGCCCTGTCACTTGACTGCAGGTCGCCAATGGGGGTTGGTATGACATCCTGGGGTCTGCAGCAGACCCCTCTGGTTGTCATTGCCGGATAGTTATGAGCACCGCCAGCGGTCGGCGCTCATAGCAAGTGAGCATTTTAGCTACATAGAGTATGGCTGAAGCCCTGCTCTATGTAGCACTAGCGATTGGAGGATCGCAGCTTCTAGTCTCACATGGAGACAAAAAAAAAAAAGTTTTTAAAAATATTAAAAAATAAAAAAATCTAAAAGTTCAAATTGCCCCATTCAAAATAAAACAAAAAAGAAAAGAAAATACAAATATTGGTATCGCCGCATTCAGAATCGCCCGATCTATCAATATATAAAAATAATAATTTCAATTGATAAATGGTGTAACGAGAAAGTCAAAATGCCAGATTCCAGAATTAAGTTGTTTTGGTCGCCGCAACAGGCAATCCAGAGATCGTATCTACACCAAAATGATATCAAGAAAGACGTCAGCTGCCGCACAAAAATAAGCCATCATGCAACCCCAAATCATGACAAGTAGAAACGCTACGGTCTCTGAAAATGGCGCCTTTTCTTTCTTTTTTTTTCTAAGAAACTTTGTGGGTGTTTTTTTTTTTTTTTTTATAAACACACAGTAATCTCCAGCGATCTCAGGCAGGAAGGTAGTTATAAAAAATATTCCTTTATTTCTTTTTGTTAAAAGAACATGTTACAGGTAGTGGATACCCCAGTGGATGGTAAAAAATCCAACGCGTTTCAACTCAAGAGTCTTTTTTTTCTTGCCACCACTTAAAGAAAAAGAACATATACATGTTTGGTATCTACAAACTCATAATGACCTGGAGAATCATAATGGTAGGTCAGTTTTAGCATTTCGTGAACATGGTAAAATGGCAAAACAAAAAACAACTGTGGGATTGCATTTTTTTTGCAATTTCACCACACTTTGAAATTTTTTCCTATTTTCCAGTACACTGTTATGGCAAAACCAAATTATAACTTGTCCCGCAAAAAAATAAGCCATCACATGGCTATATTGATGGAAAAATTAAAACGTTATGGCTCTGGGAGGCAGGGGAGCAAGAAACAGAAACTGAAAAACCCAAGGTGGTGAAGGGTTAATATATTGAAGTATATAGTGAAAATCACAATCTCCTAAGAGGCAAGGTTTCAACAGAGAACCGTAATCTCAGGCACAGGGGTCTTTGCCATGAATTTCTCCCTTTGCACACCATAGTAGACCAAATAAGGACTTGTTCATACACTGTTTTTTTTTTTTTTAATGTAAAAGAAACACAGCTCTTTATAGTGCCAGGAAAGTGAATAAGATTTCTGAAATCTCATGCACATGCTACTTGCTTTTCCCTTGCAAATTGTTTTCAAATGAACGGGAAAAAAAGACGCAACAAAAACACACGTAAAAAAATGTCCAAATGTGAGCATTTTATTCAGCGCGTCCTGCCAATGCTGTTTTTTGGTGCAGAAAAATATGCTGTAAATACGCAACAAACATAATGGGCGCACTGAGAATTTTAAAATGTTTATGTAAATCAGATCTGACATGTACAGTGGGGGAAATAATTATTTGATCCCTTGCTGACTTTGTAAGTTTTCCCACTGACAAAGACATGAACAGTCTTTGTCAGTGGGCAAACTTACAAAACTAGCAAGGGTTCAAATACTTATTTCCCCCACTGTATGAATGGATCCAGGTAGTATTCAGATAGCAGAGGTTTGCTCCATCCGGGTTGTTTCTGGTATCTGCTTACAAGTATGCCCTACCCTTTATAACATACTCATCCACACTTCTCATTTTAGAGCCACCTTCCAAACCTGAGATCATCAACCAGCCGACATTTATGGAGACAGGGAAGCTAAATAAGGTAAATATAGGAGAACTCATTACAAAATCAATTTTTCCCTAAATTTATAGTTTCAACTATCTTAACGTGACTTGTCGTTTGTACAGGTCGGGGATTGCGTTGCTAACGACAGCTACCCAGACGCCAACATTACATGGTACAGGAATAGTCAAGTTCTTTTACCGGTTGATGGAGGTATGTTTGTTCTCCCTGTACATATGATCCAATTCTAGGTTCTTCAAGATTCGTGATTAGTGAACGTGCTCAGATAAGGTGTTATGCTCGGGTGCTAACCGAGTGACTTTGGCGTGCTCGAGTCCCCGCGCTACATGTCTCGCGACTGCATGAGCTTTTTGATGTTTTTAGGTGTCTGAATACTTCCTCTCGAGAATACTCACATCACTCGGATGTCCATGGCACAGCCTCACGCATTGACTTAATCCTTACGAATGTCTTTACGTTGAGCAAATTTAAGAGCTTTAAGTTCCTCAAAAAAACGTTATCAGATCATTGCCCTGTTTTGGCAGATTTCTCTTTAGGCCCGATTTCCGAAAATACACACCTTTGGAAATATAATCCAAATTTACTTAAGACTCCAGAATACAGGCAGGAAATTGAGGACCTAATTACTAATTATTTTAGAGAGAATGCTTCCCCCGAAATAGACGTTTAGCAGACCGTTTAAAGAATATCTTACCATCTCTACTTTCAGATGATCAGATCGGCTTCATAAAGGGGCGTCAGGCTTCGGATGGGACAAGGAGAGTGATAAATCTGATAAATAAAATTGAGTTATCTGGCTCTCAAGCGGTTTTTTTGACACTGGACGCTGAAAAAGCATTTGACAGGCTGAATTGGTCATATCTCAAAGCCACCCTTGAAAAATTCGGTTTCGACCATAGGTTTCTGTCTTCAATTTTTGCACTTTATTCGGCGCCCAGTGCAAGAATATACGCCAATAATTTCCTGTCTGTAAAATTTGCCATTTCTAACGGCACAAGGCAGGGCTTCCCTTTGTCACCTCTTCTGTTCGTCCTGGCCATTGAACCCCTTGCTGAGAGAATCAGATCTAATACTGATATTCAGGGTTTTAGAACTCAACATCGTGAGTATAAAATTGGTTTATTTGCAGATGACCTGTTTTTGACTCTACTCGATCCTGGAAAATCCATCGCTGCATTGACTTTGGAATTGGAGCTCTTTACTAAGGCCTCCTATTTTAAGGTCAACAAAAATAAATCTAATTATCTGACTTTTAATTTGGACAACCTGGAGATTGAAGAGCTTAGGAAGGAGAATGAGTTCACCTGGGAGGAAAAAGGGGTAAAATACCTGGGGATAACTATAACTAGTAATCTACCGAATATTATTAAAACAAACTTGAATGAGATCCTCAGGATTGTCTCTCTCGACACTTCTTTCCATGCTCGACTAGCTCTTTCTTTATTTGGAAGAATATTGACTATTAAAACTATTACTTTGCCGAAGATTCTCTACTTCTTTAGGGCTTTGCCTTTGACTATCCCTCATAAATTCATCAATAAGATTCAAAATTTGATTAATTCTTTTATTTGGGGAGGGAAAAAGGCTAGAATCTCGAGAGACTTACTGTATAAAAACAAACGTAATGGAGGCTCAGGTTTGCCAAATATACATGCGTATTATCAGGCGCTCTTAATCAAACAAAGCTGGTTCTGGTTTTGTGACAAGATTCGACCTGCCTGGACTGACTTGGAAGATGATGTGGGTAGACATGTATCCGCAAAAGAGCATTTCTTTAATTTTATATTCCATTACCCGAGGCTGATCTCATTCCACCCAATTTTTAAGCCAATCATACTTGCATGGAGAATATTCTTAAAGCCTTCAAAAATGTACAACAATCGGGTCCAATTCAAGAAATTCCCTTTACACCTACTTGTCTCTGTATACAACATTCCTCTGTCGGAGTCTTGGCTTAGTTCAGATATTAAGAGTTGGAAGCCTCTACGAGGGAGACGAATTTCTCACCTTTAGTAATGTTAAATCTAAATATAACTTGCCATCTTCTGAATTAGTGCCCTTTTTAATCCTAAAGGAGTACATTCAGAAACTTAAAAAAAATCAAAAATATTAACCTGGAGATATTGGTATCATTGCTGTGCAATGCTAATAACAAAAATATTTGGAGTTTAAAAAATGTATATAACTTCTTCAATGGTGATGTGGTTAGCTCCAAAAATGCATACATGAGGAGGTGGGAGTCTGAATTGAATGTGGCCATAGAAGACGGGCAATGGGATAGCACCATCAAATATACCTACCAGTCTAATATTTCAATGACTCTTCACGAATCATATTTCAAGATTCTAACCAGGTGGTATTTCACCCCTATTAGATTATCGCATATAAACCAGGAGCATTCTCCCCTTTGTTGGAGGAACTGTGGTCAACAAGGAAACCTTTTTCACCTGTTCTGGGGCTGCCCGAAGATTAAAGATCTTTGGAACAGAGTGTCACTGCATATCAATTCCTTTTTCCAAAATTTCAGAATCGCTCCCCAAAGAGCTTTGCTGTCTCTAGACTTGGAACTTGTTGACCCGTCAGTTAAATTTGTTATCATACATATCTTTCTAGTAGTAAAGAATACAATTGCTTACTGGTGGAAAAAATCTGACCCACCATTATTTTGTGAAATTTTGGACAGACTTCATCAGCATAGTTCCATAGAAAAGAGATTTGCAACCGTTAATGATGGATTAATCAGATATTCCAACAAATGGAAGGTTTGGAACACTAAATTCTGTAACACTTAATTATACTTGGTGCGGTTTGAATTCGCTAACTTGGCTTCATATATATGTGCATTGTATGGGTTTTGATACATTACTTATGTATATTCATGTACTTGTATGGCATTGTTAAAAGACTTGAGTTCTCTACTTTTTATTACCTTAATCCTCTTTCCCACCCTTTTCCCTTTGTTAATTCCCTTTCTTTCCCTTCTTTCCCTCCCCTTTTCCCAACCCTTGTTATTTACTAAAATCCAATAAAAATGTTTGAAAACATGTCTCGCGACTGCTCGACAGCCGCAACACATGCAGTGATTGCCTATTACAGAAACCAAACATGTTTTGCAGCTGATAAACAGCCGTGAGTGGACTTGTTTTTTGAGAATGCCAAAGTCACTCGGTTACCACACAGGCATGCTCGTATGACACCTTATCCGAACACGTTCGCTCACCACTATTTAAGATCCAGATGTGGTGCAGAAGTAATAAAATTTGTGTCTGTGATCTGATGATAGCACTTTGTTAGGGTTCCTTCAAAATACCTGTACTTTATGTGGTAGGATGCAAGTGCAAACTATAATAATCTAGATTTACAAGGTCATGGGCCTACAGCAGGATTACACTATCCTGTATAATATATAATATGGTCATTATTATACAAGATGAATACATTTGTGCAAAACCCAGATTATTATGTGCTGTTCTGTGAATTTACCATAAAAACTTGAGTAAAATTCAAGTGTCAGGAGGTGCATTGTTTCCAGTGCTGCCATTAGGAGCCTGAGCTGTAGAATACATTTATTTATACCATTCGTGTATCATTTTCAGAAATACTCATACCAATCTATTTTATTTTTGGAAAAATCCTTTCTTGTATTTATACTAGTTGCTTTCTTCAGTTTTATTGTAGTGAGTTATTAGCTTCTGCATCACCGAGAAGTCTGTAGCTAGTCTTCTTATGTTTTCCACTTATATTGCTTCCCGCAGTACTAAGTTAATAATGAGAGATAGTACGTATCACTATATTGCTTTTTAATTACACACAGATGCAGCACCGTTCACTTTCATACAGGAGCTTTCTTTACAAGTCACTTAAAATCCAGTTATCCTGACGTGACTCTGTAATTACACATGGAAGGACAACACTTAATTAGGTTGTTCCTTTGTTGTAAGTTGCTGCTGTTTGTACCATATATTCATTGAGGAAATAGAGAAGAATATATATATATATATATATATATATATATATATATATATATATATATATATCTCTTGCAAAAGTATTCACCTCACAACCTGGAATTTGACAGGTTGTTTTGAGGGTTTGCATCAGTTTTTGTAAAGAACATGCCTACAACTGTGAACATTTGGTTTTCTTTTTTTATTGTGCAGCAAATAACAAATAGGACAAAATAACTGAAAACTTCAGTGTGCATAACTGTTTACCTCCCTAATGTCAGTACTTTGCAGAGCCTCCTTTTGTGGCAATTACAGCTGCAAGTCGCTTTGGCCAAGTCTCTATGAGCTTTCTACATATTGCAGGCTGGTAAACCTGCTCCAGCTCCTTCAAGTTAGATGGTTTCCTCTGGTGAATAGCAATCTTCAAGTCTGACCACAGATTCTCAAATGGATTAAGCTCTGGGTTTTGACTATACCACTCCAAAACATGTACGCGTTTCTCCTTAAACTACTTGAGTGTTGCTTTACCTGTATGCCTTGGGTCATTGTCTTGTTGAAAGTCAAAACCTCCGTCCCTGTCTTAAATAACTGACAGACTGAAATAGGTTTTTCTCAAGAATATCCCTGTATTTCACACAATCCCTCTTACTCTTGATTCAGACCATTTTCCCTTTCCCTGCTGCTCAAAAACATCTCACTGTGGTTATGGTGTTCTTGGGGTGATTATCTGTATTGCTTTGGCGCCAGACATAGCGTTTACCTTAGTAGCCAAAAAGTAAATTTTGGTCTCATCTGACCACATCACCTTCCTCCATACATTTGGGGAATCTCCCACATCTCTTTTGACAAGCTCAAAATGAGCCTTACAATTTTTGTGTGTAAGTAAAAGCTTTTTTTCTGCCCGCTCATCCATAAAAGCCACCTCTATGGAGTTTGCGACTTATTGTAGTGGTATGGACAGATACTCCAGTCTGTGCTTGGGAAGTCTGCAGCTTTTTCAGGGTTAGCTTTGGTCTCCATGCTGCCTCTCTGATTAATGTCCTCCTTGCCCGGGCTGAGAGTTTTGGTGGGCGGCCCTCTCTTGGCAGGTTTGTTGTACCATGTTCTTCCCATTTGATGATAATGGATTTGATGGTTTTCCAGTGGATCATCAGAGATTGTTTGTTTTTTATCACCAAACCCTGACTTGTACTTCTCAACAACTTTGTCCCTGACTTGTTTGGAGATCTCCTTGGCTACTGGTGCCTCTTTCTTAATGGTGTTGCAGTCTTTGTGGCCTCTAATATAAGGTGTTTGTATACTGACAGACCATGACACTTAGATTGCACACAGGTGGACTTCCTTTCCCTAAGCATGTGACTAATTGCTAATGTGACTAAGCATGTGAAGTAATTGCTTGCACCAGAACTTTTTAGGGGCTTCATAGCAAAGGGGGTTAATACAAATGGACATACCTGTTTTTAGTTATTTGATCCTGTAAATTTAGGCCTATATTTTTCTCACTTCACTAAATAAGATTATTTAGTGCTGATGCATCACACACAGATAAGATTACAAAAATATTTAAACACAGGTTGTAATGTAACAACATAGGTAAAAAGCTAAATATTGTGGTCCCTTTCAGTTCAGTGATTATAGGGATCTCAGCTCCTGAACACCCATCAATCAATACTTCTGACATGTCTATATGACACCTGTCAGTCTAATGCTTATTTTTGCTCTTGATGTTAAGAGTGGCAAAAAAACTCTATAAACACATGGGATATGTTCTAAAAGGAAACATTCCTAACAAGGTTTTTTTTTTGTTTAGTTGTTTCTATAGATTGGTCTAAAGAGAGAAACTCTACAAGTGGCCTTCATAACATTCGCTCCTCACTGCAGTACCTGTCAAACAAAAATGACATTGATGCACACTTTTCATGTGTAGTTACTTACTATATGCCAAATGGCATGACAATAATGGAGTCGGATCCAGTTGTCTTCGATATCTATTGTAAGTATTATACTTTTTCTTTTGATTTTGTGTGTAATTTATTATTTGCATGTATATGTTGGTGTTTTCAGAATAAATTAGACAAATACTAGAAGTTCGGTAAGCAATGTACCAAAAACTTTACTACAAATGTGTACCAGAATATGACAGAAAGAGATCATTGCATTTAGGGAAAAACATAATTTAGCATCAAACACTATGGCTCCATGGGGACTCCAAGTACATGGTTTATTTATTCTTCTCTGCCATGTGTTTGACCTACTAATAATAATGTTTTAGGTGTACAAATATTTTGACAGATGTTGTGATAAAGAAGAATGTGGCATGTAGAATGTCATTGCCCAATCCTTTTTGCTCTGAAGGGAAATTAGATGGAGGCTTACTCCTCTGGCTCTCCATTGAAAATATAAGCACACTCGACTGACCCATGTGTGCATGTACATGGGGAAGAAGGAAAAATCGCTGTCAGCCAAGGACATGGGGAGGAAGGAATAAATAGTTGTTAGCCAAGCGACTGGCCCAATTGTGCATGTACATGGGGAGGAAGGGAGAGATAGCTGTCAGCCAAGCGACTGAACCAAGTGTGCATTTACATGGGGAGGAAGGGAGAAATAGCTGTCAGCCAAGCGACTGGCCCAATTGTGCATGTACATGGGGAGGAAGGGAGAAATAGCTGTCAGCCAAACGACTGAACCAAGTGTGCATGTACATGGGGAGGAAGGGAGAAAAGGCTGGCAGCCAAGAGACTAAACCATGTGTGCATGTACATGGGGAGGAAGGAGAAATAGCTGCCAGCCAAGGAACTCGCCCAATTGTGCATGTACATGGGGAGGAAGGGAGAAAAGGCTGTCAGCCAAGAGACTAAACCATGTGTGCATGTACATGGGGAGGAAGGGAGAAAAGGCTGTCAGCCAAGCGACTGAACCAAGTGTGCATGTACATGGGGAGGAAGGGAAAAATAGCTGTCAGCCAAGCGACTGACCCAAGTGTGCATGTACATGGGGAGGAAGGATAAATAGCTGTCAGCCAAGTACATGGGGAGGAAGGAATAAATAGCTGTCAGCCAAGCGACTGGCCCAATTGTGCATGTACATGGGGAGGAAGGGAGAAATAGCTGCCAGCCAAGCGACTGAACCAAGTGTGCATGTACATGGGGAGGAAGGGAGAAATAGCTGTCAGCCAAGCAACTGACCCAAGTGTGCATGTACATGGGGAGGACGGGAGAAATAGCTGTCAGCCAAAGCGACTGACCCAAGTGTGCATGTACATGGGGAGGAAGGAAAAATAGCTGTCAACCAAGTACATGGGGAGGAAGGAATAAATAGCTGTCAGCCAAGCGACTGGCCCAATTGTGCATGTACATGGGGAGGAAGGGAGAAATAGCTGCCAGCCAAGGGACTGACCCAAGTGTACATGTACATGGGGAGGAAGGGAGAAATAGTTGTCAGCCAAGCGACTGAACCAATTGTGCATGTATATGGGGAGGAAGGATAAATAGCTGTCAGCCATGCGACTGAACCAAGTGTGCATGTACATGGGGAGGAAGAATAAATAGCTGTCAGCCAAGCGACTGAACCAAGTGTGCGTGTACATGGGGAGGAAGGGAGAAATAGATGTCAGCCAAGAGACTGAACCAAGTGTGCATGTACATGGGGAGGAAGGGAGAACTAGATGTCATCCAAGTACATGGGGAGAAAGGGAGAAATAGATTTCAGCCAAGAGACTGAATCAAGTGTGCATGTACATGGGGAGGAAGGATAAATAGCTGTCAGCCATGCGACTGAACCAAGTGTGCATGTACATGGGGAGGAAGAATAAATAGCTGTCAGCCAAGCGACTGAACCAAGTGTGCGTGTACATGGGGAGGAAGGGAGAAATACACTCACTGGCCACTTTATTAGGTACACCTGTCCAACTGTGTGTTAAGACTTAATTTCTAATCAGCCAATCACATGGCGGCAACTCAGTGCATTTAGGCATGTAGACATGGTCAAGACAATCTCCTGCAGTTCAAACCGAGCATCAGTATGGGGAAGAAAGGTGATTTGAGTGCCTTTGAACGTGGCATGATTGTTGGTGCCAGAAGGGCTGGTCTGAGAATTTCAGAAACTGCTGATCTACTGGGATTTTCACGCACAACCATCTCTAGGGTTTACAGAGAATGGTCCGAAAAAGAAAAAAAAACCAGTGAGCGGCAGTTCTGTGGCCGGAAATGCCATGTTGATGCCAGAGGTCAGAGGAGAATGGGCAGACTGGTTCGAGCTGATAGAAAGGCAACAGTGACTCAAATTGCCACCCGTTACAACCAAGGTAGGCAGAAGAGCATCTCTGAACGCACAGTGCGTCGAACTTTGAGGCAGATGGGCTACAGCAGCAGAAGACCACACTGGGTACCACTCCTCTCAGCTAAGAACAGGAAACTGAGGCTACAATTTGCACAAGCTCATCGAAATTGGACAGTAGAAGATTGGAAAAACGTTGCCTGGTCTGATGAGTCTCGATTTCTGCTGCGACATTCGGATGGTAGGGTCAGAATTTGGCGTAAACAACATGAAAGCATGGATCCATCCTGTCTTGTATCAACGGTTCAGGCTGGTGGTGGTGGTGTCATGGTGTGGGGAATTTTTTCTGGGCACTCTTTGGGCCCCTTGGTACCAATTGAGCATCGTTGCAACGCCACAGCCTACCTGAGTATTGTTGCTGACCATGTCCATCCCTTTATGACCACAATGTACCCAACATCTGATGGCTACTTTCAGCAGGATAATGCGCCATGTCATAAAGCTCGAATCATCTCAGATTGGTTTCTTGAACATGACAATGAGTTTACTGTACTCAAATGGCCTCCTCAGTCACCAGATCTCAATCCAATAGAGCATCTTTGGGATGTGGTGGAACGGGAGATTCGCATCAGGGATGTGCAGCCGACAAATCTGCGCCAACTGTGTGATGCCATCATGTCAATATGGTCCAAAATCTCTGAGGAATGCTTCCAGCACCTTGTTGAATCTCTGCCACGAAGAATTGAGGCAGTTCTGAAGGCAAAAGGGGGTCCAACCCCTTACTAGCATGGTGTACCTAATAAAGTGGCCAGTGAGTGTAGATGTCATCCAAGTACATGGGGAGAAAGGGAGAAATAGATTTCAGCCAAGAGACTGAATCAAGTGTGCATGTACATGGGGAGGAAGGATAAATAGCTATCAGCCAAGCGACTGACCCAATTGTGCATGTACATGGGAGGAAGGGAGAAATAGCTGCCAGCCAAGGGACTGACCCAAGTGTTACATGTACATGGGGAGGAAGGGAGAAATAGCTGTCAGCCAAGAGACTGAACCAAGTGTGCATGTACATGGGGAGGAAGGGAGAAATAGATGTCAGCCAAGTACATGGGGTGAAAGGGAGAAATAGCTGTCAGCCAAGAGACTGAACCAAGTGTGCATGTAAAGGGGAAGGGAGAAATATTTGAAATTGTGTGGGCATTTGTTTGAATATTATTTATTATGCATTGCTTGTAGAACGCCATTAATTCCCCAGCGGCTTTACAGTCATCATCATTGCTGTCTCCACTGAAGCTTACAATCTAGACTCCCTATCAGTATGTCTTTGTAGTGTGGGAAGAAGCCGGAGGAAATCCACATAAACACGGGGAGAACATACAAACTCCTTGTAGATGTTGTATTTCCTTGTGGGGATTTGAACCCATATCCCCTCAGCTAACCACTGAGCCACTGTGCTGCGAATTAGCAGTACTTTGGCTCTAGCTTGTTCTATTTTTGGGGGCAGAGGTGTGGAATTTTCTCGTGCTCATCATTGTTTGACCTGACTGATTGTCTCTTTGTTCGGTTTCTATTATCTGTACCTTTTGTTGTGCAATAACTAACAACTGTTTATAAAAGTGGTATTCTTAGAGGACATACTCACTCAAGTTAATGAAGCATATTTGAGGGAAAAAAACTTTTTTTCCCATTTTCTATCACACATAGAAGCAGTGCCCATTACAAGATTATCCGTTTCAGTGGTCAGAAGACAGCTCTTTATAAGAATTAAATAAAGGTCAAACATAATTCATACAGTATTGATATTTTATTGATTAATGCAGGCACGGGTGAAGGTCACTTGCAGTTTTAATACGGTGTGAGTTCATGTTTCCTGATGAAATAGAAAGGCTAGAAGTGTAACCGAGAAGAGCATGTGCAGAATGGGCCATTGGCTCTTCTGTTTTCATTTGAGCCCCATACACCAGTGGAGGAACTTTAGAGGGGAATGCCTAAATGATCACCATAACTAGTTTATTTGCTTGCTTTTAGGTTAGGTTCACAAAGCACCATTTAGATGTCGGCACAATGGCTGAGATTTACCAGGCAAAGCCGCTTCAGGAAAATGACAGCTGACATTTTCCTGAGGCGTCTTTCCCTCTCTAGTGAGAAGCACAGAGAAAGGGCTGCTTTCTAGCTAAAGTCACCCAAAGAATGAGAATGTCACTTCTTTTAGCCACTTCAGGGTTTCTGAACCCTGAAGCAGTTAAAAGAATTGACATAACAGAGATCATAGGCACATACAATAGCATTTAAAAGTTTCGGCACCCCTGGTCAAAATTAATTATTGTGAACAGTCAAGCAAGTTGAAGATGAAATGATCTCTAAAAGGCCTAAATTCTTGTTTAAGGGATTTTCATCCATTCTTTCTTGAATGTGAGATTACTGATAGTCTTTTTTCTCCACACATACCTTTGATCATTGTGAGCAGAGAGTTCTATTTTAACCTGAATGGTCAACAGCACTTGTTTCTAAAATGCATCAGGCTTGTTTAGATGTTCTTTTGCATACTTCTGATGCTGAATTTTATGGTGTGTATGCAGGTGAGGTTTTCTTATGATGACTCTTCCATGAAGGCCATATTTGTGCTGGTGTCTCTGAACTGTAAAACAATGTACCACAACTTCAGAGTCTGTTAAATCTTTTTGAAGGTCTTTTGCAGTCAAGCGGGGGTTCTGATTTGGTTCTCTATCAATCCTATGAGCAGCTCTTACTGAAAATTTGCTTGATCTTCAAAACTTTATATTGACCTCCACTGTTCCTGTTAACCATCATTTCTTAATTACATTTCCAACTGAGGAAAGGGCAACTTGAAAACACTTTGCTATTTTCATATAGCCTGCTTTGTGGTCCTTCACCATTTTCATTTTCAGAGTGCTAGACAGCTGCTTCGAAGAACCCATCGCTGCTGATTTTTTGGCACAAAGTTAGAGGAGTTTGGGTTTTTATAAAGCTGGGAAATTTGCATCACCTAGCCTTCACTAAGGAAGATGGTGAACAAGCCATAACCCTGAGAGGCTAATTAAAGTTTGAAACCTTGGTCAAAGTTATTTAAGCACACAAGTCTCCAAGGGTGCGCAAACTTTTGCATTGGCCCATTTTCCTGTTTGTAATTTTTAACCGCTTAACCCCTTGCGTTTTTCTGCTTTTGTGTTTTCATTTTTTGCTCCTTTTTGTTACCAGAGCCATAATTTTTTTTTATTTTTCCCCTGAGGGCTGGTTTTTGCAGGACGAGTTGTACTTTTGAATGACACAATTGGTTTTACTATATAGTGTACTGCAAAACAGGAAGAAAATTCAAAGTGCGGTGAAAATGCCAAAAATGTGCAATTCCACAATTGTTTTTTGGGTATTTTATTTACCATGTTCAATAAATGCTAAAACTGACCCGTCATTATGATTCCCCAGGTTAGTATGAGTTCATAGATACCAAACATAAATAGGTTCTTTTTTATTTAAGTGGTGAAATAAAAATCAAAAGTTTGCAAAAAAAAGCCATTTTCTGAGACCCGTAGCGTCTCCATTTTTTTGATCTGGGGCTGGCTGAGGCTTACTTTTTGCTTCAACCCTCCTCTGTGTGCAGCAAAAATGCTCATATGCTATCAGCGCCAACCACTCATAGCAGTTCAGAGGTGACAACCACAGGGATCTCCTGCATTCCCCGGGTTGTCATGCCAACCCATCAGCGATACGCAGGTCATGTGACAAGGGGCGTGGTTTATAACGCACTTCCAGTGACTGCATGTTAAATGTCACTGTCGAAACTTGACAACAACATTTAACATGTTAACAGCCTCGGGTGGATCGTGATTCCACTCGCGGCTGTTAGGAGCACCGTCAGCTGATTAAATGATTTGCTGGATAACTTGCGGGCCGGAGCCCGTATCAAAGTGAGTGAGGCGACCTTGGACACCTAAATGCCCAAAGTCGTAAAATGATGAGATGTATATGTGTGTGTATGTATGTGTGTGTGTGTATATATATATATATATATATATATCTATGTAATTTTTTGTTTGTCTAAAATGCAAAGGAAGTGTGTCATCTTCACAACCTTGGATTTTTGCATTGCGGAATCCCGAGACTTGCCTTCTGCAGTCTCCCATTCAGTCCCGACCGCAGAGGAGGCTGCTCAGCTAAGGCGTCGGTCAAGACGTCTTGCTCAAGCTAGTGCTGTCAGGTTGGTTGCTGCTGCCACCTCTGGTTCAGCTTTAGCAATCCGCACTAGTCAGCAGCGAGCAGCTCCGGAGGCGAAGTCCTTTTTGCAGCCTACTGAACATGCCCGTGGGACAACCTCTCATTGGAGGTCGGAGGTCACATGCTCAGGTCATCAAGCAGCTCGGATTGGACCATCAGGAAGGTCCCGGAAGGACGCTGCAATAAAAGGCTCACATGGCCGCTCGGCCATGCGCTAGTATAGACTCTAATTGTTATTTGTGTGTATGATGATGGATGCATGTATGTATCGAGTGACTGACTCCTTAAGACTCCCTCCCTCTGGTTATGTTTGTGTTAGGGATTCATAGTTACAGTCAGCGCCAATGAGTGGCTATTCTCACGCCACTGTGCTCCTAGTACTCTGCACACACTAGCATCCGATGGTGTCGCCCACTGCAGGGCACTATCGTACCACGGCAAGTGACAGCCACCACCTGTGCAGCGCCGTGCACAACCTGTGCGCTTATCCGGCCCAACCCTGGGCAATAAGCGTCGTCCACCTGAGCTGCACCGTGCACACTTGCATGCTTGTCTGTAATTGTATCCGTTCCTGGCACCGCAGTCGCAACGCCGAGCGCTGATGGTCTAGAGCAGGGTTCCCCAACTCCAGTCCTCAAGGCCCACCAACAGATCATGTTTTCAGGATTACCTTAGTATTGCTCAAGTGTTAATTGCTTCACCTGTAAAATACAAAGTAAATCCTTAAAACATGATCTGTTGGTGGGCCTTGAGGACTGGAGTTGGGGAACCCTGGTCTAGAGGGACTCTATCTCTTGTCTCTGGGACAGAGTCCTGTGACCGTTTAGCAGCGCTCCCTCTGCCGGGTTCTGTGAAGTTAACAGGCTCCGGCATTTGTTTCTTCGGCTCTGTGAGGTAAGAGTTCGTCCCTGTACACAACGGGTCAGTGGTTAACCCACCAGTGTTCAGTTAGTGCTCTGCCATTACTGAGAAGCAGTTTTCCATCTCTGCACGGTGGACCCCGGGTTGCGATTGCACTTCCTTATATATTATATTTAGTGCGATCCGCAACCCTAACATTGTGTACTGGAAAACGGGAAAAAAAATCAAAGTTTGGTGAAATTGCAAAAAAAAGTGCAGTGTACCATGCTCACTAAATGCTATAACTGACCTGCCATTATGATTCTCCAGGTTATTACAAGTACACAGAAACCAAACATGTATAGGTTCTTGTTTATTTAAAGGGAACCTGTCACCAGTTTTGTGACATAGCAGCTAAAAATATCACCTTATTCAGTGTCTACGCTGCATTCCCTAAATCCTTAAATAACCCCCTGACTCCTGAAAAACCTTTTTTAACTTCTCCCACGCTGTATGGTAATTGTCTTAGTCCGGTCCGATGGGCGTGGTTTTGGGCCTCGTAATCCCTCCTGTTTGGCTGTTGCTCGCCGTCCTACTACGCGGATGATGCCTCTTGCGTCATCCACAACGGCGTGCGACAACTTGCACCTGCTCAGAAAAACAGAAGTGTCATGCACCAGCACACATACTTCCGGCTCATGTATCAGAACGTGTGCTAGCACATGCGCACTTCTATTTTTCGGTGTTGCCTGCAGTTAGGCATAGCATACTGTGCAGGAGCAAAACGCAATATTTCTGGGCAGGCGCAATATGTCGCATGGCGATGTGGATTGTTATCCACGTCAGGAGGATGGAGAGCAGAAGCCTGGAGGGAGGGATGCAGATGCCCAAAACCACTCCCATCGGAATGGACTGAGATGCTTTCCATACAGCGCAGGATAAAATTAAAGAGTTTCAGGAGTAGAAAAGGGGAGTCGGGATTATATAAGGATTTAGGGAATGCATGGCAGACACTGAATAAGTTTATATTTTTAGCTGCTATTTCACAAAACTGGTGACAGAATCCCTTAAAGTGGTGAAAAAAATCTGAAGTTTGCAAACAAAATGGTGACATTTTCCGAAATCCGTAGTGTTTCCATTTTTTAGTATCTGAGGCTCTGCGAGGTCTTATTTTCTGCGCACTGAGCTGACGTTTTTATTGATACCATTTTGGGGTAGATACGATGTTTATTTCACCTGTTATTTCATATTATTGCAATGTTATGGCAACAAAAAAACATGATTCTGATATTTTGATTTTTTTTTCTCAATGTACCGATCGGATTCATTCTTTTTATATTTCAGACATTTCTGAACATGGCGATACCAAATATGTGGGTTTTTTTATTGTTTTATTTTGAATGGGGCGAAAGGGTGATGATTTGAAATTTTGTATATTTTTTTTTTTTATTTTTTTAAAACCATTTACTTTTTACGTGTTTTAATAGACTCCATGGCAGACTAGAAGCTGCGATCATTCAATAGCCTGTGCTGCACATACACAGCAGGGCTTTACCCCTGCCATGTGAAGCTAAAATGATCATCTGCCACAGGGCGGCGGCGCTCATAGCAGTACAGCAATGACAACCACAGAAGTGTCCTACAGACCCCATGTTGTCATGCCAACCCATGGGTGGCCCATGATCATGTGACATGGGCATCGGTGGGTGGTATTAGTGACGTGCTTTCGGCGCAGCAATGTTAAATGCTGCTGTCAGAGATTGGCAATGGCATTCAACATGTTAACATCTGTGGGTTGATTGTGATTCCACCCGCGGCTGTTGGGGACACATGTCAGCTGATGAAAAAATACGGTCAAACGCCAGTGACCTCATGAAGTGCTGGGACACTAGCTATGAAGTTTATATAGGTAATGGTTTGTGAAGAGGTCAACTTTAGGCCTTTTTAGAGATCATTTCATCTTCAACTGTTCACAATAACAGTAATTTTGACCAGGGGGTGCACAAACTTTTTCATGCCACCGTATGACATTGTTGTGCACCATGTTTATTTTATGGGTCGCATGTGTGGTGCTTTTTTAGGCAGATTTCAAGCAGAATCTGCCTGAATAGGATGACATGGGCACATTTCCTTATGGAAGAAGAAAAGAGGACGGTATGTACATAGCACCAGACTGCACGTACTTTGCAAATTCTTCAACACCAGCAAAAGGGAGCCTAAGAATGCTTTACTGGATTGTAACTGTATGGCCATGAGCATAAAGAAAATACCCGCAAGTCCTCTGAAGTGTTTAGATGCCAATGACCAATACAGCTGACAATATAATTGTTTGCCTTCCCTACGGCAAGGTCAGATGACTGATTTGTCAAACTCACAAATCTGATGCTAATAGACAATTCAAGGCTGATTCTCATTGGGTTGGAGTTTGCAGGTTGCCTTTGTATGGATCTGCTGGTGGTTTCAATGTGGAATTTTTCTTAGGCATTGAATGACATATTTAAAATCAGCACGACGAAAAATCTCCTCTCAATTCACAGCGTGGTTGATTTGAACGCTCTGTAGTAATTAGCAGCAAGTGGATTGCATGTGGTTTTCAGTCTGAAGTTTGTGATATTTTATTTTATGGCTAAAAAATACTACTTTATACCAACAACTCTAGTCTAAAACTAGCAAAGAATTCTTGTTAGCGGCAGTCCGGGAGCCCTGTTATTATTTTTGTGTGTAAACAATAGATTAGCTCAGTCTAGTAATGTAGTTCAGTAAAAAAGTCCTTTACACTAAAACCCTACTGTGAAATTGTTATTAATGGTCCTTCTCCGAGAAAAACAGTAATGGCCTTACGAGATCGTTGTGTTGAGTTACTTATTTTTGTGTTACAGAATTTCTTTCTTACTCTTTGATTAGGAATGATTTTGTATTTAGAAAGTGCCTATTAGCTCCAGTCCACGTGAAAGGGATGCATTAAAGCAATTACATTTCCCTGCTTACTGTGAAAACAATGTGTAATTATTCTGTTATTTAAATTGGATATTTTGCACAACCTAATTGTGTACTGTTTTTTTTTTTCTAGACCCTACAGAGAAGGTGACAATACATGTACAGTCCCCCAAAAAAACTATAAAAGAAGGCGATAACATTACATTGAAGTGCATAGGAAACGGCAATCCACCGCCAGAAGAATTTCTGTTTTACCTTCCAGTAAGCTTCTAGATTTCTTGAATATACCAATGTTTGGGCATGAAATATTATGTGATTTTCAATCCCAGTTATCTAGTTGTGAAAATGCATTCTGTGTTTTAAAGGGGATGTGTCATCAGGAAATATATACTACTAGCTGAAGAACCCGGTGTTGCCCGGGCATGGTAACTAACTGCCGTCCCGCGCTCTCCGCAGCCCCACTCTCCACTCGCCGTCCCGCTCTCTCTCTCCTTAGCCCCTGTCTCCACTCGCCGTCCTGCTCTCTCGCTCAGCAGCCCACCTCACCACCCATGTACCACTCTCTCCCTTAACAGCCCTGCTCTCCACCCGCCATCATGCTCTCTCCTTTTGCAGCCCCGCTCTCCACCCACCGTCCTGCTCTCTCCCTCTGCAGCCCGGCTCTCCATTCGCCGGCCCGTTTTATCCCTCCTCAGCCTCGCTCTCCATGCACCATCACTCTATCCCTCCGCAGCCCCGCTCTCCATTCGTGTCCCGCTCGCTCCCTCGCAGCTCCACTCTCCACCCGCATCCCGCACTCTCCCTCTGCAACCCCGCTCTCCACCTGCCAGTGGGTGGGGCTATGTGGAGTGGGCGTGACGACACACACACACACACACTTAGCTTTATATATAGATATATATTTTCTGTTAAATTTTACACGGCTCTCGAAGATAGGTGTATGCACTCACACATGCTCCTGTAGATCAGCTAGTTTTTCTAGTTCAAAAGTCAATATCTAAAAAATAAAATCAATAAGTAAAATATATCTTCATGAGCAAGAGAGAAAAGAGAAAAAGCCAGCTCACCGAAAAAAGATAACAGGTGCGCAGAATTCTGTCCTGGCCAAATGTGTTGATTAGATGAAAAAATTTGAAAATCTTCCAGCTCCTTTGAAAATGATTAAAATTACTTTTTTATTGAAAAATCACTTTAAAAATACATAATTGTTCTGGGATGTATGAATGACAGGCTGACAGAGGGATGTGCTTTGATCACCAAAATGATCTTTGTCAAAGCTCATACAAAACCATCTCAAAAAAGATTTTTTAAACGATCACGCACCAATCATGATAGACAATGAAATCACATGATGTGACGAAAAGGTCCAGGAACGATATACATATACAAAAAAAGACAAAAAAATAAAAATACTAAAACCACAATGATAAAAGATGGCAAACATTGTGCATATTTGTATATCCCTAAACAAACAAAATTAATTTTCTTTTACAAAAATATCAAGATCTAATAATGGAACATTATTTCATTGTTCCTATTAAGGCCGTCAGGAAACCGAGTTCCTAGGTAATACATCCAAAATGCCTCCTGTGTTAAAAGTCGATGTTGCTTATTCCCACCACGAGGCAAAGGGTTAATCCTTTCAATGCCATATACCTGAAAAGACACAATGCTTCTGGAATGACATTCTATGAAATGTTTGGCCACAGATGAAATATTTTGATTATTATTAGATACATCCGATATATCATGCAAATGTTCTGAAATTTGTTGTTTCAATTTCCTGTTAGTACAACTTATATATGCTTTTGATCTATATATGATCATCCTATGTCCTTATAGCCATGCTGACCTGAAGAATCACATTGCCAGGTCATTGAATGCTGTAAAAACAGAACTTAAAAACCGAGATGGAGTTGCATTGTTTTTTAGTGAATTTTCTCCGGGTGTCACCTGCAGACTGGTGCAGGTACGATCCACAGCACGTTACACCACAAGGCAGATGAATAAGATTTGACATGTGTCATTCCAATAAAGCAGACGTTTTCCTTGCTGATCGTGCTCATTCTGTTGTAGAAATGCTGTGGATTCTCGCCACATTCAATGTCATGGAGGTAAATCCACTTAAACCTGCAGCAAAACCTGCTGTAAATTAGCGGTGAGATCCATGGCTTTCACTTTCTGCCATGTGTGACCTTACATTGATATTGATGGTTACCTCTAATAGCCTCATCCTCAGGACCCACCTTAGAGGACTCCTTAGTTTTCTTCAGCATTTTCCTTTTTGTTTTTGGTTTATCTGATTGAATACTGTATAAAGCACTTTATCATATCTATTATTATAACCTTATTTTTTTTGTTTTCTCCATTTTTTTTTTACACAACATGTGAAATAACATGTAGTGCAAATATTAAATATTATATTCTTTGATCACAGAAGCCAGGTCTTAAGGCCCCGTCACACATAGCGATCTCGCTAGCGAGATCGCTGCTGAGTCACAATTTTTGTGACACAACAGCGATCTCACCAGCGAGATCGCTGTGTGTGACAGCGGTCAGCGACTGGCCCCCCTGCCGGGATCGCTGCAGGAAAGGCCAGGACTTTTTTTTTTGGTCGCTGGTCTCCCGCTGGCCACCACGCATCACTGCGTGTGACAGGCGGGAGACCAGCGATCTGCTGGTGACTAATGTACACATCGGGTGTCCAAGGGTACCCGATGTGTACGTTAGTTACCAGCGCGCTGATGCAGGGAGCTGGTAGCTAACGTACACATCGGGTATCTAGGGACGCACGTCCCTTGGATACCCGATGTATACGTTAGTTACCAGCTCCGTGCATCAGCGCGCTGGTAAATAACGAACACAGTGACGCCGGGCGTCGCTGTGCTGATTGCTGGTGAAGCTGACTGTTTGACAGCTCAACAGCGATCACATAGCGATTCACCAGCGATCCTGACACATTGATATCCTTGTCAGGATAGCTGGTGAGTCGTTATGTGTGACTCCAGCCTTACTTTCCACACTTAACTTGAATAGGCAAATTGTGTTCCCAGATTTTCAATGGTTTACGTCCCTCTCCCATCAGTCTAAGTACCTTGTCTTGCACATCTGTTTCTTTGTAGGGTCAAGAAGAAGGTATTCGTAGTTCAAGTGCCTACCTTATAAGTGACATAAAGAGAAATGCCACCGGGGATTACAAATGCTCATTATTGAATAAAGTCATGATCGCCTCCACAATGGTCACTGTGCATTGTAAGTAAGCGCCATTCCTTTACTGCCATGTAACCATCCAGCCCGGTTATTCTGAAAAGCGCTACGAAGTGTACGATTCTGCCTTTCGATAAATATTCGTGATTCTTCCGGAGAATGTGCTTGTTTTTGTAATATGTAGATAATATTGGAATTGAGGTCAGCGCACAGTGGCAAACATTATGGAGTTTTCCTTCTTAGAATAATAAGAAATTTCATTTAAATGGAATGAATGTTGATTTGAGTACAGCCAAGCACGGCTTATGGAGCTTGTATTTACATTGCCTATTTCTTGCTGCATATAAATATTTGTCACCTTTTTATTTAGAGCTATTTTAGTGTTTTGTACATTTTGGGATAGATTTTTTTTTTTTTGTCTCCTTTTATGGATCACTTACGCTAAGTTTAACCTTCACCCTGGAAAAATGAATATATGGAAATGATGGCATTGTTCTCTTTAACAAGAAACAAAAGTCCCCAAGCTATGCCTTCAGTCGTGTCAGTGTACATGTCATGCGAAGCCACTGCACGTATGGAACACAGAACAGAATGTTCGGACTTTGCAGAACGCTGCAATTTTTGCTTCACCTGAAAAAACAGGTTTCAAACAAAACTATTTTTAAAGCAATTTTCATTTGGTAGGCGTCCTAATACAGGCGTGGGCTGTCTATGATAGCACAGGTTCACCCCTTAGTGTCCAGGCCAATTTTTTTCAAATCTGACCAGTGTCATTTTATTTAGCAATAACTCTGGAACGCTTCAACAGATCACATTCATTTTGTTTTTTCGTAACACATTATACTTTATGATAATGGTAAAGTTAGGTTGATATGTTTTGCGCTTATTGATATAAATATCAAAAATGTGGCAAAAATATTAAATCGTTGCTAGCTGCTGGACTGTCACCCATCGGGGAATGCTAGTCTCTTATATCGCAGGTCAGTAAAAAAAAAAAAAGGCATACTGGTGGTCATTAAGGGGTTAATTTAAAGAACTTTTTTTTAAAACTGCTTGATTTTGTACATATGAAAAATAAGAGACTGTCTGATAGTTTACACTAGCCTTAACTGAGAGTCCCTGCAGTCACATACAGAGCGATACTTGCTTAAAGGTAACCTGTCCGGTAGAAAATGGTAACTGATTTGCAGGTAGGATATTATAGAGACGGATGAGCCGACCAGATTATATCTAGTTAAGTAGAAAAAGTCTCAGTAAATTTTCATTTTATTCATTGCTCATTTTATTCACCCGGTGCTTGTGCACGAGTCCAGTGGGCAATCCTATTCAGTAACAGAAACCTTCCCTGAATGACTGCACGCAGAGACAACTGTCAATCACTGGTAGGCCTAATATAAATATATATATAAATATATATATATATATATATATATATATATATAAATAAATATATATATATATATACATACACACACACACACACACACACACACACACACACACACACGCACTATAGGAAGTTTTGATAACAAAATTCAAGATTACAAGTTATACTGAATCTTTTTCCTACAAGCCCATAATCCAATCTTCTCTTCTTTCTCTATGCCGTGCTGTCCACAGGTCAGACTTCATGTATAACATGAGAGGTTCCCTGTATAAGGGTAATGTTCTAATCCATCCCAAAGGTCTTTTACAAATATGTTTGTAACTGTAGCTGTAATTTTTATTAATTAAACATAGGCACTACATAGCAAATTGCTTATATTTTAAATGCAACCACGTAAACCCAAAAGCCAAAATTTTTTAACCCCTTCACGATCAATGACGCCACATAGGCGTCATGAAAGTCAGTGCCAATCCGACCAGTGACGCCTATGTGACGTCATGACTTTAAAGCCCCCCTGCGGGTCGGGTGACCGGGGTCACTGAAAAGTCACCCGACCCGCAGATACAGGGGGCTTTGTACTTCACCACATGGGGCGTGGCTTCGCCGCCAAGTGGCTGTGATCTCTCTGGCTGTTAAAAGTGAAACTGCCAATCAGAGCAATAGTAATATTGAATCAATGAAAATTGATGAAATATTACAATCCAGCCATGGCCGATGATGGATCCGACCCCCCCCCCCCCCCCACGACTTACGGGGCCGATCGGCCCCCGATGCGACTGACAGCGGCAATGTGCCGCCGTCTGTTGTGAGTTCATTCTCTGGTTCACCAGTTGTGAGTTCTCCTTCCAAATTCCCTCTGGTGGTTACAGGAGGTAGAGAGGCTGATTTGATCTGCCACCTGAGAATGAGGATGACGACTGGATATCAGGAGTCTCAGATTGGATTTAAGACAGCTGACGCCCTATTCAGTTGCTGGTGATTCCTTCTGGCTTGTCAGCTCTTGGTTTTCAGCTCTGTTCCAGCCATCTAAATCTAAGTTTTTCTGCTAATGTTCACACTTGATTTTGTTGGTCTATTCAGTTTTTTGGTGTGGTCAGCCAGCCCCTGCTGGGGGCTGTGCTGAATTTCCACTCTTATTTATCAGTATTTTGCCAATTGGCTTTTTGTCCCTTACTAGTTCAGTCTCTTTTTGCTCTGTCTCAGAATATTTCAGAGTGCTGATATAGTGGGGGAAGTCTAGTGACTTCAGGGTTAATTTTGCTCTCAGAAGTGTTGGACATGATTTTTGTAGGGTTTTTTGCAGGTTGCAGACAGTGTCTTTCCTTTCCTGTCTAGTTAGTTTGGGCCCCATCATTTGGTCAGCCTATTTTCCTGCCTGTGTTTTTGCCTTCATCTTGTTTCACTGTCAATACATGTGTGGGGGCTCTCTATTCTTTTGGGGTCTGCTCTGGGGCAGTTAGTTTTCCCTTTTCTTGCTTTAGGCTTATTTAGTCCTCCGGCCGTGACGAGGTGTTTAGGAACATCGTAGGCACGCTCCACGGCTACTGCTAGTTGTGTGGTAAGATCAGGGATCTGCAATCTGCATAGTTACCAACCTCTCTGGTTTTCTGTGACTTAGCTTGTTTTGCTTTATTCTCCTCGGTGACCCATTCATAACAGCCATCATCATCTGCTCCCCTCCACCTTCTCTCCGCTCCACCCACCTTCCGACCCCCCCCCTCACCCCCCCGCTACCTCCGATGTCCCGCTCTGGCTCCCGGTGTCCCGCCGTCCTGTTCCATGGGCGCCGCCTTCTTGGAAAATGGCGGGCGTATGCACAGTGCGCCCGCCGGCTGCATATTCCATTCATTCATTTTGATCACTGTGATAAACTCTCACAGTGATCAAAATAGAATGAAAAGTAAATAAACCCCCCGTTTATCACCTCCATAGGCAGGAACAAATAATAAAATAAAGAAATTATTTTTATTTTTATTTTTCCATTAGGGTTAGGGTTGGAAATAGGGGTAGGGTTAGGGCTAGGGTTAGAATTAGGGTTGGAAATGGGGTTAGGGTCGGAAATAGGGTTAGGGTTGGAATTAGGGTTAGGGTTGGAATTAGGTTTGGAATTAGGGTTAGGGTTGGAATTAGGGTTAGGCTTGTGGTTAGGGTTATGGTTAGGGTTGGGATTAGGGTTAGGGGTGTATTGGGGTTAGGGTTATGGTTAGGGTTGGGAATAGGGTTAGGGATGTGTTGGGGTTAGGGCTGTGGTTCGGGGTGTGTTGGGGTTAGGGTTGGAGTTAGAATTGAGAGCTTTCCACTGTTTAGGCACATCAGGGGGTCTCCAAACACGACATGGTGCAACCATTGGTTCCAGCCAATTTTGCATTCAAAAAGTCAAACAGTGCTCCCTCCCTTCCAAGCCCCGATGTGGGCCCAAACAGTGGTATACCCCAACATATGGGGTATCAGCGTACTCAGGAAAAATTGCACAACAAATTTGGGGGTCTAATTTCTCCTGTTACCCTTGGGAAAATAAAAAATTGGGGGCTAAAAAATTATTTTTGTGGAAAAACAATTATTTTTTTATTTTCACGTCTCTGCATTATAAACTGCTGTGAAATACTTGGGGGTTCAAAATGCTCACCAGACATCTAGATAAGTTCCTTGGAAGGTTTTGTTTCCAAAATGGGGTCACTTGTGGGGGGTTCCTAGGCACATCAGGGGCTCTGCAAACGTAACGACGACCGCAGACCTTTCCATCAAAGTCTGCATTTCAAAACATCACTACTTCCATTCCGAGCCCTTACGTGTGCCCAAACAATGGTTCCCCCCCATATATGGGGTACCAGCGTACTCAGGACAAACTGGACAACAACTTTTGGGATCCAATTTCTCCTGTTACCCTTGTGAAAATAAAAATTAGCGAGCTAAACAATTCATTTTTTGAGGAAAAAAATCATTTTTTATTTTCACAGCTTTGCGTTATAACTTCTGTGAAGCACTTGTGGGTTCAAAGTGCTCACCACACATCTAAATAAGTTCCTTGTGGGGGGTTCCACAGTTTAGGCACATTAGGGGCTCTGCAAATGTAACATGACGCCCGCAGACCATTCCATCAAAGTCAGCATTTCATAATGTCACTACTTCCCTTCTGAGCCCCGATGTGGGCCCAAACAGTGGTCCTCCCCCACATATGGGGTACCAGCGTACTCGGGACAAACTGGACAACAACTTTTGGGGTCCAATTTCTCCTGGTACCCTTGTGAAAATAAAAAATTGCGCACTAAAAAATTTTTTTGAGGAAAAAAATATTTTTTATTTTCACGGCTCTGCGTTATAAACTTTTGTGAAGCTTTTGGGGTTTCAAATTGATCACTATGCATCTAGATAAGTTCTTTAGGTGATCTAGTTTCCAAAATGGGGTCATTTGTGGGGGAGTTCCAATGTTTAGGCACACAGGGGCTCTCCAAACACAACATGGTGTCCGCTAACGATTAGAGGTAATTTTCATTTCAAAAAGTCAAATGGCGCTCCTTCCCTTCTGAGCCCTGCCGTGCGCCCAAACAGTGGTTCCCCCCCCCCCCCCACATATGGGGTACCAGCGTACTCAGGACAAACTGGACAACAACTTTTGTTGTCCAATTTCTCCTGTTAAATGATTTTTTATTTTCACTGCTCTGCGTTATAAACTTTTGTGAAGCACTTGGGGGTTCAAAGTGCTCACCACACATCTAGATAAGTTCCATTAGGGGACTAGTTTTCTAAATAGGGTCACTTGTGGGGGGTTTTCACTGTTTAGGCACACAGGAGCTCTCCAAACGCGACATGGTGTCCGATAACGATTGGAGCTAATTTTCCATTCAAAAAGTCAAATAGCGCTCCTTCCCTTCCAGACCCTGCCGTGCGCCCAAACAGTGGTTTATGACCACATATGAGGTATCGGTGTACTCAGGAGAAATTGCCCAACAAATTTTAGGATCCATTTTATCCTGTTGCCCATGTGAAAATGAAAAAACTGAGGCTAAAAGAAAATTTTTGTGAAAAAAAAGTACTTTTTTTTTACGGATCAATTTGTGAAGCACCTGGGGGATCAAAGTGATCACTATGCATCTAGATAAGTTTCTTGGGGGGTCTAGTTTCCAAAATGGGGTCATTTGTGGGGGAGCTCCAATGTTTAGGCACACAGGGACTCTCCAAACGCGACATGGCAACCGCTAAATATTCCAGCATATTTTCCATTCAAAAAGTCAAATGGCGCTCCTTCCCTTCTGAGCCCTGCCGTGCACCCAAACAGTGGTTTATGACCACATATGATGTATTGGTGTACTCAGGAGAGATTGCCCAACAAATTTTAGGATCCATTTTATCCTGTTGCCCATGTTGAAATGAAAAAATTGATGCTAAAAGAAAATTTTTGTTGTAAAAATTAAAATGTCCTTTTTTTCATTCCACGTTGCTTTAGTTCCTGTGAAACACCTGAAGGGTTAATAATCTTCTTGAATGTAGTTTTGAGTAGCTTGAGGGGTGCAGTTTTTAGAATCGTGTCACTTTTGGCTATTTTCTGCCATATAGACCCCTCAAAGTGACTTCAAATGTGAGGTGGTCCCTAAAAAATTGATTTTGTAAATTTTGTTGTAAAAATGAGAAATCGCTGGTCAACTTTCAGCCCTTATAACTTCCTAACAAAAAAAATTTTGTTTCCAAAATTGTGCTGATGTAAAGTAGACATGTGGGAAATGTTATTTAGTAACTATTTTGTGTCAAATTTCTGATTTTTTCACAAATAAACGCAAAAATTATCGACCTAAATTTACCACTAACATGAAGCCCAATATGTCACGAAAAAATAATCTCAGAATCGCTAGGATGCATTGAAGCGTTCCAGAGTTATTACCTCATAAAGGGGCACTGGTCAGAATTGCAAAAAATGGCCTGGACATTAAGGTCAAAATAGGCTTGATCATGAAGGGGTTAAAGAGGACTTAGAGTTCTGCTTACGATAGGCCATCAGTAGTATTAGAATGATAGGGGGTTAGAGTTTCAGCAGTCCCGTGTAACAGGTGCATCCCCTTCACTATTTACACCTCCCTAAATATCAGGCACAGCCTGTACTAAAAGAAGGGTGCTGGGTCTGGTACACAATGGCAGACACAGGATCACACAGCCCCTTCAGACAGCGGAATGGCATGGGTGCCAAGCATGTCACTATATGTATCTAGAAAAGCAAAAACGTGACAGTAATTCCAGGCAGTCTTCATTTTTACCTAGGGGAAGATTGACGGGTACCAGGTTCAATCATGATCATAAAGATAATTATTGAATGTGTTTCTGAATCTGTTGAACAGATGACTACAGTGCCTGTCGGGTTCATTATGCAGTACTCTGCCCTGTATTAGGGCTGAAAACATTTACTGCACATCCAGCTAATCCAGGAATTATTCTAGGTCATTGAATGGCAATACACTGTAATATTATTGTAGAAGCTATGCTTTAATGGAGTTATTCATTACTTGGACAACTTCTTCTCATTTGGTCCCATTTAAATAAAAAAACGTATTCACAACACCCATACCGGCACCATTCCAGGGACTCGCATGAGGTTGTTATGACAAGTGAACCCTGCACCCAATCAGCACTGGCGTTACTGTCCCCGCCTTCAAACGTATAAATAATAAACAGGAAGTGTGGCCAGCCGCAGCTCTGACTTCCTCTTGATTACTTATATGTCCGAAGGCGGAGACAGTGACACCAGGTCGGATTGGGCACAGGGCTCACGTGACATGACAACCTATTGTGTGTCCCAGAAATAAGAGTGCCAACACTGCTGGAACTGCGCCGGTATGGTTGGTGAGTATAAGTATTTATTTAAACAGGGCCAAACATGGGGAATGAGAAGGGGTTGTCCTTCTAAGTAGCGGAAAATCCCTTTAACTATAGAAAGAGACTAAGTGTAGTGTTGTTCTTTGAATAATGCTTTTATGTTTGTGAAATACCCAGAAAAAGATTGAAAACAGATTGCACAGCTCTAAAGCAATACTGCACATGCATCGCCCCGTAACCTGACCGTCCCCAAAAGGCTCAGGTTTGGCCCCACTGTGGGCCATGTGTATGAGAGGTGTCAGTAGACTCATTCTGCCTTAGTTGTGCAGTCTTGGTGGTGCTATCATGAATTCTGTTCTAGGGGTCAGATGCTGAGTGAGTAAGAATTTTAAGGCCAGTTTCATTTTGCCCTGTTCTAACTCCATACAAATGAACGTTTCTAAATATAGAAAATAATGTTTCCACAAAGTGTGTTTTCCTTCCATTCTATAGTTATGTTCTTGTCTTCTAGACTTAGACTTGTCTTTGACACCTACTGGAGATATAACCAAGCAGATTGGAGACAGTCTGTCCGTGTCTTGCATTCCTTCTGCGAGCAAAAATGTTTCAGTTACATGGATGAAAGTGAGTTTTATTCCCTTTTATGGCTTCACAAACATCTGTTACACATGCAAATCTAGAATCCAAAGTCCTGACATTGAGTGAGTGGAGTGTGATAGAAATGAATACCCTTTCTCCGAGGAATAGGTGGTGCAACCAGAAACAACTGACCAATGTCTGTTATAGCGTCTAATATTCCTTATCATAAACTCCATGTAGCTTTCTGTTCATTGTACATATTAACACTATGAAGGTTAATAGAGCAATTCCCTGGCGGATATTTCTATATTACGTGCTAAATTTTCCCTTGATGTGTGTGGGTGGTACCCAGTAATATTGTTCATTTAGTTACAAAGTAAAGAGCCTGAACATTTTCTTTAAAAATCTGAAATAATGTATCATGTTTTTATCTCAATTTAATCATTGAAATAAATGGAAAAACACGTTTATAATGATGCTCTTTGTTTTATTTCTTTTCCCAGAACCAAAAAATCCTTTCCCAACCTACTTTTACAAATCTGCAGTATCGAGATTCGGGCGTTTATGAGTGTGAGACCAGCTTATTGGAAGTGGATGGTCTAAGGAGAAAGAAAACACTAAGACTAACTGTAGAAGGTTGGTTAGACTAGCTAATAATACATGCCTTAAGACCATTATTTATAGGATTTATATCTATAGAAGTAGGACAATCTCGCCCCAATAATCAAACAATAATAAAGTGGAAAGCTCGCAGCAACCAGAGAATGTTTGAGAGCGTCCTCTGGTCTGATGCCCCTTGTCTTCCTGCATTCTTTTCTTTATGCAGATAAATATTTAACATCCAATTCTGATTTTTACTGACTTTGCCACAGCCCGTTTTTGATTTTGAGGTTTCAACACCTCATTCTAACTTTTTTTTTATTTTTCCATCTTGGACTTTTTTTCTGGGACACGTTGTAATGTTAAGTAACACTATTCATTTTAGCATAAACTGTACTGGAAAACTAGGCAATAATTCCATGTGCAGGGAAATGGTTAAAATACACAATTTTGCCATTGTGTTTAGGTTTTGTTTTTACAGCATTGAATGTGTGTTACCTGGAAACATGATTCTTTAGGTCAGGACAATTAGTGATGGCAAACATGTTGTTTTTCTTTTTGATATAAGTGGTGAAAAAAATGCAGAAATTTGTAAACCAAGCCAATAAAAAAAGAAAAAAGTTGGTGGCAAACTGACATTCTTACTGATGCCATTTTGGGGTACTTATGGATTTTTTGGGTGGAATACAGCAACAGAAATACTGTAATTCTGCCACTTTGATTTTTTTTTTTTTGCTTAACAGCCTTTAACCCCGTCACAACACATGACGTATAGGTATGTCATATGTCGTGTATCTCCCTTTAATCCGGCGTTGAGACTGCACCTTTTCCGTGGCATGACAGCTGATTTGATCCACCTGCGGCTGTTAAATGTAAAATGCCCTGTCATTCTCTGACAGCGGCATTTAACATGCTTACGGCAAAAGAGCATCACTATCCCTGCCCATCTGCAACCCTGTCACATGATCACAGGGTGCCAATGGGTTGGCTTGACCACCGAGGGTCTGCAGAAGACCCCCATGCTTGTCATTGCCGATCTCCTATAGCCGGCGTTTATAGCACATGAGCGTTTTTGCTACACATATCAGGGCAAGCCAAGGTCGTAGGTTCAAGTCTCCTAAGGAGACTATTGAAGCAAATAAAACATATAAAAGTTTATATTACCCACCTTTTGACACATTCAAAATAATAAATATATCAAAAACACGTATGTTTGGTATCGCTGCATTCAGAAACACCCGATCTATCAAAATATAAAAAGCATTAACCCAATCAGTAAATTGCGTAAAGAGTAAAAAACTTAAAAATGTATAGATGCTTTTTTATCTGCAAACTAGTAATGACCTGGAGAGTCATAATGGCAGGTCAGTTTTAGCATTAAGTAAACATGGTAAAAAAAAAATGGTGGAATTGCCCTTTTTTTGCAATTTCACTGCATTTAGAATTTTTTTTTTTTCCATTTTCCAGTACACTATATGGTAAAATTACTGGTGTCATTCAAAAGTACAACTCTTCCTGCATAAAAACAAGCTTTCACACGGCTATGTTGACAGAAAAATAACAAAGTTATGCCTCTGGGAAGAAATGGAGCAAAAAACACAAAAATGGAAAATGGCCTGGGGGTGATGCGATTAATACATTGAACTTTTACGAACAGGGCAATACAAAATATGTTTTTCTGTATTTTTAAAGGACAAATGAGGTTGATTCAATTGTATATTTTTCTCTAAATATATTTTTAGAAAAAAATTTCTCTTTGTATGTCTGATTATTTGTTCTTTATAGCGCAGTGCAACTGTATTGCGGTAGATGGATAAAATTATTGTCGCTTAAGAAGCCCAGCCAACATGGCAGCTATGTACCAACATGGCAGCCATGGTGCCGTCAGCTAGCCCCTGGCTGCCATGACAACTCATTGATACCTTGCAAGGTGAGGGCAGTTGACACCCACAATGGCATACTCCCAGGATCATGAACTTTAAATGCTGCTGTCAGATACTGGTATTTAAGGGGATAGCAGCAAAGAACAGAGCCCAGTTCTGATTGTTGCTGTTACAGACAGATGCCGGATATCGTGCTGGTTCAGCTGCTTCATACACCCCACCCAGCATGTGACGTACATGTTGTAAGGATTCACTCTCTTCGGTAGGCATTAGGACTTGGATAGCGTTCACACAGGCAATGCAATTTATATCCAAGCAGTTTTTATTGCTTTCCACAGGTTGTACAGCACCAAAACAAGCTCATAATCGTAAATCCCTAGACTTGTCCAGGCTCTAACTAAGAGAACAGACAGTGGCTACTCATAACACGGCTTACCTAGCCCCCGATCAAGCAAGCAAAACCGCTATCGTCCATAACAACCACTAATAATTGAGATTCTCTGCACACGGCCTGTGCAGACTCTTCTTAGAGAGGAATTCTGTCCTTTCTCACTTCAGCTCCAAGACCTATCCAGTCTGGTCAGCTTCCCTGAGCTGAGCTCATTTAGATGAACACCTAGCCTGTTTATATGCAGAACTAGCCATGAGTGCTAATCAAAACCTGTGGCGCTAGGTTTATTCCTAGCCTGCCTGGCATTGTTACTATATAACACATTGGGAAAGATATAAAGTTGTTTCACTAATTTTTTAAAAAAGTGTGCTAGACAAAAAAGTAAGTCTCAAAATAGTTTTGTGTTTTTATTTGCCGTCTGTAGGAAAGCCACGGATCAAGCTATCTAAAAAGACAAATGCTGACGGAAAGTCAAAAACAATTCTCTACGAAGTAGACGGCTTTCCAAAGCCTGAAGTGCAGTGCGTCAGTCTCGGTAACGGAGTGTACCTAAACAAGGTGGGTTCCAGGATTAATTATTCTGACGTTTACCGCAGAAACCTGACGTACAGTTGATGTTCTGGGCGTACCTTAATATGAAGAATCGGGCTTAATACCGCTCATGTGCATGCAACGCTGCAAAATAGCTGAACTTTTCTAAACACTCGCAAATGCAATGACCAAGAAACTTCAAGTTGAGTTTTACTTATTTCATCTTCTACAGACTGAAGAAACCACATTAAGTAATGGAAGATATACTGCGAAACTTATCATCTCCCCAGAAGAAAATGTCACTATAATCTGCAGCGCTGAAAACAAACTGGGGAGAGAATCCCATTCTTTAAACATCTCCGCCAGTAAGTACCTTGTCACTCAGTCAGGCGCCTGTGTTTTACCCTAATTAAGTGCGGCGGCAGGAAACACATCACTGATTGTGTACCAGTCACTCCTTCACCCTTGTCAATATGTAAAGTCCCTCCACACATCACTACACTCCAGTTGAGTCTTCTCATCATTTCAACCCATGCTCGGCTATTTTGTGGAAATATGAATGCATGGATGGAAGGATTGGCAAAATAAAAGCAAAATTGGATAAGGCTGCTTACATCAGAGTTAAATGGTTGCAGAAAGAAGCCAAAAGGCTTATAAAAAAAAAAAAAGCAAAATGAAAGGAAAAGAAGTAGAGGCCTCCTGATTTGCACTCTTCCCTGTGAATGGGGATTGAACACTCTGCAGGTCTCCTTTGTCTGTATTAACCTTGTCATCTTGTACAGAAGAGGATTCTAAAAAGATTTGGTTAGTCGAGTCTCTGACATCGGTGAAAAAGTGAAGCATTCTCGGTAGTTTTACTTGCACTAAGGGAAGAGTCATTTTACTGCTGGAGATTAGAGCACATTATGGTGGTGAAGGTGACTTTCATACATCAGAAGAAGTTTTTTTTTTTTTTAACTTCACTTCTCAATTTTTCATTTCAGTCAGCGTCCCAGAGCCAGTTGAGCCTAATAATAAAAGTGGTAAGTAAAGCTGTAGCGTAAGGTGTTTCTCTTCTTCCTGGGGTTTCCACTTTCCTTTCTCTTTAGTACATCTTATTTATTTTTTTTTATATTGCTGCACAGCTAGAGATTAATAAAAGACATTATCTTTCTTTCTGCTGCACTTTAACTCTTAGAACTGTCCTAAAAGATGTCTTTGTAAGTCAGCAATCTTCTGTTTGGGAAGGTGAGAAGCATAAGTAATGCGGTGGGGTGATTGCAGCTCTTGTGTATATTGTTTTGCATACTAAATACTTGACTACGAGCGGGAAGAAATACAATTAGTATGTCTGTGCGGAGAGAGTGGCATGAAGCTTGAGAGCAAGTCTCAAAGTCATCCTTGTATCTCATGTTTTCTTAATGGAAAGCTACATTCACAATGCTGTTCAGACAGTTGCTCACTTTTATGTGCCACACTTGTTTGTGTTCACTCACTTTCTATTAGGCACGCCTTCCGAAATGTCGGCTGCTAGGGTTCGTTTTACCATTATTTCTGTTTTTCAAAAATCATTTTTTAGGTGAAAGTAATGATCATGCAAAACTCATTGTGGGGATTGTTGTTGGCCTTCTGCTTGCTGCGCTGGTAGCCGGATTAGCCTACTGGATATACGTAAAGAGAACAGGGTAGGTCAACAGCATTAATTATCTAATCATTCTATGTAGTAATGCATTGGTAGGGTGGTTCTTGATGTCAGTAGAAAACTCTGTTTTTTTTATATGAGTTCATATCTAAAGTCTTAATAGTGGGGTGTAAAGATTTCTAAATGCACATAGTGGTCTTTTTTTAAGTGAAAAATCATTTAATGCAAAGTTATTTATTCTATACAAATATATATGGTCTATTAATTCACTGAAGAATGTGATTAAAACAATTCTTTACATTGGGGTACGTCCCACTTACAGAGCTGAGGGGCTGTTACAATGTATCTGCATAGACAAGTGATGAGAGGTGTAGACGGCTATATATATAGTAACCGTAATTACCACTGGTTAATGGTACCTACAAAAAAGTAAGTGTGTTTGATATTTGCGTACCCTGCCTGCCTGATAACTCCATCGTGTACTGAACAGCATTGGGTTTCAGCAGCAGGGAGGAGGAACACTGAGGAGCTGTCAGTGAAGCTTGGTGGGGCGAGATTGACTTTTATCTCATGAATAAACTTGGATTTGTGAATACACAGCTATTCTGAAATCGATTTCAAAAGTAAATACCACAGCCTCATTAGGAAGTATGGAAATAGCAAAATATTATGTTTGTATTGTGAAATCTAGTGATCCATGTTTGCGTACTAATTGTAAAAGCCAAATTGATTTATATCTACAGATAAACATACTGTATTATGCGGTGCTGTTGCTGTTTTTTCCTGTAAGCCCCACTACTTCTAACCCTGACCCAGATCCCCAAAATAAATCACAGTTGTAATATCAAGCTGGTTACCTCTGTTAAATACATGAGTCTTGACATCACTTCGTCCTGTGTAAACAGGATGTGCTGCCGAGAACAATGGAATTCTATAGCATGGAACAGTTAGGCTGCGTTCCCACAATGAACTTTTGGTGCACCCATTAAGTAAAATGAGTTACTTGCATTTTTTCAAAAATACGCAGCATAAAAAACTCACCAAAAATTCAGCGTGGGAACGTAGCCTAATGGTGACAATCATTCTGTGAGCATGTAGCTGTTGTCAGCCATTCTAAGCAGGCTATTAAGTCAGCACGATCAGCAAACTAGCCAAACGGCACTCGTTAGCAGGTGTTGCCCAGCCTACATGATGACAATGGTGCCCTTATTTTGTGTTAATTTAGTGCTTACAACACGTTGCCCACACATTGCTACTACTTTACAGCCATTTCCCATTCAATAGTGGAAGCCAAATGACAATTCACCACTGTACGACATCTACACATAATTGACCATTACAAAGTCATAATACAATCATCACTTTCTGTAGTTAACGGAGTAGTTATTCTCACAGGCGAACCAGACACTGCACCCTCCGGGGCCAATTCATGACAACTGGAGTAGCGCACGCTCGTGCTACATCAGTCTCGCTGAAGTACAAGATGCCGAGTTCATTAAGAGACAAACATCACTTATTGAATTCAGGGCATATTCTTTGTGGTGTGTTCCTCCATGCTGTGCCACTTCAGGGGCTGGAGTAACATTTCTGCCATACGAAATGCCAAAAAATGTGACTTTTCAAGGCTTTCAAACCACTTTTCTACCTTAAATGCTTTGATGAATCAGCCCTTGTCTTTTCCATGGCCTTGCACTGCTTTCGACTCCTTTATAGCAAATTACATTTCAGCATCCAATGAAATGGCTCAATCACTTGATGAGCAGAGTTCGGCATGTAGACAAGAACATTTGTTGATCTCTATCCTTCCTCGTGTGTGTCGTTTCACAGTGCCAGGAACTTGGGACTTCTTCACTTAAGTCCTGGTCATTTGTTCGTCATGAGGTGGTGGGGGAGAATTAGGAGTCACACACAAAAGATATGGCAAGCCGTACATGGCTCTTGGGCATTCATAGTTAAATGGATGGTAATAATTATAGACCGCTTCCAATGCATTAGTAATGATGACGGGCATCTTCCACTTGCTCATAAAGTACATAGAGAACCCCTTGTAATGTTGTTGGCTCTAAAATGGTTAACAATAACAAAAACTAAGCAAAACATGCTTTTTTGAGGAGTTTATTGCTGTGTTTTTGGCATGTTTTTTTTGCTTTGTCTTTGTCTCTTGTGCATGCTGGTAAAGTTTAGTGCAAAAATAAAATCTGATTCTACTTCATCAGGTTTTGGCACGAAAAACCCAGCAAAAACTGATACCTGCATTTTTGCAGCGTTTTTTCAGTTTTTTCTTTGCACCACCCATTGCTTTCAATGGGTGAAAAGCACTGAAAGAAGTGGTATGCTCCATTTTGCAAAACCTCAGGTTTTGCACAAACTACCGAGGACAAAAAAAACAAGCTGCGTGCATGAGATTTCTGAAAACTCATAGACCTTGCTGGTACTGTAAAACGCAGGTGAAAATTTGCATTAAAAAAGCTGAAGAAACGCAACGTGTGAACATAGCCTAAGGGTTCGAAACGAGTCTACCATTTCAGTGTTTTTCCTGGGATTTGCTGTGCCACAAATTGGAATATATGTATTTCCATGTAATATATAAGATTTTAAGCAAAGATGAAACAAAAGACTTTCTTTGTTGTGCGCTGGTTCGAATATTGGACTTCTAGCTGCTGAGTTGTGATGTGGAGTCAAGGTCCGGCTGAGAACAGGGGATCAGACTTTTACTTCTACCTTTGACTTAAGATAATGTGTGTGTGTATATGTGATCTACTTATGAGATCACGGCAGCATTGCCTCAGAAAACCGGGAATTTAGGGAATAGTTTAGGAGCTTGTAACATGAACACATGTTTTACCGTAGTTGTAAATGGTGTTGGCTTTGTGAGTTAGACCGGGATCACACATGCGAGAAACACAGCTGATTCTCGCATGTTAATACCCGGCACTGCCGCCGGCACCCGGGAGCGGAGCGTGCTCTCTCCGATCCGAGTCCCAGCGGCTGTGCAGGGTATTAACATGCGAGACTCGGCCGAGTTTCTCGCATGTGTGATTCCGGCCTACTTTTGTACAGTACAGAGCAAAACATTTTACCGCCACTTTGTAGATCTTTGCTGAGATAAGATTTAAGATGAATTTACTGACGCTATTTTCATTTTATATACAACTTCAAAGGCCTAATACAGTTTTCAAACCCAAGAAGAAAATATTGCCAATGAATATTGATGTTCTTTATCAAATTCACAAATATATTCCTTATTTAATATTTTGGTTATTCTTAGTTTAAAAAAAAAAATGCCAGAAATTGGAGTCTAAAATTATGTATGATATATTGTCAGTTTTGAGCAGATTTCTCCTTCAGTAATCAGACATGTAAGCTAGTGACGTTTTAATAGCCCCGGTGCTGTCAATCAGCATGCCTAAATGATATGTCCTCTAATTATATTTTCTACAAGGATTATCTCCTGCTGTCAGTCTTGACATGGCCCTGTCAGTTTTGGAGCTATCATGAGAATTTACTGCATTGCTTCAGTGTTGTGAAAAAGATTACTGGCAAATAATAATCTTGGCAGCGCCCCCTGTGTCAAGTAACTGACTATGCAATGGGCATGCTACCTGCCTGTGAAGATTATGCATGTCTGGGTATGAGCCCCATTAAAGGGGAAATATCATAGAAATTTAACATTCTGAATGTCGGAAGATGCATTAAATGAGATCTAATTAGTTACACAGTGGGATACAGTTCCAGTTTTTTTTGTTTTCTTACATTTAATAAAATGGGTTTTTATATAAAAAAATCTGATTTTTTTAAAAATTTTGAGATGGGGATTTTTTTTAAATTTTTTTGCACCTGTTTTTGTGTATCTGTGATCATCAAGGATGTTTATTTTTACTTTATTGGTCATTTTTTCCAACTACAATTGGGCATCCATTTGTGGAATATAATTTAATATACTGACATAAGTGACTAACCGATCCGTTCTGGGTGTACTAAGACCCAGGGGCTCTTCTATACAGACAGAGCTCCTTCCTTCCATCAAGTGATCACACATTCTAATAGAATCATTGGGGTTGGTATCTCTCAAGCACTATGTAGCTGGCGAAATAGAAGGCGAATGTGGTAATGGACCATTCCCATAGTTCCTCACTATGTCTGACAGCCAGAGACCTGACCTGCTCCTGCTACATTTGTAGGGCAGGAGCTTTAATCCCATACTAGTATGTCATTTGCTGGCTCCATGACCTTGATGCGAGCTTGCATGTCGAGCCCGAATCTTTCACAGCAGATAATGGCCGATTTAGTCAGCCATCATGTGTCTTTTACAGCTCCTGGTTGAGTGGAGCTCTATCTGCCTCTGTTAACCTGTCAAATGCCACTGTCAATTTTTGGTCATGAGGACGGGCTGCTATTGCAGCCATGGGGCTGCTAAAGACCACTGTGCCTGTCATTACGATACTCCTGTGAAAGCCAGCCTGTAACTAGCGGTTCATAGGAAATCATGATATTAGCTGTACATAGTCTGGGAAGATACATGGGTATTACCCCTTCCCAGGCTATAAACATTGGCCCCAGTCGTCGGCTTTCCCTCTGCTGGTTAAGAAAATTACGCGGGAGCCCACACAATTTTTTTTTTTTTTCACAATGTTTTTTTGAAAATTATGCATATATTGCTTTTCATGCATATTCTGTTTGTGTGTGTGTGTCTTTATTTAAATCTTTTTGTTCATTAATAAACCTCGGGCTTGGTATTAAATATATATGAATAAATATATATATATATATATATATATATATATATATACAGTATATGTATTATATTCACTTATATTTGTTTTGTGTTTTATTTATTTTGTGTTATATTTGAACATGGTATGTAATGTTATTATGGTCTTCAATGGAGAATGTAAAAGAAGAGGTTGGACAAGGAAATGACATCACAGTTTTTTTTTTTGTTAAATAATATATCTTTATTTAGCTTACAAGTCTGCATGAAAATCCGCATCAAAAACGCATCAAATCTGTGCTGATTTTCATCTATGTTTTCTGCCAAGAGAGGAAGAATCCGTGCAGATTTTTACAAAAGCAAATCCGCAACGTGTGCATATACCCTAAGAAGATAATCTCTGCTCTTTCTGAATCATCCTGCCCTTAACTAAACCATGGGAATACTGTCATAACTAAGATTCGCTTACTATAGGTGTATACATGGAATGTCTAACAAACGTCCAGCTCTCTGTCAGCATCAGCCAGGATGAGGATATGATTTGTAATTTGTATGTATGAAGTACACAGCGGGGCCTGGTATGGTGATCTCTGTGTATGTACTAGGATTTATCGCTCATCCACAACTGCTGCTGTTTGATGAAGGGAATGGAAATTCATCAGCTGGAAAGAAAATTCGGCTTTGTTGTTTTGAGTTTTACCTTTTGTTATATACCAGGTTAACCCTACTAATGGCATTCCTGAAAGATAAATATTTGTTTAAAAAGGGAATATTTTTGTGCCAATCTAATCATTGAAGCACAATGTGAAATGAACCTTCTCCCATCATGAAGGATAAATCCCGTCATAACGATCTTGTGGGTATTGTCTTGGCGAGTTCATGGTGAATGAATTTGCTCCTGCTGCAACTATGTATTCTGCATTCATGATGATATTTTCACTGCACAGTAAACGGGGGCTAGGAGAGACGAACAATATCGGAAGCACTGTTTTTTTTTATGCTATCACAAATTGTCCTGGCCATTAAGGTACGCTGAAAACTGGACTTTTTTTCAATGTCTTAGCTGCTAGCCATTAGGTGAGAAAACTGCTTTCATGTATCTTTTTATATCTTTTTGTTTTTGACATATATTTATTTATCCACTTAGGGTATAATGTTTCTATTTTTTTGCCCATAATAATTGTTTTTGTCGTAGACGATGGGGCTGATTCATCAAGACTAACATAACGCATGCTTGTGTTATGCTGGTTTTTCCTGGAGTCACGGCACTGAATTCATTAAGAGGCGCACACCACTTCATGAATTTGGCACATCTACTCAGAAGTGTGCCAAATTCAGTGTCAGTGATGACTAGCATTTCTGGCATTCAATACGCCAGTCAATTAATTTGATGGGCGGACATGGCCACGACCCCATCCTATCCTGGCTCCGCTGGTTTCGTCAGAGCTAATTCATACTGGTGTGAAAATGCCGAAAGGTGCAATGTTTTTTTTCTCCCCATTGTGCAAAAATATTGTTATTTTCAAAGCTTTTACCACCGTCTTCAGGCATTAACGCTTTGATGAATCCAGCCCCCTTGCGTGTAAAGTTCCTTGCAGGTGCGATCACATGTCATGCTGTTTCTTCTGAACAATTGTTTTCAGTGTTTTGTTCATCATTACACCAGTAATAATAAAAATGCAATGTCAGGAATGCTGACAATTCAAGTATCCATCCAGTCTGTCCAAAAACATTGTCAGCAGAAATGACTACAAATAAACAATCATTGTGAATAATTGGGCTCATCGTGCCGGTGCTATGTCATTCCCCTGTATAAGCGTGAAATATTTAGAATGTGGTAGACCAAGATAATGCAAGAAAAAGAAATACTTAAGCATCAGAGCAATGAACCTATGCGTAGGAATGTAGTGGTTTCTTTTACTCTTCGCCACGACAGCACCCACTGGAGGTATCGGATCCGCCCATTTGGAACAGGAAACCCTACAGGAAAGATAAAAGGGGCGGTCCGCCTTTCCTCCTCAGTTTTTGGTTTCCTGTTCCAAATGGAGCAGGATCCTGCAGGATCTTACCTGGGCCATGCATCCGCCTGTGCGGTCTCTTCGGGAACGGCAGGGGCTGCGGTCCGGAGGCAGCGTCGGGGGAGACTCCGTTTGACGGCTCCCCCCTCGTCTGGTGGCATAGTGGTAATGGCCGGGTCCGGGGAGGGCCGCCCGGTCTTACCAGGGAGCGCGCCGGTCTGGCATCCGGGAGATTTCCCCCCCCCCATTCCCATCGGTGGGGGTATAGCGTGGATGGTGAGGCCATGTGCGCGCGAGCCGCGTGTGTTAATAGCGGTGGCGCGGGAGCAGGCCGGCGCCCGACGCTCCCATACCCCGGAAGTAATGGTTGAACTTCCGGGGTAAGATGGCGATGACGCGGCGCATGCGCCCTGTGACAGGGCGACTTCCGGGGCAACGATACAGATAAAGCAGCGCTGCAACATTGGAACATGTCGTCCCCCGCAGAGTCGCAAACCCCAGCAGGGGATTCAGCTGGGGGCAACTCCACCAGGGACCGCAGCGCCAGGACGGAGACTGCCCGCAGGAGCGAGGCAGCAGAAACCCGATCCAAACCGTCTCAGCCATCTGAACCGGTATTAAGCTTCACTGGGTGAGTGTGCAAAGCATATGCTCTACCTATTAAGCTAACCTCCTCTCCTCCCCCCCCCCCCTCCCCCCTCTCTTTACCTTTGACCTCCCGTTTCAGTCAAAGAAAAAAGGAAAAACAAAACATAAAGAATGTGCATTATGTTCAGAGCCTCTCCCTGACTCCTACCCCAAAAAACTCTGCAAACAATGCATGAAAGAGACCAGGCAGGGGCCGACGATATCTTCTCAGGATATCCGAGCCATAATTAGGGAGGAAATACAAGCCATCAACCGCGCCAGCACTCCCGCAGAGTCCAGGCATAGAAAACAGGTTATTGTCAGTTCAGAGTCAGAGGAAGAACAGGGGTTAAACTCAGGCTCCGCATCCACGTCCTCATCATCATCCTCGAAGGCGGAAGGACGCGCATGTTTTCCTCTGGACAGCGTAGATAACCTGGTAAAAGCGGTTAGGAATACTATGGGGTGTGAAGAGGAAAGGGGAGCCCAGACCGCGCAGGACATTATGTTTGCGGGATTGGCAGAAAAAAAGAGGAGATCATTTCCAGTAATACCGGCAATTAAAGATCTCATCAAAAGGGAATGGGAAAAACACGACCAGAGGGGTTTTCTCCCATCCGCTTCAAAACGGAAGTACCCGTTCACTGATGAAGATCTATTAAAATGGTCTAAAATACCAAAGGTGGACGCTGTCATATCCTCCACTTCCAAACAAACCTCGATCCCGGTCGAGGACGCAGGATTGTTAGCAGACCCATTGGACCGAAAGGCTGAATCCTCGCTCAAAAGGTCCTGGGAGTCCACCACCGGGGTATTCAAACCCGCAATAGCCAGCACATGTACTGCTAGGTCAATGCTGGTATGGCTAGATCAATTAGACCAGCAGATTGAGCAAAGAGTGTCAAGGGAGAAACTGCGTGCAGCCATCCCGTTGATAAGAGGGGCAGCTGCCTTTATGGCAGACGCTTCAGCGGACACCCTAAGACTTGCAGCAAGGTCGGCAGCCCTGGTGAATAACGCCAGACGCGCGCTTTGGATAAAAAGCTGGAAAGGGGATGCACAATCATAGTCCAAAATTAGTGCAACCCCATGCGAGGGTGAGTTCCTCTTCGGAAAAGCCTTAGACGAAATTCTCGCCAAGGCAAAAGAAAGGAAAAAGGCCTTCAGTGATTCTCCCATTCCGTTTTATAGGAAAACCTTTAAAAGACGGCCATTCGGGAGAAGAAGACAATCGGACAGAACGAGATGGGCCACGAAAGACGAAAAGCAGAAGGGTACCATCTTCAGAGGGCCAACATATAGGAGAGAAAAAAATTAAAAGTTTAGACCCACCGGTTGGGGGCAGATTAAAATTTTTTTTTACCAAATGGGAACAAATTACGTTAAGCCCATGGATTTTGAATATAATCAAGGAAGGAATAAAGATTGAATTCCTTCGAATCCCCTATGAGTTCTTTGTTATAACTCGCCTTAATTCCTCACTTCAGCAAAAGGCTCTCGAAGACGAGATTCGAGTCCTGCTAGCTAAAAAAGTTTTAGTTGACGTCCCTGAGGAACAACAGGGTAGAGGCTTTTACTCTCCCCTGTTTTTGGTGTCTAAACCAGACGGTACATTTAGAACCATTATTAATTTAAAGAAGCTAAATTCATTTATAAAAAATTATAAGTTCAAAATGGAATCGATTAGATCCACTATAAAGCTTCTTTTCCCAAATTGCGTAATGGCAGGGATTGATTTAAAAGATGCTTATTATCATCTCCCTATACACAACAGATTCCAGAAATACCTAAGAGTCGCAGTGGAAGTCGAGGGCAGGATTCGTCATTTCCAATACGCGGCCATGCCCTTCGGGCTTTCCACGGCACCAAGAATATTTACCAAGGTGATGGCAGAAGTGATGGCCTACCTTCGCCAAAAGGACACACTAATTGTACCATATCTAGACGACTTCCTAGTAATTGGGAATTCAGTCAAACAATGTACTGAACGCGTGACTGACGCAGTCTCCTCTTTTCAGAGCCTTGGCTGGATCATCAATATCCAAAAGTCCAGACTCGATCCGCAATCTCTCCAGACATTTCTAGGATTTCAACCAGATTCCTTGACCCAGAGATGTCTACTACCCCAGGTAAAAATCATCCTCACAAAACAAAAAATACAAGCAGCTATAGATAAACCACGTGTATCCTTAAGAGGAGTAATGTCACTATTAGGATCACTAAATTCTTGCACCCCGGCAGTCCGGTGGGCCCAGTACCATGTCCGTACACTACAACACCAGATCCTCCAGGAGGATAAGCGACATAGTGGTCGTTTACAGAGCAAAATAACCCTGTCACAAGAAGTCTTGACTTCCCTAGAGTGGTGGTTAGACGATGACCATTTATGTTCAGGAGTCCCATGGGTTATAGTTCCATCCTGTATTGTAACCACCGATGCCAGTCCCCAGGGCTGGGGAGCCCACATGGAGAATGGGTTTTATCAGGGAAGGTGGAGTAAAGAGGAATGTGATTACTCATCTAATTTAAAAGAACTGACTGCAGTGTTCTATGCTTTATACAATTTCCTTCCGCAGCTCCAACAGAAGCATGTAAGGATCCTGTCGGACAATACCACCACAGTGGCATATATAAACAGACAAGGAGGAACTCGATCAGAGACTCTGATGTCTTCAGCGGCAAAAATTTTAAACTTAGCAGAAAACTATTTTTTGTCCCTCTCGGCCCTTCATATAAGAGGCGAGAGCAATCAAAAGGCAGACTTCCTAAGCCGTCACACTCTACGACAAGGAGAGTGGTGCCTCAATCGGAAGGTCTTCAGGGACATAGTAGCCGCATGGGGACAACCCGAGGTGGATCTTTTTGCCACAAGGGAGAACAGGCAGATAAAAACCTTTGCCTCCCTATCTCCGTCAGATCACCCAAACATACTGGACGCCTTTCTAGTTCCATGGAATTTCAACCTAGCGTATGCGTTCCCTCCATTGATCTTCCTACCTCAAGTAATTCGGAAGATCAGAGACGACAAAGCAAGAATAATCTTAATAGCACCATTCTGGCCAAAAAGACCGTGGTTTTCGTGGCTGCAGATTATGTCGATAACAGATCCTTGGGTCCTTCCAACTGCCAATCTACTCTCCCAAGGCCCCTTTTTCCACCCTCAAGTGCTCAGCTTGCACTTGACGGCGTGGAATTTGAGAGGCAGTTATTGAGGACAAGAGGATTCTCGGAGTCCTTAATTGCTACACTACTACAAAGTAGAAAACAGTCCACGACCCAGATTTACATTAGAATATGGAAAAAATTTCTTCAATTCCATACAGTACCTCATACAACAGAAGTTCCGATAATCCCAATCTTGGAATTTCTGCAGAAGGGGAAAGACTTAGGCTTAGCAGTAAATACACTGAAAGTACAAATATCGGCATTAGGAGCACTATATGGCCATAATATAGCAGGCAACAAATGGATAACTCGTTTTATTACAGCATGTGAACGAATAACTCCAATCCACATACCCTCCGTCCCTACATGGGATCTAAATCTGGTCTTAGACGCCCTAACGGTAGACCCCTTTGAGCCGATCGACACAATACCCTTCAAATACTTAGCACTTAAAATGGCCCTCTTAGTATCACTAACCTCAGCTAGAAGAGTGGGTGATATTCAGGCCTTGTCAATAGATCCACCCTTTTTTCAAGAATACCAAGACAGATTGGTATTAAAACCAGACCCTGCCTACCTGCCAAAAGTGGCAACAAAATACCATAGATCTCAGGAGATACTCCTCCCAACCTTCTATAAAAATCCCTCTACTCCGGAAGAGCAGAGGTTCCATACTCTGGACGTCAAAAGAACTGTCCTAAAATGTATTGAGAGGTCCAACAGTTGGAGGCAGAGTAGGGCCCTATTTGTTTCATTTCAGGGCTGTAAGAAGGGGTATGGAGTCACGAAGAGCACCATTTCCCGGTGGATCAGAGAGGCCATTCGTTTAGCCTACTCCGCAAAAAACGAAGATCCTCCAGGGAACATCAGGGCGCATTCCACCAGGGCAATGGCAACCTCTTGGGCGGAAAAGGGAGATGTTCCGATTGAAACTATATGTAAGGCGGCAGTTTGGTCATCCCCTTCTACCTTCTATAACCACTACAGACTTGATCTTTCATCAACCTCTGACTTAAGCTTTGGCAGGACTATCCTTGGCACGGTGGTCCCACCCAGGTGATGGTCTCTGGAATCTCTCCAGTGGGTGCTGTCGTGGCGAAGAGTAAAAAGCCGGATTACTTACCGGTAATGCTCTTTTAATGAGTCCACGACAGCACCCGTTCACTTCCCCCCCTAAAGATATGAATAGTTAAAGTATTACCAAATAATGGATAAGAAAGATGTTAAAATAAGAGAACATTGCCTAATCCTTGGCGGTCCTTCTGGTACTCTGAAACGTAAAACTGAGGAGGAAAGGCGGACCGCCCCTTTTATCTTTCCTGTAGGGTTTCCTGTTCCAAATGGGCGGATCCGATACCTCCAGTGGGTGCTGTCGTGGACTCATTAAAAGAGCATTACCGGTAAGTAATCCGGCTTTTTTAAAACTTTTTATCATTTTTTACATAATTATGTTAAATTCCTAATTATAAGCTAGAAAGAATGCCATGTTGTTCATCACATCATGCGGTGCATCACTTTATGTTAGGGAAAGGTGTTAACATTTCAACAGGTCTGGAATCCTATTGATAACACAGCATCATTTTTTAGAGACCACCTGCTGCATTGGCTGCTAAAGCTCAAATCCTTAGCTGTATGGATGGTAGCCTATGAAAAGAATTTCACAGCAGCAGGCGAGCGTCCTAAGAACAGCACTGCATCTTGCCAAAGCCAGCAGCCTACAAAGATTCAAAGCAATTACCTTCTTGACTTTTAATAACACATCCTCCGAGAACGCGTCTTGTGTCAGCATGCATACTTGAAATGTGTGTTTTCATTATGGAGCTCCAAGCAAGAATGGATTCATCACTGTAATAAAACAACATCCTCTATATAATTTTTACATCACAATATTCTTTTATTCCTTGTTTTGTCAAAACCTAAACCTAGAATAAACCAAGCTGAGAATCAGTAAAGGAAAAGTATAGAATAATGCAAGATTCGCACATCAGCTCCCAGTTTGACAGATCTGCGTTTCGTTTGGAGCCTGTGGGGAATCTAGTTATTGTTAAACAAGTGGGCATGAAAGGTTTTCCCTTTACTTCTGAGTGCCATGGGGATGAGGAATATAGCACTTTATAAGTGGCAGGCATCTATTTTGGCTTTGCTCAGATTCTAATAATCAGAAGTATCTTTCTGTTGAATAAGCGCTTTCTTTTTCGAATGTGTATTCTGTAAGAAACTGTGCAATACGTTTAGCCATGTTCAAGGGCCTTCCCTTATAGTAATTTGTCATATTGTTTATATACACTAAAAATGAGAGCCCAACTAATGGGATTTCCACCGATTCAAAGGACCATTGTGTCCAGTAACTAGGGATGAGCTTACCCGTGGAAGTTCAGGTTATTAGTGTTCAACTGAACTTAGGTCCAAAGGTCTGTTAGTGTACCCAAACCTGAACCCCATCGAAATCACTGGGACCTGAACTTTGTAGCTATGATTTCTCTCTTCGATGCTGGACTGTAAAACGGACTTCCAAGAGAAGTCCATGTTCGGAGTTCAGCACCGGACACTAGGTATCCGGAATGAACACCGAACTTTACAGTTTGGGTTTTCTCTACCAGTAACCCAGTTTTGGCACAGAAGGTGAAACATGCTTATGTGCAATCACGCTCTACTGTAGAAAGTGATGGGAAGTATAGTCAAGTAAGAATGAGGTTTTCAATGATTTCAGAATTATGAATATGAGAGTTGAATAGTAGTAGGCAGGCATCCTTAAAACAGCACTGCATGTTGCTAAAATTAGCAGCCTACATATAGATTCAAAGCATTTACCGTCTTGACTTAATAGCACATCCACCGAGAACTCCTCTTGTGTTGGCACGCATACTTCATATGCGTGCTTTCATTGGGGTTGCATGCCAGGCGATCATGCAGACCAATCTTTGATGATCCATTTATGGATTACAGATGTATTCAGGTGGGGATTTGCAGTTGCAAGGTACCATAATCAGTGAGGCTCGTTGTGGAACATTTGTTTTACACTTTTGAGCTCAAATTCATAAACTTAGAAAATTGTTGGGCTTTATTTACAGTGAATTGCAGGATAATTCATAGACTTTCTTCTTCTTTTATATAGGGCCTAAAAATGCCATATGCTAAAGTCTGTAGTGAAATATAAAGTGAACTACATCCAAATTGCTTTGGTTTGTGGCATTTTTTAGTTTAGGGTTTTTTTTCTTTTTTTAAACGCATTACAGCGCATTTTTTTTCAACAGACCTCTTTATAGATCTTGAAATATATCATGCATTTGAAAATGTGGCAAAATAGAAAAACATGAGAAGCATAAGGAAAATGACTTGAAATCCATACATTGTAGAATATCTTAGAAATACTGTAAAAAAAAAATTGTGCGTATCAGCTCTTATTAAAAGATTTAGATATCGGGGTGAAACGAAGACTATAAAGTAGCACACGTTCTTGTTCAGCGGGATTTCAGAAAGTGATATCGTACATAGCACAGCAAATAGATAACTCTGTGCTGATAGGGCTTTAGTTCAGGTGAAGTTTAACACATGATGGATTTCGGTACAGAAGTATGACGAGTTATGTTCTCTGCTCTCCTTGATATGTGGAAATGGAAAGTTTGGAAATTTCTTGAATTTAAAAAAAGTGACACAGATGGGTGCAGTCAGTATAAGTCTGAATAGACATAATCAATAGTCATTGACCTTAACCTTCGATTGGATAGCTCATCTGTTTTCTAATAGGTGTTTTTAGAAGAGAGAATACACTTTTTTGTGCCTGCTTTCACAGCACCTGCGTCATGTAGAGAAGAATGCATTTCTCTGCAACGTTATTGCTTTATTTTTAGTATATCTGTCTCATTTGAAAGATCCGCTTAGTGAGAGGCTTTATACACATTATTAAATACTGTGCAGTTTTAGAACACTCGAAAAAAAGCATCTCAAGGATCAACAAACATCTGTAACTGCACAATTTGATGCCTGTGCACTTTTTCAAGCCATAGCAAATTTTAAAGCTGGTTGTATTGAGGGTAAGCATTTTACTATGTATTTCTATTTTATGCAACTTAATCTGCTTTATAAATGCAAATACCTCGCATTGGCACCATGCAAAGCTTACAAAGTGACTGGAAAGAATTGCTCGAGGTAAAGAAGACAGGAAAAGTGGAACAGAGAGCACATAATAACTTTTATTTAATGTAAATGTCACAAAGATGATTTTTCTTTTCAATTACTTGATGCAGCCTATATAATGCATTGTTTTCATCACATTTCCTTTATTATCGGGTATGTGTTGTGGTCAGTAACATTTGATTAGTCATGTAAAGACAATCCTTATTTGTGTAGCATGTCAAACTGTATCAGACTGATGAGCACCTTGTCCCGATTTCCACCAACAAAATATGAATATTATTAAAATGGGTATTAGCAGTGCACACTTGGCAAAATATTTGCTGTATTCTTTCTAGAGTTTTTCTGTGTGAGAATATTTTTTTCTGGTTTGACACAAGCAGGAAAATGAAATTCAGTGCTGTGATGTTTCTATTACCTGATGCAAAACAACAGCGACCTACAAATCCCGTCCCAACCAAACATGGTTTCTGTTAGGAATCCTTCATGGTGTCCATCATTTTACTAGAAAAATTGGCATTTTTTTTACAGGATCTATAAAGGCTTCTAATTGAATCTCCTACAAAACGACCTAGCCAAAGCTTTCCACTTTTAATGGTCGACATGGCACATATTTTTTAAGTAGTTTACACCAGTTTTTTAGGTAAACCAACTTCTAGTAATTTGCCAGTTTTTGCACTTGCAAGTTGTTCACATTTTCGACTTTTGCCCCATGATCAACATTGCCATGGTGAACCAAGTTAGAGCATAGTCAACAACTTTAAAGAGTTATTCCCAAAAAACTTGTTAGCCTATATCCTGTAGAACTTGCTCAATCTCAGCTCCATTTATTGACATTTTAGGATCTCCAGAAATAGCTACGCTTTGTACTCAGCAGACCATGAAAGAAGTGGAGGTTGAGCATGTGCACCTCCATTTAGAATGAGTCTGTCTAGCCCTAATCTCAGAAATGCTGGGGGTCGCAATTTTTGGAATTCAGCCAATAATAGTCTATGGATAAAGGATAAACTTTTGCTTGGTGAATAACTACAGATGAGCCGATTGATTTCACAGTACTCTGGTCCTATATCCAAGTCAGTACCTGGCGGCTAGACAAGAAGTCATCTAATCTTTTTCTTTGTGGTGTCCCCGGCATGGCATTGGATTTGTCAGGACTGGCGGGACTTCAAATGTGCGTCACATCGCACCAGCACTTGGCTGATCAAAAAGAGAGAGGAGATTTTCTGTCCTACTTAACTGCCAGGTAATACTGACTTGGACACTGTGTCAGAGTCTTGTGAAACAATCTGTTCATTTCTAGGAAAAAGTGTCATGCACGTTTTGGTGCAATTTACTTCAACAATTTTCTTTTTAAACTGGATTATTAAACCCCAGTCTTGATGAATCCTCTATGACTCTAACTGAATTGTAAAGCATCTACTACATGGAAGTGTCTTCCCTTAGCCTTAGGCCTGTTTCACACATCCGTTTTTCTGCTCAGTCGAAATCTGCCAAAATGGTGGAAAACATATCCGTAGGCAGATTGAAAAAAACGGGTGGCAGCGGACCGTTGTTTTGACGGATCCGGGTAAGGTAGAATTTTAAAGGAACCGTGTCTGGGAGAGAGAGAGAATTTTTTTTTCAGCCACCAGAACCGGGTTTAGGGTTAAATTTCTGCCAAAGGTAATTCTTCTGGGCATGCGCTGTGAAAAATGCGGATCCGGCCAGGCAAAAAGTTACATGGTCCGTTCAGTCATGTCAGCGGACGCCAAAATTTTGGCAGATCCGTAAAAAAACGGATCCAACAGATGACCATCCGTCAAGATCCGCCGATAATGCAAGTCGATGGGAAAAAAAACGGATCCGCCAAGAAAAATGGCGGATCCATTTTCTTTGCAACACGGCGGATTTTGACTGATGGAGGCAAACGGATCTGTGAAAGAGGCCTTAGGTAGCAATGTACATCACTAATCCTTCACAGTAGACTTGTTATTGTTGCTGCCTAGCAAACAAATTAACCTTAGAGAAAATCCTTATTTGTGACGGTTTTGCTTCCGACATTTTTGATTCATTTGTCTCTTCTGATGTACACAGGCAAACAGCTGTAACCTTCTCCTTGACATTCTTCTCTGTGCCTTGCAGTGCACTGACAGGCTTTCACAGTGGGCAATGTGATTCCTTTTCAATATAAATCATATGTAAAAAAAATGAAACCTCTGGGGTAACTGAATGGCATAGGTTTGGAAATGTACGACACAGTGATGAAAATGTGCTAAATTTACTTTTTTTTTATATGACCATACCTTTTGTGCTCTATGCAATGTTTCATAAAATAAATTGAGTAAATTCTCGGAATGTTTCACTCTTTGTGTTTCTAATCGATCATCGTTGCAGGGTTTGCCTGTTAAACTCTTGGGGGTGTTCTTCACTCTGCATTAAATCACTCTAAGGTTTGGCAAATCGTAAATCGGTTTTCCTCGAACCACATTAATTTAACTAAGGAGAAATAGTTTACTGAATATCTTGGCAGTGCTCCTAATGCGTTGCAGACGGACATCGGGGTTTATGGGTTTTTTAGAAAGAAGCCTGCATTTTTAGTTTAAGTTCTATTTAATATTTTAATTGCTACTACGTAACTTTTATGCCTGTAATTTCAAGAACATCGCATGTAATGGTGCCCTGGACACTTGTAAAAGATGAACCATTTTCCCTGCACTGCACTTCAAACTGATACGCAATAGATAATTTATTGCATTAAATGAACCACCAATTGATACTCTAATAATCAGCATTTGCTTTATGTTTTTTCAGCTCAGCCTCGAAACATGTAGGAAAAGAACTTGGTAACACAGAAGAAAACAAGAAGCTTGAAGAAAATAATCATAAATCAGAAGCATAAGAATAATATAAATAACACAATACTCAAGGTAGATTTCACCAAGTCAGCTTCTTCCAAAGCTGTTTCCTTTTACAAGGACATGTTCCACGAATCTGAGATGACTGTAATCCAAATACATAATGACTACTCCCTTTTTTTTTCAAAGCACAGCTTAGACTTTGCATAACAGAATGATTTCTGTATGATTTGCAAATTCTCATATTGCACCTGGTTTATACCAATAGTAAAGAATTCACGAGTCTGACAATCAATTTATCAACAGACAGTGCCTCATGAATATTTGACGTGAAAAGTCTGTGATGTCACTGATGTATGGTACATTGAGGCATTATCTTCTATCGGCTCTGCTGGAAAAATGTCAACTGAAGCAGCACTATCAAATTGCACATTAAAGTATGTTTGTTCAGAAAGTTGCGACTGTCATAAATTACGTCTACTTTGGGAAACGGTCTTCATTACGGTAGCTGCCTTTTTACAGGTATATTAAATAATCGGCAAATGGCTTTGTCCATATTAGGGCATGTTCACACGTGGTGTTTTTGATGAGTTTTTTTATGCACCTGTTCAGCTGCGTTTTATAATACGAGCAAAGTCTATGACATTTCAGAAATCTCATGCACACCTTGGTTTTCTCATCCTCAGTAGTTTGTGCTTTGCTTGGTTTTTGCAGAATAGAGCATGTCACTTCTTTCAGCGGTGAAAAAAATCCAAGTATCAGGTTTTGATTCATTTTTTATGCCAAAACATTAAGAAGTAGCATGAAAAAACGCAAGAAAAACGAAGCAAAACCTTTCTTTCTGCAGCTTCTTTACAGCCAAGAGAGGAGGTTTTGCTGCAGAAAAAAACGCACCAAAAACCCCACGTGTGAACATAGCCTTAGAGAAACTCATTGTTTGCCATGCTGTGTTGGATGGCACTGCACGCTCCTTCACAAAGCGACCTTCATATTAATTGTTTGTCTAGTTAAATCTCCTTGATCACAGTAATCTGATGCTAGTCGTCTGTAAAAGCAGGGACCATGTAAAACAAATATAATAGGAAAATAAACAGCCCCCAACCTCTTCTGAAACAGTGATCACCCACTAAAACTACATGCATCAATTTTATGTGTAAAGTATTGAATTTTTTCTTATGTTAGCTGTTCAGATTTAGTGTTAGGGACTCGCAAAATCTGGGGATCCTTGACGCTTGGATTGCGAGCTTATCTGTCTTGGCCAAAATAGTAACTAATACCCCATATCTTTTTGCACTTATCATTTTTGCAGGATGCACCTAGGCCTCTTTTATGTTGGCTTGGTTTTTTCTGTGTGATGCATGTATATAGTGCAGAACAGCCCTCCTGCTAATACTATGGGCGTGGTCTATAGGCTGTTCAGACACTTTGCACCGTACTGTGTGACTGATGTCCTATGCAAGCCTTATCTGTGTGCATTTTTCCCACTAGGCAGCCAGCTCCTCTTTTGTTGGGATACTGGCTGTCTTCATCAGTGGGTTGCACCTGTGCTGCCCTAAGCTTTTATCAATGGAGGTCTGCTGCATCCTGGTAGTGCATCAGTCAGGGTCTGGTGAGTCTACCTTTCATATGCAAGTTTTTTTTAAAGCAGAAGTGCTCCATGGTGAAAAAGAACGTACATCAAGAAAAAAAGAAATCTACGCAGATCGGGATGTGCTAGATTTAGGCATGTGATTAGTTCAGGTTCTCCAGCTGCTGCTCCACCTGTGAGCCATGAGAGGGACATGAAATTAGGATGCCTCATGGGTGCTGCTGATGTACTGGATGACCATTCAAGTAGAAGGTTCAAAATGCGCTTAATACAGTGCAGTTCATTTCAGAATCCCTTTGATTCCTTGCTCAGGCACACACATGTATGTTGGGAATCAAAACGATTCTGAAACGCAATGAAGTGTATGAATGAAGTCAATTTTGTACCTTACACAAAGTGTCCGATGCTTCCAATTTTCCATTTCCCTATTCTATAAAAATTAAATAATAACATATTCCGCAGCGCTTTACACATTATCATCGCTGTCTCCATTGGGGCTCACAATCAAAATTCCCTATCAGTATGTCTTTGGAATGTGGGAGGAAACCGGAGTGCCCGGAGGAAACCCACGCAAACACGGGGAGAACATACAAACTCCTTGCAGATGTTGTCCTATGTGGGATTTGAACCCAGGACCCACTGAGCCACCGTGCCACCCATAATTACCCCAAGTCCAAAAAATATGTGAATAGTGACACCAGTGTAATATTTCTTCAACCCCTTTCGCCTGGAGGTAGTGAACCAGCTAGTGGAGCTTATTCAGCTTATATTCTTGAATTATCGATGCTCTACATATATACACATGGAATCCATCAAAATAAACCGTATGCGGCACTCACCATAGTATGTTTTCAGAAAGTTCTTTATTGCATGTGGTTATTACAGAACTTTCATCTCACGTAGACCCGTTGAAGCGTGGAAACGCAAAATAATCATCATCCTTTTCACTCTCCGCATACCTCTGCACTTGGCCATCTGACCACATGCAATGACCACATGCAATAAAGGGCTTTCTGAAAACATGCTATGGTGAGTGCTGCATACTTTTTCTTATTTTGAAAATAATTACTCCCCAGCTTTAATTTCTTTTTTTTTTTTTGCCTTGTCTAATGAATGTATATACTTGGAAGATTATCATCTCTGTTCGGATGCTGCATCTGAAACTAGAGGCAGAAGATACACTAAATGATAAAATACGCTTCCTGTGGGAGCAGCATCATACTTTGGACAATGCATACAATCTTCTTTATAACAGAATGGTTTCCTGCTTTTCCCCATTTTTCCTTTTAATAAAAATATTTTTAAAAATCTATCTGTGCAAAAATAACGGGGGCTTCAAATATTTTTTGAATAAGGGAAGCCGTAATCTTTATGTAGATAAATAGGACATTCCATGTAGAGATGACACATGCCTGCTTTTTATTATCCTTACACTGATGTAAGCCAGGACGGTTTAACAACTCAATTTTTTTTGTAGCTTTGTCTGTCTAACTATGGCGATGCTAATCTAATTTTGCTTTTTTTCCATTGTGTTTGTAGGGAAACCATGATGAGCAGGTTGAAGCATGAATGTGGATTGTACTCAATGGAATATATACAATGGAACTGCAAATGTTCATGGTCAAAGTATTAAACATTTGTACCAAGTTGTCCCAGAATTATGAGGAAAATTATTTCTGAAAAGGATCAAGAAAAACTGTTCCAACAGCCATGATGATAGCTTACCATGTTGTGTTCTGTTATTTTTTTATGTAAATGTCTGCACTGAAAATTTGTTTTGTTTGCCTTTTATGTAAATTTTTTTACGTAGCTATTTTTATACACTGTAAGGCTTTGTTCCGAGAGTTGCTGTCAATCAGATGTATAGTGTAATGTTATTATTTTTTATGACACTGTTTGACGCACAGGTACATTTCGAATCCTGAATGCCATCGGTAAAATAAAGTCCTAAATTGAGGTTCCACATGACTCGCTGGAAAGTTGTATTTTTGCCTCGAGCCTAACCGGTTGAGCAGTTATTGAGTAATCAGTATGCTCGAACCTAGACGAATGATTCCGAGAACTTTTTGCCCAGGCTGTAAGGACGCGCAAAGCAGTTGTCGCCACACTTGACTAATTTTACCGACTGCATTACAGACTCTTTCATATTGTTAATTTAAAAATAACTGGAATCTTTATTTTGGTTATTCACTGCCTTATGAACCGCATTCTTCTGGAAAGGAGTCATGTACCGCCATAGCTGTGCATTGGAAAACTGTGTTTTATTCACATGATTGAAGAAGACTAATTATTGAAGGACCTACCTAACTTATAATTAATGCTTTGTCTCACGCTTTTTCTTTTTGTCATTATAATTACATTTTTAATTGCTTTTTTTCTTTTTTGCCATCACCAACAGTTGTAATATTTGCAGGGTAAATTGAGTGATTGCCATTGTCTCGTAGTCTGGCTTAAGCTTTAAACTTCACTCTTTATTTCTGTATCACGTGGTCTGTACAGCTCCAGCAGTGCTGCTTTTTGCACATTCCTCATAATTATCTTTTGTCGTATGAACATTTGGTCTGTGGTGAAGGAGGCGCAGTTATTAAAAAAAAAAAAATTATTAGCCATATCTCAAATGATGACACGTGTACTACAAAAGTAGCAAAGATTTACACATCTCTGGTAAAAAAAAAAAAAAAAATGTTCCTACTTGTTTGACAAATTAGAATTGCTGCTGTAAAGGCAATAGCGTTAAGGAGCTTGCAAACGTATGACTGTTTATTAGATGTTCACACATGGAGCAAAGCCGACTCAGGCACTCCACTTCTGTTAAGTGCGAGGATCTAATAAGGTTAGGCCTTATCTCCATACGACGAGAAGCAGTTGTGTGCTTCCTCCTTAAAATAAGCATGCTCCATCTGTATAGTGAGCGTAAATGACAGCCGCGACCACTTACAGCTTTTAATGCTCGGTTCTTTAACCACCGCAATTCTTCAGCAGCCTGCTTCGCAGTGCGTTGCAGGAGTAAATGGGTTAATCTGCTTTATCGTTTTGTTTTATCGAACACTAAAGGTTATGAACGCACCTACAAACAGTCTTGTGTTAACCGGTACATAATTTATCATTCAATATAGAAATCAATAAAATGTCTGAGTTTTTTGTTTTTTTTGTTACATTTTAAATTTGTAACTTTATAAAAAAGAAAAAAAAAATGTGGTCTCTTCAATGCGTGTAAACTTGGTATTGTAAATGGACAGCAACGAATGCATTGAATATCACGAGATGTATTTGAACCTCTGTAAACCGGACTTATGTTTCCAGAGATTGTACATATAAAAGTGTATTTACTACAAGCTTGTGTGTGCAAGGGTCAGTTGGTTTATTGTCACGGATTACATGGATTGTTAAAATATCAGTTATTTCTTTTGTAATTGTGTTTTTATTTCAACATTCAAACTTTTTTTTATTACTCTTTGGGTTTTTTTATTTTATACAATGAAATTGAAAAAAAAAAACGGCACCCAGGATAGCGGTATTTTTGTGTGGATTTTCACAGATTTCTTGGCTAAAGTAGAAGATATCTAAGACATTTAGTATAATTTTAAATTATTATAATGTATATTCTCAACTACAGTATGTGTACAATCGTAAGTCTGAGTGTGTAAATTAGAAAAATACTATGCATACTTTTTGACTAATACAGTGGAGATAAGACAAAATGGTCCCAGTAACAATGATTTATTTCCCAAGTTAAACAAATATGTAAGTGTAATTCATTTTTCAGGGTAACATTTGTATTAAAAAAATTAAAAAAAAAAGAAGCTTGCAGTCATAAATATATAAAATTATTGAAAACTCAGTTATCTTTTTTGAGCCTTATGAGTGCACATAGTCCCATGAAATCCATTTCATATTGTAATCAAATTTATTACCCCTTCCCATCAATGAAGATAATATATGATGGAATCCTGAATTTGATACTTATAAAGGCAGAATCATGTCCATACTTAACCCATTTACCTCCAAGCTTGTTTTCACCTTCATGACCATACCAATCTTTACAGTTCTGTGTCACATTATGTGGTAATAACTCTGGAACGCTTCAACAGATCCCAGTGTCTCAGATGTTGTTTTCTCTTGACATATTGTACTTCATGACAGTGGTAAAAACTTTTTGATGTGACTTGCGCTTATTTGTGAAAAATGGAAATTTGACGATGCTTTTAAACTAGGGAGTTATGTCACACAGTATGCAGTGGTGTGAAAAAGTGTTAAGACTTTGGCGTGGTCTAATCAAAGTCTTGATCTTCATACAATTCACATTCTGTAGCATGACCTTCAAAAGGCGGTTCACGCTTGGAAACCCTCTAATGTGGCTGAATTACAACAATGCTGCAAAGATAAGTGGGCCAAAATTCTGTTTGGTGTTCTGAAACATTTAAGTGTGACAATGTCACATAGAAAGGCTAGTTTCACATTAGCGTTTACGGCCGCAGCTAAGCCCCGCCCCCTGCCGCACCTCCGCCGGTAGCTCCGCCTACTGACGCATGACACTGCATGCGTCATGCATCCCCTATCTTTATCACTAAGGACGCAGGCCGTGCGCAGTATGCATTTGGCGGCGCCTGTGTCCTTTTGACGGTGCGCCAACCAGCGCCAAGCACAACCTGTTGCAATTTGGTTGCGCTCGGCGCACCGTCAAAAGGACGCAGGCGCCACCAAACGCATACTGCGCACGGCCTGCATCCTCAGTGATAAAGATAGGGGACGCATGCAGCGTCATGCGCCCAGAGGCAGAGCTACTGGAGGAGGCGTGGCAGGGGGCGGGACTTAACGGCGGCCGTGCGCAGGCTGACGCTGCGGCCCTAAATGCAAATGTGAAACCGGCCTAACTGACCAGTGCGACATGACCCAACGATTGGTGGGTCACCAAACGGCAAAACAAAAATGCAAGGTAACACCAGGGAAAAATTTAACCGGTAAGCCCTGCGATAGGGAATGGGGAAATTGACACTTGTCTTCATCTGAGGATGTGCACTGCTCTTACTACCATCTCTATACGGGTGTTTTCAACCCATTGGCAAGCAAGATACTTAAACCCTCACTTGCCCTGCTCCTACCCCTAAGTAGGGAATTGGCAAGTGAAAACACTGGTCCCACCGCTGCACTAAGACAACATAAGGTAAGACAAATATCACAGGAAATTGGAAACACAAAAACAACACTTAGCCTTCTCTGCTGCCATGCACTGCGCAGCAGAGTAAGGCACCAGATAACATCATTCAGCTGATGAGCCACTGCACCAGCAACCTCCTATCTTCATCCCGGTTGGTATCCTAAAGGACCTGTATCACCAACCGTCAGCTGATTCATCAGGTGACCTTTTAAAGGATGGTGGAAGTGGTCACAACCCTGCATCAGAAAACTCAGCAGCAATGTAATTACACCAGCCGCCACCGGGGGGGGAAAACTGACATTAACCCCCGATGGCCTGAAAGGAAAAAAGTTTTAATAAGAAAAGCCAAATCTGCCACAGATCCAAAAATGTATTGTGACAGACAAACATGCAAAAGAATAGGAAATCAGGATGGGAGCAGGCACTTTTTCAAACCACTGTACATAACATTTCTTACATGTCTACATCAGCACGATTTTTGACATTTCTTTTAAGTGACTAAGAGCCCTACATGACAAAATACCCAAAGGTAACACCATTCTAAAAACTGCACCCCTTAAGGTGCTCAAAACCACATTCAATAAGTTTATTAACCATTCAGGTACTTAACAAGAATTAATGAAATTTGAAGGGAAGAAATGAACATTTTAATTTTTCTTCTGACCCAGATTTTTTTTATATTTTCACAAGATAACAGGTGAAATTGGACTCCTAAATTTGTTGTGCAATTTCTCCTGAGTACGTAAATACCCCATATTTGGGGGAAAACTACTGTTTAGATGCGCGGCAGAGCACTGTTTGATTTTTTTGAACGCAAAATTGGCTGAAACCAAGAGCGGACGCCATGTTAGTTTGCAGAGCACTTGATGTAGCTGAACAGTTTAAACCCCCCAAAAATAACCCCATTTTTTAAAACTAGACCCCTCAAGGACTATCTAGATGTGTGGTGAGCACCTTGAACCCTCAGGTGCTTCACAGACGTTTATAACAGAGCCATGAAAATAAATCACATTTAAAAAAAAGTTTTTAGTCCCATATTTTTTATTTTTACAATGGTAACGGGAAAATGGGTGCCAAAATTTGTTGATCAATTTCTCCTGAGCACGTGGATACTCAATACGTAGGGGAAAACTACTGTTTGGGCTCGCGGAAAGGAAGGAGCACTTTCACTTTTTGAGCCCAAAATTGGCTGGAACGAATAGTGGATCACATGTCAAGTTTGGAGAACCATTAATGTGCCTAAACAGTGGAAACCCCCCACAAGTAATCCTATTTTGGAACTAGACCCATCAAGGAATGTATTGAGATGTGTGGTGAGCACCTTGAACTCTCAGGTGCTTCATAAAAGGTTAGTACATAAAACCGTGAAACTAAAAAAATAACATTTTTCCCACAAAAATGTTCTGTTAGCCTCAATTCTTTTATTTTCACAAGGGTAACAGGAGAAAATAGAACCCAAAATTTGTTGTGCAATTTTTCCAGAGCACTCATGACACCCCATATGTGGGGATAAACTACCATTTGGGTGCACTGCAGGGCTCGAAGGAGTGACATTTTGGCACAAAGACTGATGGAATGGTCTGCGGGTGTCATCGCATTTGGAGAGACCCTCAAGTGCCTAAATAGTGGAAATCCCCCAGAAGTATCCCCATTTTGGAAACTAGACCCTCAAGGAATTTGTCTAGATGTGTGGTGAGCACCTTGAACGCACAGGTGCCTAACAGAATTTTACGTTGATCTGTGAAAATGAAAAAAATATTTTTACCACACATGTTTTAGCCCCAATTTTTCTCATTTTCACAAGAACAGCCTGACAAAATAGAGCCCCAAATTTGTTGTGCAATTTCTCCTGAGTTCACCGATATCCCAGATGTGGTCAAAAACTACTTTCAAGGCACAGTGCAAAAGTCAGAAGGAAAGAAGCGTCATGTTGGAGTTCAGATTTTGTTCATCTGGTTTGAGATGCCATGTCACATTCAGAGAGCCCCAGAGGTGCCAGAACAGCAGAAACCCCCCATAAGTGATCTCATTTTACAAACTACACCTCAATTAATTTAGGAGTGCAGTGATCATATTGACAACACGTGTGCCTCACAAAATTTTATACCATTGGGTGGTGAAGAAACAATTTTACCACTAAAATGTTTTAGCTCCAAGTTCTTCATTTTTCTAAGGGTTAGTAGGAAAAAATGGATCCGAGTTTGTTGTAACAATTTCTCCTAAGTGAGCCAATACCTCGCTACAGAAATACACAAATATATGCACTCTAAATGTGGTTTAGGCAAACGGGCTCATAAGGGAGGCAGGTATTAGGGAGCGCAAAATTAGCTGAATTTCTTTTGGGGGGAGAAGCTATTTTGCAACAGATCATGGATCTGAGTGGGGACTTGCTTTTTTTGTGAACTGATTTGAAGATTTTGTTGGGAACATTTTACATAACATTTGGGATCACATTTATCCTGCGCTCTATGCTGAGCACTTACATCAGAGTTTCCTTCTAAATATCCTAGTGATGTGATTCAGATGAAACCCCAAGGGATTCATTTACTATAATGGAGCAGCAGAATTACTCTACTCTGGCCTCTGTTCAGCAATGTCCTTCTTTTCAGAAGTTGAAACTGTTGCAGACCACGCTTTTACGCACGCCTAAAAAAGACACCACCGGATCATAGGCCAGACAGTGCCTCCTGCCTCATAGGTAATTTCCGGCAGAGGTTCCATCTAAATCACATATTTCAGAGATTTACACGGTAGAGCATAGAATAAATGTGAGCCAAGCTTTACTGTGATCTTTCGGAGGCAGAAAGAACAAATCAGTAGGTGAATTGGTTTTATTTATTTTTTACACCTTTCTCATGCTGTATAAATAATTTGATGACTATTCTTCAGGTCGGTGCGATTACAGTGATACCAGATTTATATTTTCTTTTATGTTTGGCTGCTGTCTCACCGTTTTCAGACACATTACTTTTTTTATCGCTCTCTATTCCAATTTTTGGGAGGCAGAATGAACAGAAACTAGCAATTCAGGAATTTTTGGGGGGTTTATGCAGTTCTTCATGAAGTAAAATTGTTAAGGCAGCTTTTTCTTTTGGTCAGTACTATTACAGCGATACAACATTTTATATCATTTTTTAATCTTTTAGCACTTTTGCACAGTAAAAACTTTTATAGAAAAAGAATAATTTTTGCATCGCTTTGTTCTGAGAGCTCTAACTTTTTATTTTTTTGCTGATTAAACCATATGGTGGCATGTTTTTTGCAAGCCAAAATTATGTTTTCAGAGATACCATTGTTATTTACATTTGTCTTTTTGAATGCACTTTATTCCACTTTTAGTTTGGCAGTATTATGATAAAGCATCATTTTTTGCCTCATTGTCTTGTTGAAAAGTGGACTTCTATCCCAGTCTCAAATTACTGAAAGGCTGAAACAGATTTTGCTCAAGAATATCCCTGTATTTCGTGCCATCCCTCTTCCAATCAAATCGGACCATTTTTCCGATCCCTGCTGCTGAAAAACATCCCCACATGATGATGTTGCCATCAACATGTTTCACTGTCGGGATGGTGTTTTTGGGGAGATGAGCTGTGTTGGTTTGGAGCCAGACATAGAATTTACTTTAGTAGCCAAAAAGTTAAATTTTGGTCTCATCTGACCACAGCATCTTCCTCCATACATTTAGGGAGTCTCTCACAAGTCTTTTGGCAAACTCAAAATGTACAATTTACAATTTTTGTAAGTAAAGACTTTTTTCTCCCCACTTTTTCATGAAGGACACCTCTACAGAGTGTATGGCTTATTGTGGTTGTATGGACAGATACTCCTGTCTCTGCTTGAGAATTCTGGAGCTTATTCAGTATTATGTATAGGAAAAAAGCTAAGGGAGGTGAATATGTTCGCAAGCTACTGTATCATAATCTATAAAAAATAAGAGACCTTGCATTTTTTACTCTAGCCACTGAGACTTTTTTAGACTTATATTTTCTATTGCTTCAGGAAACAACACCTGTACGTTACGCAATGAACAGACTCTGATCTCTTTAGTATTGAAGCATTGAATGAGCATGTGTGAAGGTTATTGTGAAGGGAGGGTGTAATGCCTCAGCTGTGACATCACTTATTGTGACTAGTGGATTCTGTGTTATCTTCTGTGAATATAGGTGTCGCCTACTTGAAAATCTTCTTGAAAGGACAGAAGGAAGACTCTAAAAACAGCCCCAGTGGCTAGTGTCAAAATGGCAAGATTACTTTTTATTTTTTTATAAAGATTGTGATATGTAAAAAGCACATTAACCAAAAATACACATAACACAGAACCTGATTTAAACAATAGGTAATTTTCTAACGAGGTCTTCCCATTATTGTGTGGGTTACTTGATCAGTAGAGTGATTTTTTTTTGTCTCCAGGCCCCTGAAATGTATATTTGATACTAGGCAAAATTCAAGCTGCAGTAAATATGGGCTTCTATTCTATAGATGAAGGCCCAATGCACAAGTGAAGAAATTGCTTTCCCTGTCACTGTACTTTTCTGTTATTGGGAAACAATTCTTCTAAAAGAAGTGTCTAAAGGAACATTAATTAAAATTACTTCATTTAAAAATTAGTTGTTTTCACTGCTTTTCAATTTTTTGCAAGTCGTGCATGAACCTCAAAATTCTGGTTTTAAGAAATCTTGCAATGAACACGAGTTAATCTCCTGATGATTGAGTTCCATCTTCTGGTGGTCAGTGGAAGCCCTGTTCTCTCTTCCCTAAGGGTGTATGCACACGCTGCGGATTCTGCTGCGGATCCGCAGTGGATTTTGCCCTGCGGATCCGCAGCAGTTTCTGCTGCATTGTACAGTACCTTTATACTCTATGGAAAACATTCCAGTTAAGTGGAAACATTCCTAATAGAGTATTTTAACGCTTTCTAAATGTAAAATATTGTATACATGACGGTGTACTTTTACATATCGATTTTAGATTACTCATGTATTCAATGTAGTACATAAGTTCCTACCTAATCATATCTACTTCACATTAGTACAGTAAATGACATATTGTAGAAATACAGATCACTTCCTTCATCTCGGAGCAGAATGGAATTTGAGATCACTGCTACGTCTAAATGTCCCCGGGACATAATTATAGATTAATATAAACTTTTTCTTAGTTCTTTTTCCATTATCCACTCTACTGTATATTATAAGATGAAAAATTACCTTTAAGCTGCTACATTCAATACCAGCATTAGTATTTATAAAACTAAGCAAGGTCAGACATAGTGTAGACAGAAGAAAGAAAGTGTATCCTTTACAGTTTTAACCACTATGTCTGTAAATTCTGGGTTTACAATCTCACAGACATTTTTTCCACAGCAGAACTACTTTAATGACAATATCCTTTCCTTTGTTTCTCGAGATCTAATTGAACCAGCTCCAAGAATCATGAAAATGATTTGATGCTAGAAATTTATCTGACTCCTAGTGTTGGATCAGGTAAGATCCACTCGTCAAAATTAAAGGGGCTATATGGGATTATGAAAATGCCGCACACAGGCAGCAGTACAAGTTAAAGGAATTGTACCACAAAAGTACCCTATATACTCGAGTATAAGCCGAGTTTTTCAGCACATTTTTTATGCTGAAAAAGCCCCCTCAGCTTATAATTGAGTCAGGGTCTAACATGATGGAGAGGGAGCGGCTGTGACTAACTCCTGTACCTGCTGATAAAGCAAAATTAAAATTCACTGCGCTCACAGTGAATATTCATTTCTCTTTAATAGCAGTCACAGTAGTCGCAGCCGACGGCTTCCTGCAGCAGCTGGGTGATTACGCATGCCTGCTACTTAAGGGAATGAATATTTACTTCTTTCCACTCCCATGGGCATGGAGTGTAGTGAATATTCATCCCCTTTAGTAGCAGGCACTTGTGATTGCCTGGCCGCTTCAGCTGCTGGCATTGAAACAAGATGCTGAGAGCGAGCGCAGGACATTAGATAGGTTGGTTTATTTTTTAAATGTTTTTTCTGATGGGGGCCATGCAAACCAGCATAGGGATGAGGGCAACATGCATACCAGGATAGGGACGAGGGGTGCATGCAAAATGCAAACCAGGATAGGGATGAGGGAGCCATGGATACCAGGACGGGGATGAGGGGGCTATGCATACCAGTATAGGGATGAGGAGGCTATGCAAACCAGGATAGGGATGAGGGTGCCATGCATCCTATAAATGTGCCAATGCTAAGTACTGTCTTATAGACTGTCCGATTATACAGAGATACTCCAATTCATGGTCAGCATATACAGTGGGGAAAATAAATATTTGATACACTGCTGATTTAACACATTTTCCCACCTACAAAGACGGAAAGGTCTGTAATTTTTATCGTAGGTACACTTCAACTGTCAGAGACCGATTCTTTATAATAAAATCAATAAAACTATGATTTTTACATAATTGCATCAATTGTGTGAAATAAGTATTTTATCACCTACCAATCAGCAAGCATTCTGGTTCTCACAACCCTCCTACTCTGCACTCATTACCTGTATTAATTGCACCTGTTTGAACTCATTGCCTGTATAAAAGACACCTGTCCACATACTCAATCAATCACTTCAACCTTCCCACCATGGCCAACACCAAAGAGCTGTTTAAGGACACCAGTGACAAAATTGTGGACCTACTCAAGGCTGAGATGGGCTACAGGACAATAGGAAAGCAGCTTGGTGAGAAGGCATCAACTGTTGGCATAATTTTTAGAAAATGGAAGAAACACAAGATGACTGTCACATCTTTTTCTTTCTGTGGCTCAATGCAAGATCTCGCTTCATGGAAAAGAAAGGCAGGAATCAGCCAAGAACTATACAGGATGACATGATCAATGACCTGAAGGGAGCTGGAAGCACTGTTTCAAATATTACAGTTAGTTACACACTATGCCATCATGTATTAAAATCCTGCAAGGCACGCAAAGTCACCAAGCTCAATGGCTATCTAAATGAACCAGAGGAGGTATGGGAGAAATTCATGTGGTCTGATGAGACCAAAATAGAAATTTTTGGTATCAAATCCACTCACTATCTTTGGAGGAAGAAGAAACATGAGTGCCATCTGAAGAACACTGTCCCAACCATGAAGTATGGTGGGAGAAACATCATACTTTGGGTATGCCTTTTCTGCAAAGCAGACAGGACTACTGCACCGTATTGAAGGGAGGATAGATGGGGCCATGTATCATGACATTTTGGCCAACAATCTCCTTACTTCAGTAAAAGCATTGAAATTGGGTCGTGGTTGTGTCTTCCAGCATGACGATGACCCAGAACACACAGCCAGGGTAACTAAGGTGTGGCTCTATAAGAAACATTTCAAGGTCCTGGGGTGGCCTAGCCAATCTCCAGATATGAAGCCAGTAGAAAATCTTTGAGGGAGCTGAAACTCAATGTTGCCCAGTAACAGAACCCAAACCTGAAAGATCTAGAAAAGATCTGTATAGAGGAGTGGGCCAAAATCCCTAATGCAGTGTGCAAACTTGATCAAGAACTGCAGGAAACGTCTTACCTCTGTAATTGCAAACAAAGGTTTCCGTACCAAATATTAAGATCTTTTTTTCTCTTGCATCAAATACTTATTTCATGCAATATAATGCAAGTTAGTTATGTAAAAAATAATACAATGTGATTTCTGGATTTTTTAAAAGATTCTGTCTTTCACAGTTGAAGTGTACCTACGATAAAAATTACAGACCACTCCATTCTTTGTAGGTGAAAATACTTGAAAAATTGTCAGAGTATCAAATACTTAATTTCCCCACTGTACCTCAGCTACTGGCCACGGGAGGAAGCATAGATCACTTATGATAAGACAGTATACAGATGACACTGATAGTGGTTGCAGCTGCTTCTTTGTTAGATAAGACATTTCCCTGCCTAAAGCCCCTGTCACACATAGCGATCTTGCTAGCGAGATTGCTGCTGAGTCACAAGTTTTGTGACGCAACAGCGATCTCACCAGCGAGATCGCTGTGTGTGACACATCTAGCGACCGGCCCCCCTGCCGGGTATCGCTGATCGTCCTGGAATGGCCAGGACATTTTTTTGATCGCTGGTCTCCCGCTGGCCAGCATGCATCCCGGCGTGTGACAGGCGGGAGACCAGCGATCAGCGAGCTGCCGCTGGTAACTAAGGTAAACATCAGGTTTCTAAGCGGCGCGCAGTGCTTAGAAACCCGATGTGTACCTTAGGTACCAGCGCGCTGGTGCAGGGAGCTGGCAACCAAGGTACACATCGGGTTTCTAAGTGCCGCGCGCAGCGTAGAAACCCGATGTGTACCTTGGTTACCAGCTCCCTGCACCAGCGTGCTGGTAACTAAGGTACACAGTGGGTAACTAAGCGACGTGCGTCGCTTGTTACCCATGTGTCACTGGTGCTGATCGCTGGTGAAATTGCCTGTTTGGCAGCTCACCAGCGATCATGTAGCGACACACCAGCGATCCTGACAAGGTAATATCGTTGTCGGGATCGCTGGTGCGTCGCTATGTGTGACGGGGCCCTTAGGTAACACATTTCCTTGCCTGTTTTATTGCATATGCAACTGTTTCTGCTGAATCTCTAGTCCTCTGAGCTCATCATAAACCAGTCAGTGATATAAGAGCTCCAGTGTCCACTGACTTTATTTATGGTTTTATGGCTCAGAGGGCCACAGATGTGGCAAAAACACTTGCTTCTGTCGGTGTGATCTCTTAAAATGAGATCTAAATGATTGTCTTTACCTAACCAAATAAATATGAGTTAGGTTCATATATATTTGGACAGAGACAACATTTTTCTAATTTTGGTTCTAGACATTACCACAATGAATTTTAAACAAAACAATTCAGATGCAGTTGAAGTTCAGACTTTCAGCTCTCATTTGAGGGTATCCACATTAAAATTGAATGAAGGGTTTAGGAGTTTCAACTCCTTAACATGTGCCACCCTGTTTTTAAAGGGACCAAAAGTAATTGGACAATTGACTCCAAGGCTATTTCATGGACAGGTGTGGGCAATCCCTTCGTTATGTCATTCTCAATTTAGCAGATAAAAGGCCTGGAGTTGATTTGAGGTGTGGTGCTTGCATTTGGAAGGTTTTGCTGTGAAGGAAACATGGGGTCAAGGGAGCTCTCCATGCAGGTGAAACAAGCCATCCTTAAGCTGCAAAAACAGAAAAAACCCATCCGAGAAATTGCTACAACATTAGGAGTGGCAAAATCTACAGTTTGGTACATCCTGAGAAAAAAAGAAAGCACTGGTGAACTCATCAATGCAAAAAGACCTGGGTGCCCACGGAAGACAACAGTGGTGGATGATCGCAGAATAGTCTCCATGGTGAAGAGAAACCCCTTCATAACAGCCAACGAAGTGAACAACACTCTCCAGGAGGTAGGTGTATCAATATCCAAATCTACCATAAACAGAAGACTGCATGAACGTAAATACAGAGGGCTCACTGCACGGTGCAAGCCACTCATAAGCATCAAGTATAAAGAGGCTAGACTGAACTTTGCTAAAAAACATCTAAAAAAGCCAGCACAGTTCTGGAAGAACATTCTTTGGACAGATGAAACCAAGATCAACCTCTACCAAAATGATGGAAAGAGAAAAGTATGGCGAAGGCGTGGTACAGCTCATGATCCAAAGCATACCACATCATCTGTAAAAGACGGCGGAGGCAGTGTGATGGCTTGGGCATGCATGGCTGCCAGTGGCACTGGGTCACTAGTGTTTATTGATGATGTGACACAGGACAAAAGCAGCTGAATGAATTCTGAGGTGTTCAGAGCCATACTATGTGCTCAGATCCAGCCAAATGCAGCCAAACTGATTGGTCGTCGTTTCATACTAGAGATGGACAATGACCCAAAACATAAAGCCAAAGCAACCCAGGAGTTTATTAAAGCAAAGAAGTGGAATATTCTTGAATGCCAAGTCAGTCACCTGATCTCAACCCAATTGAGCATGCATTTCACTTGTTAAAAACTAAATTCAGACAGAAAGGCCCACAAACAAACAGAAACTGAAAACCACCGCAGTGAAGGCCTGGCAGAGCATCAAAAAGTAGGAAACACAGCGTTTGGTGATGTCCATGAGTTCAAGACTTCAGGCAGTCATTGCCAACAAAGGGTTTTCAACCAAGTACTAGAAATGAACATTTGATTTACAATTCTTTAATCTGTCCAATTACTTTTGGTCCCTTTAAAAACAGGGTGGCACATGTTAAGGAGCTGAAACTCCTAAACCCTTCATCCAATTTTTATGTGGATACCCTCAAATGAAAGCTGAAAGTCTGAACTTTAACTGCATCTGAATTGTTTTGTTTAAAATTCATTGTGGTAATGTCTAGAACCAAAATGAGAAAAATGTTGTCTCTGTCCAAATATATATGGACCTAACTGTATATAATGTCAGAGCTTGGCTTCATTTCAGTGTTTTTCATTGTATATTAATCAGGACTTTGAACAGTTTTTTTTTGTTTTAAATAAAGGCCTAATGAGCCATCAAGACTTATATTACATAAGGATCCACATAGTGGGTGGAGTTAAATGGGTTACAAAAGATGAGATAGATTAAAAGGAACTATACCAATAAATTAGAATGCAGTAATTGAGGCATGTGAGGTCTGCCGATATTCTTCCACAAGATCATAAACCGCACATTAATGGTATAGGGGCATTAGATAAAACTTTTTTCATTTTTTTTAATTTATTCAGATCAGTTTTACTAATAAAGATTTAATATTGGTTTCAAGGGGGTGGTGAGGGTGCTCATGTGTTTGTGGTAGTCCTATGAGATACAGAAATAAAGTAAGTATTCAACACAATCACAGAAAGGGGTGTATTTATTTATTTTTCGCACTTATATAGCGCCATTAAATCCACAGCGCATTACAGATATTATCGGGTTCACTGTAGAGTCAGCCAATCTAAGGTACCTCAATCTCAAAAGAGATAAGGATCAATTCTTTAGGTTGACTAGATGGGGGTCTTGATGTCCTCCGGATGAGACACCTCTTGTTATTATGTATGTACACACTTTCACAGAATATTAGCTGTCTTACATTGTTTGACTTACAATAATCTAAAGGTCTATTATATTGGTTGTTTTAGATTATTTATGAACATAGAACATAAAAAATAAAAGACACAAAATAATTTCTTAATATTCTCCTCTAATTTAATTATATCATATTGCAACTAAAGCCTAAGGGTATATATTTCTTGTTTCAGGAGCCTCAATAATTCTGAAGAATATTATTTAATGGTTATTATCGAGTGTATCGTTCCTTTAAACACAGCTGGACCTTACATATTGCCTATAAGTAATTATTACTATCATTCACAAATCTGTGTGTTAGGCTGGTTTCACATTAGCGCATTTTCAGCGCGCGCACGGCCGGGGGTAGCTCCGCCCCCGAGCCGGCTCTCTGCCCGGCGTGCCCGCCCCTTGCTTGTAGCGCCGCCTACTAGCGGACAGCGGCGCCTGCGATCGGCGCACCCTATCTTTAGCATAGGGTGCGCAGATCGTGCGCAGGTCGTGCGCTAGTTGCGCTTTGACCTGCGCTGCGCACTTTTGACGGTGCGCCGTGCGCGCCAAAATCAAACTTTTCGGATTTTGGCGCGCACGGCGCACCGTCAAAAGTGCGCAGCGCAGGTCAAAGAGCAACTAGCGCACGGCCTGCGCACGATCTGCGCACCCTATGCTAAAGATAGGGTGCGCCGATCGCAGGCGCCGCTGTCCGCTAGTAGGCGGCGCTACAAGCAAGGGGCGGGCACGCCGGGCAGAGAGCCGGCTCTGGGGCGGAGCTACCCCCGGCCGTGCGCGCGCTGAAAATGCGCTAATGTGAAACCAGCCTAAGTTATCAGACCCGGAGAAACTTGAGATAAAGTAGGAATCACTGGGCAGGAATTTTTCTAAACTTTCTAAAAATAATCCCAGTTTAAGAACACGTCAGTCAAGGAGACAACAGTCTGGGACATAATACATATACAACTTGGTAATGATTATGCCCTGTCAAGTTATAGTCTATGAATGACAGAAAAAGGATTTCCAGCTGCAACAAGCAGCTTTAGTAGACTGTCAGTCTTGGGAAAACAAGAAACACAAGTCATTGGGGTTCCATTAGTGGGACCCACACTGATCTATCAGTTATCACCTATCCAGCGGAGAAGTGATTACCTGCTTAGGTTGAAATACATTTTTAAAGCAAACGTTTAACCTTTATACCATTATACCTTTTTATATTGAATATAAATGCACATGCTGTTTTAAAAAATATTGTATTATTTGTGTAATACTGATCCTGAGTTTCATGCTAAATTATAATCCAGAACTACTGTAAATTCATAATTCTGCAGTTTTATTATATCTGAAATTTTAACTGGATCAATACCGCCAAGCTTACAGAGTGATCTGCATTCTGGCAAAGCCTCATCTGTTCACCAGACACCCTAGTGCAACATAACATCGAAAAAACAAGCATTATAGGTAAACAGCTAAGGCAATGTATGTATTTCTTGGTACAAACACCTAACATAGCCCAAGCTTTCTACAGTATTTACCTGACAAGTGTAATTTTTTTCCTCTTTTGGGGTGCGTTGATATACCCTTTTGTCACGCAAAGTGTGGGAAGACTAAATGCAACACAAGGGGAAGAAGGAAAGGAAGCTTGAATGCTAGGGAAAGGGGGAGTGGAGACCCCTAGGCAGATCTAATAGCACCCTGCCTTCCCTATCATCCCTATATTGGATCCACACCAATCGCTGAGCATGAACCTAAGCCCTGTATATCCCTGAATAGGGAAGGGAGTATGAGCACTGGTCAGTCACCACTGTACACTAAAGAGAAGGAGTGAGACAAACAAGGGGAAGCCACTTAGCTTGAGCAGACTCAGAGAGTAAACTCCAAATGTCCTGCATCAGAGAGGAAATAAGCCAACTGCTATAGCTTCTAGCATTCACAAGGGAACATGTGAATATCACCGGTGCCTCCCTGAAGTAGACTGAGAGTCAATAAACAACCAGGCCCAGGTGTGTCAATTAGATCCGGAGGGAGGTTGCAACTAGGTCCAAAAGTCAGAAGGATTAAGAAGGTATCTGCAATGCCAAATGCAGAGACCTTCTGCATCCAGATGCAGAGCGACTGTCTGTAGCATCTGACACCCCCCCGTGACACCTTTGTGGCAGTAAATAATGCTCCTGGCCTATACATCAAACACATAGAAAGCCATAGTTTAATATGAACAGAACCATAATTGTCTAATAATAAACTTGTTTAATGAGTAGCAGCAGAAGTGTGAATCATCATGTCCATATGTCACAAGGACAGTGATCATCCAGATAGGGCAAAGATTAATAACAAGATTTAGCCCTATATACTATGTACAGTGCACAGTAATGTCCAAAGCTCAACATATTCGTTAGTAGCTAATATTAATCTGGTTGGGTTGATGGTTTTGTGGTAAGAATCATTATTAGTATTTTTAGAAACAACATACAGTGGGTATGGAAAGTATTCAGACCCCTTTAGATTTTCACTCTTTGTTTCATTGCAGTCATTTGGTAAATACAAAAAAGTTCATTTTTCTCGTTAATGTACACTCTGCACCCCATCTTTACTGAAAAAAAACAAATGTAGAAATGTTTGCAAATTTATTAAAAAAGAAAAACTGAAATATCACATGGTCATAAGTATTCAGAACCTTTGCTCCGTATTGAGTAGAAGCACCCTTTTCAGATAGTACAGTCATGAGTCTTCTTGGGAATGATGTTTTTCACACTTGGATTTGGGGATCCTCTGCCATAGTTCCTTGCAGATCCTCTCCAGTTTCATCAGGTTGGATGCTGAACGTCGGTAGACAGCCAATTTCAGGTCTCTCCAGAGATGCTCAATTGGGTTTAGGTCAGGGCTCTGGCTGGGCCAGTCAAGAATGGTCACAGAGTTATTCTGAAGCCACTCCTTTGTTATTTTAGCTGTGTGCTTAGGGTCATTGTCTTGTTGGAAGGTGAACCTTTGGCTAAATCTGAGGTCCAAAGCTCTCTGGAAGAGGTTTTTATCCAGGATATCTCTGTACTTGGCCGCATGCATGTTTCCTTCGACTGCAACCAGTTGTCCTGTCCCTGCAGCTGAAAAACACCCCCATAGCATAATGCTGCAACCACCATGTTTCACTTTTGGGAGTGTATTGGGCAGGTGATGAGCAGTGCTTGGTTTTCTTCACATATACTGCTTAGAGTTATCAACAAAAAGTTCTGTCTTTGTCTCATTATACCAGAGAATCTTATTTCTCATAGTCTGGGAGTGCTTCATGTGTTTTTTAGCAAACTCTATGCAGGCTTTCATATGTCTTGCACTGAATAGATGCTTCCATCAGGACACTCTGCCATAAAGGTCCGACTGGTGGAGGGCTGCAGTGATAGTTGACTTTGTGAAACTTTCTTCCATCTCCCTACTGCATCTGCAGAGCTCAGTCACAGTGATCTTGGGGTTCTTCTTTACCTCTCTCACGATTGCACAGTTTGGCCGGACAGCCAGGTCTAGGAAGACCTTTAGTGTTCCCAAACTTCTTCCATTTAAGGATTAGGCCTGTTTCACACTTCAGTTTTTTGTGTCAGTTAAAATCCGCTAAAAGGCGGAAATCAGATCGGTTCCTAACTGATGTGAACGGATGCCACCGGATCCGTTTTTTTGACGGATCCGCCGAATGAAGAATTTTAAAGGAACCGCTGCCCAGGAAGGGGAGAGAGAGAGAGAGTTTTTTTCTCTGTCCGCCAGAAATGATTTCAGGGTTAAATTTCCTCCTGACTTCATTCCTCCGGGCATGCGCTCTATAAAAATGCGGATCCTGCAGTAGAAAAAACGTTACATGGTCCGTCCAGGCATCTCGGCGGACGAAAAAAAATTGACGGATCCGCAAAAAAACGGATCCAACGGATGGCCATCCGTCAAGTGTGAAACAGGCCTTATGGAGGCCACTGTGCTCTTAGGAACCTTGAATACTGCAGAAATTATTTTGTAACCTTGGCCACATCTGTACCTTGCCATAATTCTGTCTCTAAGCTCCTTGGCCAGTTCATTTGACCTCATGATTGTCATTTGGTCTGACACGCACTCTGATCTCTGAGGTCTTATATAGACAGGTGTGAGCCTTTACAAATCAAGTCCTATCAGTTTAATTAAACATAGCTGGACTCCAATGAAAGAGTAGAACCATCACAAGGAGGATAACAAGGAAATGGACAGCATGTGACCTAAATATGAGTGTCTGAGCAAAGGGTCTGAATACGTATGACCATAAGATATTTCAGTTTTTCTTTTTTAATAAATTTGCAAAAATTTCTACATTTCTGTTTTTTTTCAGTCAAGATGGGGTGCAGAGTGTACATTAAAGAGAAAGAAACTTTTTTGAATTTACCAAGTGGCTGCAACGAAACGAAGAGTGATAAATTTAAAGGGGTCTGAATACTTTCCATACCCATTATACAACAAACCTTTTTATTTCATTGTTAATTCTTGCATGTCTTAGATTTCTTGTAGAAAAAAAATCAATCCATGTAGAAAAATGGAAATAAATGCCAAGGTCTTGACATTCCCCTGGTATATTTGCATTTAAAGGGAACCGGTCATGTTAAAAAATGGTATTAACCAGCATATATAGGGTTAATCTGCACATTAATAGCATTCTAATGCTCACATTAATGGCATTCTAATGCCATGAGACAGCAACACTGAAAGTCCAGCTGCCGCGAGGAAATGAACTTTATTCCTCCCGGAAGCATGCAACTTTCAGTCATAGAGACACGACTTCAGTCACCGTTCAGTACATAGTGAGTATTGACTCTACCCAGGCCCCGGCACTGACTTAAAGCGATCTCAGCAATGAAGCAGTACAGAACTGGCTGTCAGTCAGTGCCGGGGAATGGATAACTAAATGGTGACTGAAGCCGCACCTCTATCACTGACAGCCAGGGGATGCTGGGTGGAATAAAGTACATTTCCTCCAAACTGCCAGGCTTTCATTGTGGCATCCATAGGGCTTTGGAGCACTGTAAACATGGCGATTGACCCCCATATCTGCAGGTTAATAGAATTTTGGGATGACAGATTCCCATTAAAGTGTGTATTGAAAATGCAAAGATTGGATGGTTCTTATGCTAAAAATGATCTGAAACTTTCATGAATGCTAAGGCTATGTGCCCACCTTAGTGTTTTTAAATGCTCAGGAAACTGATCCCTTCCCAGAAAACGTGCGTCTTTTTTCCGCGCATTTCTTGCGTGGTTTTTACACAAAAGACGCGTGTTTTTGATGAGCGTTTTCTGGGAACATTGGGGAAGGCTAAAAACGCTCAGCAATGCGGAAATTAATGAGCATGCTGCGCTTTTAGCTGCTAAGCGATTCCTGAGCGTTTAAAAATGCATGCATTGGCACAAAAAGCCAAAAATGCATGCAAATTAATTTGAAGCTTCTTTTAAGCGTTTCTGCAGCATCTGAGCCGGCACAAACGCTGCGGAAATGCTTAAAAAAACACAACGTTGTTTCCAGTTGACATCCCACTAACAGGCAATGGGTCTAATGTTACTGAGCCAAAGTTACAATGTGTATTCCTGAAAAAAAATTAAGGTTATAAAAATAACATATTTAGGTTTATCTCCAAACCTCATCTAAGATTGATATCACACATTATGATGCTTATTGTACAAATTAGAGTTACGCTTCATATTTGTGCACTGTAAGTAAAAGAATGTTAAAAATGGTGCCAGACACCCAGCATGCTAATAACAACTGTTATTACATTTTTACCAAAGATTTTTAAATATTAGATGAAAATAAGCCTTGGCTGTTATTAAAAGCTGAACAAATAAATGTAATTTCAAGTGTATAATAGTAAAATAAATGCAAAACTTGAATTACAAATGTAAATAGGAATCCTTATATTTTAATAAGGGGTTTAATAAATAATACAAATGGAATGTAGACAAATACATCAGTGATAAAAGTCATGTAGAATCGAGGAGCCAGTTGGTAATAGAGCCAGGTGGTTATATGTGGCAGGCGGAAACATTTTTATAGAAGACAGATATATGCCTACTCATTGTAATTAAAATTACGGCTAAGGCTAGCTTCACACTAGCGTTTTGGGCTGCAGCGCACGGCCGCTGCTAAGCCCCGCCCCCTGCCCTCCCCCTCCGGTCATCTCCGCCTAGTATCGCACACTGCTGCATGTGATCTGCACACCCTATCTTTAGCATAGGGTACGCAGACCGTGCGCTAGTAGAATTTTGCGTGCGCTGCGCCCTTTTGACGGTGCGCCGGTGTGCGCTGAACGCACCATGTTGCATTTTGGTGTGCTCGGAGCACCGGAGCAAAATGTATCAACTTTTCAGAATAAGCTGTCATGTGTCACATGAGGAAGTACATGTTTTCTTGCCATTAAATTAACATATCCTGCATTTTTACCAGTTTTGCACTTTGCAGGCTCCATTTCTTAATTTGCAATTGACTAAAGGTCCCGTTACATTTAGCGATGCACCAGCGATCCCAACAATGATACGACCTGGTCAGGATCGCTGATGCATCGCTAAATGGTCGCTAGTGAGCTGCCAAACAGGCAGATCTCACCAGCGACGCAGCGATGCTCGGCAGTCGTTACTTACCTGTCAGACGGCAGCGATGATGACATCTTCCGCCTGCGTCCATGCATCACTTGTCGGTGCCAGCAGGACTCCAGGGAGAAGAAAGCGGCCCAGGACGTTCTCGCGCGATCAGCGATATCCAGTGGGGGGGGCCGGTCGGAGGTAAGTGTCACATGTAGCGAGATCGCTAGCGAGATTGCTGTTGCGTCACAAAATCGGTGATGCTTTAGCTATGTCGCTAGCGATATTGCTATGTGTAAAAGGCCCTTTAGAGCTGGGGGGCGGACTAGCTGCTAAATTGTTTATACAGTCCAGCACACAAAGAGGGAATCTGCACTTCACTCCTTAGCACACAGAGACTAGCAGCAGTGGAATGGAGGTAGGAGTAATGGTTTAAGTTCTATGTTTTATTGCAATCTTATTATCCAGGTTAGAGCTATTTGTAACTTTAGTGCTATCGGTATTGTGTTTGAAAATGGATGAAATTAAAGAACATGAATCAATTCTGAACTTAATCAATGACAGGGACAAAGTATTTTTTTAATGCAAAGTTATACTTTTTCTTTTAAATCCATGTTTTGGACTATGATGGCAATATATACATAATTTTAAAGAAGGTCAATCTTGCTATTTTTACGCTTCCAACTCGAAAGGACTGTGTCATCAGCAAATGACCTAATATTATAATCAAATTTCATATTTTAACCCCTTTCCTACAATGGACATAATATTCCGTCCATGTGACCTGGAACCTAAGTCCCAAGGACGGAATATTACGTCTATTGCGATCAGCTGCGCTCCCCCCGTGAGGCACTGCCTGCAGCAGTGCCTGTGACAGATCGCTGATCTGTCACAGTGATCTGTGATGTGACAGATCAGCGATCTGTCACAGGACAGTGATGTCCCCCATGGGACATTATAATAAAGTAAAAAAAAAAAAAGTGTAAAAATAATTAAAAAAAAAATATTCCCTAATAAATTCATTTTTTGAAAATAAAAAAACAAAAAAACAATAAAAGTACACATATTTGGTATCGCCGCGTCCGTAATGACCCGCCCTATAAAACTGTCCCATTAGTTAACCCCTTTAGTGAACCCCTTAAAAAATAAAAATAAAAAACGAAGCAAAAAAATAATGATTTATTATCATACCACAGAGCAAAAAGTGCAATAACGCACGATCAAAAAGACGCATATAAATATCCATGGTACCGCTGAAAACGTCATCTTGTCCCACAAAAAACTAGCCACCACACAGCGCCATCAGTGAAAAAATATAAAAGTTATAGCTCGCAGAATAAAGTGATGCAAAAATAATTATTTTTTATATAAAATTGTTTTCATTGCATAAAACCGCCAAAGCATAAAAAAAGACATAAATGAGGTATCGCTGTAACCGTACTGACCCGATGAATAAAACGCTTTATCAATGTTACCACTCGCGGAACGGTGTAAACGCACCCCCCAAAAGAAATTCATGAAACGCTGGTTTGTGTTCATTCTGCGTCCCAAAAATCAGAATAAAAAGCGATCAAAAAATGGAATGTGCCCGAAAATGGTAACAATAAAAACATCAACTCTTCCCGCAAAAAATAAGACCTCACATGACTCAGTGGGTCAAAATATGGAAAAATTATAGCTCTCAAAATGTAGTGATGCATAAACTATTTTTACAATAAAAAGCGTCTTTTAGCGTATGACAGCTGCCAAAAATAAAAACCCGCCATAAATAGTAAATCAAACTCCCTTTATCACCCTTAATTAGGGAAAAATAATAAAATATTTTTTTTTTTATTTATTTCCATTTTCCCATTAGGGCTAGGGCTAGGGTTAGGGCTAGGGTTGGAGTTAGAATTGGGGGATTTCCACTGTTTTGGCACATCAGGGGCTTTCCAAACGTGACATGGCATCCGATCTCAATTCCAGCCAAGAAAGTTAAATGGCGCTGCTTCCCTTCCGAGCTCTGCCATGTGCCCAAATAGTGGTTTACTCCCATATATGGGGTATCAGCGTACTCAGGACAAATTGCACAATAACTTTTGGGGTCCTGTTGCTCTTGGGAAAATAAAAATTGGGGGTGAAAAGATCATTTTTATGGAAAAAATATGATTTTTTTAATTGTACGGCTGTACGTTATAAACTTCTGTGAAGCCCTTGGGGGTTCAAAGTGCTCACCACATATCTAGATAAGTTCCTTGGGGGGTCTAGTTCCCAAAATGGGGTCACTTGTGGGGGGTTTCCACTGTTTAGGCACATCAGGGGCTCTCCAAACGTGGCATGGTGTCCAATCTGAATTCCAGCCAATTTTGCATTGAAAAAGTCAAACGGCGCTCCTTCCCTTCTGAGCTCTGCCATGCGCCCAAACAGTGGTTCCCCCCACATATCAGGTATCGGCGTACTCAGGACAAATTGTACAATAACTTTTCCAGTCCAATTTCTCCTGATACCCTTGGTAAAATAAAAAAATTGGACCTGAAGTAATTTTTTTTGTGAAAAAAAGTTAAATGTTCATTTTTTGCAAACATTCAAAAAATTCCTGTGAAGCACCTGAAGGGTTAATAAACTTCTTGAATGTGGTTTTGAGCACCTTGATGGATGCAGATTTTAGAATGGTGTCACTTTTGGGTATTTTCTATCATATAGACCCCTCAAAGTGACTTTAAATGTGATGTGGTCCGTAAAAATAAAATGGTGTTGTAAAAATGAGAAATCGCTGGTAAACTTTTAACCCTTATAACTTCCTAACAAAAAAAATTTTGGTTCCCAAATTGTGCTGATGTAAAGTAAACATGTGGGTAATGTTATTTATTAAGTTTTTTGAGTGCCATATCTCTGTGAGTTAAGAGCATAAAAATTCAACTTTGGAAAATTGCGACATTTTCAAAATTTTCGCCAAATTTCCATTTTTTTCACAAATAAACGCAAGTTATATGAATGAAATTTTACCACTAACATGAAATACAATATGTCAAGAGAAAACAATGACAGAATCACCAGGATCCATGTAAGCGTTCCAGAGTTATTACCTCATAAAGGGACAGTGGTCAGAATTGTAAAAATTGGCCCGGGAGTTAACGTGCAAACCACCATTGGTAGTGAAGGGGTTAAATACAGTTTTTACATTTTTGGTAAAAAAAATTGTATTGTTCATATCACAATTTTTATTAAAAGGGTTGTCCACTACTAGGACAACCCCTTCTCAATCTGAATGTTTCTCCTTGTTGAAAAAAAACACCTATACTCACCTTGTGTGACAATGCCGTTCCAGTGGTGTCAGCACTTGTGTTCCTGGGGCTGGCATGAGGTTGATACGTCACGTGAGCCCTGTTCCCTAGAGGCACTGGCATCACTGTCGCTGCAATTGGATGTATAAATAATCAACAGGGAGTGATGGCAGTCGCTGGCCGCTCACTTCCTCTTGATTGCATATACGTCCGAAGGTGGGGAGAGGGATGCTAGCACTGATTGGGTGATAATTGTCAATGAATCATTTACAATGCTCTGCAGAAATTTTTGCCCACTTATCTTTGCAGAATTGTTGCAACTCAGCCATATTGGAGGTTTTCTGAGCATTTTTGAAGTCATGCACAGTATCTCAATCGGATTAAGGTCTGAGCTTTGACTAGGCTACTCCAAAGTCTTAATTTTCTTTTCCTTAAGCCACTCAGAGGTGGACTTGCTGGTGTGTTTTGGAATATTGTCCTGCTGCATAAGTCAAGTGCGCTTCTGCTTGAGGTCACAAACAGATGGCTGGACATTGTCTTTCAGGATTTTTTGGTAGACAGCCGAAATCAACCTTCCATTTGATACAGCAAGTCTTCCATGTCCTAAAGCAGCAAAACAGCCCCAGACCATCACACTACCACCACCATATTTTACTGTTGAAATAATGTTCCTTTTATGAAATGCTGTGTTACTTCTACGCCAGATGTAATGGGATATAAAAAGTTCAACTTTTGTCTCATCACTCCACAGAGTATTCTCCGAAAAGTCTTGGGGATCATCAAGATGTTTTCTGACAAAACTGAGACTAATCTTTATGTTCTTATTGCTCTTGCTATTGTTTTTTGTCTTGGAACACTGCTATGCAGGCCATTTCTGCCCAGTCACTTTCTTATGGTGGAGTCGTGAAGATTGACCTTAACTGAGGCAAGTGAGACCTGCAGTTCTTTGGATGTTAACAAACAAACAACAAAAGGAGCAAAAAATTCCAAATACAATATATCAAAAAATATTTTATTAATAATCAATGGTCATGCAAGATAAATAAATAACACAGATGACATGAAAAAGAGACAAAGTGGACAGTTCATAGACACAGGTATAAAACGAATGGTCCCACAAAAAGCGTAAAATGGAAAGGGAAGATACAAAGACTGGTAACGCATGGTCCTTAATGGATGCTAAGGGTAAGAACTTGATGCAGCTCTAATATTTTTGATTTACTTTGCTCCCTTAAAGTGATACACACCCTATTACGTTTATGAGGTGAATACATCCGTACCTCTTTGTAGGTTGTTGAGATATATGGATTGACACTGTCTTTCTATTGGGGAACAATTACTGCATTTGCATTAGCACTTTATTTTTGTCCTGATGCTATCTTTGTATCTTGATTGAAAACAGGTGTGACAGTAAACAGGCCTGGGTATGGCTAAAGGGGGCTTTACACATAGCGATATCGCTAAAGCGTCACCAATTTTGTGACGCAGCAGCGATACCGCTAGCAATAACGCTACATGTGACACTCACCTCCGACTGGCCTCCCCACTGGTTATCGGTGATCACGCGAGATCGGCCTAGTCGATTTCTCGTTGTCGACTTCCTGCTGGCATCGACGAGCAAGCCATGGACGCAGGAGGAAAACGTCACCCTCGCTGCGTGTGACGGTAAGTATAGACCGCCGACCGCTGTTGCATCGCTAGTGAGATCTGCCTGTGTGGCAGCTCACTAGTGACCATTTAGCGATGCACCAACGATCCTGACCGGATCATATCGTGGTCAGGATCGCTGGTGCATCGCTAAATGTAACGGGGCCTTAAGGAATTTGAACTCCGCTTCCCAAAGAGTTGATAAACCACAGTTAATTGATGTTTTATGGTGGGGGCAATCACTTTTTCACACAGGGCTCTGTAGGTTTGGATTTCATTTTCCGTTAATAATAGAGACCTCCATTTAAAAACTGCGTTTTGTGTTTACTTGTGTTATCTTTGTCTAATATTTAAATTTGTTTGGTGAACTGAAACATTTAAGAGTGACAATCATGCAAAAGAATAGGAAATCAGGAAGGGGCAAACATTTTTTCACACAACTGTACATTACCAGCAATAGACGACTTAGTCCCTATATTTTGTATGAATGCATCTAATGATTCGTTCATTGGTCATCGTGAAGGGAGGGGAGAAGGTGACGTTGTGAAATCACCTGCTGTGAATAGTGGATCCTGTAATATTAGCAATTTATAGAAGTATTACCTGTCATTGTAATTCTGTCTGTGATGGTAATGAGAGTGCTGCAGGGCTTATAAAGAAGAAAAAGTGTCTCTTAAATAGCCATAGGGGCCAGTATGAATATTGCACGATTTAGAACTTTTTAATACAAATTGTGATATTTAAAAATAGGACTACCGAAAATTATATTTAAAATAATAAATTTAACGCAACAATCTGAATGAAACATTTGGTTATTTTGTGAGCAGACATTTCCTCTAAGTTGTGTTACAGGAATACATTCAAGCACTATATTATTCATAAATTCAAGGATAGTTCACCGCATTCATGGATTGAATGACTGAATACCATAGGCTGTGCAACGAAGCCTGATCAGCACATGGTGCCCCATTATTGTGGAAGCTTCTACTATTCTGTAACAACTTTAACATCAGTATACATATTTTAAATGAAATGCATTGATTGTAGTTGGTTTATATTCTACTCACCGCATAATGTTTTAAAATAATACTTTGAAATGAACATCTCACATGAATTCATCTGAAAACATCACCAGCTTCCAATGCAAGTTTTTGCTTAATTGAGCCACAAAAGTACTTAAAGTTCAAATATCCTAGCCAAGTTCCTCTAGTAATTATTGCATGCAAATATGTTTACAGCATTCTCAAAACTCAAGTCTCCGGAAATACAGAGGGATGACTTCAGCTTTTTAGCAAACACTTAAGATCTGTAGTGCTCTTCTGTTCCTCCAAAATTGCTCCAAGGGGAAGAATATTGGTGCAGACCATTTTAAAGAAAGAAAAAGCAGAGCAGCGTAGGAAACTAAAGGTTGTGGTTGACTAGTAAGGTTAATAGCTTGCTGTAACATTTACAGTTTTCCAGTTCGGCGCGTTAGACATACTGCACAGTCTAAGTAACATGAGATTAGAACTGACTGCTTGGCAATCTAAATTTTTGCCACTTTTCACCTGGGTTCAGGAATGTAGAAGGACTCTGGCTCCCCCGGGTAGGGGCTGTGCATGAAGGTATAAAATGTTATTACCTTTCATTCCATCAGCAGTATTACTGAACTGAGACTTCTTATACTCTCAGTTTCATGGCAGTTTTCAGCCTTTGCAGGAATACAGTGACAGTTAAGCATAGCTTTCTAAATAGTGATTTTTCTTGTAAACACCTTTTGAGAAATACAAATGAAAGTTGGTACGTAGGGAATTGGCTCCATCCCTGTACCTTAAGCTAAACCTAATTGCTTAGACTTTGGTCATTTAAAGAGCACATATCGTGCAAAAATATATGAAAGTCCTGACTAAAGTAGACAAAGACATCACATTTTGTGCCAAAATTAGAGCTACACATCAAGAATCAGCAATCCATTCTTTGCTGGAATACTGAGTACATAAGGTTAACCATTAATCTTGGAGTATGCTATTTGCATTTTTGGTATGACAGCTTTGATAAATAAGGACTAATAATAATGATGTGCTTTATGACTATATTTACTGTAAATGTAGTGATCAATGAAAGTTTGGGTAATTTAAAGGAAATCTGTCAGCAGGTTTTTTCTATCTCATCTGAGGTCAGCATGATGTTAACAAAGAGACCCTGAATCCAATGATGTATCACTTAATTGACTGGGCGCAGCAGTTGAGATACAATCAGAGCTCTTAAATATAGAATAAAGCATAGCTGAGAAAGCTAACCCCACCCACATCAGACTCTCTTATGTAATTTGTATATTAACAGTCAGCTGCTTATCACAGAAGGAGGCGGAGTCGAACGAGTGTGCGCACACCAACTAGTCGCAGCAATGATAATGTCCTAGTGATAAAACCTTCAGTGTAGCCAAACAGCACACAGCCTGACATTGTTGAATTCAGTGTTTTAACCTCTACCTCATGCTGTCCTCAGCTAACAAAACAAACATCTGCTAATAGATTTCCTTTAAAACTAAATTCTAGTATGATTCAAACCAGCATGGTCATTTTTACAAGTGTCTTTATTTTTATTGTTACGTTATATCAGGGGTGGGGAACCTCAGGCCCCAGGGCCATTTACGGCCCTCGATGACCTTCTATCAGGCCCCCGAGCAGATTCTCCGGGACTGCATTCTTGGGCAGGGAGCTGTATTTTGATTGCCACAATCTCATTAATGTCTTCTTGCTCTGTTAGCACACACACAGTGTTCACTACTGAACATTGAAGGGCATGCAATGAAAGATTAAGTCATGAAACTAATGCCAGAGTCAGGATGTACTTTGAGGGAGGAGTTTGTACGGCCCTCGAAGGATGGTATAAATATCCAAATGGCCCTTGGCAGAAAAAAGATTCCTCACCCCTGCTTTATATAATGATTTCATAAATTTGGAACTGAATATAATAGTCAAGCTATCTCCCACAGATGAATGCATTTGTAACGCTATTTAAAAATGTCTACTTTATAGCTTCCAGTCCTTCAAATATTCAGGTTAGATGCAAATTTGTGATCACATTGCATCTAATATATGTTTTAATATACTTCATCTACAATAAATATCCGGAATGTGAAAGGAATTTCCCAGGTTCCTGCATAGAAATTATTGCAACTGACATTTCTAATTTCAATAAGATTAATGAGCATATAGGCTGCTATTTAGAGTCATCAAAGGCTATCAGTACAGAAGACCATGCACTTCAGGTGATGGGAGTGATACACTACAGCTATGTGCACACTTAATATGCAGACTGTTGTCTTATAGCCATGGCAAAAATGAACTAATTTTGGGCTAGAAGTAGTGTTGAGCATTCCGATACCGCAAGTATCGGGTATCGGCCGATACTTGCTGTATCGGAATTCCGATACCGACTTCCGATATTTTTTCAATATCGGAATTCGGCATCGGAATCGGAAGTTCAGTTGATTGACGGCCTGACGTCATCATGATGCGCGGTGTGTGCGCATCATGATGCGCCGTCATTTCGGGCCTTCCGGGGGTCTCTGCCGGCCTGCCGGGGGCTGTGCCGGCCTGCCGGGGGGCTGTGTGGACTGCCCGGGGTCTGTACCGGCCTGCCGGGGGGCTGTGCCGGCCTGCCGGTGGTCTGTGCACCCTGTGGGGGTCTGTACCGGCCTGCCGGGGGGCTGTGCCGGCCTGCCGGTGGTCTGTGCACCCTGTGGGGGTCTGTACCGGCCTGCCGGGGGGCTGTGCCGGCCTGCCGGGGGGCTGTGCTGATGTCCGGGGGTCTGTGCAAGCATCGTCCGATGGGACTACAAGTCCCATCGGGCGATGCCTGCTACCATGACAGTGATTGACACATTAGCCAATGATGGGACAGTAGTAGTCCCATCATCCGGCTAATGTGTTAAATGTTAAAAAAAAAAAAAAAAATACTACATGCATGCTACATACATACTACATGCTACATACATACTACATATATACTACATACATACTACATACATGCTACATACATACTACATGCATGCTACATACATACTACATGCTACATACATACTACATGCATGCTACATACATACTACATACATACTACATGCATGCTACATACATACTACATATATACTACATGCATGCTACATACATACTACATGCTACATACATACTACATATATACTACATACATACTACATACATGCTACATACATACTGCATGCTACATACATACTACATACATACTACATACATACTACATGCATGCTACATACATACTACATGCATGCTACATACATACTACATGCATGCTACATGCATGCTACATACATACTACATGCTACATACATACCACATACATACTACATACATACTACATACTACATATATACTACATGCATGCTACATACATACTACATACCACATACATACCACATACATACTACATACATACTACATACATACTACATGCTACATACATACTACATATATACTACATGCATGCTACATACATACTACATGCTACATACATACCACATACATAATACATACATACTACATACATACTACATGCTACATACATACTACATATATACTACATACATGCTACATACATACTACATGCTACATACATACCACATACATACTACATACATGCTACATATATACTACATGCTACATACATACCACATACATACTACATATATACTACATGCATGCTACATACATACTACATATATACTACATGCATGCTACATACATACTACATGCTACATGCATGCTACATACATACTACATACATACTACATGCTACATACATACCACATATATACTACATACATACAATACATTCATACAATACATACATAGACATACAGTACATATAACATAGAGTAACATACTTACCAATACTTGTCACATTGTTCCCCGAAGCCATTGTCTTTTCCGGAATAAATATTAACATAACAAACCACAAAAATACTCACCCACGATCCGAAGCAGTCCACGAGTGTGTCCCACGATGATCTTGGGTAGAGAACTGCAGCATCAGATGATGCTGCCGTTCTCTACGGGCTGCAGGAATCCAATGACGGAAGGTAGGTATCCTTCCGCACTGTATTCCTCCACCACTTAAAAAAAAAAAAGTCCCTAGTCTCACTTTATGCCATTGCTGTGTGGGAATTTCCCACACAGCAATGGCATAAAGTGAGACTAGGGACTTTTTTTTTTTTTAAGTGGCGGAGGAATACAGTGCGGAAGGATACCTACCTTCCGTCATTGGATTCCTGCAGCCCGTAGAGAACGGCAGCAACAGCTGATGCTGCAGTTCTCTACCCAAGATCGTCGTGGGACACACTCGTGGACTGCTTCGGATCGTGGGTGAGTATTTTTGTGGTTTGTTATGTTAATATTTATTCCGGAAAAGACAATGGCTTCGGGGAACAATGTGACAAGTATTGGTAAGTATGTTACTCTATGTTATATGTACTGTATGTCTATGTATGTATTGTATGAATGTATTGTATGTATGTAGTATATATGTGGTATGTATGTAGCATGTAGTATGTATGTAGTATGTATGTAGCATGCATGTAGCATGTAGTATGTATGTAGCATGCATGTAGTATATATGTAGTATGTATGTAGCATGCATGTAGTATATATGTAGCATGTATGTAGTATGTATGTGGTATGTATGTAGCATGTAGTATGTATGTAGCATGTATGTAGTATATATGTAGTATGTATGTAGCATGCAGTATGTATGTAGCATGTATGTAGTATGTATGTGGTATGTATGTAGCATGTAGTATGTATGTAGCATGTATGTAGTATATATGTAGTATGTATGTAGCATGTAGTATGTATGTAGTATGTATGTAGTATGTATGTGGTATGTATGTAGCATGTAGTATGTATGTAGCATGCATGTAGTATATATGTAGTATGTAGCATGTATGTAGTATGTATGTGGTATGTATGTAGCATGTAGTATGTATGTAGCATACATGTAGTATGTATGTAGTATGTATGTAGTATGTATGTAGCATGCAGTATGTATGTAGCATGTATGTAGTATGTATGTAGTATATATGTAGTATGTATGTAGCATGTAGTATGTATGTAGCATGCATGTAGTATATATGTAGTATGTATGTAGTATGTATGTAGTATGTATGTAGTATGTATGTAGTATGTATGTAGCATGCAGTATGTATGTAGCATGCATGTAGTATGTATGTAGTATGTATGTAGTATGTATGTAGCATGCAGTATGTATGTAGCATGTATGTAGTATATATGTAGTATGTATGTAGCATGCATGTAGTATGTATGTAGCATGTAGTATGTATGTAGCATGCATGTAGTATGCATGTAGCATGTATGTAGTATGTATGTAGCATGCATGTAGTATATATGTAGTATGTATGTAGCATGTAGTATGTATGTAGCATGCATGTAGTATGTATGTAGTATTTTTTTTTTTTTTTTTTTAACATTTAACACATTAGCCGGATGATGGGACTACTACTGTCCCATCATTGGCTAATGTGTCAATCACTGTCATGGTAGCAGGCATCGCCCGATGGGACTTGTAGTCCCATCGGACGATGCCTGCACAGACCCCCGGAGCCTGCACAGCCCCCCGGCAGGCCGGCACAGCCCCCCGGCAGGCCGGCACAGCCCCCCGGAGCCTGCACAGCCCCCCGGCAGGCCAGCACAGCCCCCCGGCAGGCCGGCACAGCCCCCCGGCAGGCCGGCACAGCCCCCCGGAGCCTGCACAGACCACCGGCAGGCCGGCACAGACCACCGGAGCCTGCACAGACCCCCTGGCAGGCCGGCACAGCCCCCCGAAAGGCCCGTACAGACCCCAGAGAGGCTGTACAAGGGCAGGAAAGGGTTTTTCTTATTCCGATACCGGAAGTCCCATAGACTTGAATGGGACTTCCGGTATCGGAATCGGCGATACCGATACTTTTTTTAAAGATCGGCCGATACCATCCGATACGATACTTTGAAGTATCGGACGGTATCGCTCAACTCTAGCTAGAAGTAAATATCTTTTTAGATCGACATTACCCTGGTCACTACATACCGAACCAAAAGAAAAAACCCGAATTTATGGTCAAAAATAAGAATTTTTAAAATAATAAAATATTAAAACATAAATGAGATTTAAAATACCTTTATTATATAATAGTGTTACATAAATAAAGAAAAGCAATGTGTGCTCTGATTGATTAAGATATATACCTATATAGGTTTAATAAACAAAATACACAACGGTCCACATGTATGAAAAAATGTAATTACACCTTCTTTATACTTGCCCTATGGAAAAGTGACATAAAATATAAAGAGCCAAACCTAATATATCTAGGCTCTAAAAGGTGTCAGTGTATGCAAGATAAACGTAAAGGAGTGCAATATAAACCAACAGCGGTGGAATATTTATCCAAATATATAAAGTGCAAAGTGCAGAGTGCAAAAAAAGCAATGGGGGTGAACAAGGACAAACGAGGGTGTATACCTTTAAGGACCGCTGGTAAATGAGCAACACAGGAGTCTCCGAAGTAGGCTACAGCTGCCTGTCATGCGAGTGGAGTTCTAAGGAACAGCAAGAAAGAGGAACTTAAGTGTAATTCATTACTACAAGTACTTCAGATTAGCGCTAGTAAGGAGATCTTCAGAAAAGGCACATTTGGAAGGGAGTGCTGGAAGGGTGTATTCCATCTGCCTGGGAGTTGGCTAAGCCCCTGACCTGGAGGACACAGCACAGAAGTGGGCACCTGTCTATGCCAGAAATGTGAGTAAAGCATTGGAACTGCATTCAGCTGTGTTATTGCCTTCTTCCTGCGCCAACCTACTCAGCACTGCTACATCTCTGTGCCTAACACTACACCATCTACCTCAACATCTACTACTGCTGCACTGGAACTACAGCTCTGCCTGTGGAGAGCTATTACATCTTTGCTGCACCACACCATCTGTCCCAGAGGATCTGCACTGCAGCGCTGGTCCCCTTCTGACCAGTTACCACAGGTGGTGTCACAAACTTATCCATACATAAACTATATCCATTTCCACCTATTTGCCACAGCGACACATCCCCTTTAAGACACCGGCCTGGTACCGAGTAAGTGAGAACCCCACTTTCCCTGGGGTGCTCCATATATATATAATTTTTTAAAAATGTAACTCTAATTTTTTTTAGCTTCCTTATAGGAATTGAACCTGCGCTTATCCGATTGCTTAAACTATAAGATGCAATACTACAGTACTGTATTATGTAGTGAAATTGCTTATCCCCTTTGCAGCCCAGCCCATAGCAATGAAGGTGGAATTTATCAGATCTCTGCAATGGTAACCTATTGATGCCCCACGATCACGGAGAGCAGATGGAAGACGGTTTGTGTGAGCACCAGCATGTGTGCTTTTTGGCCACATCACACAGTGGTTGCTGTGTGAAATGGAGGTCGCTTTTTAAAATCTCCTTACCCCCACTGTACTATAGAACACCAGTGATTGCCTGTCCGCAGTTTACAACATCATGTCAGCTCTATATCTGAAACTCAACCTTTCTAAAACTGAACTTCTTCTGCTCCCGCTGTCTACCTACCTCTCTAAAGCTGACATCTCCCTTTCCGTGTGTAGCACAACAATAACAGTTAAGCAGCAGGTGTGCTGTGTGGGTGTTATGTTTGACACCAATATTTCTTTCATCTCTTATATTCAATCTCTTGACAGCTCTGGTCGCTTGCACCTGAAGAACATCTCTGGAATCTGCCCCTTTCTCACCATGGAAACAACAAAAACCCTCATTGTTGCCTTGATCCACTCCTGCTTTGACCACTGTAATGCTCTATTAATTGGCATCCCCCTTACTCGACTTTCCCTTCTCGAGTCCATCCTCGAGGGGGCATTTATGCACATTTAATCAAAGTACATTTGATCAAAGTATGAGGCAGTTATAACATGGATGAATGTGACATGCATCTCTATTTTCCTCATACAGGTAACCAACTTACTCAATTCCTGCTCCGATTTCAACTCCTGTGTATATCCACTCCATTCTATGCCAGAAAGCAGTTAATCCTGAATGCTACATATGTCTTTTCAACTATGCAAGCTTATATCTGGTAACCAGCTTACTCAATTCCTGCTCTGATTTCAACTCCTGTGTATATCCATTCCATTCTATGCCAGCAAGCAGTTAATCCTGAATGCTACATATGTCTTTTCAACTATGCAAGCTTATAATTGGTAACCAGCTGACAGGGCAGGAGACAGGTAAGACATTTATATACATCTATTCCCTGTACATTTCGATTACAACAAATATATACCATATGCATTTGTGTAATTTATATCCTGGCTGCTGCATTCACACACATCCACTGCCCTGGCATTAACTCTCTACACTCCATCCATATTGGCCCCTCACTCCTTTCCTCTCCTATGTATAGCACTCACGCTCTTTTCACATTGCTAAATTGCACAGATCCATTCAGTGCCACCATTCAACATCAGAGATGCTTTCACAAATCACTTAACCATCTGCTCACTCTTTCTATCCTCCTCCTAGTCGCAGGAGACATTGCTCCCAACCCTGCTCCCCCATGTTACAGAAAGTCAAACCCCCCAACTGCTACACTCAGAAACCCCTCTAATCTTATTAATATTCCCTGCATGCCTTCTGTCTCTCTCAATTGTGCCCTTTGGAATTCTCGCTCAGTGTGTAACAAACTCTCCTTCATTCATGACTTCTTTCTTCTAATTCTCTTAACCTTCTGGCTCTTACCTGAAACCTGGATCCAGCAGTCAGACACTACCGCTGCTGCTCTTTCATATGGTGGACTACACTTCTCTCATACCCTAAGATCAGATAATAGAGCAGATGGAGGCGCTGGTCTGCTCCTATCACCAAAATGTACCTTTCAGGTTATCCCTCAAGTACCCTCACTTGTCTTCCCTTCTTTTGAGGTCCATGCCATCAGACTCTACACCTCCTTCTCCGTGCGAGTGGTGGTGGTATATCGTCCTCCTGGCCCCTCCCATCAGTTCCTGAATCATTTTGCCACTTGGCTTCCACATTTTCTCTCCTGTGACATCCCTACCCTCATCATGGGCAATTTTAACATCCCCATTGCTCTTCCCCTCTCCCCATCTGCTACTCACCTTTTATCTCTAACCTCCTCATTTGGCCTTTCGCAGCTTACTAATTCTCCAACGCATGAAGACGGAAACTCCCTCGACTTGGTCTTCTCTTGGCTTTGTGCAGTGGATGATTTTGCAAACTCCCCTCTCCCGCTCTCTGACCACAACCTTCTTTCATTCTCTATCAAGAACTGCCAGGCCGCTCAGGTCACCCCCACTGTCCATACTTATTGAATCATACAGGCCATTAACACCCAGAAACTTATGAAGAACTTGCAGTCTTCATTGGCCCCTATCTCCTCCCTCTCATGTCCTGATTCTGCATTGAAGCATTACAATGAAACACTTCAAAGTGCCCTGGATGAATTTGCACCTCCTATACAAAGAACATCACAACACAGACGGCGACAACCCTGGCTCACCCTGCAAACACGTTTCATGCAGCGGTGCTCCAGATGCGCCGAACATCTGTGGAGAAAATCCAATCTACATGAAGATTTCTTCCATTATAAGTTTATGCTTAGAACATACAACACTGCCCTTCACCTCTCAAAACAAACCTATTTCAACACCCTAATCACCTCACTGTCCAATAACCCTAAACGTCTCTTTGACATCTTTCATTCTCTACTCAACCCAAGAGCCCCAACCACAGAGCTTCAAGCTGATGATCTGGCCAATTACTTCAAAGAAAAAATTGACCAGATCCGACAGGAAATTATCTCCCAATCACCTCATACCATGCACTGTCTTCCCTCCCCCACTGCATCTAGCACACTCTCTGATTTTGAACCAGTCACAGAAGAAGAAGTAAGCAGGCTCCTTGCATCTTCTCGTCCAACCACTTGCACCAGTGACCCATTTCTGTCACATCTCCTCCAGTCCCTTTCCCATGCTGTCACCAATCACCTAACTAAAATATTTAACCTCTCTCTCTTCTGGTATCTTTCCTTCCTTATTTAAGCATGCCATCATAATAATAATCTTTATTTTTATATAGCGCTAACATATTCCGCAGCGCTTTACAATTTGCACATATTATCATCACTGTCCCCGATGGGGCTCACAATCTAAATTCCCTATCAGTATGTCTTTAGAATGTGGGAGGAAACCGGAGTACCCGGAGGAAACCCACGCAAACACGGGGAGAACATACAAACTCCTTGCAGATGTTGTCCTTGGTGGGATTCGAACCCAGGACCCCAGCGCTGCAAGGCTGCAGCGCTAACCACTGAGCCACCTTGCCGCCCATACATCCACTACTTAAAAAACCATCCCTCGACCAAAACTGTGCCGCTAACTATAGACCTGTCTTTAATCTTCCCTTCATCTCTAAACTCCTGGAACGCCTGGTCCACTCCCGTCTTATCCGCTATCTCTCTGATAACTCTCTTCTAGACCCTTTCCAATCGGTTTCCGCTCTTTACACTTTACTGAAACTGCCTTCACTAAAGTCTGTAATGATCTACTAACAGCTAAATCAAATGGTCATTACTCCATGCTAATTCTCTTGAATCTCTCTGCAGCATTCGCTGCTCCTCCTCACTATGCTCTGTTCCATTGGTCTCAAGGACACCGTTCTCTCTTGGTTCTCCTGATACCTCTCTGACCTTTACTGTATATTTTGCTGGTTCCTCCTCCTCTCATCTTCCCCTTACTGTTGGGGTTCCTCAAGGATCAGTCCTAGGTCCCCTCCTCTTCTCTTTGTACACTGCCCCTATTGGTCAAACAATCAGTAGATTTGGTTTCCAGTACCATCTCTATGCTGATGACACCCAATTATACGCTTCTTCTCCTGACATCACACCTGCCTTTCTAGAAAACACCAGCGATTGTCTAAACGCTGTGTCTAACATCATGTCCTCACTATATCTGAAACTGAACCTGTCAAAGACTGAACTCCTTGTGTTTCCTCCCGCTACTAATGTACCTATACCCGACATTGCTATTTCCTGCGTGGTTCCTCTATTACTCCCCAGCAACATGCTCGCTGTCTTGGGGTCATACTTGACTCCGAGCTTTCCTTTGCCCCCACATCTGATCACTGGCTCACTCTTGTTCTCTGCACCTCAAAAACATTTCTAGAATTCGACCTTTTCTTACTTTTGACTCCGCAAAAACTCTTACTGTTTCTCTTATTCATTCGACTATTGTAACTCTCTTCTAATCGGTCTCCCTCTTACCAAACTCTCCCCCATCCAATCTGTCTTGAATTCTGCAGCCAGGATCATATTCCTTGCCAATCATTACTACGATGCCTCTACCTTGTGCCAGTCATTACACTGGCTACCCATCCACTCCAGAATCCAGTACAAACTTATTACCCTCACCCACAAAGCTCTCCATGGCTCAGCACCACCCTACATCTCCTCCTTTGTTTCAGTATACCACCCTACCCGCGCCCTCCATTCTGCTGATGACCTGAGGTTAGTATTCTCAATAATCAGAACCTCCCACTCCTGTCTCCAAGACTATAAACGTGCTGCGCCAATTCTTTGGAATGCACTTCCCAGGTCAATACGATTAGTCCCCAATCCCTACAATTTTAAGCGTGCCCTGAAAATGCATTTATTCAGACTGACCTACCGCCTCAACACATTAACCTAATCTATCCCTGTGTGGCACAGTCAAAAGTTCTACCATAACCAGGTTCCCCGCATCATGTTCCCACATGCTTTATGCATCTATTAGCCCTCTGTGTCTGTACTATTACACACTTAACATTATGGCTGGTCCATACAATTAGGGCAATTGTTACCACCCACCTTTCGTGTCTACCTTTTTCCTCATAGATTGTAAGCTTGTGAGCAGGGCCCTCATTCCTCTTGGTATATGTTATGATCTATGTGATTATTGTTATGCTGTAATGTCTACTGTCTGTACAAGTCACCTCTGAAATGTAAAGTGCTACGGAATATGTCAGCGCTAAAGAAATAAAATGTATTATATTATTATTATCCTTAATGCAACGGCCAGGGTCGTGTATCGGGATAATCGGTACTCGGAAGCCTCCGCTCTGTGCCAGTCATTGCACTGGCTGCCCATACAGTGGGGAAAAAAAGTATTTATTCAGCCACAAATTGTGCAGTTCTCACACTTAAAAAGATGAGAGAGGCCTGTAATTGACATCATAGGTAGACTGCAACTATGAGAGTCAACATGAGAAAACAAATCCAGAAAATCACCTTGTCTGATTTGGCAAGATTTATTTTGCAAATTATTAAGTATTTGGTCACCTAAAAACATGCAAGATTTCTGGCTCTCACAGACCTGTAACTTCTTCTTTAAGAGGCTCCTCTGTCCTCCACTCATTACCTGTAGTAATGGCACCTGTTGGAACTTATTAAAAGCATAAAAGACACACTGTCCACAGCCTTTCACGTTCCCTATTCAAAGTCCTATTTATATATAGCCCATTCACTATTTCTTTGAACATAATTCTCCATCAAACTCCACCGCACCCAAAAACACCACAAATATTAGCTGGTGACCAGCTCATGCAGTCTTTATCTATCCCCCATTCCCTCAATATAGCTGGACCATCATTGGAAATAAGCACCTGTACTTTATGTCTTCTCCACCAAATTGTAGAGTATAAGCCCTTGCAAGTAGGGTCGTCATTATTTTTGCTTAAAGTTGTTTTTCCTACAGTATAACTATGTTGCAAATAACTGTTGGATATGAACCTCTGAATTGTAAAGCACTCCAAAATATGTTGAAACTATATTAATAAACATTATTATGATTATTATGTGAAATTTCAATTAATTTTATATTTTGATAGACTGGACTTTTATAGACACAGTGATCCCAAATAATAGGGAGTAATTTCAAAATATAAATTATATAGATATTTAATTTTTTTTTGCCTTTTTTTAACTCTCATTGGGAATTGAACCTGTGCTCATTTGATTGCTTAAACTGTGAGATACAATACTACAGTATTGGGCTATGTAGTGAAATAGTTTTTCTCCTTTGCAGCCCAGCTCATAGCAATGACAGGGGCATGTATCAGATCCCTGGCTGCAATGGTGACTCATTGATGCCCAAAAATCGCGAAGAGTCGATGGAAGACAGTCTTTGTGAGCACCGGTACGTGTGCTATTTAAAGCTCTGCTCCAGCATTTTTTCTTTATCTTTTTGTTGTGAGTTGCCAAATCACACAGTGGTAGTTGTGGGAAATGGAGGTCATTTTTTAAAATCTTCTCAATGCAAGTCTATGGGAATTCATAGCGAGGTTCTACAGCCAAGGTAGGATGCCACTCGCTGACTATGTGTCATATCCCACAAAGTGGCTATTTCTATGGGATACCAGATATATAGTGTGTTTTCTTATAAATGCTGTGAATTTTTGTGTGGACTGTGCATTTTAAATACATTGTGAGACCTGCTGACAGGCAGCACAAAAAGGGTTAATCTTCCCCTCCCAGGCTTGATCAGGTGAGCCAGCTCTGTGTTAATATGCAGAAGGTTCTGGAAAAACGTCTCTGGGCAGTCAGCCAATGGCTGCAGCTTTAGCGTATGTGCACACGCTGCGGATTCACCAGCGGATTTTTCTGTGCAGATCCGCAGGTAAAATGACCTGCGGTTTATCAGGGGATTAGCCAGTGGTTTTCCCCTGCGGTTTGACACCTGGACAATGGACATGTCAATTCTTTCCTCTGATTAAAAACCGCAGCTTTTCCACAGTGAAAAAACCGCAGCATGTGCACAGCGGATTGTAAATCCTATAGACTTACATGGTACTGAACACTGTCTGCGGAACTGCTGCGGATCCGCAGAGGCCAAATCCGCAGCGGATCCGCAGCAAAATCCGCGGTGTGTGCACATAGCTTTAGGGTATGTAAACACGTTGCGTATTCTGCTGCGGATCCGCGGGCATTGTACAGTACCATGTAAGTCTATGGGATTTAAAAACTGCAGTGCACATGCTGCGGATTGTTCCACGCAGATTTGCTGCGGTTTTAAATCCGCAGCATGTCAAATCTTTCTGTGGATTCTGCAGAGGTTTGACATCTGTTCCACTGTCCAGGTGTCAAACCGCAGGCAAATCCGCAGGTAAACCGCAGGTCACTTTACCTGCAAATCCATGCGGAAAAATCCGCAGATGATTCCGCACTGTGTGCACTCACCCTTACAGTCACATAGAAGGGGGATGAGCCAAGTCCCGGGGATAGTTTTAAATTTGAAGTGGCAGTTGGTGGTTGGACATCCTAAGGGGAGGAAGCCATTTTTTAGGAAGAAGAAGTACCTCAGGGCAGAAACAGAGCACAGTGCTGAAGAGATATTCAGACTTAATAAAACAAGAGGTTACTAACATCTACCTGTCTGCAGATGCACAGGAATCATCAACCGTGAGTGTAATCGTATACCTCAGTTTACTGCTGTGTGTAAATAATAATTTTCCCCATTACCTTCAGTAAAAAGACTTCTGTTTCAAGTTCTTATGGCTGCTTCATGACTGGGACTCAAATGCACTAATTACTATCACCGTCATCATCTTCTGCCTAGAGGCAGTTACTGTGTAAACATTGTATTGTGGAGTTTCCTGTGTGCGTGTAATCTGAGAAGGAAAGACTTTTCTTCTGACATAAACAACCCTCATTCATACACCACATGAGAACGCCACATATGTACCTACAATGCATGACACTTACATGCATGATGCCTTACAAAGGGATTGAAAAAAAAATGTTGGCGTGGTGCTTCACATGCCTCTGTTCGGCACGTTCCATTTAACCCCTTTCTGACATCAGACGTACTATCCCGTCCATGGGACCCGGGCCCCTATGCCCATGGACGGGATAGTACGTCTACCGCGATCAGCGGCGCCCACGTGGTGAGCGCCGCTGATCGCGGCCGGGTGTCAGCTGATTATCACAGCTGACACCCGGCACAATGTGTCAGGGGTGGTCACGGATCGCCCCCGGCACGTTAACCCCTTGCACACTGCGATCAAACACGATCGCGGTGTACCGGGGGTTAAAGGGAAGCATCAGCAGGGAGCGGGCTCCCTCCATGCTTCACTGAGCCCCCCACGGCAGCGCAATGTGCAGCGCTGCTGTGGGGGTCTCCTTTCCTGCAGGCCCCCGAATCCAAGATGGCGACGGGGGCCTTCGGAGGCCTGCAGGAAGCTGGCTTCCTCAGTGCCTGCAAAGCGCAGGCAAGAGGAAGTCTTCTTCAATGCCTATGACAGATTGCTGATCTGTCACAGTGATCTGTGATGTGACAGATCAGCGATCTGTCACAGGACAGTGATGTCCCACCTGGGACTATTTAATAAAGTTAAAAAAAAAATAAAAAAAAGTGTTAAAATAATTAAAAAAAAAAATCGCCAAATAAATTAGAAAAAAAAAAAAAAATTCCCCCAAATAAATCCATTTTTTGGAGATAAAAAAAAAAACAATAAAAGTACACATATTAGGTATCGCCGTGTCCGTAACGACCCGCCCTATAAAACTGTCCCATTAGTTAACCCCTTTAGTGAACCCCTTAAAAAATAAAAATAAAAAACGAAGCAAAAAATAATGATTTATTATCATACCGCCAAGCAAAAAGTGTAATAACGCGCGATCAAAAAGACGCATATAAATATCCTTGGTACCGCTGAAAACGTCATCTTGTCCCGCAAAAAACGGGCCATGGCACAGCATCATCAGCAAAAAAATAAAAAAGTTATAGCTCGCAGAATAAAGCGATGCAAAAATAATTATTTTTTATATAAAATAGTTTTCATTGCATAAAACCGACAAAACATAAAAAAAGACCTAAATGAGGTATCGCTGTAACCGTACTGACCCGAAGAATAAAACTGCTTTATCAATTTTACCGCACGCGGAACGGTGTAAACGCACTCCCCCAAAAGAAATTCATGAAACGCTGGTTTTTGTTCATTCTGCGTCCCAAAAATCGGAATAAAAAGCGATCAAAAAATGTCACGTGCCCGAAAATGGTACCAATAAAAACGTCAACTCGTTCCGCAAAAAATAAGACCTCACATGGGTCAAAATACGGAAAAATTATAGCTCTCAATATGTGGTGATGCAAAAACTATTTTTACAATAAAAAGCGTCTTTTAGCGTGCGACAGCTGCCAAACATAAAAACCGCCATAAATAGTAAATCACACCCCCCGTTATCACCCCCTTAGTTAGGGAAAAATAAAAATAAAAAAAATGTATTTATTTCCATTTTTCCGTTAGGGTTAGGGCTAGGCTTAGGGCTAGGGTTAGGGTTAGGGTAGGGTTAGGGTTAGGGTTAGGGCTAGGGTTAGGGCTGAGATTAGGGTTAGGGGTGTGTTGGGGTTCGGGTTGGAGTTAGAATTGGGGGTTTCCACTGTTTGGGCACATCAGGGGCTCTCCAAATGCAACATTGCGTCTGATCTCAATTCCAGCCAATTCTGAGTTGAAAAAGTCAAATGGTGCTCCTTCCCTTCCAAGCTCTGCCATGCGCCCAAACAGTGTTTTACCCCCACATGTAGGGTATCAGCCTACTCAGGACAAATTGCAAAACAATTTTTGGGGTCCAATTTCTCCTGTTACCCTTAGGAAAATAAAAAATTGGGGGCAAAAATATCATTTTTGTGGAAAAAAATTATTTTTTTATTTTCACGTCCGAGCGTTATAAACTTCTGTGAAGCATTTGGGGGTTCAAAGTGCTCACCACACATCTAGATAAGTTCCGTGGGGGGTCTAGTATCCAAAATGGGGTCACTTGTGGGGAGTTTCAATAGTTTAGGTACATCAGGGGCTCTCCAAACGCACATGACACCCGCAGACCATTCCATCAAAGTCTGCATTCCAAAACGTCACTGCTTCCCTTCCGAGCCCCGACGTGTGTCCATACAGTAGTTTTCTCCCACATATGGGGTGTCAGCGTACTCAGGACAAATTGGACAACAACTTTTGGGGTCCAATTTCTCCTGTTACCCTTGGGAAAATGAAAAAATTGGGGACTAATTGATCATGTTTGTGGAAAAATACGATTTTTTTATTTTCATGCCCTGGCATTATAAACTTCTGTGAAGCCCTTGGGGGTTCAAAGTGCTCACCACACATCTAGATAAGTTCCTTAGGGGGTCTCGTTTCCAAAATGGGGTCATATGTGGGGGGTTTCCACTGTTTAGGTACATTAGGGGCTCTCCAAAGTCAGCATGACACCCGCAGAACATTCCCTCAAAGTCTGCATTCCAAAACGTCACTGCTTCCCTTCCGAGCCCCGACGTGTGTCCATACAGTAGTTTTCTCCCACATATGGGGTGTCAGCGTACTCAGGACAAATTGGACAACAACTTTTGGGGTTCAATTTCTCCTGTTACCCTTGGGAAAATAAAAAAATTGGGGACTAATTGATCATGTTTGTGGAAAAAATACGATTTTTTTATTTTCATGCCCGGGCATTATAAACTTCTGTGAAGCCCTTGGGGGTTCAAAGTGCTCACCTCACATCTAGATAAGTTCCTTAGGGGGTCTAGTTTTCAAAATGGGATCATTTGTGGGGGCTTTCCACTGTTAAGGTAAATTAGGGGCTCTCCAAAGGCAACATGACACCCGCAGACCATTCCATCAATGTCTGCATTCCAAAACGTCACTACTTCCCTTCCGAGCCCCGACGTGTGCCCATACAGTAGTTTTCTCCCACATATGGGGTGTCAGCATACTCAGGACAAATTGGACAACAACTTTTGGGGTCCAATTTCTCCTGTTACCCTTGGGAAAATAAAAAAATGGTGACTAAAAGATCATGTTTGTGGAAAAAATACGATTTTTTTATTTTCACGCCAGGGCGTTATAAACTTCTGTGAAGCACTGGGGGGTTCAAAGTGCTCACCACACATCTAGATAAGTTCCTTGGGGGGTCTAGTTTACAAAATGGTGTCATTTGTGGGGGGTTTCCACTGTTTAGGTACATCAGGGGTTTTCCAATCGCGACATGGTGTCCGATCTCAATTCCAGCCAAAAACGTCAAATGGCGCTGCTTCCCTTCCGAGCTCTGCCATGCGCCCAAATAGTGGTTTACCCCCACATGTGGGGTATCAGCGTACTCAGGACAAATTGCACAATAACTTTTAGGGTGCTGTTACCCTTGGAAAAATAAGAATTGAGGGTGAAAAGATCATTTTTGTGGAAAAAATATGATTTATTAATTGTACGGCTTTATGTTATAAACTTCTGTGAAGCCCTTGGGGGTTCAAAGTTCTCACCACACATCTAGATAAGTTCCTTAGGGGGTCTAGTTTCCAAAATGGTGTCATTTGTGGGGGGTTTCCACTGTTTTGGTACATCAGGGGTTTTCCAATCGCGACATGGTGTCTGATCTCAATTCCAGCCAAAAACGTCAAATGGCGCTGCTTCCCTTCCAAGCTCTGCCATGCGCCCAAATAGTGGTTTACCCCCACATGTGAGGTATCAGCGTACTCAGGACAAATTGCACAATAACTTTTAGGGTCTTGTTACCCTTGGGAAAATAAAAATTGGGGTGAAAAGATCATTTTTGTGGAAAAAATATGATTTTTTAATTGTACCGCTGTACGTTATAAACTTCTGTAAAGCCCTTGTGGGTACAAAGTTCTCACCACATATCTAGATAAGTTCCTTGGTGGGTCTAGTTTCCAAAATGGGGTCACTTGTAGGGGGTTTCCACTGTTTTGGTACATCAGGGACTCTGCAAACGTGACATGGCGTCCGATCTGAATTCCAGCCAATTTTGCATTGAAAAAGTCAAACGGCGCTCCTTCCATTCTGAGCTCTGCCATGCGCCGAAACAGTCGTTCCCCCCCACAAATCAGGTATCAGCGTACTCAGGACAAATTGCACAATAACTTTTGCAGTCCAATTTCTCCTGTTACCCTTGGTAAAATAAAAAAAATTGAACCTGAAGTATTTTTTTTGTGAAAAAAAGTTAGATGTTCATTTTTTTTTAAATATTCAAAAAAATTCCTGTGACGCACCTAAAGGGTTAATAAACTTCTTGAATGTGGTTTTGAGCACCTTAAAGGGTGCAGTTTTTAGAATGGTGTCACTTTTGGGTATTTTCTATCATATAGACCCCTCAAAGTGGCTTCAAATGTGATGTGGTCCTAAAAATAAAATGGTGTTGTAAAAATGAGAAATCGCTGGTCAACTTTTAACCCTTATAACTTCCTAACAAAAAAAAATTTTGGTTCCAAAATTGTGCTGATGTAAAGTAAACATGTGGGAAATGTTAGTTATCAAGTTTTTTGTGTGCCGTATCTCTGTGATTTAAGGGCATAAAAATTCAAAGTTGGAAAAATGCGAAATTTTCAAAATTTTTGCCAAATTTCCATTTTTTTCACAAATAAGCGCAAGTTATTTGAATTAAATTTTACCACTATCATGAAGTACAATATGTCACGAGAAAACAATGTCAGAATCACTGGGATCCATGGAAGCGTTCCAGAGTTATGACCTCATAAAGGTACAGTGGTCAGAATTGTAAAAATTGGCCCGTTCATGAACGTGCAAACCATCCTTGGGGGTGAAGGGGTTAAAGGGAACCTGTCACCAGTTTTGTCATATAACAACTTAAACTATGAAATAAAAAAGGGGAGAAGCCAGCACTGCTTATGGTCAGAATGCAATACATGAAGTGCTTGCCGTGCGTGCTGGGTTATGCATGCCCTTCTTTCTGTCTTTATTGTGATTGATCTAGGCTGCTGTACACACATACAGAAACCCTGCCCCAGGCTCTATTTGATTATGCACCTGTGTCCGGGCCTGCTTCACCCTTCATCTGTGGTTGCTGGTTGGGCAGTGTGGAGGTCAGATCTGAAATGTCCATGTCTGTCCGGACCTGGTCAGCCTTTTGCTGCGCTCACCCTTTCTGGTGTCATGGGAGTGATTCAGAAACACTTCAGGTACATTTTACATTTAATATAGTCTTGCTTTTTATTAACATTTAGGAGGCCGTAATGGCACAGCAAATAAAAAAAACGTAGAGTAGGACTGCCCCATATGAGAATGCCTTGACATGGCGGGGTGGCTCAAAGAATTGATCAATTGTTTGCTAAATGTCTCATTTTAAAGTACAGTTAGAAATCAATTTGTGCATATGCACTTTATGTATTGCGTTGTAACCATAGGCAGCGCTGGCTTCTCCCCTTTTTTAACTAAAACTGTGACCTTAAGTGCCTGTGCTGCAGTCTGTAAATGCTTATATAACCCCCTGACTTTCCCTGTATAGCACCCCAAAAACCTTAAAGGGAAGGTGCCATCCAAAAAATTTTTTTTCAGCAATTGAAAAAATGTAAAGAATTAATGTTTACATTTTCTTAAAAAATATTATCATTTGTTTTTAATTTTGCAAAATATGAAAAATAATTTTAAAAAGTTTGGCATTTCCACTTGTTAACACTAGGGGGAGCAGCTACTGAAATCTGGCACAAAAACCTATGACATCTAGGAACACAGTGAGCAGCCATTTTGATGGGGCCTGCAAAGTTACTGACTGTCTGTGCATGTAAAGTCTGGATCAGACCAGACCATCAATCAGCAGAAATGTTTCCTGGATTTCTGTGGAGCAGACAAGCAGACGGTCCATCCATGTGTATAAAACACAGCACTCTATGTACAATCCCTGGCCCCGAACAGGGCACCCCCCATAGACCAGCACACTGCTCTCCTGAAATACTCTGTGCTGCTGTTGCCCTGCTCCTTCCACCATATATCAGGCCCCTGTCGCCTCGCTTTCACACATCGCCAGGACAGGATCTGAGGAGAGGAATGGGGTCTTTGGTCACTGAGGATGGCAGGCAGGAAGGATTCTGGGAGCAGGGTGACAGCAGCACAGAGTATTTCAGGAGAGCAGTGTGCTGGTCTATGGGGGGCACAGAGGGAGATATATGGGGAGGAGCAGGGTGACAGCAGCACAGAGTATTTCAGGAGAGCAGTGTGCTGGTCTATGGGGGGCACAGAGGGAGATACATGGGGGAGGAGCAGGGTGACAGCAGCACAGAGTATTTCAGGAGAGCAGTGTGCTGGTCTATGGGGGGCACAGAGGGAGATAAATGGTGGAGGAGCAGGGTGACAGCAGCACAGAGTATTTCAGGAGAGCAGTGTGCTGGTCTATGGGGGGCACAGAGGAAGATATATGGTGGAGGAGCAGGGTGACAGCAGCACAGAGTATTTCAGGAGAGCAGTGTGCTGGTCTATGGAGGTCACAGAGGGAGATATATGGGGGAGGAGCAGGGTGACAGCAGCACAGAGTATTTCAGGAGAGCAGTGTGCTGGTCTATGGGGGGCACAGAGGGAGATACATGGGGGAGGAGCAGGGTGACAGCAGCACAGAGTATTTCAGGAGAGCAGTGTGCTGGTCTATGGGGGGCACAGAGGGAGATAAATGGTGGAGGAGCAGGGTGAGAGCAGCATAGAGTATTTCAGGAGAGCAGTGCCCTGGTCTATGGGGGGCACAGAGGGAGATATATGGGGGAGGAGCAGGGTGACAGCAGCACAGAGTATTTCAGGAGAGCAGTGTACTGGTCTATGGGGGGCACAGAGGGAGATATATGGGGAGGAGCAGGGTGACAGCAGCACAGAAATCCAGGAAACATTTCTGCTGATTGATGGCCTGTTCTGATCCAGACTTTGCAGGCAAAGACCCCATTCCCCTCCTCAGATCCTGTCCTGGCGATGTGTGAAAGCGAGGTGACAGGGGCAGTCCGGGGTGATGCTGGGAAGCAGGCTGGGGGAAATGTAGCCATACAGTAACAATAAAAATGAGACCCCTCTCTTCAGCTGCCTCACCAGCCCTCCCCTGACTGCACCTATTACACCTGACCCGTGTGCAGGTGCTCAGCCAGAACCACCCTAGAATGCTTTTAGCAGATAATACTGCCATAGTGTTCTCACATAATACCACCATATACTTCACACATAATGCCGCCATATAGTTCATACCACCATGTAGATCACACATAAAACCAGCAGGGTGACAGCAGCACAGAGTATTTCAGGAGAGCAGTATCACACGGGATAGGATTAGATACACGGCTCAGCAGACAGTATCACACAAGAGAGGATTAGACACACAGCTCTGCAGACAGTATCACATGGGATAGGATTAGATACACAGCTCAGCACACAGTATCACACAGGATAGGATTAGATACATGGCTCAGCAGACAGTATCACACAAGAGAGGATTAGATACACGGCTCAGCAGACAGTATCACACAAGAGAGGATTAGATACACGGCTCAGCAGACAGTATCACACAAGAGAGGATTAGATACACGGCTCAGCAGAAAGTATCACACAAGAGAGGATTAGATACACAGCTCTGCAGTCAGTTTCACACAGGGGAGGATTAGATACACGGCTGAGCAGTCAGTATCACACAGGAGAGGATTAGATACACGGCTCAGCAGGCAGTATCACACAGGATAGGATTAGATACACGGCTCAGCAGTCAGTATCACACAGGAGAGGATTAGATACACGGCTCAGCAGACAGTATCACACAGGAGAGGATTAGATACACGGCTCAGCAAACAGTATCACACAGGGGAGGATTAGGTACACAGCACAGCAGACAGTATCACAGGAGAGGATTAGATACATGGCTCAGCAGTCAGTATCACACAGGAGAGGATTAGATACAAGGCTCAGAAGGCAGTATCACACAAGACAGTATTGCAGATATGCCCACACTGGTGAAACTTCCAGCCCCCCCCCCAATTATACACTAGACTATGGGCTGTATATGTCACTGTCCTCCTCAGACAGCCATAAAAGCTGTCATAAAAAGGAAGGTGTCAGATTACCGGAGATCATGGGGCTGTGAGTGAGGAGGCGGAGACAGAGCAGGAGGACAGTGGAGCTGGAGCAGGAAGCACAGTGCAGTAAGTGGAGCTCAGCAGATAGCACTGGGCTACAGTAAAATGGCGCCCAGCCACACCTACAGCAGTGAATGGTGCAGCCCACAGGGGCGTGCCCAGTTCACTGCTAATGAGGCTGCAATGTGGGGTCGGGAGCCGACCGCAGTCTCCTATGTCCAGGGACGGCCATATTTGCAGACTGTATGAGTCCTCCACAGATCTGCAAATCAAGATGGCAGCGCCCAGTGGCTACATTAAAACATTATTACAAACAAACCATAAATCCTAGTTAGTACAACATTTGCTGAAACAACATGTTTTGTTACTTACTCTTTTTTTGCAAATTATATAAAATTGCGGCACCTTCCCTTTAAGTTCTCACGCTCTGTATGGAAATAGGATCGGTCCAATCCGATGAGCATGGTTTAGTGTATCTCCATTCCTCCCCCCAGCTTCTGCTCATTGTATTCCTTCTTTAATTGATTTGAATGATGCCTCGCGTCATCCACATTTTCGGGCAAAATCTTGCACCTGTGCACAGAAATTGCAGCTCTTGCCTGCGCACTATGGTTTGGCCTTCTGCGGGCGCATGCGCATTTATGTTTTGCCTCTGCCCGCAGTAAAGCATAGTGCGCTGGCGCGAGCTGCGATTTCTGTGCACGAGGCATCATCCACGTCAGTTAAAGAAGGGGGATGGTGAGCAGCAGCCAGGGGGAGGGATGGAGAGGCCCGAAATCACGCCCATCGGACTGGACCGACCCGATTTTAATACAGCGTAGGACAACTTAAAAAGATTTGAGGGGGGGCATACAGTGGTAGTCAAGGGGCTACATAAGCATTTATGGACTGCAGCACAGGCGATAAATAAGGTATATGAGAAAACTGGTGACAGGTTCACTTTAAATGCTCACGAACCCACTCCACACACCCCAACACACCATCATTGACCATGAAAGGGTTAAGATACAATTCACAGTCATGAATACATTTAGATCTGGTATAAACTTTATAAAGAATGTCAGTATCTGTATACTATGATGAACATCATATTCAGTAACCTCCATGTGAATATAGTGAGGCAGTGGGTTCTCATTGCACACAGTTATCTCTCCAAGATTGATGGGAAAACAATGAAACAACGGAACACAATGGAGCTAATGAAAATGCCTCACTAGTCAGAATATCAGCAAGGAATCTATGGAGTCTTTCAGCATACTTTATGTATATAATTATACAGTGGGTGAAATAAGTATTGAACACGGCACCAATTTTCTAAGTAAATATATTTCTAAATGTACTATTGACATGAAATGCTCATCAGATGTCAGTAACAACCCATCCAATACACACAGGCAAAGAAATCAAACCATATAATTGCATTAAATGCAGGAGATTTGCAGAAAAAAAACACAAAAATATGTGCGGATTTCCATTGTGGAATTGCACTAAAACCAAATGTAATACACCTGTGACTATATTAATAAAACATGACATAGAAACTGCAGCACCAAAAAACATGATAAAAACACATGTAAATAATGCAATGAGCAAAGCGGATGTAACTTTATTTACCTAGTAGGTGCAGAAATAGTAAGAAAAACTCAACAAATACTCATCGTTGAAATGTAGCATTAGATTAGAGTCACACCAGTGTATATGTTCTCATCTGAGAGATTTGGGCCAATTATGCTAATCACACTTTGATCAGAGTGTCAGTATAGTGTGATCCGATTTTCTCAGATAAGGAGAAGATGGAGAAAAAAAAAATTCTCCATCTTCTTCATTCTGTGAGTGCTCGGAAATTGGACTGCACTCAGATGTCAATGTTTTCCACAGACTCATTGACTTGCTTGGTTGAGTGCAATCTGAATATTGGAATAAAACTGGGGCATCAGACAGGTTTGGCCCCATGGCATAACATTGGTCCAGGTGTGATCCGATGTTTTGAAGCATTGCACTCGGAGTGAAAGTACACATCTGTCCTTGGGGTGACAACAAGCTGCTCTATACACATATCCAAGGTTCTTAACTCAGTGGCCTTAGAATATACCGAGATGTTTGTTAATACTAGTTCACTAACCTCATAGGCCTCATTCAGACATCCATTTTTCTCTTACACACCGTGTGTGAAACAAAATCACAGAGACATGACCTTTTTTTATTGGCATCATGGATAAAAATCACCCATAAGTATATGGGTCTGTGAAAGTCACAGGGAGCACAGCGTGCGCTGTCCGTGATATACATTGTAATGGATAGGAGAAGTTTAACAATTTATCATTTCATTTTTTTCATACATGAAACTCTGAAGGTAAATACTAACGCCCTGACAAAACCTGGATCAATAACACCGATGACACTCAAGCCATTTTTTTTGTGCATCAGAATAATCATCGACAGCTGAATGAGGCACCTACAGTGGAATGTAAAAGTTTGTGCACCCCCTGGTCAAAATTACTGTTATTGTAAAGAGTTAAGCAAGTTGAAGATGAATTGATCTCTAAAACGATTAAAGTTAAAGATCAGTCCCCAAACTTTTACATGATGCTGTAATAGTGTGTTCAATCTATTGAGTCCCGTAGACCACTTTCAAGCAGCATTATTTGGTATGCAAAATAATTATACCGCAGATCGCTGTTAAAATGCTAAGTTTTTGTAATGAAAAAAAATCATGACAAAAACTTTTTCCACATTTAATGTTACCCATAATCTGTCCAATTCAACCGAAAACAAATGTAATCTTTTAGGATGGAAAAAGAAAAATAACTAAAGTAATTTGAGTGAATAAATATGCAGACCCTTAAAGTAATATTTTGTTGAAGTACCGTTTGAATTTATGACAACATACTGTCATGTCGGACACTGTTCACACCAGGGTGTCCGGCAGACAGCGGTAACACCCCATCCTACCACTTTGTTCTCAGCGGCGCTGGTTGGTCTTCTGATCCGGCTTGGATTGGGTTAACCAGGTTGTCATTCTGACTGAGGGTTTAACCACGCCCTCTGTCTTTAAATTGTCCTGCGTGACTATGGACATCGCCGACTATAGCTCTTGCCTTGTGCTAGCGATACCGGTCTGGAGTGGTGGTCTAAGGAGCATACTGTTTCTGGTGTAGTATATTCCGTTGTTGCCATTTTGCCTCCCTGTGTTGTATTTTTTGGTTGCCCTTGCACCTTATTGTATTCTCCTGTGTGTACGCGGTGTGGTGCGTTTCCTTTATCCCTGTCCATACTTATTTGTGGTGTCTGGTGTTTGGTCTCCTCACTGGGTGGAGGGTTCAGCTTAGGGCTGGACAGGAGACAAGGACAGGGTGGAGGCCCAGGCAGGCACACCTTCAGTGTAAACCCTGGGTTGAGGGACAGACAGGGTTTCCCCTAGTCTGAGGGACACCGCAGGGGCCCCGGGGTTTTAGCCTAAAGTTACCTAGGCTTCCCATGACACATTCAGCATTTTTGGGTAGGAGTCGATCAGTATGGCACATTCAAAATTGACAATCTTTGCCCATTCTTCTTTCCCATAGCTCTCCAAATCTATCAGATTGCAAGGGCATCTCTCTCTTCAGGTCAACCCACAGATTTTCACTTGGATTCAGGTCTGGAATCTGGCTGGGCTATTCCAAACCTTTGATCTTCTGGTGAAGCCATTCTATTGTCGATTTGGAGGTATGCTTAAGGTCTCTTCGATTTTAGCTTTTTGTCCAGCCTGAAGTTTTTGATTCAAAATTTACTGACATTTGGAATATTCATTCATCCCTCCACCATGACTAAAGCCCCAATTCCAGCTGGCAAAAACAGCCCAGCCCACAGCAAAACACTGCCTCCACCATGCTTCACTGTGGGTATGGTGTTCTTTTGTATGGTATTGGTTTTGCACAAACCATACCTTTTAGAATTATGTCCAAAAAGTTAAAATTTGGCTCATTAGACCATGACCATTTCCCACATTATTTTCGCAGACTTGATGTAGATTTTGGTAAATCATACCTGGGCTTGGAGTTTTTTCTTTAAAACAAAAGGTTTCCATCTTACCACTCTACCCCACAATTCAGACATAAAAATAATGCAGGAAACTGTTATCATATGCATTAAATAACCAATATTTGCCGGAAAATCCTGCAGCTCTTTTAATGTTTCTGTAATCCTCTTGGCAGCCTCCCGGCCCTATTTTTTTCTTGTCTTTTCATCAATGTTTGAGTGACATCCAGTTCTATGTAATGTCACTACTGTGTCAATTTTAAATCACTTCGTGATGACCATCTTCACAGTTTCCATGAGACATCCAATTTCTTGTCAAAAAAATTGTACCCTTCTTATAATTGATAACGTTCAACAAAGAGATCCTTTTGCTGTGTTGTAAGCTGTTTATGAACCATGAATTTTGCTGTAAAATTAAACTTGGAAAATGTCAAGAACAGCTGACATAGTTGTCATGGGAGATTTCAACTATCCTGACATTTGTTGGGAATCTCTCTCAGGCAAAACTAACAGGTCAAGGAAATTCTTATCCTCTCTTGCTGACAACTTTATTTTCCAAAAGGTAGGGGAGAAAACAAAGGGATCTGCTACCTTGGATCTAATCCTTATAAACAGGGAGAAAATGGTTGAGGAGGTAAAAGTGGCTGGGACCCTAGGAGGTAGCGACCATGCTATTTTAGAATATTGGATAACTAGAGGAGGAAGACCTGTGAAAACTCAGACGTCAAGGTTAGTTTTCAGAAAGGCAGATTTTAAGGGATTCAGAAAGAGAATTTGAGGGATTCAACGGCTGGATATCCTTAAGGGCAAAAATGTCCAGGAAGGATGGGAAATCTTGAAAAATGAAATTCTCAAAGCACAATTGTTATCAATTCCGAAAAGAGGAAAGAATAGGAAGCATTTATGGAAACCAGGATGGATGAACACAGAACTTAAGCACATGCTAAAAAGGAAGAAAGAAATGTTTATCAAATGGAAAGAGGGAGGCATATCTAAAGAAGAATATAATGCTGTCTGCAGAACTTGCAGGGCACAAATCAGATTACCAAAGCTGACAACGAATTAAGGCTTGCAAGAGATGTCAAAAGCAATAATAAAGGATTTTGGGGATATGTCAAAAGTAAAAGAAAAGTCAAAGATGCTATAGGATTTTTACAGGATGAATATGATGAAATGGTAAGACAGGATGTTGAGAAGGCTGAACTTTTAAATTCCTATTTTGCATCTGTTTTCTCTCAGAAAGGAAAGGTAACATCAACTGTTCTTCACTGCCTTATTAAAGGAATAGAAGAATCTAGGATATCTATAAACAAAAATATAGCGAGGAAACACTTAGCTAACCTAAATGAATTCAAGTCTCCAGGTCCAGATGAATTACACCCCAGAGTACTGAAGGAGATAGCAGAAGAAATTGTTGAACCGCTCTCCATAATCTTTGAAAATTCTTGGAGAACAGAAGTCCCAGAAGACTGGAGAAGAGCAAATGTTGTTCCTATCTTCAAAAAGGGGAAGAAGGTGGACCCAGGCAACTATAGGCCGGTGAGTCTGACTTCTATACCAGGAAAGATCTTTGAACAAATTATTAAACAACATGTATGTCAGTACCTGGATAAGAATGAAGTGCTTAAACAGAGTCAGCATGGGTTTGTAATTAATAAGTCATGTCAGACTAACTTAATTTCCTTCTATGACAGAATCACTGATTGGGTGGATCAGGGAAATGCTGTAGATATAGTATATCTTGACTTCAGCAAAGCATTTGACAAAGTATCTCAAACAATCCTTATTGAAAAAATGGCTAAGTATGGAATAGACAAGGCAACTGTTTGGTGGATTCATATCTGGTTTAGTGATTGTACCCAAAGAGTGGTCGTAAATGGCTGCACATCCAGTTGGAAGAATGTCTCAAGTGGGGTACCACAGGGCTCTGTCCTGGGCCCTGTATTGTTCAACATCTTTATCAACGATTTAGATGAAGGAATTGATGGTAAACTGATTAAATTTGCTGATGACACAAAGCTAGGCGGGATTGCTAATACTAGAGAAGAGAGAGGATTTAAAAAGAAATAAATAAACTGGAGCAGTGGGCAGCAACTAACAGAATGGTTTTTAACAGGAAAAAATGCAAAGTACTACATCTGGGCAATAAAAATGAAAAAAGCATATACAGAATGGGAGGAATAGGGCTAAGCAACAGCACATGTGAAAACGACTTGGGTATACTAATAGATCACAGACTGAACATGAGCCAACAGTGTGATGCAGCAGCAAAAAAGGTAAATGCAATTCTAGGAGGTATTAACAGAAGCATATAGTCTAGATCACGTGAAGTCATTATTTCCCTCTACTCCTCTTTGGTCAGACCTCATCTGGAATATTGTGTCCAGTTTTGGGTGCCACATTTTAAAAAAGACATCAACAAACTGGAGCAAGTTCAGAAAAGAGAGACCAGAATGGTGACTGGTCTGCAAACCCTGTCTTATGAGGAAAGGTTGCAGGATTTGGGAATGTTTAGCTTGCAGAAGAGAAGACTGAGCGGAGACTTAATAGCTGTCTACAAATATCTGAAGGGCTGTCACATTGTAGAAGGATCATCTTTATTCTCATTTGCACAAGGAAAGACTAGAAGCAATGGGATGAGACACAGATTAAATATAAGAAAAAACTTTTTGACAGCAGAGTGATCAATGAGTGGAACAGGCTGCCACGAGAGGTGGTGAGTGCTCCTTCAATAGAAGTTTTCAAACAGAGGCTGGACAGACATCTGTCTGGGATGATTTAGCGAATCCTGCTTTGAGCAGGGGGTTGGACCAGATGGCCCAGGAGGCCCCTTCCAACTCTACGATTCTATGATTCTATGAACCAGCTAAACTTTTTATGGAGTTAATCAGAATCACTTTAACTCATTTCTCACTAGCACTTCACTTGACTGGAGGCATGTTGAAGAGATTTTCAAATACCTCAATGCATTTCTATGGACAGCGACATTAGAATTTGTTTTCTATTGAGACTTAACCCCTTAACGACCGCCGATATGCCTTTTAACGGCGGTAATTAAGGGTACTAAAACCACAGCGCCGTTAATTCACGGCGCTGTGATTTAAGTGAATAGCGCCCCCCAGTGTCGGATTTTCTCCGGGGTCTCGGCTGCCAGGGGTAGCCGAGACCCCAGAGAACATGAATCGGTCGGTTTTTACCGACCCCGCTTTTGCGATCGCCGTTATTAACGCTATAACGGCGACCGCAAAAAAAAAAAGTCGCGATTTTACATTTAATTTCTCTCACCTCTGATGTGATCGCACATTAGAGGAGAGAGAAATAGGGTCCCCGATCCCCCCCGGTACCTCTCCGTGGCCCTCCGTCCCCTCCCGGTGGTCCCACGTCCCGCCGGCATCCTCCGATGGGCGCCGCCATCTTGAAAATGGCGGGCGCATGCGCAGTGCGCCCGCCGGGAATCTGCCGGCTCCGGCTGGCAGATTCCATTCATTATTTTGATCACTATGATGAACGATCATAGTGATCAAAATAAAAAAAATAGTACATAACCCCCCCGTTTATCACTCCCTTATATAGGCCAATATAATGAAATAAAGAAAATATATTTTTTTTTCAGTTTTCCATTAGGGTTAGGGTAGGGTTAGGGCTAGGGTTAGGGTTAGGGTAGGGTTAGGGTAGGGTTAGGGCTAGGGTTAGGGTAGGGTTAGGGTTAGGGTTAGGGTTGGGCTAGGGTTAGGGTTGGGCTAGGGTTAGGGTTGGGCTAGGGTTAGGGCTAGGGTTAGGGTTAGGGTTGTGCTAGGGCTAGGGTTAGGGCTCGGGTCACGACTAGGGTTAGAATTAGGGTTAGGGCGAACTAGAATTAGGGTTAGAATTAGGATTAGGGATTAGGGTTGGGATTAGGGTTAGGGTTGGGATTAGGGTTAGGGGTGTGTTGGGTTAGGGTTGGAGCAAGAATTGAGGGGTTTCCACTAGAGTTGAGCGAAACGGGTCGAAAAAATTCAAAAGTCGCCGACTTTTGGCAAAGTCGGGTTTCATGAAACGAAACCCGACCCTAGGATGAGGTCGGCCACGAGGTCGGCGACTTACGCGCCAAAGTCGCGTTTCAAAAGTTTGTTTTGCGCTCTTTTTCAGCCAATCAGGATCCACGGACACTGTGGGCAACGTGATGACCTAGGCACGGGTCACCACCATCTTTCAGAAGGGCATGCAAGTGATTGGCTTGCTTTGGTGGGCGTCACAGGGGGTATAAAAGGGCGTGCACGCCGACCGCCATCTTACTTCTGCCGATCTTAGTATAGGGAGAGGTTGCTGCTGATTCTGTAGGGAGAGCGTTAGGCAGGGAAGAAGACAAAAAAACTGCTTCTGCTGCTAGCGATTTGGCCTGCACAACACACAAGTCACTGTGTGTGCAGTGCAAGGGGAGGCTATATTGTGGTGTATCAGTGGTGTTGGTTGTTGGGCTGCCTTTTAAGGCTTCCTGACACGCTGGCATTGCTGTTTACCCACTGCTCCGCAAACTGCTTTTTTAAAAGCAATCCAATCTCCCTTATCCTCTAGTCACTTTTGTCACAGCTGTGCCATCGAGCGTGTCACATAGCGCTCAGATATCAGTGGGCCTCACACAATCCACAAGTGTCCAGTGTACAAAAGTGTACGCAGAGATTCAAAATCTCCATTATCCTCTCGTCACTTTGGTCACAGGTAGCTGTGCCATCGAGCGTGTCACATAGCGCTCAGATATCAGTGGGCCTCACACAATCTACAAGTGTCCAGTGTCCAAAAGTGTACGCAGAGATTCAAAATCTCCATTATCCTCTCGTCACTTTGGTCACAGGCAGCTGTGCCATCGAGCGTGTCACATAGCGCTCAGATATCAGTGGGCCTCACACAATCCACAAGTGTCCAGTGTCCAAAAGTGTACGCAGAGATTCAAAATCTCCATTATCCTCTCGTCACTTTGGTCACAGGCAGCTGTGCCATCGAGCGTGTCACATAGCGCTCAGATATCAGTGGGCCTCACACAATCCACAAGTGTCCAGTGTCCAAAAGTGTATGCAGAGATTCAAAATCTCCATTATCCTCTCGTCACTTTGGTCACAGGCAGCTGTGCCATCGAGCGTGTCACATAGCGCTCAGATATCAGTGGGCCTCACACAATCCACAAGTGTCCAGTGTCCAAAAGTGTACGCAGAGATTCAAAATCTCCATTATCCTCTCGTCACTTTGGTCACAGGCAGCTGTGCCATCGAGCGTGTCACATAGCGCTCAGATATCAGTGGGCCTCACACAATCCACAAGTGTCCAGTGTCCAAAAGTGTACGCAGAGATTCAAAATCTCCATTATCCTCTCGTCACTTTGGTCACAGGCAGCTGTGCCATCGAGCGTGTCACATAGCGCTCAGATATCAGTGGGCCTCACACAATCCACAAGTGTCCAGTGTCCAAAAGTGTACGCAGAGATTCAAAATCTCCATTATCCTCTCGTCACTTTGGTCACAGGCAGCTGTGCCATCGAGCGTGTCACATAGCGCTCAGATATCAGTGGGCCTCACACAATCCACAAGTGTCCAGTGTCCAAAAGTGTACGCAGAGATTCAAAATCTCCATTATCCTCTCGTCACTTTGGTCACAGGCAGCTGTGCCATCGAGCGTGTCACATAGCGCTCAGATATCAGTGGGCCTCACACAATCCACAAGTGTCCAGTGTCCAAAAGTGTACGCAGAGATTCAAAATCTCCATTATCCTCTCGTCACTTTGGTCACAGGCAGCTGTGCCATCGAGCGTGTCACATAGCGCTCAGATATCAGTGGGCCTCACACAATCTACAAGTGTCCAGTGTCCAAAAGTGTATGCAGAGATTCAAAATCTCCATTATCCTCTCGTCATTTGGTCACAGGCAGCTGTGCCATCGAGCGTGTCACATAGCGCTCAGATATCAGTGGGCCTCACACAATCCACAAGTGTCCAGTGTCCAAAAGTGTACGCAGAGATTCAAAATCTCCATTATCCTCTCGTCACTTTGGTCACAGGCAGCTGTGCCATCGAGCGTGTCACATAGCGCTCAGATATCAGTGGGCCTCACACAATCTACAAGTGTCCAGTGTCCAAAAGTGTACGCAGAGATTCAAAATCTCCATTATCCTCTCGTCACTTTGGTCACAGGCAGCTGTGCCATCGAGCGTGTCACATAGCGCTCAGATATCAGTGGGCCTCACACAATCCAAAAGTGTCCACTGTCCACAAGTGTGTGCAGAAATTCTAAATCTCCCCTGTCCTATAGACACCTTGTACCTTGTTTTACATTACTATATAGTTTGTTGGATTTTGTCTACATTTCTACCAAAAATGAGGAAGGCTGGTGGAAGAGGCCGTGGAATTGGGCGGGGGTTGGCAGCTGGTAATGATGGTGTTGGTGGTGGATCTGATGGTAGTGGCAAGAGCAAAATAGGACCGAATGCAGGAGGTGCTGACCCTGCGTCATCGTCTGGCTACATAAGGCCTCGAACGCTTAGTTTTCTAGGAGTTGGCAAACCGCTTTTAAAGGCAGAGCATCAGGAAAAAGTTTTGTCTTACATTGCTGACTCAGCCTCCAGCTCTATCGCCTCCTCTTCTTCAGTTGTAAAAAGTAAAAGCACTGAGTCGTCATTGGAGGCTCATGTTCATGAACCACACCTTTCCTTGTGTCCTTCACCCCAACCAAGATTGAAGGATGACGCAGGCCATACTACTGATTACTCCATGGAGCTGTTTTCACATACCATGCCTGGATTATCAAGTCAAATGGTGAATTACCCAGGCCAAGATGAATCTGACATGGAGTGCACTGATGCACAGCCGCTGATGGATGATTCTGCTGGTACATTCACTCAGAGCACTACATTGTCCTCGCAGTGTACAGAGCCAGATTTTGACCCTGATGAGACTCAGGTGCCCCTTCCCGCACACTATACCACCATACACGGTGACACAGAGAAAGGTGCACATGACATAGAAGAGGAGGTGATGGATGACCCAGTTGTTGACCCAGATTGGCATCCATTGGGGGAAGAGGGTGCTGCTTCCAGTAGCTCAGATGAGGAGCATCCACAGCAGACATCGACATCGCAACAGCTGTTATCTGTCAGGCCCGGAGCACTCCAAAGACAGGTTCCAAACATCAAAAGAGTTGCTGGACCGCTTGTCCAGAGGGTCAAAAGATCACAGCGTGCTAGGCCGCAAAATGTCTGCCAAAGTAGGAAGAGTGCAGTGTGGCACCTTTTTGAACAAAATCCTCATGATCAGGCCAAGGTTATCTGTAAGAAGTGCGCAAAGACCTTTAGCCGAGGGAAAAATCTGAAAAATTTGAATACCAGTTGCATGCTTAGACATTTAACCAGCATGCACTTGCAAGCGTGGACACAACACCAAACCTCAAGTGCCACATGTGCAACTGATCACAACGAAGGTAGTCAGCAACGCTACATTGTTTCCCCCACTGTAAGCCCACCGGTTAGCACAGCAGCAAATGTTGAGGTGTCGTTGCAAGGCCACAGCAGTTAGGGAATCCCACTGTTATATCAACGAAAGACTGATTCTAGGCCATCAGAAAGAACACCAACTCCATCACCATCATCAACCCTCTCTCAGTCCGCCCTGTCCACCGCTACTTCCACCATATGCAGCTCTCAAGTCCAGCTCACCCTCCCAGACACTATGAGTAGGTCAAGAAAGTACTCAGTCTCTCATCCGCGTACACTGGGTTTGAACGCCCACATTGCCAAACTAATCTCGTTTGAGATGATGCCCTTTCGGTTGGTGGAAAGCACAGCTTTCCGCGAACTCATGGCCTATGCAGTACCACGCTATGACCTACCCAGTCGCCACTTCTTCTCTCGCAAAGCCATCCCAGCCCTCCACCATCATGTGAAAGACCGCATTGTCCATGCACTCAAGCAGTCAGTGAGCGGAAAGGTGCACCTCACAACTGATGCATGGTCCAGTCGGCATGGCCAGGGCCGTTACGTGTCCATCACTGCGCACTGGGTTAATGTGGTGGATGCAGGGTCCACAGGGGACAGCGGTGGTGGGACAGTGCTGCCTAGCCCACGGTATAGGAAACAGTTGGCTGTAGGTGTTCGACCCTCCTCCTCCTCCTCCTCCTCCTCCAGAAGCGAAAGCTCGTCCACAGAGCGCAGTCGTACGAGCACTCCATCTGCAGCTGCCACTGTTGCACACGATGTGTCCCTCTATCGAGCAGCTAGTGGAAAGCGTCAGCAGGCTGTGTTGCAGATGATGTGTTTGGGCGACAGACACACCGCTGAGGTGCTGGCCGAGTACTTGAAGCGACAAACTGAGTCATGGCTGGGCAGTGTACATCTTGAGGCAGGCAAGGTAGTTAGTGATAACGGCCGTAATTTTGTGGCAGCCATAGCCCTTTCAAAACTCAGCCACATACCTTGCTTGGCTCACACCTTGAACCTGGTGGTGCAGTGCTTCCTCAAAAATTATCCGGAGTTAACAGCCCTGCTCCAGAAGGTGCGAAGACTGTGCGCGCACATCCGCCGGTCACCTGTACACTCCGTTCGTATGCAGAAGCTGCAGCGATTGCTCCACCTTCCCAACCACCGCCTCATTATCGACATTGCAACAAGGTGGAACTCCACCCTGCACATGGTGGAGCGGCTGTGCGAGCAGAGGCAGGCCATAATGCATTTGTGGGAGGATACACGGCCAGGCACTTTGAGAGCAGACATGGAGTTGACAGGCGTGCAGTGGTCGAAGCTGAAAGACCTTTGTAAAGTCCTTCAGTGTTTTGAGGAATGCACACGGCTGGTAAGCGCAGACGACGCCATCCTAAGCATGAGCATCCCACTTATGCGTCTGCTCATGCAAACTTTGACGCACCTTAAGGAGCAGGCGTCTGCAGCCAATGTTGATGAGGAGGAAGAGGAGGAGGGAATCTTTGATGACATTCAGCCATTGTCTGCTCAGGGACCTCTCCTGGACGAGGTGGAGGAAGAAGAGGAGGAGGAGGAGGAGGATGATGGGGATGATTACTTAGGGGAGGAGGATGCATCTCGTGGGGCAAGTGAAAATGTTGGCGTGGCAAGGTCTGGTACAGGGTTTGTGCGTGACTGGAGGGATGTGGATTTGCCAGAAAGTGCTCCTCCACCCAGCACTCGCAGTGCATCATTGACACCGGGAACATTGGCCCACATGTCAGATTATGCCTTGCGGATCCTAAAAAGGGACCCCCGCATTGCCAAAATGATGAACGATGACGACTACTGGTTGGCCAGCATCCTGGATCCACGCTATAAAGGCAAATTACAAAACATCATGCCACAGGAGAACCTTGACCTAATATTGGCTAATAAACAAGCAACTCTGGTAAATCGGTTGCTTGAGGCATTCCCAGCACACAGCAGCGGTGATGGTTCTCACACGAGCCGTACGGGCCGGGGGCAGCTTGGCAGAGGTGTTCGTGGTGCACACAGCAGAAGTGGCGTTGGAGACAGGGGTTTCATGACAATGTTGTGGACTGATTTTTCAAATACCGCTCACACAACTGGTAATACTGCATCGATGGAAAGTGACAGGAGACAGCAGTTGTCAACTATGGTTACAAACTACTTTTCCTCCCATATCGATGTTCTCCCACACAGGTCATTCCCCTTTGACTATTGGGCCGCTAAACTGGACACCTGGCCTGAATTGGTCCAATATGCCTTACAGGAGCTCGCTTGCCCAGCTGCAAGTGTGCTATCGGAAAGAGTCTTCAGTGCAGCTGGATCAATCCTGACAGAAAAAAGGACCCGTCTGTCAACCCAAAATGTGGATGATCTAACCTTCATTAAAATGAACCACGCATGGGTTTCCAAGGATTTTGTCCCACCTTCCCCTGATGACACATAGGGTGACAGAAAAATGGCTTGCTTTGGTCCACCTCTTCCTGGTACTTCACCTATTTCGCCTTTTGCATCAGCTGAATGTCCAACATCAACATATGCCACTTTCTAAAACTCCCTAACTGTGCTGCCTCCCCCCCCATGGCCGGGGTAACCACCTAGCGCACGACACCGTGCGAGTGCCGTTGCCCTGGACAGGTGGGTAGGCCGACTCTTGGGCGCGGGCACTGGCACAGGGTCCCTCATAGTGCAATCAAGTGTCTCTGACGGTGGTGGTGCACACCCGCCGTCAGACACACCGCTGTACTATGAGGGGCCCAGTGCCAGTACCGACGCCCACGAGTGGGCCCCCCTTGCTTGGGCAGGGCCCCAGCATTTGCAATCTTTACCTCTCCCTACTCCTCCGCTGTGTAATCTGGGCCGTCAAATCCATACTGTGCCTGACACCGTCTGAGCCTGCCTCCTGAGACATATATTTTGAATGTGTACGCTATCCATACATGTTATCCAGGGATACGGTACCCTTTCTAACCTTTGTGCAATCACGTGCAATCCATACTGGGCCTAACACTGTCTGAGCCTGCCTCATGCTGTATAGACATATATTTTGAATGTGTACGCTATCCATACATGTTATCCGGGGATACGGTACCCTTTCTAACCTTTGTGCAATGATGTGCAATCCATACTGGGCCTAACACCGTCTGAGCCTGCCTCATGCTGTATAGACATATTTTGAATGTGTACGCTATCCATACATGTTATCCGGGGATACGGTACCCTTTCTAACCTTTGTGCAATGACGTGCAATCCATACTGGGCCTAACACCATCTGAGCCTGCCTCATGCTGTATAGACATATATTTTGAATGTGTACGCTATCCATACATGTTATCCGGGGATACGGTACCCTTTCTAACCTTTGTGCAATGACGTGCAATCCATACTGGGCCTAACACCGTCTGAGCCTGCCTCATGCTGTATAGACATATATTTTGAATGTGTACGCTATCCATACATGTTATCCGGGGATACGGTACCCTTTCTAACCTTTGTGCAATCACGTGCAATCCATACTGGGCCTAACACCGTCTGAGCCTGCCTCATGCTGTATAGACATATATTTTGAATGTGTACGCTATCCATACATGTTATCCAGGGATACGGTACCCTTTCTAACCTTTGTGCAATGACGTGCAATCCATACTGGGCCTGACACCGTCTGAGCCTGCCTCATGCTGTATAGACATATATTTTGAATGTGTACGCTATCCATACATGTTATCCAGGGATACGGTACCCTTTCTAACCTTTGTGCAATCCCGTGCAATCCATACTGGGCCTAACACCGTCTGAGCCTGCCTCATGCTGTATAGACATATATTTTGAATGTGTACGCTATCCATACATGTTATCCGGGGATACGGTACCCTTTCTAACCTTTGTGCAATCACGTGCAATCCATACTGGGCCTAACACCGTCTGAGCCTGCCTCATGCTGTATAGACATATATTTTGAATGTGTACGCTATCCATACATGTTATCCGGGGATACGGTACCCTTTCTAACCTTTGTGCAATGACGTGCAATCCATACTGGGCCTAACACCGTCTGAGCCTGCCTCATGCTGTATAGACATATATTTTGAATGTGTACGCTATCCATACATGTTATCCGGGGATACGGTACCCTTTCTAACCTTTGTGCAATGACGTGCAATCCATACTGGGCCTAACACCGTCTGAGCCTGCCTCATGCTGTATAGACATATATTTTGAATGTGTACGCTATCCATACATGTTATCCAGGGATACGGTACCCTTTCTAACCTTTGTGCAATGACGTGCAATCCATACTGGGCCTAACACCGTCTGAGCCTGCCTCATGCTGTATAGACATACTGTATATTTTGAATGTGTACGCTATCCATACATGTTATCCAGGGATACGGTACCCTTTCTAACCTTTGTGCAATGACGTGCAATCCATACTGGGCCTAACACCGTCTGAGCCTGCCTCATGCTGTATAGACATATATTTTGAATGTGTACGCTATCCATACATGTTATCCAGGGATACGGTACCCTTTCTAACCTTTGTGCAATGACGTACAATCCATACTGGGCCTAACACCGTCTGAGCCTGCCTCATGCTGTATAGACATATATTTTGAATGTGTACGCTATCCATACATGTTATCCGGGGATACGGTACCCTTTCTAACCTTTGTGCAATCACGTGCAATCCATACTGGGCCTAATACCGTCTGAGCCTGCCTCATGCTGTATAGACATATATTTTGAATGTGTACGCTATCCATACATGTTATCCAGGGATACGGTACCCTTTCTAACCTTTGTGCAATGACGTGCAATCCATACTGGGCCTAACACCGTCTGAGCCTGCCTCATGCTGTATAGACATATATTTTGAATGTGTACGCTATCCATACATGTTATCCAGGGATACGGTACCCTTTCTAACCTTTGTGCAATCACGTGCAATCCATACTGGGCGTGAGAACGGCTGGCGAGCTGTTAAGCAAGCTACAGCACCTGTCCAGACAAGTACAGGGATTCCCTATCGAGGAGACTTATTTGATTGTTTTCAATGTTGGGACAGCAATTTTTGGGGAGCACTATACTCTGGAGAATGATAGATGGGGCCCACCATACACTGGAACATTCCAAAGGTGGACATCAGACACTGGAGCAGCATTTACAGGGCCCATTATACACTAGAGCATTAGAAATGGGGCCCATTATGTTTGGAGCATTATTTGGGCCCATAAGACTGTGGAGCTTCATCCATGGGGACCAACATATACTGTAGCATTATGTGGAGCTCATCATATACTGTTTCAAACATTATATGGGACCAATGATTCTGTATGGAGAAATAGATGGGCCTCGTCATGAGATGTAAAAAGTGAGGTATTTTTCATTGTACTATACCGCTATTTATCTGCCGTATCGGAGCATGATGAGTTGTGGTATGTGTTAAAGGGGCGCTCTTTCGCCCAGGGCACATGAAAACCTGCAGCCAGCCCTCCCCCCCCCCACAACTTTAGCCAAATAACCCCCATTTTTCAGTGCGTAACTTATATTATGAAGTTAATTAAGGTTGACAAGCTTAAGTAAGAAGAATTGATGCTTTTGGCATTCAAATGGGCACTGTAGGTGTGTTTCCTGTCCTCCTCTCACTGCCGACTTTTATTCCCCATTGACTTACATTGGGTTTCGTGTTTCGGGACGACCCCGACTTTTCCCTATAATCGGACGATCTTGCTCGACCCGACTTTTGGAAAAGTCGGGTTTCACGAAACGAAACGCGACCCTAAAAAACCAAAAGTCGCTCAACTCTAGTTTCCACTATTTGCCAACTTTGGGGGTCTAAAAATTGGGGTCTAAAAAATCACTTTTGTGGAAATAAAAAGACTTTTTATTTTCACGGCTCTGCGTTTATAAACTTTTGTGAAGCGCTTGGGGGTTCAAAGTGCTCACCACACATCTAGATAAGTTCATTAGGGGGTCTAATTTCCAAAATGGGGTCACTTGTGGGGGGTTTCCACTGTTTAGGCCCATCAGGGGCTATGCAAGCGCAACATGATGCCCGCAGACCATTCCATCAAAGTCTGCATTCCAAAATGGCACTCCTTCCCTTCCGAGCTCTCCCATGCGCCCAAACAGTGGTTCCCCCCCACATATGGGGTATCGGCGTACTCAGGACAAATCGCATAACAACTGTGCGGGTATGATTTCTCCTGTTACCCTTGTAAAAAATAAAAATTTGGGGGCGAAAAGATCATCTTTGTGGAAAAAAATAGATTTCTTATTTTCACGGCTCTACGTTATAAACTTCTGTGAAGCCCTTGGGGGTTCAAAGTGCTCACCACACATCTAGATAAGTTCCTTAATGGGTCTAGTTTCCAAAATGGGGTCACTTGTTGGAGGTTTCCACTGTTTAGGCACATTAAGGGCTCTCCGAACGTAACATGGCATCCGATCTCAATTCCAGCCAATTCTGCGTTGAAAAAGTCAAACGGCGCTCCATCCCTTGTGAGCTCTGCTGTGTGCTGAAATAGTGGTTTACCCCCACATATAGGGTATCGGCGTATTCAGGAGAAATTGTACAACAAATTTTGTGGTTGATTTTCTCTTTTAACACTTGTGAAAATAAAAAAAATTGGTTCTGAAGTAAATTTTTTGCAAAAAAAAGTTAAATATTAATTTTTTCCTTCCACATTGCTTTAGTTCCTGTGAAGCACTTAAAGGGTTAATAAACTTCTTGAATGTGGTTTTGAGCACCTTGAGGGGTCTAGTGTTTAGAATGGTGCCACTTTTGGGTATTTTCTGTCATGTACACCCCTCAAAATGACTTTAAATATGATGTGGTCCCTAAAAAAAATGGTTTTGTAAATTTTGTTGTAAAAATGAGAAATCGCTGGTCAACTTTTAACCCTTATAACTTCCTAACAAAAAAAAATTTTGCTTCCAAAATTGTGCTGATGTAAAGTAGACATGTGGGAAATGTTATTTATTAAGACATTTGTGTGACACATCTCTCTGATTTGAGGGCATAAAAATTTAAAGTTTTAAAATTGCAAAATTTTCAAAATTTTCGCCATATTTCCATTTTTTTCATAAATAAACACAAGACTTATCGAAGAAATTTTACCACTAATATGAAGTACAATATGTCACGAAAAAACAGTCTTAGAATCAGCGGGATCCATTAAAGCGTTCCAGAGTTATAACCTCATAAAGGGACAGTGGTCAGAATTGTAAAAATTGGCCTGGTCATTAAGCTGCAAACTGGCTCTGTCGCTAAGGGGTTAAAAAGCATAGGGGTCTGATTCATCATTGCATTTTTCTACTTTTTTGGCATGAATACTTCTCAATTAGAGACTTTTTGATTTGCAACAAATTCATTAAAGTATTATTTCTTCTTTTTTTTTTGCTTAGATTTTTATTTTTTTTTAGATCAATATGGCTTTTCCAGATGTTTTAGACTGACTCATTAAAATTTTATGTAAATGTATCTCAGTCCCTCCAGAGTTGTTTTATATATGCCTGCTATTTTTACACATTTTTTGTGCCATTTTGTGAAATTTGTGACTTTTTGTGGTAAAAAGGGTTGAAATGGGTCAAAGACAGAATAAAGAGCATTTTTTTTTATTTTTGCACAAAATTCATGGAGCATAAGCACCATTTTGAAGAGTTCAATGTTAAATATTTTAATGAAAACCGCAAGACAAAAAAGGAAAGTGACTTAAGCTCTGATTCATCATTTGAATTTTTTTTATGTGTTGGCTAAGCCTAATATACTGTATGCACAGGCCTTTTGCTAATTGAATCAGCACGCAATAATATAATTGTGGTATGCATTAATTTTAAAAGTTAAAGCTTTATCATCATTTTATAAAATAGTTTATTTTTTGTGTTTGCTACAGTCTTCTTCTTGCTATTATGTCACTTATTTATATTCTGACCTTTGTTCTTTATAGTTGTTTGTACATAGCTTATGTCACATAGACAATATAAAGAATCCATTACTTGACCTTCCAATCTCCTTATGGTTCCAAGCAGTTGACCCTGACTGTTGAAAGACTGAACAGCTGTAATCTCCATAACAGGTTCTTCATCACTTGATTGAGGAGGTCAACTGTGACTCTGGTGCAATGGAAGAAAATGTGCATTGGCTCCACCGGGGGATAAGCATTGTCTGTTCATTGCCTGGTTTTTGCCCTGCTTTGGAGGATAAGAGCTTAATCCACAATTGATGAAGTATAAAAATAGATCAATTAGTGAATTTGTTCTGGAGCATCACATATAAGCACACATTAGAAGATGCCTACGGAGCTCACAGCTGCAGAGTTGGAAATGAACCTAGAAGTTTATGCTGTGATATAACAAAGTTGGCCAAAGACTTGTGTAATCTAATTAATTTGAAGCCTTAGTCATTAATCCTCCCTGTAATGACCTCAGCTGGCTAACATATATTAATCTCTATTGGAATATTCAGCAACAGAGGTGCTTCAGAACAATGTTCTATGGTACATTATTAAGCTATTAAAATGACTAATAACAAGGTCAAATCAAATAATAACACATGTGTCAAGAAATGTAAAATGTAATCTATGCATTTCAGAAACATGCGTAACTCTTTGCAAACTTTAACCCAAGATCAGTAGCATAATTATAGGGGTTGCGGGATTTACAGTAGCACCATGACCCAAGGGCTTGAAGGGAAAAGCACTTGAAGGGAAAAGCAGTGTTTAAAGAATGTGTACTGAGACTTCAGTGTGTTCATTATTCTTGTGTTATGGTGCTTTGTTTATTATCTGTGTGTTGTGACATTACTGTAGCTCTTGGCTGTAACATCACTCTGTGCATCATCCTGTGCTCACTGTCTTTACATGTTATTATTAAAGGGGATCTGTCACCTATTTTTTCACATATAAGATGCGGCCACCACCATCAGGGGCTTATCTACAGCATTAGAAAGATAAGAAAAACGAGTTATATTATACTCACCGGGGGGGTCCCGTCTGGGTCCGATGGGTGTCGCACCAGGAAAGGTCAGAGAGGTCCGGCGCCTGCATACTGCAGTACTCTGCTTTGCCCTCAACAGGGCAGAGCAGTACGCCTGTGCCGAGCCTCTCTGACCTTTCCTGGTGCAACACCCATTGGACCCGGACCGGACAGCGCCCCCGGTGAGTGTAATACAACTCATTTTTCTTATCTTTCAGGTTACATCGGGGGCTTATCTACAGCATTACAGAATACTTTGATATTATTCTATGCACTGACAATTTCATACATCATGGCTTGATTTTTCCATTTTTGGAGATATCATTTTAGTTTGTAACCAAGATTCCAATACTGTGATGTCACTGTGTGTATTGTCATTGTGGTATGAGTCTGTATGTATCATCAATGTAATGACATCATTGTGATCCTTAGTAATTATCTGTAATATTGGTGTGGTTATTAACTCTGTTCTTAGATATCATGGTGCATATTTTACCAATTCAGTGATATCATTGTATACACTTAATTATTCAATGACAGAACTAACCCCTTTACCCCCGAAGGTGGATTGCACGTTAATGACCAGGCCAATTTTTACTATTCTGACCACTGTCAATTTATGAGGCAATAACTCTGGAACGCTTCAACTGATCCTGAGGTTGTTCCTTTGAAACATAATGTACTTCATGATAGTGGAAATATTTCTTTGGTATGACTTGTGTTTATTTGTGAAAAACATGGAAGTTTGGCAAAAATTTTGAAAATTTAGCAATTTTTTTTGTTAGGAAGTTATAAGGGTTAAAAATTGACTAGCAATTTTCATTTTCCCAACAAAAATTACAAAACCATTTTTTTAGGGACCACCTCACAGTTGAAGTCACTTTGAGGGGTCTATATGGCAGAAAATACCCAAAAGTGACACCATTCTAAAAACTGCACCACTCAAGGTGCTCAAAACCTCATTGAAGAAGTTTATTAACCCTTCATGTGCTTCACATAGATTTTTGGAATGTGGAAAAAATGAACATTTAAATTTTTGTAGCAAAACATTTACTGCAGATACAATTTTTTTATATTTTGACAAGGGTAACAGAAAAAAATGGACCCAAAAATTTGTTGTGTAACAAAGTTTATAATGTTGAGCCGTGAAAATAAAAGTCACATTTTCCCCACAAAAATGTTATTTTGACCCCAAACTTTGCATTTTCATAAGGGTAACAGGAGAAATTGCATCATACAATTTGTTGTTCCATTTCTCCTGAGTACAGCGATACAACATATGTGGGGGAATACTACTTTTGAGGGGAAGTGCAAAACTCAGAAGTGAAGAGGTGCCATATTGGAGTTCAGATTTTGCTGGAATGGTTTGAGGGTGCCATGTCACAATGGCAGAGCCCCCGAGGTGCCAGAACAACAGAAATCCCATATATGTGAACTCATTTTACAAAGTACACTCCCCAATGAATTAATCTAAGGTTGTAGTGATCATATTGAAGGTAAGGCAAGGAGTGTCAGATTTTACTGTTATGGTTTCTAGGTGCCATGACCCACTGGGAGAGCCCATGAGGTTCCAGAACAGCAGAACCCCCGTAAGTGACCCCATTTTGCAAACTACACTGCTCAATGAATTCAAAGGCATGCAGTGATCATATTGACACCACAGGTATGTCACAGAATTTTATACCATTGGACAGTGAAGGAAAAAATAACTACATTTTTACCACTAAAATGTTGTTTAAGCCCCAGATTTTACATTTTTACACAAGAAAATACAATAATTAAAAAGTACGTTCTATATATAGAGGCTGAGAGCATAATAGGGTTAAACTCTCCCAGTATGGTAATCATTAAGTTGCCAAAGTAGAGTACTCCAACAATACCATAAACAACTAGAACAAAGGAGTAGCAAAAAGACCACTGAACGATAAAATACAAAAATGTCCTTTATTAATCAAGCAAGATCAAATTCAGACAAAATTAAATGAGACATATTACAAAAATCAGTAAGGGGAAGGAGGAAACATGCAGGTAAACTAAGGGAAGGCTGCAGGTCCAACGTAAGACTTGGGCAAGCAGAGAAAATATGCAGTCACACTAAGGTGCTCAAAAAAGTGCTAAAGTAGTGTCGCTTAGTAAATGTCAAATAAGGTTATGCAGTGTACCTATGTGCTGCCCAAACATATACTGCGACAAGGTGAGCGCTTACCCTTCTTAAGTTGGGACTTGAAACAGCCTTACCGCGGCCCCTGATGTGCGTTTCGCATGCTCGCTTTATGAGAGGGGGATAGGTAAAAGTATCCTGTGTCTATAACAATTTATAGGACTAAAACAGTGCCGATAATTCTGTGGCATTTTTACACAAGAAATGGGTAAAAATGGAACCAAAATTTGTCCCACAATTTCTCCTTAACGTGGCAATACCCCATAAGTGGCTTTACAGTACTACTTAGTTTAAACAGCAGGCAAAAAGGCAGCAACACTTATCTGCCCAGATCTTGGAACAAATGCACTACAGCATGCAGCCAGCCCATAAAGCAAGATGTTAGCAACACAGGTGCAAAATACCAGATCAATAGCCACTCTCCACCTACCCATTTCTGGAGGGGGTGACTGCCCATTATACAGTTGCACAATAAAGGCCTGCATAGGGCGTTGTTCACACAAGGGTACTGCATAGTGTCTGGTTCACAGCCTATTAGTCACACCCCTACTTTTTGATTAGGCGGGCTGGCCAGAACACTCTCAATGCATCACAGTGTGAACACCCCTCATGCAAGACCAGACGTGTTTGGGCTTGGCTGCACCCTGAAAACTATAGTGCAAAAAATACAAAAATAGTGAGGGATTAGTTGATATTTTGGCCAAAATACGTAAGGTCGTAACCCGCGCCAAGGGTCCCCACGCTTACAAGTCCCTACACAAAACTAATTAGCAAAGCCACTAAAGAAGACTCAAAGTCTCCAAAAATTAAATTTAAACAGCAGACAAAAAGGCAGCAACACTTTCCTGCCCAGATATTGGAACAAATGCACTACAGGGTAGAAGAGCCGTATCCCTCCTCAAGTTACCCCATTTTGGAAATTATACCTCTTGGGGAATTTATCTACAGGTGTAGTGATGATTTTGACTCCATGAGTATTTTCCAGAAACAAGCAGCGATGAATGTTACCAAGTGAAAATTGGAAACTGCCATTGTAGTGACCAGTACTCTGTAGTGACCAGTACGTTGCAGCCACCCGTATATTGGAGTCACCAATACGTTATGCCCAGTCCATGCTTCTGGAGGCATGCACCAGTAAGTTAGGCAGGCTCTCATCACTTCAGAAATGTGGGTTAGGTACATTGTGGGGCAGGGTGCATTTGGATTTGGGAGCAGAAAATTTGCTGAATTTCATTTGACTGGTGAGAAGCCATTCTGTTTTCCAGAGCCTTTGTACTACCAGTAACGTGGAGGCCTCCTATATTTCCATTAACAGATGACAGACCTGAGTGAGGACTTTTTTTGTGGATTGAGATGAATCTTTTATTGTGAACATTTTACATATTGTTTGGGATCATATTTATTCAGCGCTTTGCGCTGAGTGACATGATTCAGATGAAACCCCTGAGGGATCGATTCACTATCGTCTGAAAAAGTGTCGAACTAGTACCTTTATTGCCCGTTCATTTTTTTTCTTGCATTGGACATATCATTCTGGACTCCGTCTGGCCTATGTTCAGTGTTGACCTTCTTTTCACTAGTGCACAAAACTGTGGCAGAGGGCACTTTTATGTCTGAATGACATACTTCCGAGAATTACACAGAAACCTTGGTGCAAGCGCTCAGCACAGAGTGCAGGATAAATGTGCTCCGAGCCTTACTGTGATCTTTGGGAGGCAGAATGAAAAAATCAACTGCAGGTGAAGAATTGGTTTTAATTATTTTTTACGCTGTTTCTCATGCCGATTAGGTGACTTTATTCTTCTGGTTGGTGTGATTACAGCGATACCAGATTTATATCGGGTTTTTATGTTTGTTGTTGTCACACACTAAAAAATGTTTTTTATTGCAAAAAATAGTTTTTGCTTCACCATATTTTGAGAGCTATAATTTTTCCATATTTTGGCTCACAGAGTCATGTGGCGTCTTGTTTTTTGCGGGACGACTTGACGTTTTTATTGGTACCATTTCGAGCACATGACATTTTTAATCGCTTTCTATTACGATTTTTGTGAGGCAGAACAAACACCAGCAATTCAGGAATTTTTTTTTGGGGGGGTTATGCCGTTTTGTATGTTGCAAAATTGATGTCAGTTTTATTCTTCTGGTCAGTATGATTACAGTGATACCACATTTATATCTTTTATGTTTTGGTGCTTGTACACAATAAAAACTATTTTATAGAAAAAAAAACATATTTTTGCATCACTTTATTCTGAGAGCTATAACTTTTTTATTTTTCCGGTGATGGAGCTATATGGCAGCTTGTTTTTTGCGGGACAAGATGACGTTTTCAGGAGGACCATGTTTATTTACATCAGTCTTTTTTCGCATTTTATTCCACTTTTGGTTTGGCAGTATGATGATAAAGCATAGTTTTTTTTCCTTGTTTTTTATTTTTTTAAGGTGTTCACTAAAGGGGTTAATTAGTGGGACAGTTTTATAGGTCAGGTCATTCCGGACACGGCGATACCAAATATGTGTACTTTCATTGTTTATATTTTTTTCATACAAATATTTATTTATTGATAAGATATCTTTTAATTTTATTATTATTATTTAAAATATTTTTACAAATATTTTTTAAAAAATTTTTTCAACTTTTTTTTACTTACTTTCATAGTGGGACAATCATTTTTTGCAGGCTGATGACTTGTAATAGCATGGTTTTGCAGCAGCATCCCCATGCTTTGCAAGCTGACAGCTCTGCACTGACAGAGAAAGTTGCTGATAATGCACTGTGCATGATCAAGCAACTTTCCTTGCTCTGATGACTTGGATGTCGTCATGAAGACATCGGATCACCATTGCAACAATCAGGACCCCGCGTCACGCCGTGAAGTCCCCAATCCAATGATAGAGGGTAGAGGGGCTGTCATACCTCTCTGGAATGGTGCGATCAAGTTCAATAGCAGCATTTAGGGGGTGAAAGTGCTAGGAGCGGTGCAGGACTACTCACGGCACTTAGTGTCAGGTGTCAGCTGTCAGAATCAGCTGACACTCGGTGGCGATCGTCCTCGCACAGCCCGTGTGCGCGGGGGCGATTGCGATGACCTAATAATCCATCACTGGTCAATAAGGCCCCTGGTACAGGGACGTACTATTATGTCCAATGTCAGAAAGGAGTTAAAGGGGTTTTCTGACATGCTAAACAAACTGGCAAAACCACAGGAATGCTTTAAGAAAAAGCAAAATGTGCAATGCTCGCCGCTCTTAGCCAGGTGGATCCACTGCTGACAAATCAAGTGATCTAAGTTGCGACCGGAAGCAATGATGTCTGGCTCTTTAGTCACCTCACTACTGCAGCCTGTGAATGGCTGCAGCCTGTCATTTGAGTGGATTGATAGATCATTGGATGATTTGCTAAAGATGCATTGCTCCAGTCTAAAAAAGGCTGTAGCAGTTACGTGACCAAAGGACGTCACTATTTCTTCTAGTCGTTATTTATTCATGTACGGTATATAATAACTTTGTTATAATACATTTATCTATTTGATAAGTGTTGCTAAACTATACACCTCCAGACGATTTCTCTGGACATATTCTTTCACCTATACATACCAATATCTTTTTGTCCTTCCTCCTTTTCGTTTGGGATCGTCACGTCACTGTGCATTTTATACCACCTTTCATTGTATTATAATTTTGTTCACTTGACTGCATTTACTTATTAAATACTTATTTAGTCCTTATTGCAGATTGTGCTTTTATATTGTATACTAATAAAAAATTTATATTTTTATTAATGTTTGGAGATCCATGATTCTGTATTTTTGTAGCAAGTATGTATTATTTGGATTTTTTTCCGCATATATTTGTTTGATGATGTTCAGGATTTTCTTCTTAATGACTGCATCAAGGTGGGTAGGAACAGATAATTTTGGCTCAGTTTTACTGCTTTACTGGTAGATTTTGTGAGCATGTCAAAAAACCCTTTTAATTATGAATGTGCTGTGACACCATTGTGTGCATCATCCCTGCATTGTGTCATCATTGTGACTATTATTCCTATGCTATGTAGATCCAACTATACCTATTTGGAAATAAACCTTGTATGGACATTACAAATATATAAGGGATTTTGAGGCAACCTTTAGATCTATAAAGCTTTAAGCGTTTATCTACAATTTATAAAAACTATAAAAGTGTATTTATATGTAGAAGATAAATTACAATTTGGCCAAAAATTGGCAAAAAATACTAGATTTGAAAGCCTCCAGCTTTAGGGTCATATGTTCAATAAGGGAAAAAAGTAATAATAATAACATTCGTTTTTAGACACTAAGCAAAAGCTTCTATATTGCATGAAGAATAAATCACAAATCCAATTTTGCTTGTTATGTGGATTATAAGATCTACACAGATCAGTTCTCACAACAACTCTGAGGTGGCAGGGCTTAATGGCATGTAAAACATCAGCGGAATGCTTTTTTACACATAGTGCACTAACAAGCACCTTGCACTCCGTTGGAAAAAAATAGCTATTACTATTATAAAATGTGCTCACAGTGGCCTTTTTTACATGTTCTACAGAAAAATCCCTGTACTTTTATATATAGGACTCTTCATGAATTACATTTATCAATCATCTAACAAAGGAATCAGAAAATCACATATTGTTTCTTAATAACTGTTTTCTTTGATCTGTTTTATACTTCCACATCTTAGATTTATGGACAACGTGAAGTTCATAGACATTTAGATTTAGGGCCAGCACTCCTGGATTACATGCATTTTGCCATAACCTCTAGCTAGGATAAATATATATTTTTCAATGCTCTGCTGCATGCTAGTCGTGCAGCTTCTTTCATTTCAAAACTTGTTTTTCCCTGGTGCTACTCCCTCCCTTCTGACCTGTTTCCACTGTACAGCTGAGCCCTCCATCAGCAAGGATGTAAAACGTCTCACCTTCCTCACCAGCTACCAGTAGCAGTGTCGGACTGGCCCACCGGAGAACCTGTGGATTTTCCAGTGGGTCCAGTCACTGACACCTGCTGGCACATTGGCCAGCAGTTGCCTAGGGCCCCCACTGCTCCAGAGGCCCCCAGCCAGTGGTGTGTCGCTATTAGCGGCACACCCAGCAGCTATGGGGCCTCTGAGTCAGGGGGGCCCGCCCGGAGCCAGCTGAGCAGCAGCTGGAGACAGGAGCCTTTCCACGCTGCTAAAGAGAAATGAATATTCATGCCTCCCCACGCCCCCATGGGCGCAGAGAGGAGTGAGTATTCATTTCATTGTAATAGCGGGCATTGTTAGCCACAGGCTGAGGATAACACTGCCCACATGTAAAGCCAGTGTGGCTGCATCGGGGCACTGGAGGTGGGCCCCTGCAGGGTGGCTAACCCTGAGGGCAATTGGCGGGCAGGGAGCGATCAACACTGCCTGGTGCTTCCTGTCTGACACAGCGCGGTTGGATGACGTCATCATTCAGTGCAGCTGTTTCAGAGAGAAAGCTAGCATACAAATAACAGAAAAACTGATGGCACATCAAGAACTAGTCTGAATAGGTGCATCCCAAAAAACAGCTTACATATTAGAATGAGAAAAATGGTTGCACTCAATTGCATTAAGACATGTCAATATGAAATATATGAAGTGTGAATAGCATAATGGCTTTTGAAATTTAGAAAAAACATATGAGATACTTAGCACAAAATTTGGCCAAAGATGTGAGCCCATTCACCAACGTCAAGGTAATCTCATGATCGAATGGGTCCTTAATCTAATTGCCTAGTGTGAACACTTACCTCTTGCTAATAACTTGGTAAAGCCTATATTTATAGGAAGATAGTAACCAAATGTGATTGGATGTAATTAAAATCACAGCTTGGTGAAGGGCGAAGTGCTCAGTCAGAAAGCTAGCATGCAAATAACAGAAAAATTGACGGCACATCAAGAACTAGTCTGAATAGGTGCATACCAAAAAACAGCTTACATATCAAAATGAGAAAAATGGTTGCACTCAATTGCATTAAGATATGTCAATATGAAATATCTGAAGTGTGAATAGCATAATGACTTTTGAAATTTAGAAAAAACACGAGATGCTTAGCACAAAATTTGGCCAAAAAATGTGAGCCCAAATGTGATAGTTCCTATCATCCTATAAATATAGGCTTTGCCAAGTTATTAGCCAGAGGTAAGTGTTCACACTAGGCAGTTAAATTAGGGACCCATTCGATTATGAGATTACCTTGACGTTGGTGAATGGGCTCACATTTTTTGTCCAAATTTTGTACTAAGCATCTCATGTGTTTTTTCTAAATTTCAAAAGCCATTATGCTATTCACACTTCATATATTTCATATTGACATGTCTTAATGCAATTCAGTGCAGCCATATTTCTTTAAGAGAGAAAGCTGCCAGCGACGAAGATGCTGCCGGGATTTGATGCAGCTGGGGGGGAACATCCATGGTGGTGAGTGGTGATGTGTGTCTGTCTGTCTGCCTTCGTGCATGTATGTGGTGCGGTGCGATGTGTGTGCGATGCTGGGTTGGTGGGGAAGAAAGCAATGATGGTTGTGGTGAAAGGACAATAGTGGTTATTGTGTCCCATGAATGGGAACAACCTGTAATATATATTATGTGTTGAGTTTTTCTTCCAATCAGCAAATTCCCTGTTGTTGCTAGGCAGAATTAGACTGTGTGAAGATTGTCCCTATGTCCCTCTTGTAGTTTTGCTCTATTAGGTTGCTCCTCCCTTTTCCCTCAATTTTAGTCTACAGCAGCCATTCCTCTAGATGCATGTGTACTGCCCTGTACAGATTACTCCTTTTTACCTACTGTTCATTGTAAACTAATAAAAGATTTTGAAAGAAAACAGCACCGTTTCTCCTGGTCTTTCTACAGTTGCATTGTGGTGGAGCTAAAACTATCTGCGGACGCCTGGTGCTGTGAGTATGAGTTATACAATTATATTATCTAAGAAGCTGATAATTAGGACGTTTGGGATTTGCAGTCATCAGGAAGAAGCAGAATAGTAAAAAGGGATAGCTGTTACCAGGAATAGTATACGGCTGTAATCCAAGAAGAGGATTGTTTATGGGGCTAACTTAAAGCCACAACAACAGCAGCTTACATGGTTGCAGACATTCTGTGCTCTTCACTTCAGAAAGTTGCACAGTGAAGGATTTAACCTGTTATTAAGAACAGTTCACAGTCTGTAATCCAGAGAAAGGAACATCTAAGCTATTGAGAAGCTGCAGTTTTCATAGACTTGTATCACATTCTGTGCTCTCCAGCTCATCTAGTTGTAACTTTGTTTTGGTCTCCTTGACAACCAGGAGCAGAACAGCCCCCACCCTTCACTCCTGCCACTATATCAGAGACTAAAAGAGCTCTTTCAATGCCAGTTCTGCAGCAGCAGTAAATATAAACAGAACTCACAGTTCGTAGTGAAAGATCCAAATGATCAACCAATCCTACCTGGAAGGTCAAAGAGAACCTAGAATCCACCAAAAGTGAATTGCTACACCACACAACCTTGCTATGGAAAAGAGTGCTGAACCAAGTAACAGTCTTAACTGTGCCCGGCTCTCAAGAGCTACTACCAGAGCGAGCCCTTGAACAATTGTACTCTGCATACCAGTCTTATAAAGACACTTGTAGAAAATACATCTCTACTCTGCTGAAATTAAATACACCAGAGTCTCTAAAAGAACTTCAGGACTTCCGAAAGCTCAATGCCGAACGAGACTGCACCGTGTGTGACATTGTGGACAATACAGAAGCAAAAATCGCACAAATGTCACAAGCGGCATCATACAGAACCAGGACCGCGAGGAGCTCAAAGCACTCAGTCAAGTCAAGCTCATCTAGGTACTCAACCCTTAGTGAGCAATTTGTATGAGTACGTGCCGAAGTGGAATCTACGAAAGTGCAAGCCATTTTCGCCCGAAGGAAGACAGAGAGGGAAACAGAATCTGCACGCAATAAAGCAGAGATGGAAGCTGAATCTGCATGCGAGAGAGTGGAAATAGAAGCCCTGCAGAAGGAATGTGAACATGCAGCAGCCATGGCAAAGCTAAAGGTCTTCCAGCAAGCCCTAGGTGGGAGCCAAGGAGGCAGCCTCAATTTGTGTGAATTCGACATGGAAGACTCACTTAAGCGCACAAGAGACTACGTGCTGAGCCAAGTCAGCGAACCTCTGACCACCAACATTCCCGTCAGTCCCGACCCCTCTCCAAAGCATCAGGATGTCGATCCCGCCTGCAGCTCCCAGCTTTCAAGGTCAGTCCAATGTGTCACAAACATTCAAACCCAAACCTCTTTCACGATTCAATACACAGCCAGATCCTACAGATCCTACACCCCAGCAAAGCCAAACAGCTCCAGTCACATCTATGGCAGAAACTATTCTTAGTAAACCGGTTACTGCATTAAATGCTTATGCCGCACCATACTATCCTACGTTTCTAAGTCAAGATGCTACAGACAATACAAACAGCGCTACACAGCCAGCAATTGCCTTCCCAAAGTCAGAGAAAACCAACATGTCTGACTTTGCAAGGTACATGGTTCACCGTGAACTTACTAAGACCGGTCTCACAAGGTTCGATGATCAACCAGAGAACTATAGATGTTGGAAATGTGCCTTTAAAGCCCTAATTAGTGACTGTGGCATCACTGCTGCTGAAGAGCTGGATCTGCTAATCAGGTGGCTCAGACCTCAATCCACAGAGCGAGTAAAGAGGCTCAGATCTGTCCACATTAGTAATCCAGTATCTGGTCTCATGGCTGCATGGGAAAGACAAGAACGTAGCTTTGGCAGTCCCGAAGCTATAGAGAATGCATTGTTCAAGTGACTACAGGATTTCCCCAAAATATCCCTCAAGGACAGTTCAAAATTCCTAGAGCTCAGCAACCTGCTCTTAGAGCTCCAGTTAGCCAAGGCAGACACACACCTACCTGGCCTCAGCTACCTGGACACCGCTCGTGGGGTAAAACCCATAGTTGCCAAGTTACTCTACAACATAAAAGAAAGGTGGACCATATGAGGGTCAAACAACAAAAGACGATACCAAGTCTCTTTTCCTCCATTTTCCTATTTCTGTGACTTCATCAAGGAGATTACAGAATGCAAAACCAACCCCAGCTTCTGCTATGAAGAACCCAGCGGCTGTGCATCATCTCCTAATTACAAGAGTTCGTGCTCTCACAACAGTAACCGCAGCGGTCCGGTGTCTGCAAAAAAGACAGAAGTTCTGCCTATACCGACATCAGCACCAGGCAAAGGCAATGAAGGTGATAAGAAGGAAAATCTGAACCGCCAGTGTCCAATTCACAAACTGCCACAACCCCTGAAGAAGTGCATCGGCTTCAGGAAGAAACTCCTTGAAGAACAAAAGGAGCTCCTGAAGAAGTTTGGAGTATGCTTCAGGTGCTGCACCTCTACCGAACATCTTGCGAAGGACTGTGTCATTGCCATCAAGTGTCTAGAGTGCGACAGCGAAGACCACGTACAAGTGCTCCATCCATCACAGCCTGACTCTGCGTATACACCTTCTCCCACCATAAGCCATGGCGGGGAGAGTTCAGACCAAGTGACAAGCCATGTTGTAGTATCTTCCTCATGCACTGAAGTCTGCAGAGAAGGTCTTTGAGACAAGTCCTGAGCGAAGATTTGCCTGGCAAGGGTATATCCTGAGGGTCATCCAGAGAAGGCAGTCAAGTTGTACGTTAGTCTGGATGACAAGAGCAACAAATCGCTGGCCAGGTCAGAACTCTTTGACTTGTTCGACTTAAAAGGAAACGTCTATCGTTACACTTTGGGCACCTACAGCGGCATTATAAAAACCTCTGGAAGAAGGGCTGGTGGCCTCATAATAACTTCTCTTGAGAAGGACGCCATGGAGATACCACTACCCATGCTTGTTAAGTGTAACCAAATACCATTCAACAGGGAAGAAATCCCAACGCCAGAAGTCGCTCTTCAGCATCCTCATCTCAGAATGATAGCCAAAGAGATGCCATCCCTGGACGACAAGGCAGACATCCTAATTCTCCTCGGCAGAGACATTATACGACTGCAGAAGATGCGCCAACAAATCCACGGACTACTCAATGAACTGTACGCCCAGCGCCTCGAGCTTGGCTGGGTCATAATCAGTAAAGTCTGTAGCGACCTGACAAAGGATCCAAGCAACATCTCCTCTTACAAAACCCTTATCACGTCAGATCACCATGACTTGCCTCCCCTGCCAGACCCATGTCACTACTGGATGAAAGAGAAGTCAAACTACACTAAGTGTCAACAACAACCATCTGACAATTCAAGTCTATGTTTCCTACGACGCATCTACGAAGATTACAGCCACAGGAACCTCTCTGATTGCTTCAGTCTGCTGGATCTTTTGAGCAGGAGTCACATAAACCTAACTGGACTCTGCCATGGCAGCACGCGTGTCTCCACATGCTGCTGTCGTGCTAGGACACAGGACTATAAGTGTCCAGCTGAACTTTGAATTTTTCCTTATGGATTAGAACTTCTACTGTTGGATTGGTGGAAGAGTTGCATGTTGCGGCTTCCCCAATCCAAAGAACATTTTTTGCCATTGGACTCATTTTCTATTTTTAATTTTTTCATTCAAGGAATACATTTTACTGCAAGTATAGACTTGATTACTGCTTTATTGTTACATTGTTCTTTCTTCTCTCCTCTCATTGCAGGTTTCATGATGTTGAGGAACAGAGTTGACTCCTTCGTCGCACAAGGACTTATGAAATCTGACGATTTCAGATGGAGTGTTGTGTCCCATGAATGGGAACAACCTGTAATATATATATATTCTCTGCGTAGATTTTTTCCTCCAATTAGCAAATTCCCTGTTGTTGCTAGGTAGAATTAAGACTGTGTGAAGATTGTCAAAATCAGCTGCTGTGTAAAGATGCTTATCACCGTAATCAAAACCCTTAGGGGTTGAACTATCAAGAGCTAGGAGGATTCCCTACTTCATAAAACATAACCTTTAATCAGTCATGAAAACCTAAGACCTCACAAAAACACAGAACAAACATAATAGTGCTTGTGCAAATCAGTGCTCATTAAAAAATTGTTCGGTCTCACCACTAGTCACGGACATGGTACTTTCGGTCTATTCTCAGATGTGTTCTGCCAGGTAATGGAACCACATGGTGGAGCAGGACAGCATGCGGGGAAAGGGATATAGATGTATAATGATCCCTATCCTTCCTGTCGTTGTTAGGAGTGGTGGAAGGCACTAAATAAAAATATAATTAAAGTGCCTTCGCCACTCGGGGTCCACCGTGCGGAAGCTGGAAAAACAGCAGCTAAGTGAAGGCAGTGCAATCTGGCGGCAGTGTGCAAAGGGTTAAACTGCACCCAATTACACTAAGCAAGCTCTGTTACAATCACAGAGGCTGCAAGCAAAAACCAAACACAAACGCTGAGTCTGTTTAAGGTCACAGACTCTTAGCGATGCACACGCGGTATTTATGGTCACAGGTGTAGCCTTAGACAGCAGGACTACTCCGTCTAGACCTACCTTAAAGACAAGTGTGCGTGGCGTTGCAACTGCGAACGCCCGGCAGGACTACAATGGCAGTGCAGCGATAATTGCGCCGCTGGCAAAATGCCGCTCTCACTCTAGCGCAATGCAGACGCTAAGCTGCTGAGATAGACGGAGCAAATGCGCGCTGGCGCAAGCGCTGCTACTAGCGGAACTCAAACACTCACACAGACGTAGTATCAGAGGAATGGGGGTTTCAAATGAGTCATTCACCAGTCCAAGCATCCATCAACAAACATACAGCAGCAAGTACGAATCTACTAGCGCAAGGCGGAACAGCCATGCGCGCTTTTTATAACGAACGGGACCTTCCGGAAATCTCCAAGGCTCCAGGAAGAGCCAATGGGATTCGACACAGGACCTGAGAACCTGACTCCCGAACTCCAATGGGAGTTCATCCCATGAGCATGCTCAGATGAGGGAACAAAGGACTTAGCTTCTGGAGAGAGTTGCCGCAGGGCAATCTCCTCTGCAATCTCCTCTGCAGCAGGAAAAGCGCAGGAGACTGCAGAATGTGAGGACCTAGATTTCAGCAAAGGAGAGGCAGAAATCTGACTCCTAACTGTCATGCCCAAGTTTTGCTCCTGTCCTCACAAGGGCAGCCCTATAGTGTCACCCCCAATGTGTAAAAGCGGGGTACTGGCTCCCTACGTGTGTCCTCCCCAATAGTGGGGATTCATCAGGGGAGTTTAGATAGATAAATTAAAAAGGGGGGGTTTATTCTGAGAATTGTCCGTATCTTATATAAAGGCCCCACAGTGGCTGAGTGCCTTATCCAGCAGTGTGACTGTCCAAGTCACTGCCAAAAAGTAAGTAGATTTTTTTCCTCCAATTAGCAAATCTCCTGTTGTTGCTAGGTAGAATTAGACTGTGTGACGATTGTCCCTATGTCCCTCCCGTAGTTGAGCTCTGTATTAGGTTGCTCCTCCCTTCTTCAGTTTAGCCTAAAGCAGCCATTACTCAAGACTCATGTGTACTTCTCTGTACAGATTACTCCTTTTTACCTACTGTTCATTTAAAACTAATACAAGATTTTGGAAGAAAACAGCATTGTTTCTCCTGGTGTTTTACAGTTGCAGTGGCGGTCGAGTTAAAACAATCTGTGAACGCCTGGTGATGTAAGTACGAGTTATGCAATTATCTAAGAAGCTGATAATTAGAACGCTTGGAATTTGCAGCCATTAGGAAGAGGCAGAATAGTGATTGTGGGGGAGGAGGCAATGATGGATGTGGTAGAATGGGCAATGATGGAGGTGGTGGGGGAGAAAGCAATGATGGAGGTGGTGGAAAGGAAAATGATGGTAGTGGTAGAAAGGACAATGGTGGTGGGGCAGGAGGCAATGATGAAGGTGGTGGAATGGGAATTGATGGGGTGGTGGGGGAGAAAGCTTTGATGGAGGTGGTGGAAAGGGCAATGATAGGGGTGGTGGGTGAAAAGGCAATGTGGAGGTGGTGATGAGGACAATGATGGAGATGAAGGGGGGCTGCATTATACTCTATGAGGGGGGCTGCATTATACTCTGAGGGGTGCTGCGTTATACTTTGAGGGGGCTATATTATTTTTTGGGGGGCTGCAATATATTCTGTGTGGGGGATGCATTATTGTCTCAGTGGGCTACATTATATTCTGGGGGCTACATCATACTATATAAGGGGGCTGCATTATGCCCTATGAGGGGGCTACAATACATTCTATGGGTGGCTGCATTATACCTGATGAGGGGTTGCATTGTACTCTGAGGGGACTACATCATATTATGTGGGGGGCTGAATTATACCTTATGAGGGGTTTCATTATATTTTGTAGGGTGCTGCATTATACCCTATGAGGGGGGCTGCATTATATTCTATGAGGGCGCTGCGTTGTATTTTGTGAGGGGGGCTACATTATATTCCATGAGAGAGGCTACATTATATTATATGAGGGGGGGCTAATTTATATTCTATGAGAGAGCTACCCCAACACCTGCTACATAATTAAGACATGTAGTACCTCATATTGTACCCTGATATTAGCGTGTTTTACCACACAATTGGTGGTCTTGTATTTATTTCTATGTAGCTACTTAGTGGGCCCCAAGAATGATTTTCTCTGGTGGGCCCAAGTTGCTCCAGTCCGACACTGACCAGTAGTGTCCTCTTTGTGTAGATCCTCTTCTTTTCCCTCTGTTTTCATGCAACATCAAAACACAGGAGGACTGTGCTGTGCCATAAAAGTTAATTTTGCCTCCAAAAAAGTGGAATAGAAAGCGATCAAAGAACTTTATGTACTTGAAAATGGTACCAATAAAAACACCAACTCATCCTGCAAAAAATAATCCCTCACATGATTGTCAGCAGAAATATGGATATGCCAAAATGTGGCTATGCAAACATTTGTTTATGCAATAAAAAGCATCTTTTATTGTGTGACAGCAGCTAAACATAAAAATATATAAATCTGGTATCTCTGTAATCGAACCTGCAAAGTCATCTAATGACTTATACCACAAGATGAACAGCGTAAAAAAATAAATAAAAAACAATTTTTCACCTGCTGTTAGTTTGCCATTCTGCCTCCTAAAGATCGCAGTAAGTTTCAGCTCACATTTATCCTGCACTTTACGCTGAGCATTTACACCAGGGTTATCATGTAAATCTCTGAAATGCATGATTCAGATGGAACCCCTGGTGGAAGATTCCCTATAATGAGGCAGATGGAGGCATTATGGAAGCCATCTGGCCTATGATCCTGCATCACCTGTCTTTTTAGGCGTGCATAAAAGCACGGTCCGTCCCATTTTTGTGCACTTCTAAAAAGAAGGACAACGCTGAACAGAGGCCAGGATGGATGGATCGCTCAAAGGTTGTATCTGAATCACATCACTCGGAGATTTAGACGTAAACCCCAAAGTAAGAGCTTAGCATAGAGGACAGGATATATACGTGATCCATAATGTTATGTAAAATAAAATGTTTCCAATAAAACTTTCAAATCAATCCACAAAAAAATCAAGTCCACACACTTATCAATCGTCTGTTAATGGACATATAGGGGGTTTCCATGTTACTGATAATACATAGGCTCAGCAAATTTTGTGCGCCAAGCCCCAAATGCCCCCTCCGTTTTGCACCCCAATGTGCCTAAACCACATGTTTGCCATTTCTGTAGCTATGAGAGCCTGCCTAATTTACGGGTGAGTGTCTCCAGGAAGCATGAGCTGGGCTCTACAGCATCTTTGGGACTACAATTTACTGGGCATCACAATAGCAGATTTGCAGTTTTCACTCCTCAACATCCACTGCTACTTGTTTCTAGAAAACACCCATGGAGTCATCACTGCACCTGTAGACAAATTCTCAAAGGGGTATAATTTCCAAAATGGGGTCACTTGAGGGGGCACTCTGCTCTTCTAGCACTTAGGGGCTCTGTAGATGAAGCCCGTAAACTATTCTAGGACAATCTGCGCTCCAGGAACCAAATTGTGCTCTGTCCATCCCAAGTCTCACCATATGGTTAAGCGGTACTGTACAGCCACAAATGGGGTATTTCTACCTTCAGCAGAAATTGTTGGACAAATTTTTGTGCCATTTTTACCCATTTCCCCTTAAAATTTAAAATTTCTGACTAAAACAAAATGTAATTATTTAATTTAATTAATTTTTCTTCACTGCCGAATTGTATAAAATTCTGTGACACACCTATGATGTCAATATGATCACTGCACCCCTAGGTGAATTCATTGAGAGGAGTAGTTTGTAAAATGGGGTCACTTATGGGAGATTCTGCTGATCTGGTACTTCAGGGCCTCTCACAGTGGGTCATGGCACCCTCAGACCATAACAGTAAAATCTGCACCATAATATGGTGCTCCTGCCATTCTGAACTGTGCCTGAAAAGTATTTCCCGATAACATATAGGATATTGCCGCACTCAGGAGAAATTTTAACAACAAACTAAGATCCATTTTTTCCTATTAGCCCTTAGAAAAATTAAAAACATAAAAATGTAATTATTTCTTCATCGCCAAATGGTATAAAATTCTGTAAGGCACATGTGGTGTCAATATGATCACTGCACCCCTAGATGAATTCATTAGTGATGTAGCTTGTAAAATGAGGTCACGTATGGGGGTGTTTCTGCTGTTCTGGCCCCTCAGGGGCTCTGCCAATTTGACAAGGCACCCTCAAACCATTCCAGCAAATCTGAACTCCAATATGGCACTTCTTCCCTTATGAGCTTTGCACTGTGCCTCAAAAGTAGTTTTTGACCACAAATGGGGTATCGATGTACTGAGGAGAACTTGTACAACAATTTTTGGATAGAGTTGAGCGAAACGGGTCGGTTATATTCAAAAGACAGCGACTTTAACTGAAGTCGGGTTTCATGAAACAAAACCCTACCGTAGCGTGAGGTCAGCCACGAGGTCGGCAACCAGAGCGCCAAAGTCGCGTTTCAATAGATGCTTCCAGCGCCCTTTTTCAGCCAATGATGGAGGATGCACACTGTGGGCAACGCGATGACATATGCATCGGTCACCACCATCTTTAAGAAGGGCATGCAAGTGATCTGTGATAAAGACCCATGTAGGGTCGAAACACGTAGCTGGTATCTCAGTGCCTCATAGCACATCCATCTGCTCTTGAGGAGTAAGCCACTGTACTATTTTAATTTTTTCAATAAAGCAAGAAATTTTATCAGCTGGAATGCCCCTTATGTTTTTGTCTACATGCAAGTGATTGGCTGGCTTTGTGTGGCGTCACAGGGGCTATAAAAGAGCATGAACGCCATCTTAGGCTACTTTCACACATCAGTTTTTTGCCGTCAGGCAGGATCCGGCTATTTTTAGAAAAAACGGATCCGGCATAAATTTCGGAGAACTGTAGAAACGGATCCGTTTTTCTGCCGGATCCGTCTAGCAGGTTATATCTGTTTCCTGGGGGCTGGCCAATTGGATCTGAGCATGCGCAGACTTAAAAAAACGGATCCGGTGGCTGGATCCGTCTTTTTCTGGATCCGGCGCATTCCAGCACCCATAGACTTTAATTGTGGTAAAAAGCCGGAAGCGTCGGATCCGGCGCTTCCGGCTTTTTCGCCGGAGACAAAAAACATTACAGTAGCCGTTTTTTCCAGACGCCGGAATGAGACAAGTAGCCGGATCCGGCAAAAAACGGATGAAACGCAATGCCATCCGGCGCGATCCGGCGCTAATGCAAGTCAATGGGGAAAAGCTGGATTCAGCATTGCATTTCGTCGGATCCGGTTTTACAAAAAAAAGCCGGATCGCGCCTGACGGCGAAAAACTGATGTGTGAAAGAGGCCTTACTTCTGCCGATCTTAGCATTAGGGAGAGGTCGCTGCTGCTGATTCAGAATAAGGGAGAGCATTAGGCAGGGAAGAACCAAAAAACTGCTTCTGCTGTTAGTGATTTCCACTTACAACAAAACACTTTGTGTGCAGTGACAGGGGAGGCTCTATTTTTGTGCATCAGCTCTGTTGGTTATTAGGCTGCCTTATAAGGCTCCCTGATTGCTGCATTGGTGTTTGCACACTGCTGTGCAAACTGCTTTTTTAAAAGCAAAAATACTTTTCTTCCTCTTTTCTGCACAGTTACCAAGCGTTCATTTTTCCACCTTTTTGTGTGTGCAGCAGTCCTTCTTATTAGGTTGCCTGCGTCCACACTTGGACAGAGAGCATCATTGTCAGCGTCCTCTAATCTCTAGTGAGATCCAAATTCTCACCAATCCTATAGACACCCTCCACCTTGTCATACACCATCCAATTTCAGCCTGTTACATTGAGGTGTAATCTCTCCTGGGCCTGAGACAATAGTTCTGCGTCCTCAAATCTATAGTGAGATTCAAAATCTCACCAATCCTATAGACACCCTCCACCTTTTCATACACCATCCAATTTCAGCCTGTTACATTGAGGTGTAATCTCTACTGGGCCCGAGACAATAGTTCAGTGTCCTCAAATATATAGTGAGATTCAAATTCTCACCAATCCTATAGACACCCTCCACCTTGTCATACACAATCCAATTTCAGCCTGTTACATTGAGGTGTAATCTCTACTGGGCCTGAGACAATAGTTCAGTGTCCTCAAATCTATAGTGAGATTCAAATTCTCACCAATCCTATAGACACCCTCCACCTTGTCACACACCATCCAATTTCAACCTGTTACATTGAGGTGTAATCTCTACTGGGCCTGAGACAATAGTTCAGCGTCCTCAAATCTATAGTGAGATTCAAATTCTCACCAATAGTAGATACACCTTCTACCTTGTTTTACACTACCATATAGCTGGTGGTATTTTGGGTACATTTTCACAAAAATGAGGAAGTATGGTGGAAGACGCCATGGAAGTGGGCGGGGGTTGCCAGCTGGTCCCGATGGTGGTGGTGTTGCATCTGTTGGTAGTGACAAAAGCACAATAGCACCTAAGGCAGGAGGTGTTGAGCCTGCGTCATCGTCTGGCTCCACAAGGCCTCGAAGGCTCTCTTTTCTGGGAGTAGGTAAACCACTTTTAAAGCCGGAGCTTCAGGAACAAGTTTTGGCTTACATTGCTGACACAGCCTCCAGCTCTCTTGCCTCCTCTTCTGAAGTTTCAAAAAATAAAAGCACTGAGTCGTCAGTGGAGGCTCCTGGTCAGGAACAACACCTTTCCTTGTGTCCTTCACCCCTACCAAAAGTGAAGGATGTGGCAGGCCACACTACCGATTACTCCATGGAGCTCTTTTCACATAACATGCCTGGGTTAGCAAGTCAAATCGTGAATTCCCCAGTCCAAGATGAATCTGACATGGAGTGTACTGATGCACAGCCACTGCTAGATTTTTCTGCTGGTACATTCACTTAGAGCACTACATTGCCCTTGCAGTCTACTGAGCCAGAATCTAACCCTGATGAAACTCAGGTGCACCTTCCCGCATACTATACCACCTTACACGGTGACACAGAGGAAGGTGCACATGAAATTGAAGAGGAGGTGATGGATGACCCAGTTGTTGATCCAGATTGGCATCCATTGGGGAAGAGGGTGCCGCTGCCAATAGCTCAGAAGAGGAGGAGGAGGATCCACAGCAGGCAATGACATCGCAACAGCTGTTATCTGGCAGGACCGTAGCAGTCCAAAAATGTGTTACAAAAACCAAAAGAGTTGCAGGACAGCTTGGCCAGACGGTCAAATTAGCACAGCGTGCAAGGGCTAAAAATGTCTACCATAGTAGGAAGAGTGCAGTGTGGCACTTTTTTGAACTAAATCCTAATGATTAGGCAAAAGTTATCTGTAAGAAGTGCGCAAAGACCTTTAGCTGAGGGAAAAGTCTGAGAAATGTAAATACCAGTTGCATGCTAAGACATTTAACCACCATGCACTTGCAAGCGTGGACGGACTACCAAACCTCACGTACCACATGTGCACCTGCTCCGAATGAAGGTAGTCCGCAACGCCACATCACTTCCCCCACTGTAAGCCCACCGGTTAGCACACCACCAGCAGCAAATGTCGAGGTGTCGTTGCAAGGGCAAAGCAGTCATGGAATCACAATGTTATTGCTACGAAAGACTGAATCTAGGCCATCAGCAACAACACCATCACCATCACCAACCCTCTCTCAGTCCGCTATGTCCAACGCTAGTTCAACCATATGCAGCTCGCAAGTCCAGCTCACCCTACCAGAGACTCTGAGTAGGACAAGAAAGTACTCATCCTCTCATCCACGTACACTGGCTTTGAACCCCCACATTGCCAAACTAATCTCGTTAGAGATAATGCCCTACCGGTTGGTTGAAAGCAAAGCTTTCTGCGAGCTCATGGCCTACACAGTACCACGCTATGACCTACCCAGTCGGCACTTCTTTTCGCGAATAGCCATCCCAGCCCTCCACCTGCATGTGAAAGACCGCATTGTCCATGCACTCAAACAATCAGTGAGTGGAAAGGTGCACCTCACAACAGATGCATGGTCCAGTAGGCATGGCCAGGGCCGTTACGTGTCCATCACTGTGCACTGGGTTAATGTGGTGGATGCAGGGTCCACAGGGGACAGCGGCGGTGGGACAGTGCTGCCTAGCCCACGGTATAGGAAACAGTTGGCTGTAGGCGTTCAACCCTCCTCCTCCTCCAGAAGCAAAAGCTCATCCACAGAGCGCAGTCGCACGAGCACTCCATCTGCAGCTGCCAGTGTTGCACACGAGGTGTGCCCCTATCGATCAGCTAGTGGAAAGTGTCAGCGGGTTGTGTTGAAGATGATGAGTTTGGGCGACAGACACACCGCGGAGGTACTGGCTGACTACTTTCAGCGACAAACTGAGTCATGGCTGGGCAGTCTACATCTTGAGGCAGGCAAGGTAGTTAGTGATAACGGCCGGAATTTTGTGGCAGCCATAGCCCTTTCAAAACTCAGATACATACCTTGCCTGGCTCACACCTTGAACCTGGTGGTGCAGTGCTTCCTCAATAATTATCTGGAGTTAACAGCCCTGCTCCATAAGGTGCGACAACTGTGCTCGCACATCCGTCGGTCGCCCGTACACTCCAGTCGTATGCAGAAGCTGCAGCGATTGCTCCACCTTCCCAAGCACCGCCTAATTATTGACGTTGCAACAAAGTGGAATTCCACCCTGCACATGGTTCAGAGGCTGTGCGAACAGAGGCAGGCTGTAATTCATTTGTGGGAGGATACACGGGCAGGCAGTTGTCTGGTGTGCAGTGGTCGAAGCTGAAAGACCTCTGTAAAGTCCTTCAGTGTTTTGAGGAATGCACACGGCTGGTAAGCGCAGACGATGCCATCATAAGCATGAGCATCCCACTTATGCGTCTGCTAATGCAAACTTTTTTCGGACTCACTGTGCGCTGCTTGACAAAGTTCAGTAGTACAGCATGAAGGGTTTTAACAGTTAAATTCCCAACGCGTTTCGAAGTTTCTAATACTTCTTCCTCAGGGGATGACATCGCATGTCATCCCCTGAGGAAGAAGTATTAGAAACTTCGAAACGCGTTGGGAATTAAACTGTTAAAACCCTTCATGCTGTAGTACTGAACTTTGTCAAGCAGCGCACAGTGAGTCCGAAAAAAATATTTTATCCATGAGGATTTACATTGGCGGTCACGGAGTGGACCTTCGGGCGTGCAGCAGCTGACAGTCGATTATATGCTTTCATCTCCCCTGGAAAAGGTGAGTGAACTTCCTACCATTTATTCTCAATACCACCCAGATAAGACCCTATTGCGCCCCTTTTTTCCTTCAGCTTCTTTTACATGCAAACTTTGACGCACATTAAGGAGCAGGCGTCTGCAGCCGAGAAGGAAGAGGAGGAGGGAAGCCTTGATGACAGTCAGCCATTGTCTGCTCAGGGAAGTCTCGTGGACGAGGTGGAGGAAGAAGAGGAAGAGGAGGAGGATGATGGGGATGATTATTTTGGGGAGGAGGAGGCTTTTCAGGGGGCAAGAAAAAATGTTGGTTTGGTAAGGTCAGGTACAGGGTTTGTGCGTGACTGGAGGGATGTTGATTTGCCAGAAAGTGCTCCTCCACCCAGCACTCACAGTGCATCATTTACACCTGGAACATTGGCCCACATGTGTGATTATGCCTTGCAGATCATAAAAAGGGACCCCCGCATTGCCAAAATGATGAATAATGACGACTACTGGTTGGCCAGCATCCTTGATCCACGCTATAAAGGCAAATTCCAAAACATCATGCCACAGGAGAACCTAGAGCTAATATTGGCTAACAAACAAGCAACTCTGGTAAACCGTTTGTTTGAGGCATTCCCAGCACACAGCGGCGGTGATGTTTTTCCAACGAGCCGTAAGGGGCAACATGGAAGAGGTGTTCGTGATGCACACAGCCGAAGTGGCGTTGGACACAGGGGTTTCATGACCATGTTGTGGACTGATCTTTCAAGTACCGCTCACACGACTGGTAATACTGCATCGATCGAAAGTGACAGGAGACAGCAGTTGTCAACTATGGTAACAAACTACTTCTCCTCCCATATCGATGTTCTCCCTCACCGGTCATTCCCCTTTGACTATTGGGCCAGTAAACTTGACACCTGGCCTGAATTGGCACAATATGCCTTACAGGAGCTTGCTTGCCCTGCTGCTAGTGTGTTATCTTAACCAGTCTTCAGTGCTGCTGGATCAATCCTGACAAAAAAAGGACCCGTCTGTCGACCCAAAATGTTGATGATCTAACCTTCATTAAAAAGAACCATGCATGGGTTTCAAAGGATTTTGTCCCACCCTCCCCTCCTGACATGTAGGTTGCCAGAAAAATGGCTTGCTTTTGTCCTCCTCTTCCGCGGACTTCCCCAATTACTCCGTTTGCAGCTGCTGAATGTCCAACTTCAACATATGCCATTTTTTCCACCTCCCTAACTGGGCTGCCTCCCCCCACAGGGCCGGTGTCACCACCTGGTGCACACACCCGTGCGAGTGCCGTTGCCCTGGACAGCTGGGTGGGCACACTCTTTGGCAATGGCACTGGCACAAGGTCCCTCATAGTAGAATCAAGTGTCTCTGATGGTGAGGGTGCACACCCGCCGTCAGACATACCGGCGTACTATGAGGGGCCCTGTGCCAGTACCGCCGCCCATGAGTGGGCCTCCCTGCTTGCTCAGGGCACCAGCACTTGCAATACTTACCTCTCCCTGCTCCACTACTGTGTAGTCTGGCCTGTTAAATACTTCACTGGGACTGCCAATACAAATTTGGTGAAATGATAGATGATGGTTAAGACATAGCTATGCCCTGTCCTGCTGGGCTCTATCTTCAGATGATCAATGGCTTCCATTTGTTATGGACATCGACTCACAATGAGATGCAGTGGTGGTTTATCATCAGCTTTCACGGTTTTCCGACTCACAGACGTGTGACATTCCTGCCCACATTTATGTGTCCTCTCATGCCAATGCAATAGAATCGCCTACGGCCTGTGGCTTGTGTCTTTTGCACTCCAAAGTTACCTGACATATCATGATAGGCAGTGAGGACAATGTCTACATCTGTCCCTGTGATCACAATTTGATGGAGATGAGTAACGGTGATGGGTTCCAAGGTACTGCGATACAGCAAACCTTTCTTCACAAGAACTGTTTTTGCTGTCTCCACAGACAAAGAAATTGAGGGTCAGCATCGCCTCTGAGAATTCTCCTGGGAGTTTTTACCATGATTAGTAATTCCAAAATTTCTGCAATCAGTCGACTTTCCATCTGTACTTGTTTCCATCTCGTTTCCTCTTGCGGAGAGTCTGGACTGTCTTACTGAGACTGAAATATATATGAAGATTGAAAAATACCCCAACTGGTGTACTGGTGTACACTTCGAATACATAACCCTTTTTCTACTTTTTAGCTTCTTGTCTAATCCATACTGAGGCTATGAGTGTTTTTGTCGGACTCCAGAAATATACATGCAGATTTTTAATGTTTAAACTATGCTATATATACCTGCTATCCAGTGATACTGTACCCTTTCTCAACTTTGTACAATCACGTCAAATCCATACTGGGCCTGAGACCCTCTGAGTCTGCCTCCTGATATGTAGACATAGGTTTTTCAGGTGTACACTATGCTACATATATACCTGTTATCCGGTGATACTGTATCCTTTCTCAACTTTGTGCAATCACGTCAAATCAATACTGGGCCTGAGACCCTCTGATTCTGCCTCCTGATATATAGACATAGGTTTATCATGTGTAAACTATGCTACATATATACCTGTTATCGGGTGATACTATACCCTTTCTCAACTTCCTACAATCTTGTTGAATCCATACTGGACCTGAGACTGTCTGTCTGAGTCTGTTTCCTGATTAGAGATGAGCCGTGTTCGAGTTGACCTGTTCGCCAAGTTAAAATTCCAGCTGTTTTGGGCGGTGTTTGAGCCGTTCATCGAACTCGAACACTTTGCTTAAAATTCGGCTGTTCGAGGTTCCGTTCGAGAACGGTTCGTTCACCCAAAGCGTAACTTCATTTTCACATTAATAATGATTTTCAATGTTAATAGACTGTTTCATGGCATAGTAGCGGTGTGTGGTAGCAAGCGGTGTAGTACACCTGTCAAGGAGCTACACCGTGTGTATTTCTAATTACTTTTTAAGGCATCTTGTCCAGAAAATCCTTTTGGGCCTTGTAGCACTGTCTGCTACTCAGCAGAGAAGCCCACCAGTGTACCAAGCTATGCCGCCTGTTTATGTAAGAACTGCGTGCTACTCAGCATAGGAGCCCAGCTGTTAAGCAAGCTACAGCACCTGTGGTTTGGACACTTAATTTTTTCTGGAATGCCGGTAAGGCCTAATTCCGGAATTCCGGTTGACCTGCACTTACTGGGAAATCCTCGTTCGCGGGGAAGAATTGGAATCCCAGATCCACATCACTAACGGAGTTCAGCAGGTTATCTGCACCTGTAAGCGACACACGCTGGACCTTTCAGTGTAGCGCGCATGCAACCCCGGGCATGACAGACCTGTTATTGATCGATTTTGCGTGCCAGAGCCTCGCGTGTCCCTCTAGTAAGCTTGACGCGTACCGCGGGGGCAAGCCGGAGTCTCGTTCGTTAACGAATTAAGCTGATAAATCACTAGCACAACTAAAAACGGACATCCACCACCACCAACAGAATCAACAAAGCTTGCAATCTGTCAATCTTTTCTGTAGCTGGCATGGTTGAGGTTTCCCGGGTGGAGTCGAATTAAGGCGCAGGCTCCACTCCTGGTGGTGCCCTTCTGGACATTCCTTTAAGGTTCAGCTTTGCAACCATACTGCCCCCGGAAACCAAACACTTTGCCTTCTTGGACGCTGTTCGGAGGTTCGTGGGAATAGCGCCGCCCGATCGGCAGTCGGCCTAATTTGTGGTGGGAAGTCCGACGGTATATGATCATCTTCGATTTCAGATTTTTACTGTTTTTTTGTATTTTACATTTTTATTCCAGCCTTTCTTGACTTCATAAGGGCATGACATGCCTATATCTGTGTCTCCTCCTCCTCCTTTTACTCCTCCACCTCTTTTCTATATGTAGTTGCTGTTTTCCATATGTTATTTTTGCATTCTGAGCATTTTGTCTGCTTTGGGACATCTTTTAAGGTGTTTTGTAATTGTTTTCTATGTGTTTGTGTGTGTTTGTCTGCCATTGTTTTCAATTGTGTTCGACGTTGTTCGTCGAACGTTCGACAAACATTCGGCGAACTTGCCTCGTGTTCGACGAACCAAAACGAACTGGTACACTAGCGGAGTGGCTCAACACTACCCCTGAATATATAGACGTACATTTTTAATGTTTAAACTATGCTAATATATACCTGGCATCTGGTGATACTGTACCCTTTCTGCTAGGAAGTCCTCCTCCACCCACCACTCTAAGTGTATCATTGACACCTGGAACATTGTCCCGCATGTGTGATTATTTCTTGCGGATCTTCTTGTTATATTGTGGTGTGATCCATCCTGAGCGTGTGACAGTCTGTGGGTTACTCCTGCAATTTAGATGTACATTTAAAAATTACCCCAACACTAATGTATACAGCTCTACGCTTGTGATGCATAACCCATTTACTGCTTTATATATTCTGGTCTAATCCAAACTGACCAAGTGAGAGTTATTTTCTGACTGTGGAAATAAATACTGAGATTGACAACAATGACCCCTACACTGTGTACAGCTGTACTCTTCAGATCCATTACCGCTTTACGGCTTTTTATATTGTGTTGTAATCCATACTGAGCCTGAGAGCGTCTGTGTCTGCCTCCTGAAATATCTACAGAGATTTATAATGTTTAAACTATACTATATACTTTATACCTGCTATCTGATGATACTGTACACTTTTTCTACTTTTTATATTCTTGTCTAATCCATACTGAGCCTGTGAGCGTCTCTGTGTGACTGATGGTATATATAGGGAGATTGACAATCATCCTTTGACTTTATAGAGCTGTACGCTTCTGATACAGTACCATATATCTGATGTTATTTTTGGTTTATTTTCTGCAAAATTTTGAAGTTTGGTGGAAGAGGCCGCTGACGTGGGCGTTAGGGGGCCAGCTGGTGCTGATGGTGGTGGTGCATCTGCTGGTAGTGGCAAAAGCACAATAGCAGCTAAGGCAGGAGGTGTGGAGCTTGCGTCATGGTCTGGCTCCGGAAAGCCTGTAAGGCTACCTTTTCTGGGAGTAGGTAAACAGCTTTTAAAGCCGGAGCATCAGGAACTGGTTTTGGCTTACATTGCTGAAACAGACTCCAGCAAATATGCCCTCCTTTTCTGAAGTTTCAAAAAATGCAAGCACTGAGTGGTCAAGTGCTGGCTCCTGGTCAGGAAGAACCCCTATCCTTGTGTCCTTCACCCCCACCAAAAGTGAATGATGCAGCAGGCCACACTTCACATTAGTCCATGTAGCTCTTTCTATCATACCATTTCTGGGTTATCAAGTCAAATCATGAATTCCCCAGTCCAAGATGAATCTGACATGGAGTGTGGGTGGCCAGCCAGGGCAGTGAGGTTTATCGGTACCGGGTCGGTGTTTCAGAGGGATGTGTCACATTGGTGGTGATGACCCGTTCCGTGGCCCTGGGCGTCCATGCAAAGGGGTGAATAATGCTTATAGGTGAATGACACGTGACGCCACCTGTGGTTTCTGATCAGATTGACCCGCGCTGCAGTGTCGCTTCTCTGGGACATATGTTGTGGTGCAGCTAAGATGTAGAAGCCCTGTACAGGTAGGGCCGTAGTCGCAAGGCAGATGAAAGAGTTGGCAGATGGTGTGCAGTGCAGGATGTAGCAGAGCCGTGCGCCAGGCGCAGGAGAAGGATGACAGACACAGTCGTGCAGTTCCTTTACCTGTACTTGGTAAGTGCCCTCTAGGACCCAGAGTACAGATGGAGAAGGAGTTGGTCAGCCTGGAAGCAAATTTGGAATTCTCTCTCTGCAGATAGGTAGTGTGGCCTCCGTTCTAGCGCTTATCTGAGGTACTCACAGTACTGAGTTCACTGAAGTTCCCCCTGTTGACTCTTTTGGAACTTTCTCGTATGGCAGGCAGCCATAGCCTTTTCCTTCTGGGTTTCACACGTCGCTGCTGGGGCCGCTGAGCCTTAGTTGGGAACAGAGCATTTACAGCTGCTACTTCCTCCGGTTTCTGCTGGAGGACTGTCAGTGTCCCTACAAACACGGAGACTGGAATCCTGAGCATGCGCTCCAGCTAGGAGTGAGCCTTAACTCTGCTCATCCTCCAGCTCCCCTTCTCACGTCCACACACTTCCCCTTCCCTTCACAGACTGCCCTAACTTACCTCCTCCCGACCACAGAGAGCAGCTCCTCAGCAGTCAGGTTCAGAGCTCTCCCTGCTGGCCCGGATTGGGAACTGTGTTGTGTGTTGGTTTAACTGCTAGAGAGATCCTTCGTTGCTCCCAAGCATGACATCACATTCCCTAGTAGGAAGGTAATGCCACTGTGGCGACCGTACTCTTGGGGGCTCCACAAGTGCACTGATGCCCAGCCACTGCTAGATGATTCTGCTGGTACATTGACCCAGACCACTACTTTCCCCTCGCACTCTACACAGCCAGAATCTGACCCTGATGAAACTCAGGTTCCCCTTCCTGCATACTATACCACCTTACACGGTGACAAAGAGGAAGGTGCAGATGAAACTGCAGGCTCCTTGAGCAGGTGAGGGGGCATACTCATGGGCGACGGCACTGGCACAGGGCCCCTCATAGTACGCAAAAGTGTCTCTGCCGGTGGGACCCCCACCCGCCGTCCCACCGGCAGAGACACTTTTGTGTGCAGTGAGATGGAAGATGGGGACGACGAGGAGTCCAGACTAGTACAGGGATTCCCTAGCGAGGAGACTTATTTAATTGTTTTCAATGTTGGGACAGCTATTTTTGGGGAGCACTATACTCTGGAGAATGATATATGATGCCCACCATACACTGGAGCATTCCAAAGGTGGACATCAGACACTGGAGCAGCATTTACAGGGCCCATTATGCACTGGAGCATTAGAAATGGGGCCCATTATATATGGAGCATTATTTGGGCCCATAACACAGTGGAGCTTCATCCATGGGGACCAACATATACTGTAGCATTACATGGAGCTCATCATATACTGTTTCAAACATTATATGGGATCAATGATTCTGTATGGAGAAATATATGGGCCTCATTACTCTGTATAGCGCACAATGCGGTGGCCATAATACTGTATGGAGTAATATACTGTCCGTTTTTGGAGCTATTGGAGAATTTAAAATGGATATCAGTCATGAGATGTAAGAAGTGAAGTATTTTTCATTGTACTATACCGCTATTTCTCTGCCGTATCAGAGGATCATGAATTGTGGCATGTGTTAAAGGAGCCCATTGACACTCTTTGGCCCTGGGCCCACGAAAATCTGGAGCCAGCCCTACCCCCCCACAACTTTAGCCAAATAACCCCCAGTTTTCAATGCCTAACTATTATTATAAAGTAAATTAAGGATGACAAGCTTAAGTAATAAGAATTGATGTTTTTGGCATTAAAAAGGGCAGTGTGGGTGTTTTTCCTGTCCTCCACTCCCTGCCGACCTTGGTTCCCCATTGACTTGCATTGGGTTTCGTGTTTCAGTCGGCCTTCGACTTTTCACGATAATCGGCCGATTTCGTTCAACCCGACTTTTGAGAAAGTCGGGATTCATGAAACCCGACTCGACCCGGAAAAAGGCAAAGTCGCTCATCTCTACTTTTGGAGTCCATTAGGGGTCCTGCTATCCTTGTTGTGAAAATGAAAAATGTGGGGCTAAAACATTTTTGTGGGAAAAATAATTTTTTTCATTTTTACAGATCAATTTTGTAAAATAACATACCAATAGGTGGCGCTGTAGAGTAAATGTCCTCTTTCTTTCTGAAGAGGCAATTTGCATATTATTTTCCCAGAGGAGCATTGTACGGCGAATAAGCGTCCTTACCTTGACAAGCCACAGCTGGCATGTCACTCTCCGCAAGGAGAAACCTTACTTCTTAGACCCTAGTCCAGAGCCTCTCACCTAGCCAAATCAGATCTCATACTTTGCACTGACGAGAGCCAACAGCTCGAAACACCGTGTCTGCAAATTGAGATTCTGATTTGGCTTGTATCCTAAGTCATACTACAAGACTCGTTAAAGGGTTGATTGTGACTTGTAGGATCGCTACTACCAATAGGTGGCGCTGTAGAGTAAAAGTCCTCTTTCTTTCTGAAGAGGCAATTTGCGTAAAATAACATGTGTTCAAGGTGATCATGACACATCTAGATAAATACCCTGAGGGGTCTATTCTCCAAAATGGGGTTACTTGTGGGGGTTTACACTGTTTCGGTACATCAAGGGCTTTCCAAATGTGACATGACATCTGCAGACCATTCCATCAGAGTCTGCGTTCCAAAACATCACTCCTTCCTTTCGAGACCTGTTGTGTGTTGTGAATGGGCACCGAGGAGGATAGCAGGCCCAAGCTAAGCCACAGAAAACCAGAGAGGTTGGTAACTAAGCAGATACCAGACCCCTGATCCTGTCCACACAACTAGCAGTAGCCGTGGAGCGTGCCTACGATGATCCTAGACACCTCGGCACAGCCAGAGAGCTAACTAAGTCTAAAGCGAGAAAAGGGAAATCTAAACTGCCCCGGAGCAGACCCCAAAAGAATAGATAGCCCCTAAACATATATTGTCGGTGAGACAAGATGAAAACACAAACGCAGGCAGAAAAATAGACTGAGCAAACGATGGGGCCCAAACTGACTAGACAGAACAGGAAAGGAAAGACACTGCAATCACGCAAAAAACCTGCAAAAAGTCCAACACGTCTGATGCACAAAAACACTGAAGTCACACGACTTCGCCCCCACTATATCAGCACTCTGGTATGTTCTGAAAGCAAAGCAAAAAGAGACCAATATAACAGGGGGCAAAACAAACTGGCAGTAACATATGGGCGGTGATTCAGCACAGCCCCAGTCGGAGCTGGCTGACCCGCACAAAGAAGATAAACAAAACCAGATCAAATGCAAACAGAATAACAAATGAACCACTTAGCTGAACCATGCAGGGAAAGAGCAGGAGATATCAGACCTAGAAGGCACAGGAAGAAAATCACCAGCAGGGGTAGAGGGAGTCAGCTGTCTTAAATCCCAATCAGAAACCCCAGATCTCCAATCATCTTCCTCATTATCAGGTGGCAAGCCTCTGTCAATCAGATCAGCTCCACTACCTCCAGTAACCACCAGAGGGAGTCAAGAAAGAGAACTCACAACCCCTCTGTCAATCTGACCAGCTCCACTACCTTCAGTAATCACCAGAGGGAAGCCAGAGAGAGAATTCACAACAGTTGTGCACCGATACAGTATCTGCGTACTCAAGAGAAATTCCACAAAAAATTCTGGGTTCCATTTTCTCCTGTTACTCTTATAAAAAATTGGGCCTAAAAGAACAATATTGCGGTTAAAATGCGATCTTTTATTTTCAAGGTTCTATGTTATACACTTTTGTGAAGCACCTGGGGGTTCAAGGTGCTCACCACACATCTATATATATTCCTTGAGGGGACTAGTTTCCAAAATGGGGTTACTTATGTGTTTTTTTTACTGTTTAGGCAAATCAGGGGCTATCCTAATGCAACAGGACTTCCAGTAATGATTCCAGGAAATTTTGCTCTCCAAAAGTCAAATGGCTCTTATTCCCTTCCAAGCCTTTTTGTGCACCCAAACAGTAGTTTTCCCCACATTTGGGGTATTGGTTTATTCAGGAAAAATTGAAAAGTATATTTTGGAGTCCATTTTCTCCTGTTGCGCTTGTCAAAATAATAAAAAAATTTGGGTCTAAAGCAGGGGTGGGCAATAAATTTTCCCGAGAGGCCATATGAGAGACTATGACTGTTGTGAAGGGTCGAACCAGTAGGCCAAAATTAATTCTATTGATTATTAATATTGATATATTGTAATAATTGTATTATTGATAATTATATTAATTGTATCACTTAATATTGAGCAGAATTAAATATGCTGACATCCTGCTATATATCGTTTGAACCCGAGTACATATCTTATGAGCCCCCTCAGCCCCTTATATACTGTAAGAGCCCCTCACAACCTCCCTATATGCAGCATGAGCCCCACACAGCCTCCTCATATACAGTTTGAGCCCCACACAGCCTCCTTATATACATCATGAGCCCCACACATCCTCCCCATATACAGCATGAGCCACACACAGTCTCCTTATATACATCATAAGCCCCACACAGCCGCCCCATATACAGCATGAGCCCCACACAGCCTCCCCATATACAGCATGAGCCCCACACAGCCTCCCCATGTACAGCATGAGCCCCACACAGCCTCCCTATGTACACTGCATGAGCCCCACACAGCCTCCCTATATACACTATATATATGGAATCCATATTCCCGGGCTCTGGCTGGATCTTACTCATACCCAGCTGGAACTTTTCTGGCTTAATGGTCAAGCCTGTCCTGCGAATCCGCCTGAGCAACTGTGCCAGATGCTTTAGGTGATCCTCTCAGGTTGGACTGAAGATGACAATGTCATCCAGGTATGCAGCCACGTACATAGAGTCCCTTGAGCAATGTGTTGACCATCCTCTGAAAAGTGGCAGGGCAATTCTTCATACCGAATGGTATCACTTTAGACTCGTACAGTCCGAATGTGGTGATGAAGGCAAAGCGTTCCTGTGCTTCGCAGGTCAGGGGAGTCTGCAAAATATCACCGACTCAGAACCTTGATGGCCAGGGACTTGGCTCTGGCCAACTGATTGAGCAGGTCATCGATGCGTGGCATTGGGTACGTATCAGTGACCATGATGGCATCGAGCCTCTTGTAGTTCATGCAGAAATGGGTTGTCCGGTCATTCTTTGGGACGAGCAGTATGGTTGACGCCCAAGAGCTGCTGGATGATTGGATGATTCCAGCTTCAGGTGCGAGTTCATCAGATACTGTGGCGGGTTGATGTTACATTAGTCTGTAAGGCCCTGTTGCGTACCTTGCTTAGCATTTCTCGTTCATTCCATATTTTTCTATGACTGGACAGGTGTGGTTAAATATTTTTTTTAATTTTTTTTGTGTTCAAAATGTATTGTAAATGAAAAAGTGGCACTGGTAAATGGATGTGATAGTGAGAGAAAAAATAACCCATACCATAGAAAAACAAGTGGGAGCCACTAGCAGCAGCAACACTACCCCTGGGACCAATCATTATGACAGTAGTACTACCAGTCACTAGAGTTGAGCGAAACGGGTGTGTCAAATTGATAAGTCGCCGATTTTCGCTAAGGTCAGGTTTTGCCAATCGAAACCCGACCATAGCGTGAGGTCGGCCATGAGGTCGCTGACCCGCGCGCCAAAGTCGCATTTCCCATGATGCTTCCAGCGCCTTTTCTCAGCCAATCGTCAAGGACACACACTGTGGGCAACACGATGACATCGGCAGCGGCCACCACCATCTTAGAGAAGGGCATTCGTGTGATTGGCTTGCTTTGTGTGGCGTCACAGTGGCTATAAAAGCCCTGACCGCCGACCGCCATTTTACTTCTGCCGATCTTAGCATTGGGAGAGGTTGCTGATGATGATTCTCAATAGGGAGAACGTTAGGCAACAAAGAAAAAAAACTGTGCTTCTTCTGATAGCGATTTCAACTGCACGCTAACTGTACAGTTGAAATCGCTGACAGGGGAGGATTTTTGTGTGTGCAGCAGCGCTGGTGGTTACTAGACTGCCTTATAAGGCTACCTGATAGCTGTATTGCTGTGTGCTCACTGCTGTGCAGACTGCTTTTTTAAAAGCAAAAAAACTTTTATTCTGATTTTCTACACAGTTACAGAGCGTTCATTTTTTCACACACCATATAGAGGTGTATGCGCCTCACACACTACCATGTACCGGCTGGTATCACGGACATATACATGCTATCTGTGTGTGACTCCATAAAAAAATAGACTGAGATTTAAAATTTTCCATACATACACCCTATAGAGCTGTCCGCTTCTCAAACAGTATAGTATATCTGCTGTTTGTATTGCGGTCAAATCTATACAGAGATAGCGTGTGTGTGTGTGTGTGTGTGAGACTCCGTAAATACATATACGGACATTTCAATTTTTCCATACACCGTATAGAGCTGTCAGCTTGTCAAACAGTATCGTATATCTGCTGTTTGGAATACGGTCCAATCTATTCAGAGACAACGCGTGTGTGTGTGCGTAAATATATAGATGGACATTTCCATTTTTCCATACACTGTATAGAGCTGTCCGCTTCTCTAACAGTATCGTTTATCTGCTGTTGACTCCGTCAAAATATAGACGGAGATTTAAAATTTTCCATACATACATCATATAGAGCTGTCCACTTCTTAAACAGTATCGTATATCTGGCGTTTGTCTTACGGTCAAATCTATACAGAGACAGCGTGTGTGTGTGACTCCGTAAAAAAATAGATGGAGATTTTAATTTTTCCATACATACACCGTATAGAGCTGTCTGCTTCTGATACAGTACCGTTTATCTGCTGGTGGGACTACGGTCAAATACATACTGGGAGAGCGTCTATGACTAAGGAAATATATACGGAGATTTAAATTTTTACCTACACCTTATACAGCTGTACACTCCTCATACAGTACCATATATCTGCTGGTATTTTTGTTACATTTTCACAAACATGAGGAAGCATGGTGGAAGAGGCTGGCAAACGTGGGCGGGGGGCAGCTGGTACTGATGGTGGTGGTGGTGCATCTGCTGGTTATGCCAAAAGCACAATAGAAGCTAAGGCAGGAGGTGTTGAGCCTGCATCATCGTCTGGCACAAGAAGGCCTGTAAGGTTCCCTTTTCTGGGAGTAGGAAAACAGCTTTTAAAGCCGGAGCATCAGGAACAGGTTTTGGCTTACATTGCCAAAACAGCCACCAGCTCTATTGCCTCCTCTTCTGAACTTTCAAAGCCTGCAAGCACTGAGTCATCAGTGCAGGGTTCTGGTCAGGAAAAACACCTTTCCTTGTGTCCTTCACCCCCACCAAAAGTGAAGGATGCGGCAACCCCCACGTCAGATTACTCTATGGAGCTCTCTTCACATACCATGCATGGGTTATCCAGTCAAATCCTGAAATTCTCAGTCCAAGATGAATCTGACATGGAGTGCACTGATGAACAGCCACTGCTAGATGATTCTGCTGGTACTTTAACCCACAGCACTACATTGCCCTCGCAGTCTACTGAACCAGAATCTGACCCTGATGAAACTTGGGTGCCCCTTCCCGCATACTATACCACCTTACACGGTGACACAGAGGAATGTGCAGATGAAACTGAAGAGGAGGTGATGGATGACCCAGTTGTTGACCCAGATTGGCATCCATTGGGGGAAGAGGGTGCCGCTGGCAATAGCTCAGATGAGGAGAAGGATCCGCAGCAGGCATCAACATCGCAGCAGTGGTTATCTGGCAGGCCCGTAGCTGTCCAAAAACGTGGAACAAAAACCAAAAGAGGTGCAGGACAGCTTGGCCACACTGTCAAATTAGCACAGCGTGCAAGCCCTGAAAATGTATACCATAGTAGGAAGAGTGCAGTGTGGCACTTCTTTGTCCAAAATCTTACTGATGAGGCAAAGGTTACCTGTAAGAAGTGCGGAAGGACCTTTAGCCAAGGGAAAAATCTCAGAAATTTGAATACCAGTTGCATGCTTAGACATTTTACCACCATGCACTTGCAAGCGTGGACTGACTACAAAACCTCAGGTACCACATGTGCACCTGCTCTGACTGAAGGTAGCCAGCAACGATCCATCACTTCCCCACTGTAAGACCACCGCCACCGGTAAGCACACCACCAGCAATAAATGTTGAGGTGTTGTCGCAAGGCCAAAGCTGTCAGGGAATCACAATGGTTTTGCAACGAAACACTGAAACTAGGCCATCACCACCAACACCATCACCATCAACAACCCCCTCTCAGTTCATCCGGTCCACCGCTAGTTCCCCCATATGCAGCTCTCATGTCCAGCTCACCCTAGCAGACACTCTGAGTAGGACAAGAAAGTACTCATCCTCTCATCCGCGTACACTGGCTTTGAACGCCTACATTGCCAAACTGATCTCATTAGAGATGATGCCCTTCCGTTTGGTTGAAAGCAAAGCTTTCCAAGAGCTCATGGCCTACGCTGTCCCATGCTATGACCTACCCAGTCAGCACTTCTTTTCTCGAATAGCCATCCCTGCCCTCCACCTGCACGTGAAAGACCGCATTGTCGATGCGCTCAAACAATCAGTGAGTGGAAAGGTGCACCTTACAACAGATGCATGGTCCAGTAGGCATGGCCAGGGCCGTTACGTGTCCATTACTGCGCACTGGGTTAATGTGGTGGATGCAGGCTCCACAGGGGACAGCAGCGGTGGAGCAGTGCTGCCTAGCCCACGGTATAGGAAACAGTTGGCTGTAGGCGTTCGACCCTCCTCCTCCTCCAGAAGCGAAAGCTCGTCCACAGAGCGCAGTCACATGAGCACTCCATCCGCAGCTGCCTGTGTTGCACACGAGGTGTCCCACTATCAAACAGCTAGTGGTAAGCGGCAGCAGGCTGTGTTAAAGATGATGTCTTTGGGAGACAACAGACACACCGCGGAGGTACTGGCCGACTACTTGCAGCGACAAACTGAGTCATGGCTGGGCAGTCTACATCTTGAGCCAGGCAAGGTAGTTAGTGATAACGGCCGGAATTTTGTGGCAGCCATAGCCCTTGCAAAACTCACACACATACAGTACCTTGCCTGGCTCACACTTTGAATCTGGTGGTGAAGTGCTCCCTAAATAATTATCCGGAGTTAACAGCCCTGCTCCAAAAGGTGCGAAGACTGTGCTCGCACATCCGTCGCTCGCCCGTACACTCCAGTCGTATTCAGAAGCTGCAGCGATTGCTCCACCTCCCCAAGCACCGCCTATTCATAGACGGTGCAACAAGGTGGAATTCCACCCTGCACATGGTTGAGAGGCTGTGCGAACAGAGACAGGCTGTAATGCATTTGTGGGAGGATACACGGGCAGGCAGTTTGAGGGCAGACATGAAATTGTCGGGTGTGCAGTGGTCAAAGCTGAAAGATCTCTGTAAAGTCCTTCAGTGTTTTGAGAAATGCACACGGCTGGTAAGCGCAGACGATGCCATCATAAGCATGAGCATCCCAATTATGCGTTTGCTCATGCAAAGTTTGATGCACATTAAGGATCAGGCAACAGCAGAATCTGCAGCGGACGAGGAACAGGAGGAGGAGGAGTGAAGCCTTGATGACAGTCAGCCATTGTCTGGTCAGGGAACTGTCCTTGATGAGGTGGAGGAAGAAGAGAAGGAGGAGGATGAAAGTGATGATTATTTTGGAGAGGAGGATGCTTCTCTGGGGGCAAGGGAAAATGTTGGCGTGGCAAGGTCAGGTACAGGATTTGTGCGTGACAGGAGGGATGTGGATTTGCCAGAAAGTGCTGCTCCACACACCACTGCCATCATTGACACCTGGAACATTGGCCCACATGTGTGATTATGCCTTGCGGATCCTAAAAAGGGACCCCCGCATTGCCAAAATGATGAAGGATGACGACTACTGGTTGGCCAGCATCCTTGATCCACGCTATAAAGGCAAATTACACAACATCAGCCACAGGAGAACCTAGAGATAATATTGGCTAACAAACAAGCAACTCTGCTGAACCGTTTGTTTGAGGCATTCCCAGCACACAGTAGCGGTGCTGGTTCTCCTACAAGCTGAAGTGGGCAAAATGGAAGAGGTGTTCGTGGTGCACACAGTCAAAGTGGCATTGGAGACAGGGGTTTCATGATCATGTTGTGGACTGATTTCTCAAGTACTGCTCACACAACTGGTAATACTGCATCGATTGCAAGTGACGGGAGACAGCAGTTGTCAACTATGGTTGCAAACTACTTCTCCTCCCATATCGATGTTCTCCCTCTCAGGTCATTCCCCTTTTTACTATTGGGCCTGTAAAATGGACACCTGGCCTGAATTGGCACAATATGCCTTACAGGAGCTCGCTTGCCCTGCTGCTAGTGTGCTATCTGAAAGAGTCTTCAGTGCTGCTGGATCAATACTGACAGAAAAAAGGACCCGTCTGTCGACCCAAAATGTTGATGATCTAACCTTCATTAAAATGAACCATGCATGGGTTTCAAAGGATTTTATCCCACCTTCCCCTGATGACACATAGGTTGCCAGAAACTTGGCTCGCTTTTGTCCTCCTCTTCCACGGACTTGTCAAATCCCTCCATTTGCAGCTGCTGAATGTACAGTCTACACATCAACATATGCCATTTTTTAAACCTCCCTAACTGGGCTGCCCCCCCAAGGGCTGGGGTCACCACCTGGGGCACCCGGGCAAGTGCCGATGCTCTGAACAGGTGGGTGGGCCCACTCTTGGCCGACGGCACTGGCACAGGGCCCCTCATAGTACAATACAGTGTCTCTGACGGTGAGGGGGCCCACTTGCCATCAGACACACCGGCGTACTATGAGGGGCCCTGTGCCAGTACCGTCACCCACGAGTATGCCCCCCTGCTTGGTCATGGCCACAGCACTTGTAAGTTGCAATACTTACCTCTCCCTGCTCCACCGTTGTGTAGTCTGGGAAGTTAAATCCTTCACAGGGACGGCCACTACAAATTTGGTGAACTGATCGATGATGGTTAAGAGGTAGCTATGGCCTGTCCTGCTGGCCTCTACCTTCAGATGATCAATGGCTACCATTTGTAATGGACGTCAACTCACAATCGGATGCAGTGGTGCTTTATGATCAGCTTTCACAGTTTTCCCAAGCCACAGACATGTGACATTCCTGCCACCATTTTTCAATGTCTCCCTCATGCCAATCCAATAGAATCGCCTACGGCCTGTGGCTTCTGTCTTTTGCACTACAAAGTGAGCAGACACATCATGATAGGCAGTGAGGACCATGTCTACATCTCTCCCTGCGATCACAATTTGATGGAGACGAGTAACGCTACTGCGATACAGCAATCCTTTCTTCACAAATAACCATTTTCGCTGTCTTCACAGACAAAGTAATCGAGGGTCAGCATCGCCTCTGCGAAATCTACCGGGAGGTTTTCCCGTGATCAGTAATTCCCAAATTTCTGCTAACACTCGACTTTCCGTCTGTACTTGTATCCATTTAGTTTCCAGTAGCGGAGAGTCTGGACTGGCTTACTGAGACTGAAATATATACGAAGATTTAAAAGTACCCCAACAATGTATACTGGTGTACACTTCGAATACATTTCCCTTTTTCTGCTTTTTATATTCTAGTGTAATCCATACTGAGCCTGTGAGTGTCTGTGTCTCTGACTCCGGAAATATAGGCGGAAATTTACAATTACCCCCTAGACTGGATACACCAGGTATCTGCTGATACAGTACCTTTGTTCTAAATTTTTTATTACGGTATAATCCATACTGAGCGAGCGTGTGTGGTTTCCTCCTTCTATATATACGGAGATTAAAATTTTACCCTATACTATATACAGCTTCTATCTTGTTATACAGTACCTTTGTTCGACATTTAGTATTATGGTCAAATCCATACTGAGTGAGCATCTGAGGGTAACTACGGGAATATCTATACGGAGATTTAAATTGTACCCTATAATATATATACTTGCTATCTTGTTAACCAGTACCTTTTTTTCAACATTTTGTATTATGGTCAAATCCAGACTGAGTGAGCATCTGAGGGTGACTCCGGAAATATATACCGAGATTTCAAATTTGCCCAACACTGTATACAGCTCTACACTTCTGATACAGTACCCTTTTTTGCTATTTTGATTCTGGTGTTATCCATAATGAGCCTGTGATCGTCTGTCTGTTACTCCGGAAATATAGTTGGAGAGTTAAGATTACACCAACACTGTATACAGCTGTACGTTTGTTATACATTACCCATTTACTGCTTTTTATATTCTTGTCTAATCCATACTGGGCCTGAGAGCGTTTGTGTCTGCCTCTTGAAATATATACGGAGATTCAGAATGTTTAAACTATACTATATATACCTTGTATCTGGTGATACTGTACCCTTTTTCAACTTTTTTATATTATTGTGTAATCCATACTGAGCCTGTGAGCATCTGTGTATGACTCATGAAATATATGCGGATATTTACAATTATCCCTAGACTGTATAGAGCTGTACGCTTCTGATACAGTACCATATATCTGCTGGTATTTTGGGTACATTTTCACAAAAATTAGTAAGTATGGTGGAAGAGGCTGCGGACGAGGGCGTGGGGGGCCAGCTGGTACTGATGGTGGTGGTGGTGCATCTGCTGGTAGTGCCAAAAGCACAATAGCAGCTAAGGCAGGAGGTGTTGAGGCTGCATCATAGTCTGGCTCCGGAAGGCCTGTAAGGCTACCTTTTCTGGGAGTAGGTAAACTGCTTTTAAAGCCGGAGCATCAGGAACTGGTTTTGCCTTACATTGCTGAAACAGTCTCCAGCTCTATCGCCTCCTCTTCTGAAGTTTCAAAAAATGCAAGTACTGAGTTGTCAGTGCAGGCTTCTCTTCAGGAGCAACCCCTTTCCTTGGGTCCTTCACCACACCAAAAGTGTAGGATGCGGCAGCCCACACTTCAGATTACTCCATGGAGCTCTTTTCACATACCATGCCTGGGTTCATTCTAAATGGGGCACATTATATATGGAGCATTATTTGGGCCCTTCATACACTGGAGCATCATCCATGAGGGCCATCATATACTGGAGCATTCCAAATGGGGGACATCAGACACTGGAGCAGCATTTACAGGGCCCATTATATACTGGAGCAATAGAAATGGGGCTCATTATATATGGAGCATTATTTGGGCCCATCATACACTGGAGCATCATCCATGAGGCCCATCCTATACTGGAGCATTCCAAATGGAGGACATCAGACACTGGAGCAGGATCTATGGGGCCTATTATACACTGGAACATTAGAAATGGGGCCCATTATATATGGAGCATTATTTGGGCCCATAACACACTGGAGCATCATCCATGGAGACCATCACATACTGTAGCATTATGTGGAGCTCATCATATACTGTATGTAACATTATATGGGACCAATTATTCTGTATGGAGAAATATATGGGGCTCATTATTCTGTATGGTGCACCATGTGGTGGCCATAATACTGTATGGAGATAATATACTGTCCGTTTTTTGAGCTATTGTAGAATTTAAAATAGATATCAGTCATGTCATGTAAGACGTGAAGTATTTTTCATTGTACTATACCTATATTTCTGTGCCGTATCGGAGCATCATGAATTGGGGTATGTGTTAAAAGGGCGTACTGACACTCTTTGGCCCGGGGCACACGAAAACCTGGAGCCAGCCCTACCCCCCACAACTTTAGCCAAATAACCCCCAGTTTTCAATGCGTAACTATTATTATAAAGTAAATTAAGGTTGACAAGCTTAAGTCATAAGAATTGATGTTGTTGGCATTGAAATGGGTCCTGTAGGTGTGTTTACTGTCCTCCACTCCCTTCCGTCTTTGCTTCCCCATTGTCTCGCATTGGGTTTCGTGTTTCAGTTGGACCCCCGACTTTTCACTATAGTCGGCCGATTTCGTTTCGACTCGACTTTTGAGAAAGTCTGGTTTCATGAAACCCGACTCCACCCTAAAAAAGGTAAAGTCGCTCATCTCTACCAGTCACTATTTACAATTGTCTGAGGCATAGAAGGGCAAGTGTATTAACGGGCAGGGAGTTGAGTTCGTAATGGAATATTTAACACATGACGTGTCTCACTCACAGCACGATTAGGTTACCTCTGACAGTGACATTATCCGCTCCAGTCAATTTGCTGCTCAGTTCTATCAACCTGCTATGCCATCATTACACAGTGTTATATATACCGCTGTGTTCAAAGTTTTTGCTTTCTTTGCCTTTTTTCAGAGAATATGAATGATAACATCAAAACTTTTTCTCCACTCATGGTTAGTGGTTGGGTGAATCAATTTATTGTCAAATTACTGTGTTTTCTCTTTTTAAATCATAATGACAACCCAAAACATCAGATCAGAAGTTCACAAACCCCATTTCTTAATGCTGTGATATTGCCCCCTCTAACATCAAAGACATCTTGAACTCTTTTGTGGCAGTTGGGGATGAGGTTCTTTATTTTCTCAGATGGTAAAGTTGCCCACTCTTCTTGGCAAAAAGCCTACAGTTCCTGTATATTCCAGGGCTGTCTAGCATGAACTACGCGCTTGAGATCTCCTCAGAGTGGCTCAAAGATATTGTGGTCATGAGACTGAGATGGCCACTCCAGAACCTTCACTTTGTTCTGCTGTAGCCAATGACAGGTCGACTTGGCCTTGTTTTTTGGATCATTGTCATGTTGGAACATCCAAGTGCATCCCATGTGCAGCTTCCAGGCTGATCATTGCAAATTTGCCTCCAGTATTTGCTGATAATGTGCTGCATTCATCTTTACTTCAACTTTGACCAAGTTTCCTGTGCTTTCGTAGCTAACACATCCCCAAAACATCAGCGATCCACCTACATGCTTTATAGTAGGAATGGTGTTCTTTTCGTCATAGACCTTGTTGACCTATCCCCAAATGTAACATTTATGCTTGTGGCTAAAAAGTTAAATTTTGATCTCATCACTCCAAACTACCTTGTTCCAGAAGTTTTGAGGTTTGTCTCTGTGCTCTTTTGCATATTGCAGGCGAGCTACTTTGTGGCATTTGCGCAGTAATGGCTTTCTTCTGGCGACTCAACCATGCAGCCTATTTTTCTTCAAATGCCTCCTTATTGTGCATCTTGAAACAGCCACACCACTAGTTTTCAGAGAGTCCAGTATTTCAGCTGATGTTATTTGTGAAACTTTTCTTTGCACCCCAAACAATTTTCCTGGCAGTTATGGATGAAACCGTTATTGGTCTACTTGACCGTGGTTTTGTTTTTACAGAGTACCTGATTTTCCATTTGTTAATCACAGTTTAAAAGCTGCTGGTTGGCATTATCAATTCCTTGGATATCTTTTTGTATCCCTTTCCTGTTTTATACAGTTCAATTACCTTTTCCCGTAGATCTGTTGTCAATTCTTTCCCCATGACTCAAATCCAGAAACGTCAGTGGCTGGATGAAAGATATGAGTATGTCTGGATCCCAGAAACTTACTCAGCTTTTATGCACACACTCTGATTACAAGCAAATAGGTCAGGTAAGGATGTTACCTTTAGTAGCCATTCAAGCCCATTTGTGTCAACTTCTGTGCATGTTATCAAGCCAAAATTACCAGGGTATGTGAACTTTTGATCAGGGTCATTTGGATGGTTTGGGTTGTCATTATGATTTAAAAAAGAAAACACAGTAGTTCTACAATAAATGGCTTCACTCAGCCACTAACCATGAGTGGAGAAAAAGTTTTGATGTTATTCATATTGTCTGAAAAAGGCCAAGAATGCAAAAATTCTGCTGGGGTATGTAAACTTTTGAGCACAACTGTAGCATAATTTCATTCATAAGTTATTCCACTTGATTTATTATGAGACGACCAGTAAGCCTGTGTACTTAGATGACATGAGGCTGGGGGAGACAATTCAAAAATTGTGTTGCTGGCTCTGTGAGCCATGGTTGTGTGGGCACTGATAGTGTCAGTAACACAGTCAGTGGCACTGTGAGTCAGGGCCCATCTAGAAATAGAAATCAGATATAAGGGTGTAAGGAGGTGGCAGGTCCCCTCAGTTGCACCTTCTCCTTTCATGTGACCCCCCATGCACTTTATATAAATAGGTTATGTGTTCATTGTTATAATATATGCGGTACCCGAATGGAGTACCGATGGGTTAATACCTTAATGTAAAATATCTATGTGTTCTTTATGGGCTATGTTTGCAATGTTTGTATGTGTATTAACGTGTAATGTATTTGATGTACTCTCTGTTTATCTTGTTATTCCTGTAATGTGGGGAGTTCCCCTTTTAACTACCGTTGGTAATATGTACATGCTAAGTCTATGCTTATGTGTTAAAGTTAGGGAAAGAGTTAGTAAATTTGGTGGGCTGGGCCAGCAGCAGAGAGGGAACAGGAAGCTTCTGCTCCTAGTCAGAAGTTTGGGTACACTAGCTCAGAGCAGACATGGTGAATAGACTAGGTATTGCCAGACTCCCAGAGGAGAGAGATCTGTTGCCCCGGACTGAGGACTAAAAAGGACCCCAATTACTAAAAAGGCCCTAAGGACTAATGGAAGACTAAGGACTGCAACATGGGTCCTAGGACTCTGGAAGGGTCCCCCACTGAAGGAGTTTGCAGCACCTAGATCCCAGTGAGTGGACTACTGCAGATCTTTGGTTGCTGCAGCTGCTGTGGGTGCGGCTCTGAAGAGTGCAGGGAGAGATCAGGAATTTCAATGTTGTACTCTTTTCATTCCATTCCATTCCTGTTCATTAAACGTTATTCCTTGTTGGACAACAGTTGCCTTATTGGATTCTATTTTGCCTGGACTACCATTGCCGGAGAGAGAACAAGTTAAACTGTGGGAAAAGCAGTGTTGGTCTCGTCTATTTATGTGCAAGGGACCCAGGGTGCTCCCTGACTGTTTGCTCCCATAACTACCCCCCCTGGTTGCCCTTGTTACACTGACAGGGAGCTCTAAAAATTTCCCACACCAATACCACTGTGATCTGAGTTGGGTATAATGATGACCAGATTGAGTTGCCAAGGAGTTGATGTCATTATTGGGAGAGAGTGGTAGAATCATCATTAAAGAGTAGAGTTGATGTCTGTCCAAAAGATCTTTCAAGGGCAAATCTTCTTCTGTGGTCTCCTAGGGAGCAGGTGATGCCGTAACTGATATTGATGTAGGATGCGCAACCATGGACAGATTCTAATAGGAGCAATCTGGGCTACTGCCTGTGGCCCGGGTGTCACGTTGCCGTCAGACTCGGGGCCTGCTGTCCCGGCCTCGGCCACTAGGAGGCACCGGACTGTCACGTCGCCGTCAGACTCGGGGCCTGCTGTTCCTGCCTCGGCCACTGGGAGGCGCCGTGGTTCGCCCCCGAGTGATGGCGGCGACAGAGAAGGGGCTCCTGCGCAGGCATCTGATTGATGCAGGCTCCGCTCCTCTAGCAATCATGAAGGGGTTGGTGCATCACCATCTGGCCTGGTCCTGGGGGCGGTCCTGATGACATCATCAGTCCGGGAGCCTGTGAGGGATGACCTGATCCCTCAAATACCTTGGGACTGGTCTTGCAAGCCGCTGGATATATTCTTGGTTCCCCTATGTGCTACTGTGTGATTTGCTATTGTTTGATTTTCACCTCAGCCTGGCTTTCTGACCCTTCTACTGCCTGAGGACTTTGTACCTCTGCCATTCTCCCAGTTTGTGACCTTGGCCTGGATATTCGACTCTGCTACTGCCTGCCGTTTTTGTACCTCGCTGCCCTCCCGGTTTGTGACCTTGGCCTGGATATCAGACTCTGTTACTGCCTGCCGTTTTTTGTACCTTGCCGCACTCCCGTTTTGTGACCTTGGCCTGGACTGTCAACTCTGCCACTGCCTGCCGTTTCTGTACCTCCGCTGCTCTCCCAGTCTCTGACTATGTTTTTGGTTCCCCGCCTTCTTCCCTTTTGGCGACCATCCTGCTCTGGCGCACTGCTTCACCAGACAGCCACCCCCTGGGCCTTGCTACAATTCCAGATCCCTGTATAGGGGATAAGGGTCTCGGGGTTTCTCGGGGTGTTATCCCTACTGCAGTCCAAATCCGCGGACGGACGTCACACCGGGGTTCTAGTAGGGCCATAGCCAGATTACCCTTACTATAACATTATGTGTGCTTATTTCTGGGCAGGTAGCTTTCCTGAAGGGAAGCTCTCATCACCCTTTCTGTGATGTGGTGGCACGATGATGTAATCACGCTGTCACCAGCATGTGTGCGGTGACTACAAGTAGAAATACATTCCTGGGGACTTGAGCAGAGCATGGAGGAAATGGAAGCAAGGTCAATTCTTTGTGCGGATTCCGCAGCATTTTACACCATTCTAGGAATCCGCAGGTGTGAAAACGCAGGTGGAATCCACACAAAATCTGCAGAAAATCTGCAGAAAAATCCGCAGGGTAATCTGCACCGTGTGCACATACCCTAAAGGCCCCGTTACACACAACGATGTCCCAGCGATCCCACCAACGATCCGACATAATGGGATCGCTGGGACCTCATTAGGCTGATCGCTGGTGAGCTATCACAAGACAGCCCCTCCAGCGATCAGGAACAGCGACGCTGGACGTTGGTTTCTAATATAAACATCGGGTATTCAGGAGCTGGTTTGTACATTAGAAACCAGTGTCCAGCGTCGTTGATCGCTGGTCTCTCGCTGACACGCGCGATGCGTGCTGGCCAGCGGGAGACCAGCGATCGATAAATGTGCTCGATCGGCCTGGGCCAATCAGCGATACCCGGCAGGGGTCCGGTCGCTGATCCCCGTCACACATAGCGATCTCGCTGGCAAGATCGCTGTGGCGTCACAAAATCAGCGATCTCGCTAGCGAGATCACTGTGTATGACGGGGTCTTAAGTCTCTGGGTTTTCAGAGCAACACCTGACATACTCAGCTGAAGCAATCAAGCCTATTTAAGCCAATTAGTTGGGGAAACTCTGTGTGTGAGGAGCTAAACTGAAGTTAGCCTGGATTTATATTGCCGGATTACACGTGCTGCAAAGGTTTGCAACAAGACTCATAGCAACCCTGGGAATGGCACTTGGCGGTCGCCAATAATCAGGCAGCCGCTTAGTTGAGCTTGTCCCGTGCAGTGAGCCTGAGACCAGTGGTTCTCCACCAAACTGGAGTATGTTTGTGGGTTTTTGTTTTTTTTTCTGACTTTCTGCCTACCGGAGCAAGTCCCAACTATATATATGTATATATATATATATACAGTTGTGGCCAAAAGTATTGACACCCCTGCAATTCTGTCAGATAATACTCAGTTTCTTCCTGAAAATGATTGCAAACACAAATTCTTTGTTATTATTATCTTCATTTAATTTGTCTTAAATGAAAAAAACACAAAAGAGAATGAAGCAAAAAGCAAAACATTGATCATTTCACACAAAACTCCAAAAATGGGCCAGACAAAAGTATTGGCACCCTCAGCCTAATACTTGGTTGCACAACCTTTAGCCAAAATAACTGCGACCAACCGCTTCCGGTAACCATCAGTGAGTTTCTTACAATGCTCTGCTGGAATTTTAGACCATTCTTCTTTGGCAAACTGCTCCAGGTCCCTGATATTAGAAGGGTGCCTTCTCTAAAGGGTGCCTTCTCCATTTTTAGATCTCTCCAAAGGTGTTCTATGGGATTCAGGTCTGGACTCATTGCTGGCCACCTTAGAAGTCTCCAGTGCTTTCTCTCAAACCATTTTCTAGTGCTTTTTGAAGTGTGTTTTGGGTCATTGTCCTGCTGGAAGACTCATGACCTCAGAGAGAGACCCAGCTTTCTCACACTGGGCCCTACATTATGTTGCAAAATTTGTTGGTAGTCTTCAGACTTCATAATGCCATGCACACGGTCAAGCAGTCCAGTGCCAGAGGCAGCAAAGCAACCCCCAAAACATCAGGGAACCTCCGCCATGTTTGACTGTAGGGACCATGTTTTTTTCTTTGAATGTCTCTTTTTTTCTCCTGTAAACTCTATGTTGATGCCTTTGCCCAAAAAGCTCTACTTTTGTCTCATCTGACCAGAGAACATTCTTCCAAAACGTTTTAGGCTTTTTCAGGTAAGTTTTGGCAAACTCCAGCCTGGCTTTTTTATGTCTCGGGGTAAGAAGTGGGGTCATCCTGGGTCTCCTACCATACAGTCCCTTTTCATTCAGACGCCGACGGATAGTATGGGTTGACACTGATGTACCCTTGGACTGCAGGGCAGCTTGAACTTGTTTGTATGTTAGTCAAGGTTCTTTATCCAACATCCACACAATCTTGCGTTGAAATCTCTTGTCAATTTTTCTTTTCCGTCCACATCTAGGGAGGTTAGCCACAGTGCCATGGGCTTGGGCTTTAAACTTCTTGATGACACTGCGCACAGTAGACACAGGAACATTCAGGTCTTTGGAGATGGACTTGTAGCCTTGAGATTGCTCATTCTTCCTCACAATTTGGTTTCTCAAGTCCTCTGACAGTTCTTTGGTCTTCTTTCTTTTCTCCATGCTCAATGTGGTACACACAAGGACACATGACAGAGGTTGAGTCAACTTTAATCCATGTCAACTGGCTGCAAGTGTGATTTAGTTATTGCCAACACCAGTTAGGTGCCACAGGTAAGTTACAGGTGCTGTTAATTACACAAATTAGAGAAGCATCACATGATTTTTCCAACAGTGCCAATACTTTTGTCCACCCTCTTTTTTATGTTTGGTGTGGAATTATATCCAATTTGGCTTTCGGACAATTCTTGTTGTGTTTTTTCATTTAAGACAAATTAAATGAAGATAATAACAAAGAATTTGTGTGTGCAATAATTTTCAGGAAGAAACTGAGTATTATCTGACAAAATTGCAGGGGTGTCAATACTTTTGCCCACAACTGTGTGTATGTGTGTGTATGTGCATATATATATATATATATATATATATACAGTATATATGTGTGTGTGTGTGTGTATGGGATATGTTCCTCTATATAGAGAACACATATTTAGGCCTATTCATCAGCCTATTCCTGCAGGACTGCACAGAGAGTGGAGGGACCACATGTCTCTATAGCACAGCACTTAGCACTTTATCTCCTAGTATAAACTAGTCCCCTGATGAATAGGCTTGAATGAAATGCATTGGAACACATTTAAGGGCGAGTGCAGGGTTTTTTTTAGCACATGGGTAGTTGTGGACTGCCCTTGTCAGGACAGAAGTCTTGGGGATAGGTTACTGCTAGCCCCATAGGGACCGACAGGGTATTATCCATCTCAAGAATCTTCTGATGATCTACCCGCGACACAAGACTCTCTCCCCTGTAAAAGCATATGTCTGATTTGGTGAGATCTTTCCTTATTTTATACTTTCACACCTGACTATTATGTGTTGTGGTACAGCAAAGAGTGTAGAGCTGGATGGGAGATACATTTCTCCCAGCAGGATAAAATTTGGCCAAGATTTTCCCTAAAGTGAAGGACCTGCAATGATGTCACGGTCACGTGATCAGCCCATGTGATGTGTACCTCACCTGGAGGTGGGGTTATGGGCTATGCAATGGAGCTGTTGTTTGGCACATGGTGAATGTGTGTGTGGAAGATAGGAGGAACTTGGCTAGAGTTAGCCTGAACTTGTTTTGTTGTACAACACATGCTGCAAAGTTTTAGCAGCAAGACTCAAAACAACCCTGGGAATGGCACCTGGTGGACGCCGCTGACCGGGCAGCCATTTAGTTAAGCCTGTCCCGTGCAAGGGTGAGTCTGAGACCAGTGGTTCTCCAAGCTGAAGTATGTTTATGTTTTTCTTTACTTTCTGCTAACCTGCTGTTACAAAAATAAAACCACTGAAGTTGGACTCTAAGCCTGTGTGTTGCCTCATTATTGCGGCCCTGCCACTGCCTACCAGAGCAAATCCCTACAATTGGTGGTTGAATGCGGGCATACTCAGTGAGGCTAGGCTGTTTTTGCTTATTTTTGCTCTGTACTCCAGCTTATGTCCTGGGTGAAAAGAGTGGCGCAGACCCAGGTAGGGAACTTTCCAGAAATGGAGACCACTGTAAAAATGCTTATGGAGGCCATCGACAGCAGCAGCAGGCTACGCAGCAGCAGCAAGAGGCCATGTGACAGCAGCAAGAGGTTATACAGCAACAGCTGATATTTAATCAACAGCAGATGGAAACCAACCGGCTGTTGATACAGCACCTCACGACAGCACAGAAAACAGGAACTACCCGGGGAATCCATGATGTCTGGAAAGCGGTTCGTACAGCGGTTCCCAAAATGGAGAAATTTGACAATGTTGAGACGTACCTGGAGATGTTTGAAGGAGTGACTAACCCCCCCGCCCAGAATATACCTAGGCTAGAATATACCCGGGGTATATTCTGGCCCAGAGGGGTATAAACTGGCCTAGGCCAATTTATACCCCGTGGTATAGTTTGGCCTATGCCAGAATATACCCGGGGTGTAATCTGGCCTAGGCCACTTTAACCCCGGGTATATTCTGGGTGGAGGGTTAATCTGGCCTGTTACACCGGGACCAGTGGGCAGAAATCATCGCTCCATTTCTGGCCCCAGGACCGTTGAAAGCCTATCAGGACCTACTCACTGACCAAAGGGCGGACTACACAATCATCAACGGTGAGATACTTGCACGTCTTGGGGTAAAAGTGTTAGTCTTGGCCCAGTGGGTACACTAGTGAGAGTTTACCCCATCCAAGCCGGCTCGGTCCCAGTATAACAACCTGGTGCACTTGTTACAAAAGTAACGTATTGTCTCCCATGGCCATGCTGGACTGCATAGTGACTGATAAATTTTGGAGGGCTTTGCCTTACTCCCTCCAAACCTGGGTCAGACAGGCTTGCCCTACTAATGCCCTACAGATGATAGACCTCCATAGAAAGATATAGGGCTACCAAAGAGCTACAGGGAGGGGCTCCCCGGAAGGTAACAGGAAGGTCCCCTAAGTCTCTACACTCAGGAAGCCCGCTCAAGACTTGTCTGGGGAAGAAAGGGGCCCCATAATCTGCTAGTGGTGCCAGGAGCCAGGCCATATGAGAGCTGATTTTCCCCACCTGGCTGAGCCCATGGACACAAACTTTGGGTACCGCCAATCCCACTATGCCAAACCGATGTGTGCAATGGGCACCCCAGAGGGTCCCAATATAGAACATTTGTGTAAGGATGAAGTGGAGGGCATCCCGGCTGTGGTCCAAATGGACTCAGGGAGTCTTGTGACCCTGGTACGAGCCAGCCGGGTACAAACCAGCGAGTGTACTGGTCAAAAAATTGGGGTGTTGTGTATACATGGGGACGTAAAAAAGACTATCCTACCGCTCTAGTGGTCATAAACACTCCAGCAGAGAGGCAGTGCCACGAAGTGGGGGGTTGTGATTAATTTGCATTATGAAGTGATACTTGATAGAGACTTTCCTTTATTTTCTATGCTTTGGCCAACTGTTGTCCCACCCCCTGAACAACTGCCGGCACCGGTGGCAACCAGGTTACATATTCCCGAAGTAGGGCATGAACCTGGTGGCCCAGAGGAAGAAGTGCTGGTGGTAGGGGTAACCTTTCCTTCAGTGGAGGAGGGGAAAAATTCTCCCATAGAAGTATTGGCTGGAGAGGTGGAAGACTTGCCACCAGGACCTGAATTGTCAGACTTAAATGTATCAGGTGACAATTTTGGTATGGTGCAACTCCAAGACCCTACTTTGGCTCGAGCCAGGGAAAATGTACTGTTTATCAATGGGGAACCCCAAAAACCTGGGGCAGCTACAGTGTTGCCACGCTTTGAGCTGAAAAAAAATCTGTTGTATCAAGAAAATACGTGGGGAAATGGTAGAGCAGTTACTGGTACCTCATGCATATCGTAGGCTGGTAATGGACTTAGTGCATGTACTCAGTGGGCATTTGGGCCAATAGAAAACCCTAGACCGAATTTTGTAGCGGTTTTACTGGCTAGGTGTCCAAGAAGAACTTAAACGGTACTGTAATTTCTGCCAGTGTGCCAGGTAACCAGTCCCCAGCCTCACTTTCGGAGTCCTTTGGTGCCGTTAAGAATTATAGAGGTACCTTTCGAAAGAGTGGCAATGGATCTGGTTGGGCCTCTCAATAAGTCAGCAAAGGGACAACAACACATCCTTGAAGTTCTAGATTATGCTTCCCTGTATCCTGAGGCCGTTCCACTGCGCCACACATCAGCTAAGCTCATAGCAAAGGAACTCATGGGTATATTTTTGCGGGTGGGGATTCCTCAAGAGATTTTAACAGACCAGGGAACCCCCTTTATGTCAAAAATTATGAAGGAACTCTGCCACTTGTTAAATGTTAAACAATTGTGCACATTGGTCTATCATCCCCAAACAGATGGTCTGGTAGAAAGATTCACTAAGACGCTAAAGAGCATGTTAAAAAAAGCAGTTTACAAAGACGGATAGGACTGGGATCTCTTACTGCCATATTTATTACTTGCAGTGCGAGAGGTGCCCCAGGCATCTACGGGGTTCTCGCCCTTTGAGCTATTGTATGGCAGACATCCATGGGGCTTACTCGCTATGGCCAAAGAAGCCTGGGAGAACCAACCAACCCCCCACAAAAGTGTGATAGAACATGTTGCAAAAATGCAAAAAAGAATGGAGACACTCCTACCATTAGTCCGGGAACATATGGAGGCAGCACAACGGTCACAGAGTTGGGTCTATAACCGGGAGGCTCAGGTAAGAACCTTTAATCCTGGGGATCGGGTGTTGGCACTTGTACCTACAGTAGATAGCAAATTTCTTGCAAGGTGGCAGGGGCCCTACGAGATTATGGAGAAGGTGGGGCCAGAAGACTACAAGGTATACCAACCAGGACGGAAGAAGCCAGAACAGGTTGACCACATTAATTTTCTTAAACCGTGGAAAGATAGAGACCACCTTGGTGGGGATAGTCCACTGCCTGCATTTCATGTGGAGAAGGCTCCATTACCTCTGAGGGTGTCAGGAGAAATCTGCTCTGTAGTTAAAATAGCAGATACTTTGTCTCCTAAACAGGTTCAAGAAGTCCGGGAGTTTGTTGGCTGAAATACAGGTGAAAAAGGTTCACATCTATTGAACCGAAACGTTGCTGCATGGGCACATAGGCTTATGGGCTATTAAAATAGCACTTTATTGAAACCTATATGGTGTGCTGCTTTCTTTTTTTGAAGGATTACAGTGTAAATTAGATATAAGTGGTGACACGTTGTTGCCATAGCTGGTATGCCACTCTGTCTATATGCAAACAGGATCATACTGCCATGTATTCGTGAGGGGGCACAGTTTTATTTGAGTATAAAATTTCACTACATGACAGTGGGTCTTGTTTTTTCACGGCTGCAGGAAGAATCAGTTTTGTATCCTAGGGGAAGTTGGACCCTTGGTTGATTCTTTGAACTGATTTGGCCTAGAGTCACACCCCCCTCACTTCAGCGGTGGCACTTTTTTGATTATTTTTAATAAGTATATTAAGAGTTATATTTTAATGCACTGTTCTCACTTTAAACTATATATGTACTCGTTTTGGTGAGATCGACACATTTACCTTTTTGCCTGTGGGCATCACTTGCTGTTTTCATCACATTGTCAGAAGACAAATCTTTTTCAGTGTGCAGGCTCTGCTGCTGGAAAATAAGCCATTGACACCATGGAACACATTGACTAGGAACTCATTATCAGCTTTCTGGTAGAAAGGCTACATTCACAAATCGTGTGTAGTCGCTGTCATCATCATCATCATCATCATCATCCTCATTTATTGCTTTCCATAATCTTTCTCCTCTCCCTCCGTTTCATTGTCAGTTAGACTTTTGTGTGCCCACGAAACATTCATTCAGTCGACTGTTTCTGTGGAAACAAAATCATGTTCAAGTTCACCATAATCAATGAAAAACTTCTGGATTGTACTGTCTTTTGTGCACGCTCAGCCTTGATAGAAGGTACCTAGGTGCCTTTGATGATGAAGGTCACAGATATAAAAGTCCTACGGTGTGATTTGGCGCAAAGGAAAAGAGAGGTTCGGACGTTGGCCAGGGATGGTGCTGAAGGCAGAGTGACAGGACTCAGCAGAAAGCATGCACCAGCAGGTTGATGTCCGCTGTCACAAAGAGCCTGGATGACACCCAGTGAGAACCAAAGACCCAAGAACCAAATCTATGCAAGTCAAGAACCAGAGCCCAGACTATGACAATCTAGACCAGAGAATCTCATCTGCCCTGGTCAAGTTTCAGAGGCCAGACGATGCCACCCAATAATCAGAGCCCAGTCCCCTTTCCCTTAATGGCCCTTTACACATAGCGATATCGCTAGCAATATTGCTAAAGCGTCACCGATTTTGTGATGCAGCAGCGATATTGCTAGCGATATCGCTACATGTGATACCTCCGACTGGCTCCCCCGCTGGTTATCGCTGATCGCGCGAGATCGGCCTGGTCCATTTCTCATTGTCTGCTTCCTGCTGGCGCCGATGAGCGAGCCATGGACACGGGCGGAAGACAGACACCCTCGCCGCGTCTGAAAGGTAAGAGCGACCGCAGACCGCTGCTGCATCGCTAGTGAGATCTGCCTGTTTGACAGCTCACTAGCGACCATGTAGCGATGCACCAGCGATGCTGACCGGGTCGTATCATGGTCGGGATCGCTGGTGCATCACTAAATGTAAAGGGGCCTTTAGACCCAGGAGACACCCGCATCAGTAAATCTCCAAAGATCCAAAAGGAGACTTCAACTGAGGAAGGACGCTTGATAGGAAGAAGACATGAGTGGCATGGGCTGTCTCTTCCGTCACCAACGTATGGTACAGGGACAACTGGTGGGGTGGTGGTCGGCTGGGTTGAAGGAGGCTCAGTGTTTCTTGATAGACCACAAGTCCTCTTAACAAAGTCTATCGGGAATACCTGATAACCCTTGCTAGGGCCATTGTGTCAAAAGGATCTAGTTTAGCATCTCTCCTAGGAACAGGTGTACCACACCTGTCAAAGAAACACCAGGATTATTGCATGTTTTATATTATATAATCCACTTGTGTTTGTGCTGTTTTCTATTGCTCAACTGCTTCCCCAGATCCACATGTTCCTGCCATGTGGAAAGCAGTAAATAGTTTTGTTGTCTTTTCCCACCTTTTGTTCATCTGTGCGTTGCATCTGTTCACCTGCTTACACAACATTTAAAGGGAATTTTTCAGCAGGATTTTGCTATGTAATCTGAGCACAGCATGTTGTAGAGACACAGATTTCTGGGATGTGACGCTTATTAGGCTGTGTGCTGTCATTTCTATACAATCAATGTTTTATCACCAGGAGATTATCACTGCCTGGACTACAGCTCGCATGAACCCTGGTCCGACTATGCCCCCTCCTCTGATAAGCAGGTCAATAGACAATGTACATAGAGAGCTATGATATGGGCAGGGCTAGTTGCATCATTGCAATCAGGGTCTCTTTTTCCACACTATGCTTCTCTCAGATGAGAAAACCCAAGAAACAAACAAAATGACATACCTATAGTAAGTAAATATGTAAATAGCAATATTACATGTAAATAACATGGGGTACTTAGTTCACTCTATTTTAATTAAAAAAAGCATAATAAAATTGATAATTTGAAGAATTAGCTGTAATCTTCTGCTGTAATATCCATATACTCTTCTGTGTCTTCCCATGCCCTGGAGTTGTGTTATGATCAGACCATGTTCCAGCATGGTAAGACACAGACATTACACATCACATAGCAGGAGCACATTTATAATATTGGGAATCCATGCAAAGAGAAAAGGTCGCACTCATCCAGATGAAAGTTTCACTGATTTATTGACATATCATAAACATGTCAAGTCGGGGGAGTGACATAAGGAATGCAAGAAAGGCTGACAACAAATTTTGTTTAAATGCAGATTGCACATTTTCTGTTAGTACAATAAACCTCATTTGAATCCAGAAATATAACTGAGTCCATCAGTTATTAGATATATGAAACTGAAATAGCTGTAACAAAAACCAAAATTGTTATAAAGAAAAAAGGTTAACATTAATAGGGGTGCCCAAACTTTAACATATGACTGTAACTGCTGATTGAGGAGCCGGTGAGCAGATGACCAGTCCATTAGCTCCTCCGTTAGAAAAGAAGCTTTCCCAGGCTCCATCAGACATCATCGCTTTATATACCTAACAAGAGGGGACTGTGCCATCACAGCAGCTAGGCGCGGGAGCGCTGCTGGACAATCACAAGCAACAATGTTCCCAGCAATTCTGGCAAGTCACCTACTAGATAGGCATTTAACCTTATCTAACAGCCCTTGTGGATTCCCCAGGGACTCCTCTACCTATACATATGCCACCTATATTTTCCACACCTTGGACTAAGCGACTCTATGATTAAGACCCGAGAGGGGTCGAAACGTCGTATGGTTTCTAGTCGCTTTGCCATTTTTTTTTCTACTCTCATTTGTGTTTCTTTGATAAATTGAACACTTTTGCAAAATGATTTAATAGAGTGTGCAGTGAATATTGACTCCTTAGTGAAGAGGGCTTGTACAGTCCGTTACACCAGCACCTCGCTGTGGAAGACAGAGTGCACACTAATCTAACTGTTTATTTCTTTAGTGTCCAAACCTCAATAACATAAAATCTTAAATACAGTATTTTGGGGCACAGTTCATTATTAGGAGCAAATGTGTTAGCGATAGCCACAGAATTGGGGTTAATAGCTGGATGTGGGCTTCATGAAGGTTTTCAAAAGGTAGGGAGGTGGTTGGAAAACTGACACATCGAAGATTTTTAGGAAGCAAATTCTGCAGCACATGGCACTCTGAACCAGACAGAAGCGACTGGAGAAACTATTTCAATCGGGCATCATCCATGACTCACAATGAGATTTGTTTAATGTTGTACATAGCTTCCATTACAAAATCTGGTGACAGATCCTCTCTATCTGTACTGTAGTCACTGTTATGGTCTACAGAACACCTGTGACTAGCATCTACCTCCATATGGTGGACACATTGGTCTTTGTACACTTCTTTCATTCAGTCATTGTGCAGTTCTCTCATTCAGTCATATTTTTCACTTCTATTTTGTTTATTCGGGGTTACTGGTGCCACTTGTACACTATCGCCTCTACTCTTTAGTATGATAATATTATTTAGTCACCATGTAGTGCTGATAGTAGATCTCATGGTGTGGTAGTATTATTTTGACTTTGGAAAGTTGTGTCATTGGTAATGTTGGTCTTCATATAGTACATTTAGTTTATAAGCAGTATGGAGGTAACATTTAACAACAGTATAATGCTAATATTTGCTCCCTATAGATATGTCAATCTATTTGATCCCTATAGGTACTGTGGAATTGATACTTACTTCAGTGAATCGTGAGGCAACACAGGAAGCATTTCCATTTAAATGTGCATGATGGTTTATTGGTGCTTCATAAATCAGCCACAAGAAAAAGAAAGCAGAAGGCTTTTCAGTGCAGGCAAAACAAAGTAACAAGTTCTTGACAAAGTCTATTTAGAGCAAGTCTTGGTCACACTGGCGGGACTGCATACAGTATAGAAGCTCAGTCTAGAGATAACATATAGGAGGCCTTCTTCCTCCACATACACAGACCATGTGTCAAACAGCAGACTCAGTTTTAACATGTGAATCACACCCAGTTATGGGGTATGTGGGCAGCCAAACCCGCCCATCTCTCAGGCTACCCATAAACCTGGCAGAAGCACCAAACAAGCCTCTTAGTGTTATGTGCACTATAGCAATACTCCAGGTTTACATCACAGATGACAACCATCTCTATGATACATACTGTCCAACAACCTATGTGTCCGGTAGCCGCCTTACTGTATGTAAATGTTTTTTGAGTAGTGGGAGGAGGGGCCTGTCTCATAAATATTTTAAGATGGCTCTTGTGCAGTAATAGAGCCAGGCATACAGTGGTATGAAAAGTTTGGGCACTCCTGGTCAAAATTACTGTTATTGTGAACAGTAAAGCAAGTTGAAGATTAAATGATCTCTAAAAGGGCTAAAGTTAAAGATGACACACTTCATTTGTATTTTAGGCAAGAATAAATATATATTGCCTTTTTTATATTTTAAAAATTACAAAAAGGAAAATGGGTCAATGCAAATGTTTCAGCATTCTGCATGGATAGTACCTAGCAGCACCCCATTTAGCAAGTATCATAGCTTGTAAATGATTTATGTAGCCAGCCAGGAGTCTTTCTCGTTTCAGGAATTTTCTTCCATTTTTCCATGGAAACTTCTTCCAGTTCTATGAGATACCATGCCATGCTATTTTGAGGTCTAGCCACAGATTTTGATATGTGTTTAGGATTATTATCCATTTGTATAAGTCAATTTGTAGAAGCCATCCCCTTTTCAAATTCAGCTTTTTTAAAGTTGGCGTTATGTTTGCAACAACAATTTGTTGAAATTTCATTGAATCCCTCTACCCATGAAATGTTCACCATGCCATTGGCTGCAGCACAACCCCAAAGCATGATTGATCTACCTTCATGCTTAATGGTTGGTGAGATGTTCTTTTCCTGAAATTCTGTGCTCTTTTTCTCCACATATACCTTTGATCATTGTGGCCAAAGAGTTCTATTTTAACCTCATCGGTCCACAGGACTTGTTTCCAAAATGCATCAGGCTTATTTAGATGTGCTTTTGCATATTTGTGATGCTGAATTTTATAGTGAAGATGCAGGAGAGGTTTTATTCTGATGATTCTTCCATGAAAGCCATATTTGTGCAGGTGTCTCTGAACAGTAGAACAATGTTTCACAACTCCAGAGTCTGCTAAATATTTCTGAAGGTCTCTTGCAGTCAAGTGGAGGTTCTGATTTGCCTCTCTAGCAATCTTATGAACAAATCTCACTGAAATCTTGCTTGGTATTCCAGACCTTATCTTGATCTCCACTGTTCCAGTTAACTGCCATTTCTTTTTTACATTTTGACCTGAGGAAAGGGCAACTTCAAAACGCTTTTCTATCTACCTATAGCCTTCTCCTGCTTTGTAGGCCTCCACTATTTTCATTTGCAGAATGCAAGGCAGTTGCTTAGATGAACCCTTGACTGCAGGTTTCTAGCACAAGGTTAGTGGAGGCTGGGTTTTTGTAAAGCTGGGAAATTTGCATCACCTGGTCTTTCTTAATAATGATAGTGAACAAGCCATAACCCTAATAGGCTAATTAAGATCTGAAACCTTGGTCAAAGTTGTCTGAGCGCACACATTTCTAAGGGTGCCAAAACTTTTGCATTGGACCACTTTCCTTTCTGTAATTTTTAAAATCTAAAAAATGACAATATATGCATATGTTTTTATTGCCTAAAATACAAAGGAAATGTGTCATCTTTAACGTTAGCCCCTTTAGAGAACATTTCATCTTCAGCTTACTTAACTGTTCGCAATAACAGTAATTTTGACCATAGGTGCCCAAACTTTTACATGCCACTGTAGTCAAGACAATAAATCGATTAGCTGCAGCAAATGAGTATCACTCCAATTGTGTGTATACATTACATGAATATTATCAAAAACTTGTGATACTCTATGTGCTGTAGATATATAACAATATCCTATATCTGAATTTTTAATGCAAGGTCTGTGGCCAATTACCCCTTTGTATTACTGAGATTTCTCATCTCCTCATACTGTGTTGCATCTGGCTTGCTGCCTGTCTGCTTTTTACCTATTGATTTATGTTCAGCTGTGATTCTTCCCCGCTGACTGGCGCACACAGTTTGATGATGTTATGAAGTGGAAGCTGAACTAGATCACTGGCTCTAATCTCACCCAGAAAATACATTGTGTTCTGTAATTTCCAGATTTCAGAGAAACGTTGCATCAATTTCGATGAGATTGTCAGTCTGCGGTGAAATGCCTGTGAACAGTAAATTATATTAATGATTTTTATCTTTGTGCCTGTGAGTTCATTCCACTTTGTGATAAGTTATGAGTTTCAGAAATTCTTATATCTGTCCGTGTTGATGCTCAATTGTTCTCTAGTCTATATTTTTTTGCAATAATGAATGTATCACAATAGCATCTTGTGCAGTAAAGACCTAAATGTTTCCTTCCATTTCATCACGAGTCACGTTTCTACCATGTCAGCCAATAAATAAGAATATGAAAAACAAGGAATAGAAATACCACTGCCATGAATCCATTAGCCTATGTGTGTTGATTGAACAAATGTAGTCACAGTGAAGAAGATTTAAAAGAACATATTATTTAATTAGGTGAAGTAAATCACATGGAAGTAACAGATGCACAGCAATATATCTCTGGTGAAAGTGATTGCATTGGAAGGTATGCATAATTGAAATGCCACCAAGAATAGCACCAAACCGTGAGTATGACGTGGTACCGAGAGAAGATATATCCTCGACTGCAGAGAGAGCTAACCACAAACTTGGCAGAAGGTTGAAGTGAAATTGGAATCAACCTTTGATTATTTCCATTGCTACCTAATGGAATTAGGCAGCTTATCATGGAGCAGCAGCAAGGAACAGTTCCACTATATCATGAAATTGATGCATGGTGGAGTGCTCTGCCCTTTCTCTAAGTTTAGATCAAGTCACTTTAATTTGAAAGTAATGCAAAGTAAGGGAGCATTCAGTAAAATAGGTCACGATTAAGAAAAAAAAAAGTGTATATATGTGCATATATGTAAAGCTCAATGTGGGTGTGTGTATGTATGTCCGGGATTGGCATCTGCACCGTCGCAGCTACAGCCACAAAATTTTGCAAAGTCACACGTCTGGACCCCAAGAGCGTCATAGGCTATGTTGTGAGGCAAAATTTTAACCCCGCGCGTTCCAATTCACCAGACAATTTTGCCCCTATCTACATAATGGGGAAAAAGTGAAAGGAAAAGTGTTGGAGGCAAATTGACAGCTGCCAGATGTGAACAAGGGGGAATTAAAGAATGAGAGCGATGGCGCCAAACAGTATATACCGTACGGTTGTTAAGGTGGGGCCCTGACATGGGATACTCACCACACACACAAAATGCGCCACACACTACCACGTGCTTCAACACATATACCACCCTCAGCACACATTTCACCACACATACACCAACCTCGCAACATAAAAGTCGAAACACAAAAGTCGCCACTCCAAACTCGCCACGCTGTCCCAGAGCTGTTTAAAAGATGAAAAATGAGCTGTGATTGGTTGCTATCAGTAACTGTTTTTTTGTAGACAGTTGTGGTAACTGAGGCCTATTATTCTTATCATTTCTATGGTGTTAAGGCCCCGTCATACATAGCGATCTCGCTAGCGAGATCACTGCTGAGTCACAATTTTTGTGACACAACAGCGATCTCACCAGTGAGATCGCTGTGTGTGACAGCGATCAGCGACCGGCCCCCCTGCCAGTATCGCTGATCACTGCAGGAAAGGCCAGGACTTTTTTTTGGTCACTGGTCTCCCGATGGCCACCACGCATCGCTGCGTGTGACAGGCGGGAGACCAGCGATCTGCTGGTAACTAATGTACACATCGGGTATCCAAGGGATGTGCGTCCCTTAGATACCCGATGTGTACGTTAGTTACCAGCGCGCTGATGCAGGGAGCTGGTAACTAGCGTACACATCGGGTATCTAGGGACGCACGTCCCTTGGATACCCGATGTGTAAGTTAGTTACCAGCTTCCTGCATCAGCGTGCTGGTTACTAACGTGCACAGCGTCGCCTGGCGCTGCGCACCACTGTGCTGATCGCTGGTGAAGCTGTCTGACAGCTCACTAGCGATCACATAATGATTCATCAGCGATCTTGACACATTGATATCGTTGTCAGGATTGCTGGTGAGTCGCTATGTGTGACTCCAGCCTTATCGTCCTTCTGTAAAGCTGGAAATAACACAATTTATTACTGTGCCAACACAGACCACCCTCTGACACAGACTGCAGGGGGAGCCCAGTATCACACAGGATAGGATTAGATACACAGCTCAGCAGTCAGTATCACACAGGAGAGGATTAGACACATAGTTCAGCAGTCAGTATCACACAGGAGAGGATTAGACACATGGCTCAGCAGTCAGTATCACACAGGATAGGATTAGGTACACGGCTGAGCAGTGAGTAACACACGATAGGATTAGATACACAGCTCAGCAGAAAGTATCACACATGAGAGGATACTTGGGTAATTGTTTAGTTAATTTGTGTTGCAAATCTGTAGTGTTGAATATATGATGTGAAATGTTTTTATGTGCAATATAATCATTATAATTTGTTATAACTAACCACAGTTGGTTACTATGCCCAGGCAATGCCGGGCTCTTCAGCTACTATATATATACACACAAAGCAAAAAGAACATAGTAATAAAATAAAGCTACACAAGCTATGGGATAGTAAAAATGGTCACACCCATTTAATTCACCTCAAATTGGTTTGCAGTGACCATTAATTTGACCACAATCGATAAGATCAGATTGGACACGATAAAGGATACTGAGAGATCACTATCTACAAAGTCTACTTTTTACCACATATGAAGCTAATAAAGCAGGTGACATACAGTGAGGGAAAATATCAGCATGACACACTGGATTTTGACACATTTCTATGGGAAATGAAATGAAATCATAATAAAAGCCATGTAGCAAATTGAATATGCTTATAATAGCATCCGCAGGCACATGAAGATCTGGCTTTGTCAGCTTTCAGACCTTAGAAAGGCCAAGTTTTGATATGAAGGTAGTGACACAACTAGTTATCACAAATATCCATAAATAGGTACATACACAAATCACGCTAAAGAGGATACACATGGCTGTGTGAAGAAGAGGTGTTACGTGGCACTGTGATACAATGATGTCATCCATATGTTGGTGTTCTGTAGTGGTATCATACCAATTCTGCTTGGCTCCCTCATTGTTTCATGCTTATAAAAGAGTACTCCTTGCCAGTTGTATTCATATAGCACTTGTACTCATTTATTTATTATGCTCTGCTTGTATAACGTCATCACATTCCAAAGCGCTTTATAGATATCATCGCTGTCCCATAGGGGCTCACAATCAAAATTTCCTATCAGTATGTCTTGGAACTGTGGGAGGAACCCAGAATACTCAGAGGAAACCCATGCAAACACAGGGAGAACATAAAAACTCCTTGCAGATGTTGTGCTTGGTGGGATTTGAGCCCAGGACCCCACTGATGAAAGGCTACAGTGCTAACTACTAAGCCAACATGCTGTCCATTGGCTTCTAGGGATGACAGTGCTATGTAGCATCCAATGAAACGTGACATGTAGGTTCTCATATAATGATCATTCAAAGTTTGCACAAAAAACAAAGGTACAGAAACTCCCATAGAATAAGAGTACTAATGTATAACAATTTATGAAAGACTATTTGGAGCTTCCATAGTATCCCTTGCAAGTGTCCTAATATTTATAAAGCTATTTTTGCTTAGCACTAGTGATGAGCGAATAGTGAAATATTCGGATTTGGGAAAATCAGCACAGGTAATTTCTAATATCCATGTTTTTGTACTAAATGCAAGTTAATGGGAAACCCGAATATTTTTCTGCTGGACCCAGCAAACAGGTCTGGAGGTCTGACTTGCATATGGTATCTGGGAATAATGTCAGACAATGGCGCCAGTTTTACGGATTTTTAAAAAGAACTACCAAACCAACATTTTGTTTAAAGAGAAAAATGCCATGAAACATTTTTTCCTTCATAATTACATGTTTAACATTTGTGAAGTCTCTCACTCCTACACTTCCTGTATGGGACAGTTTCTCCGCCTTCGGCGGATCTGTTCCTCAGACTTAGACTTTGAAAAGCAGGCTAATGAACTTAAAAATCGGTTCCTAACTCGGAGCTACAGTCGACGTTCTTTAAAGAAGGCGTATAATATGGCAAGATTTAGCTCCTGTTCATCTCTTCTCTATAATAATATACAGAGAATGTCCTCTTCAAATGCCCGCCAGATAAGATTTGTGACAAGCTATAATTCTCAAGCCACCAAGGTATGTGAGGCTCTCCAGAAGGTGTGGTCTATTTTGAATGTAGACCCAATAATATCTAAAATACTACCTGAGAGACCTGCAATGTCCTTTAGACGTGCTAAAAACTTGAAAGACAACCTTACACGTAGCCTCTATGTAGGCGAACCCGTAACCACGTTTCTGGACACTGTGGCTGTTCGGTGTGGATGCTATCCATGTGGTCACTGCTGTCGCTTGCCCTAACATGGATCGTGCTACCACCTTCTTTGACTCTAGCGGCAAGGTATATAAAATAAAAAATCCATTTCTTGCAATACACGTTATGTGATTTACTGCGCCACATGTCCTTGCAATCTTATTTATGTAGGACTTACATCACGTCAATTGAAGGCTCGCGTGCGCGAACATGTCCTGGGCATAGAGGCGTCAGTCGGCCACGTGGATGCATCCACACTGAAGACAATTCCATGACATTTCAAGCTATGTTATTGCAGTGATAGTAGTTTGATAAGCTTTAGAGGGATAGACGCTATTGATATAGGCATACGGGGTGGTAAGTTATCCACCAGATTAGCACTCCTCGAATCTAGGTAGATTTGGACACTTCGAACTGTGCATCTTCACGTCACAGGTTGAATGAAAACCTTAGCTTCGCCCCTTTTCTCTGATCATTAATATTTCCACATGCTCGCTAGTTTTATTTTCCTTTTGCTGTTTTTAATTATTATTTTAAATTTTTATCTAGATACTAGTGTTGAGCATTCCGATACCGCAAGTATCTGGTATCGGCCGATATTAGCGGTATCGGAATTCCTATACTGACTTCCGATACTTTTGTCATATCGGATTCCGGAATCGGAATCGGAAGTTCCCATCATGCTATGAGCCTGCTTGCTTTGATTAAGCCAATGGGAATCCTCCGAAGTGTGGGCACATCCTGTTAGGCATGTAGGCATGTTAACTATTGGCATGGCTGTGATTGGCTGCCGAAATGATGTCATGATGCACTATAAAAGCCACCGCAGCTGCCATTTCTGGTCACTCTGCTGTGAATTCAGTTAGGGACAGGCTGCTGTAGAAGACTGTGAGGGACAGTTAGAAATAGCGATTCCACCAAACATCTAGTGCTTTACCCAGGCTACATAAACCACCACTGTAGCCTTCTTTGCCCTAGCAGCAGTGTTCACAGCTGTCTGCAAGGGCTGTGTGAGTGCAGCTCACGCTGTGGAGTGGGTCCTGCAGCCACGTCAGGCTGTAGGCCACCCAGTGTGATCACTGCTGCCTCATACATCTTTTATTTTTTGAGCTGCATTTTTTACATAATTTCAATCTAGTGTGCTTCCATCCGTATCCATATACGTTGGTTGCAAACACTAGTAGCAGACAGCGGAGCCTTTCTGCAGCCTTTCAGTGCTAGTGTCCACTTTGCTGCACTGTTCACGGCTGTCTGAGAGGTCTCTGACTGTGTGTGAGTGCAGCTCTCGCTGAGTAGTGTGTCCTGCAGCTACGTCTGGCTGTAGGACGCTCAGCGTGCGTCCGTGCCTCACACATATTTTTATTTGAGTGCAGCTCATTTTTTCTTCTCCTATTAGTGTGCATCCATCCCTATCCATCTACATTGGTTGGTTGCAAACACTATAAAGGAGTAGATAGAGGAGCCTTTTTTTCTGGCATGTGCCCTTTATCTGCAGCCAGATTAGTATTACCCAATTTTTTTGGAGCCTCATCTTTTGCATTGTAGGTTACCTGCCTGCATTGTAATAGCTCCAAAAAGTTGGTGATACTATCAGTTTCAATTCTTTGTTCACATACTTTGAGTTTGTTTCCAACAAAGAAACCACAAAAAAAGTTCACCAAACACTACATTTGGAACTTGTGTAGGCCACATCAGCTCCTATTAAAGTGTAGTCCACACACACACACTTCATAAAATTATTGTTTCTTGTACCTGTAACCAGCTGTTCAGGAATAAGCACACTAAGGCCCCCCTTTGTACTTTTCTGCCTATCTTTCTCAGTCTAGCAAGATGAAGAAGGCAGGGAGTAAGGCACGTGGCCGTGGGTGTGGAGTTTCAGCAGGGAGAGGACGTGGGGATTCTGCAGGGAGAGGACGTGGGGATTCTGCAGGTAGAGGACGTGGGGATTCTGTGCCTGCTGTTGGCACCAGTGAGTCAGCATCCCCCAGTTTTAGCAGGCAACAGTCCTTTATGCGCAGCTTTGTAGGACCTCAACGTACCCCACTGCTGCGGAAGGAACAAATTGAAGCCGTTGTCGGATGGATGGCAGCTAACGCATCGACTTCAATTACTTCCGCATCCTCTCAGGATCAGAGCACCGAAGAGCAACCATCTGTCTCTTCACCACCTGCCAAAGTGCCCAGGCAGTCAGAGAGACATGGACAGGAGCCATCACAGTCTCTACTTCTGTTCTTGGAATCTGTTGGCTTGGAAAGAGGGGGCCAGCCAAGCAGCATTCCTGAATGTGAAGAAGAGGGAGTATGCAGTGATGCGCAACTTCTTTGTCCCTCTGAATCTGAAGAGGCGAGTGGGCCAGTGCCTATGGTCAGCACACCTCAGTACGCATCAGATGATGACGAGACTCAGTTGCCACTTTCTGGTGCGTACGGTGCTGGCGAGACAACCCCGGAGAAGCAGCTGTTTGAAGAGGGGAGGGAAGATGATGAGGTCCTTGACCCATCATGGCGTGAGGAACAGGAAGGTGGTGGGAGCAGCTCGGAGGAAGAGATTCCCCTACCGGCCAAAACAGGAGGCAGAGGGAGGGGGAAGACTTGGTTTCCTGTACCCTCCACTTCGGCACCCGTTAGGAGCATTCCTCATTCTAAAGAGTTGCAGTGCGTGGTCCTTTTTTGACACAGTTGCAGATGACATTTGCTTTGTCAAATGCAAGCTGTGTCATCAGATAGTCAAAAGAGGGAGAAATGTCAGCAACCTCAATACCACAAATATGTGGAAACATGTGCGCACCAAGCACGAGTTGGAGTTGCAGAGACACCCTGAAGACATAGGCCAACGTACAGCACCACCTACCACCTCTTCAGTTCGTGTTGGGGCCTCTTCCTCCAGCTCACACACTGCTGGTTCGGCTTCCTCACAGGATCGCCAAGGAAGAACCTCTGCCACTGTTGTCCGGAGACCCTGTCAGATTCCACCCATAGCAGCACGTTCCCATCCATCACAGCCATCGGTAGCACAGGCATGGGATAAAAGGCGCCCTTACTCGGCAAACCATCCCCGAGCACAGTCTATGAATGCTGGCATTGCCAAACTTCTGGCAGTTGAAATGCTGTCATTCAGGCTGGTGGACACTGACACCTTCTGGGACTTAATGGCATTGGCAGTCCCCCAATACAACGTGCCCAGCCGCTTTTATTTCAGCAGGCGATCCGTCCCTGCCCTGCAGAAACATGTTGAGGGCAAAATAAAACATGCGCTACTAAACGCCGTTAGTAGCAAGGTCCACCTGACCACCGATGCGTGGACCAGTAACCATGGACAGGGACGATACCTTTCCCTCACTGCCCACTGGGTCAATGTTGTGGAGCCGGGAACAGATCTGGAGAGTGGCGCTGTACGTGTTCTTCCAACGCCACGGATTGCAGGACTCCAGTCTGTACACATAGACTCCTCCTCCTACTCAAGTTCCTCAGAAACAGCAGAGCAGGAGCCTGTTACGACCGATATGAGCACAGCCGTGGCCAAACGTCAACAGGCTGTACTCAAATTAATTTCTTTGGGGAACCGAAGCCACACAGCGCAGGAGCTCTGGAATGCTATCAAGCTGGAGAGCGATGTGTGGTTTGGGCCAGCGAATCTCCAGCCGGGCTTGGTAGTGTGTGACAATGGCCGAAATCTGGTGGCAGCTCTTGGCCTAGGCAACCTCACACACATCCCATGTCTGGCACATGTGCTTAACTTGGTCGTGCAGAGCTTTCTGAGGGACTATCTGGATCTTGATGCACTGTTGCACAAGGTCCGCATAGAGTGCGCTCACTTGCGACGTTCCAGCACGGCAAGATCGCGCCTCGCTGCTCTGCAGCGACGATTTGGCCTTCCGGAACATTGCATCATATGTGACCTACCCACCCGGTGGAATTCAACGTTACATATGTTGGAGCGGTTGTGTGAGCAGCAGGCAGCAGTCATGGAGTACCAGCTGCATCAGGCGCAAACAAGTCGCACTGTGCGCCGTTCACACTTCAGCACCATTGAGTGGGCCTCTATGAAGGACATCTGCCTCGTTTTGCGTGCCTTCGATGAATCCACGCGGATGGCGAGTGCAGATGATGCACTAGTCAGCATGACTGTCCCCCTTATCTGCCTGCTTCAACAAACATTGCAAGCACTAAGGGATGAGGTTTCGGAAGAGGTGGAGGATGAGGAGTCCCAAATGCCATCTGCTTCTGGACAGTCTGCGCTACGTGTTTCCTCACAAAGGCCTAGGCAGGGGACACTTTGTGAGGAGGATGAGGAGGAGTCGATGGAGGAGGAAGACATCTCTCCAGAGGAGGGAGGTACACAAACCTCTACTCAGTATGTACAGCGAGGGTGGGGTGATGCAGAGCAGGCCGAGGTCACGCCTCAAACAGGGGACAGCGGTTCTTTGGCAGTTGGGAGTCTGCAGCACATGGTTGATTTCATGCTGCAGTGCCTGAGAAACGACCGCCGCATCGCCCACATTCTCGTCTCGGCTGATTATTGGGTGTACACCCTCCTAGATCCTCGCTACCGGGACAGCGTACAAAGGTTCATACCAACGTTGAACCGGGAGCGTAAACTGCGGGAGTACGAAGAGTCACTGGTGCAGTCCATAATGTTTTCCATTCCACCCGACAGCATTGTTGCTAGTGCTTTACAAAGCATCTCTGTGCGTCGAGGCAGTGGAGGAAACTCTGCACAAAGAGGGAGCAGAGGCAGCGCCGCAGCACAAGGCAAGACCACTATGGCCCAAATGTGGCAAAGTTTTGTGTGTCCACCACAATTGTCTACACCATCAGCGACGCCTCGAGTCAGCAGGAGGCAACGCTTCCGTCAGATGGTGTCAGACTACATGTCTTGCCCTGTCGCTGTACTCCCAGATGGCTCTTCCCCCTTCAAGTTTTGGGTCTCTAAGCTGGATACATGGCCAGAGCTTAGCCAGTATGCATTGGAGGTGCTGGCTTGCCCTGCTGCCAGTGTATTATCGGAACGTGTCTTTAGTGCCGCAGGTGGTGTACTAACAGACCGTCGCACGCGACTATCTTAAGATAATGTTGACCTGCTGACTTTTCTGAAAATGAACAAGGCCTGGATCTCCAAAGACTTTGCCATTCCTCTTACAGACTAAATTAGTGGTTGGCAACTGTATCCAGGTCTGCTGGTGTGTTCATTTTTCTACCACCTGAACTATAATCCCTGTGCTTCAACACAGCCAGTTGTCGCTCAGATGTGTCGTCTGCACAGAGAAACACACTAGCTCCTGTGTTAGTGGGGTTCAGTAACGCCAGCTGATCCCCTGCTGTGTGGACGGCAAAGTCACCAGCTCCATCAACATTCAAACCACTACTGATTTTTAACCGTGCCCAACTTAGGTCTCTGGCTCCACTGTCTCTACTATTTCCCCTGACCTCCAACCCCGCCATCTACATCTCTGAAGTGGCGTCAGCACAATCTACACTTGTTCCTGTGTTCCTGTGGCTCAGTCCCATCAGTTTATCCCCTGATGTGTGTCCGGCAAGGTCTCCTGCTCTGTCCACATTCCCATAACCAGTAGTGGGAATGAGGACAGAGCTGGCGAACTTGCCGGACAAACATCAGGGGATCAACTGACGGGACTGAGCACCAGTAACACAGGAACAAGTGTAGATTGTGCTGACGCCACTTCAGAGATGTAGCTGGCGGGGTTGGAGGCCAGGGTAAATAGTAGAGACAGTGGAGCCAGAGGCCTAAGTGGAGCATGGTTAGAATCAGTAGTAGTCAACAACCTCCATAAAAACCGCTGCCCATTGGCCTCTGCATGCAGCATGCGTAATCCTGGGCTCCAACAGCGTCAGTTGGTGTTCAGAAGCGTCGTCTCCACAGAGCCAAACACATTCGTTCAAGTGTTAGTGGGGTTCAGCACTGCCAGCTGTTCCCCTGCTGTGGAGATGGCAAGTCTCCTGCTGCCTTCACCTGCCAAAAGCAACAGGCCCCAGCCTGCTCCTCGCCTAATCCTGGGCTCCAACAGCGTCAGTTGGTGTTCAGAAGTGTCGTCTCCACAGAGCCAAACACATTCGTTCGAGTGTTAGTGGGGTTCAGCACTGCCAGCTGTTCCCCTGCTGTGGAGATGGCAAGTCTCCTGCTGCCTTCACCTGCCAAAATCCAGTAGGCCCCAGCCTGCTCCATGCCTAATCCTGGGCTCCAACAGCGTCAGTTGGTGTTCAGAAGTGTCGTCTCCACAGAGCCAAACACATTCGTTCGAGTGTTAGTGGGGTTCAGCACTGCCAGCTGTTCCCCTGCTGTGGAGATGGCAAGTCTCCTGCTGCCTTCACCTGCCAAAAGCAACAGGCCCCAGCCTGCTCCTCGCCTAATCCTGGGCTCCAACAGCGTCAGTTGGTGTTCAGAAGTGTCGTCTCCACAGAGCCAAACACATTCGTTCCAGTGTTAGTGGGGTTCAGCACTGCCAGCTGTTCCCCTGCTGTGGAGATGGCAAGTCTCTCCTGCTGTCTCCGCATTCCAAATACAGTAGGCCTCTGCCTACACCCTCCTATTTCCTGGGCTTCAACACAGCCAGTTGTAGCTCGGAAGTGCCGTCTACACGGAAAGAGACACTTGCTCCTGTGTCTCAGTGGGGTTCAGTAACGTCAGCTGATCCCCTGCTGTGTGGATGGCAGTCTCTCCTGCTGTCACCACATTCCAAATACAGTAGGCCTCTGCCTACACCCTCCTATTTCCTGGGCTTCAACACAGCCAGTTGTAGCTCGGAAGTGCCGTCCACACGGAAAGAGACACTTGCTCCCGTGTCTCAGTGGGGTTCAGTAACGTCAGCTGATCCCCTGCTGTGTGGATGGCAGTCTCTCCTGCTGTCACCTCATTCCAAATACAGTAGGCCTCTGCCTACACCCTCCTATTTCCTGGGCTTCAACACAGCCAGTTGTAGCTCGGAAGTGCCGTCCACACGGAAAGAGACACTTGCTCCCGTGTCTCAGTGGGGTTCAGTAACGTCAGCTGATCCCCTGCTGTGTGGATGGCAGTCTCTCCTGCTGTCACCACATTCCAAATACAGTAGGCCTCTGCCTACACCCTCCTATTTCCTGGGCTTCAACACAGCCAGTTGTAGCTCGGAAGTGCCGTCCACACGGAAAGAGACACTTGCTCCCGTGTCTCAGTGGGGTTCAGTAACGTCAGCTGATCCCCTGCTGTGTGGATGGCAGTCTCTCCTGCTGTCACCACATTCCAAATACAGTAGGCCTCTGCCTACACCCTCCTATTTCCTGGGCTTCAACACAGCCAGTTGTAGCTCGGAAGTGCCGTCCACACGGAAAGAGACACTTGCTCCCGTGTCTCAGTGGGGTTCAGTAACGTCAGCTGATCCCCTGCTGTGTGGATGGCAGTCTCTCCTGCTGTCACCTCATTCCAAATACAGTAGGCCTCTGCCTACACCCTCCTATTTCCTGGGCTTCAACACAGCTAGTTGTAGCTCGGAAGTGCCGTCCACACGGAAAGAGACACTTGCTCCCGTGTCTCAGTGGGGTTCAGTAACGTCAGCTGATCCCCTGCTGTGAGGATGGCAGTCTCTCCTGCTGTCACCACATTCCAAATACAGTAGGCCTCTGCCTACACCCTCCTATTTCCTGGGCTACAACACAGCCAGTTGTAGCTCGGAAGTGCCGTCCACACGGAAAGAGAAACTTGCTCCCTTGTCTCAGTGGGGTTCAGTAACGTCAGCTGATCCCCTGCTGTGTGGATGGCAGTCTCTCCTGCTGTCACCTCATTCCAAATACAGTAGGCCTCTGCCTACACCCTCCTATTTCCTGGGCTTCAACACAGCCAGTTGTAGCTCGGAAGTGCCGTCCACACGGAAAGAGACACTTGCTCCCGTGTCTCAGTGGGGTTCAGTAACGTCAGCTGATCCCCTGCTGTGTGGATGGCAGTCTCTCCTGCTGTCACCACATTCCAAATACAGTAGGCCTCTGCCTACACCCTCCTATTTCCTGGGCTTCAACACAGCCAGTTGTCGCTCGGAAGTGCCGTCCACACGGAAAGAGACACTTGCTCCCGTGTCTCAGTGGGGTTCAGTAACGTCAGCTGATCCCCTGCTGTGTGGATGGCAAAGTCTCCTGCTGCCTACACAGTCGTACCACTACTGATTTTTAACCGTGCTCCAATTAGGCCTGTGGCTCCACTGTCTCTCGTATTTCCCCTGTCCTCCAACCCCGCCAGTTACAGCTCCGAAGTGGCGTCTGCACAATCCACACTTGTTCCTGTGTTACAGGTGTTCAGTCCGGTCAGTTAATCCCCTGATGTGTGTCCGGCAATGTCGCCTGCTCTGTCCACATTCCCATAACTAGTTATGGGAATGTGGACAGAGCAGGCGACATTGCCGGACACACATCAGGGGATTAACTGACCGGACTGAACACCTGTAACACAGGAACAAGTGTGGATTGTGCAGACGCCACTTCGGAGCTGTAACTGGCGGGGTTGGAGGACAGGGGAAATACGAAAATCAGTGAAGCCACAGGCCTAAGTGGAGCTTGGTTAAAATTAGTAGAAGTCTACAACCGATCTTAAAATTTCTTCAATGCAGCCTCAGCCTGCTCCGTGCTTGTCCCTGGGCTTCAACACAGCCAGTTGTTGCTCGGAAGTGCCGTCTTCACAGAGTAAAACACTAGCTCCTGTGTTTGTGGGGTTCAGTAACGTCAGCTGTTCCCCTGCTGTTTTGATGGCAATCTGTCCTGCTGCCTCCCAATTGACAGCACATCAGGCCTCAGCCTGCTAAGTGCTTGTCCTGGGCTCCAACATCGCCAGTTGCTGCTCATAACTGACTTTGGCACGGGTACTCCCTCCTGCCCAGCTTGGTTCCAGCCCTGCCTGCTGTTTCCGGGAAGTGTCAATGTCAGTTTGCCACCCCAAGTTGCCATGTCGTGTTGCGGTTGGGTTAGCCGAGGCTAGGGTGCCAGCAGTTTAGGTGCTTCCTATGTGGACTGCGGGTTCTGGTAAGAAAGGCTTGTTCCGTAGTGCCAGTAGGACAAGCACCCCCTGTAGGACTGTGTGATTCGGTAACTGCGGCCAGCTTGCGGCATGTCAACTTTGCTTTTCAGGGGTAACTTCTGCTACCCCTCCAGGTTCCAGCACCGTCAGCTGGTTCTCGTCAGAGCCTTTGGCCTAGGTGCCTCCATCTCGGTATCCGAGTTCCGGCAACGTCTGCTGGTCCTTGGTAGTGCTTTGTAGCACAGGTACATCCTGCTTAGTAACCGGGTTCCAGCACCGTCAGCTGGTCCTCGGTTGTGCCATTGGCTCTTATTCCTTCTGCTGCCCCTCCGGGTGCCAGCACTGTCAGCTGGTCCTCGCTATTTCCATTTGCTCTTGCAGCTTCTGCTACCCCTCCGGGTTCCAGCACCGTCAGCTGGTTCTCGTCAGAGCCTTTGGCCTAGGTGCCTCCATCTCGGTATCCGAGTTCCGGCAACGTCTGCTGGTCCTTGGTAGTGCTTTGTAGCACAGGTACCTCCTGTTAGTAACCGGGTTCCAGCACCGTCAGCTGGTCCTCGGTAGTGCCATTGGCTCTTGTTCCTTCTGCTGCCCCTCCGGGTGCCAGTACCGTCAGCTGGTTCAAGAGGACAAAGAACAGGAAGACAACCACCAAGATGCAGAACAACAAGAGAGAGAAGACAAAGAAGCATAAAAAAACAAAGCAGAAGAACATTAAGCATAAGACTAATACTCTGAGCAAATGATATTATCTTACTTATAAGCAGAAGAAGACTAAGCAGTGTATGGGGGTGAGTCCGTTCCTCCTCGTGGTGCCCCTGGAAAAGGCCTGCTGCTGCAGGCCAAACTGAACGCGGACAAATCCTGTTGTAAATCTTTTGTGACAGGCAGAACGGAAGGTGTAAACTTCTAACTTTTCTAGATAACAACTACAGGAATGCCTGACACAAGCAAGAATATGATGAAGAAGAATAGGAAGAAGATGAAGAAGTTGAATATGTAGAATAATAATTGTTGAATAAGAAGAATATGAAGAATGTAAGAAAAGGAAGAAGAAGAAGAATGTAAAAAAAGGAAGTAGAAGAATTTAAAAAAAGGAAGAAGAATGTAAAAAAAGGAATAAGAAGAAGAATGTAAAAAAAGGAAGTAGAAGAATGTAAAAAAAGGAAGAAGAAGAAGAAGAATGTAAAAAAAGGAATAAGAAGAAGAAGAAGGTAAAAAAAGGAAGAAGAATAAGAAAGAAGAAGAAAGAAGAAAGAAGAAGAAGACATACATGTCTGGCAAAATATAAATGAGGCTAACATAGTCAATATCTTTGTAACTCCTAACGTCTTTAAAAAAAAAGTTTAATTCCTGCTATTCCATTTGATTGGGCTAAACCTCTATGGCTTTAATGTCTCCTCCACCTCCCACAATACATTCTACATTATTCTTAGTTGTTTTTCTTCATGTAGAATTAACCTACAAGGAAAGAAAGGGTTTTTTTAATTCCGATATTTTGGCCCCATTGACTTGCATTGGTTCCCGGTATCGGAATCGGCGATACCGATACTTTTTTTTAAGATCGGCCGATCCATTCCGATCCGATATTTTCAAGTATCGGCTGGTATCGCTCAACTCTACTAGATACTTTATGAATTTTTCCTGAATTGTGGGCTTCTGGACGGACCTATTGGCTTACAGATGAAGTGGAATGATATATTCATCTTCACCTTTGGCGTCGCAAGATTGATTTATTGTCTAATACAGAAATGGAGAGGACGCTGTAATTGTATTTTGTCATATATGGGTATACTGTAGCTTTAAGACTGTCATTTGTCAGTCCCCTTATGGTATATATGTCGTATTGTACCTCTCTATATTAAGTATGTTCTGCTGTACCTCGTGGTTTATTGGGGTCATTTTTGAACAGCACTAATATTTTGACAGTTCTATAACATTCTATATAAAAATGTTTTCACTGTGTATATGTATTATTTTGATACTGACTTTATACTGTCATTATGACATTATATGTGCTGTAATTTATTTATAATTCTGTGAACCTCCTGCCCACGTCTAATGTGTCGCGGCTGCCTTTATTTTGATCTGCGCCTGCGCGGCACTCTGGCTACTTCTTGTGCCTGCATCTGGGAGTTATGGGTGTCCAGTCAAGTGGGACCCCATGTGTTATGGACGTCACGTCTCTGCTTTCGCTGTGCCTGAGTGGTTTCTGCGTTGCTTGGGTAACAGATAACCACTTCCGGTCTCAGCGCCTGCGGTCCTTCCGGTTTATGCCCTTTTTAAACACCAATTTCTTGCTATATACTGTGCACACTGACGAAGGTGTTCCGAAACGCGCGTTGGGGCGGGCATGTGGACTCCCTATTTGCCTGCACTTGTGTCTTCCAGGTAACATATATGTGCCAGCTATTTTTAGCCTTTCACCTGTCAGCTTGTGTATACAAATATGGCACTTGTGCACTTCTAATTGTCACATACACTTGCTGAATAGGTTGCCTTGTTATATACCATTTGTTTGGCATATGTCTCTATATGACTATACTTTGTTATAATTGGCAATCATGATCCATTGTGCCCTCATTTTTGGCAATGATTAATCAGCACTTTAACATGTTTTATTTGTTCCTTGCCCTGCCATTTAATAAAGCAATTTTATAATATGACCATGGGTTGATGTTTTGGATTCGTCCCTCTCCCTTCTTTCATGTGAATTTTGACAACCAGTCATTTTACAGTCCATGGTATTTTACTGTTGTCGGATATTAACTATAATCGTGTTTGACATGACATTTACTATATTGTCCCACATGACATATATACCCTTTTTCACTACCTTTCTTGTTTGTTATTACACTTACAATTTGCAGAGTGCCAGCAGGCGCCGTGAATCCTGAGTTTGGTAAGAGCCCTCAGGTGGTCCCGTATCATACATTTGGGAGAGCACTTACATCTGCATTTGGATGTCCCTCCCTCATGTCAAATAGTTAGCAAGATAGTGGAATACATTTTCCCCATCCCTTTACACTGCTATTTCAAACATGTCCATTTGAATTTTGGTCTTCGCCCACTACCACCACCATGTCCACCGCCATGTCATTATGCGGCTCTCGCTTACAATTTGCAGAGTGCCAGCAGGTGCCGTGAATTCTGAGTTTGGTAAGGGTCCTCAGGTGGCCCTGCATCATACATTTGGGAGGGCTCTCATTCCTACATTTGGAAGGTCCCTCCCTCTTGCCAAATAGTTAGCAAGATAGTGGAATACATATTCCCCATCCCTTTACAGTACAATGCCATTTCAGACATGACCATTTGATTTTTGGCCTTCACCCGCCACCACCATCACTTCCACTGCCATGTCATTATGCGGCCCTTGCTTCAAATTTTCAGAGGCCCAGCAGGTGCTGTGAAACCTGCGTTTTGTAAGGTCCGCAGTTCATTTTTGTCACCTGATCCCAATGAAACAATTGTTATAGCGGGTGAAGCTGCTGGAAGGTGAATACAATACAAGAGATGGGGGAGCTGTATGATCAATGTCAGTAAATTGGATTCTACCAGACACCAAATGCATTAGAATTAACCCCTTCATGACCCAGGCTATTTTGACCTTAATGACCTGGCCATTTTTTGCATTTCTGACCAGTGTCCCTTTATGAGGCAATAACTCAGGAACGCTTCAATGCCTCCTAGCGATTCTGAGACTGTTTTTTCATGACATATTGGGCTTCATGTTAGTGGTAAATTTAGGTCGATAATTTTTGCGTTTATTTGTGAAAAAAAATGGAAATTTAGAGAAAATTTTGAAAATTTCGCAATTTTCAAATTTTGAATTTTTATTCTGTTAAACCAGAGAAGTATGTAACACAAAATAGTTACTAAATAACATTTCCCACATGTCTACTTTACATCAGCACAATTTTGGAAACAAAATTTTTTTTGTTAGGAAGTTATAAGGGTTAAAAGTTGACCAGCGATTTCTCATTTTTACAACAAAATTTACAAACCATTCTTTTTAGGGACCACCTCACATTTGAAGTCACTTTGAGGGGTCTATATGGCAGAAAATACCCAACAGTGACACCATTCTAAAAACTGCACCCCTCAAGCTACAAAAACTACATTCAAGAAGATTATTAACCCTTCAGGTGCTTCACAGGAACTGAAGCAACGTGGAAGGAAAAAATGGACATTTTAATTTTTCCAACAAAAATTTTCTTTTAGCATCATTTTTTTCATTTTCACGTGGGTAACAGGATAAAATGGATTGTAAAATTTGTTGGGCAATTTCTCCTGAGTACAATGATACCTCATATGTGGTCATAAACCACTGTTTGTGGGCACGGCAGGGCTCAGAAGGGAAGGAGCGCCATTTGACTTTTTGAATGGAAAATATGCTGGAATATTTAGCGGTTGCCATGTCGCGTTTGAAGAGCCCCTGTGCGCCTAAACATTGGAGCTCCCCCACAAGTGACCGTATTTTGGAAACTAGACCCTCCAAGGAACTTATCTAGATGCATAATGAGCAATTTGAACCCCCAGGTGCTTCACAAATTGATCCGTAAAAAAAAGGACTTTTTTTTTCACAAAAATGTTCTTTTAGCCTCAGTTTTTTCATTTTCACATGGGCAACAGGATAAACTGGATCCTAAAATTTATTGGGCAATTTCTCCTGAATACACCGATACCTCATATGTGGTCATAAACCACTGTTTGGGCGCACGGCAGGGCCCGGAAATGAAGGAGCGCCATTTGACTTTTTGAATGGAAAATTAGCTCCAATCGTTAGCGGACACCATGTCGTGTTTGGAGAGCCCCTATGTGCCTAAACTTTGGAGCTCCCCCACAAATGACCCCATTTTGGAAACTAGACCCCCTAAGGAGCTTATAAAGATGTGTGGTGAGCAGTCTGAACCCCCCAACTGCTTCACAGAAGTTTATAACGCAGAACCGTGAAATTAAAAAATATTTTTTTTCCCTCAAAAAATGATTTTAGCCCACTATTTTTTATTTTCACAAGGGTAATAAGATAAATTGGACCCCAAAGGTTGTTGCCCAGTTTGTCCTGAGTACGCTGGTACCCCATATGTGGGGGGACCTCTGTTTGGGCACATGTTAGGGCTCGGAAGGGAAGTAGTGATGTTTTGAAATGTCGACTTGCTGGAATGGTCTGCGGGCGTCATGTTACGTTTGCAGAGCTCCTGATGTACCTAAATAGTGGGAAACCCCACAATTGACCCCATTTTGGAACCTAGACCCCCTAAGGAGCTTATCTAGATGTGTGGTGAGCACTCTGAACCCCCCAACTGCTTCACAGAAGTTTATAACGCAGAACCGTGAAAATAAAAAATATTTTTTTCCCCTCAAAAAATGAATTTAGCCCACTATTTTTTATTTTCACAAGGGTAATAAGATAAATTGGACCCTAAAAGTTGTTGTCCAGTTTGTCCTGAGTACGCTGGTACCCCATATGTGGGGGGGACCTCTGTTTGGGCACACGTTGGGGCTCGGAAGGGAAGTAGTGACGTTTTGAAATGTCAACTTGATGGAATGGTCTGTGGGCGTCATGTTACGTTTGCAGAGCCCCTGATGTACCTAAACAGTGGAAACCCCCCACAAATGACCCCATTTTGGAAACTAGACCACCCAAGGAACTAATCTAGATGTGTGGTGAGCACGTTGAAACCCCAATGCTTCACAGAAATGTATAACGCAGAACTGTGAAAATAAAAAATATTTTTTTTCCCTCAAAAAATGATTTTTAGCCCACTATTTTTTTATTTTCACAAGGGTAACAGGATAAATTGGACTCCAAAAGTTGTTGTCCAGTTTGTCCTGAGTACGCTGGTACCCCATATGTGGGGGGGCGACCACTGTTTGGGCACACGTTGGGGCTCGGAAAGGAAACTAGACCACCCAAGGAACTAATCTAGATGTGTGGTGAGCACATTCAGCCCCCAAGTGCTTCACAGAAGTTTATAACGTAGAGCCGTGAAAATAAAAAATAATTTTTTCTCCACAAAAATTATTATTTTAGCCCCCAATTTTTATTTTTCCCAAGGGTAACAGGAGAAATTAGACCCCCAAAGTTGTTGTGCAATTTTTCCTGAGTACACTGATACCTCGTATGTGGGGGTAAACCACTATTTGGGCTCGGAATGGAGGCAGCACTGTTCGACTTTTTGAACGCAAAATTGGCTGGAATAAATGGTGGCGCCATGTCGTGTTTGGAGACCCCCTGATATGCCTAAACAGTGGAAACCCCTCAATTCTAACTCCAATCCTAACCCCAACACACCCCTAACCCTAATCGCAACCCTAATCATAACCCTAACCACAACCCTAACCCCAACACACCCCTAATCCTAATCCCAATCCTAATCATAACCCCAACACACCCCTAACCCTAATCCCAACTCTAACACTAATCACAAACATAACCCTAATCCCAACCCCAACCCACACCTAACCCTAATCCTAACCCTAGCCCTAGCCCTAACCCTAACCCTAACCCTAGCCCTAACCCTAGCCCTATTTCTAACCCTAACCCTATTTCTAACCCTAATTGAAAAATAAAAATATTTTATTATTTGTCCCTATGGGGGGTGATAAGGGGGGTGGTGATTTACTTTTTTTTTATTTTGATCACTGTGAGAGTTTATCACAGTGATCAAAATAAAAAAATGAGTCTGCCGCCGGTAAATGCCGGCGGGCGCACTGCGCATGCATCCGCCATTATCCAAGATGGCGGCGCCCATGGACCGGGACGGCGGGACACCGGGACGGCCATGGGGGGGTTAGTGAGTATCGTGGGGGAGATCGGAAGGTGGGGGGGAGCGGATGGAAGGGGGAGGGGGCAGATTGTGACAGCGGCGGCTGATCGCTGCCGTCAGACGAGGGCGGCGGCCGATCAGCGCAGTCAGTCGGCAGGGGGTTAACTTAGTGTCTCCAGCCATGTCCGATGCCATTTCAGCATCGGCCATGGCTAGATTGTAATAGTTCATCAAATTTCATTGATGAAATATTACTATCGCTCTGATTGGCTGTTTCACTTTCAACAGCCAATCAGAGCGATCGTAGCCATGGAGGGGCTAAGCCACCCCCCCTGTGGTGAAGCACAAAGGGTCCTGTCACTGCGGGTCGGGTGACCTTTCCGTGACCCCGGTCACCCGACCTGCAGGGGGGCTTTGAAGTCATGACACAGCATATGCGTCATGGGTTGGATTGGCACCGACTTTCATGACGCATACGCTGTGTCACAGGTCGGGAAGGGGTTAAATTCTGAATACAGTATGTGCAAGCTAGGGTCTGTATTGTGCTCAGTCTGTCAGGCCTGAAATGTATAAGCCTCATTTTACTTGGAAGCAGTTTCCTTAAGGGAAGCACAAACCTATGCACTTCTTCTGGAAACTACCCTACCAAGCAGAATATACAGTATGTTTTGCATGGTTCTGAGCAACAATAGACTAAATACAGGATATGTCCCAGAGAGTGTCGAAGTCTGTGGAGCGTATAACTCAGGTGACAGGCAGTGCTACAGAGCTCAGGTAAAGGCCTTAGGGTGGCAATGACCATGTCCCAATATGTATAGGGCTGCGGCCTGAATAGGTCTGTGGAGCGTATTAACCCAGTCTCTTAGACGTGCTTAAAATGTACATAAACTGGCCAATACCCCACCACCATTTTTTTGTAAGGATCCAAATTTAGAAAATGTAAGGGAAGCAACAGTTTAATAAAGAGACAGAGGTCTTATTTAGGAGCCTGAAAAAGTCAACAATGGTCTTTATCCAGCACCAGAAAATGTGAAGTGCTAACGAACATGTATGCCCTATCTAACTAACAATTTGTGAACAAACATACAGTGGGGAAAAAAAGTATTTAGTCAGTCAGCAATAGTGCAAGTTCCACCACTTAAAAAGATGAGAGGCGTCTGTAATTTACATCATAGGTAGACCTCAACTATGGGAGACAAACTGAGAAAAAAAAATCCAGAAAATCACATTGTCTGTTTTTTTTTTTCATTTTATTTGCATATTATGGTGGAAAATAAGTATTTGGTCAGAAACAAAATTTCATCTCAATACTTTGTGATATATCCTTTGTTGGCAATGACAGAGGTCAAACGTTTTCTGTAAGTCTTCACAAGGTTGCCACACACTGTTGTTGGTATGTTGGCCCACTCAGTGCTTGCATTTTTTGAAACTTCAGAAAAGGAGGGCATATTTGCTGGAGTCTGTTTCGGCAATGTAACCCAAAACCAGTTCCTGATGCTCCGGCTTTAAAAGCTGTTTACCTACTCCCAGAAAAGGTAGCCTTACAGGCTTTCCGGAGCCAGACCATGATGCAAGCTCCACACCTCCTGCCTTAGCTGCTATTGTGCTTTTGCCACTACCAGCAGATGCACCACCACCATCAGCACCAGCTGGCCCCCTAACGCCCACGTCAGCGGCCTCTTCCACCAAACTTCAAAATTTTGCAGAAAATAAACCAAAAATAACATCAGATATATGGTACTGTATCAGAAGCCTACAGCTCTATAAAGTCAAAGGATGATTGTCAATCTCCCTATATATACCATCAGTCACACAGAGACGCTCACAGGCTCAGTATGGATTAGACAAGAATATAAAAAGTAGAAAAAGTGTACAGTATCATCAGATAGCAGGTATAAAGTATATAGTATAGTTTAAACATTATAAATCTCTGTAGATATTTCAGGAGGCAGACACAGACGCTCTCAGGCTCAGTATGGATTACAACACAATATAAAAAGCCGTAAAGCGGTAATGGATCTGAAGAGTACAGCTGTACACAGTGTAGGGGTCATTGTTGTCAATCTCAGTATTTATTTCCACAGTCAGAAAATAACTCTCACTTGGTCAGTTTGGATTAGACCAGAATATATAAAGCAGTAAATGGGTTATGTATCACAAGCGTAGAGCTGTATACATTAGTGTTGGGGTAATTTTTAAATGTACATCTAAATTGCAGGAGTAACCCACAGACTGTCACACGCTCAGGATGGATCACACCACAATATAACAAGAAGATCCGCAAGAAATAATCACACATGTGGGACAATGTTCCAGGTGTCAATGATACACTTAGAGTGGTGGGTGGAGGAGGACTTCCTAGCAGAAAGGGTACAGTATCACCAGATGCCAGGTATATATAGCATAGTTTAAACATTAAAAATGTACGTCTATATATTCAGGGGTAGTGTTGAGCCACCCCGCTAGTGTACCAGTTCGCTTTGGTTCGTCGAACACGAGGCAAGTTCGCCGAATGTTTGTCGAACGTTCGACGAACAACGTCGAACACCATTGAAAACAATGGCAGACAAACACATACAAACACATAGAAAACAATTACAAAACACCTTAAAAGATGTCCCAAAGCAGACAAAATGCTCAGAATGCAAAAATAACATATGGAAAACAGCAACTACATATAGAAAAGAGGTGGAGGAGTAAAAGGAGGAGGAGGAGACACAGATATAGGCATGTCATGCCCTTATGACGTCAAGAAAGGCTGGAATAAAAATGTAAAATACAAAAAAACAGTAAAAATTTGAAATCGAAGACGATCATATACCGTCGGACTTCCCACCACAAATTAGGCCAACTACCGATCGGGCGGCGCTATTCCCACGAACCTCCGAACAGCGTCCAAGAAGGCAAAGTGTTTGGTTTCCGGGGGCAGTATGGTTGCAAAGCTGAACCTTAAAGGAATGTCCAGAAGGGCACCACCAGGAGTGGAGCCTGCGGCTTAATTCGACTCCACCCGGGAAACCTCAACCATGCCAGCTACAGAAAAGATTGACAGATTGCAAGCTTTGTTGATTCTGTTGGTGGTGGTGGATGTCCGTTTTTAGTTGTGCTAGTGATTTGTCAGCTTAATTCGTTAACGAACGAGACTCCGGCTTGCCCCCGCGGTACGTGTCAAGCTTACTAGAGGGACACGCGAGGCTCTGGCACGCAAAATCGATCAATAACAGGTCTGTCATGCCCTTACATGTCCGGGGTTGCATGCGCGCTACACTGAAAGGTCCAGCGTGTGTCGCTTACAGGTGCAGATAACCTGCTGAACTCCGTTAGTGATGTGGATCTGGGATTTCAATTCTTCCCCGCGAACGAGGATTTCCCAGTAAGTGCAGGTCAACCGGAATTCCGGAATTAGGCCTTACCAGCATTCCAGAAAAAATTAAGTGTCCAAACCACAGGTGCTGTAGCTTGCTTAACAGCTGGGCTCCTATGCTGAGTAGCACGCAGTTCTTACATAAACAGGCGGCATAGCTTGGTACACTGGTGGGCTTCTCTGCTGAGTAGCAGACAGTGCTACAAGGCCCAAAAGGATTTTCTGGACAAGATGCCGTAAAAAGTAATTAGAAATACACACGGTGTAGCTCCTTGACAGGTGTACTACACCGCTTGCTACCACACACCGCTACTATGCCATGAAACAGTCTATTAACATTGAAAAACATTATTAATGTAAAAATGAAGTTACGCTTTGGGTGAACGAACCGTTCTCGAACGGAACCTCGAACAGCCGAATTTTAAGCAAAGTGTTCGAGTTCGATGAACGGCTCAAACACCGCCCAAAACAGCTGGAATTTTAACTTGGCGAACAGGTCAACTCGAACACGGCTCATCTCTAATCAGGAAACAGACTCAGACAGACAGTCTCAGGTCCAGTATGGATTCAACAAGATTGTAGGAAGTTGAGAAAGGGTATAGTATCACCCGATAACAGGTATATATGTAGCATAGTTTACACATGATAAACCTATGTCTATATATCAGGAGGCAGAATCAGAGGGTCTCAGGCCCAGTATAGATTTGACGTGATTGCACAAAGTTGAGAAAGGATACAGTATCACCGGATAACAGGTATATACAGTGGGGAAAAAAAGTATTTAGTCAGTCAGCAATAGTGCAAGTTCCACCACTTAAAAAGATGAGAGGCGTCTGTAATTTACATCATAGGTAGACCTCAACTATGGGAGACAAACTGAGAAAAAAAAATGCAGAAAATCACTTTGTCTGTTTTTTTTTTCATTTTATTTGCATATTATGGTGGAAAATAAGTATTTGGTCAGAAACAAAATTTCATCTCAATACTTTGTGATATATCCTTTGTTGGCAATGACAGAGGTCAAACGTTTCCTGTAAGTTTTCACAAGGTTGCCACACACTGTTGTTGGTATGTTGGCCCATTCCTCCATGCAGATCTCCTCTAGAGCAGTGATGTTTTTGGCTTTTCGCTTGGCAACACGGACTTTCAACTCCCTCCAAAGGTTTTCTATAGGGTTGAGATCTGGAGACTGGCTAGGCCACTCCAGGACCTTGAAATGCTTCTTACGAAGCCACTCCTTCGTTGCCCTGGCGGTGTGCTTTGGATCATTGTCATGTTGAAAGACCCAGCCACGTTTCATCTTCAATGCCCTTGCTGATGGAAGGAGGTTTGCACTCAAAATCTCACGATACATGGCCCCATTCATTCTTTCATGTACCCGGATCAGTCGTCCTGGCCCCTTTGCAGAGAAACAGCCCCAAAGCATGATGTTTCCACCACCATGCTTTACAGTAGGTATGGTGTTTGATGGATGCAACTCAGTATTCTTTTTCCTCCAAACACGACAAGTTGTGTTTCTACCAAACAGTTCCAGTTTGGTTTCATCAGACCATAGGACATTCTCCCAAAACTCCTCTGGATCATCCAAATGCTCTCTAGCAAACTTCAGACGGGCCCGGACATGTACAGGCTTAAGCAGTGGGACACATCTGGCACTGCAGGATCTGAGTCCATGGTGGCGTAGTGTGTTACTTATGGTAGGCCTTGTTACATTGGTCCCAGCTCTCTGCAGTTCATTCACTAGGTCCCCCCGCGTGGTTCTGGGATTTTTGCTCACCGTTCTTGTGATCATTCTGACCCCACGGGGTGGGATTTTGCGTGGAGCACCAGATCGAGGGAGATTATCAGTGGTCTTGTATGTCTTCCATTTTCTAATTATTGCTCCCACAGTTGATTTCTTCACTCCAAGCTGGTTGGCTATTGCAGATTCAGTCTTCCCAGCCTGGTGCAGGGCTACAATTTTGTTTCTGGTGTCCTTTGACAGCTCTTTGGTCTTCACCATAGTGGAGTTTGGAGTCAGACTGTTTGAGGGTGTGCACAGGTGTCTTTTTATACTGATAACAAGTTTAAACAGGTGCCATTACTACAGGTAATGAGTGGAGGAAAGAGGAGACTCTTAAAGAAGAAGTTACAGGTCTGTGAGAGCCAGAAATCTTGATTGCTTGTTTCTGACCAAATACTTATTTTCCACCATAATATGCAAATAAAATGAAAAAAAAACAGACAATGTGATTTTCTGGATTTTTTTTTCTCAGTTTGTCTCCCATAGTTGAGGTCTACCTATGATGTAAATTACAGACGCCTCTCATCTTTTTAAGTGGTGGAACTTGCACTATTGCTGACTGACTAAATACTTTTTTTCCCCACTGTATATATGGACAAGGGACAACTGAACGCTGTGCTGGAACAACGAACTGGATGTGGTTGCTGAATATTGTGTGCAACTGCAGGTTGTGGCCTCAGTGCCTCCTTCCTGGACAGCATATTGGGAAGGGCATAACACAAGGAAAGGGCCAGTGGTTTCACCATCAGACACAGATTTTGTACCCAGGCATTCTGCCCACCTACTGGGGTGCTGCGTATATGAGCAGAATATCGCGTATGCTAACAGAGGTATTATTTCGAATATCCCTTTCTAAATGGGATGTGTGGGTAAAATTTCTAATTAGCATCATATATATATAGAGAGCATGTTTCATTACTCATGTTCTTATTCTGTGTAAAAACATGTAAATCAACAGCCGCGGAGACACCATCACATGTTTCTCAACGCAAAAAATGACTAGCCAGGTCTTTCACCGGGAAGGAACAACCACGGGAAGGGCAGTCTCCAATGAAGGAAACCACCTATGCCAAAACATGGCATCCATCCACAGACAGCTGTTTCTTTTTTTTTTTTTTTTAAACCATTCAGGTTAGTTATAAACAACTCAATATAAGCTCATCAACTTAAACGTTGTTGTTTCAACTCTCATCATCATTGTTCATATTTATTTTAGTATAACAAACCAAGGGTATACACAAAAGACATCCTGAACATCAATAAACATCACTAAAATTCACTTATATTTGATCAGATGCTGCCATTTTTTAAATTTCCAGACACCCTCTGCATCAGAACCACCGCCTTCGCTGTCTAATTTATAAATCAAGTATAATCTAGAAAGGATCAGCCCAACACACTTATTCACAGATACATGCTTCTCTTTGAAAATTCCTAAATTCCTCACATCCCACAAACTCTGCATCACACAAGTCATAATTAACCATAGGATTCTATTTTTCACACGACCACATGCACCATTGCAACACGCCAGTCAATAAAACTCACACCCGCTAACTCCTTACACAACCCACCTACACACTTCCACACACTGCACACGCAATCACAGTCCCACATAGTATGCCACACAGTCTCACATCCACCACATCCTTCCCTCGGGCACACATTCGTTCTGGTCAGACCTCGTCTCTTCTGAACCTGTCGCACAGGCAAAATATTGTGCAAGGACATCCATACAATATCCTTTTGTCTATTAGACATCCCGTGTGTTCCCAAACTCTTCCATGCACCCGAAACTTCATTCCCTCTCAACCCCACAATATTACATTCCACATCATTCTTACATATTATTTTCATCACATTCTTAGCCATTCTAAAATCATTCATCGGCACACTCAGTAAATCATGCTTCCTCACAAACTTCTCAGTCACCTCATACCAGACCGGACACTGGAAAGCAACAGGCACTCTAGCATCCCTCTTTCTCCAACATAAGCCATATAACATCCAACCAGCAGAATAACTTGCCATATACGCTCCCTTATTTCCTTTATTCAGCAAAATAACAACAGTTTTGATATACTGAAGCCCCAGAAAAATCTCAATGTTTGGAAAGGCCATGCCACCATGGTGACACGCCTTGAAAAGACTCTCTCTCTTAAGTTTCTCTATTTTACTGCTCCAGAAAAAAGTAAAAACTAAATTTTCCACTCTTTTTATTTTCCTACATGATGGTGGAAAAACTGTTGCAATAAAAAGCAAAATCTGAAGAATCACCGCTTTTATGACCAAAATCTTACCACTCAAGGTAAAGTCTCTCAGTCGCCAAAAATTTAACTTACGCTCTATGCGCAATCCACACTCCTCCCAGCTCTCCTTACCTTCCAAGTCCTTATTAAATATTACTCCCAGCACCCTCCTCACACTTTACCCCCTCCATTTTAACCCCGTCATCCCCAAAACATTTAAAACTGCATTTATTCCAATTCACTCTAAAGCCAGATGCACCACAGAAAAACTCCAGAAGCAACTTAACCCTACTCATCACTTTCACTCACAGCCACAACATCATCCATATATCCAAGAACTTTCACATGCTTCCCACCACTCCCAGGTACCAACAAACCTCGCATCATTTTATCATGTCTCACCAAGCACAACAGAGGTTCAATCACACATACAAACAAGACAGGGGACATGGGACACCCTTGCCTTACACCAGACTTAATATTCACTTTCTCACTCAACCATCCATTAACAAGAAACTCACTTGACACACAATCATACAAAGACAATATCCCATTCACAAATTTTTGAGGAAAACCCATTCTCTCCAGAACTTTAAACAAAAACACATGCGAGACCCTATCAAACGCTTTCTCAAAATCTATTGACAGAACCATACACTTCCGTTTCCTTCCCATGCAGTCTCCAATCAAATCCCTTAATAACAATAAGTTATCACTCATACTTCTTCCAGGCACAGCACACACTTGATCGCAAGGAGAAAGCTACGCGAAACGCGCGTCAGGGTTTCCTGCCCGCACCCCAAGGTAAACATGCTGTAGCAGCCGTTTCTCATCATTGTCTGGGTATATATTGGGTTTACCCTTTATTGCCACTAGTGCATATGCATGTTATACTGCCCAATACCTTCAATTTGGCTGGTTTATTGTACTCTTGCAAGCATGCAATAGCCGCATTATTGTATTCAGCACTTTTTCGTACCATTGCGGTTCTGTCGGTAATTAGGTTTGCATCCTTTTGGCTTTTCTGCTTGCAAGGGAATCATGAGAGCCTCTCAATTATCATGCATGCATGTAACATTGTTTCTTGCCTAGGTGCGGTTATTTGTGTGTCATGTCCCCTTTTTATAATAACATAGAATTTTTCTAAGAGAAAAAATTTTTTTCTGTGAAATCTTTTATTGTGTCATAATAAAGTTTTGGAATTTTTAGGCATTGCTTCCTTTCCGTGTTTAAAACTGTAGGCATTTTGCCCGGAAGAAACAAACTTAATTTTTCCAAAAGAGCCAGACGCTCCTTTTTCCTGTCGTGTCCTGATGGACAGTACACATTAATAATTCTAGCCCGCCACCCCCTATAACTAACATGTGCTATTATATATGTACCTACCTCTACCACCGTGTAGCTATCTAAACTAATCTCCCTGTTACCCATTAATATCCCTACACCATCATTCCTATTAACACATGAGCCAGACCATACATGCTGTACGTAAGGCCAGTCCTTATCGCTTGGCACGTCCACAATCCCACATTCCTGAAGACAAAAGATGTGAGCATTCATCTGTTTAATATAATCTAGAACGATTGCCCTCCTGAATTTGGATCTAATTTGCCTGACATTCAGGGAAGCAATGCCCCAACCAGCTTGGGGAGCCATAACATGACTGTGTTATTTACATGATGACAAACACGCCACTTCCTCTTCAGCTGTTTTCGTCTTCCATTTGGAACTGCAACTCCTCGAATCTGTTTACGTCTGTGGGAATGCCTAAAAAAGCATTGGTGTCAGGAGAGAAGACATTCTGAGGGTAACTACGTTCACTTACCAGATTTAAACCAACTTCACCAGGGTCTGCCCAATCCGTTCTGGGCTTCTTACAGGAAGTTCCAGACTCCTCGTCCTCAGAGTACCTCGCAAGAGTGATGTCACCTTGATCTCCACAACTGGCCAACTCCTCCTCAGTAGCAAACCAAGATACACTGGGGGTATTGCCAAGAGTACCTTTAAACTCCCCCTCCCCACAGACATCAGACTGATGAGGGAGCTCACATTCAACATCAGTAGCTTTCAAAACTGCCACCTCTGGGCTGGGAGACTCCGTTTGGGGCAGGGTCTCCTAATGTGCATCCATGATTTCAGGTTCCTCAATAAGTTCCGGGTCTGAAACCTCTGGAATGTCAACAACAGCAGCAGGGGGTGCAGCTGCCCCACCTGAGACCTCAGCGTAAGACCTAGGACTGATCCTGGCCTTACAGTCCCGATACTTATGGCCCTCCTCACCACAAGCATTACACATAACAGGATTTGTGCAGTCTTTTGCCATATGGCCAGAAGCATTGCAATTCCTGCAAGTTGGCATCTCCTTGCAACTATGCTGGGTATGCCCGAAATTTTTACACCTCCTGCAATACATCAGGGCATCTGGAAAGAACAAAAAAATCAGTATTTTTCCCAATTGAAAAATTAACAGGGGGGTAATGGATGCCTCCCGGGCCTTGGAGATCCATCCCAAATCTCACAAAAAATTTGTACTTCCCGGTCCAGAGCCCTTCTCCATTCAGGACCCTGTGGGAGTACTGAACATAAATGCAATGTCTTTTCAAAAATAAATCAATGTCCTCCAGGGAAAGGGTTGTGCATGAAAACTACAAGTGGGATATCTCCCTTAGAGTACAGCACAGTAAAGGTAAGACCTTCCAGCAAAGGATTTGCCACTCCATTTTTCAGGGCAGTAAACAAATTCTGGCAAGCCGCCATAGAAGATAGCACCAGTACATACCTGCCTTCTCTCCTAAACTCCTGCAGGCATATTATATCGCACTTCCGAATCTTCAGGATGTCATAAACACCATGTTGACCAAATATCCCAGGGAAAAATGCAACTTCTTATCTTCAGCGATGTCAATCCTGAATCCATTTTTGACCCGGCTATCACCGGTCCCAGAGAATTGAAGTTGGACTCCCATCATCCACAACTCCAAGGATTTCCTCCCCGAAACCTCCTGGCTATCTCCTAAAAGCAGCGACCGGCTTAAGCCACCGAAGTGGCGATGCCGGGAGGCCAAGAGACAGCACTCAAGGTATTCAGGAAACTCCGAAACAGCTGTCTGTGGATGGATACCATGTTTTGGCATAGGTGGTTTCCTTCATTGGAGACTGCCCTTCCCGTGGTTGTTCCTTCCCGGTTGAAAACCTGGCTAGTCATTGCTTGCGTTGAGAAACATGTGATGGTGTCTCCGCGGCTGTTGATTTACATGTTTTTGTATATTTCCCATAAGGGATGGGGGCATTGCTCTAGCATCACTGCGTTGAGAAACATGTGATGGTGTCTCCGCAGTGTTGGATGTTGATCTCCATGATGTCACTCATCTTCATTTTCACAGTCTTTTACTAGGCATTGCTCCTACTAGCCAGTTTCCTACTCCACACTGATGAGGGGCAATACACCGAAACAGCTGTCTGTGGATGGATACCATGTTTTGGCATAGGTGGTTTCCTTCATTGGAGACTGCCCTTCCCGTGGTTGTTCCTTCCCGGTGAAAGACCTGGCTAGTCATTGCTTGTGTTGATAAACATGTGATGGTGTCTCCGCGGCTGTTGATTTACATGTTTTTGCATATTTCCCATAAGGGATGGGGGCATTGCTCTAGCATCACTGCGTTGAGAAACATGTGATGGTGTCTCCGCAGTGTTGGATGTTGATCTCCATGAGGTCACTCATCCTCATTTTCACATTCTTATTCTGTGTAAGACCTGAATAATTGTGTGGAGCATATTAATGCATTCATGTTACAAAATGTCCAAGTGCAGACCCAAAAATCAACATCAGGATACCAGATATACGCTTATAGAGAACGTGAGAAGGGCAGCACAATAAAAAAAAATTATAATAATAGAATATATAAAGATTTAGAGTAAAAATTGGACCTTTGCACAATGTACAAAGGTTTCCAAAAATTAACTCAAGGTGTCTGTATCAGACCAACTGAAAAACGCCATGATGGGGACATCACAAAACACTTTGCAGTTATTACAAGAGGTAGAGATTGGGAGTACAAGTTTCACCATTGCACAATGTGCAAAGGTTTTCAAAAAGTACAAAACATTTCCCATGTGGGGTATACTGTACATAGATGAACACTAAGTACTTGTTGCAGAAGCAGGAGGAGGAGGTGATTTCCTGAACAAAATGTGCTTGGATGGTAAGGAATTGATGTTAAGACAACTTCCCAAAACAACATATGGGCTGTACTTACATTGTGTTGTTGTCATCCGTAGGGCTTACAAAGTCGGAGGAAATCCAGCCCTTGTTCAATTTTAGAAGAGTCAGCCTGTCTGCACTTTCCTTTGACATCCATGTGTGACTATCCGTTATGATTGCATCGGCCGAACTAAAAACCCGCTCAGACACACTTGTGGCAGGGCATGGCAGCACCTCCAAGGTGTACAAGGAGAGGTCGGGTCAAATGTGCAGATTGGATAACCAATAGTTAAAGGGCACTGAAGAATCAGGAAGGACATACGGTCACTTAAGTAGTCCTCCACCATCTTGGTCAACTTCCCCTCCTCCTTATCCTCCTTAGAAATACATTCACAGGTATCCCTTGCTGATGAGAAGGTCTCAGGAAAATGGCCCGGTTGGTGGACTTTTTCCCACCCCCTGAGTTGCACCTGGTGTGCATGGCCCTCCCCTGCAATCCTTGTGGGTGAAAAGAGCCGGTACCTCTGCCAGCAGCATTGTCTGTGGGTAATCTTTTTAGCAAGTCTTCCACAATAGCCCTCTGGCATTCATTCCTTGAAAATGGCACGTCTGCCTCCGACATGAGAGAAGCAAATTTCTCCTTGTACCATGGGTCAAGAAAGATGCACAGCCAGCATTTCATGATTGACAAAATATCTTTCACGCGAGGGTCTTGGGAAAAGCATCTGGACATGAACTCTGCCATGTGTAGCAGACTGCAAAGAGTCGAACGTTCAGTGTCCTCACCAAGAAGAAAACTAACCATCCTCTGCTCTTCATGGCGCACAGCCTACTCCTCCTCCTCTTCAGGCCATCCAATGCTGGACAGGCATGAAGCTGAGATTGGGAGCCCCCTCTGTAGCACAGACCAAAAACTCCTGTTCCTCCTCCTTCAGCTGTTCCTTGTCATCACCCAATGTGGCCTGAGAAAATTGTGTGAGGCTGGGCTGTGTGGTATTGGCCACTGTGAAATCTTACTCCATAGCCACCTGTTCGGCATTCAAAGCTTCCTCTTTGAGATTCTGCAGCGAACGTTTTAATAGACAGAGCAGCTGGATGGTTACGCTGATAACAGCATCATCAGTGCTCACCATCTTGGTGCAGTACTCAAAGTTTTGAAGAACCTCATATATGTCAGTGATCCACACCCACTCAGCAGTTGTTATTTGTGGAGGCTGAGTGTTACTCTGATGGGCATTGAGAAGCTGGAATTCAGACACTGCCCTCTGCTGCTCACTAAGTCTTGCCAACATATGAAAGGTCGATTTCCAGCATGAGGAGAGGTTACAAATCAGTTGGTGACAAGGCAAATAAACCCCTTTCCAATGTTGGGCGTAAATTTACGCCGATGTCGGACTCCCTCCCTTTGATGTTGGCTCCCGGGACATGTCAGCTGTTTTGAAGAGCTGACATGTGCCCAGAATAGCTGTGGGAGGAATCGCGATCCACCCGGGGCTATTAAATGTCACTGACAGTGACATTTAACTCGTGCTTCCGGCCATCGGGCTGGAAACCCGCCCACTGGTAACCCATGTCACATGACTGCGGGTCACCGGTAGGTTGGCATGACAGCCATAGGTCTGCAGGAGACCTCTATAGTTTTCACTGCCAGCTTGCTGTGAGCACCCCCCAGTGGTCGGAGCTCATAGCATGTGAGTAATTCTACGACGTAGAGGCGATCTGATCATTGCCTCTATGTAGCAGAGCCGATCGGGTTATGGCAGCTTCTAGTCTCCCATGGAGACTATTAAAGCATGCCAAAAGTAAAATTGATTTTTTATATTTTTTAAAACATTTTTGAAAGATCAAATCACCCCCCCTTTCTCCCCATTCAAAATAAAACAATAAAAAAATCAAACATACACATATTTGGTATTGCCACGCTCAGAATTTTTTTTATTTTTATTATATTGCATATACTCGAGTATAAGCTGAGATATTCGGCCCATTTTTTAAGGTTGAAAGTGCCCCTCTCGGCTTATACTCGAGTCATATATCGGGGGTCGGTGGGGGAGGGGGAGTGGGGGTGTAAGAGATCATACTCACCCCCTCCTGGCATGGTCTCTGCAGCCCCTGCTTCTCCCAAGGTCTCTGGCATCTGTGTTCAGGGTTACCTGTTATTGCTCATTAAAGTCATGAATATGCACATATTCATGACTTTAATGATCGGTACTACATGACCGCTGAAGGAAGGAAGAGCTCTGGTGCCGGAGACTGTGGGAGAAGCAGGAGGTGCAGAGATGTGCAAGGAGGGGGTAAGTATATGCGATATTCACCTGTCCTCATTCCACCGCTGTCCTCCGCATACTCTGCAGTGACGTTCAGGTCAGAGAGCACGATGATGTGGTTAGTGCGCGCCGTGCCCCCTGCCTGAACAGTCACTGACAGAGGACCTGGAAGACAGAACGGTGCGCGGTGGTGGAATGGGGACAGATGAATATCTCAGGTACCGGGGTGCTGAGCCAGCGACGACACCGGCACCTGGCCCCTGTAGCACGCCGGTGTCCCCATCTGCTCAGGCATCTGGCCCCCAGTGATGAGAGGTGAGTATGTCTTTTTTTATTTGTAGCAGCATATTTAGCATAATATATTGAGCATCTCATGGAGCACCATATGGGGCATTATATATGGAGCATCTTATGGGGCAGCATATGGGGCATTATCTATGGAGCATCTTATGGGGCAGCATATGGGGCATAATGTATGGAGCATCTTATGTGGAAGCATATGGGGCATAATAAATGGAGCATCTTATGGGCAGCATATATGGAGCATTTTATGGAGCAACATATGGGGCTTAATCCATGGAGCACCTTATGAGGCCATAACCTTTATGGAGCAGCATATGGGGCATATTATTCTATGGAGCTTCTTATGGGGCCATTATTAATCTTTGTGCAGCATTATATGGGGCGTATTTTGTATGAAGCATCTTATGGGGCCCATCATGAACTGTATGGAGCATTATATGGGGCTCCTGATTCAATATGGATATTCAAAAACATTTAACCGACTGATGTCTCAATTAATTTTACTTTTACTGGTATCTATTTTTATTTTTGAAATTTACCAGAAGCTGCTGCATTTTCCTCCCTAGACTTATACTTGAGTCAATAAGTTTTCCCAGCTTTTTGTGGCAAAATTAGGGGGGTCGGCTTATACTCGAGTATATACGGTATGTATTTTCCCAGGTATTATTCTATGATTATTTTTGATGGTACCTGTTTTTTCAGTTTTTAATTTTTGTCATGTTTCTATATTCATGTCTTATGGAGAAGATTTTATCCATCTGTCTCTGTGCGGGTGCTCTTGCATATTGCACCAGTATTTGCCATTCACTTAAATAAAAGCTTTTTTATTATCCTATTTTGTCCTTTCCTGCCTTCTTTTTGTCCCTTTTTCATTTTGATATTCACATTCCATGTCCTGCTGTTTTCTTTGGTCTCAGTTTCAAATGGTTTGCCATTCAAATTTTTGGACTTGTGCACCTATATAATCTAGGGTATATGTTTTGATTAATATTTGGTATTTATTATTTTATAAGGTGTCACGTCCAATTCTCTGCTTAATCTTGGTGTGGGTAAGCTGTGTGATGTCCCAGCCTTTGACTCTGTTCCAGACTCCACCAGGATAACCAAGTGTGCCATCAGGGAAATGTATAGTCCCTGTCTACAAGACCTTACCAATGTGTCTGTGGTTAGGTGGACCTTCCCTGTGTTATCCAGAGCACGGCTGATATTATGTAACACGTGCCTATGTAACGCAGGGACAGCACACCAGGTGATTATCCTCCACCTCTTCAGACATGAATTGACTTTCCCCAACATGGCTTTCTCCTGGCCATGGGTGCTAAAATGCTTGGGCATTACTACACTCCACCTCCTCATGACCCTCTTTAATGGTGCACATTGAGAGGCCTGACAAATTACAAGGGAACGTAAACAGTTATTCAGAGTGGCCAGTGTTGGGGTCATATGTCTCTTGGGACTCTTGATGGTAGGAGGAAGGAGAACCAGGTTGAGTATTCAGAGGCCTAGCCTCTTTGCTACTGAGACTGGACAGCATGGAAGACTTTGTGGCGCTGCTTGTCAACACACTGGAGCCTTTGTCTGCCATCCAACCCACGTTATCCTTGCAGTTGTCTGGGTTCATTAGTGGTGTAGCGCGCTGACCAAATTTTGACAGGAAGCTAGAATGAGATACAGTCACCTTTAGATCTGTCACACGGCCTTGGCAGGCACCACCACATCCATGTCTCTTAACGTCACCTTTTCTCATATTGAATGCGTTATGATTATGAAAAGGAAAATTGCCTTATTTTTCACAAGTACCCTCACAAAAGTCTTAGGTAGAAATTCACTGTATCTAGCAATGTGTGGCTATTTTTTTCAGATCTCAGCTTTATTATACATGGCAACAGGAGACTGACTTAAATTACAGGTAAATAGTCACGTTTGCGTATCTCTGCAGGCTTTGCGCAAGTCGCACAACTGCTTGATAAAGGTACGCTATTTATTAAACCAATAGAAAATTATGATTTTTTTATATTGCATTGCTGACACAGTGCAACAGTGGAGTAATGAAAATAATTGCCACTGGTAAATTGTGATGTTTGCTTAATTTGTCTGCACCCGGATTGTGCAAAGTTGCACAACTGATAAAGATATGCTATTTATTAAACCAATAGAAAATTATGTTTTTTTTATATTGCCTTGCTGACACACTGCAACAGCGGACTAATGAAAATTATTGCCACTGGTAAATTGTAACGTTTGCTTATATCTACCGGGATTGCTCCAGTCGCACAACTGATAGATAAAAAAAATGCTATTTTTTTAACCAATAGAAATTTTGGGGGATTTTTTTTACATCGCTTTTATGAAACACAGTGCAATAAGAATATGAGCATACATTTGTAGCTGGTTATTGAATGTTATTCACATTCAATTCTTCCCCTCGTCCCCACCTGTTTGTGTCCTTTTTGTGACCTTCATGTGCAACTTGGCCTGGATTTTTGTCCCTCATTGTGCTTCCTAATGTCCTGTAATATTTAATAAAGTGAATTTGCATTTTCTATATTTTCTTGGGATTTTTTTGATCGTTCTTTTTTCCTTGTTCATCATTTATATTTGCGATTGTCCCAGTATATTTTCCACTTGAATTTTAGCACATTGAAAAATATGATACTGTTCATTAATATTTGATGTTTAGATATATGGGCATTTTTTCCATGAAGGTTCTACAGGAATATTATGTAGCTCCAAAGAAAATGTCTTTGTATATGCTCGTACTACCTAATATTATTTGCCTTTACAAATAGCTGATTTGTATATTTTGGTAGTGGATGAAACCCTCTCTATTTCACCATAATCCCACAGTCTGTTCCTAATACTAAACTAAATAACACAATGGAAAATAGAGATCTGCAGCATGTACTTGCATTGATGAGAACACCCAGGTGCCTGCCTTTTACTCTCGCTCCTATTAAATCTCTCCCTATGCTATCTCCACCTAACAAAGAACTAATCTTCACAACCTTCAGCTCTAAAAAGAGCTTTTAGGAATGAATAACTCTCCCTATACGCTCCTATCATTTTCACTAAGCTCACACTGCGCTCTCCCTATGATTTATTCAGCTGCAATGCGCGCAAAATGGCACCGGTTGCCTTTAAATATCCCCTATGATGCTGTAAGGCCAGCCAATCACAGTAATGCCACACCAAAGATGACAACAGCATTACTGTGATTGGCAAGCCAGCCCAGCATGTTCATTGGCTGCAAATAAAGCGCCAAACATGCTGGGCGGGTCACCCAAATATACCGAGGCGAATACCTAATTACTGGCTGAGTAACGAATAGCCCGAATAGCGTACTAATCATGTAACGAACAGTGCCGAATGTATTCAGTCATCACTATTTAGCACTAAAGTATCCTTTTTGCTATAAGTACAGGCAATGTTGAAATTTTGGGCATGTGCAGCGACATTCTTTCACAAAATATCCTGGAATATATTTAAAAGGACCAAACATAACAACAATTGTCATGTGGATGAAAATAATGAGCTGTAAAAATGTAAATGCACTCAGATTTTAATCATTTACATCCACGTCAATGCAAACTGGCAAAATCACTGTTTGTTTCCAAGAACTAAATTTCTATCAGTTCATGTTGTTTTTTGTTCAAAAGAGGTTTGCACGCTATAGTAAATGCTTCCACAAAAATGGAGACCTTTAATTCATGGAGTATATAATTCATACAGGCACAACATTTCTGGTTGGGGTTGTGAATTAAGAAGAAGATTAATGGCTAAATACTAACCTTCGCGTTCTACATGAATGCATTCAGGCATATATTTATCCATAAATAAACAGCAAAAAAACATATGTTGAAGTGTTTCTTAGAAATCAAATTGCAGGCAATATCATTCCCAACCATTCACCCATCCTGGCCACACACTGCTTTATTGGTGCTGTATAATAGTATTTATATGATACTTATGCTATAATAATTAACTGACAATCTGCTTCTTTATTATTGCGCACTAAAACCAGCAATTTCCAGCATTTCTACATACACCAAATGTTTCATTTTCTTTGAAAAAGCAAGGACATACACAATGAAATGACTCAATTTAAGTACCAGAAAGCACTGAAAACTGCATTTTATATCAGTTGACTGTTAACATAATCTGACTGGCCGAAATACTTATATCAATTATCAGGTTCTTGGAAATGGAGACCGGAACTGCAAAAAAGTGAAAATAAAAAAAAGTGGATTGTCCTATGTGAGTCAATTCTTTAGTAGTGTATATTTTCCTCATGACCAATTAGGGCATATAGACCTCATATTGCAGGGTTCCTGAAAGTTGGCCCACACTGAACTGCAGACTGAGGAGGCAAGCTGACAACGAGAAAGGGGGCGTCAAACTGAGACAGCCCCATAATGAGCAGATAGTAGCCCAAGGCAACAGATGAACAGAAAATACATCCTTTATCCACTTTAGGAAATATTTTTTCTTGCTTAGTATATAGCATTTTTATCCATTTGTTTATGATATCCTCCTTAATAGGAAGACCACAGAGTTATACAAAAAAAATCTTCACTTTTAAATTTCTGAACCAGTTCATGCCACTATAATCCCGGATGCATCCAGCGTATGAAAAATCATCCGAGTTTCATACAGAATACTCAGACGATTGCAATCCATGTGCCATACACGTGTCCGGTTTTTATGTCAATGTGTGATCCGTTGTCATTTATCTGCGTTAAAAAATGTAGAAAAATATGCTCACAAATACCAGTTCGATATATAGTAACACATTAAGGAACAAGAGGGAGCTGGAGAGTCAGATCACAGTGAAAGTTGCAGCAAGACTAGCTGGTAGATTTGAGGGGAGCCGCCCTGGGATGGGCTGGATAGCAAAGCAGAGGAAAAAAATGAATTCCAGTGAGGCAGAAGGTATGTGAAAGATAAAATCCACAATTTATTAGGTACTTTAAAACAGTTGCAGTTCCTCCAGTAGCATACAACCTGCGCGTTTCGGCTTACAAAGCCTTAGGACCCCGTCACACATAGCGACTCACCAGCGATCCCGACAACGATATCAACTTGTCAGGTTCGCTGGTGTGTCGCTACATGATCGCTGGTGAGCTGTCAAACAGACAGCTTCACCAGCGATCAGCAGCAGCGACGCCAAGCGCGCGGCATCGCTGTATGTTAGTTACCAGCGTGCTGATGCAGGGAGCTGGTAGCTAAGGTACACATTGGGTTTTTAAGCAGCGCTCAACACTTAGAAACCCGATGTGTACCTTGGTTACCAGCTCCCTGCATCAGCGCGCTGGTATCTAAGGTACACATCTGGTTTCTAAGTGACACGCGCTGCTTAGAAACCCTGCGTTTACCCTAGTTACCAGCGCACTGATCGCGATGCGTGCTGGCCAGCGGGAGACCAGTGATCAAAAAAATGTCCTGGCTATTCCAGGATGATCAGCGATACCCGGCAGGGGGGCCAGTCGCTGGTCAGCGTCACACACAGCGATCTCGCTGGTGAGATCGCTGTTGCGTCACAAAAACGGGGGCTTTACTCTTTGCAGAAATTCATGCCATTAGGAGAGCGAATATTGTGCTGCAATATCCAAAATGCCTACTTATTAAGCAGCCTTTATACGAGTCACCTCCCCTTTTGGGTTTATTATCTTTTTTATGAATGACAAAAAAATGACTGGCACATCCAGACTAGTGTGAATAGGTGCATACCAGGAGCAGCTACCTACATATACAATATACGAAATAAAGGTTGCACTCTATCATGCTAAAGCATGTCAATGTGTAATATGTGAAATTTGACTAGCAATACGACTCTTCTTAAATATTAGGAAAAAATATGAGAGGCCTAGCATAAAATTCGGCCAATTTTCACATATTTCACATTGACATGCTTTCGCAGGATAGAGTTAGCATGATAGAGATATTTTAATTAAAAAAAAATGAAAAGATAATGTTTTTCTTTTTTGGATTTGTGGCTGAAAAATAACCATCATCAGTTACCATAAACCTACAGTAATTCCAGTAACACAATTTTGGAAGCGACTAGCACACCATCCAGTCTATTTCATATGGTGAATTGGTCGGAGCCAAACACTTTTGCTCAAATCTATTCAATGAACAAAAATCGGATAGCTCTAGCTCTCCTCATAGATGGTCAGTTCCACCTATGGGTCCTACTTTACAATTTACAAATCTGGGCCAAAATATATAACATTTGCTTATAATTCTAGAATCTGTGAATACACAGCTTTGAGAAATATTACATTTTGTCCTAAACTGCATGGATCCTTGTAGAGAATGCAGAATCCTGTGGCAGTTCTTTAGCCTATAGAATGTCTGAACATAAAAACGAATTAGTATATTTTAAAATATAGATGAATTAAGATATTTTACTCTTGTATTCTTTCCTTTCACGTTTTATGTAATGGATACTATTAAAATGCTTGGGTTTCCAGCAGCTTGCTTTCAACAAAACCCCTTAGCAGGGGGAGGCATAAATCAATCCAAACAGGATACATTTGTTTGAATCTCGCAAATACTGTCGATAGCGAAGATAAAACACTTGCTTTTACAGTGATGTAATGCAGCTGTTCTAGTCTTCTAAAAGATGAGAAAACACAAATTAAAATTAAAGGGCCATTAACTGCTCAGAATTTTCTCATAATAATCAAGTTTTTTAAACACTGCATGATCTGGAAATGACATTTGGGATGCAAAGAATAATACACAAATGATTTATATTCAAAGAGTACATATCACTTGTCTGTAGGTTTTCATCTAAGACGTTTTTCACTAAATACATAAAAATTGTGCTTGATGTTTCAAGACTTTGGTGCATTGTGTTTTCTTTTACTCTTTTGCTTTATGGTTCATTTATTTTAGAGAGAGCAATTGAGGTGGTGTGGAATATGTCAGACAAGGTTTCCCACCAGTTTTCTAGAGATGGAGCAGGAGTACCTTTCCAACGGTGTGGAAAAACCAAACGAGCTTCTTGTATGAAGAATCAATAGGTAAGGCATCCAGTTCATCTGTCTTAATGAGTGCACAGGATCTAAGTCCCCCATCGATAAGAAAGTCCAACAAGAAGACCCAGCACTTCTGAATTCTAAAAAATACTGTATCTAATACTTAAAAAATGGCAAAAAGGGATGGCATGCCAAAAACCTTGGATCGAGTGAAAAAAAAATGCTTTCTTATGAACAAATGCAATTGGCCTTTTTTTCTTCAATGAAGATTGAAAGCCTGGTTGAATAGATAGCACAGCCATCAAAGAGTATCAACAGGCGGTGTAAGAGCATTCTTTATTGCAAAGCCGATTAATAGCCAGCCAGAAGTGAGAATTTTTTTCTTAGTATTTCCTACACATGGCCTCCAGTGGGCTTTGTTTCTGACCAATACAAAGATGCTCAAATAGTACATTATATATGTAGGTTGGGGATAATCAGTGTATAATCCCCCCTAAGTAAGCCAAATAAATAGCAGAGTACTCCCATAACATAAATGAACTAGAAACAAGAAAAAGTGGAGTAATTAATTACCACCATACAAAGGAATAGAATAAAATCACCTTTTAATTGTAGTAATAATTTAAAAATTAAACACCATATAAGGATATAAATAAGGTTTAACAAGGAGAAAAATAATGGGTGAGAAAAAGCATCAGACCCTAGTACATTACATATAGGGACACAAACTGATAATAACCTTTACAGCCAGCTTCTCATATTTAATACATGAGAGTAGAAGAGATAGTGTCAAGAGATAGCAGAGTTAATAAAGTTAAAGTGACCAGTGCATTACACAAGTGCCATATAGCTGCCACGTATGTAGTGCTTACCCATAGATAGGAAAGACTAAGTGTGCCCACCTGAACTGCTGCGACGTGCGTTTTGCTTGTGCTTTTTCAAGGGGCGGTTGTTTCTGACCAGTCTGCAATAAATAGATTCCATGGGAATTGCATGAAATCTCAACTTCCTGCAGTAGATGTCTTTTGCTCACAGTCCAGTGCTATGCAGCTCAATTGGCATTCACTTGAGAGGAATAGGCAGGTCAGCTATTAAGCCCCCGTCACACATAGCGATCTTGCTAGCGAGATCGCTGCTGAGTCACAATTTTTGTAATGCAACAGCGATCTCACCAGCGAGATCGCTGTGTGTGACACTGACCAGCGACCGGCCCCCCTGCCGGTTATCGCTGATCGTCCTAGAATGGCCAGGACATTTTTTTGATTGCTGGTCTCCCGCTGGCCAGCACGCATCGCTGCGTGTGACCGGCGGGAGACCAGCGATCAGCGCGCTGGTAACTAGGGTAAATGCAGGGTTTCTAAGCAGCGCGTGTCACTTAGAAACCCAATGTGTACCTTAGTTACCAGCGCGCTGTTGCAGGGAGCTGGTAACCAAGGTACACATCAGGTTTCTAAGTGACGCGCGCTGCTTAGAAACCCGATGTGTACCTTAGTTACCAGCTCCCTGCACCAGCGCGCTGATAACTAACGTACACAGCGACGCAGCGCGCTCGGCATCGCTGGTGCTGATCGCTGGTGAAGCTGTCTGTTTGACAGCTCACCAGCGATCATGTAGCGACTCACCAGCGATCCTGACAAGTTGATATCGTTGTCGGGATCGCTGCTGAGTCGCTATGTGTGACGGGGCCCTTGGTGCCCTATTCTCTTCACAGATTAGAGCAGATTGCACACAAAGAACATGGAACAAATATAAAAGAGTCTGGAGATATGGTGTTGCATATTATATTGCCTGCAACAACTCTCGACTTGACCATTTTGGCGGTCCATCAATGTTCCAGAAATCTTCACATGATAGCTAACAATAACATTTCTGCTGTTCTGGGGTGAAATACTCAGAGCCATTGTGTGGCCTGTAACTGGTATAGTGGGCCATTGGTTTCTCTATGAAAAGGAAAATTCCTGGCCTAAGTGGTCAGAATGTGTACTTAGTTCCTGAATTATGAGGGTGTTTATGTAATTGATTCATCCTTAGATTCATCAGACTTAATTTCAATTTACAACCACTGGGTCACTATGTATCAGTGCATCTGATGCCACCAAGTAGCAACACAAACTGTCTAGGAACTCACTGATTCCCTGATCTTTGAAGAGGTCAACAAAGACACATTTAATGTCTCAATAGAAGCATGCCTAGACATTGTCATAAGTACATATAGGCACACAAGGCCTTATACACTACTGAGGTACATTATGAGTAGCCGTGGTAAAAATTCACAAATTGGATCCTCCTGCGATTTAAAAATTGAGTTTTTTTGCATTTGGAATGCAGACCTCAGTTGGTGGATACGTTTGGTTTTCATTGACTGTTGGCATGTCATTTTTTTCTCAAAGAATTACACAATTTATATCAGAAAAAAAAAATTAAGCTGAAACTTTAGTTTATCGAGAGAAGATGTGTGATTTGTGTTAAATTATTTTTTTCGTAGTGTATATAAAGATAGATAGAGTTGTTTGCAAAAGTATTCACCCCTTTGCATTTTTTTGTGTTTTGCTACCTCACAACCTGGAATTTCACTGTTTTATTTGAGGGTGTGGATCAGTTCATGTAAAACATGTCTACAACTGTGAACATTTAGTTTTCTTTTTATTGTGAAGCAAACAACAAATAGAATGAAATAACTGAAAACTTCAGTGTGCATAACTATTCACCCTCTAAAGTCAGTACATTGTAGAGATTCATTTTGGGGCAATTACAGTTGCAAGTCACTTTGAATAAGTCTTTAGGAGATTTTTACATCTTTTCACTTGGATTTTTGCCCATTCCTCAAAGTTCAAGTTAGATGGTTTTCTCTGGTGAACAGCAATCTTCAAATTTGACCACTGATTCTCAATTGGATTAAGCACTGAGCTTTGATACGGCCACTCCAAAACATTTACACTTTTCGCCTTAAACCACTCGAGTGCTGCTTTAACAGTATGCTTTATGTCATTGTCTTGTTGGAAGATGAATCTCAATCCCAGTCTCAAATCACTGACAGACTGAAACAGGTTTTGCTCAATAATATCCCTGTATTTCGCACCATCCATCTTCCCCTCAACTTGGACCATTTTTCTTGTCCCTGCTGCCGAAAAACATCCACACAGCATGATGTTGCCACCGTCATGTTTTACTGTGGGATGGTATTCTTGGGGTGTTGTGCTGTGTTGGTTTGTCACTAGGCATAGCATTTACCTTTGTAGCAAACAAGTTCAATTTTGGTCTCATCTGACCATAGCTCCTTCTGCCATAGATTTGGGGAGTCTTCCACATGTCTTTTGGCAAACTCATAATGAACCTTACAATTTTTGTGTGTAAGTAAAGGCTTTTTTTCTGCCCACTCTTCTATAAAGGCCCCCTCTATGGAGTGTATGGCTTAATGTGGTCATAAGGCCAGATACTCCGTCTCTGCTTAAGAGCTCTGCAGCTCTTTCAGGATTACCTTTGGTCTTTGTTCTACCTCTCTGAATAATGCCTTCCTTGCTCAGGCTGAGCATTTGGGTGGGCAGCCCTCTCTTGGCAGGTTTGTTGTGGTACCATATTCTTTCCATTTAGTGAAAATGGATTTGATGGTGCTCCGGGGGATCATCAAAGATTGTAATAATTTTTTATGTGAAGGAAAAGAGGTTCCAGGTTCATAAAATAGCATACATTTTTTTTTAAATTGATTAAAAAATGTCATGTCCCTGACTTGTTTGGCGATCTCATTGGTGTTCATGGTGTTTGGTTAGTGGTGCCTCTTGCTTAATGGTGTTGCAGTCTATGTGGCCTTTCAGAAAAGGTGTGTATATACTGACAGATCATGTGACATATTGATTGCACGCAGATGTACTTCTTTTCACTAAGCAAGTGATTTATGAAGGTATTTCCTTGCACCATAAATTTTTAGGAGATTCATTGCAAAAGGGCTGATTACATATGCACATGCCAAGTTATTTGATTACATAAATTTAATTTATGCCTCTATTTTTCTCACTTCACCAACTTAGACTATTTAGTGTTGATGCGTCACACAGAAATCCGATTACAAAAATATTTAAACATAGGTAATGTAAAAAAATAGGTAAAAAGCCAAAGGGGGTGAATACCTACTCAAGCCACGGTAGATACATAGATAGATAGATAGATATACACATATATAAAGAAATAAACTACATGGACAAAAATATTCGGAAGCACTTCTTAATCACTGAATTATGGTTTTTCATTCAGTTTCTTGCCAGAGATGTATAAAATCAAGCACCTAGTTATGTAGTCTGCCTTTACAAACTGTAGCAGAGTGTATCTTTTGAGAATCCACGGGTACACAGGAGAACTTCACTGAGCAAGTTATCTTCAGTAAACAGTATATACTTCATATGGGTAAACATGAGATAAGAATTCAGAAGTACACTGCCACTGCTGCTGGTGTAACACACTCAAAAGCGAAAGTAAAAAGTAAAAACAACAAGAGAGCTTACCTCCCCACAATACAGCAAACATATAACTTCACACTATCGCCATCAGCTGCCAAGCTAGTGTAAAGTCCTCCTTTACAGAAACAATAAGTCCATTTCTGTTGCATATGCCAACACCCTTTCTCAGTAAGGACTTATTCAATCAAACCCAACTTTTTTATTAGTCTCTGGTGTTTATCAGCATTCAACGCCTTCGTGAAGATGTCTGCTGTCATTTCTTCAGTAGGATAATCCTTTAAAAAATGATACTTCACATTTCCCAAGTCTTTGATTTTGAAATGTTGCTTCAGGATTTTTAGAATGTTTTCTTTATCCCTTTCTTGTTCAGAACAAATCAAAATGTCGTCTACATATATGAGTACATAAATCCATCTGTTCATTAGCCTTTTTGTGTACAAGCATGGATCAGCTTTGCATCTTTGAAATTTTTCATTTGTAAGCACTTCCATGATTTTGTCATTCCACACTTTAGCTGCTTGCTTTAAACCATATATGCTTTTCTGTAGTTTGCAAACTTTGGTTGAGTTTCTTTCATCTTTGAATCCTGGAGTTTGTTCCATGTAAATGTCTTCTGTTAAATCTCCATTCAAAAATGCTGTCTTTACATCCAGATGTATCAGTTCCATCTGTTTTATTGCTGCAACTGTAAGTAAAGTTCTTATTGTAGTATGTTTGACAACTGGAGCAAATGTCTCATCATAGTCTTCTCCATATTTTTGAGAATACCCTTTAGCTATGAGTCTTGCTCGGTATCTTTCAGGTGTGCCATCTGTTTGGTATTTTACTTTAAAAATCAATTTACATCCTATGGCTTTTCTTCCTTCTGGTATCTGTCAGTGTCCATGTATTTGTGTCATGCATGGATTTTATTTCTGTTTCTGTTGCTTCTATCCATTTATTAGCTTCTTATTTAGGGAGTTTAGATATGTCTTCCCAAGAGGTAGGTTCATAATTTTTACATGTGCTTGTCTTGTATGAGAGACGTTTTGGTGGTTTATCATTGTTTTCTCTCATTGAATGTCTTGGGTCTGTGTCTGTTTGAAGTTGTATTTCTTCATTTTCAGTATTCTGTTCTTCATCAATTTCAACTACTTTCTCATCAGATACTTCTTCAGCTATGTCACTTCTGTTTTTCTCATATTTTGTTTCAATTGAAATCATAGTGTCTTAATTTAGATCCTCAATGAATGTCACACTGTTACTCACCGTGACTCTGTCTGTTTTGAGATCTAGGATTCTGTATCCCTTGCAATTTTCACTATATCCAACAAATATTCCCTCCATGGATCTGTTTTGAAGTTTGGAACGTTTTTCTGTTGGAATGAATATAAAAACTTTACATCCAAAAACTTTTAAATAATTGACACTTGGTTTCATACCTTGCCACAGTTCATATGGAGTTTTCTTCAGTTTTCTGGGAAAAAAAGTCTGTTCTGTAGATATGTAGCTGTCATTGCTGCCTCACCCCAATATTTCACTGGTAGTTTGGAATCTGTCAGCATACATCTCATCATTTCTGTCAGAGTTCTGTTTTTCCTTTCTGCTACTCCATTTTGTTCAGGTGTGTATGGAACAGTCTTTTGGTGTTCTATTCCATTCTGTCTTAAGTAGTTTTCTATTTTGTGACCTGTAAATTCACCTCCATTATCACTTCTGATGACAATTGGCTTCCTTTGAAATTTGCTACTCGACCTTGTTACATAGTCTACAAGTTTATCAAAAACTTCACTTTTGCTCTTAATTAAGTATGTGACTGTGTATCTTGAGTAGTCATCTATAAAAGTCACCATGTATCTATTTCCTCCTGATGTAGTCACTTTCAGGGGTCCACATACATCAGTATGCACCAAATCAAGTGGTCTTTTACTTTTCATCTCACTTTCTTTTGGAATAGATATTCTTGTGGCTTTAGATTTTATACAACATTCACATCTTACGGTAATTCAGAAATCTGATATCTTTAGATCTTTTGTCAATTCTATTCTTTGTAGTTCCCTTGTACTGTCAGGGTGTCTGTGTCCTAGACGTCTATGCCACACGTGAATACAGTTTGTGACATCGGCGGCCGTGCCCGCCGATGCCCCTTCAGCGGCGGTGCCCGCCGCAGCTCCTCCTCACCTGCGTCCTCCTGTCCACTCGCACTTCCGCTCTGCTCCCTGCGCTGCTGCGGGTAACCGCGCCGGCCTTAGGCCGCGCACGCGCGTTCTCCCGCTCTCTTCTGCTGGTAGGGGGCGTCGCTGAGGGGAGGGTCTGTAGGGCGTACTTCCGGCCTCTGGTTATATCAGGCGTCCGCTCTATTCTGAGGGCGCCTGGTGACTGTGTGACCTCTTGCACCCATCGGCCCTTACCTTCTAGTGTACCCTGCCTATCCTTTGCTGTTCTCCCTGTGTGCTCTTGGGCCTGCTCCACTTCCGTCAGTCTGTCTCTGTCCCGTGGTCCCCCTCTGAACCCCTTCCTGTGGAATCCTGGCCAGTATTTTCCGTTATCCTTGCTCTGCCTGTCTATCCTTCGAGTCGTCCCTCCTGGCACCGGCTGTCGCGGTTCTGCCCCCTGCGGCCCTGCCCCTAACGATCCCTGTACAGGGGTCGGTCTTCACCAGGTACGCTCGGCCCAGGGGCTCCGGATCCACGACCCAGAGGGTCCACTCTTGGACGTATTAGCCTAGAGTTGTCACAGTATCACCAGGCCATGGATCCCGCCGGTGCCGCAGCCGCCACACAAAAGGAATTACTTTTCCTTCGTGAAAACCAGACCCGGATAATGTCCTTTATGAAGTCTATGGACACCCGGCTATCCGCCCTGCAGACCTCTGACCCCGGGCACGCTCCCCTCCTAGTCAGCCTCCAGCAGGAGCTCGCACAGCAGCGCGACGCTCAATCCCACATCTTAGGTTACATGGCATCCGTGGATGATCGATTGCTTGCTCTGCAATCCTCTGCTGCCGCAGCAACTTCCCCCTCTGACGTGGTCTCCACCCCGGCTCCCCGTCTGGGTAAACCCCCCAGGTACAGCGGAGACCCTAAGTTATGCCGGGGTTTTCTAAATCAATGCAGGCTACATTTTGAGCTTGCCCCCCTTCAGTATCCTACTGACCGCGCCAAGGTGGCGTTCATTGTGTCCCATCTCGAGGGTGAGGCCCTGTCCTGGGTGAACCCCCTGTGGGAGAGGGATGACCCCGTAGTGTTAAACATTCTGACCTTCTTGGAAACCTTTCGCAAGGTATTCGATGAACCGGGTCACTTAGCATCCTCCACGGAGGCCCTTTTTAACCTCCGCCAGGGTCCCCTCACAGTGGGGCAATACGCCATCCGCTTCCGGACCCTCTCTTCAGAGTTGGGGTGGAACAATGAGGCTCTTGTGGGAGCCTTTTGGAGAGGCCTCTCCAGTAAGATCAAGGATGAGCTTGCCGGGCGAGACACCCCCACCACTCTGGAGGACCTTATTTCTCTGGCCACTCGTATTGATCTACGCTTTCAGGAGCGCGCTCGAGAGGCGGTCGGAGAGAGAAGGTCCTTTAGGCTGTACCAGGCTCCTGTCCCTCGTTTCTCTGCATCTCCTGTTAGTACCGCTCCTGAGCCAATGCAGATTGATCGTGTCAGACTGTCCGAGCAACGGCGCAGGGAGAGGATGACCAAGGGACTCTGCCTGTACTGCGGAGGTGCCAACCATTTTGTGCGTTCTTGCCCGGAGAAGCCAGAGAGGTCGGGAAATGCCTCCACCTAGGTCAGGTAAGAGAGGACCCCCTAGGTGATCAAAATTCCTCTCTCCCCCTTACCCTTTCAGCTTTGATAATTACAGGTCGGGAGCGTGGATCTGTGGAGGCGTATGTGGACTCGGGTGCTGCTGGTAACTTTATCCGCCAGGAGGAGGTTGATAAACTCCGGATTCCAGTGATTGTATTAAGGAACCCTCGTGCTATTTCCTCCGTTGATGGTAAACCTTTACCCGGACTCATCACCACAGTTACCGTCGAAGTAGACCTTCAAATCGGAGCACTCCACCTCGAGAGGATAGCCTTTTATGTCCTGCCACAACTAGCCCATGCTGTTCTTCTAGGTCTACCCTGGCTCAGACGGCACGAGCCGGTGATTGACTGGCGCTCTGGGGAAGTTCTCCGTTGGGGGCACTCCTGCCAGGAGCACTGCCTACGGGCTCTCACTCGTCCCCGTCCATGCTCGAAGCCTGCCGACCTTCCGGGCCTACCCGCACCCTATCACATGTTTGCCGATGTGTTCAGCAAAAAGGAAGCGGACTCCTTACCACCTCATCGCTCCTTTGACTGCCCTATTGACCTGGTCCCCGGAGCCAACCCTCCCAGAGGGAGAACTTATCCTCTATCCCCAGCAGAGACCACGGCTATGACGGAATACATACAGGAGAATTTGGCCAAGGGGTTCATCCGGAAATCCTCGTCTCCTGCGGGCGCAGGTTTTTTCTTCGTCCGGAAGAAAGATGGGTCCCTGCGACCCTGTATTGATTACCGGGGCCTGAACAACATCACTGTTAAAAACCGGTACCCGCTCCCGCTGATTCCTGAACTCTTCGACCGGCTGAGGGGGGCCAGAATCTTCACGAAGTTGGATCTGCGGGGAGCTTACAACTTAATCCGAATCCGAGCGGGGGACGAGTGGAAGACGGCCTTCAATACTCGGGACGGCCATTATGAATACTTGGTCATGCCGTTCGGTCTCTGCAATGCTCCGGCGGTGTTTCAGGAATTCGTAAATGAGGTGTTCCGGGACCTACTCTATTCCTGCGTGGTGGTTTACTTAGATGATATCCTCGTTTTCTCGGCCGATCTCTCCTCCCATCGGAGAAGTGTACGCATGGTCCTGCAGCGCCTTCGAGAAAATCGTCTTTACGCCAAGATTGAGAAGTGCCTCTTCGAGCAAACAGCGTTACCTTTCTTGGGATATATCATCACGGATTCCGGCCTTAAGATGGATCCGGAGAAGCTGTCCGCGGTACTCCAGTGGCCTCGTCCAGTTGGCATAAAGGCCATCCAGCGTTTCCTCGGCTTCGCTAACTATTACCGACAGTTTGTACCCCACTTTTCTACAGTCACCAAGCCCATCACGGTCCTAACCCGTAAGGGGACGAAGTCTAACGTCTGGTCTTCCGAAGCCGAGGATGCCTTTCTTGCCCTGAAACGCTCGTTTGCCTCTGCTCCGATCCTACACCGCCCAGTGGCTAGTAGGCCCTTCATCCTGGAAGTTGATGCCTCCTCCACTGGAGCTGGGGCGGTTCTGTCCCAACAGGCTCCATCCGGACGTCTAGTCCCCTGCGGGTTCTTCTCCAAATCCTTTTCTCCTGCGGAGTGCAACTACTCCATTGGGGACCGGGAATTGTTGGCCATTAAGATGGCGCTGGAGGAATGGCGATATCTGCTCGAAGGGGCAGTGCATCCCTTTACTATCTTTACGGACCACAAGAACTTGGCCTACCTGCAATCTGCCCAGAGACTCAATTCCAGACAAGCCAGGTGGGCCTTGTACTTTTCCCGTTTTGAGTTTAAGCTCCACTTCCGGCCCGGCAGTAAGAACATTAAAGCTGATGCGCTTTCCAGGTCTTTGCAGCCACCTGAAAAGGAGGAGGACCCATCATATATCATCGAGCCAGCTAAAGTTATCTCCGTGGCCCCTGTGAGATTCTCTACCCTTCCGCCGGGCAAGACCTTCGTTCCTTCAAACAAACGTCTGGAAGTGCTGCGCTGGGGACATTCCTCCAAGGTTGCTGGGCACGTTGGGATTAAGAAGACTCTTTTGCTTCTCTCCCGGTATTACTGGTGGCCCTCTCTCCACCAGGATGCAAAGGACTTTGTAGCCTCTTGCAGGACCTGTGCTCAGAACAAGGTTCCTAGGACTCTGCCCTCCGGTCTCCTTCATCCGTTGCCTGTGCCAGAGGCCCCTTGGCAGCAAATCGCCATGGATTTCGTGACTGATCTGCCTCGCTCTGCTGGATGTAATACCATCTTAGTCGTCGCAGACCGCTTCTCCAAGATGGCCCACTTTATTCCCTTGTTCGGACTGCCATCTGCTCCAAAGTTGGCCGAGATCTTTATCCACCAGGTTTTCAGGCTGCATGGTCTTCCTCTACGAATCGTAACCGATCGAGGGGTCCAGTTTACCTCCCGATTCTGGAGGGCCCTCTGTCGGCTCCTGGGCACGTCTCTCGACTTCTCTTCAGCGTATCATCCTCAAACCAACGGCCAAGTGGAACGGATTAACCAAATTTTGACCACCTACCTACGCCACTTTTCTAACGCTCATCAGGATAATTGGGTCTCACTCCTACCTTGGGCGGAATTCGCTCATAATAATCATCCCAGCGAATCAACGTCCAAGACGCCGTTCTTTGTGGTAACTGGGCTAAATCCTGGGGTTCCATTGCCTTTTTTCGCATCATCTGGAGTCCCTGCAGCAGATACTCTCGCCAAGGAATTTTCGCAAATTTGGAAGGAGACCAGGGAGGCGCTCGAGGTAGCCAGCGTCCGAATTAAGAAGCACGCAGACAAGAGACGAAGGGATCTACCCCCGTACCATCCCGGGGACAAAGTCTGGCTTTCTACCAAACATATCCGCCTGAAAGTCCCTGCTTACAAATTAAGTCCTCGATACATCGGTCCTTTTGAAGTACTTGGGCGCATTAACGAAGTAGCCTACAAATTGAGGTTGCCGGCATCGCTCCGGGTCCCTAACGCCTTCCATATCTCGCTCCTTAAACCTGTGGTTTTGAACCGATTCCAACCAACCTCCATGTCCCCTCCCTCGCCAATTTCTTCTAACGATGTCTTTGAAGTAAAGGACATTTTGGCTATGAAAAGGGTCAAGGGTAAAACTCTTTTTCTTATCGACTGGAAGGGTTTTGGTCCAGAGGAGAGGTCCTGGGAGCCCCGAGAGAATGTCGATGCCCCCCTTATCATGAAAAGATTTCTGACCAACCTCAGAAGGGGAGGACATAGGGGGGGGGTACTGTGACATCGGCGGCCGTGCCCGCCGATGCCCCTTCAGCGGCGGTGCCCGCCGCAGCTCCTCCTCACCTGCGTCCTCCTGTCCACTCGCACTTCCGCTCTGCTCCCCGCGCTGCTGCGGGTAACCGCGCCGGCCTTAGGCCGCGCACGCGCGTTCTCCCGCTCTCTTCTGCTGGTAGGGGGCGTCGCTGAGGGGAGGGTCTGTAGGGCGTACTTCCGGCCTCTGGTTATATCAGGCGTCCGCTCTATTCTGAGGGCGCCTGGTGACTGTGTGACCTCTTGCACCCATCGGCCCTTACCTTCTAGTGTACCGTGCCTATCCTTTGCTGTTCTCCCTGTGTGCTCTTGGGCCTGCTCCACTTCCGTCAGTCTGTCTCTGTCCCGTGGTCCCCCTCTGAACCCCTTCCTGTGGAATCCTGGCCAGTATTTTCCGTTATCCTTGCTCTGCCTGTCTATCCTTCGAGTCGTCCCTCCTGGCACCGGCTGTCGCGGTTCTGCCCCCTGCGGCCCTGCCCCTAACGATCCCTGTACAGGGGTCGGTCTTCACCAGGTACGCTCGGCCCAGGGGCTCCGGATCCACGACCCAGAGGGTCCACTCTTGGACGTATTAGCCTAGAGTTGTCACACAGTTCTTGTGATCATGCAATTTTTGCTGTTCTGCTTTCCATATGGTACAGTCTTTCTTTAAATGACCTTTTTTCTTACATCTGAAACATTCTCTTCTCTCTTTATTATAGGGTTTTTTAAATTCTGTAGCTTTAAGAGCATTTCCACTGTCCTTTTCAGTAGAAGAATCATTTGTTTGTTCTTTTCTTCTCAGAGAATTAATCTATTAGTCTGGTTTTCACAAAATCTAATGTGATGTCTTTTCCAGGTCTTGTCTCTAGTGCATTTATTAAGGATGTATACGAATCTGGTAAACTGCACAATAATATTGCTGCTACATGACTTTCTTTAATGTCTTTACCAATAGACCTTAGCTGTGATATTACTTCCATCATTGAGAATTTGTGCTTCTGCATATCGTCATTTGCACTCAATCTCATACTGTAAAGCTTTCTAATAGAAATAACTTGCGATTTAAACTGGGTCTTTCATGTAATTTTCTCAATGCGTCCCACATTCCTTTTGCTGTATCCTCATTCCTTAGGTGTATTAATTGAGCATCATCCACTAATAAGCTAATGGTGGCTCTAGCTTTTCTATTCTTTCTATCCCATGTCTGATTATCTTCACCAGGTCTATCTGTAATGTTTACTTCCCATAAATCATCTTTAGATAATAACATCTCTACTTTGAATTTCCATAACTGATAATTTTCACTGTTCAGCTTAGCTACTGTGAGTTTCAGCTCAGTGCTGCACATCATTTTTATATAATCTTACTTGCTTTATGAAGATATTCTTCTTTCTTCTTGTAGTGATGTGTCGTTCATGAACGATCCGATTCAAAGAGCCGGCTCCCCACTGGGAACGAAATGAGCCGGCTCTGCTCCGGTTCTTTTTTTTTCTTTTTCTGGCGCCAGGCAGTGGCAGTGACTCATCTGGGAGGAGGCGGAGCTGTCAGGAGACAGAGAGGGAAATGTGTGCTGTCTGTGCTGGAGTGAGTGGAAATATTTAAAGTGATATACTCCTCCTAGCTTCAGACATGCATGCATGGCATACAGTATATGGCATGTGACTGTAGAGGAGTTAAACTCAAGTGACTCAGCAAATTGGTCTCATGTAGACTCTCACATATACTATACTATAGTATACTATTAGTTAAAATCAGCCGACTCAGCTCAGCATCAGCAGCAGTGCAGCACTGAGTGAGTGAGGAGGATTCAGGACAGGAACCCTACAGGGAGAAGCGTCAGTTCTTGCTGAGGGTAGGGTAGGGGTAAGCAATATAATAAAGTTATTTCAGGCAAAACTGTGCAGACATCTAGTTCCAGCCCCAATAATTAGGTCATGTGCACACATGATTTTTGGTGCTGTGGATTTGGAAAAATCTGCAGGTAAAAAAGAGCTGCAGATTAGCCTGTGGTTTAGCCCTGCGGTTTCACACCACTACAATGGAGGTTTGAAACTGCAGCGGATTCCGCACAAAGAATTGACATCCTATGGAAAAATCTGCAGTATGTGCACAGCGCTTTCAGTTTACCATTGAAAACAATGGTACTGTACAATGCACCTAAAGCTGCTGCGGACCCACAGAGCCTGAAGCGCTGCGGATCCGCAGCAGAATCCGCACCGTGTGCACATGGCCTTATAGGGTTAAGCTGGTTTCACACTTGCATATTTTCGATGCACACGGATCCGTTTTCGTCTTCATTGACTTTCAGTGGTGACAGATGGGACTTGCGTGTGCGTCCAGATGTCACCGTTTTCCCACAGATCCGCATATCTGCATATTTTATCAGATGCACAAAAACGCAACTTGTTGCAGTTTTGTGTCATCTGAAAAACACGAGGCACAGGGAGACGCACGGATCCGCGGCTACACGTCTGGAATTAACATGGAGCACGGATCCAGGACAACACGGGTCCGTGTGCAGGGATCCGTGTGGCGGCACTGATGCTCGGAAGTGAGGGATGTGCTATGGGAAAGTGATGAAACTGTATGGGAACAGACTGCAGACATAATATAGACTATGTCCGCATGCTGCTCTGTCATACAGTGATCTTTCCCGCCTCTTTAGAAGGGCTTGTGCCCTATGTTACAGTGTGGTAATGATAATAAAATGTATTGGGGGAATGTATATGACATGGGGGCACCTGGTTAGGGGCTGCACGAGTGGGGCTGCGTTCACACTAGCGTTGTGGTACGGTGCGTTGTGAAGTGTAGTAATCCTGATCCAGATTAGATCTCTATACTTAACATAGGGACGCACGGAGCTGCGTTTGCATCAGGATCAGGATGCATCAGGATTTTCCATGTTCTCCCAAAACGCAGCTTGTTGCGAATTTTGGGTGTTAAAAAAAATCTGCAGACACCCTGATATGTGTCAGCAAAAACATATGATTGTCAATGTAGATGCACCTGAATCAGGATGCCTGCGTCCAATCTGCATGTGGATTTCATACTGCACAGGCTCCGAGCCCCATTTTCTTTTTTTCTTTCACCAGTCTCTCTCTCCTCTCTCTTCCCTCCCCTCCCCTCTCCTCTCCTCTCTCCCCCTATCTTCTGCCCCAGAAGTCAGAATTTCATCTTTCCAACCAAATCCTCATTAGGGTGCAGTTCCATGCGTTTGCATCCATTTGCAGAAAAAACATGGATGCAAATAAATCGCGTCCAAGAGGGAATGACTACAGCAATGATGGTGCGGACTACTTGTCTGGGGGAATAGATGTCCCGCTGGGCTACTACTGGTTAATTATCAGATCACCGGTGCCGATATGAAACTATCTTTACTGCACATTACTTTATTACAATGCAGTAATAGGGGAGTCTAGAGGAGTGGTTCCACTTGGGGAACAGAAAGGATCTTTTCAGTGTAATATGTAAGCAAAACTGGTCCTAGTCCAAATCATTTGGCAGGCTTCAAATAAGTACACATGCGAGGTTGTCCATGACTTTAATGCTGGCTAACCTTAGGTCAGCAATGTCTGATCAGTGAGGGTGCGACACCAAGCACCCCTGCCAGTCAGCTGCTCTAAGTGTCTGATTTTACTATTCAGTATGCTTTGCTTACATATTTTGGAGTGTGTGTGTTGGCACAGTGCTTCCAACATACCTTTTACGGATTATACTCTTATACAGCGCCAACACAGATTGCAGCACTTACTAATCCAGACAGGACATGTACAAAAAACGCCACAGATTAGAAAGGAATACATGGTAAGACTGTCTGCAACCAAGGAGCCGGGGCCTGATCACAAGAGCTGACAATCTGAGGACACAGCAATGCTGAACAGCAGTCTATACTGCGTCACTAGATCCTTATACAGGGGTATAATGAGGCCCTCACTTTACAGGCAAAGACCTGGAACGAGGACTGTGGAAAACAGATTTATATTAAAAAAAGAGCCGTTAAAAGAGCCAAAAGAGCCGGCTCTTTATAGTGAGCGGAGCCGAATGAGCCGGATCGCCAAAAAGAGCCGAACTTCCCATCACTATCTTCTTGAGAGTTCCTGTATATCCTGTGGGTGGTGATTCTCTGTAATTATCTCGAGTGTGCGGTCATCCAGTTCCTGGAACATAAATTCCTTTGTCCCTCTCTAACTGGATTTTTTTCTTTTCAGCCTTCGTTCACTGGGTTTTATCTTATCTGCTTCTCAGGTGTCTGGATTTATTGCTTGGAGTTATCTTCTGGGTGTCTGTGTTCTGGGACTATCCCCTGGGTGTCTCTGTCCTGGGTGTCTGGGCCCATAACCAGTAGCAGAGTGTATCTTTTGAGAATCCACGAGTACACAGGAGAACTTCACTGAGCAAGTTATCTTCAGTAAACAGTATTAACTTCATAAGGGTAAACATGAGATAAGAATTCAGAAGCACACAGCCAGTGCTGCTGGTGTAACATACTCAAAAGCGAAAGTAAAAAGTAACAAAAAGAGAGCTTCCCTCTCCACTATACAGCAAACATATAATAATAATCTTTATTTTTATATAGCGCTAACATATTCCGCAGCGCTTTACAGTTTGCACACATTACCCTTACTGTCCCCGATGGGGCTCACAATCTAAATTCCCTATCAGTATGTCTTTGAAATGTGGGAGGAAACCGGAGTACCCGGAGGAAACCCACGCAAACACGGGGAGAACATACAAACTCCCTGCAGATGTTGTCCTTGGTGGGATTCGAACCCAGGACTCCAGCACTGCAAGGCTGCAGCGCTAACCACTGAGCCACCGTGCTGCCCTAAACATATAACTTCACACTATCGCCATCTGCTGTCAGGCTAGTGTAAAGTCCTCCTTTACATAAACAATAAGTCCATTTCTGTTGCATATGCTAACACAAACATTTTTGAAAGAATGGGTCATTCTAAAGAGCTCACTGAATTTTAGCCATTGTTCTAAGAAAATTACTTTGTGACTTTTTCTCCTTCCCTACTTGTTCCTCAAACAATTATGAGTGCTATTATTGAAAAATGGAAGGAACCACAACAGGTCAGCCATGAAGTGCAGACCACGTAAAGTTATAGAGTTGGGTCTACAAAAACCAAGGAAACAGGGAATAAAACTCACCAACACTCTGCTGGCTCAATAATTGCAGAGTTCTACTATACCTCTCGCATAGGCATCTATATGAAATCTGCATGCCAGAAGCTTCAATGGCATGGCTTTCCATGGTGAGTCAGCTGCATGCAAGCCTTATATAATCAATCAAAATGGCAAGCATTGGCTGAAATTATATAACACATGGCAATTCTGGACTCTAGAGCAGTGGAAACATGTTCTGTAGAGTGACAAATCATGATTTTCTGTCTGACAGTTTGACAGATAAGTCTTGGTTTGGATAATGCCAGAGAAACATTACCTGACTGACTGTAAAGGTTGGTGTGCAGTGCGTAGTAACAAGAACATTGGGCATAGTTCAGAGTCCATTTGTTACTCGTGTTGACCATGTCCAGTGCCCTCCACACTGATGCAGTGGTGGGAACATGGTGCTGAATGTGCAGTGGTGTAAAACAATAATACTGTAACTTTATTTTAGAACAACAGCTGATGCTGGTACAGCAAGCTTGGCATTTTTCAAATAATGGCAAGAGAGTCAGACAATACTAGGAATAAATGTAGATTGCAATGCAGCAGGTACCAGGACAGTACTTTGCATCTGTATTTAGTATCTGGAAGGCTGAACTAGACATTTCTCCAAGTTTTGCACTCAATACAAAGTTGATACACAGCACTGGGCCTCCAAAATCCAAGTTACAGTTCAGGATGTTACTAAGTATAAAGTGTCATGGCTCCTATCTTATACAAGGGCAACTTTTTATTAAGTTAGGTTTTCTCTCCACCCAGCTCAGCTGGAGACCTGGGCAAGCAATTCTCCTTGAGGAGGTGTCATGATAGCTAAGTGCAACTGGTGATCTGATCAAATAATCCTTCTATTCTTATAGCCATCAGTCATACTGGGTTACACTTTGCTAAGTTCTGTCTGCTGTTTCAGCCATCTTGTGGGATTGTTGCTTCTTGCTGCTTTCTTTGCTGCACACTTTTGTGACTGGAACTTTTATAACCTTTACTCTACTCCTTCCAACTTTCTGGAGCTTAACTATTTAACTAATTAATGCTGTGAACTCTATGGTGTATGAAATGCTGACACATACTTAAAGCATACATAAACAATAATAGCAAATATAGCAAGTATGAATTCATAAAATAATACAGATATGTGCAGGAAAAAGTCAAACAGCTTAAAAAATGGAGGGGGGGCAATCCAGTAACACTTAACATGTCAAAATATTAGTGTAAACTACAGTATGACATGCAGAAGTAGTGCTGTGTGCTGTGCCTTCAAAAGCATCCAGCAACTAGAGGGGTTAACATTGTCACAGGAGACAGGCAGTGGTTAGCAAAACCCCAGGGGGATTGTGGGGAACTTGTTGACTAGTCTGGCAGCAGCCAAAGGGATGATTGATGTGGGATCTGTCTCTCACAAAAGTTCAGGCAAGTGAACCATAGGGACACAGGATTCCATTAAAGAGAGAAGCTGGACTAACCCCTGTACTGCTAATTGAGAAAGTCTATGAGGAGCAGGAAGATAAGGACTGGACAGAATTGTGTCACTGGGATCATCTCCCTCAGCAAACCCCATCCTTCTCTATCTCACTGTGCTAGGAGGAATGCTGTGTACTACTGTGCCTTTGTAAACAGTATTAATCTGTGCTTAACTGTTCTATCAAAAGAGACTGTTAGTGAATATGCCTTTAAGAAGCAGCTGTACTGTTTATGAAGCCTGTGCTTAAGAGACTTCAATTGTACTGAATGTGCTGTGATAAAAACTACACTGTTCATCTGTTCATGAGGAATCTATCAATTATGTCTGTGTGAGCAAGTTGATCCATCTTGTGCCTGAGCAAGCTGCAGTGCATGGTTGTCCTGAGAAATGGTTCCCCCAGAGTTCCCAAAAATTCATGAGACCTGTCCAGCCCCTATCTGAACCTAGCAGCATGCACATAAAAAAACATATTTGAGGTATTACAGGTGAAGAAGGAATATTTCTTTAGGGTTGTTTTTCAGTCGTTCACCCTGGCTCCTTAGCTCCATTGAAATTAAATCTAAATCTTTAAGCATAGTAAGAAATTTTGGACAATTGTATGCTTCCATCTTTGTGAGAACTTTTGTAACAACTTGAGCTGAAATTGCAATCCAGATTCCCTCACCCAACTTCAGTTTTTGACCTCACAAATGCTCTTTTAGCTGAATGGGGAAAAATTGCCTTAGACACACTCCAAAGTCTTGTAGAAAAACTTCCTAGAAGAGTGGAAAGTTATGAATTTTGAAAAGAATAGTCATAAACGCTCCTTGAGGTGTAACATGTACAATATTTGCCATCGGAAATATGGAACATCTGATAAAAGAAAAATAATTTTAGCCATCAATTTTGTCGTGAATCTGCACATAGAAAGACAAGCTACCTAGCATTTCACAAAAGTGTTACTAAAAACTCTTGAGAAACAAATTTTCTAAATAACAGGTATACAATTGTAGAGTAGAGAACTCTGCCACCGATACTTATCACAGCTGCTGTACTCTATAACAAGCATGACAAAAGCCACCACCAAAGTAGCAAATGGAAACTTAGGTTCCTTGAACTGCTGTTATAGAACATTTAACACAATTTGGAGACATATGAACTCCATACACTCTGCAATCATTTTCTGATGGTAGAGAACATCAAGTGACAGGACTAATGCAAGCTAAAGTGAGATTACAACCTGAAAAATTTTATTCTGAGGATAAACACATGCTCTTTACCGTGACATTTAAAATAGCTTATCATAGTGTCAGAGACATACAGTGTCTTTTACTGGAGGAAACAGGCTGCCTTTTGAGAGCCGCAATCCAGTTCGCGCACTTTCAAAGTCATGCTAGGCAGCATAAGTCGATTATAATTAGAGAAAATTTTAAACATAAATCACCCAAATCACTTTTTTCTTTTTTTCTTGCATTGCAAGATTTATTAGAGCCTAAAATGGACTACCTGGACATATTTATTCATGCAATGATTTATAAATGGGAACATTTATATTGGCCAGACATATATAAAAGATGAACACTTGTATGAGTGTAGGCAGAAATCAATAATGAAATGTCTTCAGTCAATATAGATTGCACCGGGCACAGACCACCTCTATCTACTTGTCCAATGGTATTAGATAGAACAACATTAATGGTTTTATTCCAATGCCCTGCAAATTAATTACACTTTCTGGCTGTAAAATCAAATGACAAAATAAAATTAATAACACCAAAACTTTTTTCTCCTTTTGGAGTTACCTTAGGACAAAAAAAATTACAGAAGCACACCATAGGTATCATTTCCCACTCAAGTGGAACATTTAGAACAGAATGAATCTCTGTGCGTCTGAGCCCTGAAGTGTTGCTTCAGATATCTGCAAGTTATTACTCTTTCAATAAACATTGAGTCTACAATGAGAGCTAGACAGGAAAGAAGAACAAATCTTATAGATTCGCACCTGTGGTTCGATATAGGCAGAAAAGAAGACAGCGAAAAGTCATGCAAAGATCTCTCTGTGTCTCTGCAATTATTTGTATTTAGCCAATCTGCATGTTTCTATGTAATTGCCATACTCAAAGAGATTGAATTAATTGCTAAAAATTCACACAGTGAAGCGCTTTAAACAAAAATGCAAAAAATATGGTTTGTACAGATAGTGGGAGGGAAACATTAATGTTGGCAATAGATGCTCAATCTATTCGTAAGCCAGATATGGGTGCCAGACTAAAGCTTCCTTTTAATTAGTTCTTTGAAAAACAAAATGATTTGAAACAGAAACAAACTGGACTTTAAAAGAATGTAGGAAAAAAGCATTAACCAAAAATGTATTGTTGATTAAGCATTTTCAATACAAATATTCAACACACACATTAGCATAATATTTCGAAGGGGCAGAATATTAAATCTAGAATCCAAAATGGTATGACTAGGTATACAACCTTGTCAGTCATAGGCTATGCATGCCTACACAACAACCGGTCAATCATTTCTAAAGGGTAGGTGGAAGTCAAGCAGTGTTCTGCTTATGAATAGTAGTCAAATGACATAGTTTTGTGCCATTTTAGCTAATGAGAGTACAAATTTACCATTGTAACTTATTTTATACTGCCACTAACTCCACAGTGCCTTACAAACATCATCATGACTGTCCCCTATGGGGCTCATAATCTCATAATTTATTTATCAGTATGTCTTTTGGAAAGAAAACCACACAAACATGGGGAGAAGATTTACATTTCTTGTAGATGTTGTCCTTGGTGGGATTTGAACCCTGGACCTCAGCGCTGCAAATCAACAGTGCTAGTCACTGAGCTGCTATGCTTCAGTAATGTACTGCCCCATATGTAGGCCACCCGAATGATTTAACAAATCTTAAAACAAAATTAAAGAAACTGTGTAATAATATATTCCGTTGTGACAAGCTATATGGAAACTACAAGTATTAGTCTGCTGCAATCTCTAGCTGTAACTGTCTCAGTCTATTGGTTGCCTTTTCTTTTATACCGTACAATCGGGTAACTCCCTCCATAAGCGCTATAGGAGCACATAAGCATAAGTGGGGGAATGTTTCCTGCTAAGGATTCCCTTGAATAAGTTTGAACTAATAGCTGCAGTATTACATGAAATTATGTAAATTATCGTGATGTAATACTACTTCCACTAGCACAAACCTCTGCAAGTAAATATTCCCCCTGATAAAAAGAAACCATTGGTTGTGACTCTTAAAGGGAATCTGTCACCCCTTTTTTGAGATATCATATAATGATATCATTCAATTGTGTGTCACATAAGGATTCTCTTAGTACTTTTGCTTCCCCCTGACCCCTGTTCACTGAAGAGAACAGGAGAGGTGAATATTTGTTTTTTATGTATGAAGCATAATATGGGTTCTATTATACTGTATGGAGAATTGTATGGGGCCTACTATACTGGATGGAGAAATATATGGGGCCCATTATACTGTATGGAGCATTATAAGTGGCCATTATATTGTATGGAGCACTATATGGGGCCATTATATACTGGATGGAGCACTATATGGGGGCATTATGCACTGTATGGAGCAATATATGGGGCCATTATACTGTATGGAGCATTATAAGTGGCCATTATATTGTATGGAGCAATATATGGGGCCATTATACACTGTATGGAGCATTATATGGGTCCCATTATTTTGTAGGGAGCAGTATGTGGGGGCCATAATTCTGTATGTAGAAATATATGAGGCAATTATACTGTATGGAGCAATATATGGGGCCATTTAGCTGTATGGAGCATTATATGGTGCCCATTATACTATTTGGAGCATTATATGGGGCCATTATATACTGTATAAAGCATTATATGTGGCCATTATATACTGTATAGAGCATTATATGGGGACCATTATTTTGTATGGAGCAATATATGGGGCCCATAATACTGTATGGAGCAATATATGGGGCCCATAATACTATATGGAGCAATATATTTGACCCATTATAGTGTATGGAGGACTATGTTGTACTCCTTGCACTACTTATACTGTATGTAGGACTATACAATGCAATGGAAAAATAGAGCTATATATCCAAAATATGATGTATAAAAAAGTATAAGTTTATTAAGTAAGCAAAAAACATTTATCAATATATGTAAATACACTTTGAGTCAGTTCCAGATAATTTCAGGGAAAAAAGATCAGGTAGTGAGCGGCATGTTCATCAATATGACATCAAACAGGTTTTTTTTATCAGCAAAAAGTGCATAGTGCTTATGTAAACCTGAGTGTCACTAAGGCATATTGGAGGGAGATAGCGATTCTTCATTATAAACCTGTACCTAAAGTCAAATCCACCCCATCATGAAGAGTCAAATTCTTATCCATAATAAGATGTAAGGTTGTCGCTCCGCCAGCCCCTGTTTAAAATGAAAGTCTGCAGTCACGCTGCGTGACTGCAGACTTTTAAATCTCCCCAGCACATGCACTGCACGTAGCGATGATTTGTCCCTTTCTGAGCTATTGTAAAATTCACAACAGATATCACTCATGTAATGTAAGAAGTAGGTTAAATCTTTGGCATTGTACTATACCTATATTTCTTATCTGCATCATGAATCATGGTATGTGTTAAAGGGGCCCACTGAGACTCCTTTTCCCTGGGCTCACGAAACCCTGCAGCCGGCCATGTACATATATATATATATATATGTGTAGACTGTGAGCTCTCGCGGGCAGGGTCCTCTTTCCTTCTGTACTTGTGTGTCCCTTGTCTTGCACATGTTTATTGTACTTGTCTATATTTCCCCTTTTCCCATGTAAAGCGCCATGGAATAAATGGCGCTATATAAATGTATAATAATAATAATATGTACTGTATATATTCTGAATATATATATATATATTTGTATATATATATATACATATGGTATTTACACACTGTACATCTACATTGGTTTCCACATGTATGAATAAGATAATAGGATAAACAATATTTCAGTCTACCTCCCATACATATTATCAATATGCTGGTACCTAAAACTATTCCTTGGCAAGAATAATTCCAATGAATAATTTATGGCCAGGTAGAATTATGCTCTTTTTTTCATGCATCAATAGCTTTTATATGCACAATGGAATCTTCATGACCTTTGCTCATTCGAGCTTCAAGGGCTTTATCCAAACCACTTCTTTGTAATCTGTCAATTAAAGGGTTTCTACATTTTTAGAAAATAATATGAACTCTCTAATAGACGTTACAAATAAAGACAACTCCAAGTTCCGATCCAGTAGCCAGCTACTTTCAGGGTTTGCATTGTTTTCTTATACCCATATCATCCACATGAGGCTCTTTAACAGTTCCTATACTTTTATGTGGTCCATAGAAAGTACAAATATAATATAAACTATATATAAATTCATAAAGAAATCTGTTAAGTTACAGTAGTAAATGACCAATGAAGCACATGATCTTGATTGACCTTAATAGCGACAGGCCTCATTCCAACGTTCGTGAGTCATGTACGTTCTGTTCTATGCTTTTCTTTTGGGCTGTTCACATGTCTAGTTGCCTGCAAAAAATCAGAGAAATGTCTGTTTTATATCTGAGTTATGGATCAAAATTACCCATACGACTCTATGGGTTTGTTATAATCATGGATAGCACATATTGGCTTTTGGGTGCAGTTCATTTGCCTTCCATGATTAACACTGAAATGGTTAAGACAAACTTTGTCATTTATTTCTTTTTTTTTCATTCTAGAAAATCACTGATGAAAAACTGACATACGGAACACACACTGATGAAAATCAGATCCAAAACACGGATAAAAACCATCTGTGATTTCACATACAATAAAAATCTTGGACATCTGAATAAGGTCTTACTGGATGAAGGCATCTAAAGAAGCATTTAAGGCTCTTGTCTCAGAAGTTTAGCGATTTCCATTATTGGATAGATCCCACTGACTTATAATAAGGACCACAAGGGTTTCATTATGGTTTCTACTGCATGCCGCACCCTTGTGTCAAATCTGATTAATCTACTGATGGAGCTTCCAATGTCAGCGTGAACATAAATATACTGTACAACATACTGCAGATTGTAGATACCTTGTGCACATTGGGATCACTGTTATTTACCCTATGCATTTTTTGCAATGTACAGATAAGGAACATATAAACACTAAAACACATTCGACTAATGATGACTAAACCCAACAATTTGGTGGGATGGGCCAACCATTTTATTTGTATGTGTGCCTCTCAGTGACTCTCTTTTCAATAATATGTCTGATGAGAGAAAAATTGTCAGTTGGATTTGATTTTCTTGTTCTTTGGAGTTATAAGGAAAGGTTTATTCACCTATCCCCATTCAGAACATTTGCACACTCGACCTAGTGTCAGGGTTGCCAACTCGACTTTTTATTTTTTTTCTTGACAGCTTACTAAAAAATCACAGACAACAATATTTTTTTACAGATACATCTGAAAACCATAATAAATCATTATAATTATAAGTCATTCATGTCTACAACCCATAATTCTGATATGAAGACATCAGCGGCATTTACTGTGAACTGTGAAGAAATGATGATAGTTGTGATAAAAATATTCTATATACGTTTTTTCAGCTTAAAAAAAATCACGGACACCTTCAATTTTTTTTTATGGACGGCAAAAAAGTGCTCTATTTTTACATACTGTCCTGGAATTTATGGATGGATGGCAACTCCTCCAAGCATGTATGTGTATGAGGGATTGGAAGAATTATATAAAGTGTACAGTCATTCTTAGTCGATTATTTTATTTTTATTGTGCTGTTGCCTACTGGGTTAACAGTTATTTTCCAGGACACATTTGGATAGATTTCAGGTTGTTCGTTTCTCTGAATCTGCGCCTACTTGGCAAGGTGCAAGTTAATTCACTGGTGTCACTAACTGAAACAAATTTCAAGGATTCTTGAAGGATGAGTGGATTGAAGGGTAAGGACCATTTTCAAGGCTCACAGTGCATCACGCAGCAACAATCCTTTCGTTCTTCTGCGCATCTAACAGTCATGGACAGACTAGTGCTCGGCTGATGCAGATTGCCTGCGTAGCATTATTCACTCTTGACAAATTGTTTCATGTACATCATAACAGAGTAGATTCCATTCAACTATCTTTCAATCTCGCTAAGAATTATCTGTAATCATTGTTTCTATTCCAGTCTGCCGCATGCGGCATCTCAAGCTCTCTTCTCAATTCTGTGAGTTGGTATTATTATAAGCTCCATTCCTCCCCTGAGTACACGATGTAAAATATGATCCACATCTTAGCGAAATTACTTGAAGAGAACTAAAATACATATATTTTGCAGTAAAGTGATACAAGTCATGAGCATGTGAGTCTGCTCGTTCACCATCTTATAATACAGGCAGAAAATGGAGCCATTTAACCATGAACTGCCGTTCCAGGTCTTGATAAGCATTTCAGGAAATAAATAGGAGGTATTTTCATGATGCTACAAATGAAGGTAGAAGAACTTGAAGCAGAAATGAATCTGAAGGAAACAGATGGAAAAAGCAATCTAACCACATCAAAGTGAAATACATAGAAAAAGCAAATCGCAACGCATCCAAATTAGCTGGATAGAGACAGGCAGAAGAAAAGCTGGTTCCCATTAAAACCAGCAATCTCTCTTGTACCAGTAACATCATATAACACCTGATAAATCAATACTTATTTTAACTCATCCCAGCTAAAAGCTTTTCAACTTTTCTTAAAAAAACCCCTCTGCACTGCCTTTCTATTGAATTCCAATAGTTACTATTATTGAAAGACAATTTTAGTGAATTTCTACTACAGCAGATAATTGTCTGTGGTCCATGTCTTTAAAAGCTGGAAGATACATGGCATAAGATCGATTTACTTTCTTTCAGCATTAGAAATAATGATTCGGAGAATACAGGTATATTTACAATTTGTCTGAGTATCCTCCCAGCTCTGTAATGTTAGTCACCTTTGGTAAGATGAGTATGTGTTGTATCTGTTCACCCTGGATATTATTATCAGGGCCTTCAAACAGGGCTGGAGTATAGAAAAGCAAAAATTTGGTATTGTCATAAAATGTGTGGGTAACCTATGTGTCATGATCCAGGATGGGATTTCGCTTTGACCCGTCCTGGTTAGACTATGGGTTAATTGTGCTGCCTCTCTCTGGCAGCAGGAGACTATTTAGTGCTCACTGGACCTGGGTCCGGTGTCAGTTATACTCCTGCCCTCGGCTGAGTTAAGTGACCTCTTGTATACGTGTGCCTTGTGCCTGATATCTTGCTTGCTTGTTCGGTTGTGATCTGGTTCTGTCCCTGTTACGAGTTCTGCCTGCCCCTCTTGTACTGCGCTACCTCTCGTGTATGACTCTCTGCTTGTGACCCGACTTCTCTCTGCTTGTCCCCTTGGTACCGCATCACCCTTTTGTGTATGACCTTTGGCTTTGTCTGACTACCCGTCTGTTTGTCCCTCCTGTACCTCGTTTGCCCGTACTGTGTGTGACCTCCGTTTTGCCTGACTCTGAGTTGTTGTATGGTGTCCTGTCCTATCTGAATACAGGACACTAAGCCCCGCCCCCTTGCAGTCACATGACCATAGGTCCCGTGCAGACTATTCAGTTTCAGTGTCCGCAGGTCCCGTGCCTCTTTACTTTCCAGCGCTGACTGGACCCTGACACTATTAGCCTGAAGCACGCATGGTCACCTCTGCTGCCCTGCTCCACAGGTATCTTTTAGCACTGCTTCTGTACTCAGGACACGCGCACTGGCTCTATGAGCAAGTGCAGTGCGGTGTCTCTGACATTATAACTGACCCATACCATTTTTTTTTCTCTGCTCCCATTCACCTGTGTGTGTGATGGATCCTGTGCACACTCTTTCTGAGCAGGTTAAGCATCTGACGCAGATGTCTCAGAAACTCTTTGGAGAACAAAGAGTCCTGGCTCAGTCTCAGCAGCTGATCGCCGACACTGTGCAGGGAGTTCTTTCATGGGGGGCTCGGGATGTTACATTAATTTCCCCTGAGTCTCCAGTGAAGTTACCAGATACCTTTTCTGGAGATAAAAATGACTTCAGAGTTTTCAAGGAGGGCTGTAAGCTTTTTTTTTCCTTAAGACCACACTCTTCTGGGGATGAAAGTCAGAGAGTGGGGGTCATTATGTCTCTGTTAAGGGGAGCCCCCCAAGCTTGGGCTTTCTCCCTTCCTACCACGGCCCCTGAGCGTATGACTGTGGATGCATTTTTTGAGGCCCTGGGGCATATTTATGATGAGCCTGATCAGGTGCGTATGGCTGAGGACAGGCTGATGAATGTTTGCCAGGGGAAACACTCAGCCGAGTGGTTTTGCTCAGAGTTCAGACGCTGGGCTGCTGAGGTCTGCTGGAACGACGCCGCTCTCCGGGGGTTGTTCCGTAGAGGCCTGTCTGAGCATCTGAAAGACGCCTTGGCTCTCCACCCCCCACCTGATTCCCTGGAGGAGGCTATGACACAGGCCGCAGGTCGCAGGATCGCAGGTTACGGGCAAGGGGAGTGATACAAACCGAGACATCATTATTCTCCAAAGGAAGGGGAGCCAGTTCTTCATTGAAAATCCCGGAGATGGGAACCATCAACCTTAAGGAGGAAGAAAGGAGACAACGGCACGTGAGAAAATGCTGTGTTCACAGTGGCGAGTCTGGACATTGGAAAAAGGATTGCCCCTCCCGGCCACTAACCAACAAGCGACTGAGCCCGGGTGATTATCGTGGAGGTCACCCAGGCTCTCAGGTACCCTTTTCTACATTTTCTAAAATGTCAATTCAAGTGGAACTTTGTTGTGGGAGTGTCTCCACATCCACTTCTGCCTTCGTGGATTGCGGTTCATCATTGAACTTTATTGACTCTGACTTGGTGGCCAGGTGTAAGTTAGGGACAGTTAGGTTGGAAACTCCGATTCACCTTGTTGCTATTGACAAAACACCACTGGTTAAGAATGACATTGTGTTTTGTACTGAAGAGTTTCTCCTTAAAGTGAGTTCCTTACACCAGGAACGTATTTCATGTTTTGTAATGAACAACCTGCCTGCGGGACTGGTGTTGGGGTTCCCCTGGTTACAGCTGCATAATCCTGTGATTAATTGGGAATCTCGGGATATTGTTAAATGGGGTCCCTATTGCTCTGAGAAATGTCTTGTTTCTGTGTCTGTGTCGTCCGTGGGTCTAGAAGGCATTCCGGAGTGCCTGATAGATTATACTGACGTTTTCTCCGAAAAAGAGGCTGAGGTTTTACCACCACACCGCCCATTTGATTGTGCCATTGACCTGGTTCCAGGTGCTAAATTGCCCAAAGCCCGCCTGTATAACCTCTCGGGTCCGGAACGGGCTGCGATGATTGAATATATTTCCGAGAGCCTCCGTAAGGGACATATTCGTCCTTCTGTTTCTCATGTGGCGGCAGGGTTCTTTTTTGTAAAAAAAAAAGACGGTGGTTTGCGCCCATGCCTCGATTTTCGTGAGTTAAATAAAATAACTGTGAGGAATACTTATCCCCTTCCACTTATTCCTGATTTATACAATCAGTTGTCCGGAGCTAAGTGGTTTTCGAAATTAGATCTACGGGGAGCGTATAACCTTATCCGAGTTCGGGACGGAGATGAATGGAAGACCGCTTTTCTCACTACTGAAGGGTTGTTTGAAAATTTGGTCATGCCCTTCGGCCTGACCAACGCTCCAGCGGTCTTCCAAAATTTCATAAATCATGTGTTCTCCGATTTGATTGGACGTTTTATGGTGGTGTATTTGGATGACATTTTAATCTACTCGCCTGATAAACAGACTCACATTGGTCATGTTCGGGCAGTTCTCCAAAGGCTCAGGGAGAACTGTCTGTTTGCTAAACTTGAAAAATGTTTATTTTTTGTTCAGGAACTGTCCTTTCTGGGGTTCATCGTGTCTGCTGAAGGGTATCGCATGGATCCTAATAAGGTGCAGGCCATTCTCGAGTGGGTTCAACCGTGTGATTTGAAGGGTCTGCAACGTTTCCTAGGGTTCGCTAATTATTATCGGAAATTTATAAGGGGGTTCTCACAGGTGGTTAAACCCCTCACAGACATGACTCAAAAGGGGGCCGATATCAAGAATTGGTCAACCGCAGCGGTAGCGGCATTTCAGTTTTTGAAAAAATGTTTCATGTCGGCCCCGGTTCTTATCCAACCGGACCCCTCTGAACCATTTATTGTTGAGGTAGACGCCTCAGAGGTGGGGGTGGGGGCGGTATTGTCCCAGAGACCCGCCACTTTGACCAATTTAAGACCTTGCGCCTTTTTCTCAAAGAAGTTCTCCCCTGCGGAGAGAAACTATGATGTGGGGAATCGGGAACTTCTGGCCGTAAAATTGGCTTTTGCAGAATGGAGGCATTTTTTGGAGGGGGCTGTTCATCCTATAACGGTAATCACGGACCACAAAAACCTAGCTTACATTGAGTCAGCTAAAAGCTTGACTCCCAGACAGGCTAGATGGTCACTTTTTTTTTCCCGATTTAACTTCTCGATCACTTTTCGACCAGGATCCAAGAATATCAGAGCTTATGCGTTGTCACGCAGTCTTGATCCGGTGTCCCCCCCGGAACCTCCATCCTCCATTCTTCAGCCTGGGGTGGTGGTGGCAGAGGTTTCTAATGTGTTGGAACGGGAGATTCGAGAAGCCCAGGCTCTTGCACCTCCAGCTAAGCCGTTGGATAAACTTTTTGTGCCAGCTCAGTTTCGTCTCAAGGTCCTCCAGGAGTTCCATGACTCAGTTCTGGGTGGACATCCAGGGATCTCAGCGACCCGGAAGGCCATTGCTAGAATATTCTGGTGGTCTTCTTTAGCCTCTGATGTTGGGGAGTATGTGTCTGCGTGTGAGGTTTGTGCCCGTGCGAAAACTCCCCATAACCGGCCGGCCGGGGAATTGGTACCACTGCCAATTCCTGAGAGACCATGGACTCATCTGTCCATGGATTTCATCACCAACCTTCCCCCTTCCAAGGGTAATACCATGGTCTGGGTCATAGTGGACAGGTTTAGTAAGCAGGCACATTTTGTACCTTTGGCAGCTCTACCTAATGCGGAAGCATTGTCCAGATTGTTTGTGGAGCATGTGGTGTGGTTGCATGGGGTACCCCTGAATGTGGTGTCTGATAGGGGAGTGCAATTTGTGTCCAGATTTTGGAGAGCTTTTTGTAGGAGGTTGGGTATTGGTCTGTCCTTTTTATCCGCCTACCATCCAGAGACTAATGGGCAGACTGAGCGGACCAATCAGTCTCTGGAGCAAATTCTGCGTTGTTTGACCTCAGCCCAACAGGATGATTGGTGTTCTGTGTTACCATTGGCTGAGTTTGCATTTAACAACCGCACTAACCAGTCTACGGGTACATCTCCTTTTTTTTGCAATTATGGGTTTCATCCTCATTTTGGAGAATTTTCCCGCTTGAATTCTGGGTGTCCTGGGGCGGACGAGACGATCCAGCGGTTGGGGGAGGTATGGCGGGAGGTCCAGAATAACATTACGAAGGCCCAGGACAAATTTAAATTTTTTGCGGACAAAAAACGATCCGTGGGTCCAGTGTTTCAGGTCGGAGATAAGGTATGGTTATCCACCAAAAATATAAGGCTCAAGGTCCCCTCTGCGAAGCTTGGACCCAAGTTTATAGGTCCCTATGTAATTACCGAAGCAGTTAACCCGGTGGCTTTTCGGTTGAGTCTTCCGCCATCTCTAAGGATCCCTAATGTTTTCCATAAGGCCCTTTTGAAACCTGTGAGGTCCAGTGGGGAAGGATCATCATCTTCCCCGACACCGGTTCTGGTAGATGGGCAGGCTGAATACGAGGTGAAACGAATTGTTGATTCTAGGTTGGTCCATCGCGCCCTTCAGTATCTGATACATTGGAAGGGCTACGGTTCTGAGGAACGCTCGTGGGTTCCTGCTCGATCAGTTCATGCGGATCGGTTGATCCGAGCCTTTCACGCCAAGTACCCTGAGAGACCTGGGGGTCCGGTGGCCCCCCATTGAGAGGAGGGTACTGTCATGATCCAGGACGGGATTTCACTTTGACCCGTCCTGGTTAGACTATGGGTTAATTGTGCTGCCTCTCTCTGGCAGCAGGAGGCTATTTAGTGCTCACTGGACCTGGGTCCGGTGTCAGTTATACTCCTGCCCTCGGCTGAGTTAAGTGACCTCTTGTATACGTGTGCCTTGTGCCTGATATCTTGCTTGCTTGTTCGGTTGTGATCTGGTTCTGTCCCTGTTACGAGTTCTGCCTGCCCCTCTTGTACTGCGCTACCTCTCGTGTATGACTCTCTGCTTGTGACCCGACTTCTCTCTGCTCGTCCCCTTGGTACCGCATCACCCTTTTGTGTATGACCTTTGGCTTTGTCTGACTACCCGTCTGTTTGTCCCTCCTGTACCTCGTTTGCCCGTACTGTGTGTGACCTCCGTTTTGCCTGACTCTGAGTTGTTGTATGGTGTCCTGTCCTATCTGAATACAGGACGCTAAGCCCCGCCCCCTTGCAGTCACATGACCATAGGTCCCGTGCAGACTATTCAGTTTCAGTGTCCGCAGGTCCCGTGCCTCTTTACTTTCCAGCGCTGACTGGACCCTGACACTATTAGCCTGAAGCACGCATGGTCACCTCTGCTGCCCTGCTCCACAGGTATCTTTTAGCACTGCTTCTGTACTCAGGACACGCGCACTGGCTCTATGAGCAAGTGCAGTGCGGTGTCTCTGACACTATGCTGGCCATAAACGTAATAATTGGCCAAATTAACAGGTGAAAATTTTACTAATGCGCACAATATTTTTTATTCAGTAGAACAGGCGGGAACTTGTATTCCTAGTAATTATTATTGCCATTAGCGACATATTCACTGCTTTTCCAACATAGTAGAACCCTTATATTGTTGGAGGTACACTACGCTTTAAATCTTTAAATAGTTATTGTATTACTGCTGGTAGGATCCAAGAAATAGCCTGTCACTCACTTTCACTGACACTTTTTCTCATACCTTATACATTGAAATCATTACTAAAACACCTAGATAATACGTCATTGTTGTCATAGTAACATCAGCATAAAAGTATCATATAAGTTGCAAATCTTTACAAGAAATATACATAATAGGAGGGTGAGTAGCAAAGTATATTGTATCCACCAATAATAGACTAATACTTTTAATAGCACATCAAAGTTTGTATTAATTAGAACATCTACTTGTCCAAGTTTCAGAACATGTGCTAATAAAAAGAATTAACAGAAATATAATAGCCAATAATAGATGCTTTACCTGTTCATGGCCATTTACCCCACTTTCATGGTCAGGGATATTTTCAAGTTATTTTGTACATGCACTTTTAATGGCTCTATAATTTTTTTTACTAGTTCAGGTATTAAAACAATTTTTGCCTTTTCTGTAATACAGAGGGCTTTAATTTTTATGCTATTTTTATATTCCTTTTATTTTTGTGGCTGATGGGGAGAAAAATTAGAGAAAAATAGGTAACGTTTATTACCAAAAAGAACACTAAAAAAAAATTATATTGCGTTCCCCTTTTCAAATAAATTATTTTTATGTATTGAATATATTTTTTCGATAGGGGCGGGGCTAGAAACAGCTGTTTTGGCTTGTAGTGTCTCTTTTTTTTCGGTTAGCTATTTTTCAGTTATACTTTTTTCCTATTTTATTTTACATGCTTTTATTTCCTTGTTGTTTCATTTATTTTGTACACAGTGATTCCCATAAAGTCTTAAAAGCCCACCAGTCTAAGCCCCAAGTCATGTAGCAGTCTCTTCTGCATTTTAATGACTCCGCTGGATGCGGTTCAGTGGCCCATCCATCTGGTCCTGCCCCAGAAGTGGAAGAGACTGAGTGCACTGATGTCCAACCACTTGAAAATGCTAGTGCACATTGTCAATGGACTACTGCGGAACATGTCTGATGATGATAACAACTCTCATTTACCAACTGTAGCTTCTTTCTGAAATGTGCAGACCAGCAAGGAGGGCAGGATTGAGGAGTTGGTGGAAAATGATGCTGGGGATGATGAGGTGCTAGACCCCACATGGAGCTAAGGCCATCCTAGTAACGTGCACAGTCCAGAGTAAGAGAAGGTAGCCACTCTGCCACAGCAGCACAGCAAAATATGGAGCAGGGTGCAAAGGCACAGTGGGCAACCCCTAGCCAGTACATTGGCGGCGACTGCTCACTGCACTGCTGAAATAAGCGTGTGCGGGAGCGCCTGCTCTTGCATGCCCTGGTCTTCCGTCACATATAAAGAATGTCCCATTGTCAGTGTACTTGCCTTCCTGCTCTCTGCACCTTCAGAGTCTCCTCTGAGTTGCCAACGCCTCTTCCACACGATTGTGCACAAACACACACTGTCCATTTGCATCTTAAAATGTAGAACTTTACTTCATTCTTTTCGCAGCACATCCTTAATAGATACAATGTCAGCATAGGTTCCATACAGTCCACATTCTTCACTTTCCCTGTACTCTTTCCTACTGCCTTCAGTATGTGCCCGGGTCGTACGGTCTCATCCGGTACCGCAGAGTCCACCCTGTTCAGAGTCACTATGCTCAGGAGTTCCCTTGTCAGTTTTGTCCTGGACATGAGGGCATCTGCCCATGCAGTGAGCTGCCACATTTTAGAGCGACCTGCATCCCTATAATGCTGTGACCTCTGCTGTAGCTTCTGTTCACCCCTGCTGTCACCACTGCTGCTGTGGCTGCACTTCTGGCCCACTGGGCCCTGGACGGCTGGGTTCCTTGCTTCGAACGTGTTGGAGCTGTCCACCCTATATGGGCACCAAGGCCCTACTACTCTAAACAGGGAAAACCCTCTACTTGGCTCCTGCTACTTAACTATTCCTTATGCTAATTTCCTATTCCTTCAATACTATGCATACAAACACAATGCAAAGATTGAGTCAACTTATCCCCTTTTTATCAGGTTCCAGGTGTGATTTTCATATTGTCCACTCCTTTTACTTGCTATAGGTGAGTTTGAATGAGCATCACACGCTTGAAACAAAGATGTTTACCATTTATGGAAAAGTGCCAACATTTTTGTCCAGGGCATTTTTGGGGTTTTGTGTGAAATTATTTCCAATTTGAATTTTTTCTTCTGTTTTTTTTGTGCTGTTCCAGTGCACACACAGGAAATGAACATTTGTATAACAAAACATGTGCAATTGCTATAATTTTTGGGTAGAAATACTTCCTTTTCTGGAACAATTTCAAGGGTGCCAACAATTTTGGCCATGACTGTATATCTGTGTACAATGTATGCTTATATAGTTAAAATCACCATATTTGACTTATCTAAACTATTAATATGGGCATACAGATTATAGACTGCTGAAAAAAGGCTTACTTGTATGCATCATATCAGATGAATTGTTGCTGATAAATCATCTTTTATCACTTTATATAAATGACCTCTTCCAGGTTCTGGGGAGGAGACTGCAAAGAAGATAACTCAACCTCCAAAGCTTATTTTACGTGCTCACTGTAGAGCTGTGTGTAATCAGCTTCCGCTTCCAGCTCACAAGCAGACAGGGTTGTAATTTTATTGCAATACAGCATGAGATGAGAGTGAGGCAAAAAATGTGTTTACAAGAAGACAAATTTAATTTATCCTGTTCTATGTTAGTTAGGGTACAGTTACACTTAGTGACGCACTAGCGATCTCAACAACGATACGACCTGGTAAGGGTCGCTGGTGCATCGCTAAATGGTCGCTAGTGAGCTGTCAAACAGACAGATATACTCATCGATGCAGCAGCGATCCATACAATGACCTCGGTGGTCGTTGGTATCTTGTCACACAGCGGCTGTTCAGACGACTCCCGCCTGCGTCCATGTGTTACACTGCATCGCCAATGAGGTCGCTCTGCGATGCACGCTGGCCAGCGGGACACCATCGATGAAAAAATGGCCCAGGCCATTCAAGTACGATCAGCGAGATCGCAACGGTGCCCGGTCGCTGCTGCGTGTCACATGTAGTGAGATCGCTGTTGCGTCACAAAATCGGTGACGCTTCAGCGATCTCGCTAGCGATCTCGCTATGTGAGAAAGGGCCTTTACTTGTGTCATATTGGTAACTCCCCTTCAAGTAAAATAAGCTCTGGAGGCAGAGTTATCTTCCAGGCAGCGTCCAACTTATAGCCTGGAAGAGGTAATTTATATAAACTGATAAAAGATAATTTCTCAACAACAATGCATCTGATATGTGGCATACAGGTAGGATAACCTGCATTGCCCATGGAGGAGGCATGGAAGATGGTCATTTGGCCAGATGAGACCTATATGGAACTTTTTGGTATCAACTGAACTTGCCGTGTTTGGAGGAAGAAGAAGGATGAGTGTGGGGAAGAGGACTCCCATAGAGCGATTGGGCTGGAACCTAGGGGACCGCCATCAGGGTTCCTGAAGGAACAACACCGGGGGGGCAACGAAGGGAAGGACACTACTGAAGTTGTCCGGGCAACTGGGGGAGGGGCAAGGATAAAAGGAGCAGGGGGCGTGCTCAGGAGTCAGTTAACAGAGAGGCTCACAGGAGAGGAGAGTCCGTGTGATCTAGAGAGGGACGGTGTAATGGGCATGGAAGAGTTGAGAGACGATCAGGAGTCTGAGTGGTAAGCAACTTACTCTCAGACAATCTACATGTGCCCATCCCCTACCATGAGCCGCCTGCCATCCACGTACAGCCACAACCATGCCCGCTGTTCCACGCTCCTTCGCGGCTGGTCCGTGACCCGCAGTGACTGCTGCCGCTGTGTTTCCACACGCTGCAGCGACCTGGACACTGCCTCCCTGTCTCCGCCCACGGCTGCAGCCTTCCACCATCAAGTTCAGTGGACGCCATCTCGCCATAGGCATCAGCAGAGGCCTGCATCCCGTCTGCAGACGGACCCTGGGAGAGACCGGCAAACCGTCACCTGAGGTAGTGCGTCATAACGGCGCTCCGGGGCGGGAGCTGCACAGATCCTTCAGGGCCTGTTGTGCCCCACCGGCACAGATCCTTCAGGGCCTGTTGAGCCCCACCGGCACAGATCCTTCAGGGCCTGTTGAGCCCCAACAGCACAGATCCTCCAGGGCCTTTGAGCCCCGCCGGCACAGATTCCTCCGGGCCTGTTGCGCCCCAACAGCACAGATCTCTCAGGGCCTGTTGTGCCCCAACAGCACAGCTCCTTCTGGGCCTATTGTGCCCCCAGCGTCAAGGTTTCTATAGGGCCCGTAGTGCCCCCACGGCAAGGATCCTTCAGGGCCTGTCGGGTCCAATCATCTTTGGATATCGGGGCGCCAGAGTAGCCCATCAGCGATCCCTATGCGGCCACGTCTGTGATCCTGAAAAGATGCCTGGAAGGATAAGTTGACTATAGGAAATAAGAACCCATAGTTTTGGCTGTACTTGGCCTATGACACCCTGCCTAGCCGGATTAGTTGCCTTTGCGATAAGAAAAGTCTTGTTAATGTTGATGAGTCCCTGCGTGGACAGATTGTTGTTATCCCCTTTGTTTGCTCAGCATAGCCCCAGTGGCTCCAATTTATAAACGTTGATTTCACAAATCACACTCTGTCTCGTGTCTCATCACTAGTGTTGAGCGATACCATCCGATAACGTGAAGTATCGGATCGGATTGGATCGGATCAATATCCAAAAAGTATCGGGTATCGTACGGGCCTGCCGGGGGTCTGTGTGGGCCTGCCGGGGGTCTGCGCAGGCTGCCGGGTGTCTGTGCGGGCCTGCCGGGGGTCTGTGCGGGCTGCCCGGGGTCTGTACGGGCCTGCCGGGGGTTGTGTGTGTGCAGGCATTGTCCGAAGGGGCTAGAAGTCCCATCGGGCTATGCCTGCTACAATGACAGTGATTGACACATTAGCCAATGATGGGACAGTAGTAGTCCCATCATCAGGCTAATGTGTTGAATGTAAAAAACAAAAAAACATACGTACTACATACATACTACATATATACTACATTCATACAACATAAATACATACATACTACATACATACTACATATATACTACATTCATACAACATACATACATATTACATACTACATACATACATACTTCATATATACTACATTCATACAACATACATACTACATACTACATATATACTACATTCATACTACATACATACTACATATATACTACATTCATACAACATACATACATACTACATACTACATACATACTTCATATATACTACATTCACACAACATACATACATACTACATGCATACTACATATATACTACATTCATACAACATACATACATACATACATACTACATGCATACTACATATATACTACATTCATACAACATACATACATACATAGTACATACTACATACATACTACATGCATACAACATACATAAAACATGCAACAGACATACAACACACATACTACATACATACTACATACAATACATTCATACATTCATACAATACATACATTTAGACATACAGTACATACAACATAGAGTACATACTCACCATCACTTGTCACTTTGGTCCCCGAAGCCAGTGTCATCTGTAAAAAAATTAAAATAACAAACAAGCAATATACTCTCTGATCCGCAGAAATCCACGAGTGTCCCATGACGATCTCCCGTGGAAAACAGCAGCATCAGCTGATGCGACCGCTCTCTAGGGGCACCAGGAATACAATGACAGGAGGTAGGTATCCTTCCGCACTGTATTCCTCCGCCACTGTAAAAAAAAATAGTCCCTAGTCTCACTTTTGGCATTGCTGTGTGAGAAAGTTCCCACGCAGCTTTTGCCATAAAGTGAGACCAGTGAACTATAGTAACATCTCAGTGATGCACTGCAGGAGATCATCGTGGGACACTCGTGGACTTCTGCGGATCAGGGAGTATATCGGTTGTTTGTTATTTTAATATTTTTTACAGTGAGATGACACTGGCTTCGGGGATCAAAGTGACAAGTGATGGTGAGTATGTACTCTATGTTATATGTACTGTATGTCTATATGTATGTATTGTATGAATGTATTGTATGAATGTATGAATGTATTGTATGTAGTATGTATGTAGTATGTATGTTGAATGTATGCTGTATGAATGTAGTATATATGTAGTATGCATGTTGTATGAATGTAGTATATATGAAGTATGTATGTAGTATGAATGTATGTTGTATGAATGTAGTATATATGTAATATGTATGTAGTATGTATGTATGTATGCTGTATGATTGTAGTATGTATGTAGTATGTATATATGTTGTATGAATGTAGTATATATGTAGTATGTATGTAGTATGTATGTATGCTGTATGAATGTAGTATATATGTAGTATGTATGTAGTATGTATGTATGTTGTATGAAGGTAGTATATATGAAGTATGTATGTAGTGTGTATGTATGTTGTGTGAAAGTAGTATATATGTAGTATGTATGTATGTAGTATATGTAGTATGCATGCTTTTTTTTTTTTTTTTTTTTACATTCAACACATTAGCCGAATGATGGGACTACTACTGTCCCACCATTGGCTAATGTGTCAATCACTGTCATTGTAGCAGGCATAGCCCGATGGGACTTGTAGTCCCATCGGACGATGCCTGCACACACACACAACCCCCGGCAGGCCCGCGCAGACCCCCGGCAGGCCCGCACAGACCCCCGGCAGCCCGCACAGACCCCGGCAGGCCCGCACAGACCCCCGGCAGCCCGCACAGACCCCCGGCAGGCCCGCAGACCCCAGGCAGGCCCGCACAGACCGCGCATCATGATGCGCACAGACCACGCATCATGATGACATCATTTCAGCAGCCAATCACAGCCACAACACTGGCTCATTGCATGATGGGAACTTCCGATTCCGGTATTCGATATTGTAGAAATATCGGTACTTGGTATCGGAATTCCGATACAGCGAATATCGGCCGATACCCGATATTTGCAGTATCGGAATGCTCAACACTACTCGTCACTGCATCCTAAGAACCTGCTCAACCCTACACTTGGCGTAGTCGGCAGGATGCAGTCTCCGAGCACGGACAGTGGTGCCCCAGACCAGGGCAGGGCTTTGAACTCCACAAATAATGAGGGTCCCCGTTCCAGCATTTCATTGGGGGCTATGCTGAACAATCTACCTAGATTTTCCGGCTCCAATACTATGCTATGGAGCTGGACAGAGAGGATGCGGGGGCTCTTTCGGATGCACCCAATGACCCCTGATCTGGAAGCCGAAGTGGCTCTCATGGCACTGGACGGGGAGGTGCGGAGATCAGTGATGTTGAAACCCCCGGGGCACCGCAACACTTTTGAAAAAGTTTTACAGATAGTAGAATAGACCCATGGGGACCCAACTAATGTGGGAGAGCTAAGGACCCGTTTGTTTAGTCGGATGCAGGGAGAGGGGGAGACAATCACTCAGTATATGAATGTCCTCCAAGAATTGCATACGGCCATTGAAAGAAAAGATGGGGTAGGGGTAGGACCTGTTGACATTCCCCTACGTGATCTACTGGTGACTGGTCTGTGAGATCCATTAATAAAACAGGCATTACGGGAGCAGATCAGAATGAATCCCCGAATAGACTTTTCAGAGGTGGGAAGCCAGGCCCAGGCTCGAGAGCAAGAGCAGGGGATGGCGGTCCCTGTGGGAAAGGTCAGAGGTGTGGAGGTCCCTGCGAACACAGTCGAGGAGCCTCAGTGGGTGGAGGAGATGAAACAAGAGTCGAAGAATATAAAGGGAGAGTTGGCCGAAGTAAAGAGAAGAACCGAGACTGGGACTGGAAGACCTAGCTTTAACCCTGGCCCATGGGGATCATGCCCCCCGCGGGGTGGCCAGTCTGCACAGGCCCAGTGTTATGAGTGTGGAGAACCAGGCCACTTCACCCGGCGGCCATTAAACTAAAGGGCTCCGTGCTGAGGGGGCGCCGCTCGGAGCCGAAAACCACAACTAGGGGTGGTGGAAGTCCCGAAGATTTGGTAGCAAAATGTTCGGTGGTTTGGGAAGAAGTGGAGGGCCGGGCCGTCAGGTGCCTGGTCGATACGGGGTCACAAGAAACCACGATGCCCGTAACGTACTTTCAACAACACTTCCCGGAGGCAGCAAGACCTCAAGGGGGGCCCATGATCAGACTAGTAGCCGCCAATCAACTGCCGGTCCCGGTTGCCAGGGTGGTGTGGGTGCAGGTGACATTGTGCGGTAAATCCCTTGGTCGCAGAGGGGTGGTACTGACTCAAGGAGAGACTGATAAACAGCACCCCATCACCCTAGGCATGAATATTCTGCGAGAGTTCGGCAACCTACTGCTCAATGATCCTACACAAAAGATTCTGAAGCAGTGGGGTTCTCGCACAGCTCAGTGACAGGTATTCCAGCAGCTGGTGAGGGGAGTGCGGGTACATCAGTACTGCCAGGAAGGCGGGGCTCTGGGCAAGGTCAACACGCCAGCGGCTCCCCTGCTTGTGTTACCTCCTGGGCAGACTGTGGTGGCCCTGCCAATTCCAGCCCCGATACCCTTGGAGGGCGTGGAAGTACAGGTGGAGCCGTGCCACTCAGAGCGCTTACCTCCTGGCATACTGGTGGCCCGTTCCCTGGCTACCGTGCAAAAAGGGACCGTCCTGGTGCGCTGCGTCAACCTTGAAGACCGAGACACTGTTCTGAAAGCATGGACTGAACTGGCCAAACTAGTAAAGTCTTTAGAGGAAGTGCTGCCAGCTCCTGTGGTTCAATTGCGAGTACACTCCGAGGATCCTTGGGAAGTAACGATTCGAACCCTACAGGCCACTGAAGTCTCGGCTCAGGAGAAGAGTCGAAATATTCTGGAGCAGATGCGAGCCAAGCTTTGGTTAAATTCAGCCCAACTCTCACAGATAAAAACATTGCTTGGACAGTACCATGAAGTATTTGCTAGTCATGAGGAAGATTTTGGGTGTACCACCGCCATCACTCATGAAATTCCCACAGCAGGAGCAGCCCCTATCCGGGAACGATACTGACAGATCCCTCCACAACTCTACCAAGAGGTGAAAACTTTGTTGGCCCAGATGTTGCGAAAAGGGGTGATACGGGAAAGCCAAAGCCCCTGGGCGGCTCCAATCATGTTGGTCCAGAAGAAAGATGGTACATTACGATTCTGTGTGGATTATCGGAAACTGAATGCTTGCACTATTAAAGACTCATACCCACTGCCCCGCATAGAAGAATCCTTGTCCACCTTGGGGAAGACAACATATTTTTCAACACTGGACTTGGCCAGTGGGTACTGGCAGGTGCCCATGTCAGAAGAAGATAGAGCCAAGACGGCGTTCATTTTGCCTATGGGACTATTTGAGTTCAATCGAATGCCATTTGGGCTGGCGAATGCCCCCGGGACTAGAGTTGAGCGAAACGGGTGGAAAAAATTCAAAAGTCACCGACTTTCGCCAAAGTCGGGTTTCATGAAACGAAACCCAACCTTAGCGTGAGGTCGGCCACGAGGTCGGCGACTTTAGCGCCAAAGTCGCGTTTCAAAAGATGCTTTAGCGCCCTTTTTCAGCCAATCAGGAAGAACGGACACTGTGGGCAACGTGATAACATAGGCAGCGGTCACCACCATCTTGGAGAAGGGCATGCAAGTGATTGGCTTGCTTTGTGTGGCATCACAGGGGGTATAAGGGCGGGGACGCCGACCGCCATGTTACTCATGCTGATGTCAGAATAGGGAGAGCTGCTGCAGCTGCTGATTCTGTAGGGAGAGCATTAGGAAGGCAAAAAGAAAAAAAAACTGCTTCTGCTGCTAGCGCTTTTCACTGTAGTTACTGTGCAGTGAAAGGTGAAGATTTTTGCTTTTGTGCAGCAGCGCTGGTGGTGATTAGCCTGCCTTTTATGGCTAGCTGCATTGCTGTGTGCACACTGGTGTTCAAACTGCTTTTTTAAAAGCAATCCAAATTGTATTGTTTTGTCCTGGTGAGGTAGTGAGCGTTCATTTTTTCACACACCGTAAAGCGGTGGACGCTCCTCACACAGTACCGTGTAACGGCTGTTATCACGGCCAAATTGAAGCTATCTACGTGTGTGAGTCTGTAAGGAAAAGTCGAGGAGTTTGTCCGTTCTTATAGACCTACACCTTATAGTTTTGTCCGTTTTTCAAACAGTTTAGTATATTTGCTGTTTGATTACATTCAAAACTAGAGAGAGACAGGGTGTGTCAGTCCGTATACAAAGACATGGAGCTTCACAATTTTACATACACCATACAGCGGTGTACGTGCACGCTCCTCTCTCAGCACCGTGTAACGGCTGTTATCACGGCCAAATTGAAGCTATCTACGTGTGTGACTCTGTAAGGAAAAGTCGAGGAGTTTGTCCGTTCTTACAGACCTACACCTTATAGTTTTGTCCGTTTTTCAAACAGTTTAGTATATTTGCTGTTTGATTACATTCAAACCTAGAGAGAGACAGGGTGTGTCAGTCCGTATACAAAGACATGGAGCTTCACAATTTTACATACACCATACAGCGGTGTACGTGCACGCTCCTCTCTCAGCACCGTGTAACGGCTGTTATCACGGCCAAATTGAAGCTATCTATATGTGTGACTCTGTAAGGAAAAGTCGAGGAGTTTGTCCGTTCTTACAGACCTACACCTTATAGTTTTGTCCGTTTTTCAAACAGTTTAGTATATTTGCTCTCTGATTACATTAAAAACTAGAGAGAGACAGCGTGTGTCAGTCCGTATACAAAGACACGGAGCTTGACAATTTTACATACACCATACAGCGGTGTACGTGCACGCTCCTCTCTCAGCACCGTGTAACGGCTGTTATCATGGCCAAATTGAAGCTATCTACGTGTGTGACTCTGTAAGGAAAAGTCGAGGAGTTTGTCCGTTCTTACAGACCTACACCTTATAGTTTTGTCCGTTTTTCAAACAGTTTAGTATATTTGCTGTTTGATTACATTCAAAACTAGAGAGAGACAGGGTGTGTCAGTCCGTATACAAAGACATGGAGCTTCACAATTTTACATACACCATACAGCGGTGTACGTGCACGCTCCTCTCTCAGCACCGTGTAACGGCTGTTATCACAGCCAAATTGAAGCTATCTATGTGTGTGACTCTGTAAGGAAAAGTCGAGGAGTTTGTCCGTTCTTACAGACCTACACCTTATAGTTTTGTCCGTTTTTCAAACAGTTTAGTATATTTGCTGTCTGATTACATTAAAAACTAGAGAGAGACAGCGTGTGTCAGTCCGTATACAAAGACACGGAGCTTGACAATTTTACATACACCATACAGCGGTGTACATGCACGCTCCTCTCTCAGCACCGTGTAACGGCTGTTATCACGGCCAAATTGAAGCTATCTACGTGTGTGACTCTGTAAGGAAAAGTCGAGGAGTTTGTCCGTTCTTACAGACCTACACCTTATAGTTTTGTCCGTTTTTCAAACAGTTTAGTATATTTGCTGTTTGATTACATTCAAAACTAGAGAGAGACAGCGTGTGTCAGTCCGTATACAAAAACACGGAGCTTGACAATTTTACATACACTGTACAGCGGTGTACGTGCACGCTCCTCTCTCAGTACCGTGTAACGGCTGTTATCACGGCCAAATTGAAGCTATCTACATGTGTGACTCTGTAAGGAAAAGTCGAGGAGTTTGTCCGTTCTTACAGGGCCTGACAGAATACAACTGTGTCCTGAAGTCTACAGAGATTCCAATTCTCCCCACTACTATATACACCTTGTACCTTGTTTTACAGTACCATATAGTTGGTGGTTTTTTGGGTACATTTTCCCCAAAAATGAGGAAGTGTGGTGGAAGAGTCCGTGGAAGTGGGCAGGGGTTGGCAGCTGGTAATGATGGTGTTGGTGTTGTTGGTGGATCTGCTGGTAGTGGCAAAAGCAAAATAGCACCTAATGCAGGAGGTGTTGAGCCTGCGCCATCGTCTGGCTCCACAAGGCCTCGAAGGCTCCCTTTTCTGGGAGTAGGTAAACCGCTTTTAAAGCCGGAGCTTCAAGAACAAGTTTTGGCTTACATTGCAGACTCAGCCTCCAGCTCTATCGCTTCTTCTTCTGAAGTTTTAAAAAATAAAAGCACTGAGTCATCATTGGAGGCTCCTGTTCATGAACCACACATTTCCTTGTGTCCTTCACCCCAACCAAAATTGAAGGATGCGGCAGGCCACACTACAGATTACTCCATGGAGCTGTTTTCACATACCATGCCTGGGTTATCAAGTCAAATCGTGAATTACCCAGGCAAAGATGAATCTGACATGGAGTGTACTGATGCACAGCCACTGATAGATGATTCTGCTGGTACATTCACTCAGAGCACTACATTGTCCTTGCAGTGTACTGAGCCAGAATCTGACCCAGATGAAACTCAGGTGCCCCTTCCCACATACAGTACTATACCACCATACACGGTGACACAGAGGAAGGTGCACATGACATTGAAGAGGAGGTGATGGATGACCCAGTTGTTGACCCAGATTGGCATCCATTGGGGTAGAGGGTGCCACTGCCAATAGCTCAGAAGAGGAGGAGGAGCATCCGCAGCGGGCATCGACATCGCAACAGCTGTTATCTGGCAGGCCTGGAGCAGTCCAAAAACGGGTTACAAAAAGCAAAAGAGTTGCAGGACAGCTTGGCCAGATGGTCAAAATAGCACAGCGTGCAAGGCCTCAAAATGTCTTCCATAGTAGGAAGAGTGCAGTGTGGCACTTTTTTGAACAAAATCCTAATGATCAGGCAAAGGTTATCTGTAAGAAGTGCGCAAAGACCTTTAGCCGAGGGAAAAATCTGAGAAATTTGAATACCAGTTGCATGCTAAGACATTTAACCACCATGCACTTGCAAGCATGGACGGACTACCAAAACTCACGTACCACATGTGCTACTGCTCCCAAAGAAGGTAGTCTGCAACGCTACATTGTTTCCCCCACTGTAAGTCCACCGGTTAGCACACCACCAGCAGCAAATGTTGAGTTGTCGTCGCAAGGGCAAATCATTCAGGGATTCACACTGTTATTGCAATGAAAGACTGAATCTAGGCCATAAGAAAGAACATCAACTGCATCACCATCATCAACCCTCTCTCAGTCCGCCATATCCACCCCTACTTCCACCATATCCAGCTCTCAAGTCCAGCTCACCCTACCAGAGACTATGAGTAGGACAAGAAAGTACTCATCCTCTCATCCGCGTACACTGGGTTTGAACGCCCACGTTGCCAACTATCGGTTGGTTGAAAGCGCAGCTTTCCGCGAACTCATGGCCTACGCAGTACCATGCTTTGACCTACCCAGTCACCACTTCTTTTCTCGCAAAGCCATCCCAGCCCTCCACCTTCATGTGAAAGACCGCATTGTCCATGCACTCAAGCAATCAGTGAGTGGAAAGGTGCACCTCACAACTGATGCATGGTCCAGTAGGCATGGCCAGGGCCGTTACGTGTCCATCACTGCGCACTGGGTTAATGTGGTGGATGCAGGGTCCACAGGGGACAGCTATGATGGCACAGTGCTGCCTAGCCCACAGTATAGGAAACAGTTGGCTGTAGGCGTTCGACCCTCCTCCTCCAGAAGCGAAAGCTCGTCCACAGAGCGCAGTCGCACGAGCACTGCATCCACAGCTGACAGTGGTGCACACGATGTGTCCCACTATCGATCAGCTAGTGGAAAGCGTCAGCAGACTGTGTTGTAGATGATGTGTTTGGGCGACAGACACACGGCGGAGGTACTGGCCGACTACTTTCAGCGACAAACTGAGTCATGGCTGGCTGGGCAGTCTACATCTTGAGGCAGGCAAGGTAGTTAGTGATAACGGCTGGAATTTTGTGGCAGCCATAGCCCTTTCAAAACTCATACCTTGCTTGGCTCACACCTTGATGCTGGTGGTGCAGTGCTTCCTCACTAATTATCCGGATTTAACAGGCCTGCTCCATAAGGTTTGAAGACTGTGCTCGCACATCCGCCGGTTGCTGGTACACTCCAGTCGTATGCAGAAGCTGCAGCGATTGCTCCACCTTCCCAAGCACCGCCTAATTATCGACGTTGCAACAAGGTGGAACTCCACCCTGCACATGGTTCAGTGGCTGTGCGAACAGAGGCAGGCCGTAATGCATTTGTGGGAGGATACAAGGGCAGGTACTTTGAGGGCAGACATGGAGTTGACAAGTGGGCAGTGGTCGAAGCTGAAAGACCTCTGTAAAGTCCTTCAATGTTTTGAGGAATGCACATGGCTGGTAAGCGCAGACAACGCCATCATAAGCATGAGCATCCCACTTATGCGTCTGCTCATGCAAACTTTGACGCACATCAAGGAGCAGGCGTCTGCAGCCGAAGATGATAAGGAAGAGGAGGAGGGAAGCCTTGATGACAGTCAGCCATTGTCTGTTCAGGGAACTGTCGTGGACGAGGTGGAGGAAGAAGAGGATGATGATGGGGATGATTATTTAGGGGAGGAGGATGCTTCTCGTGGGGCAAGAGAAAATATTGGCGTGGCAAGGTCTGGTACTGGGTTTGTGCGTGACTGGAGGGATGTGGATTTGCCTGAAAGTGCTCCTCCACCCTGCACTCGCAGTGCATCATTGACACAGGGAACATTGGCCCACATGTCAGATTATGCCTTGCAGATCCTAAAAAGGGACCCCTGCATTGCCAAAATGATGAATGATGATGACTACTGGTTGGCCAGCATCCTGGATCCACGCTATAAAGGCAAATTCCAAAACATCATGCCACAGGAGAACCTTGACCTAATATTGGCTAACAAACAAGCAACTCTGGTAAACCGGTTGGTTGAGGCATTCCCAGCACACAGCAGCGGTGATGGTTGTCACACGTACCGTAGGGGCTGGGAGCAACTTGGAAGAGGTGTTGGTGGTGCACACATCAAAAGTGGTGTTGGAGACAGGGGTTTCATGACCATGTTGGAGACTGATTTTTCAAGTCCCGCTCACATGACTGGTAATACTGCATCAATTGAAAGTGACAGGAGACAGCACTTGTCAACTATGGTTACAAACTACTTTTCCTCCCATATCGATGTTCTCCCTCACAGGTCATTCCCATTTGACTATTGGGCAGCAAAACTGGACACCTGGCCTGAATTGGCACAATATGCCTTACAGGAGCTCGCTTGCCCAGCTGCAAGTGTGCTATCGGAAAGAGTCTTCAGTGCTGGTGGATCAATCCTGACAGAAAAAAGGACCAGTCTGTCGACCCAAAATGTGGATGATCTAACCTTCATTAAAATGAACCATGCATAGGCTTCCAAGGATTTTGTCACACCTTACCCTGATGACACATAGGTTGACAGAAAAATGGCTTTCTTTGGTCTGCCTCTTCCTGGGACTTGACCAATTTCGCCTTTAGCAGCAGGTGAATGTCCCACATCAACATATGCCATTTTGTAAACCTCTCTAACTGGGCTGCCTCCTCCCCCCATGGCCGGGGTCACCACCTAGCGCACGCAACCGTGCGAGTGCCGTAGCCCTGGACAGGTGGGTGGGCCGACTCTTGGGCATGGGCACTGGCACAGAGACCCTCATAGTGCAATCAAGTGTGTCTGACGGTGGGGGTGCACACCCGCCATCAGACACACCGCCGTACTATGAGCGGCCCAGTGCCAGTACCGACGTCCACGAGTTGGCCCCCCTTGCTTGGGCAGGGCCCCTGCATTTGCAATGTTTACTTCTCCCTGCTCCTCCGCTGTGTAGTCTGGGCTGTCAAATCCTTCACTGGGACTGCCACTACAAATTTGGTGAACTGGTAGAAGATGATGGTTAAGACGTAGCTATGCCCTGTCCCGCTGGCCGGGATCTAGCTTCAGATGATCAATGGCTTCCATTTCTTATGGACGTCGACTCACAATGAGATGCAGTGGTGGTTTCTCATCAGCTTTCACAGTTTTCCTACCCACAGACGTGTGACATTCCAGCGCACATTTTTAAATGTGTCCTCTCATGCCAATCCAAATGAATCGCCTACGGCCTGTGGCTTCTGTCCTTTGCACTCCAAAGTTACGTGACAGAGCATGATAGGCAGTGAGCACCATGTTTACAACTCTCCCTGTGATCAAAATTATATGGATATGAGTAATGGCAATGGGATCAACGGTACTGCGATACAGCAACACTTTCTTCACAAAGAAAGGTTTTCGCTGTCCCCACACACTAATTAATTGAGGGTCTGCATCGCCTCTGAGAATTGTGACGGAAGTTTATCCCGTGAATAGGAATTCCTAGATTTCTGCAATCACTAGAATTTATGACAGTAATTGTATGCATCTCATTTCCTATTGCGGAGAGTCTGGACTGTCTTACTGAGACAGAAATATATATGAAGATTTAAAAATACCACCAAAAGTGTATACTGGTGTACGCTTCAAATACATTTCCTTTTTTTCTACTTTTTAGATTGTTGTCTAATCCATACTGAGAACATGGAGATTTTAAATATTTAAGCTATGCTATATATACCTTCTATCCAGTGATAAAGTACCCTTTCTCAACTTTGTACAAGTTGGTCAAATCCATACTGGGCCTGAGACCGTCTGAGCCTGCCTCCTGATCTATAGACATAGGTTTTTAATGTGTAAACTATGCTATACATACCTGTAATCCGGTGATACGTTACCCTTTCTCACCATTGTCCAATCACGTCTAATCCATACTGGGCCTGAGACCGTCTGAGCCTGCCTCCTGATATATAGACATACATTTTTAATGTGTAAACTATGCTATACATACCAGTTATCCTGTGGTACGGGACCCTTTCTCACCTTTGTCCTTTGTCCAATCACGTCTAATCCATACAGGGCCTGAGACCATCTGAGCCTGCCTCCTGTTATATAGACATAGGTTTTAATGTGTAAACTATGCTATACATACCTGTTATCCAGTGATACGGTACCCTTTCTCACCTTTGTCCAATCACGTCTAATCCATACTGGGCCTGAGACCGTCTGAGCCTGCCTCCTGTTATATAGACCTACGTTTTTAATGTGTAAATTATGGTATACATACCTGTTATCCAGTGATACGGTACCCTTTCTCACCTTTGTCCAATCACGTCTAATCCATACTGGGCCTGAGACCATCTGAGCCTGCCTCTTGATATATAGACATAGGTTTTTAATGTGTAAACTATGCTACATATATACGTGTTATCCAGTGAAACTGTACCTTTTATCAACTTTCTACAATGTTGTCGAATCCATACTGGGCCTGAGAACGGCTGCCGAGCTGTTAAGCAAGCTACAGCAACTGTGGTTTGTACACGTAATTTTTTGCATTTTTCAGGAATGCCGGTTAGGCCTAATTCAGGAATTGCGGTTGACCTGCATTTACTGGGAAATCATCGTTCGCGGGGAATAATTGGAATCACAGATCCCCATCACTAACGGTGTTCTGCTGGTTATCTGCACCTGTAAGCGACAAAAGCTGGTCCTTTCAGTGTAGCGCGCATGCAGCCCCGGACATGTAACGCTATGATAGACCATGATAGTGCCAGAGCCTTGCGTATCACTCTAGTAAGCTTGACGCGTACCGCGGGGGCATGCTGGAGTCTCGTTCGTTAACGGAATAAAGATGACAAATTGCTAGCACAACTACAAACGGACATACCACACCACACACACACACAATCGACAAAGCTTTCAATATGTGCATCTTTTCTTGAGGTGGCATGGTTGTGGTTTCCCGGGTGGAGTCCAATTAAGCCGCAGGCTCCACTCCTGGTGGTGCCCTTTTGGACATTCCTTTAAGGTTCAGCTTTGCAATCATACTGCCCCCGGAAAGCAAACACTTTGCCTTCATGGACGCTGTTTGGAGGTTCGTGGGAATAACGCCGCCTGATCGCCAGTTGGCATAATTTATTGGTGGGAAGTCCAATGGTAAATGATCGTGTTCAATTTCAGAATTTTTTTTTTTTGGTTGGTATTTTACATTTTTATTCCAGCTTTTCTTGACTTCATAAGGGAATGGCAAGCCTATATCTGTGTCTCCTCCACCTCCTCCTTTTACTCCTCCACCTCTTTTCTAAATGTAGTTACCCTTTTCCATATGTAATTTTTGTCTTCTGAGCATTTTCTCTGCTTTGGGACACCTTTTAAGGTGTTTTGGAATTGTTTTCTATGTGTTTGTATGTGTTTGTGTTTGCCTGCCATTGTTTTCAATGGGGTTCGACGAACACTCGACGAACTTGCCTCCTGTGTGACGAACAAAAACACTAGCATGGTGGCTCAACACTACTCCTGATATATAGACGTACATTGTAAATGTTTAAACTATGCTATATATACCTGCTATCTGATGATACTGTACACTTTGTCTACTTTTTATATTCTTGTCTAATCCATACTGAGCCTCGGAGCGTCTCTGTGTGACTGATGGAATATATATGGAGATTGACAATTATCCTTTGACTGAATAGAGCTGTACATTTCTGATACAGTGCCATATATCTGATGTTATTTTGTGTCTATTTTGTGCAAAATTTTGAAGTTTGGTGGAAGAGGCCACGGACGTGGGCGCAGGGGGGCCAGCTGGTGATGATGGTGGTGGTGCATCTGCTGGTAGTGGCAAAAGCACAATAGCACCTAAGGCAGGAGGTGTTGAGCCTGTGTCATGGTCTGGCTCCGGAACGCCTGGAATGATACCTTTTCTGGGAGTAGGTTAACCGCTTTTAAAGGCGGAGCATGAGGAACTGGTTTTGGCTTACATTGCCGAAACAGACTCCATCAAATATGCCCGCCTCTTCTGAAGTTTCAAAAAATGCAAGTACTGAGTGGTCAAGTGCTGGCTCCTGGTCAGGAAGAACTCCTTTCCTTGTGTCCCGCACGCCCACCCAAACTGAATGAGGCAGCAGGCCACACTTCACATTAGTCCATGTAGCTCTTTCTTTCATACCATGCCTGGGTTATCAAGTCACATCGTGAATTCCCCAGTCCAAGATGAATCTGACATGGAGTGTGGGTGGCCAGCCAGGGCAGTGGGGTTAATCGGTACCGGGCCGGTGTCAAAGGGGTGAATTACGTTTATAGGTGAATGATACATGACGCCACCTCTGGTTTCTGATTAGATTGACCAGTGCTGCAATGTCACTCTGTGGGACAGATGTTGTGGTGCAGCTAAGATGTAGAAGACCTGCACAGGTAGGGCCATAGTCGCAGGGCAGATGGAAGAGTTGGGAGATGGTGTGCAGTGCAGGATGTAGCTGAGCCGTGCGCCAGGCGCAGGAGAAAGATGACAGACACAGTCGTGCAGTTCCTTTACCTGTACTTGGTAGGTGCTGTCCAGGACCCAGAGTACATATGGAGAAGGAGTTGGTCAGCCTGGAAGCCAATTTGGATTTCCCTCTCTGCAGATAGGTAGTGTGGCCTCCGTTCTAGCGCTTATCTGAGGTACTCGCAGTGCTGAGTTCAATCAAGTTCCCCCTGTTGACTCTCTTTTGGAACTTTCTCGTATGGCTGGCAGCCGTAGCCTTTTCCTTCTGGCTCACACACGTCAATGCTGGGGCTTCCGAGCCGCAGTTGGGTACAGAGCATTTACAGCTGCTACTTCCTCTGGATTCTGCTGCAGGAACGTCAGTGTCCCTACAAACTCGGAGACCGGAATCTGGACCATGCGCTCCAGCTAGGAGTGAGCCTTAACTCTGCTCATCCTCCAGCTCCCCTTCTCACGTCCACACACTTCCCCTTCCCTGCACAGAATGGCCTAACTTACCTCCTCCCGACCACAGAGAGCAGCTCCTCAGCAGTCATGTTCAGAGGTCTCCCTGCTGGCGTGGAGTGGGAAATGTGTTGTGTGTTGGTTTAACTGCTAGAGAGATCCTTCGTTGCTCCCAAGCATTACATCACACTCCCTAGGAGGGAGGTAATGCCACTGTGGTGACCGTACTCCTGGGGATGCCACAAGTGCACTGATGCCCAGCCACTGCTAGATGGTTCTGCTGGTACATTGACCCAGACCACTACATTCCCCTCACACTCTACACAGCCAGAATCTGAGCCAGAGGAAACTCAGGTTCCCCTTCCCGCATAGTATACCACCTTACACGGTGACAAAAAGGAAGGTGCAGATAAAAGTGCAGGTTCCTTGAGCTGGTGGGGGGGGGCATACTCATGGGTGACAGCACTGGCACAGGGCCCCTGATAGTACGCAAAAGTGTCTCTGCCGGTGGGAGGGTCCACCTCGCCCACCCCACCCGCCGTCAGACACACCGCCACACACCGCCGTACTATTAGAGGGGCCCTGTGCCACTGCCATCACCAATGAGTGGGCCCCCCCTGCTTGCTCAGGATCACAGCACTTGCAAAGTTGAAATACTTACCTCTCCCTGCTCCACCGCCATGACGTCTTCTGCGTTTCCTGACAGTGATAGTCTGATCAGAGAGTGCAATGACATCACGTCTGTAGCCCTCTGCCTAAACAGACAAGTGCAGTGAGATGAACGATGGGGACGACGAGGAGTCCAGATTAGTACAGGGATTCCATAGCGAGGAGACTTATTTAATTGTTTTCAATGTTGGGACAGCAATTTTTGGGGAGCACTATACTCTGGAGAATGATATATGGGCCCCACCATACACTGGAGCATTCCAAAGGTGGACATCAGACACTGGAGCAGCATTTACAGGGCACATTATACAATAGAGCATTAGAAATGGGGCCCATTATGTATGGAGCATTATTTGGGCCCATAAAACAGTGGAGCTTCATCCATGGGGACCAACATATACTGTAGCATTATGTGGAGCTCATCATATACTGTTTCAAACATTATATGGGACCAATAATTCTGTATGGAGAAATATATGGGCCTCATTACTCTGTATAGCGCACTGTGCGGTGCCCATAATACTGTATGGAGTAATATACTGTCCGTTTTTGGAGCTATTGGAGAATTTTAAATCGATATCAGTCATGAGATGTAAAAAGTGAAGTATTTTTCATTGTACTATGCCGCTATTTCTCTGCGGTATCGGAGCATCATGAGTTGTGGTATGTGTTAAAGGGGCGCTCTTTGGCCCAGGGCACATGAAAATTTGGAACCAGCTCTATCCCCCCACAAATTTAGCCAAATAACCTCCATTTTTCAGTGCGTAACTAGTATTATGAAGTAAATTAAGGTTGAAAAGCTTCAGTAATCAGAATTGATGTTTTTGGCTTTCAAAAGGGCACTGTAGGTGTGTTTCCTGTCCTCCACTCCCTGCCGACTTTGCTTCCCCATTGACTTGCATTGGGTTTCGTGTTTCAGTCGGCCTTTGAATTTTCACGATAATCTGCCGATTTCGTTCGACCCGACTTTTGCGAAAGTCGGGTTTCATGAAACTCGACTCGACCAGAAAAAAGGCAAAGTCGGTCATCTCCACCCGGAACCTATCAGCGGTTGATGGAATGGTGTCTGGGAGATCTCAATTTTGAGGCCACGTTGATCTACCTGGACGATATCATCGTCTATGCCACCACATTCGAGAACCACCTAAAGCGTTTGGGGCAGGTACTCAGCCGGTTGCAAAAGTACTGGTTGAAGGTAAAGCCTCAGAAATGCCACCTGTTTCACTCCCAGATTGAGTATCTGGGTCATGTCATTTCGGCAGAGGGTGTGAGGCCATCCCGGGAGAAGGTTGCTGCTATCCAGGAATGACCGACCCCCGAGACGGTAAAAGATGTGCGGGCCTTTCTGGGGTTGGCCGGATATTACCGTTGTTTCGTAAAGAATTTTGCAAGTCGAGCTCAAGCCCTGCACGACCTGCTAAAGGGGGCTCCCGCTGGGGTCAATGGACGAAGAATCAAGTGGCAACACCCTCAGGAAGACGTCTTCCGAGACCTCAAGGCTGCACTCTCGGATGCCCCAGTGTTGGCTTATGCGGACTTCTCACAGCCGTTCATCCTGTACACTGACAGGAGTCTTCACGGGCTGGGGGCTGTGTTGTCACAGGTTCAAGACGGCCGGGAGAGAGTGATCGTGTATGGAAGCTGCTCACTCCATGACTCCGAGCGCAACCTGGACAATTACAGCTCCTTCAAGCTCGAGCTCCTCTTGGTGGTGTGGGCCATGACGGAGAGATTCGCAGAGTACCTAGCGGGCTCCGAGGTGGTGGTGCGGACCGGCAATAACCCGCTGGCGCATTTGGAAAACGCCAAGTTGGGGGCTCTGGAACAGCGGTGGGTGGCCCGGATGGCGAATTTCAATTATAAGATCATTTACAAAAGAGGGGCCGAAAATGTCCATGCTGACGCCCTCTCTGATCCGACATACGACTCCAGGGAAGAATCGAGACGAAGAATTAGAAGGAGAGGAGATACCGTTCGCCCTCACGGCTGCCGTACTCACAACTGCCAATCAAAAAGTATCTTCCCCTGAGACCCCAAGGGGCATACTGGAACAATCGCGGGATAAGTGGATACAACAGCAACAAGAAGTAGGACTCCTCCGGACGTGGGTCACCACTGGCAAATTACCTACTGACTTCCAATGACAAACTTTGACTCCAAACCTGTCGCTGATGCTACGACAATGGGAGAGGTTAGTTATACGAAGGGGACTATTGTACCTTAAAATAACATCGCAAACAACCTCAGTGATGGTTTGGCAGGTGGTTACGCCCGGAACCCAACTCCACGAACTGGCTCGAGAGGCCCACGAAAAAGGGGTCCATTTTGGGGCTAAAAAGACCTTACAATGGTTGCAACAGAAAGCTTATCACCCACGCTTGTCGGCTGTAGTGGACGAAATTTGCCGGGCCTGCCGCTTATGCAAGTTAGTCAAACTGCCTGCTCAGTGAGCCTCACCACAGACAATTGTGACCTCAGCGCCCCATTAGTTCCTGACGGTGGATTACCTGACCATTGGTCCTGCATTCCAGGAATACAAACACTGTCTCATCATGGTGGATCATTTCACCAAGTTCGCTGTGGTCACCCCCACTCGAGATCAGACCACGGAGTCGGCTGCCACCGCAATTTGCAGAAACTTCATACAAGTCTACGGCTGTCCACAACGAATACATTCTGATCAGGGAGCATGCTTTTTAGGAAAAGTTATGGAGGAACTACATCACCTCTATGGGATTGACAAATCTCTGACTACGTCGTATCACCCACAAGGAAATGGGGCCTGTGAATGATTTAATCGGACATTGATTCAAATGTTGCATACTCTGGAGAGTGAAAAGAAAGCCCGTTGGCCCGAATCTGTTTCTGAATTAGTATGGGTCTATAACCACCGGGTGCATCGAGTTACTGGCTATACCCCTTACTCCCTGTTGTTCTGACGAGAGGGTAAAGGGATCACGGAGGTGGAATTGGACCCCGAATAGCCTTAGCCCTGGACCGGAGTGTTGTCCTGGGTCTGGAATCATCGTCACCGGCTACAAACTCTTCACCGGATCGTACACACAAAACTCCGAGATTGGGAACACCTAGGAAAGAACACAACTTCACCTCCCCATCTCCAAAGCGGGGACCGTGTGCTTGCATTAGATCAATGCCCCCAGAACAAACTGGAGCCACATTGGGAAGAGAGTCCTTATCGGGTTCTACGCAGTATTCACCTGGAAGGACCTGGGTATGAAATACGGCCAGAGGAGGATGAAACACTGCCCACCCGCATTGTGCATCGTAATATGTTACGCCTGTGTATTTCCACTGACCCGAAACAACCGGAGCCTGTTCCTCCAGCTTCTGAACCATCGCCCATGCTTTGGGACCTGGACGATGATGAAGACTTTCCTCCAGAACCTCGAGGCCTTCCACTCGATAATGAGCCAGTTGACACAATTGGCCTGCCTGCACCAATCAGCCCACCACTGTCCGCCACCCCAAAAGACCCCACCCCAGTCGAACTGAGATGCTCCGAGCGGTCAACAGCCGGAAAACCCCCCGAACGATACTAACAGGACCAGTTCGTATGGCAACGAACATTGATACCCCTACAGGCCGAACCCAATAGACTGAGACCCTCACCCGAGGACTGGCGAGCTTTCAGGGTGGGGGAGTGTGGGGAGGAGGACTCCCATAGAGCGACTGAGCCAGAACCAAGGGGACCGCCATCAGGGTTCCTGAAGGAACAACACCGAGGGGGCAACGAAGGGAAGGACACCACTGTAATACTATTGTAGGAACTCGAGGATTCTGATAGCGTGGGGCAATGAACAGACAGAAGCTGGTATACTTTAGTGCAAATAGTGTATTTTATAACAGCAGTGACACCCAAAAACAATATGCTGATAACCTGAAATGAGACAAGTCCTAAAGCTATATAGCAATTCAGTAAAGTTCCTAAAACAGGGTCCTCATAAACATGTGATCCAAGGTGAGTGTAACACTCAGGTGATGTGGCGCAGTTCACAACGTAGTGATACAGAGAGAGTCCAATCAGGTATGTAGCAAGCACAGAGAAGTCCAGAACAAGTCTATAGGTAAATCCCAGATGCAGGAAGAGCACAGGAAAGTCCAAAAGCTGATTCACTAGTTGATCCCTGGAGCGGCATGCACACAGGTGAGTCCAGCAACAGGTTCACATTAAGGAATACGGTAGGTGACAGTTCCGACTGCTCTCATTGGGGAAGAGTGAAGGGTTAAGAACCACACATAGTTCAGGAGCACTGTTCTTACCAGATACCGTGAACCAAGGGTTAAGTTCCAAAGATGAGTGCAGCTTTCCTACAGAGAACAGGGAATGTCCAGAGCCACAGCAGAAGCACACTCAGAAACCAGCAGCACAGCTGAAGGAAGCAGAATACTCCAGCAAGGAAAGGTAGCACCTGAGCCGGTTTTATACACATGAACAGGAAGTAGGGCACACAAAAACAGCAACCTCCATCTTAACAAAGGGCAAATTCATTCGCAAGGTGATTTAGAAAACTCGGAATACTGACATTACTCCCCCCCTAGAAACGGCCTCAGGACGATCCCAGACCAGGTTTGTCTGGGTATCTCCGATGAAACTGAGCAACCTTCAGGGGAGCATTGATGTTACTTACTGGTTCCCAGGAATCGTCTTCAGGAGAGTAACCCTGCCATCTAACTAGATACTGAAGCCGGTTTCGATGAAGTCTTGAATCAATAATGTTCTGGACCACAAATTGTTCTTCGCCATTAACCAACACTGGTGGAGGAGGATGTACGATACGTCCCTGAAACTTGTTAGGAGAAATCGGTTTTAATAAAGAAACATGAAATACTGGGTGTACAGTACCTTTAGAGTTCGTGGTAGCTTCAGCCGACAAGCAACGGAGCTCACAATCCCGGTAATTTTGAATGGACTGACGAACTTCTGTCCCAGTTTCTGCGAAGGAACACCCAACCTTAGATTCTTGGTAGACAACCAAACCGAGTCTCCTACCTTATACAAAGGTGCTGGTTTCCAGAACCTATCAGCTAACTTCTTGTAACGCTCCTGTGCTACAGTCAGGGAGTCCTTCAAAACTTCAAGATTACGTTGCAACAGCTCCACTCTGTCTTGAACCGCCGGTACCGAAGAGACAACCGGAGACCTAGGGAGAATATTTGGATGATATCCCAGATTGGCAAAAAAAGGAGTTACCTTCGTGGAACTGCTCTGTGAGTTGTTGTACGAAAATTCCGCTAAAGGCAGTAGCTTCAGCCAGTCATCCTGCAAATGACTGACGTAGCAGCGTAGATATTGCTCCAAGGTTTGATTGGTACGTTCGGTCTGCCCGTTGGTCTGAGGATGGTATGCAGAAGACAAGCAAACATTAATGTGGAGCGTAGAGCAAAATTCTTTCCAAAACCTAGAGGTAAACTGTATTCCCCTGTCAGAGATGATTTCATCTGGTACCCCATGCAGCCGGAAAACGTTCTGGATAACCAGATCCACTGTCTCTGTAGCTGAGGGGAGACCGGTACAAGGAATAAAATGGGCCGCTTTTGTTAAACGGTCCACTACCACCAAAATAGTGTTTTTACCGCCAGAGGTGGGTAATTCCACAATAAAGTCCATCGAAATAGACCCCCAAGGACGAGATGGTATGGGTAGTGGTTTGAGAAGACCAGTAGGTGAAACACGAGGAACTTTGTACCGGGCACAAACCTCACAAGAGCGGACATACTCATTCACATCTTTTAAGCAGGTAGGCCACCAGAAAAAATGACTTAAAAATTCCTGAGTCTTCTGTACCCCCCTATGACCAGCCAATACGGAGTCATGGACCAATTTGAGGATTCGAAGTCTCACAGCCTCTGGGACGTAAATACGTCAATCTCTAAGCCACACACCATTCTGAAAGACAAGATTCACGTTGTCAGGTGGAGCAGCAAGAAATGCATCACCGTCATAGGCCAGCTTAATCTCCTCCCACAAGTCCCGGTCCTGGAGCACTCCTATGAAATTGGCATCAGACAAGATGGTCTTAGACGGGGTCCCAGGCACGGAGTCCACCGTGTGGATTCGGGATAATGCATCGGCCTTCCCATTACGTGAACCTGGGTGGTACGAGATAATAAAATCAAACTGGTTCAAGAACAAACTCCACCTAGCTTGTCGGGGAGAAAGACACCTGGCGGATTTAAGAAATTCCAAATTACGATGATCTGTAAGCACTACTACCTGTTGAGTTGCTCCCTGCAAATGGTGTCTCCATTCTTTAAAGGCGGAAATGATTGCCAAAAGTTCCTTATCTGCAATGTCATAATTTAGTTCAGCAGAAGATAACCTGCGCGAAAAGAAGGCACACGGGTGCAGCAAACCTTTGTCTCCGGTTCGTTGTGAGAGGATAGCTCCCAGTGCACAGTCAGAAGCGTCCACCTCCACGATGAAAGGCAGTGCAGGATCCGGATGCATTAATATCGGAGCCATGGTAAAACAAACCTTGAGGCGGTCCAAGGCTTCCTGGGCTTGCGAAGACCATACAAACTTCCTCCCCTTCTTAGTAAGGAGAGTGATGGGACGGACAATTTCCGAAAAATTCCAGATAAAACGTCTATAAAAATTAGCAAAACCAATAAATCGTTGTACCTCTTTGATGTTTCCTGGAACCGGCCAGTCTATGATCGCCTGGATCTTGCTGGATTCCATGTTCCATCCCTGGGGAGAATATAGCCCAGAAATTGAATTTCGGAGCAATGAAACTCACATTTTTCGAGTTTGATGTATAAATGATTCTCTCTTAAACATCTGAGCAAGGTCTTGACATGTTCCTGATGTTCCTGTAGAGAATCAGAGAAGATTAAGATGTCATCCAGGTAAATTACCACATAATGGTCCAATAAATCCCTGAAGATATCATTGGTGAAGTGTTGAAAAGCAGCAGGAGCGTTACACAGTCCGAATGGCATCACTAAATATTCAAAATGTCCATACCGGCATCTAAAAGCCGTCTTCCATTCATCTCCGGGACGTATACGTAGTAAATTATATGCCCCACAAAGGTCTAATTTGGTAAACACCTTGGCTTGACGAACTCTTTCCAACATTTCAGGAATTAGCGGCAATGGGTACCTGTTACGAATGGTTACCTTATTTAGCTCCCGGTAGTCAATGCAGGGTCTTAGAGTCCCATCTTTCTTCTTTACAAAGAATATTGGGGCTCCCGCTGGTGAAGAGGATGGTCGGATAAACCCCTTGGCTAGGTTCTAATCTATATACTCTCGTAATGTTTTTAGTTCTGGAGCTGCCAGCGGGTAAACATGGCCGAAAGGGATCGCTGCCCCAGGAAGCAATTCTATGGGGCAGTCATATGGTCTATGTGGTGGGAGTTGGTCTGCCTTCCTTTTGTCACAAACGTCTGCGAATTCCTGGTAAACCAGAGGGAGAGTGGGTACCTGTATTGCCTCTTCCACGTCCTGGGTAACTGGAACCATGACTGTTGGACAGATGGTAGGACTACCCTTCGAGGGGAAGGATATCTCCTTGGTTTCCCAATTGATGTTTGGATTCTGCGACCGTAGCCAGGGAATTCCTAAAATTATAGGAAAATGAGGAGAAGATATTAGCATAAATGAAAGGGTTTCCTGATGGTCTGGTTCCATCTTACACTCCAGGAGCACCGTTTCCCGGTCTACTGGTCCAGAAGTTAATGGGGAACCATCCACTGTTTCCATGGTGACTGGCGAAGCTCTTAGTTGTGTCTTTATACCATGTTTCCTGGCAAAAGAAGAATCCATGAAATTCCCACCTGCTCCAGAGTCTATCATGGCAGAACTTGGTATCCACTGACCTTCCCACAGAATCTGAATAGGAAGAGAACAATGTGAATATTTTTCCCCTTGATCTTTAGGGGAAGTCGACATCAATGTTGGGGGAAACACAGTGTCTAGGTGTAGACTGGTCTCCGAAACTTCAGACTCAGCGTCCGTATTGTCATAATCCCCTACTGCCGCTAACACCTTGTTAGGTCGCCTGGGACATTTAGGACAATTAATGAGGAAATGGTCTGATTGACCGCTATAAAAACATAATCGTTCACGGAAACGGTATTCCTGGCGTTCATTATTCTCACGTCTTTGTAGCGAGTCCACTTGCATAGGCACCTCCTCAGTCTCCCACGGGTTTTTGCCTGTAGTTTCCCTAGATGGAAGAGAAAAATTAGCAATGCGATTTAAAGCTGCCCATTTCTCTTGTCTGCGTTCAGTTAGGCGAATGTCAATACGCACACAGTGTTGTAAAAACGACTCGAACTCCTGTGGGGACTCGGAACGAGCTAGCTCATCCTTGATTGCACTGGATAAACCTTTCCTAAAAATTGGCAACAAAGCATTGTTTTCCCAGTTGGTATCCACCACTAACCTCTTAAATTCGGTAACATATTCTATGACTGAGCGCTTCCCCTGGCGTAATGACAGCAGGGCAGATTCAGCGGTGGCACGGCTGTTGGGATCGTCGAACATTTGCGCCATAGATGTCAGAAAATCATCCAAATTATTTAGACGGGTATCGTGACTTTCAACCATAGGATTTGCCCAAGCCAGAGCCCGTGATGTCAACAACATAATAATACATAAAACCTTAGATCTATCAGACCGGTAGTAAGAGGCATGTACATCAAAAAATAATATGCATTGATTAACAAACCCACGAAATTGACTTCGGTCACCATTAAACCGGAATGGGGGCAACTTGGGCATACTGGGGGACGGTATACGCTCAGTAAGGTAAGGCCTCCTGGACTTACGTCCTGGTACGTAGATCTTGGAGAGCCTGACCAAACACCTGTGCATTGTGGTCCACCTGGGACTCCAAGTCTCTGAGCTTATTTTGTAAAGCCCCCACCTCCTGCTGCAAGGAGTTAATCATAGAAAACATCTTGTCCGCCTGTGACTGTGACATTGCCCCAGCAGAATCCTCTTTCGGCTGGAGTATCCTGTAATACTATTATAGGAACTCGAGGATTCTGATAGCGTGGGGCAATGAACAGACAGAAGCGGGTATACTTTAGTGCAAATAGTGTATTTTATAACAGCAGTGACACCCAAAAACAATATGCTGATAACCTGAAATGAGACAAGTCCTAAAGCTATATAGCAATTCAGTAAAGTTCCTAAAACAGGGTCCTCATAAACATGTGATCCAAGGTGAGTGTAACACTCAGGTGATGTGGCGCAGTTCACAAAGTAGTGATGCAGAGAGAGTCCAATCAGGTATGTAGCAAGCACAGGGAAGTCCAGAACAAGTCTATAGGTATAGACGCAGCAAGAGCACAGGAAAGTCCAAAAGCTCATTCACTAGTTGATCCCTGGAGCGGCATGAACACAGGTGAGCCCAGAAACAGGTTCACATTAAGGCCTCTTTCACACATCAGGTTTTCGCCGTCAGGCACGATCCGGCACTTTTGACAAAAACCGGATCCGGCGAAATGCAATGCCAGATCCGGTTTCCCCCCCACTGACTTGCATTTGCGCCGGATCGGGCCGGATGGCCATGCGTTTCATCCGGTTTTCGCCGGATCCGGCAATGTGTCGCAATCCGGCGTCTGGAAAAAACGGCTACTGTAACGTTTTTTGTCTCCGGCAAAAAAGCCGGACACGCCGAATCCGGCGTGTTCGGCTTTTTCACACAATGAAAGCCTATGAGCGCCGCAATGCGCCAGATCCGGCGATAGCCGGATCCGGTGGCCGGATCCGGTTTTTTGGGTCTGAGCATGCTCAGTAGCTCTGCCCACAAGACACATATATAAAAGCATGACAGTGGGACCCTCAGCCACACCCAACATGCCACCCAAGACAGCAACCAGGCACAGGAGAAGGCAGGAGACCACTGCAGCACCATCAGCACCACCACCACCCCAAATGGAGCAGCAAAGGGAACATGCTGAACAACGGGAGGGGAGTCCAGCAGCAGATGAGAGACGGTAATTATCAAATCCCCCATTCCTCAAAACTAGGGCCATGGAATATCAAGATATTCATTGGCCCTTTGTTTCTCTTTATTCAACAGCCGCCCAAGAGATGCAGCAGCAGCAGTGGCAGCACTGGCAGCACTGGCAGCAGCAACAGCACCACCCACAGCCATGGAGTCTGGCCAGCAAGAGGACAACACATCTTCTTCTGGGAGCCCTCCCTCGCATCGTCAGCGTTTGACGGTAAGTTTTTATTTCCAAAATCCATCATCTCTGTAATATATGTCTATTCATTGCCTTTTATTTCAAAACAGGAATCACAAGCTGAAGAGGAGCTCTCAGAAGAAGAGGGAAGGGGTGGACAGACACCTGGAGTGGGCTCACAATTGGTAAGTTTTTTGCATCAAACGCAGAAACACAACATCACACTACACACAACACATAGAAAACAATGTTCTGCAGACCACACGCAGCAAACAAATGCCAACATCCAAACACATACATTTTTTTCTTTTCTTCTCTAGTCTTCCCAATCTGGTGCTCGGCCAAGAGGTCCTCGCAGTGCCTCCCAGGGTCGTCGGCGACAGCAACGCGGCGGTCACCAGCGTGTAAGTATAATATTTAAGTGAAATTTTGGTACACTTTTTATTTCATGTCTTAAGTGTGGTGACTAATTTTGCTATTTTTCTATTTTACTTTAACAGCCTTCACAGCGTGCTCTCGACTCAGACGGTGAGGATGGAGGAATTGATGTTGACCACCTCATCGATCTCGTCAGAGAAAGGGAGCCGCTATGGAATATGGCTGACCGCCGCCATGCTGACCTGATCGTTACCCGACGACTCTGGGAGGAAATCTGTTCGCTCCTTGTGGCCCGCTGGGAGGACCTCGATGCTCGGGCCCAGATTAAAGCGCGTAATTATATACAGTACCGGTTGCTTGATGTAAACCAGTGTTTCCCGAACTCCAGTCCTCGTGGTCCCCACGGATCATGTGTTTAGGATTTCTATTTACTATGGAAATCCTGAAAACATGACCCCTGGGGACCATGAGGACTGGAGTTTGGGAAACACTGATGTTGTATACTAACCACTTTGTCCTTTCTCATTTCAGGGGACAGAATTGTGAAGCGGTGGCGGTCTGTGAGGGATCGTTTCAAGAAGGAGTTCAATAAAGAGATGCTGGCCCCGAGTGGATCTGGAGGACGCAGGAGCAAGTACAAGTACGCACGAGCCCTGTCGTTCCTTCGGGATACAATGGTCACCAGAAGGTAAATATTACACACCACATGTGAAAAAAAAATGTTTAGATGTAACAATTTTTTTTCAGCCAGGGCCATGCCATGTCACTATTTTAATTGTTTTTTTTTCTCTTTATTCCACAGCACGGTGAGCAGCACTCGGGAGCCTGCACGATTGGACCCTTCTGAGGCGATCCCTGAGGAGACCGGCACCGAGGGACACTTCGACCGCCCAGGTACATCTGCACCTTCCCAGCCTTCCCACACATTCGACCCATCTGTCCCATCCATCAGCACAGGAGCATCGTGGCCGCCTACATTACATGAAGCTGCTGGTGAGGAGATCGCTTTCCCTTTACCCCACCCTTCTGCCCCTGCCACCTCTAGTACACCTGCGGGTACTGGGCGGCAGCGGCAGAGGGGTCAGGAAAAGACTTATGCGCCAGAGTTCTTGCATCTGAATGCATCTTTCCAGAACTGTCTAAAAGTCTTGTCAGAGCAAATCTCCGCAGGCTTTCAGCAGATCAACTCCAGCATTCTGGAGGTGAAGACACTTCTGCAAACCATGCATTCAGAAGCAAGATCTTCGCCAAACCACACCTTTTTCAGGTCTGTTGTGGAGCGCATGGAAACACTCTCTCCTACCCAGCAGATGCATGTAATGCATTCATGCCACGGTGCTCTCCAGCACGTTAACTCCCAACCTCCTCCTCCCACCCCAGTAGTTACTCCACCTGCACCCCCTCCAGCCACTTTCCATCCTCCCCCTCCTATTACATACCAGCCACCTCCCCAGTACCAGCAACCTCCCCAGTACCAGCAAACTCCCCAGTACCAGCAACCTCCCCAGTACCAGACATCTCCCCACTTCCAGCAACCTGCCCCATACCAAACTCCTTCCCCGTACCAAACTCCTTCCCCATACAACTTGCCATCAACATCATCTGCTCCTACAGTCCCTGCCCAACCCTCCACTCCACCGCCCACCACCTCTTCTGCCTCCCACATGTCCACCCATTCTGTAGCTTTTTCCACACCTTCACCTCTAACTGTTCCTTCCCCACCACGATCCCAGTCCTCTCTCCACACTCCCAGTGTCGAAGTGTCCCGCAGCCCCTCCAGCAGTATTTCCACCCCACACTACACAGATTTATAATGTGTGTTTTTTAATAAAAATGGTCTTTTGGTTTAAAACATTTATTAAGAAAGTTTTTTTCACTTTAAAAACATTTTACAAAAAAAAAATATTTTAAATAAAAGTTAAATTATCGTTTTACAATGGTTGTCTGTCATTTCTTTCTGCGGCGAACTATGTTTAAAAAAAAGGTTAAATACAGGGTATTTCAAAGGTAAAAAGGTATTCAAAACCAGGTATATAACTGTGGGTAAAATTTAGCTTTTTGCCACAGTTGTGTTTCTGGTTGTGTTTGAAGCAAAGTATTTCACCTAAAAAGTTGTGTTTATTGTTGGTGATTTCCTAACAATGTACACAACTTTTGTTAAAAGGTGAAACACTTTGCATAAAACACAACCAGGTACACACCTGTGGCCTAAAGGTAAAAATAGTAAGACCATGACAAGATAGCCAACTTTGGTTGGCAAAGGTATATACTGTTGGTACAGAAGGTACACAAGTTTGGTTAGGGCACAAATCTTTCACACTCTGTCATCCTGCCAGTGTACTCTGCCTTGAGGTGACATAAAGTATAGTGCAAAATTGTCCCTCATTACTGAAACCGTCACAGAACTTCTAGTGGTAATGTCATGGTAATCTTGCAAGGTGGTTTCTTCAGAGGTGTCCTCAATGGAAATGGGTTCCTTGCAGATAACAAAATTGTGGAGTACCACGCAAGCTTTGATCACCTCGTCCACAGTTTCTGTCTTGAGGTTAATCGCAGTCAATAGGACCCGCCATTTGGCTGTCAGAATACCAAAGGTACATTCAACCATTCTTCTTGCTCTTGTGAGGCGGTAATTAAAAATGCGTTTTGTTCTTGACAATCCTCTGCTACCGTACGGTTTCAAAAGGTGTTCTGACAGCTGGAAGGCTTCATCCCCTACACAGACAAATGGCATAGGTGGACCAGATGTTTGCGGCAGTGGTCTAGGGGGTGGGAACTGGAAGGTGTTTCCATACAGTTTACGACCCATGGCAGACCGTTTGAAAACTTGAGAGTCATTGGAGCGGCCATAGACCCCAATATCAACAGCAATAAATTTGTATTCTGCGTCAGCGATGGCCATGAGGACAATTGAAAAATATTTCTTGTAATTGAAATATTCCGATCCCGATCCGGCTGGCTTTACAATGCGGATATGTTTCCCGTCCACAGCGCCCAAGCAGTTCGGAAACTGACATATCTGTTGAAACTTTTCTGAAATTTCAATCCACCTCTCTGTTGTGGGCTCTGGTAAAAACTCTTCAGCTAAGGAGTCCCACAGTGCACGGCATGTGTACGTCACTATTCCAGATATGGTGGAAATCCCGAGTCTGTACTGGAAATGCAGTGACGAAAGGGATTCTCCAGTTGCAAGAAATCTGTGGGGAATTAAAAAACAATCAATTAGTTTAAAATCACAGCATTACATACCAAAAGTCAGCTATAACACTTGGAGCTGCAAACTACCACCAACAAGATTGCAGTGAAAGTGTGCTCTGATGCGAGCATATCCAATAAATGTGGCTTACCTTAAAGTCACCATCAGACGCTCTGTGGGTGAAAGAGAGAAGCGGCAATAGGTGTCCGATTTTCTTATGAGGTGTGCAATGTGCTCCACCAAGTAATCAAAATTCTCCATTTTCATCCGAACATATCCAAAAAATTTATCCGAGTTTCGTCTAAGGTCCATGCAGAGTGTAGAATAGACCCCACGCGTCATTCTCTTGGCTGTGATGGGGTGGATCCACAAACGTCGTCTACGATGCCTGATGCGCTGCTGTCTCGCTCTCTCCTTCTCCAGAACAATCACCCTCAAACGATTCGCCTCCGCTGTAAAATCCGCCAAATTCTTCAAAATATTTCCAATCACAACATCCATCTTCGCCAGTAACTTGCTCTTCTCTCCAACCTGCACTTTCTCCTCTACAACCTGTCAAAGAAGGGCTGTAGGAACACGCTATATATAGTTTTTCAGTAGCCAATTCCTTTCGGAAGGCCACAAGGGGCGATTTTAAAAACCGTATCCGGCGTAATCCGTCGAAAAACGGATCGAAAACCGGATGAACCGGATGAGACAGATCCGGTTTTGGCTGTCAAGCGCAAGACGGATCCGGCAGAAAACCGGTTCCGTCACATCCGGTTTTACTAAACATTTGCCGGATCCGGCGCTCCGGCATGACGCCGGAACGCGCCTGATGCCGAAAACCTGATGTGTGAAAGTAGCCTAAGGCATACGGTAGGTGACAGTTCTGACTGCTCTCATTGGGGAAGAGTGAAGGGTTAAGAACCACACATAGTTCAGGAACACAGTTCTTACCAGATACCGTGAACCAAGGGTTAAGTTCCAAAGATGAGTGCAGCTTTCCTACAGAGAACAGGGAATGTCCAGAGCCACAGCAGAAGCACACTCAGAAACCAGCAGCACAGCTGAAGGAAGCAGAATACTCCAGCAAGGAAAGGTAGCACCTGAGCCGGTTTTAAACACATGAACAGGAAGTAGGGCACACAAAAACAGCAACCTCCATCTTAACAAAGGGCAAATTCATTCATAAGGTGATTTAGAAAACCCGGAATACTGACACTACTGAAGTTGTCCGGGCAACTGGGGGCGGGGCAAGGATAAAAGGAGCAGGGGGCGTGCTCAGGAGTCAGTTAGCAGAGAGGCTGACAGGAGAGGAGAGTCCGTGTGATCTAGAGAGGGACGGTGTAACGGGCGTGGAAGAGTTGAGAGACGATCAGGAGTCTGTGAGTGGTAAGCGACTTACTCTCAGACAATCTATGTGTGCCTGTCCCTTACCTAGAGCCGCCTGCCGTCCACGTACAGCCACAGCCATACCCGCTGTTCCACGCTCCCTCGCGGCTGGTCCGCGACCCCCAGCGACTGCTGCAGCTGTGTTTCCACACGCTGCAGCGACCTGGACACTGCCTCCCTGTCTCCGCCCATGGCTGCGGCCTTCCACCACCAAGTTCAGTGGACGCCATCTCACCATAGGCATCAGCAGAGGCCTGCATCCCATCTGCAGAGGGACCCTGGGAGAGACCGCCAACCGTCACCTGGGGTACTGCGTCATAATAGCGCTCTGGGGGCAGGAGCTGCACAGATCCTTCAGGGCCTGTTGAGCTCCACCGGCACAGATCCTTCAGAGCCTGTTGAGCCCCACTTGCACAGATCCTTCAGGGCCAGTTGAGCCCCAGCGGCACAGATCCTTCAGGGCCTGTTGAGCCCCACCGGCACAGATCCTTCAGGGCCTGTTGAGCCTCGCCGGCACAGATTCCTCCGGGCCTGTTGCACCCCAACAGCACAGATCTCTCAGGGCCTGTTGGGCCCCAACAGCACAGCTTCTTCTGGGCCTATTGTGCCCCCAGCATCAAGGTTTCTACAGGGCCTGTAGTGCCCCCATGGCAAGGATCCTTCAGGGCCTGTCAGGTCCAATCATCCCTGGATATCGGGGCACCAGAGCAACCACATCAGCGATCCCTATGCGGCCACGTCTGTGATCCTGAAAAGACGCCTGGAAGGATAAGTTGACAATAGGAAATAAGAACCCATAGTTTTGGTCGTACTAGGCCTATGACACTCGGCCTAGCCGGATTAGTCGCCTTTGCGATAAGAAAAGTCTTGTTAATGTTCTTGAGTCCCTGCGTGGACAGATTGTTGTTATCCCCTTTGTTTGCTCAGCATAGCCCCAGTGGCTCCAATTTATAAACGTTGATTTCACAAATCACACTCTGTCTCGTGTCTCGTCACTGCATCCTAAGAACCTGCTCAACCCTACATGAGTACAACCCCAAGAACACCATCCCAACTGTAAAGAATAGCATATTTTGGGGGTGGTTTTCTGCAAAGGGGAAAGGACGACTGCACTGAATTGAAGGGAGGATGGATGGGGTCATGTAACAGCCTCCAACCCTCAATAAGATGATGAGTCATGGTTGGGTCTTCCAGCATGACAATTACCTGAAACACAGAGCTAGGGCAACTAAGGAGTGGCTCCATATAAAAACATTTTAAGGTCATGGAGTGGCCTAACCATTCTCCAAACAAAGGTTTTTGTAGCAAATATTAAGTTTTGGTTTTCTATTGAATCAAATACTTTATTGCCATAAAATGCAAATTAATTATGTAAAAATCATAATGTGTGATTTTCTGGATTTTTTTTTACATTCTGTCTCTCACAGTTGAGCTGTGCCCATGATAAAAATTACAGACCTCTGCATTTTTTACAGATTAGAAAACTTGCAAAATCGACAGTGTATCAAATACTCATTTTCCTCACTCTATAACATTGTATTATAATAGGATGGGAATTTGTGCAGGTTGAAAACAGATGGGGATGGTACTGGAAATGTGAGAAGTCAAATGTGTGTTTGTTGTAAACTCAGCAGATGTGTTGTGGCTGGATGTTGGTCTAGGCCAAATTGAAAACGGCAGGAAAAGCAAATGCCCCAATCAGCAAGAATGTCACCTGTAAGTTACTATGTATAACTAATGTAATCAAATATAAGGTGTCACGATTTCCACTCTGTTTCTGTCTTTTTGTAACTTTGTGTCGGGGCTGTCAGTCTGTGCTGGGTCTGTGGTGCAATCACCTGTGTTCATTTTCCTTTACCGGGCTTCTGCTTGGGCATACTAGTTCCTCCCCTCAGTGTCAATCGTACACTTGCTGTTGCCTGTGGAACATTGATCCCTCTGTGCTCTGTGCCCGACCCTGCTTGACTTGTTTCTCTTCCTGGACTCAGACCCTTTGCTTGTGACCTGACTTTGCTTGTGCCTGCTCCCTGTAAATTGCTTGTCTCTCTGGCTTTCCTGACCTCGGCTCGTGTATTGGACTTCGTCTCTGACTTCCCTTTGTCATACTACGTCATTTCCTGCACCTGACCTAGGATTGTTTGACCTTCCTTTACTTACTGTAAGTTCTATATTTATTTACTGCCGTGACTCGCGACTCATAAGGTCTGCTGAACAGGTAACTACCTTTGTATGGTCACTCTATGACAGTAATACACTGGTATGGGTTTTTTATTTTGTGCGAGGATTGGCATTTGCTGAAGTTCTCCCTATTCCCATTATAAATATGGTGGACCAACAAAGTTGTAAACATTTTACCTAAGCTAGAAGCCACCTTGAATGTTTTTTGCCTAACCTCCTCCCTGTGTGCCGAACCCGAAGCCACGCCTCTGATTTTCTCATTGTCTAGGCAAAAAGAGTACTAGTTCTGAAGAGTATGTTAAAATCCAGAAAGTAAGATGTCTGCACATTACCATAGTCACTAGCCGACTAGGTTTGCTTTAGACATTATTCTGATATCTCTATATCCTCTGTAGTTTTTATACATCTAAGTTGTGGTGAGTCAGTAGTTACCAATATAATGATGATGATGATCTTTATTTTTACATAGTGCTAACATATTCCGCAGCGCTTTACAGTTTGCACACATTATCATCACTGTCCCCGATGGGGCTCACAATCTACATTCCCTATCAGTATGTCTTTGGAATGTGGGAGGAAACCGGAGTACCCAGAGAAAACCCACACAAACACGGGGAGAACATACAAACTCCTTGCAGTTGTTGCCCTTGGTGGTATACAGTAAAGTTCTGCCCATTTCTGTGTTCAATAATATTTACTTAGTTATATACAAGTGATGATAGAACATGCTAGGATAACATCTTATCCGAGCATACTCGAGTTTTATATGAGCATGTGGTCGGGCTCGCATATTCTGTATGAGTCCCTGTGACATGGGACATAGCACAACACATCTGGGGATTGCCTTTTTGCTAGGGAATCCCCACATGTGTTGATGCTGTCTGACAGCCACAAATCATGCATCCACAGGGACTCCAAGAATCTCGGATAACACCCGAGTATGCTCGGATAAGACGCTTTCCTAGCACGTTCACTCATCACTAGTATATACGCAATAGAATTTGCATATATAAGCTGTAAGCATATTCAATATTAATTATATCCTTGCCTCCTGTAATCTCATGAAAAATACAGCATTTTATGGCAGCTTTAAAGCCTCAATAAGCCATAGTGCAAATTGCCATTGTGGGCTTAATCACAGGGTTTGTTCAAATGTGTTGTATAGAGCTGCATCTCAGGAAAGAAAATCATGGATGTCTCTCTATTCATCAAGAATGAGATATCTAAACCTGTTGTTAAAGCTTCTAAACCAAAATTGGTACAAGAAGCAATGTGATCTTTGTTTGACACTTTCTTGAAATTGTCTTAATTCTTTTTATTGAAGCCAGTATAAGCATTCCTCATCTCTATTGCAAGGTGAAATTGGGAAGGTTTTGCAGACAACAAAAAGTGAAATGAAAACTCTTAATGTTTAGCGCTGTTTAATACTTTTGCTTGATGTAACAATAGAGGATGGTTAAAGTTGCTCAATTTTTTTATCTCAATTTCTTTTTTCCAGGGTATTAAAGGGGTTGTCTCATTGAGACAACTCCTGACCATGATAAGTTATATAACAGTACCGTAACTTCTATGCTGGCAGCTTTAAGCTGTCCTTTCATTACATAGATGGCCATTCATCTCATATTAGTTTAAAGCAAACCTGGTAGTAAAGATTCATGCTGACTGAACCAAGACCAGCATGAATCAGATAATTGCTGTCTTAGGGCACATAATCACATGCAAGAAACTTGGACGAGTCTCACACCTCAATACCCGGCATTGCCGCTGGCACTCGGATCGGAGCGTTCAGCTGCATGTATTTCTATGCAGCTTAATGCTCCGATCCGAGTGCTGACGGCATTGCTGGGTATTGAGGTGTGAGACTCGTCCGAGTTTCTCGCATGTGATTATGTGCCCTAAGACAGCAATTATCTGATTCATGCTGGTCTTGGTTCAGTCAGCATGAATCTTTACTACCAGGTTTGCTTTAAACTAATATGAGATGAATGGCCATCTATGTAATGAAAGGACAGCTTAAAGCTGCCAGCATAGAAGTTACGGTACTTTTATATAACTTATCATGGTCAGGAGTTGTCTCAATTTACTGATTGATTACTGAGTAATCAATTTAATAGGGCACACCAGGCCTGAATGAAAAATAAAGGAAACCATGCTCCCTTACCTGTGATTAGTTTTTGAACGCCGAATACGAACACGAATACCACCATTGCAAAATGATACATCATTATGCTGCAATCCCCCTTTGTGTACGAGCCGAAGGTGCAGCCAACTCACTAATAAACAATGTCCCAAAAATTGCAATCCCGAATGCCGCAGAAAATAGAGCAGATTCACCCTGGGAGCTACAAATCGTATTTGTGCTATTAATAACCAACCGAGAAAAAGAGATTGGCCGTCTAAGAAAATTAAAATTATTTTTTTTTTTCTTTTTTGTGTAATTTTCCCAACCCTTAATAGCCTGATGTAAAATAAAATTTTTTAGTGACATCTTCCCTCCCACGTATCTTGAACTGAAAAGACAACCCTGCTAACTTGTTCCTGGCAACCGCTGCCAAGGAACTGCGAATGTAAATGCTCTAAATAAACCTCTATCACTTCCAACCTTGCCTCGTTAGATGAACCACCGGGAGGCTTCTTGCAAAAACCCCCCACTCCTGCCACGCCTTACCATATGCTGACCACGTTGCCGGAGCCACCGGAGCCCTGACCAATGGCATTAAGTGACTTCCGGAATTTTCCACTGGTATCCTGGACACTGAATTCCTTGTTGCCTATCCAATGGGCGAGATCTTGAAATTTCTGAAAGTCAAAACTTAGAAAGGGGCATAAGCAATAGCATTTTTACTACTTGGTACATGCCGCGATCGGAACCAGATACTAAAATGCCAGCACCTCAATACCAGGAAACAAATCAACTTTTTGACAGGAATAGAAGATGACGACAAATGATCTATTGTCTGAACCACTCTTTCATTGTCAGACCAAAAACGAATGCATGAATTGACCAACTGATCAACCCAACTCCACACTGGCCACTGCCACCACCAAAAGGAAAAACTCAAGAATAGTAAAGTTCTTTGTTCAACCATTTTGAAAACAATTAAGCAGCCAATGTCCTGCACACACTGGTCCCACAGGATGAACCAAAACCGACAGACCCGGCAGAGTCTAAAATAATGAAATATCCTAACTCGCCCTTTCTTCCCTTTGAAATGCAGTGCATTATAATTCAACAACAAAAACTTCACACCTGCAGATCTTCATTCAAAGGAAGACCAAGCCGCATCATATAATGAGGAGCTTAGCATCCCGCGTGGCAATCGCCAGCCGGTGAGAAAAAATTCCTGCCCATAGGCAAAACACGTCACGCAAATGCCAAAAAACCCAGCAGGGATTGCAATTGTACACAGTGCCACTTTTTTTTTATAGAAATGGAAATATTAATCAAACCTAAATACTTTCATTAACTCCCGGAAACTGTCCCAAACTTTTTCCCAAACTCTTTTTTTTTGCAACTCTCTGACTCTGCTGGCCCTACAAAAAAGGAAATCGTCCCAATAATGAGTCACCCATCGCAATCCTGTTTCCCATATTAACCACCATTCTAGGAAACTACTAATAATTCGAAATATCGGCATAAATGACACAACCCATGGGATGGAAATGACACAACCCATGGGAAGGCAAGTGTCATAATAATAGATACATCCACAAAGCAACCTAACACTGATAATAATCAAGATAAACTGAAAGAAAACGAAAAACAGAAACATTATCCGATTTTGCCATCAGTGCACCATGCCCTGCTTGACGCCACAGCCTAACTGCCTGATCAAAAGAAGCATAGCCACTGAAGCCTCTTTCGCACTAATGCCATCATTCACCAAGCGACCCTATGGGTGCGACAAGTGATGTATCAGTCTGAACTCAGTTTTTTTTTTTTGTTTTAATTAATGACACCTAACAGGGATACCCTGAGGTTGAAAAAAAGGTGGGGAAGGAAAAGGCCCATCATGTGACCTATAGAGACTTCCTTTTCAATTTTATTTGGCAAAACTAACTGGAGCTCCTTAGCCGCTTTTAGATATCAGAAAAAAAGGCCAGCTTTTCTAAAATGTAACCCCTTTCTGTCATGTGACGTACTATCCCGTCCATGTGCCCTGGGACTTAATTTCCAGGGACGGGATAGTACGTCACAGCGATCAGCCCCCGACACGTTAAGCCCTTGCACACCGCGATCAAACAAAGCGCAGGCATGAGGAAAGCCTGTGCAGTGCCTGTGACAGATCGCTGATCTGTCACAGTGATCTGTGATGTGACAGATCAGCGATCTGTCACATGACAGGTATGTACCCCCTGGGACAATGTAATAAAGTTAAAAAAAGAGTAAAAATAGTTTTTAAAAAATCGCTAAATAAATTAAAAAAAAAAAAATATTCCCTAATAAATTCATTTTTTGGAAATAAAAAAAACCAATAAAAGTACACATGTTTGGTATCGCCGCATCCATAACGACCTGCCCTATAAAACTGTCTCACTAGTTAACCCCTTTAGCGAACCCCTTAAAAAATAAAAATAAAAAACTAATCAAAAAATAATGATTTATTATCATACCGCCAAACAAAAAGTGCAAAAACGCGCAATCAAAAAGACGCATATAAATATCCATGGTACTGCTGAAAACGTCATCTTGTTCCGCAAAAACGAGCTGCCATACAGCATCATCAGCAAAAAAATAAAAAAGTTATAGCTCGCAGATTAAAGCGAAGCAAAAATAATTATTTTTTATATAAAATTGTTTTCATTGCATAAAAGCGCCAAAACATAAAAAAAGACCTAAATGAGGTATTGCTGTAAACGTACTGACCCGAAGAATAAAATGGCTTTATCAATTTTACCGAAGGCGGAACGGTGTAAACGCACCCCCCAAAAGAAATTCATGAAACGCTGGTTTTTGTTCATTCTGCGTCCTAAAAATCGGAATAGAAAGCGATCAAAAGATGTCACGTGCCCGAAAATGATACCAATAAAAAGGTCAACTCGTCCTGGAAAAAATAAGACTTCAAATGACTCAGTAGGTCAAAATATGGAAAAATTATAGCTCTCAATATGTGGTGATGCAAAAACTATTTTTACAATAAAAAGCGTCTTTTAGCGTGTGACGGCTGCCAAAAATAAAAACCCGCTATAAATAGTAAATCAAACCCCCCCGTTATCACCCCCTTAGTTAGGGAAAAATAATAAAATTAAAAGAAAATGTATTTATTTCCATTTTCCCATTAGGGTTAGGGCTAGGGTTAGGGCTAGGGTTAGGGCTAGAGCTAGGGCTAGGGTTAGGACTAGAGTTAGGGCTGAGATTAGGGCTAAGGGTGTGTTGGGGTTAGGGTTGGAGTTATAATTGGGGGGTTTCCACTGTTTGGGCACATCAGGGGCTCTCCAAATGCAACATGGCGTCTGATCTCAATTCCAGCCAATTCTGCGTTGAAAAAGTCAAATGGTGCTCCTTCCCTTCCAAGCTCTGCCATGCGCCCAAACAGTGTTTTACCCCCACATATGGGGTATCAGCCTACTAAGGACAAATTACAAAACAACTTTTGGGTTCCAATTTCTCCTGTTACCCTTAGGAAAATAAAGAATTGGGGGCAAAAATATCCGATTTTTTTATTTTCACGCACGGGCGTTATAAACTTCTGTGAAGCACTTGGGGGTTCAAAGTGCTCACCAAACATCTAGATAAGTTCCTTAGGGGGTCTAGTTTCCAAAATGGGGTCACTTGTGGGGAGTTTCAATAGTTTAGGTATATCAGGGGCTCTCCAAACGCACATGACACCCGCAGACCATTCCATCAAAGTATGCATTCCAAAACGTCACTACTTCCCTTCCGAGCCCTGACATGTGCCCATACAGTAGTTTTCTCCCACATATGAGGTATCAGTGTACTCAGTACAAATTGGACAACAACTTTTGGGGTCCAATTTCTCCTGTTACCCTTGGGAAAATAAAAAAAAATTGGGGACTAAATGATCATGTTTGTGGAAAAAATACGATTTTTTTTCTTTTCACGCCAGGGCGTTATAAACTTCTGTGAAGCCCTTGGGGGTTCAAAGTGCTCACCACACATCTAGATAAGTTCCTTAGGGGGTGTAGTTTCCAAAATGGTGTCATTTGTGGGGGGTTTCCACTGTTTAGGTACATTAGGGGCTCTCCAAATGCAACATGACACCCGCAGAGCATTCCATCAAAGTCTGCATTCCAAAACGTCACTACTTCCCTTTCGAGCCCCGACGTGTGCCCATACAGTAGTTTTCTCCCACATATGGGGTATCAGCGTACTCAGGACAAATTAGACAACAACTTTTGGGGTCCAATTTCTCCTGTTACCCTTGGGAAAATAAAAAAATGGGGACTAAAAGATCATGTTTGTTGAAAAAATACGATTTTTTTATTTTCACGCCCGGGCGTTACAAACTTCTGTGAAGCACTGGGGGGTTCAAAGTGCTCACCACACATCTAGATAAGTTCCTTAGGGGGTGTAGTTTCCAAAATGGGGTCACTTGTGGGGGGTTTCCACTGTTTAGGCACATCAGGGGCTCTCCAAAAGCAACATGACACCCGCAGACCATTCCATCAAAGTCTTCATTCCAAAACGTCACTACTTCCCTTTCGAGCCCCGACGTGTGCCCATACAGTAGTTTTCTCCCACATATGGGGTATCAGCGTACTCAGGACAAATTAGACAACAACTTTTGGGGTCCAATTTCTCCTGTTACCCTTGGGAAAATAAAAAAATGGGGACTAAAGATCATGTTTGTTGAAAAAATACGATTTTTTTATTTTCACGCCCGGGCGTTACAAACTTCTGTGAAGCACTGGGGGGTTCAAAGTGCTCACCACACATCTAGATAAGTTCCTTAGGGGGTGAAGTTTCCAAAATGGGGTCACTTGTGGGGGGTTTCCACTGTTTAGGCACATCAGGGGCTCTCCAAAAGCAACATGACACCCGCAGACCATTCCATCAAAGTCTTCATTCCAAAACGTCACTACTTCCCTTTCGAGCCCCGACGTGTGCCCATACAGTAGTTTTCTCCCACATATGGGGTATCAGCGTACTCAGGACAAATTAGACAACAACTTTTGGGGTCCAATTTCTCCTGTTACCCTTGGGAAAATAAAAAAAATGGGGACTAAAAGATCATGTTTGTTGAAAAAATACGATTTTTTTATTTTCACGCCCGGGCGTTATAAACTTCTGTGAAGCACGGGGGGGGGTTCAAAGTGCTCACCACACATCTAGATAAGTTCCTTGGGGGGTCTAGTTTCCAAAATGGTGTAATTTGTTGGAGGTTTTCACTGTTTTGGAACATCAGGGGCATTCCAAACGCGACATGGTGTCCGATCTCAATTCCAGCCAAAAACGTCAAATGGCGCCGCTTCCCTTCCGAGCTCTGCCATGCGCCCAATTAGTGGTTTACCCCCACACGTGGGGTATCAGCATACTCAGGACAAATTGCATAATAACTTTTAGGGTCTTGTTACCCTTGCAAAAATAAGAATTGAGGGTGAAAAGATCATTTTTGCGGAAAAAATATGATATTTTAATTGTAACGCTGTACGTTAAAAACTTCTGTGAAGCCCTTGTGGGTTCAAAGTTCTCACCACATATCTAGATAAGTTCCTTGGGGGGTCTAGTTTCCGAAATGGGGTCACTTGTGGGGGGTTTCCACTGTTTAGGTACTTCAGGGTTCTCTCCAAACGTGACATGGTGTCTGATCTGAATTCCAGCCAATTTTGCATTGAAAAAGTCAAACGGCGCTCCTTCCCTTCTGGGCTCTGCCATGCGCCGAAACAGTGGTTCCCCCCCACATATCAGGTATCAGCATACTCAGGACAAACTGCACAATAACTTTTGCAGTCAAATTTCTCCTGTTACCCTTGGTAAAATAAAAAAAATTGAACCTGAAGTATTTTTTTTGTGAAAAAAAGTTAAATGTTCATTTTTTTTTTTAAATATTCAAAAAATTCCTGTGATGCACCTGAAGGGTTAATAAACTTCTTGAATGAGGTTTTGAGCACCTTAAGGTGTGCCGTTTTTAGAATGGTGTCACTTTTGGGTATTTTCTATCATATAGACCCCTCAAAGTGGCTTCAAATGTGATGTGGTCCGTAAAAATAAAATGGTGTTGCAAAAATGAGAAATCGCTGGTCAACTTTTAACCCTTATAACTTCCTAACAAAAAAAAATTTTGGTTCCAAAATTATGCTGATGTAAAGTAAACATGTGGGAAATGTTACTTATTAAGTTTTTTGTGTGACGTATCTCTGAGATTTAAGGGCATAACAATTCAAAGTTGGAAAATTGCGAAATTTTCAAAATTTTCACCAAATTTCCATTTTTTTCCCAAATAAACGCAAGTTATTTGAATGAAATTTTACCACTAACAATATGTCACGAGAAAACATTGTCAGAATCACCAGGATCTATGGAAAAGTGTTTCAGAGTTATTACCTCATAAAGGGACAGTGGTCAGAATTGTAAAATTTGGCCCTGTCATGAACATGCAAACCACCCTTGGGGTTAAGGGGTTAAACAGTACGAAGCAACCATATGTGAACCCCACTCGCAACTCAGCTGCCGCCACTTTATTGTGGTATTTGCTATCCACTGCTCCATCGCAGTGATACTCAGCAGGGTCCTTGCTCTCATGCTGGGGGTTTTGCCTCATGATCATAGCCTTTTAGGGAGGGCAGGAACATTTTGCCTCTACTTGCAAAATGCCGAAAAACGTGCATTATTACTTATACTTGCATAATCCCTAGTATCTGCAGTGGCAATCATTGAACACACCGCTGCCTGTCCACCGAGCCTTGCTCTGACTAGGGGGAACAGCTGATATCCCAGCAGGGGCTGGGCACGACTGGCCTGCTCCATCAGAGGAAGCCAGCAACCCTCCTTGCTGCTGTGAGAAAAAAACCCAGGGATCAAGAGACACGCAGAGGTTGAATTAACAGCCAGGTCTGCACTGCAGCCCTCAGCAATGAGAAATTAAAAAGATACATCATTATTCCTGATGCTTGTGAAGTATTAAATAATGCAGCTGGCACCAGAGATGTCAAATAAACTAAAGAGATTTAGGTAGCTGATATACCTGGGAAATAGGAAAAAAATCAGCTGCTGATTAGCATGAGGTAATTGTCTAGGGACATGTGTGAAAACTGACTCACAACTAGAAACTAATGTGGTCAGGTGGGGGTTAACTACCAAAAGTAGATTATCTGTAGCCACCATGCCCACTAACAAAAACGCTCCCCACTAGTCTGAGATAAAATTACTGGCTGCTGAATAGCAGCACTACTACTCCCAGCATAATCCAATGAGGATGAACTGGCGCTATGTATGTGGCGCCCCTGAGGCTCAGTCGCCACAGAGGTACTGCACCTCCTTCTGAGGTGTGGTATCCCACCATCCAGGTAAGGTGGAGACTCCTGACCACGCTCCAACACCTGCACCCCACACCACAAAGTAGTGTAGCAAAGCACCTTCGGCAGCTCCCTGCTTGGATTATAGCAAAGCACCCATTGGTGGCTCCCTGCTTGGACCACGAAACGTGCTGGGAGGTGGGTGGAGTTAGATTACATTACAAAGGGCGAGAAGAGTTTAGGACAACAGTCAGTGGTCAGTGAATGAGGAGTAGAGAGTTGGTTAGAGAGCTGGAGAGAAGAAGATCCCTGGAGAGAGGGATTGAAGGATGGAAGTGCTGCAGCAGATCCCAGTGACCTGGGTCTGCTGGCACGGGAAAGGAAGAGAGAGAGCACATAGACTGAAAGCCTGATTCTCCATAAGAAAGAAAGACTATTACGGAACGTGAGGAGTAAAAGGGAACACAGGACGTGGGTTAGAAGAGAACCCTTCCTAGAAGTTCCAAGCAAAAGGCCGGGGCCCGGTCCCCGAGGTTGTATGGATACTAATGGTCCTGCAGCAGACACGGGAGGAATAGAAGTAGTGACCACTTTATTCCCACACAAGACTTGGGGGCACAACAGCAACTGGATAGTGAGCCGGGACTTAGTAGCAAGAAGTCCCCGAAGAAGGCTACAGCTGTCTGCCGTACAAGTAGGGTTCATAAGAACATCAACTCCAGTGTAACTCAGTACTAGAAGTACTTCACTCAAAGGCGCTATAAGAGGAGACGTTCAGAAAAGGCACATATGTTGGCGGAGTGTTGGAAAGGAGTATTCCATCTGGCCTGGAGGTTGACTGAGTCCCTGACCCGGAAGACACGGCACAGAGGCAGGCACCTGGTTGTACAACAGACTGTGAGTAAAGCTTTGGAACTACATGCCCTGGTGTCCTCCACTTATTCCTGCGCCAACCTGCCCAGCACTGCTACATCCCTTGCGCCTGACACTACACCATCTACATGTCACTTCACCTACTCTGCCCTGGGACTACAGCCCTGCCTGTGGAGGGCTATAACATCACGGCTGCACCACACCATCTGTCCCAGAGGATCTGTCTGCAGTGTCGGCTTACATCTTCATTGCCGAACACGACAGGTGGCATCACGACTTACACCTTGACACTGAACATTTACAATGGGTGCCCAGGGCCATGGGCCGGGTTACAGGTACCGAGAACCATCGGGCCCGGTACCGAGTACCCCACTGCCCTGGGTGTGAGGGCAACCCATGTATGCCTCCCATATGACACAACTGAGCAGCCTCCTTGTTTTATAAAATTAGGGCTAAAGCTGTGACAGGCACTATACTCTGGGCTGACTGCACTGCGCTCTGTGAGGTGACCTGGGGCTGCCTGGGCACAGGACCTGACAAGCTCCCTTGAACCGCGCTCAGCAATTTCCAGCCTCTGCTTTGTCTGCCTCTGCATTGAGGCGAGGCCATGTGGCGTTTGCAGGTACGCAGGATGTAGTGACGAGTCGCGAGACAATTTGGTGCTTTCTATAATAACCTTTATAAAACTAGAGGGAACTTTCCTCAGTTATGGCCTGATCAACAAAAAGGGGTAACATGGGTTGCCCTCGCAGGGGCTCTATACAAGCAAACACAAACGGGTAGAACACGACTACTTCCGGCAACAGCCGGTCACTATAGGGTCTCGGTATGACCGACTACGGGTCCTTAATTATATATTCAACTTAGTCGTCCAGACCTTCCTCGCCGTTCGGGATGGTGGTCTTTCGACGTAACAGTCGCTGGACCCAGTTGCTGAGGCGCTGACGGAGTCTTCGCGCTCTCCGGCGCGCTGATGACACTGGAGCCCCACAGGCCCTGGCGGAGTCCTTGGACGATGGGCCGCAGTCCCCGGACTGGGGCAAGCGGCAGCGGAGTAAGGTGGCGAATCACAGGCCACCTGCGCAACTAGCGGCTGTGACGGGGAGTCCGTGACCAGCAGAGGCTCGGCCCCTGCTGCGGACTGGAGCAGGACAGTGGTGGCCGCCAACGGCATTGTACTTGCCGTGGCCACTGGTGAGAGGAGAGTGGATGCGGGTGGCGGGGAACAGGCCGCAGCCGCGGGCTGGAGCGAGATGGCAGCGGCCACGGGCGACCGCGGGTAGGTCGCAGTCACAGGCTGCGGTGAGGCAGGAGTGGCCGCGGGTCGAACTGGGGCCGCAGTGGCCGCGGGCTGGAGCAGGGCAAGAAGTCTCGGATGTTCGCTTTGGCGCCGTCCCTCTGGAGTCCTCAGTGAGCGTCTTCCCTGGCGCTGGTAAGTCGCTCTAGCGTGCAGTCTCTCCCACAGTCTCCTGCTGCCTCTGTCCCGGTCTGCTGACTCATCGTCTCTGGAATTCCCCTGCTCCTTTATATTGGTCCCTCCCCCAGCCCATCTGTCTGTCACCACGGTCCGTCCCTGATCTCTGTCACCCGGGGACAGTTTCCCCCGGAACCCAGATGATGGCTCCTTTGGTTCCGGCCCGGACACTCGACGGGGGCCGTTCCTCCCACACTCCCCCGCCCTGTATGCTCGTCAGTCCTCGGGCGAGACTCGGGTTAGTTTTCTGAGATGACAGTCTTTGTCGCCATACGAACTGGTCCTGTTCATAACGTTCAGGGGTTTGCCAGCTGTTGACCGCTCGGAGCGTCGAAGCTCGGGTGTAGTGGAGTCTTCTGGGGTGGTGGAGGGTGGTCGAATAGTAGGTTCTGGTGGGATTCCCGGGTCTACTGTAGTGCCACTACTGGGGCGACCTGCAGCTGCGACGGGGAAGTCCTCTTCATCATCCAGATACCAGACCATGGGTGGGGGGGTCAGGGACCTGGAGGGACGGCTTGAGCTGCGGGGGATCGATAGACGTACAAGGCCGTAACATGTTACGATGCACAACCCGAGTGAGGGGCGCGTTGTTTCCTTCAGATTGTACTTCATACACAGGCCCGTCGGTGCTTATTCGGCGCAACACTCGGTAGGGGTCCACCTCCCACCGTGGTTCTAATTTGTTTTGGGGACGTTGGTCAAGTGCAAGTACCCGATCCCCAGCCCAAAAGTCAATGGGTGGGGGCAGTGCTCCCCCTTGGTGTTCTAGATCCTGGAGCTTCATATGAACGATACGGTGGAGGGTCTGCAGCCAGTGCCAGTGGCCGCGGACCCACGAGGATACCCCGGTCCAGGGTTGGGGCTCCTCCGGGTTCAGTTCCACCTCCGTAATTCCTTTGCCTTCCAGTCCGAACAGCAATAAGCAGGGGGTGTAACCAGTCACTCGATGCACCCAATTGTTATATACCCACACCAGCTCGGGGACATATTCGGACCAGCGGGCCTTGCGGTCGCTCTCCAGGGTGCGCAGCATTTGGAATAGCGTATGATTGAATCATTCGCAGGCTCCGTTTCCCTGTGGGTGGTATGGCGTAGTCCGCGTTTTATTGATACCGTAAAGATGGTGTAGCTCTTCCATGACTTTTCCTAGGAAGCACGCTCCTTGGTCCGAATGTATTCATTGTGGACAGCCATACACTTGACTAAAGTTCTTACAAATTGCATAGGATACCGACTCCGCTGTCTGATCTCGAGTGGGGGTGACCACGGCGAACTTGGTGAAATGGTCCACCATAACGAGACAATGTTCATATCCCTGATAGGCAGGACCTATGGTCAGATAGTCCACCGTAAGAAGCTCCAGACGGGCTGATGTTACAATAGTTTGCACCGGGGCTCGTTGCGCGGGAGGTTTAGCGAGGTCGCACGAGCGGCAGTTTCAGCAAACTTCTTCTACAGCGGCGTGCAAGCGTGGGTGGTACGCTATCTGCTGCAACCATTGTAAAGTCTTCTGAGCACCAAAATGAGCCCCCTTCTCATGGGCTTCCCGGGCCAGTTGGTTGAGATGGGCTCCGGGCACGATCACCTGCCATATCGTAGCTGACGTGGTTTGTGCCATGGCTTTTCGATATAAAAGTCCCTTTTTGATGACTAGTTTTTCCCACTGGCGCAACATTAGCAACATATCTTGGGTCAAAGTCTGTCTCTGTGAGCTCATGGGCAATTTACCAGTGGCCACCCATCGGCGTAGGAGTCCAACTTCTGTATCTTCTTGTTGCTGCTGAATCCATTTGTCGCAAGGCATCCATCCTAGGAGTCCCGAATGAGGCGCTTCTTGCGTGCCGACTATAAGCGCGGCGGTGGTGAGCGCGAACGGCATCTCGTCTGCTTCTAATTCGTCGTCTCGACTTCTTCCTTGGGTGGTGTGTTGGATTCTGGAGAGCACTTCGGCGTGCACGTTTTCAGCTCCCCGTTTGTAGATGATCTCATAATTGAATTTGGCCATCCGAGCCACCCACCGCTGCTCTAGGGCCCCCAGTTTGGCATTCTCCAAATGGGCTAAAGGGTTGTTATCGGTCCGCACTACTACTTCGGAGCCCGCCAGGTACTCTGCGATTCGCTCTGTCATTGCCCACACTACCGCAAGGAGCTCGAGCTTAAAGGAGCTGTAATTGTCCAGGTTGCATTCTGAGTCGTGCAGCGACCAGCTACCGTAGGCGATCACTTTCTCCCAGCCGTCCTGCACCTGTGACAACACATCTCCTAGTCCCTGGAGGCTCCCGTCGTATGCAGGATGAACGGTTGCGAGAAATCCACATATGCCAATACCGGGGCATCCGAGAGAGCGGCTTTGAGATCTTGAAATGCATCCTCTTGCGGTTGCTGCCACTGGATCTTTCGTCCATTCACCCCGGCGGGAGCCCCCTTCGGTAGGTCTTGCAGGGCTCGAGCTCGGCGTGCAAAATTCTTCACGAACCGACGGTAGTAGCCGGCCAACCCCAAGAAGGCCCACATGTCCTTCACCGTTTTGGGGGTAGGCCACTCCAGGATGGCAGCGACCATTTCCAGGGATGGTTGGATGCCCTCTGCCGAGATGGTATGCCCCAGGTATTCGATCTGGGTGAGGAACAGGTGGCATTTCTGGGGCTTTACCTTTAACCCTTACTTCTGCAGCCGGCCGAGCACCTGCCCCAACCGCCTCGGGTGGTCCTCGAACGTGGCGGAATAGATGATAATATCGTACAGGTATATCAATGTGGCTTCAAAGTTGAGGTCTCCTAGACACCGCTCCATCAACTGCTGAAACGTGCCTGGGGCACTGGCCAGCCCAAACAGCATCCGATTGAACTCGAACAGTCCCATGCCGTCTTGGCCCTGTCTTCCTCCGACATCGGCACCTGCCAGTACCGACTGGCCAGGTCTAGGGTTGAGAAGTTCGTCGCGTTCCCCAGGGTGGACAGAGACTCTTCTATGCGGGGCAATGGATACGAATCCTTGATGGTGCAGGTGTTAAACTTACAATAATCCACGTAAAAACGCAGAGTGCCATCTTTTTTCCGAACCAGGACAATAGGGGCCGCCCAAGGGCTCTGGCTTTCTCGTATGACCCCCTTCCGGAGCACTTGCTGATATCGCTCCCAGATGGGGGCCGCTCCTGCCGTGGGGATCCCATGCGTGATGGCTGTGGTGCACCCAAAGTTGTCCTCGTGGCTGGCGAAGACACTGTAAAATTGTCCAAGAAGTGTCTCTACCTGTAGAAGATGAGCTGGCGCTAGGCCGGAAAGTTCAGCCCGCATTCTCTCCAGGATGACTTGACCTTTTTCTTGGGCCGAGGATGCGGCAGTCTGTTGGGTTCGTACTGTTACTGCCCAGGGATCTTCGGGTTGCACCCTCAACTGGACTGCGGGGTCTGGCAGCATCTCCTCCAATGGCCTCACTAGTTTGGCCATTTCGGCCCGGGGCTTCAGGGCGATGTCCTGATCTTCCAGGTTGACACAACGTACCAAGACGGTCCCTTCCCGCACTGTGGCCAGGGAGCGGGCCACCAGGATGCCAGGGTGCAGGCGCTCCATGTAACATGGTTCCACCTGCACCTCCACGCCCTCCAGTGGCATCGGGGCACGGATCGGCAGAGCCACCACCGTCTGTCCCGTAGGAAGCACGAGCGGGGGGCTGCCGGCGCGATGACCTTGCCCAGCGCCTCACCCTCCTGATACTCCTGGAACACTCGTGCCTCCCACACCAACCGCTAAAGGACCTGCCCCTGGGCCGTGCGAGAACCCCACTGACTTAGGGTCTCCTGCGCAGAATCGTTGAGGAGTAGATTGCCGAACTCCCGCAGGATGTTCATGCCCAAGATGATCGGATGACGGTCGTTAGTCTCTCCTTAGGTTAGGACCACTCTCCGGCGGCCGAGGGATTTACCACACAATGTCATCTGAAGCCACACCACTCCGGCGACAGGTACCGGCAGTTGGTTTGCAGCCACTAGCCGTACCATGGGCCCCCACTGGGGCCTTACCGCTTCCGGGAAATGCTGCCGGAAGTATATTGCTGGCATGGTTGTTACCTGCGACCCTGTATCCACTAGGCACCGCACAGCACGACCCTTGACTTCGGCCCATACTATTGGGCACTTAGCGACCAGTTCTTCGGGACTTCCACCACCCCTTGTTGTGGCTTCCGGCTCCGAGCGGCGTCCTCCATGTCCGGAGCCCTCTAGTTTAATGTCCGCTGGGGTGGGTATTTCCCACGCCGCGGACACTCCCGTGCGAAGTGGCCCAGTTCTCCACACTCATAACACCGGGGCGGTGAGGGCCCGGAATTGTAGCCAGTTCGGCCAGGCGCGGGCTCTGTTCTCTTCTTCACTTCAGCCAGCTTGCCCCGGATACTCTTCAGTTCTTGTTTCATTTCCTCAATCTATTGAGGTTTTTCGACAATGCTTACGGAAGACTCCATGCTCCGGGCTTTCCCCACAGGGGCCGTCATCCCCTGCTCTTGCTCTCGCACCCAGGCCTGACTCCCCACTTTGGAGAAGGCTAAACATGGGTTCACTCGGACCTGTTCCCGCATTGCCTGCTTGATTAGCGGGTCCTGGAGTCCAGTCACCAGCAGGTCACGCAGGGTGATGTCGATGGGCCCTACCCCTATTCCGTCCTTCCTTTCTATGGCGGTGTATAGCTCGGGGAGGGCGTTCATATACTGGGTGATGGTCTCCCCCTCCCCCTGCATCCGAGTGAACAACCGGATTCTCAACTCCCCCACGTCTGTTGGATCCCCGTGGGTCTCTTCCAGGATCTGCAAGATCCTGGCAAAGGTGTTGCGACGCCCCAGGGATCTCAACATTACCAACCTCCAGGCTTCCCCATCTAGTGCCATGCACCTCAGCCTCTAAATTGGGTGTCATGGGGTGCATGCGAAAGAGGCCCCACATACGTTCTGTCCAGCTCCACAACAGCGTATCAGAGCCAGCCAGAAAACCGGGGCAAGTTACTTAGCATAGCCCGCAGGGAGATGCTGGAGCAGGGGCCCCCACCATCAGCAACACCGGCAGCCCCACTCTGATCAGGCGCACCGCCATCTGCGCTTGGAGACTGCATCCTGCCGACTACGCCAAAATGTGGTGTTTGCAGGTACGCAGGACGCAGTGACGAGTCTCGAGACAATTTGGTGCTTTCTATAATAACCTTTATAAGACTAGAGGGAACTTTCCTCAGTCGCAGCCTGATCAACAGAAGTGGTAACACAGGTTGCCCTCGCAGGGGCTCTATACAAGCAAACACAAATGGGTAGAACACGACTACTTCCGGCAATAGCTGGTCATTATAGGGCCGCGGTATGGCCGACTACGGGTCCTTAATTATATATTTAACTTAGCCGTCCAGACGTCCCTCGCCGTTTGGGATGGTGGTCTTTCGACATAACAGTCGCTGGGCATCTGCTTATTATACCTAATTTCTGGAAGTATAGTATGATCTTTGTTGGGTCTTTTAAACAGAGCATAATATTATACCTATAGCATAATATTATTTTTTGTGACTTGGTACATGATGGCATTTAGCTATGATATATTGGACATCATTATATTGAATGTATATTATTATTGAATGGTCCTAATTCTTTTTGTTGTTAAATAATCTGTTTTTCACATGCTCTATTTGATTGTACTTTGTTTAAATATGACTCTGATATGAATATTTTGCTTGCTTATCCTAGTCTGATGAAGGTCATTGAAGACCGAAACGTTACACATGTTTTTTGGATTATGAAATTGAAATAAAATCACCTTTTTTTGATCAGCAATAAATTGAGTGTCGGATAACATTTTGTTTGCATATATAAAGGGAGTGGTAACCCTTTTTCCAGGCACCATCGAATTAAGGAGTGACGTGTCATTCTTAACTCGATATTGTTACCTGTTACACGAGCACCCTTTTAGTAGTATTTTTTTCTTCTCATTTTTTTTCTTCTCATTTTTTCTTACAAAAAAATTTTTTTTTTCCTCATCATCCTTTTTTCAACATTTGAGAAATGTCCATCAGTGGTTTTTCCTATAGTGAGACACAAGTAGCGGAAATTATTTCACAAGTCACAGCATCGGGAGAATTTTTACAAATTCCAGGCAGCGAATTTAAAACAACGGGATCTTGAACAGGAATCTCGTTACCTTGCTGGTTTAGAACTTCACAGCATCACCATTGCCGAATATCTTACAACCCACAGGATTCCAAGAGGTCTCCGTGTATCCCTTAGACCTACTTTGTTCCAAGATAAACCAGAATTCTGTCAGAAATTTGAACAGATTCTTAATAAGTGTTCATTGGATCTAATGACTTTAACGTTGGAACACCTCAATAAAGAAATTAAGAATAGTCAAGAAAAAGTATCTAATGTGGAAACACAATTGAAGGACACTCTATCCAAAGACGAATTTGATACGGTGAAATCTCGCACGAAGGAAAACGTGAACACCTTTAGGAAGGAAACTGAAAAATGGAAAAGACAGAAATTTATCCGTGATACACAGGATTATCTGAATAAAAGGGTATATAAATGGCAGGGCACCTCCTCTCGTCCAAATCATCGGTACTACAGAAATATGGGTGGAACTTCGGCATCCAGCTCAGACAGCGAACGTACAGATTCCAACAGGTCTTTTTTAGGCTCCAGCAGGAGACCTTATCCAAGAAAAGGACGAGGAGGGGTAGTCAATGCTTCAGAAACCAACCGGCATGGGATGCACACCAGATCCCAGGTAATGCCAGTTTAGTAGTAAATATTTCTGCTAAATGTTTAAATTCATCACAAACACGGTTATTACAGAAAGGTTTATCATTTTGCCCGACTTATAAGTTTAATTCTTTTCAGTTGGACATTGACCTACAAAGATTTTACAGAAATTTACGGTTGAAGGCTCATTTCAGTGATCCTAGTAATAAAATATTACCTGCGACTAATCCAACACCAATTAATTTGACTGATTTAGGCCTGAGGTTACGTAGTACCTTTTCACCACCTAAGAATAGTCATCCAATTGAAACTTTTATCACACTGATTGATAGGGAGGTGTCTGGATATTGTAAGAAAATTACGTGATTTTTTTTTATTTTTCGATCTAATCTTAGCCAAAGTGATCGTATTGCTTTACAGACACTAATTGATGATAAAGATATAATAATAAAACCCGCAGATAAGGGGGGAGCAATAGTTATTTTAGATCGTTCCTTTTATATTAATGAGGCTTTATCCCAATTAACTAATAGGGAGGTGTACCAACCCCTTACTGCTAATCCCACTTCATCTATTCAAGAACAGTTTTCAATCAGTTTGGAGAAAGCATTGACTTTAAAGATTATAGATAAAAAAACAAGGGATTTTTTAATTAAAAAAGATCCACTCATCCCGGTTTTTTATTTATTACCGAAAATCCATAAACAATTGGATAGGCCCCCAGGCAGACCGATTGTCACGTCCACGGACTCGATTTTATTTCCTCTCTCAATTCTATTGGAGAAGATACTGACACCGCTAGTCAAAAATACTTCATCTTTTCTTTTGGACACAGGGTCCTTTTTATGTTTGATTAGAGATTTTGGTAAGTTACCAGAAGGTACTTTACTAGTAACCTTTGATGTCAACAATTTGTATACGTCCATTCAACATCAAAAGGGCATGACAGCTACCAGAAGATTATTAGAGGGTTCTTCTATTGATTTTTCAGTTACTTCATTTCTTATGGAAGTATTAGAAATTGTCCTTACCGAAAAAATGTTCATGTTCGAAGACACCTTCTATCTCCAAGTTCAAGGTACAGCGATGGGGTCCAATATGTCCACCCCATACGCAAATTGTTTTATGTCCTTTTTTGAAATTGACTATGTTTATACCAATGAATTATATCAATCCCATTGCCTTTTATGGCGTTGATATATTGACAATGTATTCTGTTTGTGGAGAGGTTCATCTGATAGTTTAGAGCAATTTTTTAATCTGATTAATCATATCTGGCCAGAGCTAACTTTTACCATAAATTTTAATTCAGCTGAGATTAACTTTTTGGATACTAAGATATTACAAGATAAGGAGGGTAATTTGACATTTGACCTTTATGTTAAAGATACTGACCGCAATAATTTACTCCTTTATCAAAGTTGCCATCCTAAGGTGGTCAAGAAATCTGTTCCACTTTCTCAATTTGAGAGAGTACGTAGGATAGTCAGTGATTCTAAAACTTGTTCAAACAGGATCCATGAGATGGCAGATACATTTTTACAAAGAAGTTATCCTAAACAACTACTTCAAAAATGTCAAAATAGAACTAGTACTATCACCAGATCTTCCACATTGGATAGAATCCCTCTTATACATACATTTCATCCTTTCATGTATAAATTACATAATATAATTCGCAAACACTGGTATATATTGCGAGACAGCATTCCAAATGTTTGCGAATTTCAATCTCCTTTCTTGCCTTGTTTTAAAAGACCAAGTAATTTTAAAAACAAAATTATTAGGGCGGATATTGGCTCATCTCGAATAATTCCAAGACAGACATTTCTCTCTACGCAACGTAAAGGCACATTTCCATGTTTACAGTGCGCTCAATGCGCTAACGTTCTCAAGGGTTCTAGGATCTCACACCCTCTCACAGGTGTAGATATCCCTATACAGGGTTTCTACACTTGTGATTCAAAATCTCTTGTGTATGCCATTTAATGCCCATGTGGCAAAGTATACGTTGGTGAAACAGTACAGGCGATCAAGGATTGCATATCACACCATAAATCAGACATACGTTGCAAAAAAGATCATCTTCCTATTCCATATCATTTCAACATGGCAGGTCATACAATCGCCCAGTTACGTTTTTTGGTGCTGGAACAAGTCAATGTCAATAGAAGAAGCGGAGACCTTATTAGGAAACTCCAACTAAGAGAAGCTTATTGGATTCATTACTTGCAAAGTTTGGAACCAAGAGGACTAAATAGGGAATACGATATTGTTGGTTTAATATAAAAAATATATGGGTAGATGTGTATGTGCATTAGGGTGATGACTATTTTAAAAATTTTGCAAAACGAAAATGAAACCCCTTACATTGGAGGAACAATTGCATTCAAATGACATTAGTATCATCAAATTTGTAAAATATTCAAAAAAGTTCCCCCTCTTTTTCATTTCAAAATGTTCAAAAAAAAGATTTTTCGTGTTTTAATTTTAATCTATAAAGAAAATATCTTTCTAAGTTGTAACAAAAAGTGGTATTTTATTCACATCTAGAACATTCTGGAATATTTTAAAATATTTTGTAATTTAGTATTATCTTTTCATTTTCAGTGCAAAGCTTCAAGTTTTACGATCAAGAAGTGCAGGACAGGTCATTCAGAAAATGTCTTCTAGAAATTCCAGCAACAGTGTAAAGGCAAGCAGGTCTATCTGGACGAGGAATCTGCCCTCCTATTCTCAACATAAAAGGGATCCAAGTATTCCATATGTTGAAAAGCTCTCCAATCTCACGCGGATGCCAACGAACTGCCAAATTCTTGGAAACTTCAGTTTTCTGTTCAACAGCGAGAAACGGCGACTGGATCGAATAAAAAATATGATAATGGATATAGAATTGCTCTGGAGGGAAACTCTAGACTTCCCACTTTTATCCAGTGCACTCATCAGAAAGAAACTCAATCGTCTGATTGATCTAAATGACAAAAACAAAAAGAAACCTTCTGATAAATTCACTGCAACACTTTCTCAGTTATTTGATGTCACCAACGTTAATGGAGAATGGAAAAACTCGGAGGATAAAGAGCTCTACCTGAGGCAAGTTGAGAGTGGAGGCAAGGTTGGTTTTTCGACGCTCAAAATAGCTCCTTTGGAATCAATTCATCCAAGAACACAAATCCGACTATCAACACTTCTTTTGTACATATTGTACTTATAATTAACTGTTTTATACCGTATTTGTTAAAAAACGAATAATAAAAGTTGCTTAGTTATTACTATTATCGTTTCAATAATGCAAAATTGCATGCCCTTTTTTGGGGGGAAAAACAATTTTTGCCTTATTTCATTTGAATGAAAGGGGGAACTTTTTTAAAAAACAAAAAAAAGCAATACTAATTCTTAAATAACCCATAAAAGTTCCTCCATTGCACATGGTTTCATAAAAAAAATTTTTTTGTCATTACAGTAATGTGCATATATGCAAATTGTGCACGTGTATGTATACATATACATCTGATTGAAATTTTCAATTTATTAGTGTTGAAATGTTTTCCCGTTGTATGTCTTATAAACCGTTTCGCTGTGATATACAGTGGGGCAAAAAAGTATTTAGTCAGTCAGCAATAGTGCAAGTTCCGCCACTTAAAAAGATGAGAGGTGTCTGTAATTTACATCATAGGTAGACCTCAACTATGGGAGACAAACTGAGAAAAAAAAATCCAGAAAATCACATTGTCTGTTTTTTTTTCATTTTATTTGCATATTATGGTGGAAAATAAGTATTTGGTCAGAAACAAAATTTCATCTCAATACTTTGTGATATATCCTTTGTTGGCAATGACAGAGGTCAAACGTTTTCTGTAAGTCTTCACAAGGTTGCCACACACTGTTGTTGGTATGTTGGCCCATTCCTCCATGCAGATCTCCTCTAGAGCAGTGATGTTTTTGGCTTTTCGCTTGGCAACACGGACTTTCAACTCCCTCCAAAGGTTTTCTATAGGGTTGAGATCTGGAGACTGGCTAGGCCACTCCAGGACCTTGAAATGCTTCTTACGAAGCCACTCCTTCGTTGCCCTGGTGGTGTGCTTTGGATCATTGTCATGTTGAAAGACCCAGCCATGTTTCATCATCAATGCCCTTGTTGATGGAAGGAGGTTTGCACTCAAAATCTCACGATACATGGCCCCATTCATTCTTTCATGTACCCGGATCAGTCGTCCTGGCCCCTTTGCAGAGAAACAGCCCCAAAGCATGATGTTTCCACCACCATGCTTTACAGTAGGTATGGTGTTTGATGGATGCAACTCAGTATTCTTTTTCCTCCAAACACGACAAGTTGTGTTTCTACCAAATAGTTCCAGTTTGGTTTCATCAGACCATAGGACATTCTCCCAAAACTCCTCTGGATCATCCAAATGCTCTCTAGCAAACTTCAAACGGGCCCGGACATGTACAGGCTTAAGCAGTGGGACACGTCTGGCACTGCAGGATCTGAGTCCATGGTGGCGTAGTGTGTTACTTATGGTAGGCCTTGTTACATTGGTCCCAGCTCTCTGCAGTTCATTCACTAGGTCCCCCCGCGTGGTTCTGGGATTTTTGCTCACCGTTCTTGTGATCATTCTGACCCCACGGGGTGGGATTTTGCTTGGAGCACCAGATCGAGGGAGATTATCAGTGGTCTTGTATGTCTTCCATTTTCTAATTATTGCTCCCACAGTTGATTTCTTCACTCCAAGCTGGTTGGCTATTGCAGATTCAGTCTTCCCAGCCTGGTGCAGGGCTACAATTTTGTTTCTGGTGTCCTTTGACAGCTCTTTGGTCTTCACCATAGTGGAGTTTGGAGTCAGACTGTTTGAGGGTGTGCACAGGTGTCTTTTTATACTGATAACAAGTTTAAACAGGTGCCATTACTACAGGTAATGAGTGGAGGAAAGAGGAGAATCTTAAAGAAGAAGTTACAGGTCTGTGAGAGCCAGAAATCTTGATTGCTTGTTTCTGACCAAATACTTATTTTCCACCATAATATGCAAATAAAATGAAAAAAAAACAGACAATGTGATTTTCTGGATTTTTTTTTCTCAGTTTGTCACCCATAGTTGAGGTCTACCTATGATGTAAATTACAGACGCCTCTCATCTTTTTAAGTGGTGGAACTTGCACTATTGCTGACTGACTAAATACTTTTTTGCCCCACTGTACTTTGCATCAATATGAATGGTTGTTATATCATTCTCTATTTAATACGATATTTTCTAGGTCGCGCCATGATCTTCTTTTATTATATGTGGTTTACCAGTGCATTGCATTCTAAAAATGGGCCTCCACGTATTTTTTACTTTGGACTGTATCCTGCACAATCTCTTCCTGCTTTCCGTCCTATATGAGCGCTTCACTGAGCACTTCCATTCCTGAGCAGCCTGAGTGACGCACTTCCGGTCTTCCCGCTTGCGTTCCACACGAGCGCTTCATTATATACTTCTGTTTCTAAGCAGCCTTAGTGACGCACTTCCGGTTGGCGGTACCATACGTTCCACTACATTTCACTGATGCTGTGTAGAATTATCGGCCCTTCACTTCCGGATATGACACTATAAAAGAGCGCACATGCTCACTAATCTAGGCGCATTTCTCCTGGCGGTCTTTCACACCATTTCTCCAGCGCTATCATTGGGTTCTCTTCTGTGACATTATTGGGGTAAGATTTTTCTCTATATATATCACATGTGGATCGCACTATAACCGCTCACGGATACTTATAAAGATTTCTGCTTACAGATTTCTTCACATTTATTCTGTGAATATTTTTCCACTCACATAATCTGGTAAGCAAATCCCTTTGCTGTTTAGGCTTAATCAACTTTAGTGGAAGCTTTTCCACTACCTTTTTTCATCTGCTTATTATACCTAATTTCTGGAAGTATAGTATGATCTTTGTTGGGTCTTTTAAACAGAGCATAATATCATACCTATAGCATAATATTATTTTTTGTGACTTGGTACATGACGGCATTTAGCTATGATATGCTGGACATCATTATATTGAATGTATATTATTATTGAATGGTCCTAATTAGAGATGAGCGACTTTGCCTTTTTTTGGGTCGAGTCGGGTTTCATGAAACCCGACTTTCTCAAAAGTCGAGTCGAACGAAATCGGCCGATTATCGTGAAAAGTCGAAGGCCGACTGAAACACGAAACCCAATGCAAGTCAATGGGGAAGCAAAGTCGGCAGGGAGTGGAGGACATTAAACACACCTACAGTTGAATGGCAAAAACATCAATTTTTATTACTGAAGCTTGTCAACCTTAATTTACTTCATAATAATAGTTACGCACTGAAAACTGGAGGTTATTTTGCTAAAGTTGTGGAGGGGTAGGGCTGGCTCCAGGTTTTCATGTGCCCTGGGCCAAAGAATGCCCCTTTAACACATACCACAACTCATGATGCTCCGATACGGTAGAGAAATAGCGGTATAGTACAATGAAAAATACTTCACTTTTTACATCTCATGACTGATATCGATTTTAAATTCTCCAATAGCTCCAAAAACGGACAGTATATTACTCCATGAAGTATTATGGGCACCGCATAGTGGACTATACAGAGTAATAAGGCCCATATATTTCTCCATACAAAATCATTGGTCCCATATAATGTTTGAAACAGTATATGATGAGCTCCACATAATGCTACAGTATATGTTGGTCCCCATGGATGAAGCTCCACTGTCTTATGGGCCCAAATAATGCTCCATATATAGTGGGCCCCATTTCTAGTGCTCCAGTGTATAATGGGCCCTGTAAATGCTGCTCCAGTGTCTGATGTCCACCTTTGGAATACTCCAGTGTATGGTGGGCACCATATATCATTCTCCAGAGTATAGTGCTCCCCAAAAATTGCTGTCCCAACATTGAAAACAATTAAATAAGTCTCCTCGCTAGGGAATCCCTGTACTAGTCTGGACTCCTCGTCGTCCCCATCTTCCATCTCACTGCACTTGGCTGTTTAGGCAGAGGACGTACAGTCGTGATGTCATTGCGCTCTCTGATCAGAATATCACTGTCAGGACACGCGGAAGACGTCATGGCGGTGGAGCAGGGAGAGGTAAGTGTTTCAACATTGCAAGTCCTGTGATCCGGAGCAAGCAGGGGGGGCCACTCGTTGGCGACGGCACTGGCACAGGGCCCCTCATAGTACGGCGGTGTGTGGCGGTGTGTCTGACGGCAGGTGGGCCCTCGTGGGCCCTCCCACTGACAGAGACACTTTTGCGTACTATGAGGGGCCCTGTGCCAGTGCCATCGCCCATGAGTATGCCCCCCCACCTGCTCAAGGAACCTGCACTTTCATCTGCACCTTCCTCTTTGTCACCTTGTAAGGTGGTATAGTATGCGGGAAGGGGAACCTGAGTTTCCTCAGGGTCACATTCTGGCTGTGTAGAGTGTGAGGGGAATGTAGTGGTCTGGGTCAATGTACCAGCAGAATCATCTAGTAGTGGCTGGGCATCAGTGCACTTGTGGCATCCCCAGGAGTACGGTCGCCACAGTGTTATTACCTCCTCCTAGGAAGTGTGATGTCATGCTTGGTAGCAACGAAGGATCTCTCTAGCAGTTCAACCAACACACAACACATTTCCCACTCCAGGCCAGCAGGGAGACCTCTGGACCTGACTGCTGAGGAGCTGCTCTCTGTGGTCGGGAGGAGGTAAGCTAGGGCACTCTGTGCAGGGAAGGGGAAGTGTGTGGACGTGAGAAAGGGAGCTGGAGGATGAGCAGAGTTAAGGGTCACTCATAGCTGGAGTGCATGGTCCGGATTCCGGTCCCCGAGTTTGTAGGGACACTGACGTTCCTGCAGCTGAAACAGGAGGAAGTAGCAGTTATAAATGCTCTGTACCCAACTAAGGCTCGGAGGCCCCAGCATCGACGTGTGGGAGCCAGAAGGAAAAGGCTACGGCTGCCTGCCATACGAGAAAGTTCCAAAAGAGAGTCAACAGGGGGAACTTCATTGAACTCAGCACTGCGAATACCTCAGATAAGCGCTAGAACGGAGGCCACACTACCTATCTGCAGAGAGAGAATTCCAAATTGGCTTCCAGGCTGACCAACTCCTTCTCCATCTGTACTCTGGGTCCTGGACGGCACTTACCAAGTACAGGTAAAGGAACTGCATGACTGTGTCTGTCATCTTTCTCCTGCACCTGGCGCACGGCTCTGCTACATCCTGCACTGCACACCATCTACCAACTCTTTCATCTGCCCTGCGACTACGGCCCTACCTGTGCAGGGCTTCTACATCTTAGCTGCACCACAACATCTGTCCCATAGAAGCGACACTGCAGCGCTGGTCAATCTAATCAGAAACGACAGGTGGCGTCATGTATGATTCACATATAAACGTAATTCACCCCTTTGCATGGACGCCTAGGGCCTCGGAACAGGTCACCACCACCGTGACACATCCCTGTGAAACACCGGCCCGGTACCAATTAACCCCACTGCCCTGGCTGGCCACCCACACTCCATGTCTGATTCATCTTGGACTTGGAAATTCACGATTTGACTTGATAACCCAGGCATGGTATGATAGAAAGAGCTACATGGACTAATGTGAAGTGTGGCCTGCTGCATCATTCACTTTTGGTGGGGGTGAAGGACACAAGGAAAGGGGTTCTTCCTCACCAGGAGCCAGCACTTGACGACTCAGTGCTTGCATTTCTTGAAACTTCAGAAGAGGAGGGCATATTTGCTGGAGTCTGTTTCGGCAGTGTAAGCCAAAACCAGTTCCTCATGCTCCGCCTTTAAAAGCGGTTAACCTACTCCCAGAAAAGGTAGCCTTCCAGGCGTTCCGGAGCCAGACCATGATGCAGGCTCAACACCTCCTGCCTTAGCTGCTATTGTGCTTTTGCCACTACGAGCAGATGCACCACCACCATCAGCACCAGCTGGCCCCCCCCACGCCCACGTCCGTGGCCTCTTCCACCAAACTTCAAAATTTTGCAGAAAATAGACACAAAATAACATCAGATATATGGCACTGTATCAGAAGCGTACAGCTCTATTCAGTCAAAGGATAATTGTCAATCTCCCTATATATTCCATCAGTCACACAGAGACACTCACAGGCTCAGTATGGATTAGACAAGAATATAAAAATTAGACAAAGTGTACAGTATCATCTGATAGCAGGTATATATAGTATAGTTTAAGCATTCTAAATCTCCGTAGATATTTGAGGAGGCACATAGACACTCTCAGGCTCAGTATTTGATTACAACACAATCTAAAAAGCCGTAAAACGGTAATGGATCTCAAGAGTACAGCTGTACACAGTGTAGTTGTCATTGTTGTCAATTTCAGTATTTATTTCCACAGTCAGAAAATAACTCTCACTTGGTAAGTTTGGATTAGACCAGAATATAACAAGCAGTAAATGGGTAATGTATCACAAGTGTAGAGCTGTATACAGTGTTGGGGTAATTTTTAAATGTACATCTAAATTGCAGGAGTAACCCATAGACACTCACACGCTCAGGATGGATCACACCACAATATAACAAGAAGATACGCAAGAAATAATCACACATGTGGGACAATGTTCCAGGTGTCAATGATACAGTTAGAGAGTTGGTTGGAGGAGGACTTCCTGGCAGAAAGGGTACAGTATCACCAGATACCAGGTATATATAGCATAGTTTAAACATTAACAATGTACTTCGTTATATCAGGAGTTGTGTTGAGCCACCCCGCTAGTGTCTTGGTTCGTCGCACAGAAGGCAAGTTCGTCGAATGTTCGTCGAACGATCGAAGAACACCATCGAACCCCATTCCAAACAATGGCAGGCAAACACAAACACATACAAACACATAGAAAACAATTACAAAACACCTTTAAAGGTGTCCCAAAGCAGACAAAATGCTCAGAAGACAAAAATAAACATATGGAAAAGGGCAACTACATTTAGAAAAGAGGTGGAGGAGTAAAAGGAGGAGGTGGAGGAGACACAGATATAGGCTTGTCATGCCCTTATGAAGTCAAGAAAGGCTGGAATAAAAATGTAAAATACAAACCAAAAAAAAAAAAATTCTGAAATCTAACACGATCATATACCGTCGGACTGCCCACCAATAAATTATGGCAATTGCAGATGGGGCGGCATTATTCCCATGAACCTCCAAACTGCGTCCATGAAGGCAAAGTGTTTGGTTTCCGGGGGCTGTATGATTGCAAAGCTGAACCTTAAAGGAATGTCCAAAAGGGCACCACCAGGAGTGGAGCCTGTGGCTTAATGGGACTCCACCCGGGAAACCACAACCATACAAGCTGCAGAAAAGATGGACAGATTGCAAGCTTTGTCGTTTCTGTGTGTGGTGTGGTATGTCCGTTTGTAGTTGTGATAGCGATTTCTCAGCTTTATTCCGTTAACGACCGAGACTCCGGCATGCCCCTGTGGTACGCGTCAAGCTTACTAGAGGGATACGCGAGGCTCTGGCACGCGAGATCGAGCAATAACAGGTCTATCATGCCCTTACATGTCCAGGACTGCATGCGCGCTACACTGAAAGGACCAGCTTTTGTCGCTTACAGGTGCTGATAACCCGCTGAACACCGTTAATGATGGGGATCTGGGATTCCAATTATTCCCCGTGAATGATGATTTCCCAGTAAGTGCAGGCCAACCGCAATTACGGAATTAGGCCTAACCGGCATTCCTGACAAAATGAAAAAATTACGTGTCCAAACCACTGGTGCTGTAGCTTGCTTAACAGCTTGGCAGCAGTTCTCAGGCCCAGTATGGATTCGACAACATTGTAGAAAGTTGATAAAGGGTACAGTTTCACCAGATAACACGTATATATGTAGCATAGTTTACACATTAAAAACCTATGTCTATAGATCAGGAGGCAGGCTCAGACGGTCTCAGGCCCAGTATCGATTAGACGTAATTGGACAAAGGTGAGAAAGGGTAGCGTATCACCGGATTACAGGTATGTATAGCATAGCTTACACATTAAAAACCTATGTCTATAGATCAGGAGGCAGGCTCAGATGGTCTTAGGCCCAGTATGGATTAGACGTGATTGGACAAAAGTGAGAAATGGTACATTATCACTGGATAGCAGGTATATATAGCATAGTTTAAACATTTAAAATCTCTGTGTTCTCAGTATGGATTAGACAGCAATCTAAAAAGTAGAAAAAAGGAAATGTTTTTGAAGCATACACCAGTATACACTTTTGGTGGTATTTTTAAATCTTCATATATATTTCTGTCTAAGACAGTCCAGCCTCTCCGACATAGGAAATGAGATGCATACAATTACTGACATAAAGTCTAGTGATTGTAGAAATCTAGGAATTAACAATCACGGGAAAAACTGCCGTCACAATTCTCTGAGGCGATGCTGACCCTCAATTAATTTGTGTGTGGAGACAGCGAAAACATAACTTTGTGAAGAAAGTGTTGCTGTATCGCAGTACCGTTGATCCCATCAGCGTTACTCATCTCCATCAAATTTTAATCACAGGGAGAGATGTAAACATGTTGCTCACTGCCTATCATGACCTGTCACATAACTTTGGAGTGCAAAAGACAGAAGCCACAGGCCGTAGGCGATTCTATGGGATTGGCATGAGAGGGCACATTTAAAAATGTGTGCCGGAATGTCACGCGTCTGTGAGTAGGAAAACTGTGAAAGCTGATGATAAACCACCACTGCATGTGATTGTGAGTCGAGGTCCATAAGAAATGGAAGCCATTGATCATCTGAAGCTAGAGCCCGGCCAGCGGGACAGGGCATAGCTACGTCTTAACCATCATCTATCAGTTCAACAAATTTGTAGTGGCAGTCCCAGTGAAGGATTTGACAGCCCAGACTACACAGCGGAGGAGCAGGGAGAGGTAAACATTGCAAATGCTGTGGCCCTGCCCAAGCAAGGGGGGCACACTCGTGGGTGTCGGTACTGGCACTGGGCGACTCATAGTACGGCGGTGTGTCTGACGGCGGGTGTGCACCCCCACCTTCAGAGACACTTAATTGCACTATGAGGGACCCTGTGCCAGTGCCCGCACCCAAGAGTCGGTCCACCCACCTGTCCAGGGCAATGGCACTCGCATGGTTGGGTGCGCTAGGTGGTGACCCCGGCCATGGGGGGGAGGCAGCCAAGTTAGGGAGGTTTACAAAATGGCATATGTTGATGTTGGACATTCAGCTGCTGCAAAAGGCGAAATTGGGCAAGTGCGAGGAAGAGCAGGACCAAAGCAAGTCATTTTTCTGGCAACCTAGGTGTCATCAAGGGAAGGTGGGACAAAATCCTTGGAAACCCATGCATGGTTCATTTTAATGAAGGTTAGATCATCCACATTTTGGGTCGACAGATGGGTCCTTTTTTCTGTCAGGATTGATCCAGCTGCACTGAAGACTCTTTCTGATAGCACACTTGCAGCTGGGCAAGCGAGCTCCTGTAAGGCCTATTGTGCCAATTCAGGCCAGGTGTCCTGTTTAGCTGCCCAATAGTCAAATGGGAATGACCTGTGCGTGAGATCATCGATATGGGACGAGAAGTAGTTTGTAACCATAGCTGACAACTGCTGTCTCCTGTCACTTTCAATCGATGCAGTATTACCAGTCGTGTGAGCGGGACTTGATAAATCAGTCCAAAACATGGTCATGAAACCCCTGTCTCCAACGCCACTTCTGATGTGTGCTCCACGAACACCTCTTCCAAGCTGCCCCGGCCCCTATGGCTCGTGTGAGAACCATCACCACTGCTGTGTGCTGGGAATGCCTCAACCAACCGGTTTACCAGAGTTGCTTGTTTGTTAGCCAATATTAGGTCAAGGTTCTCCTATGGCATTATGTTTTGGAATTTGCCTTTATAGCGTGGATCCAGGATGCTGGCCAACCAGTAGTCGTCATCGTTCATCATTTTGGCAATGAGGGGGTCCCTTTTTAGGATCTGCAAGGCATAATCTGACATGTGGGCCAATGTTCCCGGTGTCAATGATGCACTGTGAGTGCTGGGTGGAGGAGCACTTTCTGGCAAATTCACATCCCTCCAGTCACGCACAAACCCTGTACCAGACCTTGCCACGCCAACATTTTCTCTTCCCCCACGAGAAGCATCCACCTCCCCTAAATAATCATCATCATCCTCCTCCTCCTCCTCTTCCTCTTCTTCCTCCACCTCGTCCAGGAGAGGTCCCGGAGCAGACAATGGCTGACTGTCATCAAGGCTTCCCTCCTCCTCTTCCTCCTCATCTACCTCGGCTGCAGACGCCTGCTTCTTAATGTGCGTCAAAGTTTGCATGAGCAGACGCATAAGTGGGATGCTCATGCTTATGATGGCATCGTCTGCGCTTACCAGCCATGTGCATTCCTCAAAACACTGAAGGACTTTACAGAGGTCTTTCAGCTTCGACCACTGCACACCTGTCAACTCCATGTCTGCCCTCAAAGTGCCTGCCCGTGTATCCTCCCACAAATGCATTATGGCCTGCCTCTGTTCGCACAGCCGCTGAACCATGTGCAGGGTGGAGTTCCACCTTGTTGCAACGTCGATAATTAGGCGGTGCTTGGGAAGGTGGAGCAATCACTGCAGCTTCTGCATACGACTGGAGTGGACCGGCGACCGGCGGATGAGCGAGCACAGTCTTCGAACCTTATGGAGCAGGCTTGTTAACTCCGGATAATTATTGAGGAAGCACTGCACCACCAGGTTCAAGGTGTGAGCCAAGCAAGGTATGTGTCTGAGTTTTGAAAGGGCTATGGCTACCACAAAATTCCGGCCGTTATCACTAACTACCTTGCCTGCCTCAAGATGTAGACTGCCCAGCCATGACTCAGTTTGTCGCTGAAGGTAGTCGGCCAGTACCTCCGCGGTGTGTCTGTCGCCCAAACACGTCATCTGCAACACAGCCTGCTGATGCTTTCCACTAGCTGAGAGATAGGGGGACACCTCGTGTGCAACACTGGCAGCTAAGGATGGAGTGCTCGTGCGACTGCGCTCTGTGGATGAGCTTTCACTTCTGGAGGACGAGGGTCGAATGCCTACAGCCAACTGTTTCCTATACTGTGGGATAGGCAGCACTGTCCCACCACCGCTGTCCCCTGTGGACCCTGCATCCACCACATTAACCCAGTGCGCAGTGATGGACACGTAACGGCTCTGGCCATGCCTACTGGACCATGCATCAGTTGTGAAGTGCACCTTTCCACTCACTGATTGCTTGAGTGCATGGACAATGCGGTCTTTCACATGAAGGTGGAGGGCTGGGATGGCTTTGCGAGAAAAGAAGTGGCGACTGGGTAGGTCATTACGTGTTACTGCGTAGGCCATGAGTTCACATAAAGCTGCGCTTTCAACCAACCGGTAGGGCATCATCTCTAACGAGATTAGTTTGGCAATGTGGGCGTTCAAACCCAGTGTACGCGGATGAGAGGATGAGTACTTTCCTGTCCTACTCATAGTCTCTGGTAAGGTGAGCTGGACTTGAGAGCTCCATATGGTGGAACTAGCGGTGGACATGGCGGACTGAGAGAGGGTTGATGATGGTGATGGAGTTGGTGTTCTTTCTGATGGCCTAGATTCAGTCTTTCCTTGATATAACATTGTGATTCCCTGACTGCTTTGGCCTTGCGACGACACCTCAACATTTGCTGCTGGTGGTGTGCTAAACGGTGGGCTTACAGTGCGGGAAACAATGTAGCGGTACGTGAGGTTTGGTAGTCCGTCCACACTTGCAAGTGCATGTTGGTTAAATGTCTAAGCATGCAGCTGGTATTCAAATTTCTCAGATTTTTCCCTCGGCTAAAGGTCTTTGTGCACTTCTTACAGATAACCTTTGCCTGATCATTAGGATTTTGTTCAAAAAAGTGCCACACTGCACTCTTCCTACTATGGAAGACATTTTGAGGCCTTGCACGCTGTGCTATTTTGACCGTCTGGCCAAGCTGTCCTGCAACTCTTTTGCTTTTTCTAACCCGTTTTTGGACTGCTCCGGGCCTGCCAGATAACAGCTGTTGTGATGTCGATGCCTGCTGCGCATGCTCCTCCTCCTCTTCTGAGCTATTGGCAGCGGCACCCTCTTCCCCCAATGGACGCCAATCTGGGTCAACAACTGGGTCATCCATCACCTCCTCTTCAATGTCATGTGCACCTTCCTCTGTGTCACCGTGTATGGTGGTATAGTATGTGGGAAGGGGCACCTGAGTTTCATCAGGGTCAGATTCTGACTCAGTACACTGCGAGGACAATGTAGTGCTCTGAGTGAATGTACCAGCAGATAAATCTAGCAGTGACTGTGCATCAGTGCACTCCATGTCAGATTCATCTTGGACTGGGAATTCATGATTTGACTTGATAACCCAGGCATGGTATGAAAAAAGAGCTCCATGGAGTAATCTGTAGTGTGGCCTGCCGCATCCTTCACTTTTGGTAGGGGTGAAGGACACAAGGAAAGGTGTTGTTCCTGACCAGGAGCCTCCACTGACGACGCAGTGCTTTTATTTTTTGAAGCTTCAGATAGAGCTTGAGGCTGTGTCAGCAATGTAAGCCAAAACTTGTTCCTGAAGCTCTGGCTTTAAAAGCGATTTACCTACTCCCAGAAAAGGGAGCCTACGAGGCCTTGTGGAGCCAGACAATGATGCCGGCTCACCACCTCCTGCCTTAGGTGCTATTGTGCTTTTGCCACAACAAGCAGAAGCACCACCACCAACACCACCATCAGGACCAGCTGGCAACCCCCACCCACTTCCACGGCCTCTTCCGCCATACATCTTCATTTTTTTGAAAAAGGTACCCAAAATAACAACAGCTATATGGTACTGTAAAACAAGGTAAAGGGTCTATAGAGTATTGGTGAGAATTTGAATCTCACTGTAGATTAGAGGACGCTGAACTATTGTCTCAGGCCCAGTATAGATTACACCACAATGTGACAGGCAGAAATTGGCTGGTGTATGAGAAGGCAAAAGCTGTATAGAGTATTGGTGAGAATTTGAATCTCAATGTAGATTGGAGGACGCTGAACTATTGTCTCAGGCCCAGTATAGATTACACCGCAATGTGACAGGCAGAAATTGGCTGGTGTATGAGAAGGCAAAAGCTGTATAGAATATTGGTGAGAATTTGAATCTCAATGTAGATTGGAGGACGCTGAACTATTGTCTCTGGCCCAGGACAGATTACACCGCAATGTGACAGGCAGAAATTGCCTAGTGTATGACTAACTACAAGGTGTATATAGAATTGGGCAGAATTGGAATCTCCCTAGAGTGTAGGTCTGTAAGAACGGACAAACTCCTCGACTTTTCTTACAGAGTCACACACGTAGATAGCTTCAATTTGGCCATGATAACAGCCGTTACACGGTACTGAGAGAGGAGCGTGCACGTACACCGCTGTACGGTGTATGTAAAATTGTCAAGCTCAGTGTTTTTGTATACGGACTGACACACGCTGTCTCTCTCTAGTTCTGAATGTAATCAAACAGCAAATATACTAAACTGTTTGAAAAATGGACAAAACTATAAGGTGTAGGTCTGTAAGAACGGACAAACTCCTTGACTTTTCCTTACAGAGTCACACACGTATATAGCTTCAATTTGGCCATGATAACAGCCGGTACACGGTACTGTGTGAGGAGCGTACACCGCTGTACGGTGTGTGAAAAAATGAACGCTCAGTAACTCACCAGGACAAAACAATAAAATTTTGATTGCTTTGAAAAAAGCAGTTTGCTCAGCACTGTGAAAACAGCAATGCAGCTATCAGGGAGCCTTAAAAGGCAGCCTAATAACCAACAGAGCTGATGCACCGAAATATAGCCTCCCCTTGCACTGCACAGTAACTGGTGTGTTGTACAGAGAAAATCGCTGGCAGCAGAAGTAGTTTTTGGTATTTTCTTCCCTGCCTAACGCTCTCCCTACAGAATCAGCAGCAGCAGCTCTCCCTATTCTGAGATCAGCATAAGTAACATGGCGGTCGGCGTGCATGCCCTTTTATACCCCCTGTGACGCCACACAAAGCAAGCCAATCACTTGCATGCCCTTCACAAACATGGTGGTAACTGCTGCCTATGCCATCACGTTGCCCACAGTGTCCGTTCTTCCTGATTGGCTGAAAAAGGGCGCAAAAGCATCTTTTGAAACGTGACTTTGGCACGATGGTCGCCGACCTCGTGGCCGACCTGACGCTAAGGTCGGTTTCGTTTCATGAAACCCAACTTTGGCTAAAGTCGGCGACTTTTGAATTTTTTCGACCCGGTTTGCTCAACTCTAGTCCTAATTCTTTTTGTTGTTAAATAATCTGTTTTTCACATGCACTATTTGATTGTACTTTGTTTAAATATGATTCTGATATGAATATTTTGCTTTCTTATCCTAGTCTGATGAAGGTCATTGAAGACCGAAACGTTACACATTTTTTTTTTCGATTATGAAATTGAAATAAAATCACCTTTTTTTGATCAGCAATAAATTGAGTGCCGTATAACATTTTCTTTACTGGTGAGAGCAGGGCAGCTGCGGGTGGCGGGGAACAGGCCGCAGCCGCGGGCTGGAGCGAGATGGCAGCGGCCGCGGGCGACAGCGGGTAGGCCGCAGCGAGGCAGCAGTAGCCGCAGGTCGAACTGGGGCCACAGTGGCCGTGGGCTGGAGCGGGGCAAGGAGTCTCGGATGTTTGCCTTGGCGCCGTCCCTCTGGAGTCCTCAGTGAACGTCTTCCCTGGCACTGGTAAGTCGCTCTAGCATGCAGTCGCTCCCACGGTCTCCTGCTGCCTCTGTCCTGGTCTGCTGACTCATCAACTCGGGAATTCCCCGCCTCCTTTATATTGGTCCCTCCCTCAGCCCATCTGTCTGTCACCACGGTCCATCCCTGATCTCTGTCCCCTGGGGATAGTTTCCCCCGGAACCCAGATGACGGCACCTTTGGTTCCGGCCCGGACACTTGACGGGGGCTGTTCCTCCCACAGCCACACGCGGAGGACATGAATCCTCCCCCGGCGTCGGCAAAATTACGGGAGGCGAGGATGGGCTTAATCACTCTGGGGGGCGCGGCCTCCGCCGCGACCTCCATTCACTGGAAGCTGACTGACCCAATGGCACACTTGGACCCAGCTCCAGCAATATTGCTGCCAGCCACCCACTCCTTCCCTGCAAGCCTCTCTCTAATGATGTCTTCTAATGGTAAGGACAACCCTAACCTCAATTACCTCACGCACCTCTGGGAGTGTGAAAGCTCCTTGTTCCAGGTTCAAAAGAGGCCCAGCAGCCTCAGGCCCCACCTTATATACCCCTTAGGGGGAGGAGGAATGATCCACATACAAAATTAAAGGGGGTGGAGTTTTGTTTCCTTTAACCCTTTCCCTGTGCCTAGGAAAAGATGGCAATGTACTTTAAACCAACAGGCTGATTAGTCAGGGGCCCCCTGGCAAATAAAGTCGGGTTCCCTCACATTTGAATGATACAACAAATACATTCAGCAAACTCCTATTGGTGAATGTTATGCTGATTCCATAGACGCTATGATCTGTTTGTGGTTTATAAAACTATAAATACACCAGGAATTGAAGCTCGAGGGAGGTACCTTGCATATTTCTGGTACATTCTGGGAAGAGTGATGAGTTGCTGTGTGCCTGAAGATCTTTTGGTGTAGCTTGATCAAGCTGCTTAAAAAAAAAACGGAGATCCAGGAACTGAAGTTTGAGGGAGGTAATATGCATATCCCAATGCATTCTGGGAAGGGTGAATAGTTGCAGTGAGTCTGAAGATCTTTGGGTGTAAATGGATCTAGCTGCTTGTAGGAAATCTGCAAACCATGTTCCATCATTTAATTTAGTTAAACATGGAGGAGATTACCCATATGGCATGCTGCAATATGTGTTATTTATTTACAGACTTGCCAGAGGAAAAGATAATGCTTACATGCTAGAAATGCAAGTTTGTAACTGTTAGAGTAAAAGGTGCAACATCTTCAAGAGAGTACAGTTGTGCTCAAAAGTTTACATACCCCGGCATAATTTTTGATTTCTTGGCCTTTTTTCATAGAATATGAATGATAACGCCAAAACTTTTTCTCCACTCATGGGTAGTGGTTGGGTGAAGCCATTTATTGTCAAACTACTGTGTTTTCTCTTTTCAAGTCATAATGACAACCCAAAATATCCTAATGAACCCTGAGGAATGCAGCAAAGGCCAGACAGATGTTGGTGGTAGGGGACTCTATAATTAGGCGGACAGGGTCATCTGCCGAGACTGTGAATGCCAAACAGTGTGTTGTCTGCTGGGTGCTCAGGTTCTACATATTGCGGATCGGATAGACATATTTCTGGGTGGGGATGGGGAAAACCCAGTGGTTATGGTACACATTGGTATCAATAATAAAGTTAGAGGGAGGTGAAAGGTCCTTAAGATTGATTTTAGGGAACTAGTAGAGAAGCTGAAGGCCAGAACCCACAAGGTGATATTTTCAGAAATACTGCCAGTGCCATGAGCATCACTAGATAGGCAGCGGGAGCTTAGGGAGATAAATAAGTTAGAAATTGATGCAGGAAGGAAGGGTTTGGGTTCCTGGAGAACTTGGCCAACTTCTCTGTGGGCTACAGGGAATTTTGATTGTGAGCCCCATTGGGGACAGTGCCAATAATGTCTGTAAAGCGCTGTGGCATTAATGACGCTATATAATTGAGTAAAATATATAAATAAAAACTAAATAAATAAATGAGGAGGCAATCAGCACCCATACCGCTGAAGAACTGTTACCATGCTTTCATGCAGGACAGCTAAGTAGGTGTACATCAAAAAAGCGCTGTGGTGAACAAGAAAAGGGGAGTGGTGGTTGTGGGGATTCCCTACTTAGAGGAACAGAAGTCATTATCTGCCGACCGGACATCACCTCATGAGAAGTGTGCTATCTTTCGGGTGCCCAAATGAAATACACGTAGAAATAAATGACACAGCAAAAAAGGACATCTTACGAAAATAGGAAAACACATATTTAGTTGACTTCTTGTTACACTTATCAGGAGAGCTTTAAACTAGAACAATATGGGATGAATGTAGAATGTAAGTCCGCAAGGACAGGGTCCACTCCCCTCTGTACCAGTTTGTCATTGTAAATTTGTTGTGGAAACTTGTTTACTGTTAACGATATCTATAACTTTGTATGTAACCCCCTTCTCATATATAGCACCATTGAATTAATGGCGCTATATAAATAAATAATAATAATAATGAACCTATCTCTACCAAGGAGTCCATCATACAGGTAATTCACTCCATGGTCAAGAAACCCAAAATAATCAGTTTTTCACCTGTAGAATCGTGTTCAATCTCTGTTCCATGTCCATTGACTGGGAGGATAGATGAGATGACCTGCACTTCTGGTTCCTTCACTTTCCTGCCTAGGTCTTCAAAATCTTTGTATATAGTTTGTAGGTCAACCTCCACCGAACGCGCCATGTTGCATTTTGTTGCGGTTGCCCCAGCATCAAAACGACGCATGCAGACGCATTCGCATATATCCACATGGTGTCACAAAGTGACTGGCCCTGTGTGACACGACCTGACGATCGTTTGGTCACCAAAACAACTGGACAAACAAGGGGACACCGAGGGCACAATTACAACGGTGGGCCCTGCTATAGGGAACGGGGAAAGGGACACCTCCTGCACTCTGCTGCGGCTGAGTCCTGGACTAACGTGACATCCCTATACGGCTTCTTTCAAACCGTCGCCGAGCAGGATACCTTGTCCCTCATTTACCCTGCACCTATCCCTCACTAGGGAATTGGTAAGTGCGGACACTGGTCCCACCGCTGCACTAATAAAACACCAAGGGGAGATACGACAGACAGGGTTAAACAAAACAACACTTAGCTTTCTCTGCTGCCAATGCACCGTGTAGCAGAGTAAGGCTCCTGAACTCAGCTTTCAACAGAATCATCACTGCTCCAGAAAGCTCCTCTCTTCAGCAGAACCACCACTGCTCTCGATTAGCTGAACCACCACTGCACCAGGTAGCTCCAGTCTTCACAACGGTTGGTATCCAAAAAGGACCTGTCATAACTAACAGTCAGCTGATGCACCAGGTGACCTTATACAGGAAGGTGGGAGTGGTCACCACCAGCACACACAGACTAACTAAATATAGAAAACAAAAAGCAAAAAACACAAATATCCTGAACTAAAAAGTAAAAAATAAACTGCAAATAATGCATAAAGGTAATAATAAGGGTATTTAGTAAACATAATTTTGATCAAAATAATGTACAAGCCATCCTGCCACGTCACGGCAACCCTTGTGGGACAGTCTCTACTCTAGTATTTAAAACCTTTTCACTTGCCAAGTGACGTGAATGTGAACAAGGATCGAGCGACTGAACCACTAGTAAAAGCTTAGGCCAGACAGGATGGTTTTCCCAGCTCAGAATGAGGGCGGTCGCACCCTAGCTAAACATGTAGTAACACCAGCGGCCACAGGGGAGAAAAAACTAATATTAACCCCTGATGGCCTGAAATGAAAAAAGTTTATATGTGAGCAGCCCAAACTGACACAGATCCAAAAAGGGATCGTGACACATGGCCTGCGTACCCAGTATTAAAGATAGGCACGCAGGCTGCATGCTGATGTAGGCAGAGCTTCACAGAAGAACTATGCAGCCCACCGCAGCTCTGACATCCGCAAATCTGAACCTAGCCTAAGACTTTAAGTTGGACTTCATAAAGGCAGATTTTAATGGACTTAGAAAGACAATAGGAAAGGGCCAATGGCTGGATGTCCTAAAGGATAGAAATGTCCAAGAAGGATGAGAAATTTTGCCAAATTAAATTCTCACTGCACAACCAGTAAAAATCCTGAAAATAAGGAAGAATTGGAAGCATTTAACCCCTTTCTGACATCAGGCTCAAAACCGAAAAAAGCTCTAAGGGTTAAGGGATTAAGGAGACCAGGATGAACACAGAACATAAACAATTGCTAAGAAGGAAAAAAGAAATGCATATCAAATGGAAAAAGGGGGTCATATTTAAAGGGAACTTGTCATCAGGTTTGGCCAATATAAGATACGGCCACTTCCTTTCAGGGCTTATCTACAGCATTCTATAATCCTGTTATATAAGCCCTCAATCCAACCTGAAAAATAAGAAAAATAAATTTTATTATACTCACCCGGGGGGCAGTCCGGTCCGATGGGCGTCGCATGTCTGGGTCCTGCGCCTCCCATCTTCTTATGATTGCCGCCCTCGTGCTTGCTTCATGGCTCCCCGGCATAGCGCTCCTACACAGGCGTACTTATCTGCCCTGTTGAGGGCAGACCAAAGTACTGCAGTGCGTAGGTGCCGGGAATGGTCAGAGAGGCCCAGCACCTGCACACTGCAATACTTATCTCTGCCTGTTAGCAGTCTGGCACATCTGGCTGACTTTATGTTGTGCTGCCTTTCCCGTGACCCTCGAATTCTCCAAATTTTGGGGGACAGTCATTACTCGTTGGTGATACTTCTAGACCCATGCTACAAGGAGAACACCCGAAATCACCTCAAATCCAGTGTCATTTTTTGGGAGGTACTGTATATTCCCATGCACCTCTTCACACCCACCCATGGGTATACGCTTACTGATTTTGGCTATTTGTTGTTATCCTCCTCTTTCTCCTCATTTTCATTATCCACCACCACTAGATCACCATGGTGACCGAGGTCCGTGATGCAACAGCCACTAGAAATTTTTGCAAGGCTGTTTATGATGCCCGTTCCAAAAATGTTTACACTCTTGAGGTGTCCCCCTTCCCAGGGGAAAATGTTTTTCAGCCTATACACTTAGTGTATGGGCATTACAAGTATAGGAGACCCACTCCCTTAAACTGAGAAAACTTTTTTTGGAGGCCATCCTCCACGTCTCTTCCGACACCACCACTGGATCACCAGCATGAACGTGTTCTGTGATGCAACAGCCAAGTAATTTTTTTCAAGGATGTTTATGATGCCAATAAAAAAAAGTTTACACAGTATGTTGATATGTACCACCCATGGGGAAATGCTTGTCAGCCCATACACTTAAGGCCCCGTCACACACAGCAATCTCGCCAGCGAGATCGCTGATTTTGTGGCGCCACAGCGATCTCACCAGCGAGATCGCTGTGTGTGACATCGATCAGCGACCGGCCCCCCTGCCGGGTATCGCTAATCACGCTCCATCGTCCTGGGCCTTTTCTTGATCGTTGGTCTCCCGCTGGCCAGCGCGCATCGCTGCATGTGGCAGTGAGAGACCAGCGATCAGCGACGCTGGACGTTGGTTTCCAATGTAAACAGCGGGTATCCAAGAGCCGTGCGGCTCTTGGATACCTGCTGTTTACATTGGAAACCAGCTTGCTCGCTGATCCTGATCGCTGGAAGGGCTGTCTATGTGATAGCTCCCCAGTGATCAGCCAAACGATGTCCCAGCGATCCCATCCATGTTGGATCGTTGGTGGGATCGCTGGGACATCATTATGCGTAACGGGGCCCTTACTGTATGGGTATTACAAGTATAGGAGACCCGCTTCTTTGTAATGGGAGCAGATTTTTAGGAGGCCCTCCTCCACGTCTCTTCCAAGGGGTATTGGGGTGCGTCCAAATTTGTTGCAGGCCTTGCATTCACTGCATAGGAAAACAGTATGGGAGACCCACTTTCTAATAATGTGAACTTTGTTGTTTGGTCAGCTTCAGCAATGCAATTCTCCACTGCCAGTTCTTCAGCCTTAGCACTGAATTTCTCCACTGCTGGTTCTTCAGGCTCAACACTGCAATACTTCACTGCCGGGTCTTCAGCCTCAACAATGCAACTCTCCACTGCTGGTTCCTTAGGTTCAACACCGCAATGCTCCACTGCCGGGTGTTCAGCCTCAACACTTAAATATTCCATTGCCGGGTTTTCAGCCTCAACTCTGCAATGCTCCAATTCCGGGTCGTCAGCCTCAATACTTAAATGTTACACTGTTGGGTCTACAGCCTTAACACTTAAATGCTGCACTGCCAGGTCTTCAGCCTCAGCTATGCAATGCTCCAATGCCAGGTCTTCAGCCTCAACACTGCAATTCTCCACTGCAGTTTCTTCAGTCTCAATACTGCAATTCCCCACTGCAGTTTCTTCAGTCTCAACACTGCAATTCTCCACTGCTGGTTCTTTAGGCTCAACACTGCAATGCTCCACTGCCGGGTGATCAGCCTCAACACTGCAATGCTCCACTGCTGATTCATCAGGCTCAGCACTGCAATGCTCCATTGCCGGGTGTTCATTCTCAACACTGCACTGCTCCACTGCTGTTTTTTCAGGCTCAACACTGCAATGTTCCACTGCCGGGTGTTCAGCCTCAACACACTTCATAGGCAAACATTATGGGAGTACCAAATGAGTAATGGGAACTTTGGTTTCATGTGGACATCCAGTACTTCAGTTCAAAGGGTTATTGGGGTGCGTGTAACTTTGGGGCAGGGCAGGCATTGCATTCAATGCATAGGCTAACATTATGGGAGTAGCAAATTAAGAAAAATGGGAACTTTGGTTTCATGCAGCCATCCAGTACGTTGGCTTAAAAGGTTTTTGGTGTGCGTGTAACTTTGGGACAGGGCAGGCCCTGCATTCAATGCATAGGCTAATATTATGGGAGTAGCAAATTAAGAAACATTGGAACTTTGGTTTCATGTGGCCCTCCAGTACATTGGTTCAAAGGGTTATTGCGGTGCGTGTAACTTTGGGGCGGGGCAGGCCTTGCATTCAATGCATAGGCTAACAGTATGGCAGTAGCAAATTAAGAATAATTGGAACTTTGGTTTCATGTGACCATCTAGGATGTCTGTTCAATGGGTTATTAGGGTGCGTCCAAATTTGGGGCAGGCCTTGCATTCAATGCATAAGCAATAACAGTATAGGAGAGCCACTGTTTAATAATGGGAACAATAAAGCATAGCCGGCTGATGAATAAGAATAGTGAGGAAAAACAGCTGTCCCTTTAAGGAGATTAAAGTCCAAGTGATGACCCTCCTCTTTTAACAGTCACTCCTTTATAAATGAAACAGGATGTGTCACACACTACATGGCCAGCTAAAGCTCCCGTCACACACAGCGATCTTGCTAGTGAGATCACTGCTGAGTCACAAGTTTTGTGATGCAACAGCGATCTCACCAGTGAGATCGCTGTTTGTGATACTTACCAGCGACCAGCCCCCCTGCCAGGTATCACTGATCGTCCTGGAATGGCCGGGACATTCTTTTGATCGCTGGTCTCCCGCTGGCCAGCATGCATTGCTGCGTGTGGCAGGCGGGAGACCAGCGATCAGCGAGCTGGCACTGGTAACTAAGGTACACATTGGGCTTCTAAGGCCTGTTTCACACTTCCGTTTTTGACCATCAGTCAAAATCCGCCGGTTTTTGAAAAAAACGGATCCGTCATTTTTTTGGCAGATCCGTTTTTTCCCCCATTGAGTTGCATTACCGGCGGATCTTGATGGATGGCCATCCGTTGTATCCATTTTTTTGCGGATCCGCCAAAAAATTTTTCGGCTGCCGACATGCCTGGACGGACCCTGCAACGTTTTTTTTGCTGCAGGATCCACATTTTACATTGCGCATGCCCAGAGAAAGGAAGTCAGCCAGGAATTTAACCCTGAAATCCTTCTGGCGGAAAAAAAAAATTCTCTCTCTCTCTCTCCTTCCCGGGCAGCGGTTCAGTTAAAATTCTTCATTCGGCGGATCTGTCAAAAAAATTGATCCGGTGGCATCCGTTCACATCAGTTAGGAACGGATCCGCTTTCCGCCTTTTTGGCGGATTTTGACTGACACAAAAAACCGGAGTGTGAAACAGGCCTAAGCGGCGCGCAGCGCTTAGAAACCCGATGTGTAGTGTACCTTAGTTACCAGCGCGCTGGTGCAGGGAGCTGGTAACCAAGGTACACATCAGGTTTCTAAGTGCCGCGCGCCACTTAGAAACCCGATGTGTACCTTGATTACCAGCTCCCTGCACCAGCGTGCTGGTTTCTAACATACATAGCGGGTAACTAAGCGACTGTTACCCACGTGTCGCTGGTGCTGATTGCTGGTGAAGCTGCCTGTTTGGCCGCTCACCAGCGATCCTGACAAGGTCATATCGTTGTCGGGATCGCTGGTGCGTCGCTATGTGCGACGGGGCCCTAAGGTTGTAAAATGTTAAAATGACATTTCCCAGTGAGTGCATTTGGCTTTGTTGAAAGCAATGCTAAAGTTGAAAAACGCATCAAAAACACTACTTGTAAACATAGCCCAAGTGATGGAGGAACATTTTTGTTTTGGGTTATTTATTTTCCTTACATACAAATCATTACCCTGGAAATGATGTTCCTTAACCTATTTCCCAGGAAAATCAATTTTGGAATCATTTTGTTTAATTGTGCGCCCAGAAAAGTGGCATAAGACTCTGACAACATTGTTCACAGCAGTGACCTGGGAGTCAGAAATGCTTCCAGGGGTCTTCCCCATGATGTTCCCATGTCATTTCAGCACTATCGCCATTGATTTCTGACATTTTCAGATCCTAAAAAGACCCCCGGGTTGCGGCAAAAATACAAAAATGCTCGGGTTTCCCATAGACTAACATTGGGCTCATTGCTCGGGTCGAGCACCCGAGCATTCCAATTTTCTTGACCCGAGCAATGAGCACTTGAGCATTTTACTGCTCGCCCATCACTAGCTGTGTCTAATAGAATGGTATTTAACAGGGAGAAATGCAAGATTCTACATCTGGGCAAAAAAAATTAAGATGACATCTACAGAATGGGAGGAAAAAAGCTAAGCAACAGCACTAGTGAAAAAGACTTGGGTACACTAATAGATCAAAGACTGCTCTTAAGTCAACAGTGTATTGCAGCAGTATTATCGCCGTCTACTCCTCCTTGGTCAGACTTGGTCTGGAATACTGTGTCGAGTTCTGGGCATCAAATTTTATAAAAGACATAAAAAAAACTTGAGCAAGTTCAGAGAAGAAGAGAACTACCAGGATGTGAAAGGACTGCAAACTATGTCCTGAAAGGAAAGGTTAAAGGATCCAGGAATGTTTAGGTTGCAAAAAAGAAGGTAAAGAGAAAACTTAATAGCTGTCTACAAATATCTGAAGGGATTTCACAGAATAGTGGGATCATCCTTATCCTCATTTGCACATGTTAACACAGGAAGCAACTGAATAAAACTGAAAGGGAGAAGATACAGATTAGATATTAGAAAAAACTTTTGGACAGTGAGGGTGATCAATGAGTGGAACAGGCTGCCATGGAAAATGATGAGTTCTCCTTCAAGTGTTCAGAGGCTGGACAAACATCTGTCTGAGATGGTCTAGTGAATCCTGCATTGAGCAGGGGGTTGGACCAGATGACCCTGGAGGTCCCTCCCAACTCTAGACAGTCTATGATTATATGATGACTCTATGATACAGATGGACAAAAACATTTCAGTCATTTAAAACTGTAGTAACAAAGTGTTCAGAATAGAATAACATTGCTCTAAGTTGAATAACAATAGGACAAATATAATTGAAAGCTTTAAAATGAGTAACCTATAATGGGACACCGAGAACCTTACACATTTAGCCTTTGCTTGGCCACTTCTGAATGTCTTTGATACAGAGCCAACAATTTTACTTAGAAAAAAATGTGCGTAAGTGAAAGTTATTGAAATAATAGACCTCTAATGAAATACCTTGCCATTCTGCGGGCAGTGTTATTTCATTGCATTCAGCACAGTTGACTGTCAGGTACTTTAAAACAGACATAATAACAACCACTGATTGCATTTACCATATTATTAACAATCAAGCATTAGAATGACTTATTCTAAGTTTTAACCTGACAGTGTAACCAAATAAGTATAATAATAGGGAAAAGCAGACTAGGGCTATGTGACTGACATTTTCAAAGGCAATGTGACAATTTAGGTTCCACAAAGGTAAACACAGCTCTGAAGTTAATGATGGATGATTCAGAATAGCTCTGAGAAAATAATAGTGAGAGAACGGAAATTCTGGAAATTATTCTATATAAGAGGTTGGCCTATTGTTTTTTTTTCTGATGAAAAGTGGACCAGAGTTAATGGGCACAAAAACTGTACAATGAATGGCACGCCTCATATGACACTTAAAAAAAGCTCCCACCTCGCAAAACCATTACACCGCCACTACAAACCTCCAACTTAAATCTAACCTGTTTATCTCAAGATGCCTTCAAACCTAAGCCTGCAATATTGCTTGCATTGATTAAATAGTAACATGGCTGTCTTTGTCAGAAATAGTGAGTCGGCCTCTTTACTTGATGTCTCTCTGAAGCTTAAAGAGGGAGATAGCTGTAGAAAATACAGGGTGGAAAGACCGCAATGCAGGTGTACAGCCAACTGGTATTCTGGCTAGTGGGAAAATATGCATTTTGTAAGCTGATGAGGAATGGTCTTGTTCACCAAGAGCTTCACAAATGGTGTTTGGAGAATTTGCAGACAATTTGACTTCTCTACGCCACAAGCATATCAGTTAACAACTCAGTATGGGACTCAGAAGCTTTTTTGGGTTTCGCAGAGTTGCAAGGATTTAGCACTATAAAGTCATGACCCTAATTATTATTATTATTATTATTATTTATTGTTATAGCGCCATTTATTCCATGGCGCTTTACATGTGAGGGGGGTATACATAAAAACAAGTACAATAATCTTAAACAATATAAGTCATAACTGGTACAGGAGGAGAGAGGACCCTGCCCGCGAGGGCTCACAATCTTCAAGGGATGGGTGATAATACAGTAGGCGAGGGTAGAGCTGGTCGTGCAGCGGTTTGGTCGATCGGTGGTTACTGCAGGTTATAGGCTTGTCGGAAGAGGTGGGTCTTCAGGCTCTTTTTGAAGGTTTCGATGGTAGGTGAGAGTCTGATATGTTGTGGTAGAGAGTTCCAGAGTAGGGGTGATACGCGAGAGAAATCTTGTATGCGATTGTGGGAAGAGGAGATAAGAGGGGAGTAGAGAAGGAGATCTTGTGAGGATCGGAGGTTGCGTGCAGGAAAGTACCGGGAGACGAGGTCACAGATGTATGGAGGAGACAAGTTGTGGATGGCTAATGGCACTGTGATTCTGATTAATCTGATACCTTATGTTAAGGAATCCGATCTGTGTTTGTTGAATAATCATAATCAAAAGTTTGGTTCTAACAAAGTCTTCTGTTCATTGGCGTGCATCGGGGCGGGTCTAGTGGGTAGGGCCTTCTTCTGCTTCTCTGCCCCTCTACCAGCTTCCTCTGTTACTTTTTACAGGGTATTGATTATTCAGTGGCCTGCCTCCTCTTTAAAATTTAACGCCGCTGCCATCATTGAGTTTGGTGGCACATGCACAGTGTGATTCTACACATTTGGAATTTGGAGTGTAAATTTTGCTGGAGTAGATTGCAGACACCATGTTTTGTTTGCAGGTCCCCTGACATGTCAAAACAGCTGAAACCCCCACAAGTAATCCCATTATGGAAACTAGACCTCCCAGGGAATCCAACTAAGGTTATATTGAACAATTTAAACCTACAATTGATTTATGAAACTTTATAAGATTTAGATGTAAAAACAAAAAATTACATTTTTTCCACTACAATAGAATAAGAAGCAAATGCATAATTTTGACATGGTGTTATAAGAGAAAATGTACCCTATAATTTGGTATGAAATTACTTCCAAACACAGTGATACCCCATATGTGGTCAAAAAGTAATGCTTTGGCACATGACAAAACCTGGAAAGTAAGTGCTATTTAATTTTTGTCACAAAAATACACTGTGTTTCATTTGCAAAACCGCTAATTTACCAACAAAAAATAGAAACGCCCACAAGTGACCCCATTAGGCAAACTAAACCACATACGGAATTCACCTAGGGGCATGTGATCATTTTTAGCCCTCAAACTATATTACAGAATTTTATAAGACTTGGTAGTGAAAATTAAAAAATAGGGTTTTTCCTGGAAAATTTAACTTTAGCCTCAAAGTTTTAATTCATACAAGGGTAATAGGATAACATGGACAAGACAATTTGTTGTGCTATTTTTACTGAACATTGCAATACCCCATATGTGGTTGTACACTACTGTTTGATTGCCTGTTTGTTAGGGAATCCCAACATGTATTCAGGCTGTCTAGAAGCTGCAAATCTTGCAGCTGCATCATCAAAAACTAATTCTCCGGGCACGCCAAAATACTCAGAGGACACCCGAGCATGCTCGGGAAAACCCGAGCAAAGAGTATACTCGCTCATCATTAGTTACCACCAGAGGGAGCCCTGGAACGATTAAAGTCATTAAAGGACACTTGTGAGAAATATACCTCCGTCTTGGTGAGATTAAACACGCCAGAGTCTCTAAAGGAACTTCAGAGCTTTCAACTACTCAGTTCTGAATGAGACTGCACTGTGCGACATCGTGAATAAAATAGAAGCAAAAATCATGCAGATGTCGGAAGTGGCATCTCGCAAATCCAGGTCTGCTAAGTACTCAAAGCACTTATCCAGATCAAGTGCACCAAAATTCTCTATCCTCAGTGAACAGCTTATAAGAGCGCAGGCCAAAGTGGAGACTAAAAAGTGCAAGCTGTCTTTGCCCAAAAGAAAGCAGAGATGGAAGCCGAATCTGCACTCAGGAAGGCAGGGATGGAAGCCAAATCTGCACACAAGAAAGCAGAGATGGAAGCTTAATCTGCACATAAGAAGGCAGACATGGAAATCCTAGAGGATTGTGAACATGCGACAGCCATGGCAAGGCTAAAAGTATTATTATTATTATTTATTATTATTTCGCCATTTATTCCATGGTGTTTTACATGTGAGGAGGGGTATACATAATAAATACAAGTACAGTAATCTTAAACAATACAAGTCACGACTGGTACAGGATGAGAGAGGACCCTGCCCACGAGGGCTCACAATCTACAACAGGATGGATGAGGATTCAGTAGGCGAGGGTAGAGCTGGTCGTGCAGCGGTTTGGTGGATCGGTGGTTACTGCAAGTTGTAGGTTTGTTGAAAGAGGTAGGTCTTCAAGTTCTTTTTGAAGGTTTCCATGGTAGGCGAGAGTCTGATATGTTGTGGTAGAGAGTTCCAGAGTAGAGGAGATGCGTGGGAGAAATCTTGTATGCAATTGTGGGAAGAGGAGATAAGAGGGGAGTAGAGAAGGAGATCTTGTGAGGATCGGAGGTTTCGTGCAGGTAAGTACCTGGAGACTAGGTCACAGATGTATGGAGGACTCAGGTTGTGGATGGCTTTGCATGTCATGGTTAGGGTTTTGAACTGGAGTCTCTGGGTAATGGGGAGCCAGTGCAGGGATTGACAGAGGGGAGAGGCCGGGGAATAGCGGGGGGACAGGTGGATTAGTCAGGCAGCAGAGTTAAGAATAGATTGGAGGGGTGCAAGAGTGTTAGAGGGGAGGCCACAGAGCAGGAGGTTGCAGTAGTCAAGGCGGGAGATGATGAGGGCATGGACTAGGGTTTTTGCAGATTCTTGGTTGAGGAATGTACGGATCGGTGAAATATTTTTCAGTTGAAGTCGGCAGGAAGCGGAAAGGGCTTGGATATGTGGTTTGAAAGAGAGATCAGTGTCAAGGATAACCCCAAGGCAGCGAGCTTGTGGGACTGGAGAGAGTGGGCAGCCGTTTACTTTAATAGATAGGTTCGTTGGGGGTCACGTGAGATGGGCGAAAGATGATTAAGTCTGTTTTGTCCATATTAAGTTTTAGAAATCTAGTGGCGAAGAAGGATGAAATCGCAGACAGACATTGAGGGATTCTGTTTAGTAGGGAGGTGATATCTGGTCCAGAGATGTAGATCTGTGTGTCATCAGCATAGAGATGATACTGAAAGCCATGAGATTCTATGAGCTGTCCGAGGCCGAATGTGTAAACGGACAAGAGCAGGGGCCCTAGGACTGAACCTTGCGGGACTCCGATGGATAGGGGGCGCGGTGAGGAGGTGGTGTGTGAATGGGAGAGGCTGAATGTCCGGTCTGCTAGGTATGACGCAATCCAAGATAGGGCCAATTCTGTGATACCAAGAGATGAGAGGGTCTGTAGTAATAGGGAATGGTCCACTGTGTCAAAGGCAGAGGACAGGGCCAGGAGGTGGAGGACAGAGTAGTGTCGCTTGGCCTTGGCGGCTAGTAGGTCATTGGTGACCTTAGTTAGAGCAGTTTCAGTGGAGTGGTGTGGCTGGAAGCCAGATTGCAAGTGGTCAAGGAGGGAGCAAGAAGAGAGGTGGGAGGATAGTTCAAGATGGACGTGTTGTTCCAGTAGTTTTGAGGCATAGGGAAGAAGTGATATAGGGCGATAGCTAGATACAGAGGATGGGTCAAGAGAGGGCTTTTTGAGGATAGGTGTGATTGAGGCATGTTTAAAGATTGAGGGGAAAACACCAGTTGTTAGTGATAGGTTGAAGAGATGGGTTAGGGTTGGGATGAAGACTGTGGTGAGGTTTGGGATGAAGTGAGATGGGATCGGGTCAAGTGCACAGGTAGTGAAATGTGATCTTGAGAGTAGAGTGGAGAGTCGATCTTCTGTAATGGAGGAGGGCAGGGCAGGTAGGAGGAAGGGCACTGGGGGTAGTTGACCGAAACTGTCTCTGATGTTATCAATCTTCTCCTTGAAAAATGAGGCAAAGTCTTCAGCTGAGATGAGTGGAGAGGGAGGAGATGCTGGGGGGCGGAGGAGAGAATTGAAGGTGTTGAATAACTGTTTCGGGTTGTGAGACAGGGAGGATAGTATTTGAACAAGCTCTAAGTGGGAGTCAAGGGGACAGTATCAGCTTGTGTGATATCGATACAGAAGACCCCCTCAAGCACACAAGAGACTATGTACTAAGCCAAAACACTGAACCACTGACCACCTTTAACATTCTTGTCAGTTCTGACACTTCTCCAAGGCACCAAGATGCTTATCCAACAGCAGCTTCCAGCTTTCAAGGTCAGTCCAATGCACAACCAATGTCCAAACCTGAAACTCATTCAAGCTCCAACATGCAGCCAAACACTGCACCTCAGCAAACTCTGTTATGAATGGGTCACCGAGGAGAAAAAAAACAAAACAAGCTAAGTCACAGAAAACCAGAGAGGTTGGTAACTATGCAGATTGCAGATCCCTGATCCTAACCACACAACTAGCAGCAGCCGTGGAGCGCACCTACGATGGTCCTAGACGCTTCGTCACAGCCGGAGGACTAAATAAGCCTGAAGCGAGAAAAGGGGAAAACTAACTGCCCCAAAGCAGACCCCAAAGGAAAGACAGCCCCCACACATGTATTGACGGTGAAACAAGATGAAAGCACAAACACAGGCATGAAAATAGGCTGAGCAAACGATGGGGCCCAAACTAACTAGAAAGGATAGGAAAGAAAAGACACTGTCTGCAATCTGCAAAAAACCCTATAAAAATAAAGTCCAACACTTCTGATAGCAAAATTAACCCTGAAGTCACTAGACTTCTCCGACTATATCAGCACTCTGAAATATTCTGAGACAGAGCAAAAAGAGGCCAATCTAATAAGGGACAAAAAACAAATTGGCAAATACAGATAAATAAGAGTGGAAATTTAGCACAGCCCCAGCCGGGGCTGGCTGACCACACAAAAAACTGAATAGACCAAAAAAATCAAGTGTGAACATTAGCAGAAAAACTTAGCTTTAGATGACTGGAACAGAGCTGAAAACAAAGACCTGACAAGCCAGAAGGAATCACCAGCACCAGACTAGGGCGTCGGCTGTCTCCAATCCAGTCTGTGATTCCTGAGGTCCAATCGTCATCCTCATTATCAGGTGGGTGATGTCTACTGATTAAATCAGCCTTACTACCTCCAGTTACCACCAGAGGGAGCCTGGAAGGAGAACTCACAACTGGTGGACCGGAAAATGAACTCACAGCAAAACTCCATATGCCAACGTCTACATGCAACCTAACATGACGGCAAGTCACTATACCTTTGACAACTGCATGGCTCCAGCCTAGCATGTGAAAGAGACTGTATACACCAATTCGGTTGCTGGGTTAAACTCTTATGCCGCTCCATACATTTCCATGTTTCTGAACCAAGAAAGTGCAACCAAAGTGAACAGCACTACTCAGCCAGCAAGTGTGCTCCCAAAGTCAGAAAGAACAGACATGCCTGGCTTTGTGAGGTACATGATTCGCCGAGAATTCACCAACACCGGACTCACAAGGTTCAATGACCAACCCGAAAACTACACAGGGTAGAGTGTTCCTTTAAAACTACAACTAGTGACCTCGGCATTACTGCTGCTGAAGAGCTAGACTTGCTGACCAGGTGGCTGGGACCACGGTCCACAGAGCAAATCAAGAGAATCAGGACTCAGATCTGTTTACATCAGTGATCCAGCAGCTGGTCTCATGACTGCATGGGACAGACTAGAGAAAGATTTTGGCAGTCCTGAAACCATAGAAGATGCATTGCTCAAACAATTACAGGAATTTTCTAAAATATCTGGTAAGAACACTTCAAAATTGCAGGAACTCAGTGACCTGCTGTTCGAACTCCAGCTGGCCAAGACAGACACACAATTACCTGGCCTCAGATATCTGGACACTGCAAGTGGGGTGACTCCAGTTGGCCAAGACAGACACACACTTACCTGGCCTCAGATATCTGGACACTGCAAGTGGGGTGAAACCCATAGTCGCCAAGCTGCCATATAATGTGCAAGAAAGGTGGACTACGCTAGGCACAAGTTACAAAAAGGACCACTAGGTGTCCTTTCCTCCATTCTCCTACATCTGTGAGTTCATCAAAGACGTTGCAGAGCATAAGGTTAATCCAAGCTTCACCTGTGGAGAACCCAAAGGCACAGCTTCATCCGCTCCCAAATATGAGAGCCCTCATCAAATTGATAGAAAATATAGAGGCCCAGTATCAGTGAAAAAGACTGATGTCCTTCACACACCAGCATCGGTTCTTGATGAGGACCACAGTGGTGATAGAGTCGAGAATCCAAAATGTCAGTGTCCCATCCACAAGAAGCCACATCCACTGAAGAACTGCATCAGCTTCAGATAGAAACCACTCCAAGAACGCAAAGAGCTTCTAAACCTTGCTAAGGACTGTAAGGTTACAATCAAGTATATGGAATGTGACAGCGAGGACCACGTACAAGCGCTCCATCCATCCCAGCTTAACCCTACATCTACGCCTTCTCCAAACCACAGTCCATGGCAAGGAGAGTACAGGCCAAGCAGCAAGTCATTTTGCAGTATCTTCTTCTTGCACAGAAGTCTGCGGAGGTCTTTGGGACAAGTCTTGTGTGAAGATTTGCCTGGTAAAGGTATATCTCAAGGGTCACCCAGAGAAGGCCATGAAGGTGTATATCATCCTGGATGATCAGAGCAATCGATCACTATCAAGGTCACAACTCTTTGATCTGTTCAATTTAAAAATTAAAGGGAAGTGCATACCGCTGCACCTTAGGTACTTGCAGGGCATCTAAGAGGTCTTCAGATGAACGGCCAGTAGTCTCATGGTAGCATCTCTTGAAAATACCATAGAAATACTTCTACCCACACTTGTCGAGTGCAGTCAGATACCGTTCAACAAGGAAGAGATCCCAACACCGGAATCCGTTTTTCATCACCCTCACCTGAAAACTATAGCCAGCAAGATTCCAGCTCTCGATCACAATGCAAAAATCCTGATTCTACTTGGGAGAGACATCCTCCTTTTACACAAGGTACATCAGCAAATCAACGGTCCTCATGACGCACCATTTGCTCAAAGCTTCGACCTAGGCTGGGTGATCATAGGGAACGTCTGCATGGACAAAATGAAGAGTCTGAACGCTATCTTCTCCTACAACATGCATATCTTGCCAAGTGGTCGCAACATTCATTACCAGCCAAGCCCAGATCATTACTTGGTGAAAGAGAAATAGAGCGACATCAAGTGGTGATGGCCACCACTTGACAGTGCGAACATGGACCGTCCCTGGGACGAGGACCTCAGGTCAACGGTGTTCAATTCCACAATTGAAGACAACAAGTTGGCACTCATAAGAGAAAATAAAGAATTTATAAGGGTTATGGGCAAAGAATCTGCTCAAGTCGACTCCAACAGCTGGGTGGCCCCATTACCCTCTTGTTCTCCAAGACCAAGGATGCCAATCAATCTGTAACAAGCAACAGCAAGGTTCTCTTCTCTAAATCGCACTTTAATAAGAAGGCCAGAGATGAAAAGACATTTCATCGATTTCATGCAAACATCTTTGACAGAGATCATGACCTCTACTGAGGAAATGAGAAGAATGCTGGTACCTTCTGTCCTTCGGGGTCTACCACCCTTGAAACCTAACCAGATCAGGGTGGTATTTGACTCCAGTGCTCAGCATGAAGGTGTCTCCCTCAACAACTTGTTTTTTACTGGACCCAACATGAACAACAGCCTCATAGGAGTGTTAATTCGCTTCAGGCTGGAACCCGTGGCAATAATGGCCGACATCCTGCTGATATTTCATTGCTTTATCGTGAGGGAAGACAGTAGAAAATGTTGTGAACTCATTTTCTGGTTTACCTCTGGCTTCTGGTGAGGGTGCTGGAGCTGGCTGTATTGACAAAGGAGTCGTGAGTTCTTCATCCGGGCTCCCTCTAGTGGTGACAGTAGGTGATGAAGCTGATCTAAATGGCAGAGACCTGCCACCTGAGGAGGAGGACAGTGAGTGGACATCAGGAGTCTCTGACTGGATTTAAGACAGCCGACTCCCTAATTTTGTGCTGGTGATTTTTTCCTGCCCTGAGGTTCTGGTTTCCAGTTTTGTTCCTGCCTTCTCAAGCTAAGTGTGCTCTGCTATTTTTTCACATGAGATTTGGCCTGGTTTACTCAGTTTTTGTGGTCAGCCAGCCCCTGCTGGGGCTGTGCTGAATTTCCATTCTTATGTCTCTGTTTATGCCAGTTTGCTTTTTGTCCCTGATCAGATTGGCCTCTTTTTGCTCTATCTTCAGAATATACCAGAGTGCTGATATAGGGAATTGAAGTCTAGCGACTTCAGGGTTTTTGTTATCAGAAAGTGTTGGGCATTTTTTTGGCAGGGTTTTGTGCGTGATTGCAGACAGCGTCTTTCCTTTCCTGTCCTTTCTAGTTAGTGTGGGCCCCATCGTTTGCTCAGACTATTTTTCTATCTGTGTTTGTGTTTTCATCTTGTCTCACCGTCAATACATGTTTGGGGGCTGTCTATTGCTTTGGGGGCTTCTCCAGGGCAGTTTAGATTTCCCCTTTTCTTGCTTTAGGCTTATTTAGTTCTCCGGCTGTGACGTGGCATCTAGGATCATCGTAGGTACGCTCCACGGCTACTGCTAGTTGTGTGGATAGGATCAGGGGTCAGCAATCCGCTTAGTTACCAACCTCTCTGGTTTTCTGTGGCTTAGCTTGTTTTTGTTTTTCTTCCTCAGTGACTCATTCATAACAAGAAGCTATCTCAGGTTCCTATGGTACAAGGGCAACGACATCAACAACGAGGTTGTGGACTACCAGATGAAAGTGCACGTCTTCGGCAACAGACCTTCACCTGCTGTACCGATCTATGGACTGAGACAGGCAGCCCAGGAAGGTGAGAGATAATATGGACACGATGTTTGTCAGTTTGTAGAGAAGAACTTCTACGTGGACGACAGGCTCAAGTCTTTATCCTCGAGTGAAGAGGCTATCGATCTGTGTTCCAGGACTCAGGAAATGCTCTCGTCATCAAATCTCAGGTTCCAACAGATTATTTCCAACAGTCAAGAGGTAATGGAAGCATTTCCATTGGAAGACTATGCCACAAGCTTAAGAGACCTCAATTTAGGTCCCGACGTCCCTCCCACGCAGCACAGCGTCGGTCTGCTATGGGATATTAAACAGGATGCATTCATTTTTCAAGTGTCACCCTGTGACAAACCATTCACCAAATGAGGAGTTCTAGCTGTAATAAACAGTATCTACGATCCTCCTGGGTTTGTCACACCCATCACTATTCAAGGCAAGGTACTGCTAAGAAAGCTCACTGCCATCCCAGAAACAACAAAGATGGGAGGCCTGGAAGAAGTCACTGAATGTCTTAGAACAACTCCAAGTCCCACATTGTTACAGGACCTGTTACAGTGATAGCCCCCTTACCACCAATCTACAGTGATAGCCCCCCTAACCTCCAGCCTACAGTAGTAGCATCCCTAACCACCAGCCTATAGTAATACCCCCCTCTAACCTCCAGCCTACAGTGATAGCCCCCCTAACCTCAGCCTACAGTGGTAGCCCCCTTAACCACCAGTCTACAGTGATAGCCCCCTAACCTCTAACCAACAGTAGTAGCACCCCTAACCTCCAGCCTACAGTAATAGCCCCCACTAACCTCCTGCCTTCAGTGATAGCCCCCTAACCTCCAGTCTACAGTGATAGCCCCCTATCCCCCAGCCTACAATGATAGCCCCCTAACCCCAGTTTACAAAAATAGCCCCCAAACCTCCTGCCTACAGTGATAGCACACCTAGCCCCAGCCTACAATGATAGCCCCCCTAGCCTCCAGCCTACAGTAGTAGCACCACTAACCTCCAGCCTACAGTGATAGCCCCCCTAACCTCCAGCCTACAGTAATAGCCCCCTCTAACCTCCAGCCTACAGTGATAGCCCACTAACCTCCAGTCTACAATGATAGCCCCCTATCCCCAGCCTACAGTGATAGCCCCCCTGACTCCCAGTCTACAGAAATAGATCACCTAACCCACAGCTTAGAGTGATAAACCCCCTAACACCCAGTCTAAAGAAATAGCCCCCTAACTCCCAGTCTACAGTGTTTTACAAAAATACCAGTTCCATATTTTTTAGTGCGCCCATGTATTAGTGACTCATCATAATATGATTTACAAGGAGAACCAGAGTTTAATATGCTAAAAAATCTTGCAAAATTTTATTATTACACAAAATTACATTCAAAATTAACAAATAGAAATATTATGGGTACATATACACATCAGTTATTAAATCCCCAGGTATATAGGCCGATGATTTATTAGTCAAACAAATTGAGAATTCCACTAGTATTATAAATTAATGTGGTTATGAGAGACATATGTACAAAAAAGGGCCCCTAAAATAAATGAATTCACTATGCTGCCCAAATGGGTAACATATAGTTAGTGCTAGTGTAATGGGACCATAATGTAATGTCTATTACATGTGTAATGTAATCATTTGGTTACAGAAAACTCATATTTTGACTCAGTACATGTAACAAAAAGAGTAAGTTCATGAAAGGTATTCATCCATTATGTCTGTCTTGCCTAGACTTCAGTCAGTCTACAGTGATAGCCCCCCTAACCACCTGCCCACAGAAATAGCCGCCATAACCTACAGCCTACAGTGATAGCCCCATTAACCCCTAGCCTACAGAAATAGCCACCCTAACTCCCAGCCTACAATGATAGCGCCCCTAACACCCAGTCTACAGAAACAGCCCCTCTAACACCAGTCTACCAAAATACCCCCCAATCCCAAATCTACAGTGATAGCCCCCCTAACCCCTTGAAGACACGAATACAAATGAATGCAGTTAAAAAAACCAAAAACTTTTCCTCCCTCTTTCTGTGCCGCCCCTGCAACCCTCTGCCCTAGGCACTGCACACCCCCTCCTTTGATAAGCAGCTCAATGACTATGGACATTGTACATAGAGAGCCTGGTGTGGGCGGGGTTAGCTTTCTGAGCTCTGCTGCATTCTAAATCTAAAAGCTCTGATTGTGTGAGAACGGCTGCAACCAGTAAACTAAGTGATACATCGTTGGATTCAGCTTCTCTTTCCCTACATCATGCTGCTCACAGATGAGTCAGCAACAACGTGCTGATGGATTCCCTTTAAGTTAGGTGCCAGAGGTAAGTAGGTTAATATGGGTCTCTTCAAATCCTGGGCCAGTGCTTTGTGATTGCCCCCAGGCTAAAATTTATCAGCTTCTGTAAAGCAGTGATAACCTTTCTTGTACTTCCTGAGTCTGAAGTTTCTGTTTGATCAGGTGACATGACTTAAAGAAAACATTCAATAAAGCTGTTGTCTGAGATTGACTGTGAAACTTCAGGAGCGCTCCGGCTTGGTGGTCTGTCTTTCATAAGGCCAGTGAATGTTGCATATCATGTGAACCTCAGCTGGTCACTTTTTTAAAAGAAGTTGAACAATATATTTGGTTATTAAACAACAGGGAAGATTTCCTTTTCATTCCTTCAGACTTATATACTCTATGACTCTCCAGTCTTGTGAGCTGCAACTTCCAGTGAGAACCTTGCAGAAAAATCTATGAGATATTTATTGTTGGTTATTGTTGGTTATAAAGTCAATTTGCTGGATAAACAAAGACGTTTTGACATAAGAAAGGCGCTCATAACTGTATTTCAATTTTTTACTTCCTCATACTAAAAAAGAAAAATTGTACATAGTAATTCTCCAAAGCAATGCACAGTGCCTTGAAAAAATATTTTTACCTTGTGAACTTTCACACATTTTGTTTCGTTACACCCACCAATTTAAATGTTTTTTATTGGGATTTTAAGTGATATGCTAACACAAAGCAGCATGTATTTATGAAGTGTAAAGGAAATGATACACGGTTGTTTAAATATTTTAAAATATAAATCTGAAAATTGTGATGTGCATTTGTATTCAGCCCCCTAAGTCAATACTTTATAGAGCCACTTTTCGCTGCAATTATTGCTGACAATCTTTTGGGGTATGCCTCTACCATCTTTGTACATCTAGAGGCTGAATTTTTTGACCATTCTGCTTCACAAACTAGCTCGGTAAGATTGGATGGAGAGCGTCAGTGAACAGCAATTTTCAAGTGTTGCCACAAATTCTCAATAGGTTTTAAGTCAGGGGTTTGGGACATTCAAACACATGAATATGCTCTAATCCATTCCATTGTAGGTCTGACAATATGTTTCGGGTTGTTGTCCTGCCGAAAGGATAGCCTACACCTCAGTCTCAAGTCTTTTGCAACCTAGTATTTTGAGGGTGATGTGCAATGTTCATTTTCTCTCACACATAGTGTTTTAAATTTAGCCCAAAAAGTTCTACTTTGGTCTCATCTGGCCAGAGCATCTTTTTCCACTTGCTACCTGGGTTCCCTACATGGTGTTTTGCAAATGCGTCGCCCTCCCAGGGCCGTGGGGTACTCGGTACCGGGCCGGTGCCAGGGGAGTGTGTCACAGCAGCGGTGACCCCGGCCTTGCGCTGAGAACCTATAGGCAGGGTTCCTCTTCCAACCCACGTCTCCTCTCTGTTCGCCTACTCCTTCATTCCGTACTGATCCTTCTCTCTCTTATGGAAGCTTAGGTTGCAGTTCTATGTCTTTCTCCTTCTTTCCCTTTCCCGTGCCAGCTGGCTCAGATCACTGAGGCAGCTGCAGAACTCCTTCCTCCATCCCTTCTTCCAGGGATCCCCACTCCTCCCGAGTGGCTTCCTTCCTCACTGACCTTCTGTGAGACTGAACCCTTAATCCTACACTTTCCCACTCTTTTATATATCTCAACTCCACCCACCTCCCAGCACATCCAGTGTTCCAAGCAGGGAACCACCAAAGGTGCTCTGCTACTCTCTAAGCACTGAGCCGCAATGTGGTTATGCAGAACTACCCTGTTGTGTGGGGTGCGAGTGTTGGAACGTGGAAAGGAGTTCCCACCTTACCTGGATGGTGGGGCACTACACCTTAGGAGAAGGTGCAGTACTTCTGTGGCGACTGAGCCTCAGGGGCACCACACAAACTGCAAACAGGACTTCTTTATGGCTTACTTTAAAAAATGGCTTTCTTATTACCACTTTTTCATAAAGGCCAGATTTGTGGAGTACATGACAAATAGTTTTTCTGTAGACAAATTCACCCACCTGAGTGGGCCTCTTGGCTGCTTCTCTAATTAGTGTTCTCATTTTTAGGGATGTCAGTTTAAGCGGATGGCTATGTCTTGGTAGGTTTGCAGTTGTGCCATACTACTTCCATTTTTGAATGATGGATTGAACAGTGTTCCGTGAGATGTTCATAGCTTTGGCTATTGTTTTATAACCTAACTCTGATTTATTCTTCTCCGCAACTTTATCCCTGACCTGTCTGGTGTGTTCCATGGTTTTCATGATGTTGTTTGATCCATAATGTTCTTAAGCTAATCTTTGAGGCCTTTCCAGAACAGCTGCAGTTATACTGAGAATAAATTAAACACAGATGCATTCAATTTATTATGTGGCTTCTGCAGGCAATTGGTCACTCACTATTTTATTTCGGGGTATCAGACTATAGGGGGCTGAATATAAACACATGTCACAATTTTCAGATTCATTCCTGTTACCCTTGTTAAAATGAAAAACTTGTGGCTAAAACAAAATTTTGGTGGGAAAATTTAGATTTTTTTTTGTTTTCACACTCAACGTTGTAAATTTCTGTGACACACCAGTGAGTTCAAAGTGCTGACCACACCTCTAGATCAATTGGGTCATTTGTGGAAGGTCTTCCACTGTTTTGGCAAATCAGGGGCCAGTTATAGCAAACTCTTCACTGCAGTTGTTGCTGCTAATGGTGGCCCAACCAGTTATTAGGTTTAGAAACAATCACTTTTTAACACAGGACCCTCTAGGTTTGGATTACTTTTTCACTTTTAATAAAGATCTTCAATTAAAAACTGCGTTTTGTTTTTACTTGTGTTATCTTTGCCTAATATTTAAATATGTGTGGTGATCTGAAACACTTAAGTGTGACAAACATGCAAAAGAATAAGAAATCATTAAGGGAGCAGGCACTTTTTCACACCACTGTATATGTGCATTATTTTTATGGCAGTTTCCCATATATATGTGTATTTATAGTAGAAATAGAGATACATTTAAGTAGGGCGGTTTGGACCAATCCTTCCCATCTCTGACAAGTTCTGCTGTGTGATCATCAAAGTCAGGAGGAATGAAGCTGCAGACATAATAAAGAAATCAGGAGGGAGGCTTGTTGTTTGCTTTTCCTTTTGAAGTGCAAATATCTCACATTACTTAATGCAATCTGAGATATTTCCGTTCCTTTAACCCTTACCTGGAATGCAGGGAAACCAGCTGCTGCAAGTGCAATATCTACCAGCAGCTCAGGGCCTTGCAATTCCCATAACATTGCCGAATCTCACCGGGTTAAAAGCTCACCAAGCGACTGACAGTTTTCAAAAGATCATTCTATTTTATCGGCAAGAAGAGTAATGATGTGCATCCCCTATGTCTCCTGCTGTTGCTGGTAGCTATACCATTAACATGTCTAACACAACACTAAAGGCTTTCACATTCATCGGAGAGACTAAAAAAATCTATTGAAACTGATTTTTTCATTGTATTTCCTGGCATTTCTGCCCAGATATATGTCATCTGGTCATCACGAGTCAAAGTCAACTTCATGGCATATAATGATGGATAATGGTACAACAATGGTTGCTTCTTGTGTTAATTAGCATATAAACGTACATCAGTAAAGCCCTAAGCACATGGACATGTTAAACTGACTTTATTTTGTACGTGTTGCTGTCAGGAAAGTGTTGTACGAAGGTTAAAAAGACAATCGTCTAGGAATCTCCAAGTTCCATGATCTTGAGAAGGCCTCCACCATTCTCGCTTTTAAAAGAAACTAACTAAATGTGATAAATGACAGCAATTAGCTACTAGCATATAAGGCTGTGAAATATAATGCATCTTTATTGCTCATACAGGAATGAGTTAATCCCTAATTCTGCCATTCCCTTTTGAGCATCACATGGCCTATAAGCCTCCTCATGCTGATTTGGCTAACTCAAGATGGAGAAACTTTTCCACTTAGACCTTCTGCATATCATGATGGCACAATAAAGAAATTGTAAAAGCTTTGCCCCTTAACTCCTAAATATACTGTCTACCAGCCTTTATATTTTAATCTAAAACTGATTTTCTACTGTTAAATCTATGAACTCACCTGAAAGGAAGTGATGATGGCGAACTCAGTCGAGGGGTTCACGAGAGGCCTGGATGTCTTCCTGGAGAACGGAGATTTTTTGTGTTTTGTAACATAATTGCCTTTATTTTTGCCAGCCATTAAAAGATATCATATCTCCAAGATTATTATTTTGTTTCTCTTTCAGAAAGCAATCAAATTTCTTTGAACTGGCTAACAAACCCTTTTTCCTTTTGATCTATGAACTAATGATGCAGAAGACTGCAGCCACCGCATCCCACGTTGAATGATGTATCTAACTATACGGGCATAAAATTCTGGAGCGAGAGACCTGCTGTCACCAAAGTCAGACATAGTTTCATATTTATTATTATTATTATTATTATTTATTATTATAGTGCCATTTATTCCATGGTGCTTTACATGTGAGGATGGGTATGCGTAATATATACAAGTACAGTAATCTAAAACAATACAAGTCACGAATGGTACAGCATGTATATTTCAAAATCTTTGTTCACATCTCATTTTCTAGGGCACGTCAGATATTCACTTTGACGTGGCCCCTATGCACCTTGCATCTACAAAACAAGTTTTCTTTTTTTCATACACTTGGCTGGTACACATCTTGACCTTTAAGTAGAAATAAAATAAGTTTTATACATCAATGGTTAGTAACGTACCATTTTTCTTCAATGCGCATGTTAGTTCGAAGCTTCAGTGATTGCTGAGTACCACTTAGTACTTTTTTCATGTCTGGTGATAAGCAGATCAACAGTTTTGCAATCAAGAGGGGGTTCTGATTTGCCTCTCTAGCAATCCTACAAGCAGCTCTCACTGAAATTTTGCTTGGTCTTCCAGACCTTATCTTGACCTCCTCCTTTTAAGTGCTCTTTCTTAATTACATTTCAAACTGAGGAAAGGGCAACTTGAAAACACTTTGCTATCTTCTTATAGCCTTCTCCTGCTTTGTGGGCCTCCACCATTTTTTGTTGTAATTTGCATCACCTGGCCTTTCCTAACGATGATAGTGAACAAGCCATAACTCCAACAGGCTAAATAAAGTGTGAAACCTTGGTCAAAGTTATCTGATCCCACAATCTCCAAGAGTGCCCATACGTTTGCATCGATCCAATTTTTATTTTTTTTTGCAAATTTTTAAAATGTAAAAAATAACTATATACAACTCAAAAACATCAAAACCCTGTCATGGCCAACCCATTCTCCAGACCTGAACCCCATTGAAAACCTCAGGAATGTAATCAAGAGGATGACTGATAGTCACAAGCCATCAAACAAAGAAGACACATGAAAGCTGTTTTTAAAAATCATGGTTATTCCACAAAAAATTGATTTCAGAACTCTTCCTGAGTTAAATCATTAGTATTGCTGTTTCTAAATGATTATTGTCAGGACTCAAATGTCAGGACCCTGTCAGCGTCGGCAAACTGCCACTCCGAGCAGGGTGATTTACCCCCACTATGGGAGAGTGCGGGGTCCAATACAGTAGTGACGGTTCAAGCAGACAGGACCTGCGGCACTGAAAATAGTAAGGAGTCCCAGGACCTAGATCATGTAACTGCAGGGGGCGGGGCTTAGCATCCTACTGCTGCAGATGATATAATGTACCTACTGCAGGGAAACTGTAGTAGAGGAAAGCGCAGGTCAGACAAGTGAGGGTTTGTACACGGAGAGGGCTATGCAGCACCAGAGGGACGAGCAGAGAATAGTCAAGTCAAAGGCAGAGGGTCATACACAGAGAGGTAGAGCAGTACAAGAGGGACAGGCAGAACTCTTAACAGGGACAGAACTGGATCAAAACCAAACAAGCAAGCAAGATATCAGGCACAAGGCACACGTACGCACGAGGTCAACTAACTCAGCCGAGGGCAGGTGTATAACTGACACCGGACCTAGGTCAAGTGAGCATTAAATAGCCGCCCTCTGCCAGAGAGAGGCAGAAACAATTAACCCCTGTCTGACCAAGACGGTCCAAAGACAAAGCCCATCCTGGATCATGACAGTACCCTCCTCTCAATGGGGGGCCACTGGACCCCTGGGTCTCTCAGGATACTTGGCTTGAAAGGCCCGGACCAACCGATCCACATGAACCGATCGAGCAGGAACCCACGACCGGTCTTCAGGACCGTAGCCTTTCCAATGTACAAGATATTGAAGGGCACGACGGACCAACCTAGAGTCAACAATTCGTTCCACCTTGTACTCAGACTGTCTACCAAAACCGGTGGTGGGGAAGACGATGATCCCTCCCCACAGGACCTCACAGGTTTCAAAAGGGCCCTATGGAAAACACTGGGGATCCGCATGCTACATACATACTACATGCTACATGCTACATACATACTACATATATACTACATGCATGCTACATACATACTGCATGCTACATGCATGCTACATACATACTACATACATACTACATGCTACATACATACCACATATATACTACATACATACTACATACAATACATTCATACAATACATACATAGACATACAGTACATATAACATAGAGTAACATACTTACCAATACTTGTCACATTGTTCCCCGAAGCCATTGTCTTTTACGGAATAAATATTAACATAACAAACCACAAAAATACTCACCCACGATCCGAAGCAGTCCACGAGTGTGTCCCACGACGATCCTGGGTAGAGAACTGCAGCATCAGCTGATGCTGCCGTTCTCTACGGGCTGCAGGAATCCAATGACGGAAGGTAGGTATCCTTCCGCACTGTATTCCTCCGCCACTTAAAAAAAAAAAGTCCCTAGTCTCACTTTATGCCATTGCTGTGTGGGAATGTATGTAGCATGCATGTAGCATGCAGTATGTATGTAGCATGCATGTAGTATATATGTAGTATGTATGTGGTATGTATGTAGCATGTAGTATGTATGTAGCATGCATGTAGTATGTATGTAGTATGTATGTAGCATGTAGTATGTATGTAGCATGCATGTAGTATATATGTAGTATGTATGTAGCATGTAGTATGTATGTAGCATGCATGTAGTATGTATGTAGTGTGTATGTAGTATGTATGTGGTATGTATGTAGTAGCATGTAGCATGCATGTAGTATGTATGTAGTATATATGTGGTATGTATGTAGCATGTAGTATGTATGTAGCATGCAGTATGTATGTAGCATGCATGTAGTATATATGTAGTATGTATGTAGCATATATGTAGTATGTATGTAGCATGTAGTATGTATGTAGCATGCATTATGTATGTAGCATGCATGTAGTATATATGTAGCATATATGTAGTATGTATGTAGCATGTAGTATATATGTAGTATGCATGTTGCATGCATGTAGTATATATGTAGTATGTATGTTGCATGTAGTATATATGTAGTATGCATGTTGCATGCATGTAGTATATATGTAGTATGTATGTTGCATGTAGTATATATGTAGTATGAATGTAGCATGTATGTAGTATGAATGTAGCATGTATGTAGCATGTAATTTTTTTTTTTTTTTTTTTTTTTTTTTTTTTACATTCAACACATTAGCCGGATGATGGGACTACTACTGTCCCATCATTGGCTAATGTGTCAATCACTATCATGGTAGCAGGCATCGCCCGATGGGACTTGTAGTCCCATCGGACGATGCCTGCACAGACCCCCGAAGCCTGCACAGACCACCGGCAGGCCGGCACTGCCCACCGGAGCCTGCACAGACCACCGGCAGGCCGGCACAGCCCCCCGGCAGGCCGGCACAGCCCACCGGAGCCTGCACAGACCACCGGCAGGCCGGCACAGCCCCCCGGCAGGCCGGCACAGCCCACCAGAGCCTGCACAGACCACCGGCAGGCCGGCACAGCCCCCCGGCAGGCCGGCACAGCCCACCAGAGCCTGCACAGACCACCGGCAGGCCAGCACAGCCCCCCGGCAGGCCAGCACAGCCCCCCGGAGCCTGCACAGCCCCCCCGGCAGGCCGGCACAGCCCCCCGGCAGGCCGGCACAGACCACCGGAGCCTGCACAGACCCCCTGGCAGGCCGGCACAGCCCCCTGAAAGGCCCGTACAGACCCCAGAGAGGCTGTACAAGGCAAAAACAGGGTTTTTCTTATTCCGATACCGGAAGTCCCATAGACTTGAATGGGACTTCCGGTATCGGAATCGGCGATACCGATACTTTTTTTTAAGATCGGCTGATCCATTCCGATCCGATACTTTGAAGTATCGGACGGTATCGCTCAACTCTATAGATAACCATACCTTATCCCCAATCTGGAACACCGGCCCCGCGGACCGTTTTTTGTCTGCAAAAAACTTATATTTATCCTGGGCCTTCGTAATGTTACTCTGGACCTCCCGCCATACCTCCCCCAACCGCTGGATAGTCTCATAAGCCCCAGGACACCCAGAGTCCAAACGGGAAAACTCTCCGAAATGAGGATGAAACCCATAGTTACAGAAAAAGGGAGATGTACCCATAGACTGGTTAATGTGGTTGTTAAACGCAAACTCAGCCAAAGGTAATGCAGTACACCAATCATCCTGTCGGGCTGAGGTCAAGCAGCGCAGAATTTGCTCCAGAGACTGATTGTTCCGCTCGGTCTGCCCATTAGTCTCTGGATGGTAAGCGGATGAAAAAGACAGACCAATACCCAACCTCTTACAAAATGCCTTCCAAAATCTGGAAACAAATTGTACTCCTCTATCAGACACCACATTCAAGGGTAACCCATGCAACCGCACCACATGCTCAACAAACAATCTGGACAACGTTTCCGCATTAGGTAGAGCTGCCAAAGGTACAAAATGTGCCTGCTTACTAAACCTGTCCACCACAACCCAAACGACGGTATTACCCTTGGAGGGGGGAAGGTTGGTGATGAAATCCATGGACAAATGAGTCCATGGTCTCTCAGGAATTGGCAGTGGTACCAATTCCCCGGCCGGCCGGTTATGGGGGGTTTTCGCACGGGCACAAACATCACACGCAGACACATATTCCCCAACATCAGAGGCTAAAGAAGACCACCAGAATATTCTAGCAATGGCCTTCTGGGTTACCGATATCCCTGGATGCCCACCCAGAACTGAGTCATGGAACTCCCGGAGGACCTTGAGACGAAACTGAGCTGGTATGAAAAGTTTATCCACCGGCTTAGCCGGAGGTGCAAGAAACTGGGCTTCCTGAATCTACCGTTCCAACATATTAGAAATACCTGCCACCACCACCCCGGGCTGAAGAATGGAGGATGGAGGTTCGGGGGGGGAAAACAGATGTAGACTGCGTGACAAGGCATCAGCTCTGACATTTTTAGATCCTGGCTGAAAAGTGATAGAGAAGTGGAATCGGGGAAAAAAAGTGACCATCTAGCCTGTCTAGGAGTCAACCTTTTAGCTGACTCAATGTAAGCTAGGTTCTTGTGGTCTGTAATTACGGTTATAGGATGGACAGCCCCCTCCAAAAAATGCCTCCATTCTTCAAAGGCCAACTTCACGGCCAGAAGTTCTCGATTCCCAACATCATAGTTTCTCTCCGCAGGGGAGAATTTCTACGAGAAAAAGGCGCAAGGTCTCAAATTAGCTAAAGTGGCAGGTCCCTGGGACAAAACCACCCCCACCCCACCTCTGAGGCGTCCACCTCAACAATAAATGGTTCAGACGGGTCCGGTTGAATAAGAACCGGAGCAGACATGAAACATTTTTTTAAACACTGAAACGCCGCTATCGCTGCGGCTGACCAATTCTTGATATCGGCCCCCTTTTGAGTCATGTCTGTGAGGGGTTTAACCACCTGTGAGAACCCCCTTATAAATTTGCGAAAATAATTGGCGAATCCTAGGAAACGCTGCAGAGCTTTTAAATCACAAGGTTGGACCCAATCGACAATGGCCTGCACCTTATTAGGATCCATTCGATACCCCTCAGCAGACACAATGAACCCCAGAAAAGACAGTTCCTGTAAAAAAAATAAACATTTCTCTAGTTTAGCAAAGAGACAGTTCTCCCGAAGCCTTTGGAGGACTGCTCGAATATGACCAATGTGAGCATGTTTATCAGGAGAGTAAATCAGTATGTCATCCAAATACACCACCATAAAGCGTCCAATAAAATCAGAGAACACGTGATTTATGAAATTTTGGAAGACCGCTGGAGCATTGGTCAGACCGAAAGGCATGACCAAATTTTCAAACAACCCTTCAGTAGTGAGAAAAGCAGTTTTCCACTCATCTCCTTCCCAGACTCGGATAAGGTTATATGCTCCCCGTAGATCTAATTTCGAAAACCACTTAGCTCCAGACAACTGGTTGTACAAATCAGGAATAAGTGGGAGGGGATGCGTATTTCTCACAGTTATCTTATTTATCTCTCGAAAATCGAGGCATGGGCATAAACCACCGTCTTTTTTCTTTACGAAAAAGAACCCTGCCGCCACGGGAGAGACAGAAGGACGAATGTGTCCCTTACGGAGACTGTCGGAAATGTATTCCTTCATAGCAGCCCGTTCGGGACCGGAAAGGTTATACAAGCGGGCCTTGGGCAATTTAGCACCTGGAACCAGGTCAGTGGCACAATCAAATGGGCGGTGTTGTGGTCAAACCTCAGCCTCTTTTTCGGAGAAAACATCCGTATAGTCTTTTAGGTACTCCGGAATACCTTCCAGACCCACTGACGACACAGACACAGTAGCAAGACATTTTTCAGAACAATAGAGACCCCATTTAACAATGTCCTGAGATTCCCAATTAATCACTGGATTATGTAATTGTAACCAAGGGAATCCCAACACCAGTCCCGCAGGCAGGTTGTCCATAACAAAGCATGAAATATGTTCCTGGTGCAAGGAACTCATTTTAAGGAGAAACTCCTCTTTAAGAAATATGACATCATTCTTAACCAGTGGTGTTTTGTCAATGGCAACAACGTGGATAGGATTCTCCAGCCTAACTGTCCCTAACTTACACCTGGACACCAAGTAAGAGTCAATAAAGTTCAATGACGATCCGCAATCCACGAAAGCAGAAGTGGGTGTGGAGACACTCCCACAACAAAGTTCCACTTGCAATAACATTTTTGAAAATAGAGAAAAAGGTACCTGAGAGCCTGGGTGACCTCCGCGACAATCACCCGGGCTCAGTCGCTTGCTGGTCAGTGGACAGGAGGGGCAATCCTTTTTCCAGTGTCCGGAATCACCACAGTGAAAACAGCATTTTCCCAAGCGCCATTGTCTCTTTTCTTTCTCCTTGACGTCGATGGTTCCCATCTCCATGGTTTCCAATGTAGGACTGGCTCCCCTTCCTTGGGAAAATAACGGGGTTTCAATCTGCATCACTCCCCTGGCCCATAGCCTGCGATCCATTCGGACAGATTGTGTCATAGCGTCCTCCAGGGAATCAGGAGGAGGGTGGAGAGCCAAGGCATCCTTCAGACATTCAGACAGGCTACTATGGAACAAACCCCAGAGGGCGTCATCATTCCAGCAGACTTCAGCAGCCCAGCGTCTGAACTCTGAGCAAAACCACTTGGCTGAGTGCTTCCCCTGGCAGACACTCATCACCCTGTCCTCAGCCATACGCATCCGATCAGGCTCATCATAAATATGCCCCAGGGCCTCAAAAAATGCATCCACAGTCATACGCTCAGGGGCAGTTGTCGGAATGGAGAAAGCCCAAGTCTGGGGAGCTCCCCTTAACAGAGACATAATGACCCCCACTCTCTGACTTTCATCCCCAGAAGAGTGTGGCCTCAATGAAAAAGAAAGCTTACAACCCTCCTTGAACACTTTGAATTCCCTTTTATCTCCAGAAAAGGTATCTGGTAGCTCAACCGGAAACTCAGGGGAAATAAATGTAACATCCCGAGCCCCCGATGATAAAAACCCCCTGAACACTGTCAGCAATCAACTGCTGAGACTGAGCCAGGGCGAGTTGTTCCCCCAGGAGTCTCCGAGACATGAGTCAGGTGCTTTACCTGGTCAGAGAGAGCGTGCATAGGATCCGTCACACACACAGGAGAAAGGGAGCAGAGAAAAAAAAATGGTAATGGTCAGTTATAATGTCAGGACTCAAATGTCAGGACCCTGTCAGCATCGGCAAACTGCCACGCCGAGCAGGGTGACTTACCCCCACTATGGGAGAGCGAGGGGTCCAATACAGTAGTGACGGTTCAAGCAGACAGGACCTGCGGCACTGAAAATAGTAAGGAGTCCCAGGACCTAGATCATGTGACTGCAGGGGGCGGGGCTTAGCATCCTACTGCTGCAGATGATATAATGTACCTACTGCAGGGAAACTATAGTAGAGGAAAATGCAGGTCAGACATGCGAGGGTTCGTACACGGAGAGGGCTGTGCGGTACCAGAGGGACGAGCAGAGAATAGTCAAGTCACAGGCAAAGGGTCACACACAGAGAGGTAGCGCAGTACAAGAGGGACAGGCAGAACTCGTAACAGGGACAGAACCAGATCAAAACCAAACAAGCAAGCAAGATATCAGGCACAAGGCACACATATGCACGAGGTCAACTAACTCAGCCGAGGGCAGGAGTATAACTGACACCGGACCTAGGTCAAGTGAGCATTAAATAGCCGCCCTCTGCCAGAGAGAGACAGAAACAATTAACCCCTGTCTGACCAGGATGGGCCAAAGACAAAACCCATCCTGGATCATGAAAATTGTGAACTTGTTTTCTTTGCCTTCTTTGAGGCCTGAAAGCACTGTTTTTTTATGTTAACCATTTTTCTTTGTCAAAAAAATTACAAAATTTATTGCTTGGAAATTCGGAGACATGTTGTCAGAAGTTTATAGACTAAAAGAGAAATTTACATTTTACTCAAAAATATACCTATAAAGAGAAAAATCAGACAAACTGAACATTTGGAAGTGGTCTCTTAATTTTTGCCAGAACTGTATATGTATATTGCCTAATATACAAACGAAATGTGTCATATTTAACTTTAGGCCTTTTAGAGATTCTTTCCTATTCAACTTGATTATCTGTTCGCACTAATAGTAATTTTGATCAGGGGTGCCCAAAGTTTTACAAGCCACTCTATGCCTATATCAGGGGTGGGTAATTAATTTTCTTGAAGGGCCACATGAGAGACTGTGACTGTTGTGGAGAGCCAAACCAATATTCTGAAATTAATTCTGCTCAATATTAATACTAACATATTAATTATAATTGTAATTATTATTTTAGATTTGTATCATTTGATATTGAGTAGAATTAAGTATGCTGACATTTCCCTATATACAGTATGAGCCCCCAAATAGCCTCCAATATACAGCATGAGCCCTCCCACATAGCCTCCTAAATACGGTATGAGCCCCCACATAGCTTACGATATACGTGTAAATATCCCATACACATATAAAAGAAGGGAAAAAACACATACTCATATTGCTCCTGTTCCCCCAGCACTCTGCTCCTGTCTCCAGTGCACTGACTCTCAGCAGCACATCATCGCATCTGCTGACGCACACTTTGATTGATGGAAGAAGGGACCAGCGGATAGCAGTGACAGTGCAAAGTGGGTGACGGTCTTCAGAGGTCTTGGTGCAGCCCTTTGGCCACTATTTTCAGCCCCTCAGCTGTCTCGGTCCTCGGGCAAGACTGCAACAGTCAGATGGCCGGATGTGGCCTGCAGGCCGCACTATCTCCAGCTCTGGTCTATATCACTGCTAAATGTTGTATGCCCTGCTGTGCTCCTCAATATGTCAGCTCTAGGACAAAACATATAATGTGCCATTTTCTGTAATGGATGCATGGTGGCTCAATGGATAGTAGTGTAGCTTTGCAGCACAGTTTTCATGGGTTCATATCCAACCAAGGATAACATCTGCAAAGAATTTGTATGTTCCCCCCCACAATCCAAAGACATTCTGGTAAGGAGTTTAGATTGTGAGCCCCAATGGGGACAGTGATGATGAGGCCTGTAAAGTACTGCGGAATTAATGGACTGTGTAAGTAAAATAAGTATAAAACTAGCTGTAAACTGCACTTTTTTGGTTATTACACTGGGACACAAGTACTTCTTTTCTTTCTTTAAAAACATCCAGGACACGTCTATATCTTTAGCAGACGAGAGCAAAAGCGGCATGTGTAATATAAATGTCATGTAAAATAATAAAGTAAGTGTGATGTATTGACCTAAAACAGATACAATCCAACCTCCCTCCCACATGTGAAGACCAAAGAAAGCAGGAACTGGAGAAGGACTTTTGTGGCTATTTGGACCATGAAGGAGACAGTCTGTAAAAATGTCAACAATTTTAATGAAACTCTTTCATTTATTTTTTTTTTAACCTTGTATTTTATTAACATAAGCAGCAGGATTTAAAGCAGTGAAACCTGACCCGTGGATCCTGTGTAATTCCAGTGGGCTGCCTTTAATTGTGGGAGGTTGTGTCAATAATGTAACTTGTTGACAGACTGAATGTCCTGTTTTCATTACCGGGGAGCGAAAAGCTGCAAATTCATGGCAATGAAAACTCAGAAATGAAACCGTCGAAATAAAATGTTTCTCCATTATCAGAGGTCCAGATACATTCTTGGCATAAACCGGGGTTGTGTTTTTTAGTTTTCCAAATATTTAAGGAAAGTTTCGCGGAATAAACCAATTATTGTAGTTAAATGAAAATAGCTACAGATTACTTGAATCAGGGCACAGAGGCGGATTAGGCAAATAAACAAGGATGTTGCCCAAATGCACTTGGTGTGTGTGATCGGAATATAAAGCGCGGGTTTTGTCTGAATTTCCTGTCGGAGCCTCTTGTGCTGGGAGGTTTTTTTTAATCAAATTTCAATGCTCTGCCACTAGAAAACAGGTGCACACTATGTTCATAAACAGTGAAAGGCGCGCATCAATAATTCAGATGATTAGAGACTTGTTTAATAAGCTGTTTCTAATAAAAAAATCTATCCTTACACGCTCAAGCATTACATCGACTGATGAAATGTCTGCGAGACGTCGAAATATTCATATTGCACGGGGCTGCGCTGTGTATAAATATAGCCGCATAACATTCATATAATGAGCAAAACAGTCTTCACACATCAGCGCCAACTCTCACCACCTCAGTAATGTAGCTCAGATACACTTCAAGTAAGATACTTCGAATCCAGCGCCAGATGTATCACTGATAGCTTCATTATTCATCGTATCTGTCTCTGAAAATGCCCGTAGACGAGATGCAGAAATGTGGCACAGGAATTCTTGTGCTTTAAAGTGGATCCACACTGGGTTTCTAGAATAGATTTTAGAGGGTGTTTATATTTAATTAGTATTAAAGAACCGACCAAACAAGTTAAAATTACAATTATAGAAAAAAGGGAAGAAAGTTCCAGCGCTAGGAATGGAAAATTAAAAATCCATTTTATTGTGCCAATGCATATTAAAATTCCAGCAGGTACAGCATATCAGTCGGATGACTGCAGAACAACGCGTTTCGACGCCTCAGGTCTTAATCATGAACATGATTAAGACCTGAGGCGTCGAAACGCGTTATTCTGCAGTCATCCGACTGATATGCTGTACCTGCTGGAATTTTAATATGCATTGGCACAATAAAATGGATTTTTAATTTTCCATTCCTAGCGCTGGAACTTTCTTCCCTTTTTTCTACTATTGATTGACTGCCTAGTCAAATCCGTGCGCAGGATTTGGATCCTACCAGCAAGGCAGTGCGGTGAGCTGGATTAATCTGTTCTTTTACTTCAAAATTACAATTAGCAATTTTTAATTGGATTACCATTAAAAGCATACCCATATCAAGAAAAATACAAAACAAATACTGAGTTTAGATATTTCATAAATAGGAAGTAACACTGGTATATGATCATAGAAAATGTACAGTATACAGTTGTGGCCAAAAGTATTGACACCCCTGCTATTCTGTCAGATAATACTCAGTTTCTTCCTGAAAATGATTGCAAACACAAATTATTTGGTATTATTATCTTCATTTAATTTGTCTTAAATGAAAAAACACAAAAGAGAATGAAGCAAAAAGCAAAATATTGATCATTTCACACAAAACTCCAAAAATGGGCCAGACAAAAGTATTGGCACCCTCAGCCTAATACTTGGTTGCACAACCTTTAGCCAAAATAACTGCGACCCACCGTTCCGGTAACCATCAATGAGTTTCTTACAATGCTCTGCTGGAATTTTAGACCATTCTTCTTTGGCAAACTGCTCCAGGTCCCTGATATTTGAAGGGTGCCTTCTCCAAACTGCCATTTTTAGATCTCTCCACAGGTGTTCTATGGGATTCAGGTCTGGACTCATTGCTGGCCACCTTAGAAGTCTCCAGTGCTTTCTCTCAAACCATTTTCTAGTGCTTTTTGAAGTGTGTTTTGGGTCATTGTCCTGCTGGAAGGCCCATGACTAGTGTTGAGCATTCCGATACCGCAAGTATCGGGTATCGGCCGATACTTGCTGTATCGGAATTCCGATACCGACTTCCGATATTTTTTCAATATCGGAAGTCGGCATCGGAATCGGAAGTTCAAAGTTGATTGACAGCCTGACATCATCATGATGCGCGGTGTGTGCGCATCATGATGCACCGTCATTTTGGGCCTTCCGGGGGTCTCTGCCGGCCTGCCGGGGGGCTGTGTGGACTGCCCGGGGTCTGTACCGGCCTGCCGGGGGGCTGTGCCGGCCTGCCGGTGGTCTGTGCACCCTGTGGGGGTCTGTACCGGCCTGCCGGGGAGCTGTGCCGGCCTGCCGGTGGTCTGTGCACACTGTGGGGGTCTGTACCGGCCTGCCGGGGGGCTGTGGCGGCCTGCCGGGGGGCTGTGCTGATGTCCGGGGGTCTGTGCAAGCATCGTCCGATGGGACTACAAGTCCCATCTGGCGATGCCTGCTACCATGACAGTGATTGACACATTAGCCAATGATGGGACAGTAGTAGTCCCATCATCCGGCTAATGTGTTAAATGTTAAAAAAAAAAAAAAAAAATACTACATACATACTACATGCATGCTACATACATACTACATGCTACATACATACTACATACATACCACATACATACTACATACATACTACATACATACCACATACATACCACATATATACCACATACATACTACATACATACTACATACATAACACATATATACTACATGCATGCTACATACATACTACATGCTACATATATACTACATACATACTACATACATACATACTACATATATACTACATGCATGCTACATACATACTACATGCTACATACATACTACATATATACTACATACATACTACATACATACTACATGCATGCTACATACATACTACATGCTACATACATACCACATACATACTACATACATACTACATGCTACATACATACTACATATATACTACATGCATGCTACATACATACTGCATGCTACATGCATGCTACATACATACTACATACATACTACATGCTACATACAGTCATGGCCAAAAGTATTGACACCCCTGCAATTCTGTCAGATAATATTCAGTTTCTTCCTGAAAATGATTGCAAACACAAATTCTTTGGTATTATTATCTTCATTTAATTTGTCTTAAATGAAAAAACACAAAAGAGAATGAAGCAAAAAGCAAAACATTGATCATTTCACACAAAACTCCAAAAATGGGCCGGACAAAAGTATTGGCACCCTCAGCCTAATACTTTGTTGCACAACCTTTAGCCAAAATAACTGCGACCAACCGCTTCCGGTAACCATCAATGAGATTCTTACAATGCTCTGCTGGAATTTTAGTCCATTCTTCTTTGGCAAACTACTCCAGGTCCCTGATATTTGAAGGGTGCCTTCTCCAAACTGCCATTTTTAGATCTCTCCACAGGTGTTCTATGGGATTCAGGTCTGGACTCATTGCTGGCCACCTTAGATGTCTCCAGTGCTTTCTCTCAAACCATTTTCTAGTGCTTTTTGAAGTGTGTTTTGGGTCATTGTCCTGCTGGAAGACCCATGACCTCTGAGGGAGACCCAACTTTCTCACACTGGGCCCTACATTATGCTGCAAAATTTGTTGGTAGTCTTCAGACTTCATAATGCCATGCACACGGTCAAGCAGTCCAGTGCCAGAGGCAGCAAAGCAACCCCAAAACATCAGGGAACCTCCGCCATGTTTGACTGTAGGGACCGTGTACTTTTCTTTGAATGCCTCTTTTTTCTCCTGTAAACTCTATGTTGATGCTTTTGCCCTAAAAGCTCTACTTTTGTCTCATCTGACCAGAGAACATTCTTCCAAAACGTTTTTGGCTTTTTCAGGTAAGTTTTGGCAAACTCCAGCCTGGCTTTTTTATGTCTTGGGGTAAGAAGTGGTGTCTTCCTGGGTCTCCTACCATACAGTCCCTTTTCATTCAGACGCCGATGGATAGTATGGGTTGACACTGATGCACCCTCGGACTGCAGGGCAGCTTGAACTTGTTTGGATGTTAGTCGAGGTTCTTTATCCAACATCCGCACAATCTTGCGTTGAAATCTCTTGTCAATTTTTCTTTTCCGTCCACATCTAGGGAGGTTAGCCACAGTGACATGGGCTTTAAACTTCTTGATGACACTGTGCACAGGAACATTCAGGTCTTTGGAGATGGACTTGTAGCCTTGAGATTGCTCATGCTTCCTCGCAATTTGGTTTCTCAAGTCCTCAGACAGTTCTTTGGTCTTCTTTCTTTTCTCCATGCTCAATGTGGTACACAAAAGGACACAGGACAGAGGTTGAGTCAACTTTAATCCATGTCAACTGGCTGCAAGTGTGATTTAGTTTTTGCCAACACCTGTTAGGTGCCACAGGTACGTTACAGGTGCTGTTAATTACACAAATTAGAGAAGCATCACATGATTTTTCGAACAGTGCCAATACTTTTGTCCACCCTCTTTTTTATGTTTGGTGTGGAATTATATCCAATTTGGCTTTAGGACAATTCTTTTTGTGTTTTTTCATTTAAGACAAATTAAATGAAGATAATAATACCAAAGAATTTGTGTTTGCAATCATTTTCAGGAAGAAACTGAGTATTGTCTGACAGAATTGCAGGGGTGTCAATACTTTTTGCCACAACTGTATATGTGATAACCATAGAGAATATTGATGTGTTACCATAGATTATTATTTAGATCCCCTGACCAGTGAAATTAGGCTAAATAATGGAGCAAAAACCCAAATATGGCAGTATAGGGTAGGTGGTCCTGAGCCTAATATTAGGCCCTAATATAACCGTAGAAAAATCTGATCCTTACCTGACCGTTGAGGATTGCACCCTAGTAAGCATCGGTAATAGCGCCCCCACTCAGGCAAGCCTATCTCTAAAAATAAACAAACGAAGAATTGCTCACCGGCACTGCAAACTCCAGGTGTCAGCAGCTTCACAGGACCAATCAAAACCACAAGATCTACAGACCATCTGTGGTGTGAATATAAAAATGTCTATTTTGAGTCCATATTGAAGTATACAGAATGCATACAGACCATTACAGAGCAATTCTGTTCATACAGTTCAGGCAGACAGACAATGCTCATAGTGACACAATCTTGAGAACTGTTTGTTTATTACCTGAAACCCTGTCACTAGTGTTGAGCGATACCACCCGATACTGAAAAATATCATATCGGAATGGATCGGCCAATCTAAAAAAAGTATCGGGTATCGCCGATTCCGATCCCGGAAGTCCCATTCAAGTCAATGGAACAGAAATATCGGAATTAAAAAAAACCCTTTCTTTCCCTGTTGGTTAATTCTACATGGAGAAAAACAACTAATAATAATGTAGAATATATTGTGGGAGGTGTAGGAGACATTAAAGCCATAGAGCTTTAGCCCAATCAAATGGAATCGCAGTATTTTTTTTTTTTTAAAGACGTTCGTAGTTACAAAGATATTGACTATGTTAAAGTCTTTAATTTTTTGTCAGATATGTATGTTTCACTACCTCCATGCTCTTCACCTTCTTTTTTACTTCTCCCACACTTTCTCCTTCATCATCTTTAGCAGCGGCAGTATCTTCTTCTTCTTCTTTTATTCTTCTTTTATTCTTCTTCTTTTATTCTTCTTCTTTTATTCTTCTTCATATTCTACTCCTTCATCTTCTTCCTATTCTTCTTCATCATATTCTTATTTGTGTCAGGCATTCCTGTAGTTGTTATCTATAAAAGTTTGAAGATTACACCTTCCGTTCAGCCTGTCACAAAAGATTTACAACAGGATTTGTCCGCGTTCAGTTTGGCCTGCAGCAGCAGGCCTTTTCCAGGGGCAACACGAGGAGGAACTGCTTATAAATTAGATAATATCATTTGCTCTGATTGTTAGTCTTATGCTTCATGTTCTTCTGCTTTTGGTTTTTATGCTTCTTGGTCTTCTGTCTCTTGTTGTTCTGCATCTTGGTGGTTGTCTTCCTGCTCTTTGTCCTCTTGGTCATCTTCTTCAGGGTCATCTTTTAGGTATTCTTCTGTGTGGTTTTCAGGGTCATCGTCTTCAGGGTCATTGTCAGGGAGATCCAGAGTGAGAATCAAAAACCATTTCCACAAGCTTGAACTTGGAAAAGTAGCAGAAGGTACAAGAAGGCTGAGGAACTGCCGAGAACCAGCTGACGGTACTGGAACCCGGAGGGGCAGCAGAATGAACAAGAGCCAATGGCACAACCGTGGACCAGCTGACGTTGCTGGAACACGGTTACTAAGCAGGAGGTACCTGTGCTCCAAAGCACTACCAAGGACCAGCAGACGTTGCTGGAACTCGGATACCAAGAAGGAGGCACCTAGGCCAAAGGCACTGCCGAGAACCAGCTGACAGTGCTGGAACCCGTATGAGTAGCAGAAGCTGCAAGAGCAAATGACACTAGCGAGGACCAGCTGATGGTGCTGGAGCCTGGTGGGGCAGCAGAAGGAACAAGAGCCAATGGGAGAACCGTGGAGCAGCTGACGGTGCTGTAACACGGTTTCTAAGCAGGAGGTACCTGTGCTACAAAGCACTACCAAGGACCAGCTGACGTTGCTGGAACTCGGATACCAAGAAGGAGGCACCTAGGCCAAAGGCTCTGCCGAGAACCAGCTGACGCTGCTGGAACCCGGATGGGTAGCAGAAGGTACCCAGGAAAAAAACAAAGTTGCAAGGCCGTGAGCCGGCCGCAGTTACCGAAACCCATAGTCCTACAGGGGGTAATTGTCCTATTGGCACTACGGAACCAGCCTTTATTACCAGAACCCGCAGCCCACATAGGAAGCACAGAAACTGCAGGCACCATAGACTTGGCTAACCCGACCGCAACACGACAGGACAACATATCGGTGGCAAAGTGACGTTGACACTACCCGGAAACAGCAGGCGTGCTGGAACCAGGCTGGGCAGGAGGGAGTGCCCATGCCAAAGACACTTCCGAGAACCAGCTGACGGTGCTGGAACCCGGATGGGTAGCATTAGCTACAAGAGTCAATGGAACTACCGAGAACCAGCTGACGGTGCTGGAACCCGGAGGGGCAGCAGAAGGAACAACAGCCAATGGGACAACCGTGGACCAGCTGACGGTGCTAGAACACGGTTTCTAAGCAGGAGGTACCTGTGCTCCAAAGCACTACCAAGGACCAGCAGACGTTGCTGGAACTCGGATACCAAGAAGGAGGCACCTAGACCAAAGGCACTGCCGAGAAACAGCTGACGTTGCTGGAACCCGGCTGGGCAGGAGGGAGTACCCGTGGCAAACACACTTCTGAGCAGCAACATGCGATGTTGAAGCCCAGGGGTCAATCAGGCAGCAGGCTGAGGCCAACTTGGAGCGAGTTTTATATTGGTTGCACACAACTACTGATTGTAACCGTGATCCACTTTGGCCTCTGGCTCTACTGTCTCTAGTATTTCCCCTGGCCTCCAACCACGGAAGTTGCTGCTCTGCAGAGTTGTCTGCACAATCCACACTTGTTCCTGAGTTACTGGGGCTCAGTCACGTCAGTTGATCCCCTGATGTGTGTCTGGCAAGGTGTCCTGCTCTGTCCACATTCCCACAACTATTAATGGGAATGGGGACAGAGCAGGAGACATTGCCGGGCACACCACAGGGGATCAACTGACGTGACTGAGCCCCAGTAACACAGGAACAAGTGTGGATTGTGCAGACGGCACATCAGAGCAGCGACTGACGGTGTTGGAGGCCAGGGGAAATACTAGAGACAGTACAGCCAGAGGCCTAAGTGGACCACGGTTAAAAGTCAGTAGTAGTGTGATGTTGGAGGCAGCAGGAGACTTTGCCATCCGCATAGCAGGGGAATAGCTGGCGTTACTGAACCCCACAGACACAGGAGCGAGTGTTTCTATCTGTGCGGACGGCACTTCCAAGCTACAACTGGCTGTGTTGAAGCCCAGGATCCATGCTCCGAGCAGGCTGAGGCCTACTTGGAGCAAGTGGAAAATAACATGTAGTGTGATGTTGGAGGCAGCAGGAGACTTTGCCATCCGCACAGCAGGGGAACAGCTGGCGTTACTGAACCCCACAGACACAGGAGCTAGTGTGTGATTCTCTGTTAAGACGGCACTTCTGAACACCAACTGGCATTGTTGGAGCCCAAGATGAGGCATGGAGTTGGCTGAGGCCAACTTCCAGCACGTTTTATAGAGGTTGTAGACTACTACTGATTGTAACCGTGCTCCACTTAGGCCTCTGGCTCCACTGTCTCTAGTATTTCCCATGGCCTCCAACCCCACCAGTGACAGCTCTGAAGTGGCATCAGCACAATCCACACTTGTTCCTGTGTTACTTGACCTCAGTCCCGTCAGTTGATCCCCCCGATGTGTGTCCGGCAAGGTCTCCTGCTCTGTCCTCATTCACACTACTAGTAATAGGAATGTGGACAGAGCAGGAGACCTTTACGGACACACATCAGGGGATCAACTGACGTGACTGAGGCCAAGTAACACTGGAACAAGTGTGGATTATGCAGACGCCACTTAAGAGCTGTCACTGGCGGGGTTGGAGGCCAGGGGAAATACTAGAGACAGTGGAGCCAGAGGCCTAAGTGGAGCAGGGTTAAAAATCAGTAGTAGTTTGAATGTGGATGGAGCAGGAGACTTTGCCGTCCACACAGCAGGGGAGCAGCTGGCATTACTGAACCCCACTAACACAGGAGCGAGTGTTTCTATCTGTGCGGACGGCACTTCCAGGCTACAACTGGCTGTGTTGTAGCCCAGAATCAATGCTCCGAGCAGGCTGAGGCCTACTTGGAGCGAGGAGAAAAAGCGTTGTAGTGTGAGTTTGGAGGCAGCTGGAGACTTTGCCATCCACACAGCAGGGAAACAGCTGGCGTTACTGAACCCCACTAACACAGGAGCGAGTGTTTCTATCTGTGCGGACGGCACTTCCAGGCTACAACTGGCTGTGTTGTAGCCCAGGATCAATGCTCCGAGCAGGCTGAGGCCTACTTGGAGCAAGGAGAAAAAGCGTTGTAGTGTGAGTTTGGAGGCAGCTGGAGACTTTCGCGTCCACACAGCAGGGGAACAGCTGGCGTTACTGAACCCCACTAACACAGGAGCGAGTGTTTCTATCTGTGCGGACGGCACTTCCAGGCTACAACTGGCTGTGTTGTAGCCCAGGATCAATGCTCCGAGCAGGCTGAGGCCTACTTGGAGCAAGGAGAAAAAGCATTGTAGTGTGAGTTTGGAGGCAGCTGGAGACTTTGCCGTCCACACAGCAGGGGAACAGCTGGCGTTACTGAACCCCACTAACACAGGAGCGAGTATTTATATCTGTGCGGACGGCACTTCCAGGCTACAACTGGCTGTGTTGTAGCCCAGGATGAAGCATGCAGCAGGTGGAGGACAACTTGCAGCTGGTTTTATAGAGGTTGTAGACTACTACTGATTGTCACCGTGCTCCACTATGGCCTCCGGCTCCACTGTCTCTAGTATTTCCCCAGGCCAACAACCCCGCCAGTTACAGCTGTGAAGTGGCGTCTGCACAATCCACCCTTGTTCCTGTGTAACTGTGGCTCAGTCCCGTCTGTTGATCCCCTGATGTGTGTCTGGCAAGCTCTCCTGCTCAGTCCTCATTCACACTACTAGTAATGTGAATGTGGACAGAGCAGGAGACCTTGCCGGAAACACATCAGGGGATCAACTGACGGGAATGAGCCACAGTAACTCAGGAACAAGTGTGGATTGTGCAGACGCTACTTCACAGCTGTAACTGGCGTGGTTGTTGGCCAGGGGAAATACTAGAGATAGTGGAGCCAGAGGCCTAAGTTGACCAAAGTTACCAGTCTGTAGTAGTTTGCATGTGGATGGAGCAGGAGACATTGCCGTCTACACAGCAGGGGAACAGCTGGCATTACTTTACCCCACTGACACAGGAGCTAGAGTGTTTTTCTCTGCGGAGACGGCACTTCTGAACACCAACTGGCGTTGCTGGAGCCCAGGATGAGGCATGGAGCAGGCTGAGGCCTGATGGTGTTGGCATGTGGAGGCAGCAGGAGACTTTGCCGTCTACACAGCAGGGGAACAGCTGGCATTACTGAACCCCACTGACACAGGAGCTAGTGTGTTTTTCTCTGTGAAGACGGCACTTCTGAAACACCAACTGGTATTGTTGGAGCCCAGGATGAGGCATGGAGCAGGCTGAGGCCTGATGGTGTTGGCATGTGGAGGCAGCAGGAGACTTTGCCATCTACACAGCAGGGGAACAGCTGGCATTACTGAACCCCACAGACACAGGAGCTAGTGTGTTTTTCTCTGTGAAGACGGCACTTCTGAACACCAACTGACGTTGTTGGAGCCCAGGATGAGGCATGGAGCTGGCTGAGGCCAACTTGCAGCACGTTTTATAGAGGTAGTAGACTACAACTGATTGTAACCATGCTCCACTATGGCCTCTGGCTCCACTGTCTCTAGTATTTCCCCTGGCCTCCAACCCCGCCAGTGACAGCTCTGAAGTGGCGTCAGCACAATCCACACTTGTTCCTGTGTTACTTGGGCTCAGTCCCGTCAGTTGATCCCGTGATGTGTGTCCGGCAAGGTCTCATGCTCTGTCCTCATTCACACTACTAGTAATGGGAATGTGGACAGAGCAGGAGACCTTGCCGGACACACATCAGGGGATCAACTGACGTGACTGAGGCCAAGTAACACTGGAACAAGTGTGGATTATGCAGACGCCACTTAAGAGCTGTCACTGGCGGGGTTGGAGGCCAGGGGAAATACTAGAGACAGTGGAGCCAGAGGCCTAAGTGGAGCAGGGTTAAAAATCAGTAGTAGTTTGAATGTGGATGGAGCAGGAGACTTTGCCGTCCACACAGCAGGGAAGCAGCTGGCGTTACTGAACCCCACTAACACAGGAGCTAGTGTTTTTCTCTGTGCAGATGACACATCAGAGCAACAACTGGCTGTGTTGAAGCCCAGGGATTATAGTTCAGGTGGTAGAAACATGAACACAACAGGAGACCCGGATACAGTTGCCAACCAATTATTTAGTCGGGAAGAGGACTGGCAAATTCTGGGGAGATCCAGGCCTTGTTCATTTTCAGAAAAGTAAGCCGGTCAACGTTATCAGAAGAAAGTCGCGTGCGACGGTCTGTTAGTACATCACCTGCGGCACTAAAGACGCGTTCCGATAATACACTGGCAGCAGGGCAAGCCAGCACTTCCAATGCATACTGGCTAAGCTCTGGCCATGTATCCAGCTTAGAGACCCAAAACTTGAAGGGGGAAGAGCCATCTGGGAGTACACTGACAGGGCAAGACATGTAGTCTGTCACCATTTGACGGAAACGTTGCCTCCTGCTGACTGGAGCCGTCAGTGATGGTGTAGACAATTGTGGCGGACTCACAAAACTTTGCCACATTTGGGCCATAGTGGTCTTGCCTTGTGCTGAGGCGCTGCCTCTGCTCCCTCTTTGTGCCGAGTTTCCTCCACTGGCTCGACACACAGAGGTGCTTTGTAAAGCACTAGCACCACTGCTGTCGGGTGGAATGGAAAACATGATGGCCTGCACCAGTGTGTCTTGGTACTCCCGCAGTCTACGCTCCCGGTTCAACGTTGGTATGAGGGTTTGTAAGTTGTCCCGGTAGCGAGGATCTAGGAGGGTGTACACCCAATAATCAGCCGTGTAGAGAATGTGGGCGATGCAGCGGTCGTTTCTCAGGCACTGCAGCATGAAGTCAACCATGTGCTGCAGACTCCCAACTGCCAAAGAACCGCTGTCCCCTGCTTGAGGCGTGATCTCTGCCTGCTCTGCATCACCCCACCCTCGCTGTACATACTGACTAGAGCTTTGTGTACCTCCCTCCTGTGGAGAGATGTCTTCCTCCTCCATCGACTCCTCCTCATCCTCCTCACAAAGTGTCCCATGCCTAGGCCTTTGTGAGGAAGCACATAGCGCAGACTGTCCAGAAGCAGATGGCATTTGGGACTCCTCATCCTTCACCTCTTCCAAAACCTGATCCCTTAGTGCTTGCAGTGTTTTTGAAGCATGCAAATAAGGGGGACAGTCATGCTGACTAGTGCATCATCTGCACTCGCCATCCGCGTGGAATCATCGAAGGCACGCAAAACGAAGCAGATGTCCTTCATAGAGGCCCACTCAGTGGTGCTGAAGTGTGACCGGCGCACATTGCGACTTGTTTGCGCCTGATGCAGCTGGTACTCCATGACTGCTGCCTGCTGCTCACACAACCGCTCCAACATATGTAACGTTGAATTCCACCTGGTGGGTAGGTCACATATGATGCGATGTTCCGGAAGGCGAAATCGGCTCTGCAGAGCAGCAAGGCGCGATCTTGCCGTGCTGGAACGCCGCAAGTGAGCGCACTCTATGCGGACCTTGTGCAGCAGTGCATCAAGATCCGGATAGTCCCTCAGAAAGCTCTGCATGACCAAGTTGAGCACATGTGCCAGACATGGGATGTGAGTGAGGTTGCCAAGGCCAAGAGCTGCCACCAGATTTCGGCCATTGTCACACACTACCAAGCCCGGCTGGAGATTCGCTGGCAGAAACCACACGTCGCTCTCCTGCTTGATGGCATTCCAGAGCTCCTACGCTGTGTGGCTTCGATTCCCCAATGAAATTAATTTCAGTACGGCCTGTTGACGTTTGGCCACGGCTGTGCTCATATTGGTCGTAACAGGCTCCTGCTGCGCTGTTTCAGAGGAACTGGAGTAGGAGGAGAAGTCAATGTGTACAGACTGGATTCCTGCAATCCGTGGAGTTGGCAGAACACGTAGAGCGCCACTCTCCAGATCTGTACCCGGCTCCACAACATTGACCCTATGGGCAGTGAGGGAAAGGTATCGTTCCTGTCCATGGTTACTGGTCCACTCATCGGTGGTCAGGTGGACCTTGCTACTGACGGCGTTTAGTAGCACATGTTTTATGTTTGCCTCCACATGTTTCTGCAGGGCAGGGACAGCTCGCCTGCTGAAATAAAAGCGGCTGGGCACAGTGTATTGTGGGACTGCCAATGCCATGAAGTCCCGGAAGGTGTCAGTCTCCACCAGCCTGAATGACAGCATTTCAAGGGCCAGTAGTTTGGCAATGCCAGCATTCAGAGCCTGTGCTTGGGGATGGTTTGCCGAGTATGGCCGCCTTTTCTCCCATGCCTGTGCTACCGATGGCTGCCGAGTGGCCTGGGAGTGTGAGGATGACTTGGAATGTGGTGCTGTCGGTGGAATGTCACAGGGTCTCCGGACAACAGTGCCAGAGGTTCTTCCTTGGCGATCCTGTGAGGAAGCCGAACCAGCTGTGTGTGATCTGGAGGAAGAGGCCCCAACACGAGCTGAAGAGGTGGTAGGTGGTGCTGTACGTTGGCCTACGTCTTCAGTGTGTCTGTGTAACTCCAGCTCGTGCTTGGTCCGCACATGTTTCCACATATTAGTGGTACTGAGGTTGCTGACATTTTTCCCTCTTTTGACTCTCTGATGACACAGTTTGCATTTGACAAAGCAAATGTCATCTGCAACTGTGTCAAAAAAGGACCCATCACTGCAAGTCTTGGGAGCGCCCTTTTTGCCTTTTGAGAGTGGAATGCTCCTAACGGGTGCCGAAATGGAGGCTACAGGCAACCAAGTCTGCCCCCTCCCTCTCCCTCCAGTTTTGGCCATTCGGGGAATCTCTTCCTCAGAGCTGCTCCCACCACCTTCCTGTTCCTCACGCCATGATGGGTCAAGGACCTCATCATCTACACTCCCCTCTTCAAACACTTGCTTCTCCTGGGTTGTCTCGCCAGCACCGTACGCACCAGAAAGTGGTAACTGAGTCTCGTCATCATCTGATGCGTACTGAGGTGTGCTGACCATAGGCACTGGCCCACCCGCCTCTTCAGATTCAGAGGGACAAAGAAGTTGCGCATCACTGCATACTCCCTCTTCTTCACATTCTGGAATGCTGCTTGGCTGGCCCCCTCTTTCCAAACCAACAGATTCCGAGAACAGAAGTAGAGACTGTGATGGCTCCTGTCCAGGGGTCTCTGACTGCCTGGGCACTTTGGCAGGTGGTGAAGAGACAGATGGTTGCTCTTCGGTGCTCTGGCCCTGAGAGGATGTGGAAGTAATTGAAGTCGATGCGTTAGCTGCCATCCATCTGACAATGGCTTAAATTTGTTCCTCCCGCAGCAGTGGGGTACGGTGAGGTCCTACAAAGCTGCGCATAAAGGACTGTTGCCTGCTAAAACTGGGGGATGCTGACTCACTGGTGCCAACAGCAGGCACAGAATCCCCACGTCCTCTCCCTGCAGAATCCCCACGTCCTCTCCCTGCAGAATCTCCACGTCCTCTCCCTGCTGAAACTCCATGCCCACGGCCACGTGCCTTACTCCCTGCCTTCTTCATCTTGCTAGACTGAGAAAGATAGGCAGAAAAGTACAAAGGGGGGCCTTAGTGTGCTTATTCCTGAACAGCTGGTTACAGGTATAAGAAACACTAAATTTATGAAGTGTGTGTGTGGACTACACTTTAATAGGAGATAATGTGGCCTACACAACTTTCAAATGTAGTGTTTGGTGAACTTTGTTGTTTTTTTGGGGGGGAAAAAAACTAAAAGGATGTGACCAAAGATTTGAAAGTCAGAGTATCACCAACTTTCTGGAGCTATTACAATGCAGGCAGGTAACCTACAATGCAAAAGATGAGGCTCCAAAAAAATTGGGTAATACTAATCTGGCTGCAGCTGAAGGGCACAAGCCAGAAAAAAGGCTCCTCTATCTACTCCTATATAGTGTTTGCAACCAACCAATGTAGATGGATATGGATGGATGCACACTAATAGGAGAAGAAAAAATGAGCTGCAATTGAAGAAATATATGTGTGAGGCAGTGACGCACACTGAGCAGCCTACAACCAGACGTAGCTGCAGGACACACTACTCAGCGTGAGCTGCACTCATACACAGTCAGAGACCTCTCAGACAGCCGTGAACAGTGCAGCTAAGTGGGCACTAGCACTGACAGGCTGCAGAAAGGCTCCGCTGTGTACTCCTAGAGTGTTTGCAACCACCGTATATGGATACGGATGGATGCACACTAATAGGAGAAAAAATGAGCTGCAATAAAAGAAAAATGTGTGAGGCAGTGACACGCTGAGTGGCCTACAACCAGACGTAGCTGCAGGACACACTACTCAGCGTGAGCTGCACTCACACACAGTCAGAGACCTCTCAGACAGCCGTGAACAGTGCAGCTAAGTGGGCACTAGCACTGAAAGGCTGCAGAAAGGCTCCGCTGTCTATTAGAATTTTTTTTAAATAAGCAGCTCAAAAAGAAAATTATGTATGAGGCAGCAGTGAGGCATGCTGGGCGGCCTACAACCAGACGTGGCTGCAGGACCCACTCCACAGCGTGAGCTGCACTCACACAGCCCTTGCAGACAGCTGTGAACACTGCTGCAAGGGAAAAGCAAGCTACAGTGGTGGTTTATGTAGCCTGGGTAAATCACAATATTGTTTTGAGAATCGCTATTTCTAACTGTCCCTCACAGTTTTAAACAGCAGCCTGTCCCTAACTGAATTCACAGCAGAGTGACCAGAAATGGCGGCGGCAGTGGCTTTTATAGTGCATCATGACATCATTTCAGCAGCCAATCACAGCCATGCCAATAGTTAACATGCCTACTTGCCTAACAGGATGTGCCCACACTTCTGAGGAATCCCATTGGCTGAATCAAAGCGAGCGGTCTGATAGCATTATGGAAACTTCCGATTCCGGTATCCGACATGAAAAAAGTATCGGAAGTCAGTATCGGAATTCCGATACAGCTAATATCGGCCGATACCCGATACTTGCGGTATCGGAAAGCTCAACACTACCTGTCACCTCACAAACAGTTCTAGTTTTATATGTTGTTTGACAATGCTCATAGTGACACAATCTTGAGAACTGTTTATTGCCTGAAACCCTTTCACCTCACAAACAGTTCTAGTTTCTATATGTTGTTTGCATAGTGACACAATCTTGAGAACTGTTTGTTTATTACCTGAAACCCTTTCACCTCACAAACAGTTCTATTTTCTATATGTTGTTTGACAATGCTCATAGTGACACAATCTTGAGAAATGTTTATTACCTGAAACCCTTACACCTCACATAGTGACACATCACAAACAGTTCTAAGTTTCTATATGTTTGTTGTTTGTTATTGTGGTTGTATCTAAATCCATGTGGGCTTTTCTCATCGTTTGATGTTCGCCTGGTATCTCGGTTCATCCTACCTTGAACCCTAGCCACTTGAAGGGCAAGGTGAAACTAGAGTTACACATTGTGTAAATCACTATATAAGGCCAGAGAAACATGACTAAGACAGAAGAAAAAACTTGGATACCTATACATGTACAAGTTTTGATACCTGCATAATTGGGGACGCCTGTGCAGTGTTGTGAATTTCCCGGGGGTTCTCTGTCTTGGTGTTGCTTCTCCGATATTCCAGACGGATGATGTTTAAAAGCCTCTTGGTGATGATGTGAGTATACTGTATGTACAGTGGGGCAAAAAAGTATTTAGTCAGTCAGCAATAGTGCAAGTTCCACCACTTAAAAAGATGAGAGGCGTCTGTAATTTACATCATAGGTAGATCTCAACTATGGGAGACAAACTGAGAAAAAAAAATCCAGAAAATCACATTGTCTGTTTTTTTTTCATTTTATTTGCATATTATGGTGGAAAATAAGTATTTGGTCAGAAACAAGCAATCAAGATTTCTGGCTCTCACAGACCTGTAACTTCTTCTTTAAGAGTCTCCTCTTTCCTCCACTCATTACCTGTAGTAATGGCACCTGTTTAAACTTGTTATCAGTATAAAAAGACACCTGTGCACACCCTCAAACAGTCTGACTCCAAACTCCACTATGGTGAAGACCAAAGAGCTGTCAAAGGACACCAGAAACAAAATTGTAGCCCTGCACCAGGCTGGGAAGACTGAATCTGCAATAGCCAACCAGCTTGGAGTGAAGAAATCAACTGTGGGAGCAATAATTAGAAAATGGAAGACATACAAGACCACTGATAATCTCCCTCGATCTGGTGCTCCACGCAAAATCCCACCCCGTGGGGTCAGAATGATCACAAGAACGGTGAGCAAAAAACCCAGAACCACGCGGGGGGACCTAGTGAATGAACTGCAGAGAGCTGGGACCAATGTAACAAGGCCTACCATAAGTAACACACTACGCCACCATGGACTCAGATCCTGCAGTGCCAGACGTGTCCCACTGCTTAAGCCTGTACATGTCCGGGCCCGTCTGAAGTTTGCTAGAGAGCATTTGGATGATCCAGAGGAGTTTTGGGAGAATGTCCTATGGTCTGATGAAACCAAACTGGAACTGTTTGGTAGAAACACAACTTGTCGTGTTTGGAGGAAAAAGAATACTGAGTTGCATCCATCAAACACCATACCTACTGTAAAGCATGGTGGTGGAAACATCATGCTTTGGGGCTGTTTCTCTGCAAAGGGGCCAGGACGACTGATCCGGGTACATGAAAGAATGAATGGGGCCATGTATCGTGAGATTTTGAGTGCAAACCTCCTTCCATCAGCAAGGGCATTGATGATGAAACGTGGCTGGGTCTTTCAACATGACAATGATCCAAAGCACACCACCAGGGCAACGAAGGAGTGGCTTCGTAAGAAGCATTTCAAGGTCCTGGAGTGGCCTAGCCAGTCTCCAGATCTCAACCCTATAGAAAACCTTTGGAGGGAGTTGAAAGTCCGTGTTGCCAAGCGAAAAGCCAAAAACATCACTGCTCTAGAGGAGATCTGCATGGAGGAATGGGCCAACATACCAACAACAGTGTGTGGCAACCTTGTGAAGACTTACAGAAAACGTTTGACCTCTGTCATTGCCAACAAAGGATATATCACAAAGTATTGAGATGAAATTTTGTTTCTGACCAAATACTTATTTTCCACCATAATATGCAAATAAACTGAAAAAAAACAGACAATGTGATTTTCTGGATTTTTTTTTCTCAGTTTGTCTCCCATAGTTGAGGTCTACCTATGATGTAAATTACAGACGCCTCTCATCTTTTTAAGTGGTGGAACTTGCACTATTGCTGACTGACTAAATACTTTTTTGCCCCACTGTAGTTAATATTTATACTTTATGTACTTAATCATTATATGTATTTAATCTTTATATGTACTTAACCTTTGTATCTTAAAATATACAAAAGTGTATGCAATCATACTATTCAATCATACTATTCCTTTAATTTTGTACTTTGAGATAAAATTGTGTTATATTGCAAGTAGTAGCCTTCTTTAAAGCTGTATCCAAACAGTGTTAAAAACTTGGCAATGCACCATCAAACCATCCCTTAATGAAGGCAGCAAGATGCACAGGTAGTGGAGCTCAGTTTGCAGATATCGGTGACTCATAATCCATAAATAGAAATATAGCGGCGCTTGACACCACCTGAATAAACAAAGCAGGGCAGACAGAGTCCCAGTTGGCCAATGCCGTTTCACTTGAACACACGCTTTCTCAAGGCCTCCTAAGGGTCTTGAGAAAGCTTATGCTAACGCGAAACACTGCTGGCTGACTGGGACTCTGTCTGCTCTGCTTTGTTTATTCAGGCTGGAATAAACGATTAGCACTTACATGGTATCAATGACTGCTGTATTTCTCCTTTTGAATTATGAGTCAAGTGAAGAGAAAACTGGGGCCTAAGGAGATGCATGAAGCAGTGAGCAAAAGACCAGCAGAGATAAGGATGAGGGGTGGGGTAAGAATTGTATGATATTGCCTTTTTTAACCCCTTTTAAAGACATTGTTAGTTATTCTTTGGGATCTGGAGATCTCAGATCACAATATGTATTTTTGTTTAATGGCAATCAAGATATTTGATTTGCATTGAATAAATTTAATGTAAATTGAATTCTTCATCCAAATTAGTATTTTGTCAGCTTCACTCATCTCCTATAGGCACCAGTTTGACAGAACATCTCTGTGTACAACTGACTTTATGGAAATATAATCTGGTGACCATTCTAGTCACATTCTGGGTGCCTGGGTGCTATGAGTAAATGCTCAAGTATTTATTAAATTTACATTGTGTCAATAATAGAGATTATCAAGTCTTTTAAAATTAAAAGTTTAGCAAATTTTTCCCAAAAATTTGATTTGCGGTTGATAGATTTCCCATGAATAACAGGTGCTTTAATTGTCCAGAAAAGGTGTATATAACACTGTAAGATCTCATAGCAATGTATCTAACCCCTTTCAATCTCTTTAGCGCAAACATAGCCTTTTGTAATGTCAAACTTACCTCATAATGGAAACAGATGTTAACTTGGAAGTAACCCATAGTCCTTTTAATAACACAGTGCACTGACAAACTTTGTTTTATTATTTGTGATCAGGCATACTGTTCTGTGCTGATGAAGCTGATGGTGTCGCTGTTAGCAGTTACATCATCCTCCTGTGACTGAGATGAGTGATGTGCTATAAATTCCATAATGCCCTCAACTTCCTGATATGGTCTACATGAATGGCTGGTGCTAATGGTGGTGGAAGTGATGCTTCTGCTGTTGATAGTAGCTACCACATTCTTAACTGTATTATGGGGTTATTTTCATTTTACACTATCCCATCAGTTGCCATTACCACTTTTCTTTACTGTATATTTTGTACTACTTTATAATCAATGTTTTACAATCTTTTCAACTTCAGTTATTCATCATTTGCCAAAAAGTTTTCTTTAGAAGTGCTAGGTAGGTAGGTACATGAACAGAAAGCAATTTATAGCAGCAGGCTACAATATAGGTGTGGTATGTATGGTTGTCAAATTGGACTAGTAAAACAGAAATTCACAGTTAAATGTTCATATTATTTAATTCTTCTTTCAAAATTTGTTTCAACAAATTTCAACCCTCGTCTCAAAATTGATAAAAAACATCACCGATTAAGCACACTTCTGCGCTGTTGCTATTACCTCTCCTATATCTCTTTCATATCAATTGAGTATCTGTGTTATTTTCAGACTACAACACATCTTCAGTGCTGCAGTGATATGACACATTACTGCGTGGAGTATTTGTCCAATATTATGCAGTACGGTTTTCTCTTCCTGTTTGTATTGGTATGCTGTGAGCTCCGACTTCCTCTCATTATCCCAAAACAAACCTAAAATTGCTGCTGGTTTTCCTGCATAGGCTTTTATTCAGGCTATGATAGTCCCTTCTGACTGCGCTATACTATGTGATGTGATAGCTGCAATGCATTATGGGGAAACACACATGGCCATGCTTCAGGTCATGTTGGCCTTCTGTGATTGATGCCATCTTCTGCAATGTTTAAAAAGGCCTCTAGAATTGTTTTGCAATTCACTCGACTCAAAGCGTAAATTGTTGAAATTTGATGGGACCTGCGAATTTCATAAAATTTAAATAGAATTTGATTTGTATTGAATAGATTCAATAATCTTTAGTAACCATCATGTCAGGAACACTGCTATCACGATCCATTTTTGGATCTGTGTCAGAGTCTGGATTCTCTCATATAAACGTTTTTCCTTTCAGGCCATCGAGGGTTAATATTAGCTTCCCCCGTTGGCCGCTGGTGTTACTACAGGTTTAGTGAGTCTGCTGGTGGGTGTTTCCCCCGGTGGCTGCTGGTGTTACTACATGTGTAGTTAGTCAGCAGGTGGTGACCAGCCCTCCTTCCTATATAAGGTCACCAGGTGCTGCAGTTCACTGTTGGTGATATTGTTCCTCTTTGGAGACCAACCATGCTGGAGTCAGGAGCAGGAGGTGTTGCAGTGGAGCTCCAGTTATTCCCTTGTTCTGGTGCCTTACTCTGCTGCTCGGAGCATTAGCAGCAGATAAAGCTAAGTTTGCTTTTGTAGTTTATTTAACCCTCAGGTGTCTGTGTTATCTTTCCTTTGGTTTTCGTTGCAGTTCATTTTATTCCCTGTCTCACCTCCTGGGGAGGGGGTTGGGGGTTTAGCTCAGGGCTAAACAGGAGATAGGGACAGGTCGGGGACTTGGGCCTCACTACCATCAAGTGTACCCCCAAGTTAAGGAAAGTCAGGGCACCCCCTTAGCCTTAGGGGCAGTTCAGGAGCCCAGGTTCCACGTCCCCTGTTTTCCCACTACTGCCCCATGACAACTACACTGCACTTGCTCACTGAGCCAGTGTGCATGTCCTGAGTTGAACAAACTATGCTCAAAGATACCTGTGGAGCGGGGTGGCAGCGGTGGAGATGCATGCTTCAGGTAAACAGGACCTGAAGCACGTGACTGCTGGGGGAGTGTCTGGGCGGAGACAAGCCCCAAAACTCCGGAGAGCGGCGCTTGGGCTAGAGATGCCCAGAGAGTAGTCGGGCAGGCACAGGTCTAAGCCAGGAGATGGCATGGTACAGGAGGGGCAAGACAGGGACGTGGTCAGTCACAAAGCAGAGTCTGGAAACCTTAGATAGCAGCACAGTACAGGCAGGAGCAATGGAATGGATGGTCAGGGACAAGCTGAGGTCATAACAGAGAGGCAAAACAAGTACAGAGGCAGGCAGCAATATCAGAAACATGAACGGACCAGGTCATACATGAGCAAACATACACAGGCAGGCAGTATCCACAGATACACAGGGGTCAGGAACTAAGCCGAGGTCAAAAGTATCCCTGGCAACTGACAGAGCCCAAATGAGGCTATTTAAAGCCCTCCAAGAACCAGAGAGAGGCCAAAAGCATTAACCCCTGCAGCACTAAACCAGAATTCACATACAGATCATGACACATCATTTCCTTTCAAAACAGCATTAATACACTTGCATGCTGATTTTGAAGGAACTTGGCATGGAGGTTTATTCCAAACATCATAGAGAGCTAACCACATATATTCAGGGTGTTACAAAATAACTTACACAAATTTTGCTCATGCATGAAATATTATAAACAGTCACACATAATGTAACACTGGCACTCATAAGAAAACAGAGGGATCAGATTATTAGTATTATAATTTTCATTTTTCCTTTATATAACACTAGCTGAAGAGCCCGGCTGTTATGAGCTCATTTTCTACTCCACCAGTTGAGAGTTCTCCTTCCGTTCTCCCTCTGGTGGTGACAGGAGGTAGTGAGGTTGGTTTAAGTGGTAGTGATCTGCCACCTGATGAGGAGGATAACGATTGGATCTCTGGAGTATCAGACTGGATATAAGACAGCCGACGCCCTATCCTGGTGCTGGTGATTCAGACTGCTTCTCAGGTCTCGGACTTCAGCTCTCTTCCAGTCTTCTCAAGTTAAGTTTGTTTTTTGCTAATGTTCACACTTGCGCTTGTTGGTCAATTCAGCTTCTTGTGTGGTCAGCTTGTCCCTGCTGGAGCTATGCTGAACTTCCACTCCTATTTATCTCTATTTGCCAATTTGCCTTTTTGTCCCTTATTAGATTGGCCTCTTTTTGCTCTGTTTCAGAATATTTCAGAGTGCTGATATAGTGGGAGAAGTCTAGTGACTTCAGGGCTAATTTTGCTATCAGACATGTTGGACATTATTTTGGTAGGGTTTTTTGGCAGATTGCAGACAGTGGCTTTCCTTTCCTGTCCTTTCTAGTTAGCTGGGCCCCATTGTTTGCTCAGCCTATTTTCCTGCCTTTGTTTGTGTTTTCATCTTGCTTCACCGTCAATACATGTGGGGGGCTGTCTTTCCTTTGGGGTCTGCTCTGGGGTAGTTAGTTTTCCTCTTTTCCTGCTTTAAGCTTATGTAGCTCTCCGGTTGTGACAAGGCATCTAGGACCATCGTAGGAACGCTCCACGACTGCTGCTAGTTGTGTGGTTAAGATCAGGGATCTGCAATCTGCATAGTTACCAACCTCTCTGGTTTTCTGAGACTTAGCTTGTTGTTTTTTTTTCCTCCTCGGTGACCCGTTCATAACACCCGGCGTTGCCCGGGCATAGTAACTAACGCTTCCGCACTGGTACACGGAACACACACGGCGACATTTTGTTGAAGCAAATTTTTTTTAACACAATATTAACCCCTTAATGACTGCCGATATGACTTTTCACAGCGGCAGCTAAGGGGCCTTATTCCTCTTGCACCTCATGCTCCTTATTTTTACACAGCACAGCCTTCTCCTGCACCTTACACTCCTCCTTTATATACAGCATTTTTCTACAGCACATCTTTTCTCCTTTATAGTCGCCTCCTCCGGCAGCACCTCACACTCCTCTTCTATATACAATTGGAAACACTTGATTCCGAGAGAAAGTGCACTAATTGCAATAAAACATATTGTATACACAGCCTACCTCTTGTGCAGCACTACACTTTTCTCCTTTAGACCTCGTTCATATGTTATTTGGTCAGTATTTTTACCTCATTATTTGTAAGCTAAAACTTGGAGGAAAACAATCAGAGGAAAAGTATATTAGAAACATGTCACCAGTTCTGTATTTTTCTTCCACTTGTGGTTTTGGCTTATAAATACTGAGGTAAAATACTGACCAAATACTGAACGTGTGAATGTGGCCTTATACACATCCTCCACCTGCAGCGCCTCACTCTTCTCTATACACATACTGCAGCAGCACATCACTTCTCTCATTTACCTATCACGCCTCTCATTTTTCCCCTCACATGTCTCATTTTCCCTTCACTCCTCTCATTTTCCCCTCACACCTTTCATTTTTCCCTTCACTCCTCTCATTTTTCCCCCTCACAACTCTGATTTCGACCTCATACCTGTCATTTTCCGATCACTCCACTATTTTCCATTCACTCTTCTCATTTTCCACTCACACCTCTTCATTTTCACCTCACACCTCTCGTTTTCACCTCACACCTCTCATTTTCCCCTCACTCCACTATTTTCCTCTCACTCCACTATTTTCCTCTCACTCCTCTAAATTTCCCCTCACTCCTCTCATTTTCCCCTTACTACTCTCGTTTTCACCTCATTCCTCTCGTCCCCTCACATGTGCACAGCAACTTCCTGTTATGAGCACAGCAGTGTAATCCACGTAGCTCCTCCCTTTCCCTTGACATCATGCCTCACAGAAGCAACTCCATTCTAGACATGACTGAGCTAGATGTGGCCTGTGCCTGCCACACACTGATACTCTGAAGGCAGAGGCCCTAATTGTAGCTCGCAGCAGCTAGGATGTCAACGCCGGTGAGTTTTGCAGAGTGGCTTTTGAGGTGAATGTGTCTCCACCCGTGTTCACTAACAACGTGGGCCGTATGGATGGGGCTTTGCGTGTGGAGTGAATGTGGCTATGCGGAGTGGGCAGGGTGGCGTGGAGTGGGCGTGGCTTGATATACACACACACATACACTCAGCTTTATATATATAGGTTTACATCATTCAAACTGGTATTTCTACTGGCAAATGGTCATAAATTATTTTTTTTTAGTAAATATGTTATCAATCAGCTGCAACGCTAATCTTAACATATAGTAAAAACCCGTGACATCAGTGAGGTGTGCCCTCATACACAATTCATGGTGACAAAATACTATGTTCCATACTATTCAGCCTGTGAAAGTTTGGGTTCTGGTACCCAACCCGAACCTCATTCCTTTATTCCAAAGTTCCGTTCGGTGTACCAGACATGTACACAAACTTGAACCAAAACCTGAACCCCTTTGAAAAGCATAGGGACCAGAAAAAATCTCTCGCTCTTATTCTATCTTTCTCTTTCTCTCTCTCTTCTCCCAGACTTCCCTTGGATCTCCGAACAGTGCAATGGACTTCTGGGAGAAGTCTGTGTTCGGCGTTTAGCATCGGACACTAACTGTCCAGTACGAGCCCCAAACATTTACGTTTGGGTTCACTCATCTCTATTCAGCAGCAAAGTAAGTCTGCTCATTTTACTGACATTTATTTTATTAGCAAGAAACTCTGCTTAAAAATAACAAAATTATTTATTCTAGAGACTTCACTAGTAGACAGTATCTGTAAGCGTTGCAGTGGGACTGGTAGTTTATACACATGAGCTGCTGGCTATCATCTATCTCCACCATACTGAAGTACATGTGATGTCTATTGCAGATGAAAAACTAAAACCCTCGATGTTGGACTAGTGTCAATAATAACATAACCCAATTTATTACCTCACTTATTATAACTATCACAGAGGGATGATGACAAAAGAACACCAATTATTTTTACTACAATGAAGTTGACTAAGAACATGGGTTTTGAGTTATTCTATGCTTTGACACAAATCTAATTATTAGTTTGTGTTTTTTTTCTCTATTGCAGGACTCAAGGTAAGAATAAATATGTTTAATGGAAGATTGTGCTCTGTAAACCAAAATTGAAAATGATAATTGTAAGTAGGAGGTGGCTTCACTGAAATGTGTCAGAACTAGCAAGGTCCTAATTTCCTGTAATTATATTGTAGACTTTTTGTGGGCATCATATTCTTGATGCTTTCCCAGCAAAGTGTCAGTAAAAACAAACAACTTTTGTGCACACCACAGCAAAGGTAATGGGTTTTTGACAACTATGAGAGACAATTACCTTTCACAACTGGTTCAGGACCCTACAAGAGGGGGGGCACTGCTAGACCTAATATTAACCCACAGGCCAGGCCGCATATCAAATATAAGGGTTGAGGGTCACTTGGGTAATAGTGATCACAAAATAATAAGTTTTCAGGTGTCCTTTAATAAGATGTGTAGTAGAGGGGTTACAAGGACACTAAACTTCAGGAAAGCAAATTTCCAACGGATGAGATATGATCTTGGTGCAATTAACTAGGACAATATCCTGAGACATAAAAATACATAAAGAAAATGGGAGAGTTTATTAGCATCCTGAATAGCACCTGTGCACAAAATATACTGTATGGGAATAAACATGTTAGAAATAGGAGGAAGCCACTATGGCTAAATAGAGCTGTAAGGGGCGCAATAAGTGACAAAAAGAAAGCATTTAGAGAATTAAAGCAAGTAGGTAGTAGTGAGGCATTAAATAAATACAGAAAATTAAATAAATTCTGTTAAAAGCAAGTCAAGATAGCAAAGATTGAGACAGAGAGATTCATTGCCAGAGAACGTAAAAATACTGTAATTCCAAAATATTCTTTAACTACATAAATAGTAAGAAACAAAAAAATGATAGTGTTGGCCCCCTTAAAAATAGTCTGGGCGAAATGGTGGATGAGGATGAGGAAAAAGCCAATATGCTAAATGACTTTTTTTCAACAGTATTTACACAAGAAAATCCCATGACGGATAACAAGATCAGTGATAAAAATTCTCCATTAAATGTCACCTGCTTAACCCAGCAGGAAGTACGGCGGTGTCTAAAAATCACTAAAATTGACAAATCCCCGGGCCCGGATGGGATACACCCCCGAGTACTGCAGGAATCTTTAAAGATTCCATAATAACAGGGTCTGTACCACAGGACTGGCGTATGGCAAATGTGGTGCCAATATTCAAAAAGGGGACAAAAACTGAACTTGGAAATTAAAGGCCAGTAAGTTTAACCTCAACTGTGGGTAAAATCCTGGAGGGTTTTCTAAGAAATACTATACTTGAGTATCTGAAGAAGAATAACCTCATGACCCAATATCAACATGGGTTTACAAGGGACCGTTCCTGTCAGACTAATCTGATAAGCTTTTATGAAGAGGTAAGTTCCGGACTGGACCAAGGGAATGCAGTGGATGTGGTGTACATGGACTTTTCAAAAGCTTTTGATACGGTGCCACACAAAAGGTTGATACATAAATTGAGAACAATGGGGATAGGGGAAAGTATGTGTAAGTGGGTTAAGAGCTGGCTCAAGGATAGGAAACAAAGGGTTGTTATTAACAGAGCACACTCAGACTGAGTCACGGTTAGCAGTGGGGTACCACAGGGGGCAGTATTGGGCCCGCTTCTTTTTAACATATTTATTAATGACCTTGTAGGGGGCATAGAGAGTAGAATTTCAGTATTTGCAGATGACACTAAACTCTGCAGGGTAATCAATACAGAGGAGGACAATTTTATATTACAGGAGGATTTATGTAAACTAGAAGCTTGGGCTGATAAATGGCAAATGAGCTTTAATGGGGATAAATGTAAGGTCATGCACTTGGGTAAAACGAACAAGATGTATAATTATGTGCTTAATTGTAAAACACTGGGCAAAACTGTCACTGAAAAAGTCCTGGGTGTATGAGTGGACAACAAACTCACATTTAGTGGCCAGTGTCAGGCAGCAGCTGCTGCAAAGGCAAATAAAATAATGGGATGCATTAAAAGAGGCATAGATGCTCATGAGGAGAGCATAATTTTACCTCTATATAAGTCATTAGTGCGACCACACTTAGAATACTGTGTAGAGTTCTGGTCTCCGGTGTATAAGAAAGACATAGCAGAACTGGAGCAGGTGCAGAGAAGAGCGACCAAGGTTATTAGGGAACTGGGGTGTCTGCCATACCAAGACAGGTTATTACACTTGTGGTTATTTAGTTTTGAAAATCGAAGGCTTAAGGCCCCGTCACACATAACGACTCACCAGCGATCCCGACAACGATATCAACGTGTCAGGATCGCTGGTGAGTCGCTACATGATCGCTGGTGAGCTGTCAAACAGACAGCTTCACCCGCGATCAGCACAGCGATGCCGAGCGCACGGCGTCGCTGTGTTCGTCAGTTACCAGCGCGCTGATGCAGGGAGCTGGTAACTAGCGTACACATCGGGTATCTAAGGGACGCACGTCCCTTGGATACCCGAAGTGTACGTTAGTTACCAGCTCCCTGCATCAGCGCACTAGTAACTAGCGTACACATCGGGTTTCTAAGGGACGCACGTCCCTTGGATACCCGATGTGTACGTTAGTTACCAGCTGATCGCTGGTCTCCCACCTGTCACACGCAGCGATGCATGCTGGCCAGCGGGAGACCAGCGACCAAAGAAAAGTCCAGGGCTTTCCTACAGTGATCAGTGATACCGGCAGGGGGGCCGGTCGCTGATCGCTGTCACACACAGCGATCTCGCTGGTGAGATCGCTGTTGTGTCACAAAACTTGTGACTCAGCAGCGATCTCGCTAGCGAGATCGCTATGTGTGACGGGGCCCTTAGAGCGAGGTGATCTTATTACAATGTATAAATATATGCGGGGAAAGTACAAAGACTTTTCTAACGATCTTTTTACTCTTAGACCTGTGACGGGACAAGGGGGCATCCTCTACGTCTGGAGGAAAGAAGGTTTAAGCATAATCACAGACGCGGATTTTTTACTGTAAGAGCAGTGAGACTTTGGAACTCTCTGCCATATGATGTTGTAATGAGTGATTTCCTACTAAAATTTAAGAAGGGACTGGATGCCTTTCTTGAAAAGTATAATATTACAGGGTATATACACTAGTTTCCTTGATTTTGCATTGATCCAGGGAGCTAGTCTGATTGCCGTATGTGGAGTCGGGAAGGAATTTTTTCCCCAATGTGAAGCTTACTGTTTGCCACATGGGTTTTTTTTGCCTTCCTCTGGATCAACATGTTAGGGCAAGTTAGGATAGGATATGGGTTGAAATAGATGGACTTAAAGTCTACCTTCAACCTTAATAACTGTGTTACTATGTTACTATGTCTATCATTAGCAATAATGTATAGGCTAGTGGCCATAGCAAAATCTGAAATTCATCAAGATGCTCTGCTCTATTTAAGGGTCAAGGTCATATGTCAAATAGAGTGGTCCCACAATGCATATTAAAACACAGTGTCCTTCTGATAGTAGTAAATATCACAACATCCTAAGAATGGAAAACCTAATTCAGTGTCTTTTAATATATGGCTATAAGAGAATAGGCTACATACTGTAATTAAGATCAAAATGAGTCCCCAATTAGGATGTTGGATTTTTCCATAGAAGGTCCTTGTATTTATATGCTCTTCTAGTCATAGTCAACGAACCTTGCTTGTTGTTCTATTGGGTGAAAAATGCAAATTGCCTCTTCAGAGAAGAAGAGGATGAGAACTCTATAGCGCCACCTGTTGGAAGCATCAATCCTATAAGTTACTATTGACCCTTTAATGAGCCCTTCAAGATGACAGGATAAAAGTCCAATCAGAAACTCAATTTGCAGACAGTGTTTCAGGGTATTGCCCCTCGTCAGTTCAAAGGTGGCGCTATAGAGTTCTAGTCCTAATCCACTCTGAAGAGGCAATTTGCATTTTTAATTTCCCAGAGGAGCATTGCACGATGACTAAGCCTCGTTACATTGTTTTATGCTAGGGCCAGTATGTCACTCTCCACAAGTAAAAATGTTACCACTTAAACAATTGGCAAAAAAGTATTGCATTCATGTTCAGCACCTAGAGGGCACCCAAGCCTGCTTGGTGCCATACTCTTTTCTATCAAAGGGCCATAGCAGTTGTATGGTCTGCCTCTATGATTTGTACTTTCTTGAATGCAAGTATGAAAGATATCCTCTGTCTGGTTTGCTGACACTGGTAGGATCTATGGAGAAGAAATATAATTTATATTTAGAGCAACATTGATTCTATGGTGCTGTACATGAGATAAGTTTTACATACAAGTGCTTCTCATAAAATTAGAACATCATGAAAAAGTTAATTTATTTCAGTTCTTCAATACAAAAAGTGAAACTCATATTATATAGAGTCATTACAAACAGAGTGATCTATTTCAAGTGTTTATTTCTGTTAATGTTGATGATTATGGCTTACAGCCATAGAAAACCCAAATGTAATTACTGTATTTTTCGGATTATAAGACACACTTTTGTTCCCCCAAATTTTGGGGGAAAGTTGGGGGTGCGTCTTATAATGCGAATCTGTGTGCTGCTGTGCTATAGAGTGGGGGGCGGCTCTGGCGTGGTGTCAGGGGGCTGAGGTGGGATGGCTGCAGGCTGCAGAGACAGTGGGTGGTCAAGTGCTCCTCCTCATTAGGCTCATGTAATATTCACTGCATCCGCTGTCCATCACCTCGGTGCAGAAGCAGCGCCGAGTTGGTAGTCAGGGGAGCAGTGCATATTACAAGTGCCTGCACTTTCCCCCTCACCCCGTCACTATAGTCAGTTACCGATGATCGCTCCTGCTCCCAGATCCCCCGTGGCTTTCCTGTGTCTGCTGAGAACCTCCTCCTGCAGGGCACGCGGCAGCAGCTGCTCATTCAGGCAATTCATTGCTTCAGGACCTTCCATGATGAGACCAATAGTGTGCACTGCGAGTCAAGTGACTGCAGGTCCTATTGGTCACATTATGGAAGGTCCTGTAGCTACAATGAGCTGCCTGAATGAGCAGCAGCTGCGTGTGCCCTCGCAGGAGGAGGATCTCAGCAGACACAGGAAAGCCACGGGGGGGAGCTGGGAGCAGGAGCCATCATCAGAAGGTGAGTTAACTGTTTATTATTTTATCATGTGCTTGCCAGCAGGGGGGAAATATAGGGACGGGGGTCATGTGTGACAGTAGAGAGGAATATAGGGACGGGGGGACAATGTGTGCCAGCAGGGGGGAATATATGAACGAGGAGCCATGTGTGCCAGCAGGGGGAATATATGGACAGGGGGACAATGTGCGCCAGCAGGGGGGAATATAGGGATGGCGAGGACAATGTGTGCCAGCAGGGGGAATATAGGGATGGGGGGCCGTGTGAATGCCAGCAGGGGGGAATATAGGGATGCTGAGGCCGTGTGCATACCAGCAGGGAGGCATATAGAGAGAGGGGGGCCATGTGAATGCCAGTAGGGGGCATATAGAGAGAGAGGGGCCATGTGAGTGCCAGCAGGGGGGCATATTGTGACCGGAGGGCCATATCCAGGATGGGATGGGGGGCTATGTGCCAGCACAAGGGGGCAATGTGCCAGGATGGGGGTTATATAGATACCAGGATGAGGGACATATACAGTATATGATTTGAAAGACAGACACTGGCATTATAAGACACACCTCCATTTAACATAAAAAAAAAAAAATTTTCTCTTTGGACACCCATACTTACTCATTCACACACTGGTCCGGACCTAAATGTTTATTGACACGCACATGTTCGCAGCAAGATGGTGAACTCTTCACAGAACCGACAACAGAGGCGTCTGCCTGTGTTGTCACACTCACACCCGAACAATGCTCAGAAGGAGTCACCACCCTCCTCTAACCCCTCCTCCCATGAGGACTAAGACACCCAGGGTTAGCATGTGGTGAGGGACTTGCCCCTACTACCTGGTAGCATCTCTGCTGCCCCCCACTGGAGTAGAAGGGGATGGATGTAGAATGACGGCAGAGACAGTAGCCCCCAGGCAGCCGCCCTCACACGACTGACCCCAGCCGATTACTTCCGTAGACCGCCAATCTATTACCGGGTTGTGTTTTTCCAACCACGGGAGGCCTAAAACGATAGGTACTGGCATTCCCTCCAAGACGTAACATGACAGGAACTCCTCATGATGAGTCCCTATATGCAGATGTATGTTATCCACGACTTGGGTCAACCTCCCCTGGCTAAGTAGGACAGAGTCAATGGCCTGGATGCTTAGGGGTTTGGCAAGCATCCTACACCTCATGCCATGGGTCCGGACAAAGTGAGCATCGACCAGATTGACTCCTGCTCTAGTATCCACAAGCACCGGTAGACCCTCAGTCTCCCCGCCAAGCACCATCTCTGCAGGCAGGTTACACTGATGGGAAAAAATGGAGGAAATATAGACTCTCTGGTCGCCTCCCTCCACACGACCAGGGGGACGCAGCTTCTTAGCTGGTACAGAAGATTTGGTGTGCATTGGGTCGACTCCAATGAAATGACCAGTCTGCCCACAGTAAAAACATGCCTGTTGTGAATACTCTCTCTGGCTTCCCTCTGGTGATTACTGAAGATAATGGGGCTGGTCAGATTGAGAGTTCTCTTTCTGGGCTCCCTCTGGTGGTTACTGGAGGTAGTGTAGCTGATCTTATTGACAGAGTCTTTCCACCTGATAATGAGGAAGACGATTGGATATCTGGGGTTTCTGATTGGGATTTAAGACAGCTGACTCCCTCTATCCCTGCTGGTGATTTTCTTCTTGTGTCTCCTGAGGTCTGATGTCTCCTGCTCTTTCCCTGCATGTTCAGCTAAGTGGTTCATTTGCGATTCTGCTTGCATTTGATCTGGTTTTATCTCTGCTCTATTCGGGTCAGCTACTTCCGGCTGGGGCTGTGCTGAATCAACGCCCATATGTTACTGCATGTGCCAGTTTGTTTTGTCCCCTTTTATATTGGTCTCTTTTTGCTTTGCTTTTAGAATATACCAGAGTGCTGATTAGTGGGGGCGAAGTCGTGCGACTTCAGTGTTTTCGTGTTTCAGATGTGTTGGACTTTTTGCAGGGTTTTTGTGCGATTGCAGACATTGTCTTTCCTTTCCTGTCCTGTCTAGTCAGTGTGGACCCCATCATTTGCTCAGTCTATTTTTCTGCCTGCGTTTGTGTTTTCATCTTATCTCACCGACAATACATGTTTGTGGGCTATCTATTCCTTTGGGGTCTGCTCCGCGGCAGTTTAGATTTCCCCTTTCTTGCTTTAGGCTTAGTTAGCTCTCTTGCTGTGCCAAGGCATCTAGGATCATCATAGGTACGCTCCACGGCTACTGCTAGTTGTGTGGACAGGATCAGGGGTCTGCATCCGCTTAGTTACCAACCTCTCTGGTTTTCTGTGGCTTAGCCTGGGCCTGCTATCCTCCTCGTTGACCCACTCATAACACATGCCCCCCCCACCATGGCGAACTGCAGGTAACACCGTTTGGGCTTCTCCCACCAGCATGGGTTCATCCATCAGCACTGGTGTGGCCTCCTCCATAGCAAGGACTACAGGGGGCACATTTGGTGTATGCCTCTCCCTGAGGCATCTATCTACCCGGATGGCAAGGGACATGGTGGCCTCCAACAACCTGGGGGCGGCGTACTGCACCAGAGTATCCTGCAACTTCGGGTATAGCCCCTGCACAAAATGACTCCTAAGGACAGGATCATTCCACTCTGTGTCAGTGGCCCACCTCCTAAACTCTGAGCAGTAATCCTCAGCAGGCCAGCCCCCCTGCTTGATCTTACAGAGTCGGGTTTCCGCCAGGGAGACACCATCAGGATCTCCATACACCAGCACCAAGATGGTGAATCGACTGGCAGGGAGAAGGCCCAGGATTGGGGATCACCTTTAAGAAGGGACATAATGATTCCCACTCGTTGTTCTTCACTCCTTGATGAACAAGGTTGGAGCCTGAAGTATAACTTACAGGCCTCCTGAAAAACCAAAAACTTATCTCTCCCTCCAGAAAACCTGTCAGGGAGAGATATTTTGTGTTCTGGTTGAGCCTGTTCCAAGGCCCCAAGCCCCTCCAACTGCTGCAGCTGCTGCACCACCTCGCCCCGCAGCACGCTAAGCTCATCAGTGAGGGACTGAAGCAGAATGGCAAAGGCCTGCATTTAGGCCATGGCTAACCAGAAAAAAAAAGTGTAGGTTGGTGATAATGTCACGGGGCAGTAGGGGGAAAACAGGAGATGTGGAACCTGCCCCTCAGGCTAAGGGGGTGCCCTGACTCTTCTTAATTTGGGAGTACACTTGATGGTAGTGAGACCCAAGTCCCCGACCTGTCCCTATCTCCTGTTTAGCCCTGAGCTAAACTCCCAACCCCCTCCCCAGGAGGTGAAACAGGGAAAACGTGTACTGCACCAAATAACAAACAAGGAAAGATACGACAGACACCTAAGTGTAAAATAAACTAAAAAACAAGACTTAGCTTCTCTCTGCTGCTAATGCTCCGAGCAGCAGTGTAAGGCACCAGAACAAGGGGATAGCTGGAGCTCCACTGCAACACAGCCTGCTCCTGAGTCCAGCTTGGTTGGTCTCCAAATGAATAATATCACCAACGGTGAATTGCAACACCTGATGACCCTTTATAGGAAGGAGGGAGTGGTCACACCTGCTGACTGACTAAACATGTAGTAACACCAGCGGCCACCGGGGGGGAAACTCAGCAGCAGACTCACAAGACTTGTAGTAACACCAGCGGCCACCAGGGGCAAAAACCCATATTAACCCCCGAGGACCAGAAAGGAAAAAGGTTTATATAAGAGAGTACAGACTCTGATACAGATCCAAAAATGGATCGTGACAGCCATGTCATCTGCTGGTGTAGGTTCTCTGTGTTTTATCAAGACCAAAATCAGTGCAGCCGTCTACCAGGAAATTTTAGAGCACTTCATACTTTCCTCTGACAACAAGCTTTTTGGAGATGGAAATTTCATTCTTCAGCCAGACTTGGCACCTGTCCACGCTGCCAAAAGTACCAATATCTGGCTTAAAAACAACAGTATCACTGTGCTTGATTGGCCAGCAAACACGCTTGACCATAGAGAATCTATGGGGTATTGTCAATAGGAAGATGAGAGACACCAGACCCAATAATGCAGATGAGCTGAAGGCAGCTATCATAACAACCTGGGCTTCCATAACACCTCAGCAGTGCCACAGGCTGATCGCCTCCATGCTACACTGCATTGATGCAGTAATTGATACAAAAGGAGCCCCGATCAAGTAATGAGTGCATTTACTGAACATACATTTCAGTAGTCCAACATTCCGAATTTTAAAATCATTTTTCAAGCTGGTGTTGTAATGTATTCTAATTTACTGAGATAATGACTTTTGGGTTTTCATTAGCTGTAAGCCATAGTCATCAACATTAACATAAATAAACCCTTGAAATAGATTTGTCATGATCCAGGACGGGGTTTCGCTTTGGCCCATCCTGGTCTGATTGGGGGTTAATTGTTCCGCCTCTCCCTGGCAGAGGGCGGCTATTTAATGCTCACTGGACCTAGGTCCGGTGTCAGTTATACTTCTGCCCTCGGCTGAGTTAGTTGACCTTGTGCGTACGTGTGCCTTGTGCCTGATATTTTGCTTGCTTGTTTGGTTTTGATTCGGTTCTGTCCCTGTTACGAGTTCTGCCTGTCCCTCTTGTACTGCGCTACCTCTCGTGTATGACTCTCTGCTTGTGACCCGACTTCTCTCTGCTCGTCCCCTTGGTACCGCGTCGCTCTCTTGTGTATGACCTTTGGCTTTGTCTGATCTCCCATCGGTTTACCCCTCCTGTACCTCGCTGTCCGTACTGTGAACGACCTCCGTTTTGCCTGACTCTGAGTTTGCTGTCTTCTCTGAAAGCAGGACGCTAAGCCCCGCCCCCTTGCAGTCACATGACCGTAGGTCCCGTGCCGGCTTTCTAAACTTCATCACTAAGGTCCTGTGCACCTATACTTTCCGGCTATTCTGGTTCCCAGGGGTCCCTACAGTGCGAGTGAGTCCCTGCTCAGCGGAGGCTGTACGCCGGCGCTGTCAGGATCCTGATAAGATTACTCTGTTTGTAATGACTCCATATACTGTGATATATGAGTTTCACTTTTTTATTGCACAAATGCAATAAATTAACATTTTATTCATATTCTAATTTGTGAGAAGCACCTGTACATTATACAACGTTCACCATCCAACCTGATGGAAATGGAGAGGATCTGCAAGGAAGAGTGTCAGAGGATTCCCAAATCCATTGCTATACTAGCTCAAAATGGTGCTTCTACTCAATACTGAGCAAAGGGTCTGAATACTTATGACCATGTGATATTTCAGTTTTTCTTTTTTTACTAAATTTGCAAAACTTTCTACATTTTTGTTTTTTCAGTCAAGATGGGGTGCAGAGTGTGCATTAATGAGAAATGGGAAAAAATGAACTTTTTTGAATTTACCAAATGGCTGCAATGAAGCAAAGAATGAAAAATTTTAAGGGGTCTGAATACTTTCTGAACCCACTGTACATATATGAATAACAAACTAACATTGCAAGCTTACAGTCTACAGGGTTATGAGGAAAGATACAGTAGGTTAGGATCTTGCAGCAGCTCTGGTGATGGTGAGGTGACAGCAGGGTCATTTCTGGCTGTACGCTTTCTTGAAAAGATGGATTTCAAGTTCCATAAAGTGGTTGATAATTGAATATGTTGGGGCACAGAATTCCAAAGTTACTGAATGTATGAGTATTGAGTGTGGAGGAGAGAAGGAGGTCCTGAGAGGACCAGAGATTACGTGCTGGAAGATATTAGTAGATTGGTTCGAGGATACACGGAGGAGACAGATTAAGGATGGCTCTGTAGGTCAATGTCAGTAGTTTGAACTAAATGTGTTGTGGAATTTGGATCCAACGAAGGGATTTGCAGAGAGCACAAGCAGAGGAGCAGGGAAGAGAAATATGAATTAGTCAGACAGCAGAATTAAGGACGGAATGAAGAGGTGTGAAAATGTTAGATGGGAAGCCACAGAGGAGGAAACATGCTAGCTGGGAGGACACAGAGGAGGATATTGCAGTAGTCGAGGTGAGGGATGATGAGGGCATGCACAACCATTTTAGGAGATTCAGGGTTGAGGAAAGGATATATTCCTTAAATATTATTGAGTTGAAGGCTGCAGTAGGTGGAAAGACTGGATGTGTGGTTTGAAGGACATTGCAGAATCAAGGATTACTCTGAAGCAGGCAGAATTCTGATACAGGGGATAGTGTGATGTCATTTATTGTGATAGATAGATCAGGTAGGGGAATTAAGTGGGGTGGAGGAAAGATGATGAGTTCAGTTTTGTTCACATTGAGATTTAGGAGGCATAATTAGAAGATGGAGGATATGGCTGATAGACACTTTGGGATTCTGGAAAGTGGAGAGGTGAGGTCTGGGTCAGAAGAGGTAGATCCAAGTGTCATCTACGTATCATCAGTGTATAAGTATGGTAAAGAGAGTTGCGCAATATCGCAGTTACCAAATTAACAATTAGTTTACTGTAAGGTAAAATTTTCATCTCAAGATGCCGACAATTCAGCGCACCACAGAGTTCAGAAGAGTTGCATACTTTATTCAGGGCTAAAAAACTACGCTTTTCGTGGACGTCCTGTCAACTTCCTCAGGTAGATAGCCAATCAATATCCAGAATATCAGTGTATAAGTGGTACTGGAAGCAATGGGACTTTGATTTTCCTAGGCTAAAGGTATGAATGAAGAAAAGTAGGAGACTCAGGACAGAACTTTGAGTGACACCAACAGAGAGAGGGCAGGTTTACGAGAAGGTATGGGAGTGGGAGACGCTAAATTTGCAGTTAGAAATGTGTGATGAGATCCAGTAGACTGCAAGATCTTTGACACCAGGGAAAGAGAGGTTTTGTAGTAGGAGGGAATGGTTGAATGTTTCAAAAGTAGAGGACAGTTCTACAAGAAGGATTATAGAGAATTTATGTTACAGTCATATGTTAAAGTTTGGGCACCTCTATTAATGTTAACCTTTTTTCTTTATAACAATTTTGGTTTTTGCAAAGGCTATTTCAGTTTCATATATCTAATAACTGATGGACTCAGTTATATTTCTGGATTCAAATGAGGTTTATTGTACTAGCAGAAAATGTACAATCTGCATTTAAACAAAATTTGACCGGTGCAAAAGTATGGGCACCTCAACATAAAAGTGACATTAATATTTCGTAGATCCTCCTTTTGCAAAAATAACAGCCTCTAGTCGCTTCCTGTAGCTATTAATGAGTTCCTGGATCCTGGATGAAGGTATTTGTGACAATTCCTGTTTACAAAACAATTCCAGTTCAGTTAAGTTTGATGGTCGCCGAGCATGGACAGCCCGCTTCAAATCATCCCACAGATGTTCAATGATATTCAGGTCTGGGGACTGGGATGGCCATTCCAGAACATTGTAATTGTTCCTCTGCATGAATGCCTGAGTAGATTTGAAGCGGTGTTTTGGATCATTGTCTTGCTAAAATATCCATCCCCTGCGTAACTTCAACTTCGTCACTGATTCTTGCACATTATTGTCAAGAATCTGCTGATACTGAGTTGAATCCATGCGACCCTCAACTTTAACAAGATTCCCGGTGCCGGCATTGGCCACACAGCCCCAAAGCATGATGGAACCTCCACCAAATTTTACTGTGGGTAGCAAGTGTTTTTCTTGGAATGCTAAAAAGCCTCCATGCATAACGCCTTTTTGTATGACCAAACAACTCAATCTTTGTTTCATCAGTCCACAGGACCTTCTTCCAAAATGTAACTGGCTTGTCCAAATGTGCTTTTGCATACCTCAGGCGACTCTGTTTGTGGCGTGCTTGCAGAAACGGCTTCTTTCGCATCACTCTCCCATACAGCTTCTCGTGCAAAGTGCGCTGTATTGTTGACCGATGCACAGTGACACCATCTGCAGCAAGATGATGCTGCAGGTCTTTGGAGGTGGTCTGTGGATTGTCCTTGACTGTTCTCACCATTCTTCTTCTCTGCCTTTCTGATATTTTTCTTGGCCTGCCACTTCTGGGCTTAACAAGAACTGTACCTGTGTTCTTCCATTTCCTTACTATGTTCCTCACAGTGGAAACTGACAGGTTAAATCTCTGAGACAACTTTTTGTATCCTTCCCCTGAAAAGCTATGTTGAATAATCTTTGTTTTCAGATCATTTGAGACTTGTTTTGAGGAGCCCATGATGCCACTCTTCATAGGAGAATCAAATAGGAGAACTACTTACAAGTGGCCACCTTAAATACCTTTTCTCATGATTTGATACACCTGGCTATGAAGTTCAAAGCTCAATGAGGTTACAAAACCAATTTAGTGCTTCAGGAAGTCAGTAAAAAGTAGTTAGGAGTGTTCAAATCAAGAAAATGCTAAGGGTGCCCATACTTTTGCACCGGTCAAATTTTGTTTAAATGCAGATTGCACATTTTCTGTTAGTACAATAAACCTCATTTGAATCTAGAAATATAACTGAGTCCATCAGTTATTAGATATATGAAACTGAAATAGCTGTTGCAAAAACCAAAATTGTTATAAAGAAAAAAGGTTAACATTAATAGGGGTGCCCAAACTTTAACATATGACTGTAAATACTCTTTAATTTGTCATTGTTATAATGATACAACAGATAGGATACAATGTGAGGATACAACAGTACAAAGTCATTATATTTTAAATGACAAGTGAAACGATTGGGATCAAATCATCATGTTTATTACATTTTATATCTGAGAGCCCCATTTCACTCCGTAATAAATGTATTCCTAAATGCAATAAATGTGTGGTTTGTGGTAATACAAACACCATATAAACTTTTTAGAGCAATATAGATATCTTTAAAAGATTGCTTGTTATGAGTATTGATGGGGAATGCATAACTGCCCCAAGACATAAACACTTATCTGGCACCAGTGAGCAGAGTACAGTGCTTCCCATTTAAAGCTAATATTACAGCCAGCTTTATGTTTCCCGAAAGAGAGAATGCAAAGTGCTGTGAGAATGGGGCAGCTTTTCTGGTAAGGCCGCATGTGGATAAATTTGAGCTTTATGGTGATGTAGTGTAGTGAAAGAGGCAAGACCCATTAAATAATTCAGTATAGTTATAAATCCATGCACGGCTTATAATGGGTATAATGTTCTCCACTGTTATCCAGCTACAACAAACAGGCTAAAGTTTAAGCTAAATAAGTACATTCAATTACCCAGCAGCCATATGGTACTCAGCGTCAATGAATGCAGAATGTTCCTATAAATCATTGGAGTGATGGAAAGAATGGGCTCACTTTTCCACGTTCAAAGAGAAAAGTAGGTATGAAAGCGGAGCTGTTCTAGATTAAGAATGCAAGGTTATTTTGTGCTAGAAATCCCTATGCTAATAGTGGAGAAGTGTGAGCCAAAACCTATCTGCAGTGCATAAGGGACTAGCAGCGGGGGTTATCATAAGACTTTATAGCCACTTAAACTAATGATTAGAGAGCTTGAACTAACAGATAGCTTACTGAGACTAACCAGCATGTGGGGCTTGCTTATCTGATCGCTGACTCCCTCAGACTTTTACAATTTATTTTCACATACAAATTTAGAAAAATATTTGCATGTTTCTTATTCCCAGACCTTCAGTGAAGTGTGGTGACCCTTCCTTTTTATTACACTGCTTTTTATTATGTAAACTAGATTATGGCCCGATGCTATCGCATCGAGAGGATGCGATAGCATCACACCTCTTGCCATGTTAACCCTCAACACACACACTCCTCTCACCTTTCACCATCTCCACTCACTTTTTCACTCCACATACGACCCCTTCTCTCACTCCGTCTCTCATACTCACGCCATCATCGCCGCTGATCCACGATCCCCGACACCTTCTTCCGCCGGCGCCATCCTGGATCCAGACGTTGTCCACGCCGGCGACATGTTCTTGCGGCGACGCCATCTTGAGTATAGTGAAATCCCGCGATAGTCAAGATGGCGTCCGCCGGAAGAACATGTCGCCGGCGTGGACGACGTCGGGATCCAAAATGGCGTCGACGAAATGTCGCGAGTTTTCGCCGACGCCATTTTGGATCCCGACATCGTCCTCGCCGGCGACATGTTCTTGCGGCGATCTTGAGTATCGCGGGATTTCGCCAATCCAAAATAGCGTCGGCGCAGGAACAGGTCGCCGGCGTGGATGCCGTCGGGATCCAAAATGGCGTCGGCAAAATCTCACGAGATTTCACCGACGCCATTTTGGATCCCGACGTCCTCCACGCCGGCGACATGTTCTTGCGGCGACGCCATCTTGACTATCGCGGGATTTCGCCGATCCAAAATGGTGTCGCCGCAAGAACATGTCGCCGGCGTGGAGGACGTCTGGATCCAGGATGGCGCCGGCGGAAGAAGATGTCGGGGATCGTGGATCAGTGGCGATGACGGCGTGAGTATGAGAGACGGAGTGAGAGAAAGGGTCGTATGTGGAGTGAAAGAGTGAGTGGAGATGGTGAAAGGTGAGAGGAGTGTGTGTGTTCAGGGTTAACATGGAAAGAGGTGTGCGGTGACGTCACCGGTTACAACTGGACGGAAGTTGTTACAACCGGAAGTTGCTTAGGGCATTTATTATAGTAGATAGTCAGGACAGCTTTGGGGTTAGCAGAAACAATATGAATAGGCAGACAGGCAGACCAGACCTGCAGGCAGGGCAGCAGGCAGACAGGCAGGCATGCAGACAGACAGTAGTGATCAGTGTCAGACTGAAGAACATTGGGCCCACCAGAGAATTTGATTCTGAGGGCCCCCCTTTCTCCCCCACTGAAGAGCCCCATAGCAACTGCAAGGTTTGCACTATGAACTCTCCTGAAGGAGAAGCCAGGGCCACCGGAGGATTCTTTGGTTCTCTGGTGGGCCAGTCCAGCCCTGGTAGTGATTGCAGCGCTATGTCCGGCTCCCCTGCATGGTGTTCCCTTCTCCTTCCATGCAGGGATGCTGGCTTAATAACCGCCCCGACCCTTGCCATGGTCCCCAGTATGCTCCTGCTTCCTGCTAGTGTGCATGCCGCAGTTCCCAATGGTGCACCTTTTGCACATGTGTGCGTGCTCCCCTGCTCTTAAAGGGGCAGCACTTGCAAAATGCCCTAAGCTTCTTTCTGAGACGCATTTAGCATAATTAGAACATCTGCAAGATGGCTCCCATCCCAGCTGGTGGAAGAGGCAAGAGAGGAGTAATACAACACTCTGTTTTTATTTTTATCATAATGTTTTTTCTCCTGTGTATGTTTTTTTTTCATTTCTTTTATGAAATTGACTTAAAATAACCTAGTCTAGAGCCACAAGGCATAGGCCCAAGTAGAAGAGGAGGTGGAGATGGCGGTGTAGGTGGAAGAGGCAAGGGAGGCGTAATCCAACACTGCTTTTTTTTTAGGAAACTATCTTAAAAGATCATAGAATGAACCCAAAAAAAACTAACAAGCTACATCCAACTTGAGGAGGAGTTGAAGGAGGTGGGGGTGTAGATGGAAGAGATGAAGGAGGAGGTAGCCAATACAGTTTTTTGCTTTTTTATTTGGGGGCACTCAAATAAAATGAATGGTAACTAGAGTTGAAGACAGGCTGGGTGAGGCTGTTATAATTGTCTAGTCATCAAGAAGTATGGATAAGTCTTGTGGGAACCACACCTGGTTCATTTTGAGGCTCGCTAGCTTCCCCACATTGGATGTGGACAGGCAGATGCGCCTGTCTGTGATGACACCCCCAGTTGTGCTAAAACGTGCTGTGATAGTACACTTGTTGCAGGGCAGGACAGCACCTCCAGGGCATAAAGGGCACGCTTAGGCCATGTGTCTAATTTGAAGACCCAGAAATTAAATTGGGCAGACCCATCAGTTAGGCCGTGGAGACGTGTGGACACATACTCTTCCACCATGTTATTGTAATGCTGCCTCCTGCTAATATATACTGTATCAAATGGTGTTGATGGATGATGGCGAGAAAGTTTTTCCACATTTCAGGCATGCTAACCCTGCCTTCCGAGATGCTGGTGGTACCCAAACTGTGTTGGCGACCTCCACCTCTGACTTGTTCTTCCACTGAGCCCCCACTGTCAGGTGGGAAAACCAGCAGCAATTTCTCCACCAGCGTGTTTTTGTAGTTATGCATTTTGCTATCACGCTCCAGTGACAGAAGTAATGGTGATATTTTGTCCTTGTAGCAAGGATCCAGCAGCATGGCCACCCAGTAATCAGCACTGGTAACAATACAGGCAATACATTGGAAGTTACGCAGGCACAGCAGAATGTATTGGCTCATGTGTGCCAGGCTGCCCAGATGCAGAGCCGTCCTTGGGGGAGGTGTATAGTCTGGGTCCTCTGTATCCCCCCAACCACACTCCAATGACACACGTGAGCTGATTTGAGTGCCACACTGTTGTGAACACAGTTGTTCATCCTCCTCATCCTTCCAAAATGTCTCCTGGCTGTACAGTTGGGTACCTGGCTGCTGTTCGTACAGTAACCCACCCTCCGAGCCATGTGTTCTGTTTGTATGTTCTCCCCGTGTTTGCGTGGGTTTCCTCTGGGTACTCTGGTTTCCTCCCACATTCTAAAGACATACTGATAGGGATTTTAGATTGTGAGCCACATCGGGGACAGTGATGATAATGTGTGCAAACTTTAAAGCGCTGCGGAATATGTTAGCGCTATATAAAAATAAAGATTATTATTTAAGATTATGTGTGGACGACAGGCCTGATAACGGTGTGAATTTGCCCTGCTCCTTGTGAGGAACAATGGAGATGTCCCTCCACTCCTGGAGTGTGCCCCCACCCTTGGGATTCTACAGGATTGTTGGTTTTCTTTATTTAATCTCCAGAAACAAGCCCTTTGAAGCTCTGTGACTAGCAATTAGCACAAGGGTGTGAGCTCTAGTGCAGCTACAGCCAAACTAGATTACTTTGTCTAATACAAGCACCATAGGTCACAGCAAGGCTCTGAGGTATTGAATCTGGAAAATGACCTATAATAACAGAATGCAATATCTCTGAGCCTAGCCAAGCACATTATCAAACTCTGAATTCCTTCCTCCACACACCTGTGCCTGGCAGGCACCTGTAGACCCCTGTTTTATGGAGTTATGAAGCATAGCTACCAGGAATTACATACGGTAGGCATATTTGGTCTCCCAGCTCAGATAAAATCCAGCAGAATCAAGTGTCACCACTGCCGTTCCATTTCAGAGCTTCGGGTGGAAAGTTATGAGCCTCCCTGGTTCTGGACAGAAAGTCATACTCTCAGATATGGGAGGAGAGAAGCTGCACAAGCCCAGGGGTGGGTACGGAGTGTGGGAGGGAGCAACCTAGGAGATAAGAGGCAGCTCCTCATTTTGAGCTTAGTTTTCTACTGGCAGGGGGATCCATTAGCTGACGTGGCCAGGAAAGCCTGTAACTAAGATATGGACCTGTAATCCATCAGTGCCTCCCTGTGGTCACATGCTAGATAACACAGTAATTGAAACCTACCTATACCCTACCTTTGTACTACACTCTTGACTGTATACCTGTTTATTGTTCTGTAAATATATGCCTGTACATTTCTAGTGCACCTTTCAATGATTAAGTATAAAATTAATCTTGGGCTGCTCTTTTATCTCGATACACAAATCCCAACGTCCGCACACTTCGTTGGTTATTATATGCTACCCAGGTTGGTTTCTGACCTGATATAAGCCTGCTGATGGACGGGGCTTATTTCAAATGAGGAACTGGTGACTGCAGACTGTACTGTTTTAGTGAGGAACCCTGTCAGTGATGGCCGGGAGGTTTATATATATAACACCAGCCTTGACTGGTGATATATCCCCCCTCACTGGGAGCGCCTCAATATCTCGTACCTAAAAGGGAAGCCTTTCCGGCGACTATTTGTCCTCGGTGCAGTTCCCTGACTGACTTGGAGCAAGTGGTGGTGCCAGAGAGCTGATCCCTGCTGGGTCCTTCTCTCCCCTCCCCTGAGGTGAGCGAAGTCGACACCCCCTTCCCTTGTGCGTCACACTCCTCCTGCACCTCTTCCTCCTGTGCCACCATCTCATCCATCATGGCCTGAATTGTTTTTTCCAGCAATCATATAAGTGATATAGTAATGCTGATGATGGGGCCATCAGCAATGGCCATATTAATGGAATATTCGAAGCAGCGCAACACGGCACACACGTGCCACATGGAGGCCCACTCTTTAGTAGTGAAGTGGTGTTGTTCTGCAGAGCAACTCAACCGTGCATGCTGCAGCTGATAATCCACTATTGCCTGCTGCTGCTTGCATAGTCTCTCCTAAATATGCAAGATGGAGTCCCACTTTGTTTGTACGTCGCATATCAGCATATTGTTTTCACTGATCCACACAGTATATAAGGAACCCTTGTTTTAGCTAAGCCATGGCTCCTGACGAAGCCTAGAGAGTGAAATGCGCATTGAGGTGCAGCTGAGCAGGGTGCTGCAGTGTCTATCTGCCTCTTACACATAGGAATTATGACTTCAGGTATATTTATGTCCTTACCTAGGATTTAATAATCTAGATGGTGAATTTTTTGTTTTGACTAAGCCTAAATTACATTGTCAAGCAATAGCTCTTATCCTATAAATAATGGTGGGCTTGCCTATTTGGCTGATAATGGCTATTTATTTACTCTAAGATCAATTGTTGGATCAGGGACCCCTTTTAACATTACTTGAATGCCAGATAAAATCCAGCAGAACCCATTCAGAGCTTTGAGCGGAAAGTTATGAATCTCCACAGTTCTGGACAGAAAACCATGCTTTCAGATATGAGTGGAGAGAGGCTGCACAAGCCCAGGGGTGGTCATAAAGTGTGGGAGGGGAGAGCCTAGGAGATAAGAGACAGTTGCTCATTTTGAGCTCAGTTTTCTAATGGCCGGAGGATCCGTTAGCTGATGCAGCCAGGAAAGCCTCTAACGAAGACTTGGACCTGTGATCCATCAGCGTCTCCATGTGGTCACATGCTACATAACATTGTAATTTCAACCTATCTATTCCCTATCCTTGTACTACACTTGTGACTGTATACCAGTATATTGTTCTTGTAAATATATACCTGTATATTTTTAGTGCTCCTTTTCAGCTATTAAATATAAAATTAATCTTGGGCTGCTCTTTTATCTCAATTCACGAATCCCCATGTCCGCACGCTCGGTTAGTCAATTGTACGCTGCCCGGGTTGCTTTCTGACCCAATATAAACCTATTGTCGGAGGGGGCTTATGTCGAACAAGGAACTGGTGGCAGAATACTGTATTGTTCTAGTGAGGAACTCTGTCAGTGACAACCAGGAGGTTTAAATATATAACCCCAGCCAGGACTGGTGATATATATGGCAGAATACTGTATTGTTTTAGTGAGGAACTCTGGCAGTGACAGCCAGGAGGTTTAAATACATATCCCCAGCCAGGACTGGTGATATATATCCTCCCTCACTGGGAGTGCTTCACTAACTCGTACCTATAAGGGAAGCCTTTCGGGCGACTATTTGCCCCCTGGTACAGTTCCCTGACTGACCTGGTGGCGCCAGAGAGCTGATCCCTGCTGGATCCTTCTCTCCCCTCCCCCGAGGTGAGCGAAGTCGATACCCTCCCTTTCCTTGTGAGATCCCTCACAGTACATAAGGGTCCTGTTTAATTTGTAATACAAATGGACCGCATTTCTTTTTCTCGGTGTATTGACCCTATTTATGGGTCCTATGAGAGGCTTCATTTTTAGCTCCTGTTGTCTCTAAATGTCTTTTTACCAGACTCACACAATCATGTTATTCTACTTTTTTTGTATATTTTTTTGGATGACTATTATATACTAGATGGAGGCACAATGCTATCGCATTGGGAGGGCACAGTGCTCTGCACGCGGGATTTCCGTTAAACAGAGAGATATACTCACCTTCCGTCGGTCCCTGATCTCCTCTCCACACTCCCGGCATCTTCCGGTCCCAGTAATGCTTAGCGCGAAGGACCGGAGATGACGTCACTCTCGCGAGAGCACAACGTCTTCAGCGGCCTTTCGCGCAAAGCATTACTGGAACCGGAAGATGCCAGGCACATGGTGAGAGGAGGGAAAGAGTCCAGGGGCCATCGGAAGGTGAGTATATCACTATTTTTTATTTTAATTCTATTTTTTACAGGTTTATGGTACCTCTCCTCCGGACCCTGGGTACCATCCGCACATTGAGCGCTGCACCGGTCATCTCCCGGCTGCGACACCACTGACATCTGTGTGGCAGGAGATGACCCACGGCAACCGTCGGGAGATCAGTGGCTAGCGCCGCAGATCTTCTGACAGTAGCGGTGGCGTGGCACAACCAATCAGCAGCGCGGGATTTCCGTTACAGACAGACATAATTAGACGATTATATAGTAGATTAATAAAGTATTATATTGTTGAATGTTTATTCACCTGTTTTGCTTAAAGTTTTTCTTAAAAATAATTCCCATACTTTATATTTCTGGGGGACATATGTGTATCTCCAGATAAATATTTAGGGAGATTATTCTTAAGGATTTCTTATGTTGAACACTTCTATAGTGTTTTTCTAGGAAGTGAGAGCTTCTCATGGAGAGGAAATTTCTTTTGGTTTTCTATGAAACTCCACTATTGCCTACTGCTGCTTGGTATGTCGCATATGAGCTATTGAACGGGAAGGCAGAAGTGACGCTGCAGCACAGACAGAAGAACATCAGTAGTGTGAGAAATAAGAAAGTGTGCGCACACTGCCCACACTATTAGCAGTAACTCTGACATGTGTGGTTAGTTTTTCAGGAAGCTCTTCACCATCAAGTTCAGCACATGCACCAAGCAATGGATGTGCATCAAACCGGCTAGGCAGAGCTGCTACGAGATTTCACCTGTTATTGCACCAACCACCCATTTGTCTGTTGTTTGATCCACATCCACAGCTCCTGCACATTGTGGAATTTGTTCCCCAAACAGAGGAGTTTAAGAACAGCCTGCTGTGGTTTCCCCCTGGCTGTGCTGAAGTTGGTGGTGCAGGTCTTACTGTGACCAAATGAGGTAGCGGTGGAGGAAGCGGTGGAGGAAGCAGATTAAAAAGAGGACGCAACCTGGACAGATTAACATCCAGTAACCTCATGATTCCTAGCATAATCTTCTACCAACTCCTCCACCCTGCCCTCATTGACAGTCTGCAAACTGCAGAGATGCTACAATTGACAACTGAGCTTCATCATCATCTGACGTGCCATGGTGGTCCACTAATCGTGTGCACTAGCCCTCCAACGTACTCATCCTCCAACATAACATGTGGTTGGGCATCAGTACACTCAGTCACTTCCACTTCTGTGGCAGGACCAGGTGGATGGGCCATGGAACCCAAGCCAGCAGAGACATCAAAAAGTTGAAGAGACTGCTGCATGACTTGGGGTTCAAAAAAGGTAATTACGGCACTCCTGTGGATGGTGCCTAAGTAGGATCCTATACCATGTAAATTGTGTAGAAAACTTGGTACTCAGGTAAATGTTGTAAGCAGATAATTTTATTTTGTGCAGGCAACCCAAAAATAAAGAAACATTTCGGTCCTACAAAGACCTTCATCAGTCAGACAGATTACAGTGTGCACAGGGTTACAGGCAGAAACGAACACTCAGGATATGCAGCACACGTATTTCACAGACTAGTAGAAAACACACACCTTTCCAGAAAATGTATTTACTTTGCCTAGAAATGGCAACGAGATGGCTAATGCTAATCATTTATTTCCCAGACTTATAGAAAACACACACCAATTTAAAAAAAAAATTCTTTGGCCTAGAAATGGCAACAAGACAGCGGATGCCAATTATTTATTTCCCAGACTATTAGAAAACACACATCAGTCCAGAAAATGTATTTCTTTGGCCTAGAAATGGCAACAAGATGGCTGATGCCATTCATTTACTTCCCAGACTATTAGAAAACACACACTGGTCCAGAAATGTATCTCTTTAGCCTAGAAATGGCAACAAGAAGACAGCTGATGCCAATTATTTATTTTTCAAAAATACAAGAAAACACACACCGGCTTAGAAAAATGATTTCTTTGGCTTTCAAATGGCAATGAGACAGCTGATGCCAATCATTTATTTCCCAGACTACTAAAAAACAGCTGATGTCTATTACATATTTCACAGACTACAAGAAAAAATACACCAATTTAAAAAAAAAATTTTGTTTGGCCTAGAAATGGCAAATCCCCATAGCCGCCCCATGTGCGGTATTTCACCCCCATAGCGTCCCTATGCCCAAACATCCCATACATGTGAAAAAAAGAACACCACACACTCACCTCAGTCCCGCTCCCCGGCACTCTGCTTCTGCTCCTGTCTCAGTGTCTCCAGTGTGCTGACTCTCCGCAGTACACAGCTGATGCGTGAAATGACGTTATCCCGTCAGCTGTTTTACAAAAATAAAGAAATGTTTCAGTCCTACAAAGACCTTTATCAGTCAGACCGATTGCTGTGTGCACAGGGTTACAGGCAGAAACGATCGCTCAGGATATGCAGACTGCTTGACTGACTTGAAGGGGTTGAAGTGGAAGCCAGATGACCATAGTCCTCAGGTGGCAGCTGTGCACTTTCTGCAGTGGACTGGGTGGAAGATAATGAGAAGGAACTGAAGCAACTCTAAGTCATTCAATGGAACACCTATTCAACATTTTGTGCCTCACCATTTGTGCAGTGGTATTCGGGCCTATGAAAGGATGTATAATGTCCTGTTGCCTCCCAGAGGAAGGTGTTGTATTTGGGCATGTAGTGGGTAGAAAACAACCATGTCCTCGCCCTGCATCTATGGTGCCCCTGAGGGTCCAATCACCACAGAGGTACTGTACCTCTGTCAAAGGTGTGGTATCCCACTCTTGGGTAAGGAGGGGGCACTACCCAGGACCCATACACACTAGCACCCAACAATAGACCAGCTCTTTAGGCCAGGGAGGAACTAGGTAGAGGGTGTGGGTGGAGGAAGTTGATAAGGGTAGGACAGCTGGAGAGAAAGCTGACAGTTGGGAGTGGAGAGTTGTCATGGTAACAGGAGTGACAGTTGTAGAAGGAGTCAGAAGGAGTCAGGAGAAGTGAGTTATGGAAGGGGACTGGAGGAGTGAGGAGCTCGTCCCAAGACTAGAGAAGAGTGAGAAGAGAAAGAAGGGCTCCTAGGGGCACGGGAAATGAAGAATCCACCCATGGCACTTGAATCCACGCCGACTGTAGTCGGGTGGAGGGACCAGGTCGCAGTAGGGTACTGGCCCCAGGCTACTGGAGAAACTGAGGACACAGCTAGCAAACCAGAGACTGTGATGACTGTATGTGCAACAACCAAATCCACACACATTTGCTAAAAAGACAGCCAGATAAGATCAAGGGGACCAAGAGAATGTCGCCCGAGAGGATCCGAGGCTGCTGACTTGGGACACTACGTGTGAGACGCAGGGCAGGAGAGGCGGGAGCCAGCGCAGTGAGACGGCCAGGGAAGGAACATCAGAAGAGTGTTCTGGTACAGTGTACCCCAAATTACCTGAGAGCTGTCTGGACCACGGACCCGGAGGACACAGCAACCCAGCTGGGGATTTTAACTGGAAGAACTGTGAGTATAAGTGTGAAAACTGTACTCCACTGTGTCCTCCAATTTATTTACAGTATCACCTGCCTTGCACTACGACCGCCACCATCATATTAAACATCATAACTGCCCTGGGGCCTAGCTCTACCCGTGGAGAGCTGTAGCAACTCTGCTGCATCACCAACTGCCTCAGTGGATCTGAACTGCAGCGTCGGCCATATTATCATTGCCTAACACCACGGGTGGCGTCACAGTTTAATCCCCTATAAACTTTTCCCCATCTTTATTTTATTGCACGCCCAGGGCCACGGATCGGGTCATTGCTGCCGTGATATTGTTAGGGCTGGCGGAACGCACCTAATAATAAAATAATAGTAAGGTGAATTCGCAGTCCGGGGTCCACCGTGCAGGGGTGGTAAACTGCTGCTTAGTAATGGCGGAAGTATAAAGCGGTGTACCAAAGGTCACACGTGGGTTAACGTCACCCAGTGTGAACAGAAGCGAACTCTGTTAACTCACAGAGCTGCTCTACCACAGAACATAAATGCCGGTGCCTGTTTAGCTCACAGAGCCTGGCCACGAAGCGCACAGAAAGCCGTCACAGAACTCTGCCCCAAGGACATGAGGTCAGAGTCCATCTAGACCTTCTGAGCACACGGCGTCGCACTTGCGGACGCCACTATAGACGCTGACTATGGAGTGTTGAGCACGTGCACTGTGGACACTGATGCCTGTCTCAGACTCTGTCCTACCTACACCTAAGCCTGGGTGCTTAACAGGCTAGGCTGCACAACACATGCGTACCAAGGGTAGGGGTTTCTTAATGAGTCATTCACCAGAGACATTCATACGTGCATACGACACTCACTCCTTATAGTCTGATAATGCAGTCTATACTAGCGCATGGCCGAGCGGCCATGCCAACCTTTTATAGCCGTGTCCGTCCGGGACCTTACTGACCTTTCTGATGGTCCAATCCGAGCTGGAGAAGGACCTGAGCATGTGACCTCTGATCTCCAATGAGAGATCGTCCCACGGGCATGCTCAGTGGACCAAAAGGAGGACTTAGTCCCTGGAGTAGCTCGCTGCTGACCAGCATGCGTTGCTATAGCTCGACCAGAGGTGGCAGGAGCAACCAAACCCACAGAGCTGGTATGAGCAGAGCGCCGGGATCGATGAGTCTGCTGAGCAGGCTCCTCTGTGGCTGAAGAGGAATGGGAGACTGCTGGATCCAAGGTTCGTGATTCCTGCTGTGTAGCAACAGGAACCCGACACCTAGCATTCATCCCCTGAAGAACTGACCAGCCCGGAACAAGTACCCTACAGCCCTAGCAGGTGTTGCACATCAGTTTCAGAACCATCAGCATGAGATGGCTGATGCCAATTTTTATTTCCCAGACTACTAGAAAACACAAACCAGTTTAGAAAAATTATTTCTTTGTCTTGCAAATGGCCATGAGACAGCTGATGCCAATTATTTATTTCCCAGACTATTAAAAAACACACACCGGTCCAGAAAATTTATTCCTTTGGCCTAGAAATGGTAACAAGAAGACGGCTGATGCCAATTGTTTATTTTCCAAAAGTACAAGAAAACACACACCGGTTTAGAAAAATGATTTCTTTGGCTTACAAATGGCAGCAAGACAGCTGATGTCTATAACTTATTTCCCAGACTACAAGAAAAAAATAAACCAATTTAAAAAAATATTTTTTTGGACTAGAAATGGCAATGAGATGGCTGATGCCAATTATTTATTTCTCAGACTGCTAGAAAATACACACCCATTAGGAAAATTATTTATTTGGCTTACAAATTGCAATGAGATGGCTGATACCAATTATTTATTGCCCAGACTACTATAAAACACACACCGGTCCAGAAAAAATATTTATTTGGCCAAAAAATGACAACAAGATGGCTGGTGCCAATTATTTATTTCACAGACTGCTAGAAAATGCACACCTGTCCAGAAAAAATGTTTATTTAGCCTATAAATTGCAATGAGATGGCTGATACAAATTACTTATTTTACAGTCTACTAGAAAACACACAGCTGCTTAAAGGCACAATACTCGCACAGGAAGAGAAGGTAGAGTACACATAGTGGCTTAAAGGCACAGTACTGTCACAGACAGAAGGTGCAGAGTACACACAATGGCTTAAAGGCACAGTACACCCTGAGGCTGGGGGAGCAGCTTAACCCCTTCCCGACCCATGACACCTACATAGGCATCATGAAAAGCTGTGCCAATACGACCCATGATGCCTACATTGACGTCATGGTATAAATCGCATTCCTGAGTGTTGGGTGACCGGGGTCACTGAAAGGTCACCTGACCCGCAGATACAGGAACAACCAGGGGGGTGGCTTAGCCAAAACAGTGGAAACACCCCCAAATGAAACCATTTTGGAAACTTGACCCCCATGGAACTTATCTAGATGTGTGGTGAGAGCTTTGAACCCCCCAGGGATTCACAGAAGTTTAAACGTACAGCCGTAAAATTAAAAAATCATACTTTTTCCACAAAACTGACCTTTTTACCCCCAATTTTTATTTTCCCAAGGTGCAGGTGTCATGTTGCCTTTGGAGAGCCCCTGATGCACCTAAACTGTGGAAACTCCCCACAAGTGACCCCATTTTGGAAACCAGACCTCCCAAGGAACTTATCTAGATGTGTGGTGAGCACTTTGAACCCCCATGTGCCTCACAGAAGTTTATAACACCCGGGCATGAAAATAAAAAAAATCATATTTTTTCCCCAAACATTATCTTTTAGTCCCCAATTTTTTTATTTTGCAAGGGTAACAGGAGAAATTGGACCCCAAAGTTGTTGTCCAATTTGTCCTGAGTACGCTGATATCCCACATGTGGGAGAAAACTACTGTATGGGCACATGTCAGGGCTCGGAAGGGAAGTAGTGACGTTTTGGAATGCAGACTTTGATGGAATGGTCTGCTGGTGTCATGTTGCCTTTGGAGAGCCCCTGATGTACCTAAACTGTGGAAACCCCCCACAAGTGACACCATTTTGGAAACTAGACCCCCCAAGGAACTTATCTAGATGTGTGTTGAGCACTTTAAACCCCCCAGTGCTTCACATAAGTTTATAACGCCCGGGCGTGAAAAGAACAAAATCATATTTTTTTCACAAACATGATCTTTTAGTCCCCAATTTTTTTATTTTCCTAAGGATATCAGGAGAAATTGGACCCCAAAAGTTGTTTCACAATTTGTTCTGAGTAGGCTGATACCCTATATCAGAGCTTGTAAGGGAAGGAGCACCATTTGACTTTTTCAACGCAGAATTGGCTGGAATTAAGATCAGACGCCATGTTGCGTTTGGAGAACCCATGATGTGCCTAAACAGTGGAAACCCCCAATTCTAACTCCAACCCTTACCTCAACACACTCCTAACCCTAATCTCAGCTCTAACGCTAGCCATAACCCTAACCCTAGCCCTAACCCTAGCCCTAACTCTAACCCCAGCCCTAACCCTAATGGGAAAATGGAAATAAATACATTTTTTTATATTATTATTTTTCCCCTAACTAAGGGGGTGGCAAAGGGGGGTTTGATTTACTATTTATGGTGGGTTTTTATGTTTGACAGCTGTCACACGCTAAAAGACGCTTTTTATTGTAAAAATAGTTTTTGCATCACCACATTTTGAGAGCTATAATTTTTCTATATTTTGACCCACCGTGTCATTTGAGTTCTTATTTTTTGTGAGACGAGTTGATGTTTTTATTGGTACCATTTTCGGGCATGTGACATTTTTTGATCGCTTTTTATTCTGATTTTTGGGACGCAGAATGAACAAAAACCAGCATTTCATGAATTTCTTTTGGGGGGTGCATTTACATTTACACCGTTCCGTGTCCGGTAAAATTGATAAAGCGGTTTTATTCTTCGGGTCTTCGGTCTTTTATGTTTTGGTGCTTTTATACAATAAAAACAATTTTATATAAAAAATAATCATTTTTGCATCGCTTTATTCTTTTTTATTTTTTCACTGATGATGTTGTATGGCAGCTCGTTTTTGGGGGGGACAAGATGACGTTTTCAGCAGTACCATGGTTATTTATATTCGTCCTTTTTATCGTGCGTTATTGCACTTTTTGTTAGCCGGTATGATGATAAAGCATTGTTTTTTGCTTTGTCTTTTTTTATTTTTTAAGTGGTTCGCTAAAGGGGTTAACTAGTGGGACAGTTTTATAGGGCGGGTCATTATGGGCGCAGCGATACTAAATATGTGTACTTTTATTGTTTTGGGTTTTTTTCCAAAAAATGAATTTATTAGGGAATATTTTTTTTTATTTATTTAGTGATCTTTTATAAATTATTTTTACACTTTTTTTTCCACTTTATTGCATTGTCCCAGGGGGACATCACTGTCATGTGTCAGATCGCTGATCTGACACGTCACACAGCGCTGTGTAAGATCAGCAATCTGACAGACGCTGCAGAGGCTTCCTCACTACCTGGTCTCTGCAGGCACTGAGGAAGCCGCATCCCTGCAGGCCCCCGAAGGCCCTCATGGCCATATTAGATCCGGGGACGTGCAGGGAATGAGGCCCCCAGAGCAGCACAGCACATCCGGAAGAAGCAGGCAGCGAAACGTGCGTCAAGGTGAGGGGACGCCAGGCACACTTCCACCACGCTAAGGTAATTATACCATTTCCACCTTTTTTTGGGTCGCACTTGCTATATTCCCATAGCACTACCATTGCATACACAATAATGTGTCCATGTTATTTCACATGGTTTTTTAGGTTAATCTCTGTTCCTATGGGATATGCAACCCTTACTCACAGTGTTTGAGGGACACTATTCTGAATTATACTATTTTCAGAACGCAGTCTATGTTATAGCATGATGGTTACAAGATTGTGGTACAATATGCCATGATGTGTTTATTTGTATACAACAACTCTTCATGAGTATTGATCAGTGATTGTTGGTACTGTAATTTATCACATCTTAAATTGTTATGAGATTGTAGAATTCATGTATTTTCCTTTTTGGACTGTTGTCCTGCATCCCTCCTTTCTGATTTTATTGATTGTGATGGCCTAGCGCCCCCTATACGGCATTATGCTTTTGTAATTTTAAGGAATTTTGCAATAAATATTGTTTTTTATGTCATTTGGGATCTCTTCTTTGTTCCATATGCATTATGGGATTTGTTTACAATAGATAGATAGATAGACAGATATTGTATTATTGTATTGTGGGAGTAATATTTCCACAAGCAATCAGCCAAGAAGTAATGTAGGAAAAAATAGATTGGAAACAGCCTTTATTCACACAGTAATATTTCAGTTCCTCATTTGAAGTCACACTTCAAGGACCTGAAACTTTGCATGTACCTGTCTGAATAAAGTTCAATTTTTTCACTAAGTTACATTGGAGTGCTGGTTCTAATCAATTTTCGATGGATATGTAAGGAGATGGACCAGTTGCTGTGCTCCCCCTGAAGACATCAATGTTGCTGTGGTATAGAATGTGAATGATGATTTGTTCCTGATATGTTTCCTTGTGATAACAATGATTAATTTCTCTGTAGGCTGCAGTACTAACTCACAGTCACAAGATGTCATTGTCTACAACTAGGTGAAAGGTTAAGTTTTGCCAGCAGCAGTGGAACAGAAGCAATTTGAAAGTTAAGGCTAGCCTACTGTGGAAAGGAGATTTGGGAATCTTTCATTTGTGTGAGGAACAGGAAGTAGTGTTCAGTTAGTAAGTGGTTCAGACAAGTAGAGAAGGAAGAACACCCATCTGGTCTAAGTGATCCTCACCGGAGTGTGTGCATGTGAAAGAGAACAGAGAACAAGACACAGAAGGAAAACTAGTGAAGAAAGGAGGCCGAGTGGTGACTGTGGAATACCTTTAACAGGCGATTTGGGGAAGGGAACTTTGATCCAGCAACTTTGTGAGAATCTATTCAGGCCTCCAAGAACAGAAAGTGCCAGCCAAGTTCTGGGAGCTATGGGTCCGAGAAGAGACAAGGCAGTGAGGCTGGGGTCACATACAGTAAAGAAGTTAGTCACAGGCTCTTCATTGCCGTGGTTACTGAAAAATGGAATGAAGATACTGAGCACAGGAAAAGAGCAGCAAAAGTGTCATAGCTGTTTAGCAAGCTTGCAAGACCCTAGCTCTGCGTGTGAGAAGTTTTTCTAACTGTGCGATGAAAATGTTTGTTGAAGACATGCCACTGCTTTGTCATCCAAAGAAAGATGTCTGCATCTCCTGGTGTGGTTTGTTGATGACTAAAGTGAACAGTAAAGCTGAACTTGTTTTTATACACTGTTTTGGTTTCCCATTTGTGGGGTCGCAGGGAATCACGGCCACGCTAAGCACGGTGGACCAGAGGAATCAGGAGGTGTCTACAGTCATAAGAGCAGCAGCACACACACATGAATCAGACCCCTGTTTTCTGTAACGTGTTGGGGTGTTGGACTCAGTACACTCACCCATGGCTACCACCATGAGCACCATGACAGATACAGTTGAAGCCAGAAGTTTACATACACTATATAAAAAGGCACAAATGCATGTTTTTCTCAGTATCTGACATGAAATCAGAATAAACTTTTCCAGTTTTAGGTCAATTAGGATTACCATAAGTATTAATATTTGCCAGATGCTAGAATAATGAGAGAGAAAGAATGTTTAAAGGCATTTTTATTACTTACTGCAAAGTCAAAAGTTCACATTTAATTAGTATTTGGTACCATTGCCCTTAAACCAAACGTTCTCGATATGCTTCCACAAGCTTCTCACAATAGTTGGTCGGAATTTGGGCCCATTCCTCCTGACAAAACTGGTGTAATTGATCCAAGTTTGTAGGTCGTCTTGCTTGCACCTGCCTTTTCAGCTTTGCCCATAAATTTTCAAAAGGATTGAGATCAGGGCTTTGTGATGGCTACCCAAAAACATTGACTTTGTTATCCTTAAGCCACTTTGTTACGATTTTGGCAGTATGCTTTGGGTCATTGTCAATTTGGAAGACCCATTTCTACCCAAGCTTTTACTTCCTGGCTGAACGTCTTGAGATGTTGCTTCAGTATTGCCACATCATCTTCTTTTCTCATGATGCCATCTATTTTGTGAAGTGCAGCAGTCCCTCCTGGGGCAAAACAACCACACAACATGATGCTGCCAACCCTGCATTTCACAGTTGGGGGGATGGTGTTCTTAGGCTTCCAAGCTTCTCCCTTTTTCCTCCAAACGTAACAATAGTCATTATGCCCAAAAAGTTAAATTTTAGTTTCATCAGACCAAGTGTCTCCAAAAATTAAGGACTTTGTTCCTGTGTGCATTTGCAAACATTAAACTGGCTTTTTTATGTTTCTTTTGGAGTAATTGCTTCTTTCTGGCAGTGTCCTTTCAGCCCATGTTGATACAGTACTCGTTCAATTGTGTATACTGACACAATCTTTCCAGCTTCCGCCAACATCTTCACAAGGTCTTTGGTTTTGTTCTTGAGTTGATATGCACATGTCGGACCAAAGCACGTTCACCTCTGGGACACAGAACTCGTCTCCTTCCTGAGTGGTATGATGTCTAGACATTACCATCTTGTTTGTACTTGTACATACAACAGAGACACAATTGAGTTCAGAAAACGCCCAGTAAGTAAGAACTACGGCGGTGGCGGGACCCCGGGACTCACCACTATGGGTAAGAAATAGATCTGTATATGATGTGTACTGACGGTTGAACTTTGGGAGCTTAGCAACAAATTGTGGGATTCATAGGTTAGCTACTGAGCAGTGCAATGGCACATATAGGCATTTACCCCAGTCAGGGCATTATTTGTATTTATATTGACACACAGTCTTTGATTATGTGCCTATTTTAGGACTTGGGGCCACCCATTTTTCCTATAATCCCCTCTTGCTAGTCCCCATTCACCTGACTACCATATCTTACCGGGTGTTCTGGCCATGTTGTCTTTCACCAATGTACTGACTCATATTTTGTAATTACTGGTATTTTAATGCTTTAATAGTTTAATAAAATATTCATATTTTTTGCACAAGATATTATTCTGTGTGTATTTTATAATGTAGTTCTTACTTACTGGGCGTTTTCTGAACTCAATTGTGTCTCTGTTGTATGTTCTAATACTGAGTTGCCCACTTTTCTTGGACCTAAGTCCATTTGTGACTAAATTTTGGCATGATTTTCTATATTCAATTAATTGTTTGTACTTGTGCATAATTGTTTGTACAGATGAATGAGGCACCTTCAGATATCTTGAAATTGTACCCTAGGATGAGCCAGACATGTGCAAGTCCACAATTCTCTTCCTGAAATTTTGGCTGATTCCTTTAGACTTTCTCCTGATGCTACACAAAGAAGCAGTGTGTTTCAGGTGTGCATTAAAATACTTCCACAGGTGTGTCTCTAATTAACTCAGATGTTGCCAAAAAAAACCCTACCAAACACATTTTCCAAACACATGACATCATCATATAAGCAGTCCAGAATGGTTTAAAGGCATAGTAATCTTAGTGTATGTAAACTTTTGACTTTGCAGTAAGTAATAAAAATACTTTAAAACATTCTCTCTCTCATTATTCTGGCATTTGGCAAATATTAATAATTATGGTAATCCTAATTGACCTAAAATGGGAGAGGTTTATTCTGGTTTCCTGTCAGATATTGAGAAAAACATCCATATGTGTCTTTATGTAAACTTCTGCTTTCAAGTGTAGATAGATGATAGATAGATAGATAGATAGATAGATAGATAGATAGATAGATAGATAGATAGATTATATAAATGCAGCCATTCGTTCTGGATTCTAGTGCCAATTATCTAATGTCTGTAATCAGAGACAGAGTTTTACCCTAAAAATTGGAAATACGGTAAGTAAAAAATCATGGATTTTACCAGTACTATTGTGTCTGCTGGAGATAGGTGGTGTCAGGCAGCCAGTAATTCTGCTTCTCTAAATAACTGATACGATAAATAACTGATATGCTTTTTTTACTGACACACTAATGTGTATCCAAAAATGGTTGCTATGCAGATTTTGTGGATATAATACAGCAGCCAACCTTTAGGAAGGTGTTATAGGTCACTGCTATATTCTCCAATGCAAACTCAAACTGTTCTTTGAAAATAAATACAAGGGGATTTCCAAACAACATTAAAAGTTAATAATAATATAAAATATTTGCTAGATTCAGAGACTTTAAGTGTTTTTAGGTAGAATTATTTGGCCATTATATCGCAAAGGAAACGACCGTTGTCTCTTCTTATTAATCCCTCTTGGACACAATCATTTATTTCATGACAGGTAGAACCTGAACCAGTTTTCGCAAGAAAAAAAATATAACTTGAAGGCTTGTCAAAGCATAAGACACAAATGAAAACAGATCAGATGATGAACCAGTGCAAAGTGAAGCTTCAAGCTGGTGCTGATTTCTTTCTGCTCCATTTCACATTATAATTATAATAAAATGTAGATAGGATGTCTAACATTAAAAGCAGAAGAGATCACTGCTTGCTTCATCCATGGAGATCACGGTGATAATTATTTCGTAAAGTTTGGCAATCTGATTAGTTTTTTGCCAAGCAAGTGTTCCATTATAGATGCTTGCTCTATTTATTGACGTAAAAAGTGATTTCTTTTGATAGGCCAAATCATGCATTATAAATCATTCTGTCCAAATGGACAACGATTCTTTTCGTGGTTAGAACGAAAATCTAAATCCACTGAAACCTCTAAAATGATATTAATATTCTGCATGTTCATGTCTATCGATACATAAAATATCACTGAAGTTATTCAGAAGCACCTACATTTTAAAGGCTAGCGAATAGTGTTGAGCATTCCGATACTGCAAATATTGGGTATCAGCCGATATTCGCGGTATCGGAATTCCGATACTGAGTTCCGATACTTTTTGCATATCGAATACCGGAATCGGAAGTTCCCATAATGCTATGAGCCAGTTTGATTTGATTCAGCCAATGAGGAATCCTAAGAAGTGTGGGCACATCCTGTTAGGCATGTAGGCATGTTAACTAATGGCATGGCTGTGATTGGCTGCGAGCAGACCACCCAGTTGCTCCTCCCCCAAACACACGCTGAACAGTGATCTATGGAAAGTGAAACTATTGAGGGAGGAGGAAACGACAAGTTCTCATTTCAATGCCAAAACACACACCCCCTGGACATTTATCTTAGAAGCAAGAGATGATACTGTATCTTGGAAACCGTGCAGACTAGCCACAGAAGGTAAATTACTTATTGTCAGCATTATGCAGCCTAGATATGCACTGAGATTATGTGAAAAGTCCGGACAACCTGTTCTGTTATGTATTTCCGCCAAGTTGGATCGCCCGCCAGGGCTGGTGGGGTACTCGGTACCGGGCCCGTTGGTTTCAATGGGAGATGTCACGGTAGCTGTGACCTGGTCCGTGGCCCTGGGCGTCCATTGTAAAAGGGAAATGTTGAACGTGTGGATGATGATTAAAGTTTATGAGTGAATGATTTGTGACGCCACCTGTGGTGTTCGGCAATGAAGATGTTAAGCCGACGCTGCAGACAGATCCTCTGGGACAGATGGTGTGGTGCAGCAATGATGTTGTGGCCCTCCACAGGTAGGGCTGTAGTCCCAGGGCAGTGTAGATGGAGAGGTAGTGAAGAGACGTAGATGGTGCAGTGCCAGGCACAGAGATGTAGCAGTGCTGAGTGTGTTGGCGCAGGAATAACTGGAGGACACCAGGGCATGTAGTTCCAAAGCTTTACTCACAGTCTGTTGTGCATACAGGTGCCCGCATCCGTGCTGTGTCCTCCGGGTCAGGGGCTCAGTCAACCTCCAAGCTAGATGAAGCACTCCATTCCAACACTCCGCCAACATGTGCCTTTTCTGAATGTCTCCCCCTATTGCTACACAACCCCTTTAACATAGTCAATATCTTTGTAACTCCGAACGTCTTAAAAGAAAAATTAATTCCTGCTATTCCATTTGATTGGGCTAAACCTCTATGCCTTTTAATGTCTCCTCCACCTCCCCCAATACATTCTACATTATTCTTAGTTGTTTTCCTTCATGTAGAATTAACCTACAAGGAAAGAAAGGGTTTATTTTAATTCCGATATTTCTGTCCCATTGACTTGCATTGGTTTCCGGTATCGGTCCGATCCAATCCGATATTTCCTGATATCGGAAGGTATCGCTCAACACTAAACACTACTAGCGAATAATAAGGTCCAAGAAATTACTAATTATTGAATTATTTAGAGGTTTATATAGAAGACAGACTGCCAAAAAACAGACATCAAACTGGATCCCCGTTATGAGGCCTAAGTTTTCCCACCCAAATTCTACTCCATTATTTTATAATAATGCAGTTTCCGTAGAGATGGCTGTCGTTTATAGCTTCTCACCACATAATAGCAAAAGTAATGTCACCAATCTGGACTTGGCCTTCGCCCTCTAAGGGCCCTATTACAGCTGCATTAGCTGCCAATATACACCGATGGCTTATACTAAGGATATGTCCTTTCACAAAAAGAACCATTTAAGTGTGCGAAAAGCCTTGTAACTTGGGTATAAAACAAGACAATATTGTAAACTGCTAGTTACTTTCCAGGTACCCATAAAGGCACACTCCACTACTTTAACATTGATGGTCTATCCCTGGGATAAAATATATAGTTAAGTGGCACACACTAGAATAATTGGGTACTCAAATAGGAATCCACTCCAATATATGCAGCGAAAGAATTTGTCACTCCAAAATGTGATGCAATTTAATTTATTTCACACAGTGTCCATAATGCAGCAAAAAAAAATAATGTTTTGGCCCAAAAAGACCTTCTTCAGAACAGGGTACTGCTATCAATGTGTGTAAGCGGAAGTGCACAATGAAAAGATAGCACAGCAGGGTCCCTGTATAATGGCGCTGGGGAACATCACTATTGTGCAATGAGGCAAAGCTGCACATCAGTTCTGTTCCCCAGCGCCATTATACAGGGACCCTGCTGTGCTATCTTTTCATTGTGCACTTCCGCTTACACACATTGATAGCAGTACCCTGTTCTGAAGAAGGTCTTTTTGGGCCAAAGCGTTATTTTTTTTTGCTGCATTATGGACACTGTGTGAAATAAATTTAATTGCATCACATTTTGGAGTGACAAATTCATCATTGAATATCCTTGGGCTAGATCATCAATGTCTCATCCTTTGGAGTGCAACACCTGGCAACCCCACCAATCATCTGTTTTCAATGTCAGTGGGTGGCGGACCAGTTACGGAGCTGCACAGCTTAGCTCTGGCTACTGTATAATGGCCATGTCTGGGTATTGCACATCCTCCCCCTATTGATTTCAATAGGGGCAGATGTGCAGTACTCAGCTGTGGCCATAAAACACTAGATGGAGCTGTGCAGCACCACAACTGGTCAGTTCCGCCTGACACTGAGAAGAGCTGATTGGCAGGGGTACTGGGTATCACACCCCCACCAATTAGACATTGATGGCATAGCATAAGGATAGGCCATCAACGTTAAAGTAGTGGGCAACCTCTTTAATAATTATAATAAAAAATATTATTAAAAAATATTATTATTGCTTTTAATTATTTTTGGAAATAGGGAAAAAAGCAGGACTGAATTAATTACGGTATTTTAAGTGTATTTTCAGTGATTTGTGCCCTTTTTATCATATAAACAATGTTATGTTTGATTATTGCATGGATCTGTTGGCTTACTCTCCCCCCACCTACGTTTCTCATTTATCTTTTCTTTCATTTTAGTTCCTTACAAGGATTAATAATTTCCTTTTATTAGTACAGAATGAGAATTCTGTGCAATTACTCTGTTCCATTTCAAACGACAGTTCATACAGCAGGGAATTTCTTGAACCTCTCAACTGATCTCAGAGGAATAAAGAATGACACATCCTGCATTACACTTGACCAAAGAATTCCAAAGCCATAGTAATACTGTAATAAATGTTATATATATTAAGAGTAGGTGTAATTGTCTAGTAAAATGAAAGGCAATTATTTTATAGGCTTATTGTCATTATGTATGACAGTAGAAAGCCCCTTCTGCATGTATGATCTAACATATAGAAACTGTACCCATTCCATTCAAGTCAATACTATACAGCAATTCTAGAGCACTTTGGGTTGCACACCTATGACCATTACTATTGTTCTTCTCACTAGTATACAATGACTCACTTTTTTCAGGTCAGATGCATAAAATAAATTGACTACCAGAGCAGTAAAAATATAAACCTGGATGTTAAAGAACCCTTAAAGATTTACTCCAGCTAAACTTGTGTGAATGTATACTGTATGTGGTGTAGTAGGTGTATTAAAATACGATACTTATCGCTCACTGTCTTCTCCAGTTTCCAACCCTCTCCGGTCCCTCTTCCGCATTGCTTTCCATAATGCCTACACTATAATGGCCCCACATAGTCATCTATACAATACAATGGACCCTGCACTGCTTTCCATACAGTACAATGGTCTCTGCATTGCTCTCCATACATTATAATGGCCCCACATATTTTTCCATACAGTATAACGGACCCATATAGTGCTCCATACAGTATAATGGCCCCACATAATCCTCCATACAGTAAAATGGGCCCCATATAGCCTTCCATAAAGTATAATGGGCCTCACATAATAATTCGTACAGCATAATGGGCTTACGTTGCCTTCCATACAATATAATGTGCCCCGTATAGTTCTCCATACAGTATAATAGCCCCACATAGTACTTCATACAGTATAATTGGCCCATACAGCATAATGGGCCCCACATAGTCCTCCAAACAGTATAATGACCCACATTTTCCTCCATACAGTATAATGGTCCTACATTAAAAAATAAATTTTCAACTCTCGTCAGTCCCCCGCTGCTCTGGTCTCGGCAGTGAGCGCTCTGAACCTCTGCACTGCGGGCAAGTTGTAGTGACGTCATCGCGCAGGATGCGATGAGGCACCAAATGCAGAGGGAGAATGATTGCGAAGGGAGAGTTAGCTGATGACTCCCTCTTTCATCATTGCTTTCAAATGTATTGGCATCTAGGATGCCGATATAGTTCAAGGTGCGATGCCGGGTGGGGGGCTCTCCTGCGTTTGCGGGCCAAATACACTCACCCTGTAGCTAGATTTGTCTCGTGAGCCACAGTTTGACATGTGTACTCTAGGTCATAGACGCTAATTGTTAGGATATCTCAACATCTAGACCACTCCCTTACTGCCCTCATATCTAAAATACCACATATGTATGCACTCTGGATATTGTCCAAAATTCCTATTTTTATCTTGGGTTTTTTTAAATGTTTCCTTACAATTGAAAGTTGTATATGATAATTACAAGCAGACTTATACTAAGCTACTGATTCTCTCTGCTCAATGAGCTGGAAATACCTCAGGCATCAGAGCTAAGAGATGAGAACTGTGAAAGAAGACTTGAACACACAGATATACCCAGATAGTATAGAAGTCAAAGCTATCTATATTCTTCACATACTCTGTGCAAAGCAGAAAGGCCAGTTGTTAGGTTTTCAGGGGCTAGAACATGAAACCGCTCATTACTGATAGCAATACAAAGGAGAATTGGTGAAGGCTGCAATCCAGATAAACTGCAAGTGAAAAACAAGATAAGGCATTCTAATGGATATACATACAGATGATTTGATCCACCAGAATGTGTTTGGAGAGTGATGTTGTTCTTATTCCCTATGCAAATATTAACCTATTCTCCTGCATGCAATGTGGAGAATTCTCATCTGTGACTGAGCGCCCTCTATAGGAATGTCTTGATATAGACTCTTGTAGCTGTCAAAGGATACTTGTCATGTTTCTAAAAAAAAATAAGAATATATGCACCCAGAACACGGGAAACTACTGTATATTTGTGAATATTGTGAGCATTAACTACCTAATGTTCTGCTTTTTAGCAGAATTTATCTAATTTGCTGGAAAAATATCCAAAATTTGCAGCAGGTACAAAGGGGAAAGATATATCTTTTGTCTAGTTATCTGTTTCTGCAGTCTATGCCAGCCTTTATGCTGTGAAATAAGGAGCCTCAAAGGAGAGTACGAAAAATCGTCCACGTTTAACCAGAAAACTCAATTTTTTTTCTAATTTTCATCAGATTTTCATCTCTGTCCGTTTTACATCCGTGTGACGTCTGTGTGTGATACATTTTCATACAACTACATTAATATGTGTACATGATCACATACAGTTTCCTAGGTTTATAATAGAAATCTATCCATAATAATCCTGCCACTCTGATGGTCCATATGGGATCCGATTTTGTTTCTCGCACCCACAGACTTGAATCCGAGACTCAGGTGAAATATAGTACATGCTGTGATTTTTTTTCTCACGGACACTCGAACCAAGAAAAAAAACATTAATCTGAACGGCCCTGTTGAATAACACGTAACAGTGCGCTTTCCGATTAAAAGTCAAATAGCACAAGTCCAATTTATATACTCGTCTGCATAAGCTATTAGTTCCACACCCCATTCTGTCCCAGCACTGCGGAATGAGGTATAGCCTGAGAAACTGGGAGACTTTACCTATTAAATGTTTTTTTTCCATCTCAGAAAGTGATAGCATAGTGGGATATAATATAACTTTCTGTTCGATACACGTAACATGAAACTGTTTATCATAATATTTCAGAGTCTGCAAAAAAAATGTTTTTGAAGGGATTGTATTTGAGGTGCTGGAGAATCTCTGAATCTAGGCAGCACGGTGGCTCAGTGGACGGCACTGCAGCGCTGGGGTCCCGGGTTCAAATCCCACCATGGACATCATCTGCAAGGAGTTTGTCCACCATGGACATCATCTGCAAGGAGTTTGTATGTTCTTCCCATGTTTGCGTGGGTTTCCTCCCACATTCCAAAGACATACTGATAGGGAATTTAGATTGTGAACCCCATCGGGGACGATAATGTATGTAAAGCGCTGCTGAATATGTTAGCGCTATATAAAAGTAAAGATTATTTTTAGGCTGTTCGAGAAAGATTTTTTGATAAGCACAAAATAAAATCCAGACAGAGTGAAGAATCCTTTCGTCACTGACAACAGTATTTTTTAGATAAATATGTAATAAAAAAATATATATTTTTTTCCTTTCCATTTCCAGATGTGTTGGAACAGATAAGTTGTTTTCTAGCACCAGTTCCAGTTATGTCTCATCCAAAGAGCTTTTATACTGGCTGTATCAAACCTGACTTAATTATTAATCCTGGAGAGCTGCGTTAATGGAACGACTGTCTGCTCCAATCCTTCCTCGCGCATTAGAAAACATTGCGAATGTGTGCCAATCAGACTTTTATTTCGAATTCTTAAGCCATCACGTGATGTACTTTAGTGTCTGGAGAGAAGCTTTGGTAACACAAAACCCATAATTAAAATAGTAAAAACACAAGACATCAAAGTGTAGAAGAATAATGTCCGTAGTTTTTATTTAGGGTAACTGAAAAGTCCATTAGAACATTTAATAAATTAATAACCAATAGACCAATAAATTAATCACAATACTAAATCAATCCACCCAGAAAACTGGGCGATTTTCCCAAATGCCATGACTCAAAGAGGCATGGCCCCCCAAAACGCCACAGCCATTTCTCAATTATAGATTGAAGATCCAAATTAAAAATGTCAAGGGCAATGACAGAAGGATTAACAAGATCGTTCCTGTAACTGCCAGGCTTGAAACCCTCTAAGTCTATATGCTTGAAAGAAAAAACATTCAATAAAAACATACCGTAAACTTCTCCATTCCTTTCTTAATCCTCCTTCGAATTTTCTCCAAAAACAATAATTTCAGCCTAGACAACAACAGTCTGGGAATGATTTTGGGAAAAACAAAACAAGAGCTATTAAATTCTGACTTTAAAAAGCAGTGATCTCTTCTCAACAAGGCAAGAAGATCTAGAGTGTTGTGTTTTCCCAGATTGTTCTCTCCTAAATGAACTGTAGCTAAAGGTACTGTCACACTTAGCGATGCACCAGCGATCCCGACCAGCGATATGACGCGGTCAGGATCGCTGGTGCATCGCTAAGTGGTCGCTAGTGAGCTGCCACACAGGCAGATCTCACCAGCGACATCGCTGGGGACGGGGGTCGCTACTTACCTGTCACACCAGGCGATCCTGCGTCCTCCCGCCCGGCTCCACGCGTCGCTCGTCGTCACAGCAGGAAGCGCCGCAGGAAGCTGATGACAAGAAACAGTCCAGCCTATTCTTGCGCGATCAGCGATAACCAGCGGGGGAGCGGGTTGTAGGTAAGTATCACACATAGCGATATCGCTAGCAATATCGCTATAACGTCGCGCAAGTTATAGCGATATTGCTAGCGATATCTCTTAGTGTGACATGCCCTTAAGTCAAGAGAAGGCCATTTACACGCTAATTTCCTCAATTCTGGAATCAAATCCAACCATTTCATTCCCATGACACTGCATAGTTAAAACTGTTCTTGATGCACAAAAAATAATTTACTGATGCCATGTGGCTGAGTAGTCAGCCCATGTTCTATTAGCTAGAAATTTTTCAAAGAAATATGGAATTAACCCCAGACTATTTCCCAAAGATGATGCTCCTTCCTTGTCAGCTTCTGGTGCCAGCGAGCGGAAAGTTGACCACTGGTGGTGACAAAGGGAGTTAGGAATTAGCATATTATCACTCAAAGATAGCTTGGCTTTAAGTCAAATATAGTATCAGCCGGACATGAAAACGAAGTAGTAGGGGGAGGCTGACATGACGATGGTAGGGAGGGACGAGAAGGCTGCAGGGGGGAGGGTTGAGGATGAGACGACGAATAAGGGGATAGAGGGCTAAGAGAGGAAATGACATAGGGAGGTGGGGTTAAGTGAGGACAAAAGGACAGGGCAAGGGGCGATTAATCCTCTTTGTCCTCAGAGGACCTGCAAGGAGGAAGAAATTCACACCCACCCACCCATGAGGAGAAGAATTCCGGGTCGCAGCATCAAGGATCAGCAGCATTATCAGCTCAATGTTATATGTATATATATGCAATGCTTTATTTATAAAATAAATAAATAAATATGAATATTGACAGGTATCTCTTAAGCCCAGGGGAAGGGCAGTTCGTTAGCCACGGTTCCCTGGAGGTTTCCCCCACAGGGGTTTTTTCCTCTCCTGTCGGCTTGCGGATGGCTCTGTGTGAGCAATGGGGTACTATCCGGGTGCATTGATATATTACGATGGCGCTGGTGGGTCCTTGAAGTTGGCTAAATTACTTTTTTTGGGGACTCCTGGAATACAGGGATCTCCTTCATTGGACGGTGTTGTGGTGGTGGTCTGGAGAGATTGGGTGATAACCGGCAGTGGAATGACGGATTCACATTAATGGAACATTGGGTGACGCCCGGCGACTGAGCGTCGGGGTCACAATACTAGGAGTTTGGGTGATACCCGGTGATGAAATGACGGGATCACATTGGCAGGAGGGCAACCTCTCCCTCGGATTATTGGTGCTTCGGGGTCTCGCGGCCAGAAGTTTGGCTGAGAGGGAAGGGGCAATGCCCTGGAATGATGAACTACCAGACCCCCCTTTTTAGCTTCGAGGACCTCACCAAGTGTCTCTTAGGTATCAAATTATCAATAAATTGACTGCTGTGGCCGTTTACACCCAAGAATGGTTGTGCTGGTCTTTATTAAGAGGGGGGTAAAAGGGGAACGGGTCAACCAGGAATCGACCTTACCAGAGTCATGTATTTTAAACAGTATAATCCTAACTGTCCAACTATTTTTGATGACAACGTGTTAATGGAGAAAACAAAGCCCTGGTGAATGGATAAGACTAAAATTCTCCTATTTTCTGGGAAAGAGCCCCAGAGGTAAATAGATAGCAAAATTGAAAAAAGGTCAAGAACTGCTGCATTTCTTGAATCCTTATTGCGAACCCATTTCTCAGGCCATTCTTGAGCTGACCAATGAGAAAAGCAAAACATCCCATAGCCCTTATCCTTATCTGTTGAAAATAGCAAAGTTAGTAAGTCTGCAGATACAAAGGACCTCTGCCAGCAAGACCTGCCTTTGAAATTTAACAAGAATTCTAGACAAATTTTAATATCCTCTTTTAATTCTCGACCTAGTCTAATGTGGGAGCCTAATGTCTGATAACCTTTTGTGGTGTCATAAAGGCATCTGGAATAGACTCTATCCATAGAAATAATTCTTAGGGCAAAGTTTAACATGCCCAAAAGTGATTGAATATCTTTTAAAGTGACTTTATCTTTTGAAAGAAAAACCTTCAAGATGCTGCAAAGTTTTAAGATCTTATCAGCGGGTAACCCACATTCCATTTTGGCTGAGTCTAAAGTTAAGGGTATTTCACACATAGTGAGATCGCTAGCGAGATTGCTGAAATGTCACAGGTTTTGTGACGCAACAGCGACCTCGCCAGCGATCTCGCTATGTGTGACACATAGCGGCGACCAGCCCCCCGCTGGATATCGCTGATCGTGCTCGAATGTCCTGGCCATTTTTTGATCATTGGTGTCCCGCTGGCCAGCAGGCATCGCTGTGTTTTATGCCATAACAATGACGATCGACCTCAGAACTCAGGGACACAGGTGTGATTTTGCTTTGTCTTTTCAACTCCCCTTCAGCTCCGATTGGTGGTCTCAAATTAGGATCTTTGTAGCATTTCCTTTTATAGGTCAGCTGTCAATTATATGCAATCATAACATTTAACATGTACAATTATAATAATCGCGTGTCCCCGTGTCAGTGACTGTAGATCCAGGAATAAATAGTGCACTAGCGACTCAGACAGAGACGCTAAAGCAAACCGCGTAATGATAGCACAGTAGTGGCCGCCAATCGGAGCAGAGGGGCGGGGAAAAGGCAACGCTGAAGCACGCCTATCGAGGTCTGAGTTGTCAGAATAGCTGCTGTGTGACAAGGTCCCAACGACCACCGAGGTCATTATATGGATCGCCGTATCATTGCTGTATCATTGAGTAGATCTGCCTGTTTGACAGCTTACTAGCGACCATTTAGCGACGTACCAGCAATCCCTACCAGGTCGTATCATTGTCGGGATCACTAGAGTGTCGCTATGTGCGACGGGGCCCTTATACCAAGGAATTCCAATGACCTAACAGGATATACAGTTTTCTCATAGATGATGGGGACCCCAAAGTCATTACACAGAGAAATTAACCCCTTAGTGACGGAGCCAGTTTGCAGCCTAATGACCAGGCCATTTTGGAAACCCCTTAAGGAACTTATCTAGATGTGTGGTGAGCACTTTTAAGCCCCAAGTGCTTCACAGAAGTTTATAACGCAGAGCAGTGAAAATAAAAAATCATTTTTTAATCAAAAATTATTTTTTAGCCCGCTATTTTTAATTCTCACAAGGCTATCAGGAGAAATTGGACCACAAATGTTGTTGTGCAATTTGTCCTGAGTACACTGATACCCAATATGTAGGGGGAACCACTGTTTGGGCACATGGGAGAGCTCGGAAGGGAAGGAGCGCTATTTTGGAATGCAGACTTTGATGAAATGTTCTGCAGGCATCATGTTGCTTTTGCAGAGCCCCTGATGTGCCTAAACAGTAGAAATGCCCACAAGTGAAACCATTTTGGAAACTAGACCCACCAAGGAGCTTATCTAGATGTGTGGTGAGCACTTTGAACCCCAAGTGCGTCACAGAAGTTTATAACGCAGAGCCGTGAAAATGAAAAATCATTTTTTCTTATCAAAAATGATTTTTTAGCCCGCTATTTTTTATTTTCCCAAGGGTAACAGGAGAAATTGGACCACAAACGTTGTTGAGCAATTTATTCTGAGTGCGCTGATACCCCATATGTGAGGGGAACCACTGTTTGGGCACATGGGAGAGCTCAGAAGGGAAGGAGCACCATTTTGGAATGCAGACTTTGATGAAATGTTCTGCGGACATCATGTTGCGTTTGCAGAGCCCCTGATGTGCCTAAACAGTAGAAACTCCCCACAAGTGACCCCATATTGGAAACTAGACCCCCAAGGAGCTTATCTAGATGTGTGGTGAGCACTTTGAACCCCCAAGTGCTTCACAGAAGTTTATAACGCAGAGTTGTGAAAATAAAAAATCATTTTTTTTTCCACAAAAGTGATTATTAAGCCCCCAATTTTTTTATTTTCCCAAGGGTAACAGGAGAAATTAGACCCCCAAAGTTGGTGTGCAATTTGTCCTGAGTATGCTGATGCACCATATGTTGGGGTAAACCACTGTTTGGGCACATATCTGGGCTCAGAAGGGAGGGAGCACCATTTGACTTTCTGAATGCAAAATTGGCTGGAATCAATGGTGGTGCCATGTCGCATTTGGAGACCCCCTGATGTGCCTAAATAGTGGAAACCCCTAAATTCTAGCTCCAACCCTAAACCCAACACACCCCTAACCCTAATCACAACCCTAACCCTAATCACAACCCTAACCCTAATCCTAATCCCTAACCCTAATCCTAACCCTAATCCCAACCCTAACCCTAATCCTAACCCTAATTCCAACCCTAACCCTAATACCAACCCTAACCCTAATTCTAACCCTAACCCTAATTCCAACCCTAACCCTAATTGTAACCCTAACCTTAACCCCAACCCTAATGGAAAAATGAAAATAAATATATTGTCTTTATTTCATATATTTCCCTAACTAAGGGGGTGATAAAGGGGGGGTTATTTACTTTTTTTTTTATTTTGATCACTGTGATAGGGTTTATCACAGTGATCAAAATGTACCTGTAATGAATGAATGGAATCTGCAGCTAGCAGATTCGGCGGGTGCATTGCGCATGCGCCCACCATTTTCTTCCCGGATGAAGATGGTGTCACCCACCGGAGATTGCAGGAGGGCCCGAGGACCACCGGGAGGTACTGGGGGGATCGGTGACCCTATTTCTCTCTCCTTTGATGTGCGATCACATCAGAGGAGAGAGAAAGTAAATGCAAAGTCGCGGCTTTTTTTTGACGTCACCGTTGTATGGTTAATAACGGCGATTACAAAAGCGGGGTAGGTAAAAACCGACCCGAATCATGTTCTCTGGGGTCTCAGCTACCCCCGCCAGCCAAGACCCCTTAGAAAATCCGACTCTGGGGAGCACTATACACTTTTTCCACAGCGCCGTGAATTCTCGGCGCTGTGGTTTAAGTACCCTTAACTACCGTTAAAGGAGTATTGGTGGTCGTTAAGGGGTAAATTGTTGAGGAGATCAAGACATACCTGGGCATCCGAAGGGCCAATAAATAAAAATTGAGATAGTGTAAAATTCCACTTTCTTTAAATTCATATTGAATGACCCAATGTAAAAATGAGGAAAAAGTATCAAAATAAAAGCACGAAAGGGAAAAAAACCCATAGGTAAGCATTTATCGAAAAATAACATATTATCAAAATGGAAACATAAGGAGTTAAAGCCAGATAGATTTACTGGAAGAAGTTTAAATGCCGATTTAGGCTGTGTACCCACGTAAGCATTTTTTTTGCGTTTTTTAAGATTTTTTACAGGCAAAAACACTTAAAAAACATTTACAAGAAGCATTCCATTCATTTTAAAGAATTCCGCACTTTTTGTGCATATTGATGCGTTTTTTCCACGAAAAAATGCATCGCGATAAAAAATGCAGCATGCTCATTAATTTTGCGGAAAAATCCGCATTTCTAACTATATTCTATGAGACTGCGGATGCTCCGAAAAAATGCGTAAAAAACGCACGGAAAACGCGTGAAAAAAATGCGCATTTCCTGGGAAGGTGTCCGGTTTTTAGTCAGGAATTTTCTGCATACATGGGTACATAGCCTTAATGTCGAATTTAGACATTAATGCATTCCGACCTTACTTTCTAAGAATACAGGATCATCCGCTGAGTCAAAAGAAGTATAATTGACTGAAGATAGCGATTTGTCAACCTAGTCATTCAAATAAAAAAACATGCGGAAAAGACAAATGGTGTATGAGTCTGAAAGAGCCAGACTCCTAGTGGAGAAATGTGAAAATTTTCAAATGGGGGATGAGGAAAAGGGACCTGCAATGCGATTTAACTCCTGCTCTTTAAGAATTTTATCTCTTGCTACTTCAGGAAATTTCGATAAACAAGGTAAATTATTAACCAAATTGCAGCCAGTATCTTTAAAAGGAGGTATATAAAACCCATTTGAAAAATCCTATTCTCCAGATCTGGGTACTTGCCTAGCCAAGGTGACATTCTTTCCAATGTCCCTGGGGTCAGAGCTTTTAAAAATCGACTCCTTGCTGGCATTCTGCTGGGTGTTTTGGGATTACTTTTTAAAACATTTGGACATAGGGTGTCCCCCCCGCAGAATGAGCATTCATGCCGAAACCTACAATTATAGAGCCATCTGCAAGACGTTTCGTTAAACGCATAGCAAATGCCCCTTTTTTGGTTGAATTTAATGGTTGCTTTTTAAAGCCTCTATGGGAGCATTAGATTAATCCAGAGACCTACGCCCTTGACACCTCAAGTCACATTTAGATGAACCACTAACTTCTGAATAAAAGCCTCATTGTAAACTAGCAATGCCATCCCGCCAAAGTTATGATAAGCTTCAAGAATTATGTCAATATGCTGAAAAATTCCACTACATAAATTAGGAAATTTTTTGCCAAGGACAGCAAATAGAAAATGCTTGAAGACAGTTGTTGAAAGATTTTGGTAGGGCTCCTTGCTTCTTATCCTCAGAAACAAACTTATCTTTTTTTTTTAATTTACCCTGATGATCTCTGTGATAGGCAATAAATTGAACAGATTGACTTAATTCTTGCTCCAAATTTGCTCTTTGATTGAGGCACTCAAATGGAATCCTAAAGGGGATAATTCACAAGTCAGAGCCTCCTTTAAATGAAACTCTAGTATGCCAGGTCTAGCCTGCACAGGTGTAGGGTTGCAATTCAAATGCTGTTCATTGGGTTCAGGCAAAACAGATTTAACTGAATCACCCAAAGCGCCAGTCAGCAGTCTTTTAACTAAAGCTTTCAAGTCAAAATGAGACAAAGACAGGGGCACATGGATAGTCTCACCCTTCCTGCATAGTCCTTGCTCCTGGTCTATAGCTTCTGGGCAGCCCGCGCTCAAGCCCGAATGTGGCTACGCTGGAGCTTGTGGCTCCTGTTGTGGGACGTGACCTCGGTTGCAGAGTCTGCCTTACCCTGGACCGCCACAGTGCTTTGACGACCATGGTAGCTGGATGCATCCTTGGTGCTGTCTTGGGGTCATACTTGATTCCGAGCTTTCCTTTGCCCCCCACATTCGATCACTGGCTCGCTCTTGTCATCTGCACCTCAAAAACATTTCTAGAATTCGACCTTTTCTTACCTTTGACTCTGCAAAAACTCTTACTGTTTCTCTTATTCATTCTCGTCTCGACTATTGTAACTCTCTTCTAATCGGTCTCCCTCTTACCAAACTCTCCCCTCTCCAATCTGTCTTGAATGCTGCAGCCAGGATCATATTCCTCACCAATCGTTACACCGATGCCTCTACCTTGTGCCAGTCATTACACTGGCTACCCATCCACTCCAGAATTCAGTATAAACTTATTACCCTCACTCACAAAGCCCTCCATGGCTCAGCACCACCCTACATCTCCTCCCTTGTTTCAGTATACCACCCTACCCGCGCCCTCCATTCTGCTGATGACCTGAGGTTAGCATCCTCAATAGTCAGAACCTCCCACTCCCGTCTCCAAGACTTTACACGTGCCGCGCCAATTCTTTGGAATGCACTTCCCAGGTCAATACGATTAGTCCCCAATCCCCACAATTTTAAGCGTGTCCTGAAAACGCATTTATTCAGACTGGCCTACCACCTCAACACATTAACCTAATCTATCCCTGTGTGGCAGAGCCAAAAGTTTTACCATAACCAGGTTCCCTGCATCATTCTCCCACATGCTTTATGCATCCATTAGCCCTCTGTGTCCGTACTGTCACACACCTAACATTATGGCTGGTCCATACAATCAGGGCAACTGTTACCACCCACCTTTCGTGTCTACCTCTTTCCTCATAGACTGTAAGCTTGCGAGCAGGGCCCTCTTTCCTCTTGGTATTTGTTATAATCTACTGTATGTGATTATTGTTATGCTGTAATGTCTATTGTCTGTACAAATCCCCTCTGAAATGTAAAGTGCTGCGGAATATGTCGGCGCTATAAAAATAACATTTATTATTATTATTATTATTGGTGAATCCTGATGACTTCGCTAGCACCGGGTCTTGATAATGCAGGAGATCTCACGCTGGGCTGCGAGATTTCCAGGGACAGTGACGCGGCTTCTTCGCAGGCACTTCCAGTGCGTGGCTCACAGCACTTGCTGAAGATGATGGCGGAGAATATGACATCCTGAGTCTGTGAGTCCTCTGGAAGTACAGGAATGATTCCCTTCCAAACCCACATTGCATTTCCCTATAACATGATTGCCATGTTTATACATCTGTAGAGTACAGCCTGTTGCCAGGCTTCATATGAGACAGGTAATTTTACAATACACTGAAATATTACAGTATTGCAGGGTATTTTACAAGTGATCAAGGGATCTGTTTCAAGCCTACACAAATAAAATATATAAAAAATAAAATGTAAAATATTTTTTATTAAACGATAAAAACTGGAATAAGAAGAAATCAGCAAGTAGTATGGATCCCAAAATTGTAATGAAAAAAAAATACAGATCATACTGTCCCCCCACCTTCAGAAAAAAGCCTTGAATAGCTTTATTAACCAAAAAATGATAAAGTTATAGCTCTTTAAAGGCAAAGTTGAAAGGGAGGACACATAAACCTGAAGCTGCTGAATCCTACTTGCTCCTTTACATTTTTACATTTGTAGGCTTTTAGCTTCTCCAGGGAAAAGTATACTTTGTATTGGCTTGCGGTCATACACGAATTGGCCACTGGTTATTGACACATGCAAGCAGTATCGACAGTGTCTATGTCAACAAGTGGCATTGCAAGGAAATGTGCTACCAATGAGTGAGCCAGGAGGTCTGAAGTAGTGATCGCAATGTAGACTAGACATGAGAAGCTGTCATGTATAGAAAGGTAGTTAAGTCTGAGCAACAGGTGTCATGCCGTGACGGTCTTCGGTATGGGAGAGGTGCATCAAACTGGGACCCTAAATATCCCTGTCCAGGGGGAAATTTTGAAGGTTGAGAGGACGGGGCTGTGACCTTGCTGTGCTCCTTTTAAACCCTAATCTGTGCCCTCCCCACACCATGAGGCATGTGACCGAATTGTAAGGTAAACAAGACATAAAGACAAAACAGGGATAACAGAAACCCTCTATCATGCAAAAGCACAAACCAACAATAGGGAGGAGGATAAGGACAGGGAGGAATAAACTACATGGGAATAGGGACCAGGAGAAAAACACACATGTACTACAGCAAACTACAGATCACTACTACAACAACTCCACTCCAAGCACTTAGCTTTATCACTCAGCACAGGAAGACAAATATTTCAACAGCAGGGAATAAGTGCCCAGAGCCAGTATATATAGAGGAAGTAAATGATAAGCAGATGCAGCTGAGAACAACCATGCTGTATGATCTCAGCCAGCATGGAAAGAGCAACGAGGGAAACCAAATCCATTTAAAATAGAACATGAATCACACCATTTCTGAAGAAGACCTGTGATTCATTACCCAGCGTGACTGTCTCACTCCAGGTCTTCCAGAGGGACGTGACACCCTCGCGACAACAGTAGACCACTCCTAAAGTAAGGAACTACAAGAAAAAACTCTGAATCTACTGATACAAAACATTAATACAAGTGAGAGCTTTGACACCAATACAAATTTGTGTACAGCAAACTTCCTTTTGTGGTATATATGGAGTTATGTGATGACAAAAAAGAATATTTTACATTCTCCTGAAGTACAATAGCTCACTGTAATGCATAAATTCACCAGATTTGGACTTGGAAGTGAGGTCCTTTTCCTCTTGGCCCCCTTCTGAACTGCACAGGCAGCATCAATGGTATGTCCACCTCTGAGTCCAACTATTAAAAATTCAGCAATGTATAATACAGTCATATGTTAAAGTTTGTGCACCCCTATTAATGTTAACCTTTTTTCTTTTTAACAATTTTGGTTTTTGCAACAGCTATTTCAGTTTCATATATCTAATAACTGATGGAATCAGTTATATTTCTGGATTCAAATGAGGTTTATTGTACTAACAGAAAATGTGCAATCTGCATTTAAACAAAATTTGACTGGTGCAAAAGTATGGGCACCCTTATCATTTTCTTGATTTGAACACTCCTAACTACTTTTTACTGACTTCCTGAAGCACTAAATTGGCTTTGTAACCTCATTGAGCTTTGAACTTCATAGCCAGGTGTATCAAATCATGAGAAAAGGTATTTAAGGTGGCCACTTGCAAGTAGTTCTCCTATTTGATTCTCCTATGAAGAGTGTCATCATGGGCTCCTCAAAACAACTCTCAAATGATATGAAAACAAAGATTATTCAACATAGCTTTTCAGGGAAGGATACAAAAAGTTGTCTCAGAGATTTAACCTGTCAGTTTCCACTGTGAGGAACATAGTAAGGAAATGGAAGAACACAGGTACAGTTCTTATTAAGCCCAGAAGTGGCAGGCCAAGAAAAATATCAGAAAGGCAGAGAAGAATGGTGAGAACAGTCAAGGACAATCCACAGACCACCTCCAAAGACCTGCAGCATCATCTTGCTGCAGATGGTGTCACTGTGCATCGGTCAACAATACAGCGCACTTTTCACAAGGAGAAGCTGTACGGGAGAGTGATGCGAAAGAAGCCATTTCTGCAAGCACGCCACAAACAGAGTCGTCTGAGGTATGCAAAAGCACATTTGGACAAGCCAGTTACATTTTGGAAGAAGGTCCTGTGGACTGATGAAACAAAGATTGAGTTGTTTGGTCATACAAAAAGGCGTTATGCATGGAGGCTAAAAAACACAGCATTCCAAGAAAAACACTTGGTACCCACAGTAAAATTTGGTGGAGGTTCCATCATGCTTTGGGGCTGTGTGGCCAATGCCGGCATCGGGAATCTTGCTAAAGTTGAGGGTCGCATGGATTCAACTCAGTATCAGCAGATTCTTGACAATAATGTGCAAGAATCAGTGACGAGGTTGAAGTTACGCAGGGGATGGATATTTCAGCAAGACAATGATCCAAAACACCGCTCCAAATTTACTCAGGCATTCATGCAGAGGAACAATTACAATGTTCTGGAATGGCCATCCCAGTCCCCAGACCTGAATATCATTGAACATCTGTGGGATGATTTGAAGCGGGCTGTCCATGCTCGGCGACCATCAAACTTAACTGAACTGGAATTGTTTTGTAAACAGAAATGGTCACAAATACCTTCATCCAGGAACTCATTAATAGCTACAGGAAGCGACTAGAGGCTGTTATTTTTGCAAAAGAAGGATCTACGAAATATTAATGTCACTTTTATGTTGAGGTGCCCATACTTTTGCACCGGTCAAATTTTGTTTAAATGTAGACTGCACATTTTCTGTTAGTACAATAAACCTCATTTGAATCCAGAAATATAACTGAGTCCATCAGTTATTAGATATATGAAACTGAAATAGCTGTTGCAAAAGCCAAAATTGTTATAAAGAAAAAAGGTTAACATTAATAGGGGTGCCCAAACTTTAACATATGACTGTATGAGGCAATGTAAACAATGAACGGGACATGGTGCTTTCAAAAGTGACCTTCATACAGAGGAGTGGCAGGAGGCAGAGAGTTGGACCTTTACATATCTAATATTGATGGCCTGTCTTAAGAAGAAGCCATATATTTTTATGAACCTGATAACCCCTTCAAATCTGAGATTTCTTCTTGGTCTCATCTAGTCAAAAGTCCTTTTTCCAACATTGTACCTACAATGCGTAAAGAAATCTTTGGCTATGTTTTCACACTGAGCTTCATTTACCCTCCAGTTGAAACATAGAATTTGCCAATGCATGAAATGTACATTAACTTTAGCTGTTGCCCCATTCTTGCTTCAGATGCTCTTTTTTCCAAAATGGCCACTAGTGTCTAAAATACCTTTTGACCTTATTGAAATCTCTTACATAGGGGTTTGAGGTTGGGTGATATAGCAAGCAGCAAAACATGTATGAAAAATAATCTAGAAATAAGAAACATGTGACAGCTGAACCATGGACATAGGCGGCGAAGAGGTCTATTCAAAGCTTAAGATAGCATGTAAAGATGTGTTAGAGAAAATGCTCTCTTCAATCGTGATAATGTGATAATTACCTTATCAACCTTGACAGGAGAATTTTATTTAACACATAGATTTAACACTTTATTATATAGGAAATATATAACTAGGGCTTATGATAACTTTCATCTGGAATGTATCACTAAGCTGTAATTAGTACATTCCAGTGATTAGCAGGCACAGTCAACTAAACCCACACTCATCTTTTCTCCTTACATGAAAGCCTAATAGGCCATAAACCGTAGCTGGATATAAGATTTTAAAGAGGTATTTGTGACAACTGTTAAACCCACCTTCCAGTTACATGTTTAGAACTATTGCATCTCTTCGCCTGATTATTTCCTCATTAGTTTTGCTGATTAGAATTTATATATAACTATATATATAAATATATATACATATATAAATTGCTGATTTTGTAAATTTGCCCACTGACAAAGACAAGAAAAGTCTATAATTTTAAGGGTAGGTTAATTTTAACATTGAGAGATAGAATTGTAAGGGGGTGCAGCACAAGATGAACAAGAAAGGGTTTACCTTCTCTGCCCCGTGTCCGGAACCATTAGTAGTAGGGTTGCCAGGGGGAAGACTTTTGGACCTGGACCGACTGCATTATGAGCTTGTGAGTAACAGTGCAGGCAGAGGCTGGGAAGACATAGCATGCTCAGGGCAGAGCAGCTTGTGCAGGAGACAGAACAGGATGCAGCTGCACGCAGGGGAGGAGAGAGCTCTACCAGCCAGAAAGATAAGACAGGAGGACGTGATTGTTATGATTAGATAACTGATGAGGATAGCAGGGGAATAGACTAGGCAACCAGATAACCCGAGAGGTTGGTAACTTAGCGGATTGCAGACCCCTACACTGACAACACAACTAGAATTAGTCGTGGGATGTACCTACGATGCCCTAGACGCCTCGCGACAGCTAAAGAATTAACTAAGCCTAAAGAGAGAAAAGGGAAAGCTAAACTGCCCCAGAGTAGAACACCAAAGGAATAGATAGCCCCCGAACATATATTGCCGGTGAGACAAGATGAGGCACAAAACACAGGCAGAAAATAGAGTAAGCAAATGATGGGGCCCAAACTGTCTAGATAGAACAGAACAGGGAATGATACTGTCTGCAATCACGCAAAAAACCCTAAGAAAAAAATCCAACACGTCTGATATGCAAAAATACTGAGGCCACACGACCTCTCTCCAACTAAATCAGAACTCTCGTGTGAACTGGATGCAAAACAAAAGATACTGATATAACAGGGGATTAGAAATACTGAAAAGACTGACATGAGCTGTGGCATATGGAACAGAGGCCAGCACAGGTCCCAGCTGGGAACAAGGCTGGACTCACACCAGCAAAGCAGAAATCAGAGGAAAGCAAAAAATGGATCAAATGCAAAAAGATTCAAGCAGACAAACAACTTATCTGAAAGATGCAGGACAAAGCAGGAGGCAAGCAGACTTCCAAAATGCTCAGGAAGAAAACCAAATCACCGGCAATAACTGAGGGAAGGTTGCTCACTTAAATCTCTCCAGTTTGTAACAACTGACCTCCAATCATCCTCCTCAGGTGACTGACTTCTGTCAGCCAGACCAGCTCCATTACCAGCAGCAACCACCAGAGGGAGCCCAAATTCAGAAGCCAGGTCAAAAGTGTTCACAACATGTGACATACAGACTGCTGCCTGTGAGTTCATTGAAGCAAAGCCCCCACTGATTAGGGGAAGACGTCCTCCTGACCGTGCAGAGACGAAGACCCGCGTGCGCAACCCTGGTGCCCGCGGTGACAGGTCAGTGCCCCTGATTCCAGCAGAGAGACTTCACAAGAGACTGAGAATTGTTCCAGCAGAGAGATTTAACAAGAGACTGAGAATTGTTCCAGCAGAGAGGTTTAACAAGAGACTGTTAGTTTGAAGGCAGAGACTCAAAGCAGGGGAGCCCCAGTCAGTCCCAGTGTCCCCCTGCTTTCCACCTTAACCCTGGAGATCCCGGCTATCATGTAACAGAGACTACAGTGTATACAGTGACTACAGAGACTACAGCATATACAGTGACTACAGAGACTACAAGTGCGGCAGCTGATGGTGCCGACGCAGGAGAAGATGACCCTTCAAGCAAGATTCCATTAGACTGATAAGTTTCATGAATACCTATTAATTACCTTTATCTGCCTTGACTGTTTGATAACTTTGCCTAAGTTTCATAAACCGTTATTTCATCATTCTTTTGCCAGTTTAACTCCCACTGTTTCCTCCCTGCAATGAGGTTTAGATCCCGGTAAATAAAACCCTTTACCTTTTGGTCTGTCTCTGTTCCATGGTGACATACCCAGCACCTGCACGATATTACAGAATATCAAAAATAAAATCCAGAAAATTACATTGTATAAATCATCTATTTGCATTTTGCAGTGCGAAATAAGTATTTGATCCCTCTGGCAAACAAGACTTAATACTTGGTGGCAAAACCCTTGTTGGCAAGCACAGCAGTCAGACTTTTTTTGAGATGATGATGAGTTTTGCGCACATGTCAGGGGGAATTTTGGTCCACTCCTTTTTGCAGATCATCTCTAAATCATTAAGATTTTGAGGCTGTCGCTTGGCAACTCGGAGATTCTACTCCCTCCATAAGTTTTCTATGGGATTAAGGTCTGGAGACTGGATAGGCCACTCCATGACCTAAAAGTGCTTCTTTTTGAGCCACTCATTTGTTGCCTTGCCTGTATGTTTTGGGCTATTGTCTTGCTGGAACATGGGAAGCAGGGTAACCCGATCACAGGGGAGCGCAAAGGAAAGGAAGAAGCTTGAAAGGTTTTCTTCTTTATTAAGTTCCACTACGTGTTTCAATGGATAACTTCCATCTTCATCAGGTGGCAAGTACAGGAAGTGGGGGAAAAGGAGCATAAAAAGGGCTGACAGCCAATCACAATTAAGGTGCAATCATTTGGGACACTTGAGTAGGAGGCATAATTAAAAGGACGAAAAGAGCAATTACACGGGCATAATATAAAACACAATTGCAACAATAAAATGAAGGGAAATATATAAAACAATATATGAAAATACTGAATAAAATATTATATTAAAATATACTAAAAAAGGGGTATAGTTAAATGACTTTTTCAATAATAAGATTTAACCCCTCAGGTGCTAAAGTGCCAAGTTTAAAAATCCAGTAGCTCTCTCTTCTTATTAAAGCCGCATAACGGTCCGGGGACCGATATGCGGCTTTAATAAGAAGAGAGAGCTACTGGATTTTTAAACTCGGCAATTTAGCATCTGAGGGGTTAAATCTTATTATTGAAAAAGTCATTTAACTATACCCCTTAGCACCTGAGGGGTTAAATCTTATTATTGAAAAAGTCATTTAACTATACCCCTTTTTTAATATATTTTAATATAATATTTTATTCAGTATTTTCATACATTGTCTTATATATTTCCCTTCATTTTATTGTTGTAATTGTGTTTTATATTATGCCTGTGTAATTGCTCTTTTCCTCCTTTTAATTATGCCTCCTACTCAAGTGTCCCAAATGATTGCACCTTAATTGTGATTGGCTGTCAGCCCTTTTTATGCTCCCTTTCCCCCACTTCCTGTACTTGCCACCTGATGAAGACGGAGGTTATCCGTTGAAACACGTAGTGGAACTTAATAAAGAAGAAAACATTTCAAGCTTCTCCCTTTCCTTTGCGCTCCCCTGCGATCGGGTTACCCTGCTTCCCATGTTTATATCCTCTCTAGAGGCACCCGACAGGAGCAGTATCGGATTACTATTACCAGCGCCCTGAGACCTGTCAGCCTGACGCTCCATATATCTGTCTCATTCTGACTATTTCATTGTCTTGCTGGAAGACCCAGCCACGACCCATTTTTAATGTCCTGGCAGAGGGAAGGAGATTGTCACTCAGGATTTTACAGTACATGGCTCCATCCATTCTCCCACTGATGCGGTGAAGTAGTCCTGTGCCCTTAGCAGAGAAACATCCCCAAAACATAATGTTTCCACCTTCATGCTTGACAGTGGGGACAGTGTTCTTTGGGTCATAGGCAGCATTTCTCTTCCTCCAAAAACGGTGAGTTGGGTTAATGCCAAAGAGCTCAATTTTTGTCTCATCTGAGCACAGCACCTTCTCCCAATCACTCACAGAATCATCCAGGTGTTCATTGGCAAACTTCAGACGGGCCTGCACATGTGCCTTCTTGAGCAGGGGGACCTTGCGGGCACAGCAGGATTTTAAACCTTTATGGTGTAAAGTGTTACCAATGGTTTTCTTGGTGACTGTGGTCCAATCTGTCTTGAGATCATTAACAAGTCCCCCCGTGTAGTTTTAGGCTGATCTCTCATCTTCCTCATGATCAAGGATACCCCATGAGGTGAGATTTGCATGGTGCTCAAGATCGATGTCGATTTACAGTCATTTTGTATTTCTTCCATTTTCTTACTATTGTACCAACAGTTGTCTCCTTCTCAACCAGTGTCTAACTTATGGTTTTGTAGCCCATTGCAGCTTTGTGAAGGTCTGTGATCTTGTCCCTGGCATTCTTATAAAGCTCTTTGGTCTTGCCCATGTTGTAGAGGTTAGAGTGTGACTGATTGAGTCTGTGACAGGAGTCTTATAAAGGTGACTATGTAAGACAGCTGTCTTTAATGCAGGTACCATGAGTTGATTAGGAGCGTCTAAGTGGTCTGTAGGAACCAGAACTCTTTATGGTTGGTAGGGGATCAAATACATATTTCTGACTGCAAAAATGCAATTAAATTTATATAATTTATACAGTGTGATTTTCTGGATTTTATTTTTGATATTCTGTCTCTCAATGTTAAAATTAACCTACCCTTAAAATTATAGACTGTTCATGTCTTTGTCAGTGGGCAAACTTACAAAATCAGAAAGGGATCAAATACTTATTTCCCCCACTATATATTAAAGTCAGGTTATGAGATAATCACATCTCTGTGATAAATTATATTAAACCACAGCAATAGATCAAATTTTTCAAATCATAAAGGTTATTCACATGTTACATTTATGGACTATCACAAGACATGCCATGAATGTAAAGTGGGGTACCACCAATGGGACTTTACCTTTAAGACGGCCACAATTATAAAGACCCTTACAAGGTAACAATGTTTTAGAAGCATGAGAAATGGTAAACTTGTAGGAAAAAAAACTATCATGGGTGTCAATACATTTTACAGGTGAACATAATAGGAGTATTGACACTTTGATAGTTAAATGCATTGAGATAGTTAATATACCTAAAAGACATGGGAACTGGAGTAAAGGTTTCTTATGACGTGAAGCATTTTGGATCTTGTCATTTTGTACACAACATCATTTGGACCTAGTTTAAAAAAATAATCTAGCTTACTTTTACTAATATGTTTTCAGCTAGTGTTCTTCTCTCTATATGTGTGAGATAGAATCAACATAATGTTGGTATTTAATCCGTAATGAGAACTAACTGTTTAGAATTGCTGCAGTATATATGTGATATAGCTCTTTTCTTGTGTATATATATACATATATATATATATATATATATATATATACATATACATATACAGTACATACAGTATATATTATAAGAAGATGTCAGGTAAAGTGGTTGGCAGAGATAATACAAGAGCTTCTCACTAAATTAGAATATCATCAAAAAGTTAATTTATTTCAGGTCTTCAATACAAAAAGCAAAATGCATATATTATAAAGAGTCAATACAATCAGAGTGATCTATTTCAAGTGTTTATTTATGTTAATGTTGAGGATTATGGCTTACAGACAATGAAAACCCAAAAGTCATTATCTCAGTAAATTAGAAAAATTTACAAAAAACACCTGCAAAGGCTTCCTATGTGTTTAATAAGGTCCCTTAGTCTGTTTCAGTAGGCTCCACAATCACGTGGAAGACTGCTGACTAGAGTTGAGCGACTTTTGGTTTTTTAGGGTCGCGTTTCGTTTCGTGAAACCCGACTTTTCCAAAAGTCGAGTCGAGCAAGATCGTCCGATTATAGGGAAAAGTCGGGGTCGTCCCGAAACACGAAACCCAATGTAAGTCAATGGGGAATAAAAGTCGGCAGTGAGAGGAGGACAGGAAACACACCTACAGTGCCCATTTGAATGCCAAAAGCATCAATTCTTCTTACTTAAGCTTGTCAACCTTAATTAACTTCATAATACAAGTTTCGCACTGAAAAATGGGGGTTATTTGGCTAAAGTTGTGGGGGGGGAGGGCTGGTTGCAGGTTTTCATGTGCCCTGGGCGAAAGAGCGCCCCTTTAACACATACCACAACTCATCATGCTCCGATACGGCAGAGAAATAGCGGTATAGTACAATGAAAAATACCTCACTTTTTACATCTCATGACGAGGCCCATCTATTTCTCCATACAGAATCATTGGTCCCATATAATGTTTGAAACAGTATATGATGAGCTCCACATAATGCTACAGTATATGTTGGTCCCCATGGATGAAACTCCAGTGTCTTATGGGCCCAAATAATGCTCCAAACATAATGGGCCCCATTTCTATTGCTCTAGTGTATAATGGGCCCTGTAAATGCTGCTCCAGTGTCTGATGTCCACCTTTGGAATGTTCCAGTGTATGGTGGGCCCCATCTATCATTCTCCAGAGTATAGTGCTCCCCAAAAATTGCTGTCCCAACATTGAAAACAATCAAATAAGTCTCCTCGCTAGGGAATCCCTGTACTTGTCTGGATTCCTCGTCGTCCCCATCTTCCATCTCACTGCACAGTATTTCAACTTTGGAAGTGCTGTGATCCTGAGCAAGCAGGGGGGGGCCCACTCGTTGGCGACGGCACTGGCACAGGGCCCCTGATAGTACGGTGGTGTGTCTGATGGCGGGTGGGCCGAACCTGCACTTTCATCTGCAGCTTCCTCTTTGTCACCGTGTAAGATGGAACTGTATATGGGAAGGGTAACCTGAGTTTCATCAGGGTCAGATTCAGGTCGTGTAGCGTGCGAGGGGAATGTAGTGGTCTGGGTCAATGTACCAGCAGATTCATCGAGCAGTGGCTGGGCATCAGTGCACTTGTGTCGCCCCCAGGAGTACGGTCGCCACAGTGGCATTACCTTCTTCTTAGGGAGTGTGATGTCATGCTTGGGAGCAACGAAGGATCTCTCTAGCAGGTTAACTGATTGGGCGGCGTTATTCCCACGAGTCATGACCCTCCAAACAGCGTTCATGAAGGCAAAGTGTTTGTTTTACGTGGGCAGTATGGTTGCAAAGCTGAACCTTAAAGGAATGTCCAGAAGGGCACCACCAGGAGTGGAGCCTACGGTTAAATTCGACTCCACCTGGGAAACCTCAACCATGCCAGCTACAGAACAGATGCACACATTGCAAGCTTAATTCCGTTAACGAACGAGACTCCGTCATGCCCCGCGGTCCGAGTCCGGCTTACTAGAGGGACACGTGAGGCTCTGGCACATGAGATTGGCCAATAACTGGTGTGTCATGCCCTTTCATGTCCGTGGCTGCATGTGCGCTACACTGAAAAGGCCAGCGTTTGTCGCTTACAGGTGCAGATAACCCGCTGAACAACGTTAGTGATGGGGATCACTGATTACAATTATTACCCGCGAACAATGATTTCCCAGTAAGTGCAGGTCAACCGCAGTTCCGGAATTAGGCCTAACCGTCATTCCTGAAAAAATGAAAAACTTACGTGTGCAAACCACAGGTGCTGTAGCTTGCTTAACAGCTCGCCAGCCGTTCTCACGCCCAGTATGGATTACACGTGATTGCACAAAGGTGAGAAAGGGTACCGTATCCCCAGATAACATGTATGAATAGCGTACACATTCAAAATATATGTCTCAGGAGGCAGGCTCAGACGGTGTTAGGCCCAGTATGGATTGCACGTGATTGCACAAAGGTTAGAAAAGGTACCGTATCCCCGGATAACATGTATGGATAGCGTACACGTTCAAAATATATGTCTCAGGAGGCAGGCTCAGACGGTGGTAGGCTCAGTATGGATTGCACGTGATTGCACAAAGGTTAGAAAGGGTACCGTATCCCCGGATAACATGAATGGATAGCGTACACATTCAAAATATATGTCTCAGGAGGCAGGCTCAGACGGTGTTAGGCCCAGTATGGATTGCACGTGATTGCACAAAGGTTAGAAAGGGTACCGTTTCCCCGGATAACATGTATGGATAGCGTACACATTCAAAATATATGTCTCAGGAGGCAGGCTCAGACGGTGTTAGGCCCAGTATGGATTGCACGTGATTGCACAAAGGTTAGAAAGGGTACCGTATCCCCGGATAACTTGTATGGATAGCGTACACATTCAAAATATATGTCTCAGGAGGCAGGCTCAGACGGTGTTAGGCCCAGTATGGATTGCACGTGATTGCACAAAGGTTAGAAAGGGTACCGTATCCCCAGATAACATGTATGGATAGCGTACACATTCAAAATATATGTCTCAGGAGGCAGGCTCAGACGGTGTTAGGCCCAGTATGGATTGCACGTGATTGCACAAAGGTTAGAAAGGGTACCGTATCCCCGGATAACATGTATGGATAGCGTACACATTCAAAATATATGTCTCAGGAGGCAGGCTCAGATGGTGTTAGGCCCAGTATGGATTGCACGTGATTGCACAAAGGTTAGAAAGGGTACCGTATCCCCGGATAACATGTATGGATAGCGTACACATTCAAAATATATGTCTCAGGAGGCAGGCTCAGACGGTGTCAGGCACAGTATGGATTTGACGGCCCAGACTACACAGCGGAGGAGCAGGGAGAGGTAAAGATTACAAATGCTGGGGCCCTGCCCAAGCAAGGGGGGCCCACTCGTGGGCGTCGGTACTGGCACTGGGCCCCTCATAGTACGACGGTGTGTCTGACGGCAGGTGTGCACCACCACCGTCAGAGACACTTGATTGCACTATGAAGGACCCTGTACCAGTGCCCGCGCCCAAGAGTCGGCCTACCCACCTGTCCAGGGCAACGGCACTCGCACGGTGTCGTGCGCTAGGTGGTGACCCCGGCCATGGGGGGGGAGGCAGCACAGTTAGGGAGTTTTAGAAAGTGGCATATGTTGATGTTGGACATTCAGCTGATGCAAAAGGTGAAATAGGTCAAGTCCCAGGAAGAGGTGGACCAAAGCAAGACATTTTTCTGTCACCCTATGTGTCATCAGAGGAAGGTGGGACAAAATCCTTGGAATCCCATGCGTGGTTCATTTTAATGAAGGTTAGATCATCCACATTTTGGGTTGACAGACGGGTCCTTTTTTCTGTCAGGATTGATCCAGCTGCACTGAAGACTCTTTCCGATAGCACACTTGCAGCTGGGCAAGCGAGCTCCTATAAGGCATATTGTGCCAATTCAGGCCAGGTGTCCAGTTTAGCGGCCCAATAGTCAAAGGGGAATGACCTGTGTGGGAGAACATCGATATGGGAGGAAAAGTAGTTTGTAACCATAGTTGACAACTGCTGTCTCCTGTCACTTTCCATCGATGCAGTATTACCAGTTGTGTGAGCGGTACTTGAAAAATCAGTCCACAACATTGTCATGAAACCCCTGTCTCCAACGCCACTTCTGCTGTGTGCACCACGAACACCTCTGCCAAGCTGCCCCCGGCCCGTACGGCTCGTGTGAGAACCATCACCGCTGCTGTGTGCTGGGAATGCCTCAAGCAACCGATTTACCAGAGTTGCTTGTTTATTAGCCAATATTAGGTCAAGGTTCTCCTGTGGCATGACGTTTTGTAATTTGCCTTTATAGCGTGGATCCAGGATGCTGGCCAACCAGTAGTCGTCATCGTTCATCATTTTGGCAATGTGTGGGTCCCTTTTTAGGATCTGCAAGGCATAATCTGACATGTGGGCAAATGTTCCCGGTGTCAATGATGCACTGCGAGTGCTGGTTGGAGGAGCACTTTCTGGCAAATCCACATCCCTCCAGTCATACACAAACCCTGTACCAGACGTTGCCACGCCAACATTTTCACTTGCCCCACGAGATGCCTCCTCCTCCCCTAAGTAATCATCCCCATCATCCTCCTCCTCCTCTTCTTCCTCCACCTCGTCCAGGAGAGGTCCCTGAGCAGACAATGGCTGAATGTCATCAAGGATTCCCTCCTCCTCTTCCTCCTCATCAACATTGGCTGCAGACGCCTGCTCCTTAAGGTGCGTCAAAGTTTGCATGAGCAGACGCATAAGTGGGATGCTCATGCTTAGGATGGCGTCGTCTGCGCTTACCAGCCGTGTGCATTCCTCAAAACACTGAAGGACTTTACAGAGGTCTTTCAGCTTCGACCACTGCACACCTGTCAACTCCATGTCTGCTCTCAAAGTGCCTGGCCGTGTATCCTCCCACAAATGCATTATGGCCTGCCTCTGCTCGCACAGCCGCTCCACCATGTGCAGGGTGGAGTTCCACCTTGTTGCAATGTCGATAATGAGGCGGTGGTTGGGAAGGTGGAGCAATCGCTGCAGCTTCTGCATACGAACGGAGTGTACAGGCGACCGGCGGATGTGCGCGCACAGTCTTCGCACCTTCTGGAGCAGGGCTGTTAACTCCGGATAATTTTTGAGGAAGCACTGCACCACCAGGTTCAAGGTGTGAGCCAAGCAAGGTATATGGCTGAGTTTTGAAAGGGCTATGGCTGCCACAAAATTACGGCCGTTATCACTAACTACTTTGCCTGCCTCAAGATGTACACTGCCCAGCCATGACTCAGTTTGTCGCTTCAAGTACTCGGCCAGCACCTCAGCGGTATGTCTGTTGCCCAAACACATCATCTGCAACACAGCCTGCTGACGCTTTCCACTAGCTGCTCGATAGGGGGACACATCGTGTGCAACAGTGGCAGCTGCAGATGGAGTGCTCGTACGACTGCGCTCTGTGGACGAGCTTTCGCTTCTGGAGGAGGAGGAGGAGGAGGGTCGAATGCCTACAGCCAACTGTTTCCTATACTGTGGGCTAGGCAGCACTGTCCCACCACCGCTGTCCCCTGTGGACCCTGCATCCACCACATTAACCCAGTGCGCAGTGATGGACACGTAACGGCCCTGGCCATGGCGACTGGACCATGCATCAGTTGTGAGGTGCACCTTTCCGCTCACTGACTGCTTGAGTGCATGGACAATGCGGTCTTTCACATGATGGTGGAGGGCTGGGATGGCTTTGCGAGAGAAGAAGTGGCGACTGGGTAGGTCATAGCGTGGTACTGCATAGGCCATGAGTTCGCGGAAAGCTGTGCTTTCCACCAACCGAAAGGGCATCATCTCAAACGAGATTAGTTTGGCAATGTGGGCATTCAAACCCAGTGTACGCGGATGAGAGACTGAGTACTTTCTTGACCTACTCATAGTGTCTGGGAGGGTAAGCTGGACTTGAGAGCTGCATATGGTGGAAGTAGCGGTGGACAGGGCGGACTGAGAGAGGGTTGATGATGGTGATGGAGTTGGTGTTCTTTCTGATGGCCTAGAATCAGTCTTTCGTTGATATAACAGTGGGATTCCCTGACTGCTGTGGCCTTGCAATGACACCTCAACATTTGCTGCTGTGCTAACCGGTGGGCTTACAGTGGGGGAAACAATGTAGCGTTGCTGGCTACCTTCGTTGTGATCAGTTGCACATGTGGCACTTGAGGTTTGGTGTTGTGTCCACGCTTGCAAGTGCATGCTGGTTAAATGTCTAAGCATGCAACTGGTATTCAAATTTTTCAGATTTTTCCCTCGGCTAAAGGTCTTTGCGCACTTCTTACAGATAACCTTGGCCTGATCATGAGGATTTTGTTCAAAAAAGTGCCACACTGCACTCTTCCTACTTTGGCAGACATTTTGCGGCCTAGCACGCTGTGATCTTTTGACCCTCTGGACAAGCTGTCCAGCAACTCTTTTGATGTTTGGAACCTGTCTTTGGAGTGCTCCGGGCCTGCCAGATAACAGCTGTTGCGATGTCGATGTCTGCTGTGGATGCTCCTCATCTGAGCTATTGGAAGCAGCACCCTCTTCCCCCAATGGATGCCAATCTGGGTCAACAACTGGGTCATCCATCACCTCCTCTTCTATGTCATGTGCACCTTCCTCTGTGTCACCGTGTATGGTGGTATAGTGTGCGGGAAGGGGCACCTGAGTCTCATCAGGGTCAGAATCTGGCTCTGTACACTGCGAGGACAATGTAGTGCTCTGAGTGAATGTACCAGCAGAATCATCCATCAGCGGCTGTGCATCAGTGCACTCCATGTCAGATTCATCTTGGCCTGGGTAATTCACCATTTCACTTGATAATCCAGGCATGGTATGTGAAAACAGCTCCATGGAGTAATCAGTAGTATGGCCTGCGTCATCCATCAATCTTGGTTGGGGTGAAGGACACAAGGAAAGGTGTGGTTCATGAACATGAGCCTCCAATGACGACTCAGTGCTTTTACTTTTTACAACTGAAGAAGAGGAGGCGATAGAGCTGGAGGCTGAGTCAGCAATGTAAGACAAAACTTTTTCCTGATGCTCTGGCTTTAAAAGCGGTTTGCCAACTCCTAGAAAACTAAGCGTTCGAGGCCTTATGTAGCCAGACGATGACGCAGGCTCAACACCTCCTGCATTCGGTCCTATTTTGCTCTTGCCACTACCATCAGATCCACCACCAACACCATCATTACCAGCTGCCAACCCCCGCCCAATTCCACGGCCTCTTCCACCAGCCTTCCTCATTTTTGGTAGAAACGTAGACAAAATCCAACAAACTATATAGTAATGTAAAACAAGGTACAAGGTGTCTATAGGACAGGGGAGATTTTGAATTTCTGCACACACTTGTGGACACTGGACACTTTTGGATTGTGTGAGGCCCAATGAATATCTGAGCGCTATGTGACAGGCTCGATGGCACAGCTGTGACAAAAGTGACTAGAGGATAAGGGAGATTTTGAATCTCTGCACACACTTTTGGACACTGGACACTTTTGGATTGTGTGAGGCCCAATGAATATCTGAGCGCTATGTGACAGGCTCGATGGCACAGCTGTGACAAAAGTGACTAGAGGATAAGGGAGATTTTGAATCTCTGCACACACTTTTGGACACTGGACACTTTTGGATTGTGTGAGGCCCAATGAATATCTGAGCGCTATGTGACAGGCTCGATGGCACAGCTGTGACAAAAGTGACTAGAGGATAAGGGAGATTTTGAATCTCTGCACACACTTTTGGACACTGGACACTTTTGGATTGTGTGAGGCCCAATGAATATCTGAGCGCTATGTGACAGGCTCGATGGCACAGCTGTGACAAAAGTGACTAGAGGATAAGGGAGATTTTGAATCTCTGCACACACTTTTGGACACTGGACACTTTTGGATTGTGTGAGGCCCAATGAATATCTGAGCGCTATGTGACAGGCTCGATGGCACAGCTGTGACAAAAGTGACTAGAGAATAAGGGAGATTTTGAATCTCTGCACACACTTTTGGACACTGGACACTTTTGGATTGTGTGAGGCCCAATGAATATCTGAGCGCTATGTGACAGGCTCGATGGCACAGCTGTGACAAAAGTGACTAGAGGATAAGGGAGATTTTGAATCTCTGCACACACTTTTGGACACTGGACACTTTTGGATTGTGTGAGGCCCAATGAATATCTGAGCGCTACGTGACAGGCTCGATGGCACAGCTGTGACAAAAGTGACTAGAGGATAAGGGAGATTTTGAATCTCTGCACACACTTTTGGACACTGGACACTTTTGGATTGTGTGAGGCCCAATGAATATCTGAGCGCTACGTGACAGGCTCGATGGCACAGCTGTGACAAAAGTGACTAGAGGATAAGGGAGATTTTGAATCTCTGCACACACTTTTGGACACTGGACACTTTTGGATTGTGTGAGGCCCATTGAATATCTGAGCGCTATGTGACAGGCTCGATGGCACAGCTGTGACAAAAGTGACTAGAGGATAAGGGAGATTTTGAATCTCTGCACACACTTTTGGACACTGGACACTTTTGGATTGTGTGAGGCCCAATGAATATCTGAGCGCTATGTGACAGGCTCGATGGCACAGCTGTGACAAAAGTGACTAGAGGATAAGGGAGATTTTGAATCTCTGCACACACTTTTGGACACTGGACACTTTTGGATTGTGTGAGGCCCAATGACTATCTGAGCGCTATGTGACAGGCTCGATGGCACAGCTGTGACAAAAGTGACTAGAGGATAAGGGAGATTTTGAATCTCTGCACACACTTTTGGACACTGGACACTTTTGGATTGTGTGAGGCCCAATGAATATCTGAGCGCTATGTGACAGGCTCGATGGCACAGCTGTGACAAAAGTGACTAGAGGATAAGGGAGATTTTGAATCTCTGCACACACTTTTGGACACTGGACACTTTTGGATTGTGTGAGGCCCAATGAATATCTGAGCGCTATGTAACAGGCTCGATGGCACAGCTGTGACAAAAGTGACTAGAGGATAAGGGAGATTTTGAATCTCTGCACACACTTTTGGACACTGGACACTTTTGGATTGTGTGAGGCCCAATGAATATCTGAGCGCTATGTGACAGGCTCGATGGCACAGCTGTGACAAAAGTGACTAGAGGATAAGGGAGATTTTGAATCTCTGCACACACTTTTGGACACTGGACACTTTTGGATTGTGTGAGGCCCAATGAATATCTGAGCGCTATGTGACAGGCTCGATGGCACAGCTGTGACAAAAGTGACTAGAGGATAAGGGAGATTTTGAATCTCTGCACACACTTTTTGACACTGGACACTTTTGGATTGTGTGAGGCCCAATGAATATCTGAGCGCTATGTGACAGGCTCGATGGCACAGCTGTGACAAAAGTGACTAGAGGATAAGGGAGATTTTGAATCTCTGCACACACTTTTGGACACTGGACACTTTTGGATTGTGTGAGGCCCAATGAATATCTGAGCGCTATGTGACAGGCTCGATGGCACAGCTGTGACAAAAGTGACTAGAGGATAAGGGAGATTTTGAATCTCTGCACACACTTTTGGACACTGGACACTTTTGGATTGTGTGAGGCCCAATGAATATCTGAGCTCTATGTGACAGGCTCGATGGCACAGCTGTGACAAAAGTGACTAGAGGATAAGGGAGATTTTGAATCTCTGCACACACTTTTGGACACTGGACACTTTTGGATTGTGTGAGGCCCAATGAATATCTGAGCGCTATGTGACAGGCTCGATGGCACAGCTGTGACAAAAGTGACTAGAGGATAAGGGAGATTTTGAATCTCTGCACACACTTTTGGACACTGGACACTTTTGGATTGTGTGAGGCCCAATGAATATCTGAGCGCTATGTGACAGGCTCGATGGCACAGCTGTGACAAAAGTGACTAGAGGATAAGGGAGATTTTGAATCTCTGCACACACTTTTGGACACTGGACACTTTTGGATTGTGTGAGGACCAATGAATATCTGAGCGCTATGTGACAGGCTCGATGGCACAGCTGTGACAAAAGTGACTAGAGGATAAGGGAGATTTTGAATCTCTGCACACACTTTTGGACACTGGACACTTTTGGATTGTGTGAGGCCCAATGAATATCTGAGCGCTATATGACAGGCTCGATGGCACAGCTGTGACAAAAGTGACTAGAGGTTAAAGGAGATTTTGAATTTCTGCACACACTTTTGGACACTGGACACTTTTGGATTGTGTGAGGCCCAATGAATATCTGAGCGCTATGTTACAGGCTCGATGGCACAGCTGTGACAAAAGTGACTAGAGGATAAGGGAGATTTTGAATCTCTGCACACACTTGTGGACACTGGACACTTTTGGATTGTGTGAGGCCCAATGAATATCTGAGCGCTATGTGACAGGTTCGATGGCACAGCTGTGACAAAAGTGACTAGAGGATAAGGGAGATTTTGAATCTCTGCACACACTTTTGGACACTGGACACTTTTGGATTGTGTGAGGCCCAATGAATATCTGAGCGCTATGTGACAGGCTCGATGGCACAGCTGTGACAAAAGTGACTAGAGGATAAGTGAGATTGGATTGCTTTTAAAAAAGCAGTTTGCAGAGCAGTGGGTAAACAGCAATGCCAACCTGTCAGGAAGCCTTAAAAGGCAGCCCAACAACCAACACCACTGATACACCACAATATAGCCTCCCCTTGCACTGCACACACAGTGACTGGTGTGTTGTGCAGGCCAAATTGCTAGCAGCAGAAGCAGTTTTTTTTTCTTCTCAGCAGGACAAAAAAAAAAAATTGGGATTGCTTTTAAAAAAGCAGTTTGCGGAGCAGTGGGTAAACAGCAATGCAGGAATGTCAGGAAGCCTTAGAAGGCAGCCCAACAACCAACACCACTGATACACCACTATATAGCCTCCCCTTGCACTGCACACACAGTGACTGGTGTGTTGTGCAGGCCAAATCGCTAGCAGCAGAAGCAGTTTTTTTGTCTTCTTCCCTGCCTAACGCTCTCCCTACAGAATCAGCAGCAACCTCTCCCTATACTGAGATCGGCAGAAGTAAGATGGCGGTCGGCGTGCACGCCCTTTTATACCCCCTGTGACGCCCACCAAAGCAAGCCAATCACTTGCATGCCCTTCTGAAAGATGGTGGTGACCCCTGCCTATGTCATCACGTTGCCCACAGTGTCCGTGGATCCTGATTGGCTGAAAAAGAACGCAAAACAAACTTTTGAAACGCGACTTTGGCGCGTAAGTCGCCGACCTCGTGGCCGACCTCATCCAAGGGTCGGGTTTCATTTCATGAAACCCAACTTTGCCAAAAGTCGGCGACTTTTGAAATTTTTCGACCCGTTTCGCTCAACTCTACTGCTGACTTGACAGATGTCCAGAGGGTAGTCATTGATGCTCTACAAGGAGGGTAAGCCACAAAAGGTCATTGCTAAAGAAGCTGGCTGTTCACAGAGTGCTGTTTCCAAGCATATTAATGGAGTTGAGTGGAAGGAAAAATTGTGATAGAAAAAGGTGGATAAGCAACCAGGATAACTGCAGCCTAGAAATGATTGTTAAGAAAAGCTCATTCAAAAATTTAGGGGAGTGTCACAAGTGGACTTCTGCTGGAGTCATTGCTTTAAGAGCCACCACACACAGACATGTCCAGGACATGGGCTACAAGTGTCGCTTTCCTTGTGTCAAGCCACTTACGCCTAATATACAACGCCAGAAGCGTCTTATCTGTACCGATGAGAAAAAGAACTAGACTGTTGATGAGTGGTCCAAGGTGTTGTTTCCAGATAAAAGCAAATTTTGTACTTCATTTGGAAATCAAGGTCCCGGATTCTGAAGGAAGAGTGGAGAGGAGAACAATCCAAGCTGCACCTGTCCACATTGCCAATAGTACCAATACCTGGTTTAAAAACAACAGTATCACTGTTCTTGATTGGCCAGCAACCTCACCTGGCCTTAACCCCGTAGAGAATATATGGGGTATTGTCAAGAGGAAGATGAGAGACACCAGACCCAACAATGCAAATGAGCTTGTTCTTTTTGTTTGTTTTTTTTATGCATTATTTCAAGACCGTATGCATTGGGGCCATTTAGTTGTGCGTTCATCCTTTCCATATATTCACAACAGTAGTTGCTGCTTATCTTCTATATGGGGTTGTTAATGGAGTGAACTAAGATTGTTAGTTAAGAGCGTATTTGTAGACCTCTTTTTTGTTTTAACAACAATAAAAACAAGTAAGGATGAAGTACCAGAGGATTGGCGGGGGAGGGGGAGCGTGGGTGTCAGATCATACTTAACCCCTCCAGGCGCTGTCTCTGCAGCCCCCCTGCTTCTCCCATTGTCTCCAGCACCTGTGTTCAGCCACGTGCAAATATTCATGACTTTAATGAGCGGTACCACGTGACCACTGAAGGAAGGAAGAGCTGCAGTGCTGGAGACCATAGGAGAAGCAGGGGCTGCAGGAGCGGGTGAGCATGACGGGGAGGACAAGGGGAGCCATATTCACCTGTCCCCGTTCCACCGCTGCACGCCACTCTGTCCTCCGCATCCTCTGTCAGTGACATTCAGGTAAATGACGTGCTTAGTGAGCGCCCTCTGCCTGAACAGTCACTGCAGAGACCCGGAAGACAGAGCGGCGCGTGGTGGTGGAACGGGGACAGGTAAATATCACAGGTGCCGGGGCCCTGAGCCATAGCACGCCGGTTCCCCACCTACTCAGGACACCGGCACCTGGCCCCCAGCGATGAGAGGTGAGTATGTCATTTTTTTTATTCGCAGCAGCATATGGGGCCTATTTTATGGGGCATCTTATGGGGCCATAACCTTTATGGTGCAGCATATGAGCCATAATCTATGGAGCATCTTATGTGGCCATAACCTTTATGGAGCAGCATATGGGGCATATTCTACGGAGCATCTTATGGGGCCATAACCTTTATGGAGCAGAATATGGGGGATAATCTATGGAGCAACTTATGGAGCAGCATATGGTTCATAATCTATGGAGCACTTTATGGGGCCATAACCTTTATGAAGCAGCATATGGGGCATATTCTATGGAGAATTTTATGGGGCCAAAACCTTTATGGAGCAGCATATGAGGCATAATCTATGGAGTATCTTATGGAGCAGCATATGGGGCATAATCTATGGAGCATCTTATGAGGCCATAAACTTTATGGAGCAGCATATGGGGCATATTCTATGGAGCATCTTATAGGGCCATAACCTTTATGGAGCAGCATGTGGGGCATATTCTATGGAGCATCTTATGGGGCCATTATTAACCTTTGTGCAGCATTATATGGGGTGTATTTTGTATGGAGTATCTTATGGGGCCATCATGAACTGTATGGAGCATTATATGGGGCTCCTGATTCAATATGGATATTCAAAAACATTTAACCTACTGATGTCTCAATTAATTTTACTTTTATTGGTATCTATTTTTATTTTTGAAATTTACCAGTAGCTGCTGCATTTTCCACCCTAGGCTTATTCTCCAGTCAATAAGTTTTCCCAGTTTTTTGTGGCAAAATTAGCGGAGTCGGCTTATACTCTAGTTGGCTTACACTCGAATATATACGGTACTTATATTTCTATATTTAGCTTTCTATATTTAGTCTTTGATCTTGATGTTGTTGATTGACACACTTGTTTGTTTTGTTGTTGCTGCACTTTTTTACACATTTTTGAATGGTACACCTGTACGATATAGATCAGTGTGACTCGTGCTACATAGTTGGGTGTTTGCACATTCTTTTTATAAATCTTTTCATGTTTACTCTTTTATTTTTGATAACATATCCTTCTCCACTGTTGTACGATGTCTGATGTATTGGTCATAGATCCATGCAGTGGTGTAAGTAGAGTCTGATGGGTCCCGGTGCAAGATTTGGACTGCCTCCCATCTTGAATATATATATATATATATATATATATATATATGTACATATATCTTGTAGATTGTGAGCCCTCGCGGTCAGGGTCCTCTCTCCTCCTGTACAAGTCATGACTTGTATTGCTTAAGATTACTGTACTTGCTTTTTATTATGTACACCCCTCCTCACATGTAAAGCACTATGGATTAAATGACGCTATATAATAAATAATAATAATAATAATGATAATAATAATAATAATAATATATGCATCCTCCATTCTTACATATAGGTCCCTCATCCTGCCCCAATCCTGGTATATATGTCCCCATTCTGCCACTGTTCTTTAACCCCTTAACGACCGCCGATACGCCTTTTAACGGCGGTAGTTAAGGGTACTAAAACCACAGCGCCGTTCATACACGGCGCTGTGATTTAAGTGAATAGCGCCCCCCAGTGTTGGATTTTCTCCGGGGTCTCGGCTGCCAGGGGTAGCCGAGACCCCAGAGAACATGAATCGGTCGGTTTTTACCGACCCCGCTTTTGCGATTGCTGTTATTAACCCTATAACGGCGACTGCAAAAAAAAAAGCCGCGATTTTACATTCAATTTCTCTCTCCTCTGATGTGATCGCATATCAGAGGGGAGAGAAATAGAGTCCCCGATCCCCCCCGGTACCTCTCCGTGGCCCTCCGTCCCCTCCCGATGGTCCCACGTCCTGCCGGCATCCTCCGATGGGCGCCGCCATCTTGAAAATGGCGGGCGCATGCGCAGTGCGCCCGCCGGGAATCTGGCTCCGGCTGGCAGATTCCATTCATTATTTTGATCACTATGATAAACGATCATAGTGATCAAAATAAAAAAATAGTACATAACCCCCCCCCCCGTTTATCACCCCCTTATATAGGCAAATATAATGAAATACAGAAAATATTTTTTTTTTCAGTTTTCCATTAGGGTTAGGGTTGGGCTAGGGTTAGGGTTAGGGTTAGAGTTGGGGTTGGGTTAGGGCTAGGGTTAAGGTTAGGGTTGGGGCTAGGGTTAGGGTTAGGGTTGGGCTAGGGTTAGGGTAGGGTTAGGGTTGGGCTAGGGTTAGGGTTGGGCTAGGGTTAGGGTTGGGCTAGGGTTAGGGCTAGGGTTAGGGCTAGGGTTAGGGTTAGGCTAGGGTTAGGGCTAGGGTTAGGGCTCAGGTCACGGCTAGGGTTAGAATTAGGGTTAGGGCGAACTAGGATTAGGGTTAGAATTAGGATTAGGGATTAGGGTTGGGATTAGAGTTAGGGTTGGGATTAGGGTTAGGGGTGTGTTGGGGTCAGGGTTGGAGCAAGAATTGAGGTGTTTCCATTATTTACCAACTTTGGGGGTCTAAAAATTGGGGTCTAAAAAATCACTTTTGTGGAAATAAAAAAGACTTTTTATTTTCACGGCTCTGCGTTTATAAACTTTTGTGAAGCACTTTTTATTAAAAAGTATGATTTTTTATTTTTACGGCTCTATGTAATAAACTTCTGTGAAGCACTTGGGGGTTCCAAGTGCTCACCACACATCTAGATAAGTTCCTTAGGGGGTGTAATTTCCAAAATGGGGTCACTTGTGGGGGGTTTCCACTGTTTAAGCCCATCAGGGGCTCTGCAAATGCAACATGATGTCCGCAGACCATTCCATCAAAGTCTGCATTCCAAAATGGCACTCCTTCCCTTCCGAGCTCTCCCATGCGCCCAAACAGTGGTTTCCCCCCACATATGGGGTATCAGCGTACTCAGGACAAATCGCACAACAACTGAGCGGGTATGATTTCTCCTGTTACCCTTGTAAAAATAAAAATTTGGGGGCGAAAAGATCATTTTTGTGTGGAAAAAAATAGATTTCTTATTTTCACGGCTCTACGTTATAAACTTCTGTGAAGCACTTGAAGATTCAAAGTGCTCACCACACATCTAGATAAGTTCCTTAATGGGTCTAGTTTCCAAAATGGGGTCACTTGTTGGAGTTTTCCACTGTTTAGGCACATTAAGGGCTCTCCAAACGCAACATGGCATCCGATCTCAATTCCAGTCAATTCTGCGTTGAAAAAGTCAAACGGCGCTCCATCCCTTGCGAGCTCTGCCGTGTGCTGAAAAAGTGGTTTACCCCCACATATGGGGTATCGGCGTATTCAGGAGAAATTGTACAACAAATTTTGTGGTTGATTTTCTCTTTTAATACTTGTGAAAATAAAAAAAATTGGTTCTGAAGTAAATTTTTTGCAAAAAAAAAGTTAAATGTTAATTTTTTCCTTCCACATTGCTTTAGTTCCTGTGAAGCACTTAAAGGGTTAATAAACTTCTTGAATGTGGTTTTGAGCACCTTGAGGGGTCTAGTGTTTAGAATGGTGCCACTTTTGGGTATTTTCTGTCATGTACACCCCTCAAAATGACTTTAAATATGATGTGGTCTCTAAAAAAAATGGTTTTGTAAATTTTGTTGTAAAAATGAGAAATCGCTGGTCAAATTTTAACCCTTATAACTTCCTAACAAAAAAAAATTTTGCTTCCAAAATTGTGCTGATGTAAAGTAGACATGTGGGAAATGTTATTTATTAAGAAATTTGCGTGACACATCTCTCTGATTTAAGGGCATAAAAATTTAAAGTTTTAAAATTGCAAAATTTTCTATATTTTCGCCATATTTCCGTTTTTTTCATAAATAAACACAAGACTTATCGAAGAAATTTTACCACTAACATGAAGTACAATATGTCACAAAAAAAATATCTTAGAATCAGCGGGATCCATTAAAGCGTTCCAGAGTTATAACCTCATAAAGGGACAGTGGTCAGAATTGTAAAAATTGGCCTGGTCGTTAAGCTGCAAACTGGCTCTGTCGCTAAGGGGTTAAGGTATAGAAGAAAATAAATAATTATACTTACCAGGGGTGTACATAGAAGTCATGGGGCTCCATATAAGAAGTATAATGCACACCCAAGGTCCTCCATATAGTAACATGCATCCCATAGTCCTCCATTTAATATACTGTACAGCCCATAGTCTTCCATGTAGTATAATGCGCAGCACATAATCTTCCAAAAAAGAACAGGGTGGGCCATTTATATGGATACACCTAAATAAAATGGGAATGGTTGGTGATATAAACTTCCTATTTGTGGCACATTAGTATATGGGAGGGGGAAAACTTTTCAAGATGGGTGGTGACCATGGTGACCATTTTGAAGTTGGCCATTTTGGATCCAAATTTATTTTTTCCAATGGAAAGAGGGTCATCTGACACATCAAACTTACAGTATTGAGAATTTCACAAGAAAAACTATGGTGTGATTGGTTTTAACGCAACTTTATTCTTTCATGAGTTATTTACAAGTTTATTACCACTTATAAAATGTGTTCAAATTGCTGCCCATTGCGTTGGTATGTCAATGCAACCCTCTTCTCCCACTCTTGACACACTGATAGCAGCACAGCAGAAGAAATGCTAGTCTAAGGAGGTCAGATTCCTTGTAGGAATGCTCAGACCTGACACCCATTGTGTGTTGGTGCACCATCTTGCTGGAAAAACTCAGGAAACGTGCCATCTTCAGTGCATAAAGAGGGCAACACATCATCAGGTAGCAATTTCAGATATCCAGTGGCATTGAGGTTTCCATTGATGAAGAATGGCCCCACTATCTTTGTACCCCATATATCACACCATACCATCAATTATGGGTGTCAGGTCCAAGCATTCCTACATGAACAGTCTCCTGGAAAGTGGATTGGTCATCGCTGGCCAGTTAAATGGCCACCAAGGTCTCCTGATCTGACCCCCTCAAACTTTTATCTTTGGGGTCATCTGAAGGCAATCGTCTATGCTGTGAAGATACGAGATGTATACGGCCCCCCGAGGAAGCCCTTTGAGCGAAACGTGTCGGGGTGAAGGCAGGACCCCCCGACTCCCTTTATGGGTAAGAAACTCTCTTTTTTGCACTTATACCGGTGGTTTGATAGCTGGGTATAGGGTGAAGAGACAGTGGCTTGTGGTAGGCTATTTAGCTTAGCACTTGTTTGTGTAGGATTCTGTCCCTGTTCCATGACACTTGTATACCATGTGGTAAGACTGGGAACTTTACCCGAATGGTACCTTAATAGGATTCAGGGACTACCCCTATAATCTTTAACCCCAGTCCCTGTACTGAACTCTACCTGATGATTTTTTTACCACATGGTAGCAGCTGTTACTATTTATGTCGAGTGGCCTGGCTATATAGTCTTCCACCATATATGTACTCATCTTTTTGCATCTACTCATGTTTTCTGGAAATTTATTATTTAATAAAATATTTACACTTTTTTTGCACAAAAAATTCTTTTGTGTGTTCAATATTGAATATTAATAGGATACACCATTTCTGGGCATTTTTGAACTCGTCTAGCTTTTGTAGGTTTGAAGATACGAGATGTGCAGCATAAGAAACAACGGATACTGGAAGCCTGTATGGTTGCATTTAATATAGTCTTGCTTTTAATACATTTAGGAGACCGTAATGGCACAGCGCATATAAAAAACGTAGAGTAGGACTGCCCCATATGAGAATGCCTTGGCGTGGAGGGGTGGCTCAAAGAATTGATCAATTGTTTGCTAAATGTCTCCTTTTAAAGTACAGTTAGAAATCAATATGTGCGTATGCACTTTATGTATTGCGTTCTGACCATAGGCAGCGCGACTTCCTCCCTCTTTATTTGATATTGGTTTGTGGCTGACCACCACTTTTTGCCGTGCGCGCTTGATTATGCACGCCATTCTATCTATCTTTATTGTGATTGATCTAGGCTGCTGTTCACACATACAGCAGCCCTCCCCTCCCCCAGGCTCTATTTGATTATGCACCTGTGTCTGGGCCTGTTTCACCCTTCATCTATGGTTGCTGGTTTGGCAGTGTGGAGGCCAGATCTAAAATGTCCATGTCCTGACCTGGTCAGCCTTTATCTGCGCTTGCCCTTCTGGCGCCATGGTAGTGTTTCAGAAATGCTCCAGGTATGGTTGCATTTAATATAGTCTTGCTTTTATTACATTTAGGAGGCAGTAAAGGCACAGCGTATGTAAAAAAAAGTAGAGTAGGACTGCCCCATATGAGAATGCCTTGGCATGGTGGGATGGCTCAAAGAATTGATCAATTGTTTGCTAAATGTCTCATTTTAAAGTACAGTTAGAAATCAATATGTGCATATGCACTTTATGTATTGAGTTCTGACCATAGACAGTGCAGGCTTTCCCCCTCTTTATTATTCAGTGTTAAAGATAGGTACGCATGAAAATGCAGGATGCATACAAAAGTAGGCGGAGCGTAGGCGAAGCTTCAGGGAGGAAGAAAGAAGAAAGTAGGCAGCCATCCGCAGCCCTCCTGAATGCAAATGTGAAACCAGCCTAAATGATTATGAACTTGTTTTCTTAGCATTGTTTGAGGTCTGCAAGCACTGCATTTTTTTGTTCTTTTGAGCATTTCTCATTTTATGAAAATAAATACAAAATTTACTGCTTGGAAATTCGAAGATATGTTGGCAGTAGTTTATAGAATAAAAGAGCAATTTACGGTACATTTTTCCTAAAAAATATACCTATAAAGAGAAAAATCAGACAAACTGAAAATTTTGCAGTGGTCTCTTAATTTTTGACAGAGCTGTATATACAAGTGTGTTTCTATATATTTACCCTCCCCCATATGGGGTGGCCATACCTTATGTGGGGGGGGTTATTCTTAATAAGTGCTATTCAAGATTGGATTAATATGTGTTTATGCATAAATGTTGTCTATATACTCACCTTGTCCCCAATATGGGGTGTTAAGACTTTTTGTAGGATGTGTAGTTATTCACCACATTCCAAATAAGCACCATCTAAGACTGGACCAATGTGTGTTTTTATACTTACCTTGTCACCTATAAAAGGTGCTGAGATTTTTTGAATGCACCTACATTACACCTATTGGGACTTTTTTTGGTGCAGGAAAATTTCTTTCACATTCCTGTGCAAGAATGCGTGTTTATCACTTCCCATACTCTGATGCATGGGCAGTATGGACAATTTATATTGTGGTAACAATACAATAATATTTCTTATTTGACGTATTTTTTAAGAGATTGCACACTTGATTTTTTGGTTACTATAGCTATATATATTTCTATCTCTAAAACAGATTACCACCTGCTTAACTGTGTGTTTGTATTTATAATCTCAATGGTATGCACCTATATTGTGCAGACATGCACACTCATCTGTCCCTACCTATTGGGACTAAATATTATAAATATGATTTGTGCACTTGTTTGTTCAAAAGCAAATTAATTAGTAGTCAGTGCTGAGAAGGTACAGTCATTCATACACTTACATGCACTGACATAGCTCCACTTGTTATTACTTGCGCCAACATCTTTGCTTGTCTTGCTATAGATACCCCATGTAAATATTCATTAGGCTTGGACAGCTGTGATGGTAGTTGTCACAAATGGATCTTAACACTTAGCCATCCATGCCTCTGCACCTGCGCTGGCAGAACGTCCAAAACATGGCGCCTACGCGGACATTTCTGCATTTCTTTTTTGCAAGATCTGTTATGCACTTCTGTGGCACTCGGTGCCTTCCACTATGGATCTGCCATTTCAATTTAACAAACATCCTATGATTCTAACAACTGTCCTGCACGGTTGGTCCAAATCCAGGTAATTAATCTACAAATAGACAGTGGGGAAAAAAGTATTTGATACCATAGTAAAACAAAACTTAATATTTGGTTCAGAAACCTTTGTTCGCAACTATAGAGGTCAAAAGTTTGTTGTAGTTCTTGATCAAGTTTGCACACACTGCAGGAATTTTGGCCCACTCCTCCATACAGGTCTTCTCCAGATGTTTCAGGTTTTGGGGCTGTCACTGTGCAACATTGAGTTTTAGCACCCTCCAAAGATGTTCTATTGGTGTCATGGGGTTACCGCGACAGTGTGGAGCCAGAAGACAGCAGCGTCTGATTGCTCCTACTCCGGTGCTGAGAAGAATCACTTCTCCTTTTTAACGGTGTTTATTCCTTCTGGCAAAACAGGAGTTAATTGTCCATGTTGGAAATCTCTGAGCTTGCAGCTGAGCTCAGTTGGCCACTCATTTCCCCCTTTTTAATCTGGGCTCTGATACAAATCTTTGCCAGAGCTAGCATTTGCTGCATGGCTTCAAGAGGGAGAGGTGTTCATTTGAGAAGGAGTGTTGGAGGAAGTTATCTGTGTGGTTTGTGAGTGTGTTAATTCCTTATCTTTCTCTGTTTTGGTTTATTCCCCCACATCCACTCCCCGGTGCATTCGTCTGTTATATATGAGTGAATATTTTGTATGCCTGGAGATTTCTGATAACCTTTGTGTTGCCTTGTTTGTCGGTTGGTATACTACAGTGCACAGTAGCTCCCCTCTTCCCTGGGTGGGGGAAGAGAAGAGACGGAGAGCTAACTCAGGAAATAAGGCAAGGGTGGAGGCCCTGGCATCTTCACCTTTTGAAGTATCCCAGGGAGTAAGGCAAGCTTGGGCACACCTAGTGTTAGGGACAGGGAAGGAGCCCCTGGTCCTGGGTCACCCCACAGCTGTGTCATGACATTAGCTCTGATCATAAACATTTTTTCAGATCAATTCACTGGGGAACGCAATTTTTTAGGAGTTAGGTCAGACAACTGTTCTTAATTAATTTTTGGATGCTGAATCCAGAAATGATCTCAGTTTTTCTCTATCACGTCAAGTTTTTGAACTATAGGATTTTTGTCTTCTCAAAAATATGTAAACTACTGTACCTAAAAAGTTTTTTTTTTTTAAATAGTACAAATATGAACAAAAAATGAAATATATAAGAAATAGGCATGACAAATATGTTTTTTAACACTATCATGTTTTTTACAAAGGATATATATATATATATATGCAAGTATTTAAGGTAAAAATGTACATTTATAGCTTTTTCTGGAGTGTTTATCTTGGGGACAATCACGTTTGATGCTCCAGCAATAGTCAGCCATCATATGTACATCCCATCTACCCTGGTAACGGTCTTCCATAACCTTCAAATCTTGGTGAAATCGTTCACATGGCTCATCGCTAACAGCACCAAGATTTTCCGGAAAGTTGGCAAGATGGCAATGCAGAAAATGTAGTTTAATACTCATGTTGCAACCAAGCGCTTTGTAGCTCTCCAATAGTTTCTGAACAATTTCTTTGTAATTACTTGCACGTGTATTTCCAAGAAAGTTCTTGACGACGTCTTTGAATGATAACCAATCATTCTTCTCAAGATCTGACATAGTCGCGGTGAAATGTTCATCTTTGATGAGCTGTCGAATTTGTGGACCATCAAACACACCAGCCTTGATTTTTTCAATGGACAGTCCAGGAAGTGCCAACATGATGTACTTAAAACAGTCGCCGTCAGTTGGCAATGCTTTTACAAATTGCTTCATGAGACCTAGTTTTATGTGCAGAGGTGGGAATAGTATATTCTTCCTGTCAACAAGTGGCTGATGTAGAATGTTAGGATCTCCAGGTTTAAGACCAGATCTTGGAGGCCAATTCGACTCAACCCAATGCTTTTCTCGAGCTCTGCTATCCCACATACAGAGAAAGCAGGGATACTTTGTGTACCCACGTTGCTGACCAAGAAGGAAGCAAACCATTTTAAGGTCAACACAGATGATCCAATTGTGTGTGTCATATTTCAATAACTCAATAACTCTCTTTACATCTCCATGTTCTTCACGAAGAGAGACAGAATGCCCAATAGGGACTGCACCAAATAAATTGCCATTGTGTAGAAGGACACACTTAAGACTCCGCTTTGAGCTATCAATAAACAGTCGCCATTCATTTGGATTGTACATTGAAAGCACTAATTCTTGTAGTAAACCAGGAATATTATGGCAAAACACAAAACCGCTGTCACACCGAAAGTACTGCAAAAATGTACTTTCTCTAGTACGAAAGTATGATACCTTCGCTCCTTGTTCAAGTAACTGTTTCTCATTCAGCCTTGATGGTAGTAATTCTGAAGCTTTTTTTGATAAGCCCAATTCACGTGCTAAATCATTTAACTCGTGCTGATCAAATCCCTTACGAACTGAATCCTTGTGACTTTCAAATTCTGCATCATTGCTGTCACTGTGTTCGTCAACATCACTCAGAACTTCTAGAGATGGTAGCTGTTCGAAAACTGGCACTGGAATTTCAGCTGAATGAGGCATTGGTCTGATAGCTGACGGTAGATTTGGATATTCTATTTTACTTTTATTTTTCCTGTTAAATCCTGATGTTTTCACTAAACAGAAGTAACAGTCTGTGGAATGACTTTTTTGCTCTCTCCACACCATGGGGATACCAAATGCCAACTTTTCACGTGTTCCTTTGGTCCACATCCGTAAACTCTCGACACACTGCTTGCACACTATGTGAGGGGCCCATGGCTTATCTTGATCACCGAGTTTTACTTTAAAATATGCAAAATATGCTTGTTTGACAAATGCAGTGATGTTTGCCCTTTGAACTGGAATGGTGAAAACACCACAAATATAGCAGAAGGAGTCAGGGTTGTTTAGGCATTTACGACGAGAGGAAGAAGGAGCAGACATGATCTGAAACAAAGGAAATATGTACATAAGTAAATAAAACACTGAGATGGAAAGTTACAAGCTTTGAAAACTAACAAAGAAAAAAATCATAAAAGATATATAAATTACAACTAAGCGCCCAATGTAAAGAGAAAAGCTATCACAAATCCTATTTATTCCTACTATGATACATTTTTTGTGTAAAGATATTGATAATTATGACGTATTGGGAGCTGTACAAACCTCTCACCACACTGTCTCAGTTGTGACTACTCTTACAAGTTGCCACGTAGCTCTATATGAGTCGAATTGTACTCAGATAACAAGTCTTATTACAGAAATCAGTGCAATTGTGCTTCTATTGCAGGTAAGTTGAGGAGGAAAAACTTGACGTGATAGAAAAAAACTGACAACATTTTTGGAATCAGCATGCCAATTTTAGTATACATCAGCTCAAAAACCTAACTCAACAGAAATTTTTTTATAAATTGTTCCCCAGTGTTATGGATCCAATCACTACTCTGACGTGGCAACTGCATCAATTCAGTCTAGAGGTGGAGGTTTACGTATGGTTGTTTTGCAGCACCATAATACATCTGGTGTGGGAATCTCATTTCTCAGGCAAACCATAGTGGAGCCCATGATCACTTTGCCTGATAGGCTCTCTGTGTAGCTTGACAAGTTTGCAGTGTTCCAGGAGGCCTGTAAACTTTGCTTCAAGTTACATCTGGTTTCCTCAGGCACAGAAGAGCAACATATGGGGATAGTAATCTCACTCCTCCAGGGGGACCCCCAAGTATAGATGGTTTATCTTGCATCTGACTCTGTCACTTCAGACAGTGGAGGGATTTTTTCTGGCACTGAGCCTTATATATGATGACCTCGATAGCATCTCCTTAGCTGAGTACACACTTCGCCAAGTTCAGCAAGGAGACCGGCAGTCAGAAGGCTATTGCTTTAAGTTCCGGAGGTGGGCCACAGACACAAAGTGGAATGACCCTGCACTCCATAGTCAGTTCTGTGAGGGGCTTACAGTAAGGGTGAGGAATGCCTTATCTCTGTATGAGATTCCTGACTCCCTTGAGGCAGCCATGTCCCTGGTAGTCCGAGTTGATCGCCGTCTTCGCCAGAGACATAGGGAGTCAGCTCTGTGTGTGGGAGGTCCGGGGTCAAGGGAGGTCAGCACTGAGCCTACTGAGGAGCCCATGCAGGTGGGTACGGCATATCACTCTGGTAAATTGTCTGTTGTCCGGCATAAAGGGGGAGTGTGTTTCTTCTGTGCTAAAAAGGGCCATTTTGTGGGCACATTTCCTTCCCGACCACATAGTAGGAAATCTCCGGAAAACTAGATGGCCTGGGTTGCAGGGAGGTTAGCAACCTGGGAGTACTTATCACCTCTGTGGGTAGGACACAGTTTTTTCTACCAGCTGTAATCCACCTGGGTGGAATTAGAGTGGACGTGTCTGCATTTCTGCACAGTAGGCCGTGTTTAATTTGATCAACGCTAGGTTCGACCAGGTCCAAAGATACATTTCACATTGTCTTTCTAGACCCATACACATAATCGCTATCGACTCTGCTCCCTTGAGACAGGGGCATTTTGCTAAAGTCGCCCGAGACTTACAGCTTCAGGTGAAGCCATGCACTCTGAGGTGTTAGACTGTTACGTGCTAGAGAGTCTGCCCTCACCTGTGGTACTGGCACTACCTTGGCTCACTCTGCACAATCCTGTAGTAGATTGGCAGACCCAGGAAGTAGTAAAATGGAGTGTGTATTGTCAAGGACACTGCTTGGGTACCAGGTTTGCTAGGGTGGATACCCAGTCTGTGCCTAGTTACCTGACGGATTTTGGGGATGTGTTCTCAGAGCAGGGATGCCAAGAAGTCCCTCCCTATCGTCCTCATGATTGTGCAATTAATCTCGTTCCTGGTGCCAAGCTGCCTAAGAGCAGACTCTATAATATCTCTGGTCCAGAGAGACAGGCCATGAAGAACTACATTGGCAAAGCCTGGCTAAGGATGGCTTGTTTCACCTGCATGGAGAGCTCCTTTGACTGCATGTTTTCTTCACAGCAAAACCTTCCAAATGCAAGCACCACACCTCAAATCAACTCCAGGCCTTTTATCTGCTTAATTGAGAATGACATAACGAAGGGATTGCCTACACCTGTCCATGAAATAGCCTTGGAGTCAATTGTTCAATCTTTTGGTCCCTTTAAAAACAGGGTGGCACATGTTAAGGAGCTGAAACTCCTAAACCCTTCATCCAATTTTAATGTGGATACCCTCAAATGAAAGCTGAAAGTCTGAACTTCAACTGCATCTGAATTGTTTTGTTTAAAATTCATTGTGGTAATGTCTAGAACCAAAAGTAGGAAAATGTTGTCTCTGTCCAAATATATATGGACCTAACTGTATTCTTCAAAAAGGGGTGGTTATGGTGTCAATATGCTCCGATCTGGAAAAAGAGGTTGTTGACGCTCAGGGGGATGCACCTTCTGCCTGTCCACTTGGTAAACTATTTGTTCCTGTTAAGCTCCGTCCTAGAGTCCTTAGGGCCCCGTCACACATAGCGACTCACCAGCGATCCCAACAACGATATCAACTTGTCAGGATCGCTGGTGAGTCGCTACATGATCGCTGGTGAGCTGTCAAACAGACAGCTTCACCAGCGATCAGCACCAGCGACGCCAAGCACGCGGCGTCGCTGTGTACTTTAGTTACCAGCACGCTGATGCAGGGAGCTGGTAACTAAGGTACACATCGGGTTTCTAAGGGGCGTGCGTCACTTAGAAACCCGAAGTGTACCTTGGTTACCAGCTCCCTGCATCAGCGCGCTGGTAACTAAGGTACACATCAGGTTTCTAAGCACCGCCCGGTGCTTAGAAACCCTGCGTTTACCTTAGTTACCAGCGCGCTGATCGCTGGTCTCCTGCCTGTCACACACAGTGATGCATGCTGGCCAGCGGGAGACCAGCGATCAAAAAAATGTCCTGGCTATTCCAGGACGATCAGCGATAACCGGCAGGGGGGCCGGTCGCTGGTCAGTGTCACACACAGCGATCTCGATGGTGAGATCGCTGTTGCGTCACAAAACTTGTGACTCAGCAGCGATCTCGCTAGCGAGATCACTAAGTGTGACGGGGGCTTTAGCTAACATCATGATTCAGTGTTGGCCGGACATCCTGGTAATAAAGCCACCGCTGATCTTCTTAATCGGCATTTTTGGTGCCAGGTGCTCATCAGGGTGTCCAGGTGTATGTAGCCACTTGCAGTTCTGTGCGCATTCTAAGACCTCTCATACTCACCGGTCGAGGTCTCTCCAACCGTTGGAGATTCCCAGTAGACCTTGGACTCACTTGTCAGTCAATTTTATCACAGATCTTCCCGTGTTGGTAGTGAATACTGTAATACTGGTGGTGGCAGATAGATTCAGTAAAATGTCTCATTTTATCGCATTACCAGCTTTACTGAACGCCAAATTCTTGGCGCAAGTTTTTGGCAGGGAAATAACTAGATTACATGGGATCCCAACCGATATTGTTTCTGATCAGGTGGTGCAGTTTGTCTCCAATTTTTGGAGGGCCTTTTGCACCCACGTAGGGATGCCGTTGTCATTTTCTTCTGCATTTCACCCACAGTCTAATAGGCAGACTGAACGAGTTAACCAGAATCTAGAGACGTGTCTCAGGTGTTTTGTATCTGAAAATCTGGAGGACTAGGTTACCTATTTACCGTTAGCTGAATTTGCTGTAAATAATCATTGTCAGGAATCAACCGTTAAGGGTATGTTTGTACTAGGCGTCCTTGCAGCGCTTTGGACGCAGTGGTGACCTCGCACCGCCCAATGCGCCACCCCCTTCTTTACACGCGGTGATTCCGGAAGTGTTCATTGAACACATCCGGAATCGCCGCATCGTATACAAAGAGTAGGCTATTTACCTTGCAGAGACTGAGCATCTCCGCAAGGTAAACAGACATGCTGCTGTCTAAAAAGACGTGCCGCATGATCGGAAACTCAGGGCAGCTGGATGCGTGTTCGCACGCTTAGTGGAGAAGGGATTTCATAAAATCTCCTCCACTATACTGTAACATCTGGACGCTGCGGATTAAACGCTGTGGCTGTACGCAGTGTTCAATCCGCAGCAAATCCGGATGTAGTACGCCACATGGAAACATACTGTACCCTAAGTCACAGTTTTCAGGGTATATGGATAACATCCTCACTTAAGTTAATTTAATAGTTATCATCCTTCTGGATTACCAGAAGAGAAATGGTTTTCATCTCCCATAACTACCATATGGCAGGGGGTTACAAATAATTTGAGGAAGATGAGATCCAAATATAAGAGTGTAGCTGATCTGCGATGTTTGGTGGGTCCGGACTTGTGTGATGGTGACTTGGTGTGGCTGTCCTCTAGGAACATTGAGCTGAGGGTTTTGTCTTGGAAACTGGATCCTAGGTTTATCGGTCCTTTTAATGATCGTAGCCATCGTCAATCCCATAGCATTTCGCTTTGCTTTACCACAACTTTTAGGATTCATAATATATTTCACGGACCTCTCCTCAAAAAATACATTGCATGTTCAGTGCCATCACCTCTACCACCATCTCCTGTCATGGTTAATGGAAACTTGAAGTTTCAGATTGCGAAGATCTTGGATTCTCATCTTGTTCGTCAGTCGCTTCAGTATCTGGTACATTGGAGAGGGTATGGTCCTGACTAGAGAATGTGGGTACCAGCATTGATGTTCATGCAGCGAGACTGGTCCGGTCTTTTCACATGGCACACCCTCAATAAGCCTGGTCCTAAGGTCCCTTGTAGAAGGGGAGTTCTCTCACGGGGTTACCGCGAGCCAGAAGACCGCAGGGCCTGATTGCTCCTACTCTGGCACTGAGAAGAAGCAATTCTCCTTCATTTTAATGGTGTTTATTCCTTCTAGCAGAACAGGGGTTAATTGGTCATGTTGGAAATCTCTGAGCTCACAGCTGAGCTCAGTTAGCTACTGCTTTCCCCTTTATAATCTGGGCTCTGATACAAATTCTTGACAGAACTAGCACTTGCTGCATGGCTTCAGGAGGGAGAGATGTTCATTTTAGAAGGAGTGTTGGAGGAAGTTATCTGTGACTGTTGCTAGGTTTGTGAGTGTGGTAATTCCTTATCCTTCTTTATTTTGGTTTATTCCCCTATCTTCACTCCCCGGTGTATTCCTGTATTATATGTGAGTGAAGATTTTAAATGCCTGGAGTTTTCTGTTAACCCTTGTTTGTGTTGCCATATTTGTTGAGTTGGTGAACTACGATGCATAGTAGCACCCCTCTTCCCTGGGTGGGGGAAGAGAACAGATGGTGGATTAATTCAGGAGTTAAGGCAAGGGTGGAGGCCCCCTGCATCTTCACCTGCAGAAGTTTCCTGGAGCCTAGAGCAAGCTAGGCTAGGGCACCCCCTAGTGTTAGGGTCAGGGAAGGAGCCCCTGGTCCCAGGTCACCCGACAGCTGTGTCGTGACAATTGGGTCCAGGTCTTGATATGGGCTAGGCCACTCCGGGACCTTTAAATACTTCTTACAGAGGCACTCCTTAGTTGCACTGGCTGTGTGTTTCGGGTCATTGTCATGTTGAAACACCCAGCCATGACCCATCTTCAAAGCTTTTACGGAGGGAAAGCAGTTGTGGGCCAAAATCTTGTGCTACATGACCCCATCCATCCTGCCTTCAATACTGTGCAGTCATCCTGTCCCCTTTGCAGAAAATCACCCGTAAAGTATGATGTTTCCCCCACCATGCTACATAGACCATTGAGCTATACCATTACACCTGATGAAGCCATATTCCTGAGTGGAGATACGCTTGCGGTCTCTGTATCCTTGTCTGTATATCTCCACAGGTTACCGTTTAGTGTTAATATTTTTTCTCTTGGGCATATGTGTTTTTCTGTCATGTACAGACTTTATATACACATTTGTTTCACTTTTGTGCCAGCTGTCTATGCTTTTACAAGTCATCATTATATGGGACTTCATAGTTGTTATCTATCTACAGTTGCATCTGGTGCTGTATATATTAGATGTACAATTGCATTTTAAATGCACTTTATCTGATATCTAGTTTTTTATATAAGACTAGCTGAAGAGCTCGGCGCTGCCCGGGCATAGTGACTAACTACGGTTAGTTATAACAAATTATAATGATTATATATATATATATATATATATAAAGCTGAGTGTATAGCACCGCCCACTCTGCATAGCCACATTCACTATAATATCCCACATAATCCCGTCAGCCAGAGCCACCAGACTACTACTCCTAATATCCCACATCGTCCCGTCAGACAGAGCCACCGGACTACTACCCCTAAAATCCCACATCGTCCCATCAGCCAGAGCCACCGGACTACTACCCCTAATATCCCACATCATCCCGTCAGAGCCAGTAAAAGTAGAATAGTGAAATTGCACAGAAACATGGTTCACTAAGATCCCAGGTTTTCTACTGATCAGGCTGATATTCTCACTTATCTGCCACCATAAATATCACAGTCATGCTTTTCATCAATGGACAGGCACAAACCTTATACATTAGTACAGTAGAGAAACCTTCACACACATTTTCATGCACCGTCAACTTGTAATTTGTCCGGCTGAGTTGCTCATGTATGTACAGCATCTGTATGCAGTATAGTATCATATTTAATGGGTTGTTATGGGAAAAGCATTACGTGTTATATGGGTATATTCAGGTGAATTATGTGGAAGGTAGTACTTTAATTTTTATATATAGAGATATATATTTATATCTCTTGGGCATTTTATTTATAAGTATTTTGTTGATATTCCATTTAGGCTATTTTAGCAACAGGACTTTCTTCCTCATTCTGCAACTTAGTACAGCAATTATAGCTTATTTCTCTTAGCAGCACATTATTATTTGCATTATTATGTATGTGTAATCTTTTTTAGTATTTATTTGATAATGATTAACTATTTAAAATCTTACAGACTCAATGATTAGACCCAGCACTATAGTGTTGTGTGGTCATGTATATTTTAGGCATAGCCATATGTGCTTTTTAACTGTTTTTAAATGTTTTGCTTGGGTTGTTTGTTAATAAATTGTTATATATTTTCAGTGATATTTGTCTTTACATAATTCTTTCCCTCACATACAGTAGGCAAAGTGGTTGGCAGCATGCTTGTGTCACGGAGGTGGCTGGACTCGGTGATGTGAATCCTGGGAAGTCTGTACCAGTAGCACTAGTTTACTGAGTAGTTTGAGTGGATTCCAGATCCTGGATTTAGGAGTGACCAAACAGCCTGGGTGTGAAAGGTCGCTCCCATACTCCAGTTTGGGCTTTACAGGCCTAATAAAAGGCAGCTGAGACAGTTCAGAATGTGTTCTGTGCTTGGAGGTGAGCGGTGAACAGATGTGTTGGTGTAAACGCAAATAAATGCCACTTTGTTTTTGCACCGACACCTGTCTCTATGCTAAAATTAGTGCCTGCTTCTGAGTTAAACCTCCACATTATGTGTGTGTAAAACCTTTGAAAAATCCATCTGCAGATATTTCTTGGCCCTGTCTTGATGTTTCAATTTCCGTGTCTTAATCAGTGGTCGTTGGGTTTCTGCCTTCTTTACCGTGGCCATGTCTCTGAGGATTGAATACCTTACACTTCTGGGCACTCCAGGGAGGTTGCAGTTCTGGGATATGACAGCACTGGAAGAAAATGGGTTCCTGGTCACTTCATGTTTTATTCTTCTCAAATCTTTGCCTGTTAATGTGCTTTTTTTACACAGCTCAAATTGGAGAATATGCATAAAAATGATAATGTCAAAATAGTCAGGTTTTAATTCACTTGAAACGTGTTGGTTTTACTTTGTTTTTAATATTTCTATTATGTGCATATTGATGATAAATGATCTTTTATCCTGAGTGCTAGACCGCTTCTACTTTATCCACTTCATTGTAAAGAGCCACATATTAATAATAAAAGACACCAGTAATGTGTAAGCACACACAATACCTTTACTAACATTATGCTAAAACAAAGTGATAGTTCACTTGCACAAAGTAATTATCTCTAACATCTAAATGAGTACAAGCATTTATGATAGACTTATGCAAATGAACAAAACAACGATAAACATAATTCATCAACGACTGAATTAAATATACCTGCATAAAAATTGAAATGATCTACTGTACAAATGCATTGAAGTTTACGTACAGCCGTGTTCAGTACAAAGATCATCAGATGCGAGAAGAAAGCGTACCTCCACATGTTCTTATATATAAATTGATGATATTCTGCCCACAAGCAACAGACACTTAAGAATTTAAAGAATTAAGAATTACAGCTAAGGTTCTGTGCCGTTTGTGTTCAAGCCTTTGTCAGAAGTTTGTGTGGAAGGTTTGCCGACTTATAATTCTAACAAAGGGCTTGTATAAATGGCATTGTATAGGCATACAGTGGCATACATAGCCCTTTGACAACTGTGAAAGAAACATAACGCATGTACATAAAGCGGTTCACAGTATGGGAAAACACAATCTGCTAGACTTTCTTATCTAGCTGAAAAATAATATGTATTCCACCCCGACAAAGGGACACGCTTTTGGTTTCCATATTTTGAGAACAGCTTAACATGTAAATTCTACAGAAATTAATTACTGATAAATCTGTCGTGCCAAATGATTTTTTTAATGTACATTTTCTGTTATTAGTTGACTATTCATGATCTTTTAATGGGGGTCAATGCAGCTTATTTCCTATACTTCTGACAAATATCTCCTAGCCGTGGAGAGTTTTAGCAAAAATAGTAGCTTTCTTTCAATTGCCATGGGTAGGCAAGTTTGTCCAAGATTAGAAAAAAATTACGTCTTTTGTATTTTTTTTTACAGGAACATGGAGTCACTCTTGTTCATTCAGTGTGTCTGGCATTTGCGCCTCAGTCTCATGAATAGAATGGCACTGTTTCAGAGAGAAAAAATGTTTTTATTTGTAATGTTAACTTGTTTTCCCTTAGGCTGGTTTCACACTAGCGTTTTTTAGCGCAGCGCATCGTGCGCGTCCATGCGCATGCGCCATTATCCCCTATGTTTAACATGGGGGTGCATGGTCTACCGTTTGCACGCGTTTGTATGCGTTTTTGTGCGCATGCGTTTTTTTGTAGTGTGCGCCTAGGCGCGCCGGACGCAACCTGTTGCATTTTTGGTCCGTCCAACCTGTGTCAAAAAAACTTACGAGCACGGAATGCGCCAATAAATCACATTACAGTCTATGGGAATGCAGGCATGCGCATGGACGTGTGCATGCCTGCGTTTAAAATTGCATGTGATTTAAGAGTTAACATGGCTAGAAACTGGTTAAAACGCATGGTGGTAGCATTCCTAGTCAATCTGTAGATTGTAGGTTTAGAAGCTTTTAATACTCTATTCTTCCCAGAAAGAAAAGGTGCACAAATTATCCTCCCTCTGGAGACATTGAGATCTGGGATGGGAAATCCTTAAAAATCAAGAAATATCCAAGAGGCTAGTCTTCCAATTTTTTCAAAAAGCAAGGTGAAATATCAGCAGAGATATTATTTCATTATTGTTAGTTAATGTAAATAAACTATAGGAACCAAAAAGCGCAATAGGGTCTTATCCGGATAATTATTGAAAAGAAGTAACAGGAATACACTCACCCTTTCCAGGAGAGGTTTAAACATATAAGATCCGTGGTCAGCCTGCTGCACGTCCAAAGGTCAACTCCGTGACCGTTAAAACTTCAGTTTCTTATGGAACAAATTCATGGACTTTAGTGTGCTGCTTGACGGAATAACGACTCCAGGTTATGATGAAAGATTAACCATTTAATACTCAACGCGTTTTGAAGTATACAACACTATATACACTATGAATGCCGCCTCGTGGACGTGTTCAGAGCAGTTGAGCATTTCTGCTGCACATAGCAGAGCTGGAGCCCTGCTATGGGTAGAACAAGCGATCAGTAGACTATTGAAGACAGTAAAAAGTGTAAAAAAAAGTTTTAAAAAATATTTAACATTTTTTAAAAAATATATAAGTACAAATCAAACCCTCTTTCCCCATTCAAAATAAAACAATTAAAAGATAAAAAAATACACATATTTGGTATTGCTGCATTCAGAATCGCCCAATCTTTCAAAATATAAAAATAATAAATCTGATTAGTCAACACCGTAACAAGAAAAAAATCAAAATGCCAGAATTAGATTTTTTTGGTCTATGCAACATTGCAATAAATTTCAATAATAGGCGATTAAAACATTTTATCTACCGCAAAATATCATCAATAAAAACGGCATGAAAAAAAAGCCCTCACCCAGTCCCAGATCCAAAAAAATGGAGATGCTACAGGTTTTGAAAAGTGAAACATTTTTATTTTATTTTTTTTTACAAACATTGGATTTTTTTTTCACCTATTAAATAAAAAAGAATCTATATATGTTTGGTATCTGCAAACTCATAATAACCTGGAGAATCATAATGGCAGGTCAGTTTCAGCATTAAGTGAACATGGTAAAAAAAAAAAAATTGTGTAATTGCACTTTTTTTTGCAATTTCATCACACTTGGAATTTTTTTCCCATTGTCCAGTACATTATATTGTAAATTAAATAGTGTCATTCAAAAGTATAACTCGGTCTGCAAAAAACAATCCCTCACAGCCATAGTGACGGAAAAATAAAAAGGTTTTGGCTCTAGGAAAAAGGGGAGCAAAAAGCGAAAAAATGGAAAATGGCCTGGGGGGGTGAAGGCGACAAAGATTAAAACGTTAATAATTTTGGTCCTTCTATTCTCTAAAAAATCCATAGACTTTCAGAGATCGTTAGATCTTTGACTGTCGGACAACCGTTTGTATTTTGGAGACTCCTCACCCATTTGATGAGTGGTGGCTGTTTATCTGTATCTGGGATGTGTGGACAGTGTTCGGGTAGGATTAATGCTCAATTTTCAGCTTAAACTGTATGGTGAGTGAAAGACCAAGTGAGTGGTTCCATCGACGTTATGTGCTGAGAAGTGTGTAAGTGATATGCATAAACCTACATTGCATATCTATATTAGTAGCGTTAGGCTTAGGCCAAGGGTCACACTTGCGCGAAACTCTTGCGATTCTCTCATTCAGTTGCATAGAAAGACATGCACTCCGGTCCTGAGTGCCAGCGGCAGTGCTGGGTATTGAGGTGAGAGACTTGCGTGAGTTTCTTGCATTGCATTTGCAAGTGTGACCCCAGCCTTAAGGTAAAATGCTTTAAAGGGAACGTGTCACCAGCAAAAACTCTATTAACTTGCAGGTATAGGCTTAATCTGCAGGTTAAGAGCGTTATTAACCTGCCCAGTTTCTGCATGTAGCTGAACGCTGTGTGGAGAAAATGAATTTTAGTCCCCCAGTAGTATTTGGTTTAAGTCACGGAGGCAGCACCGCTGCTGGTTAAGTCACTGCTCTGAGAGTACAGAGAAACAGCTGTAACTGTGCCTAAGCACTGACTGACAACAGGACCTAATGTAGAGTGAGTGTCAGTCAATGCCACCACCGATAACAGATAATATAACAAATCTCCAAACCATAATTAATCAATTTGTAGTGGCACAAATACCACCTTTTCTAACAAAATGCATTGAAGCAGAAACTCATAAGCATAACCATGAAAAAACGTAGGAGTAGAGTCTGTGCTAATTTATAAAAATACAAAATTTTATTAATCATAAAGTATGACATAAAATATCAATATATGCAAAACACACACAATATCATAAACATTAGATGAGCAGAGAAAGTGAAAAGAGGGTAAATATATATCATTCAGTGACCTAAATACCTTAGATCGTAGCATGGGTGACCTGCTATTACAATGAGAGCATGTGGGGCAGAGGAACTGCTAATAGTCATGCCTACGGTACATAGATGATGTGTTCATCATCTGGCAGGGTACTGAACAACAGTTACATGGGTTTATGGAGAGGTTAAATCAAAATCCTCTCAACATTAGACTAACGTACACTTTCAGTAAGACCGAGGTTGATTTTCTAGATATTAAGATACTCGTGGATGAATATTTTCAGTTACAGACAGACATATACCGTAAACCCACCTCGGTAAATTCACTATTACACGCTAGTTCCTGTCATCCAGAGGCCACCATTAGGGCCATCCCAGTAGGACAATTCCTTAGATTGAGGAGGGTATGTTCATCTGACCCTAGGTTTGAAGTTCAAACCACGGATCTTAAAAACAGATTCAGGATGCGGGGATACAGTAATAGAAATGTAAAACATGGATATGAGAGGGCAAAGAGGAGTCAGCGCACGTCCCTTCTGCACTCTAAGAATAGGACAAGCAAACAAAATGATGATTAATTATGGTTTGGAGATTTGTTATATTATCTCTATTTTCTGTGTTTCTCACAGCTATTGTCTCCAAAAACCCTATGGACTATAAAGCACGTGAGCAGATGTGGCAGACACGTATTAATGAGGTCTTTAGTGACCAACCCAAAGTATCAGTAGCAAGTGGTGGTAAAGATACACAGGAGTTGACTTAGAGGCTAAAGAGCCTGCTAAACAACCGAATGAGAATTTGGTGGAATCGAGCGTTCTTGAATAAATATATAGAAAGTGGTCTGGTGCCGAAAGGTCTGCGAGTCCAGGTGTTCCCCTCTTTTGAGGTGGAAGACCCCCTGATGAAGGCTTAGCGCCGAAACGCGCGTCGGGACCGGGTTGCTTCCCCAGGAGACCAGGAGAGGTTGTATATATTTTCACTTATTTTTATTTTTGCACCATTTCTCCTTTCCTGGTCGGTAGACACCTTATTTCACGGTGACACATATAGTGTCCTTTTTTCAGCCTTACCACATAGATGCACTATTTTGATATATTGATATTTATAGGTTTACTGTGGTAGTGTTTTACACTTATGTTTATGGTTTATAACATACTTTTTGGTGTTTGTGCACTTTATATTGTTCATTATTCTATATATATTAATATTTATTTTGCTTATTCACTATTTGTTTACACATTTTTGTTACAATTTTATGCTTTATATCTGGGTAGAAAAATCCCCCCTTTTTTTGTTCAGTATATGTATTACTTATTTTTATGCAATGTTTTTTAACTATTTTTTATAATGACTTAATAAAATATATTATCCTTCTGGGACTTTCTGGTCGTTTTTCTCTTTGTAATTTGGTGTTTTCAACACGACTGTCCTTTAAACAGTCCTACACTCTCCAGCGATATATCATTTTTTATTCTTAGTATTATCTTAATATAATATAAATCTCGCTGTTTCTCCTTATTTTTGTTTTGTTTTTTATAAAAGAAATTAAAAGAGGAATTATCTGATGGCGAATTACAGGCAATTCACCAAGAGATTGACAATGAATTCCAGAAGTGGGAAAAAGAAATCTGTACTAACGAAACCACCAAATTCCAAAGAGACACCAATGACAAGCAATCTAATACAATGAACAGGTGGAATCGGAGATCACGCCGCTCCAAAAATCCTTCTAGAAAGAGATCCACCTCCTTTACATCATACGCCTCCAGTGAGGAATCCTCCAGATCTAGATCAACTAAAAATATGCAAACAACCAACCTGCCTCCCAATAGGGATACACAGGCAGTAAAACAGAAATTTACACTTCCTAATAAACAGGACAAGAGGGATAGGAAGAACAATTTGGAGGTAATTAACTTATCCAAACATGTTCTCACTATAGCCCAACTTGAGGTGTTGTCAAAGGGCCTCACTTTTTCCCCTACTAACAGCTATGACTCTTTTACAGCCATAAAAGATCTATACCTATTCTCAAGAAAATTGATTCTTAAGAAGCTATATACAAAAAGAGTCAGTGATCAACAACAGTCTGACCATATGGAAGAGGAGGCAGTGCAGGCCCTAGAAGAATTACTTAATGAACAAGACATGGCGCCTAAAGGTATGTTCCCTCAGTCACTTTATCCACGCTCCACTAGGTTTCCCCCATTGTCTCTGTGTCCGGCAGTGGACATTTTTACTAGAATGGTTGTGGAAGATTTTAAACAAATCTCTTATAAACGGAGAAGAGACAATCTCACGGCTTCACAGCAAGTGGCCTTAAGAGAATTACAGTCTCTTGAAGATGTATTCATCAAACCAGCAGACAAGGGGGGAACATAGTGATTTGGCCACAGGATATGTATGAAAAGGAGGCATTCAGGCAGTTGAGAGATAAGAAGACCTACCTTAGATTAGACTATAGTCCTTTAAGAGCTTTCTCAGCAGAATTGGAGATGATTTTAAATCAAGCATTTGAAAAAGGTATAATCCCCAAGAATATTCTTGATGGATTATTAACCAAATTTCCAAAAATACCAACAATATATTTCGTGCCTAAAATTCACAAAAATGCGTCCCATTGTGTCGGGCATAGGGGGACTTTGTGAGCCAATATGCAAATTTGTAGACTATTAGTTAAAACCATTAGTCGAGGCCCTACCCTCCTATGCCAGGGACACAATGGACGTCCTGGCTAGAATCGACGGCATGACCCTTGACCACGACATGTTTTTAGTGACTGCAGATTTTGAGTCATTGTATACATGCATCCGCCACCAGGATGGTCTCGATGCATGCCGTTTCTTCCTGGACAAAAGCAACTGGGATGGCCCTCTCTGTGACCTCATCTTAGAACTTTTGGATTACATTTTGACTCACAATTTTTTTGTGTTTAGAGAACGTTTTTATTTACAACAGTGTGGCACTGCGATGGGTGCGGCCTGTGTGCCCTCCTTCGCCAACCTCTTCCTGGGCTTTTGGGAGAGGGAGATTTTTTGGGGGGAAGGCGCCCAGGCTGCTGACCATGTGCAGTGCTGGCTATAGTATATAGATGATATGTTCATCATCTGGCAGGGTACTGAACAAAAGTTACATGGGTTTATGGAGAGGTTAAATCAAAATCCTCTCAACATTAGACTAACGTACACTTTCAGTAAGACCGAGGTGGATTTTCTAGATACTAAGATACTGGTGGATGAATATTTTCAGTTACAGACAGACATATACCGTAAACCCACCTCGGTAAATTCACTATTACACGCTAGTTCCTGTCATCCAGAGGCCACCATTAGGGCCATCCCAGTAGGACAATTCCTTAGATTGAGGAGGGTATGTTCATCTGACCCTAGGTTTGAAGTTCAAACCACGGATCTTAAAAACAGATTCAGGATGCGGGGATACAGTAATAGAAGAGTAAAACATGGATATGAGAGGGAAAAGAGGAGTCAGCGCACGTCCCTTCTACACTCTAAGAATAGGACAAGTAAACAAAATGATGATCAAGTTAGATTCATCTCGGAATACAATGGAGAATGGTCGACTATGAGGGAATGCTTACAGCGGCACTGGAATATTTTAAAAACTGATCCATCCTTAGCAACCTTCCTGCCTGAAAGACCCCTAATGACAGCTAGAAGAGGCCATAATCTTTCTGATGCGCTTGTACATGGTCACTATGCTCCACGGGTAAAAAATCCCTTTAATTCTAAAGGTCCACCACATGGATGTTTTCCATGTGGACGTTGTTTGGCCTGCAAAAATATTATGCAAACTAATGTCTTCACCTCAGCCGATGGACTTCTACAATTCTCAATCAGACAATATATCACCTGTACTACAATACAGGTGATATACTATACCACTTGTGGCTGTCAGAAGATTTATATAGCTTTAACTTCACGCCAGCTCCGAAACCGTGCAAGGGAACACATACGGGACATCATGGCAGCAGCTGCCGTCACAGACCTCTCGACTCTAAAGACCATACCTAAACATTATAAACAATTCCACCAATGTAATCCTAAATCTTTCATGGTTAGGGGTATCCAGCATGTTCGCAGTGGAATAAGAGGTGGAGACATACAACATACAACGCCTATTGGCACAAAAAGAGTGCAGGTGGATTACCACCTTAGTAACAATGTCCCCTCAGGGCTTAAATGAATCGCAGGGATTTGCCTCTTTTCTGTGAACTGCTTTGGATTAACCCCTCTTGTTCGTTTTTCAAATTTAGTACGCTCTATGTAACCTTTTTTACTTTTTTGATTTTTTTCCTCTCCTTATTCTCACCATCATTTTTTATATTGGCTTTTATTATTTATGTTGGTTTTTATTTGTTATTTATTGTTTGTATTGTGATTTCCTTCTAGTGACCAACAGTTTTAGCTCCGTTCAGGAGATCCCATTGATGTTTCCCCAGTATGATCTTTACAGCTCCATTTGGTTTACTGCCATCAAGATTTGTGGACAAGATGTTAGGAAATGTTGTTCGGGATATGATCCTATCCAGAATACATCGGTACCATGTAGGAAAGGTCCGGACTGACCGCTTCATGGATTAACCCACATCTAGTGAAGGACTAATAAGCCGTCATATTTTTGTATAATACTATTTTATAGCTTCTCTGTAATTGACTTATGGTTAATATATATATATATATATATATATATATATATATATATGTATTGTGACTATATTAACAAACTACTTTTAGGATGGCTTATTTCAATATTTTTTGTTATTTGTTGTTTTGTTTTTCTTTATTGGCCACTATCTGAATGTATTGTTATCATGCCAATATATATTTTTCAAGAAGGGCTTGATTATGTATTTACATAATATGTATTTAAATGGATGTATTTTTTATCTTGTTAAATCGTATCTAATACCCTGGTTTCTTCTGTCTATTATGTTTGCAGGCATTGCGTATGTGTGCCTCCCTCTGCTGGATATTCTCTGTGCGTCTCTCCTGCCTTCCCGGCTTCGCTGTGTCGCTTGGTGACATAAGCTTTCCGGGCGGTAGTGACGCGCAGGTTTACTGCTGGCAAGGGAGCAACATCTGCTCCATAGCGCTGCTATATGCAACTCCTTTCTTTGGGCGGAAGTGACGCCTCTGCACAGAAATGGCAAGAGAGACATCCACTACTTCCTGTTCCACTGCCTGTTTGGCGGTGATGACGTACAGGTCTGTCATTGGCAGGGACAACACATCCGCTCTATAGGATTGTAAGATGTGATTATTTGGGGCAGAAATGACGCCATTATATGAGACACACTGGCGCCCAGCCGCGCCACTTGGTAACGGAGATTTCATTGGCTAATCAATAAATAAACCTGGTATTTAAATGGGAACTTGGGATTGTTAAAGCCATGCACCCTGAAGAAGGATACTTACACCGAAACGTACGTCGGAGTCCACGTTTCCTGCCTTTGTGATCTGAAGCATGACGGGTAATTACCTGTTTATGGTGTGCAGTTATTAATTTAACTACTGCGTTTGTCTTGCGATGTATTCATACATGTAATTTTGGACAGGGGTGTCCTAACCCCCCCAAAATCCAGCACTCCCTCAGTTTCCATGAAGATTTTTGTCTTGGTATACTATTGATCCGGAGTACTTTATTTATTTTTCATGGTAACATTCAAGGGAGCTCTGAATACTGGGGCTGCATTATGCTCTTTATTCCTGGGATTACTTCTGTCCATAGGAGATTGGCATGGCTATTAGCAGTTCCTCTGCCCCACATGCTCTCATTGTAATAGCAGGTTACCCATGCTAAAACCTAGGGTATTAAGGTCACTGAATGATATATATTTACCCTCTTTTCACTTTCTCTGCTCATCTAATGTTTATGATATGGTGTGTGTTTTGCATATATTGATATTTTATGTCATACATGATTAATAAAATGTTGTATTTTTATAAAATAGCACAGACTCTACTCCTCCGTTTTTTCACACCACCGATAACAGCTGAACAGCGGGGGTATTAGGTGGTGGACCCCAAGCGATTACACATAGATGACTTATCCTAGTGACATCGATGCTAAGGTAGTGGACAACCTCTTTAAATGCAAGCTTTACAGAGGACAGGTAAACTAATACACTGAGCTAGGTAGAAGCTGGACAAAACAGAAGCTGAGCTTCAGGCATAACGCTGACAGTAGAGGTTTCTTAGCTGACCACAACAGCAGAAGCAATACAAAGAGGCTCAAGTAAGACCCCGAGCTCAGGACCAGCGAAGAGTACAATATGCATGCGGACCATACAGCAGGGGCATAGCAGAGGTTCCGCAGCGCGATACCACATGCAGCATAATCATGGAAAAAATAAAAAAAGGCGGCTGTGAAGAACCGTGCACAGAACAGACAGAAGACAACATCTGTCCTTTCTGTCCAAGGACAGAAAAAAAACATGCTTAGCAAGGTTAGTGGGGTATTTGTAGAGTGGGGACAGGACAGGGTGGCATTTAATTAATTTAAAGTTCCATTTGTCTTACCAGCTCACAGGAGCAAAATTCCCCCATTGTTGTGCTGCTGATTAAGATGTAAAGGGAAAAAAAAACATTTTTATAATCTTTAACAACACCTTTAGCATAGGAATTGTTTTATCAGCAGGTATGGGAAGTAACGACCATTTGTTTTCCCACCTTCTAGTATTACAATAAAAGCACTGAAGTAATTTACTTTGTCTGACCAAATAATTTATAGCGATATTAAGCTGTTTTGCAGAGTAACAACTACAGACCACTCATTATACTAAGTGACTCATCAAGCTTTTACAACTGTTTGGCTGTTAATTGTGCTCTCTGCCATTCATCCAAGTTACCTGCAGAAGTCACATTTTCGGTGAATCATTTATATGTGCTTCATTCAATCAAAGTCTCTGTGTTACAAATATTGCAGGTTTAGTAAAGATCCTCAAAAATGAATATTTAGTTATAAAAGGTAACTGTGTGCACTATACCTGTGTAAACAGGATTGGAGACCACCAGTGCTGTGTATATGGACATGACCAGACAGTCGATGACATTGGACACTTCAATGAGCGAGGTCAGAGGATATTAATAATAACTTCTGATCTCTACACAGTTGTATGAGCAACATCTCATTAACATCATGCAGAGTTTTGAGGAAGACACTTCCGCACGAGTGAAGACCCAGATTAGCTTAGTATAAGAAAATTAAGATTTATGTACTTGCTCCAGCTGTAGATGTAGCTAATTTTTCAAGCAACTGTACAAAGTATATTTCTACTTTCACTAAAATCAGTGCATGTGTCTGTTTTGAACCTTTTGAATGACTCAGAAAATACATATGATATCCATTTTTATTAAGTGTAAGCATAGAAATGCTAATAGCAATTAGAAAATCTTCAGTTTAATTGAAATTAGTTGGAAATTGCAAATTATTTTATATCATTTTCCTACTGAGTTGATTAAAAATGTTGTCTGGTTAACTAAATATAAAAAAGCCTCAAGATGAGGAAAAACATGAGATGACGGAATTAGGAGGAATTAGTATTACTTCTTTGTTTTTTCGAAATGTTATTTAAAAAAGTTCCGAACGAACATATTAGGTCCTGTTTCTGGTCTCAGTTATACTGTGGCTCATTTAACTTAATTTTATATGTATTTTTAGTAAAACAAGATACTGAAAAAAATTTTAATTAAGAAATGACATATTGATTTCTGTTGTGGATATACGCTGTACAGTTATACAAATGTCACTTTTTCTCTGTTACCTATTGTACCAAAGAAGAGGGATACCAGTCCTAAGGGCTCATACCTATCTGTGAGAAAAAAAAGTCCGTTTACCGGACCGAAAAAATGAACGCATGCCATGCGAGTGTCATGCAATTTCCGTGCGATTTTTAAACGGAACCTCCGTATGACATGCGTATGCAATCCGTATGCAATGCGATTTTAACATGAGCTTTTACAGATGACAGATTTTTGGCAGTTCCAATTGAACAGACCACATAAAGTTGACCATGAGAAAAGCATGGAGATTGCAAATCGATCCCTACTACTTTCAAGGACTGTCCCTGAGCATTGTTAATGGACATTGCAAATAGCAGTTGAACTGGAAACTGGAGGCGTTTAAAATCAAAAAACAAATCAGATGAAATTAGTGGAATTCTTGGAATGAAAATGTCCTCTCCCTTGGCACATCCTGTTTCTGAGCTGTGCATCTAACCCTATCCTGTGTGATACTGGGCTCCCCCTGCAGTCTGTGTCAGAGGGTGGTCTGCGTTGGCATGGTAATAAATTGTGTTATTTCCAGCTTTACAGAAGGACAATAACACCATAGAAATGATAAGAATAATAGGCAAAATTGTTTGGTGAATTGGAATGCGTGTGGTTAAAATTTTGCCTCACAACATAGCCTATGACGCTCTCGGGGTCCAGACGTGTGACTGTGCAAAATTTTGTGGCTGTAGCTGCAACAGTGCACATGCCAATCCCGGACATCCACACATACACACACCCATACACTTTTTCCCCATTATGTACCTAGGGGCAAAATTGTTTGGAGAATTGGAACACGCGGGGTTAAATTTCACCTTACAATATAGCCTATGACTAGTGTTGAGCGATACCATCCGATACTGAGAAATATCAGATCGGATTGGATTGGACCGATACCCAAAAAGTATCGGGTATTGCCGATTCTGATACCGGAAGTCCCATGCAAGTCTATGGGACAGAAATATCGGAAGTAAAAAAAACCCTTTCTTTCCTTGCACATCCAGTTTGGGAGGGGGGAAGAGTGTGGTCGGTGCATGGGCGGACACTGTGCGTGTCTGTGTGTGCGGGCGGGGTCTGTACGGGCCTCTCAGGGGCCTATGCAGGCCTCTCGGGGGTCTGTGCGGGCCTGCTGGGGCCTGTACGGGCCTCACGGGGGTCTACGCGGGCCTGCCCGGGGCCCTGTGCGGGCATGCCGGGGCCCGTACGGGCCTCTCAGGGGTCTATGCGGGCCTGCCGGGGCCCTGTGCGTGCCTGCCAGGGCCTGTACGGGCCTCTCGGGCGTCTATGCGGGCCTGCTGGGGCCCTGTGCGGGCCTGCCGGGTCCTGTATGGGCCTCTCAGGGGTCTATGCGGGCCTGCCGGGGCCCTGTGAGGGCCTGCCGGGGCCTGTACGGGCCTCTCGGGGGTCTATGCGGGCCTGCCAGGGGTCTGTGCAGGCATCGTCCGATGGGACTACAAGTCCCATTGAGAGATGCCTGCTACAATGACAGTGATTGACACATTAGCCAATGATGGGACAGTAGGTATCCTTCCGCACTGTATTCCTCTGCCACTGTAGAAAAAAAGTCCCTAGTCTCACTTTTGGCATTGCTGTGCGAGAAGGTTCCCACGCAGCTTTTGCCATAAAGTGAGACTAGGGACTTTTTTTCTACAGTGGCAGAGGAATACAGTGCGGAAGGATACCTACCTCCCGTCATTGTATTCCTGGGGCCCGCAGAGAGCGGTGGCATCAGCTGATGCTGCTGTTCTCCACGGGAGATCGTCATGTGACACTCGTGGATTTCTGCGGATCAGGGAGTATATCGCTTGTTTGTTATTTTCATATTTTTCCACAGATGACACTGGCTTCGGGGATCAAAGTGACAAGTAATAGTGAGTATGTACTCTATGTTATATGTACTGTATGTCTATATGTATGTATTGTATGAATGTATGAATGTATTGTATGTAGTATGTATGTAGTATGTATGTTGTATGTAGCATGTATTATGTATGTTGTATGAATGTAGTATATATGTAGTATGTTATGCAGTATGTAAGTATGTATGTTGTATGAATGTATATATGTAGTATGTATGTAGTATGTAGTATGTATGTATGTTGTATGAATGTAGTATATATGTAGTATGTATGTATGTATGTTGTACAGTCATATGTAAAAGTTTGGGCACCCCTATTAATGTTAACCTTTTTTCTTTATAACAATTTTGGTTTTTGCAACAGGTATTTCAGTTTCATATATCTAATAACTGATGGACTCAGATATATTTCTGGATTCAAATGAGGTTTATTGTACTAACAGAAAATGTTCAATCTGCATTTAAACAAAATTTGACTGGTGCAAAAGTATGGGCACCCTTATCATTTTCTTGATTTGAACACTCCTAACTACTTTTTACTGACTTCCTGAAGCACTAAATTGGTTTTGTAACCTCATTGAGCTTTGAACTTCATAGCCAGGTGTATCAAATCATGAGAAAAGGTATTTAAAGTGGCCACTTGCAAGTAGTTCTCCTATTTGATTCTCCTATGAAGAGTGGCATCATGGGATCCTCAAAACAACTCTCAAATGATCTGAAAACAAAGATTATTCAACATAGCTTTTCAGGGGAAGGATACAAAAAGTTGTCTCAGAGATTTAACCAGTCAGTTTCCACTGTGAGGAACATAGTAAGGAAATGGAAGAACACAGGTACAGTTCTTGTTAAGCCCAGAAGTGGCAGGCCAAGAAAAATATCAGAAAGGCAGAGAAGAAGAATGGTGAGAACAGTCAAGGACAATCCACAGACCACCTCCAAAGACCTGCAGCATCATCTTGCTGCAGATGGTGTCACTGTGCATCGGTCAACAATACAGCGCACTTTGCACAAGGAGAAGCTGTATGGGAGAGTGATGCGAAAGAAGCCGTTTCTGCAAGCACGCCACAAACAGAGTCGCCTGAGGTATGCAAAAGCACATTTGGACAAGCCAGTTACATTTTGGAAGAAGGTCCTGTGGACTAATGAAACAAAGATTGAGTTGTTTGGTCATACAAAAAGGCGTTATGCATGCGCTGTATTGTTGACCGATGCACAGTGACACCATCTGCAGCAAGATGATGCTGCAGGTCTTTGGAGGTGGTCTGTGGATTGTCCTTGACTGTTCTCACCATTCCTCTTCTCTGCCTTTCTGATATTTTTCTTGGCCTGCCACTTCTGGGCTTAACAAGAACTGTACCTGTGTTCTTCCATTTCCTTACTATGTTCCTCACAGTGGAAACTGACTGGTTAAATCTCTGAGACAACTTTTTGTATCCTTCCCCTGAAAAGCTATGTTGAATAATCTTTGTTTTCAGATCATTTGAGAGTTGTTTTGAGGATCCCATGATGCCACTCTTCATAGGAGAATCAAATAGGAGAACTACTTGCAAGTGGCCACTTTAAATACCTTTTCTCATGATTTGATACACCTGGCTATGAAGTTCAAAGCTCAATGAGGTTACAAAACCAATTTAGTGCTTCAGGAAGTCAGTAAAAAGTAGTTAGGAGTGTTCAAATCAAGAAAATGATAAGGGTGCCCATACTTTTGCACCGGTCAAATTTTGTTTAAATGCAGATTGCACATTTTCTGTTAGTACAATAAACCTCATTTGAATCCAGAAATATAACTGAGTCCATCAGTTATTAGATATATGAAACTGAAATACCTGTTGCAAAAACCAAAATTGTTATAAAGAAAAAAGGTTAACATTAATTGGGGTGCCCAAACTTTTACATATGACTGTATGAATGTAGTTTATATGTAGTATGTATCTAGTATGTAGTATGTATTTATGTTGTATCAATGTAGCATATATGTTGTATGTTTGTAGTATGTTGTATGAATGTAGTGTATATGAAGTATGTATGTAGTATGTAGTATGTATGTATGTTGTATGAATGTAGTATATATGTAGTTTGTATGTATGTATGTTGTATGAATGTAGTATATATGTAGTATGTATCTAGTATGTAGTATGTATGTTGCATGAATGTAGTATATATGTTGTATGTATGTAGTATGTATGTTGCATGAATGTAGTATATATGAAGTATGTATGTAGTATGTATGTAAGCTGTATGAATGTAGTATGAATGTAGTATGTATGTAGTATGTATGTATGCTGTATGAATGTAGTATATATGAAGTATGTATGTAGTATGTAGTATGTATGTATGTTGCATGAATGTAGTATATATGAAGTATGTATGTAGTATGTATGTATGTTGTATGAATGTAGTATATATGTAGTATGTATGTATGTTGTATGTATGTAGTATGTAGTATGTATGTATGCATGAATGTAGTATGTATGTAGTATGTATGTAAGTTGTATGTATGTAGTGTGTATGTATGTATGTTGTATGAATGTAGTATATATGAAGTAAGTATGTAGTATGTATGTTGTATGAATGTAGTATATATGTGGTATGTATGTATGTTGCATGAATGTAGTATATATGAAGTATGTATGTAGTATGTAGTATGTATGTTGTATGAATGTAGTATATATGTAGTATGTATGTATGTTGTATGAATGTAGTATATATGAAGTACAGTGGGGAAAAAAAGTATTTAGTCAGTCAGCAATAGTGCAAGTTCCACCACTTAAAAAGATGAGAGGCGTCTGTAATTTACATCATAGGTAGACCTCAACTATGGGAGACAAACTGAGAAAAAAAATCCAGAAAATCACATTGTCTGGTTTTTTTTTCATTTTATTTGCATATTATGGTGGAAAATAAGTATTTGGTCAGAAACAAAATTTCATCTCAATACTTTGTGATATATCCTTTGTTGGCAATGACAGAGGTCAAACGTTTTCTGTAAGTCTTCACAAGGTTGCCACACACTGTTGTTGGTATGTTGGCTCATTCCTCCATGCAGATCTCCTCTAGAGCAGTGATGTTTTTGGCTTTTCGCTTGGCAACACGGACTTTCAACTCCCTCCAAAGGTTTTCGATAGGGTTGAGATCTGGAGACTGGCTAGGCCACTCCAGGACCTTGAAATGCTTCTTACGAAGCCACTCCTTCGTTGCCCTGGCAGTGTGCTTTGGATCATTGTCATGTTGAAAGACCCAGCCACGTTTCATCTTCAATGCCCTTGCTGATGGAAGGAGGTTTGCACTCAAAATCTCACGATACATGGCCCCATTCATTATTTCATGTACCCGGATCAGTCGTCCTGGCCCCTTTGCAGAGAAACAGCCCCAAAGCATGATGTTTCCACCACCATGCTTTACAGTAGGTATGGTGTTTGATGGATGCAACTAAGTATTCTTTTTCCTCCAAACACGACAAGTTGTGTTTCTACCAAACAGTTCCAGTTTGGTTTCATCAGACCATAGGACATTCTCCCAAAACTCCTCTGGATCATCCAAATGCTCAGTAGCAAACTTCAGACAGGCCCAGACATGTACAGGCTTAAGCAGTGGGACACGTCTGGCACTGCAGGATCTGAGTCCATGGTGGCGTAGTGTGTTACTTATGGTAGGCCTTGTTACATTGGTCCCAGCTCTCTGCAGTTCATTCACTAGGTCCCCCCGCGTGGTTCTGGGATTTTTGCTCACCGTTCTTGTGATCATTCTGACCCCACGGGGTGGGATTTTGCGTGGAGCACCAGATCGAGGGAGATTATCAGTGGTCTTGTATGTCTTCCATTTTCTAATTATTGCTCCCACAGTTGATTTCTTCACTCCAAGCTGGTTGGCTATTGCAGATTCAGTCTTACCAGCCTGGTGCAGGGCTACAATTTTGTTTCTGGTGTCCTTTGACAGCTCTTTGGTCTTCACCATAGTGGAGTTTGGAGTCAGACTGTTTGAGGGTGTGCACAGGTGTCTTTTTATACTGATAACAAGTTTAAACAGGTGCCATTACTACAGGTAATGAGTGGAGGAAAGAGGAGACTCTTAAAGAAGAAGTTACAGGTCTGTGAGAGCCAGAAATCTTGATTGCTTGTTTCTGACCAAATACTTATTTTCCACCATAATATGCAAATAAAATGAAAAAAAAACAGACAATGTGATTTTCTGGATTTTTTTTTCTCAGTTTGTCTCCCATAGTTGAGGTCTACCTATGATGTAAATTACAGACGCCTCTCATCTTTTTAAGTGGTGGAACTTGCACTATTGCTGACTGACTAAATACTTTTTTTCCCCACTGTATGTATGTAGTATGTATGAATGTAGTATGTATGTAGTATGTATGTATGTTGTATGAATGTAGCATATATGAAGCATGTACGTAGTATGTAGTATGTATGCATGTTGTATGAATGTAGTATATATGTAGTATGTATGTAGTATGTATGTATGTTGTATGAATGTAGTATATATGAAGCATGTATATAGTATGTATGTTGTATGAATGTAGTATGTATGTAGTATGTATGTATGTAGTATGTATGTTTTTTTTTTATATTCAACACATTAGCCGGATGATGGGACTACTGCTGTCCCATCATTGGCTAATGTGTCAATCACTGTCATTGTATCAGGCATCGCCCGATGGGACTTGTAGTCCCATCGGACGATGCCTGCACAGACCCCCGGCAGGCCCTCATAGACCCCCAAGAGGCCCGTACAGGCCCCGGCAGGCCCTCACAGGGCCCCGGCAGGCCCGCATAGACCCCCAAGAGGCCCGTACAGGCCCCCGACAGACGACACAGGCCCCCGTCAGGCCCGTACAGGCCCCGGCAGGCCCGCACAGGGCCCCAAAAGGCCCGTACAGACCCCTGACAGCTGGCACAGGCCCCCGGCAGGCCCGTACAGACCCCAGCAGGCCCGCACAGGGCCCCGGCAGGCCCGCATAGACCACCGAGAGGCCCGTACAGGCCCCCGACAGCCGGCACAGACCCCCGGCAGGCCCGTACAGGCTCGCACAGGGCCCCGGCAGGCCCGCATAGACCCCCCGAGAGGCACGTACAGGCCCCCGACAGCCGACACAGGCCCCCGGCAGGCCCGTACAGGTCCCCTGCAGTCGGCACAGACCGCGCATCATGATGACATCATTTCAGCAGCCAAGCACAGCCACAACAATTATGGGGATTTCCAATTCCGGTATCCGATATTGAAAAAATATCAGTACTCGGTATCGGAATTCCGATACAGCGAATATCGGCCGATACCCGATATTTGCAGTATCGGAATGCTCAACACTACCTATGACGCTCTCGGGGTCCAGACGTGTGACCGTGCAAAATTTTGTGGCTGTAGCTGCGACGGTGCAGATACCAATCCCGGACATACACACATACATACATACAAACATACACACACACACACACACACATTGAGCTTTATATATTAGATGGGGAGATGAAGTCAAACCTGTTTATTTACCGTATGATTGTTTTTGACTTAAGAGCTTGCAGATATTTTTTCTTACATCTGAAAGAAATAAAGGTACCCACAAATCATTGTTGCATCATTGGCAAATTGAGTCTTAAACAAAACTCTTTGGTTTTGTTACTGGGTCATTAGCTTTCGCTATTCCTAAATAAGAGATCATTCTTGCTTTTTCTATGACAGTTCACTTAAATATTTTAGAGTAGGACTGAAAAGGAATCCACTATAGCTACAAGACAATTTGCAGTGTATTAAAAAGGATGCAGTTCTAGTGAGGATTTGTGAAGATATCAGAAACAAAGCTCAAATAATGGTTTCATCAGAAATAAAAATGATTGAAAAAGACCAAAGAACTCCAATTCAGGGCCAAGTTGAAGGCTCTCTCCTAATGAGCCTTCCTGCATGGGGAATCAATTCGGGCAAAGCTCCTTGGGGCACTGTCAATCATGAAAAGGGTAGTGGTGAAGGTTGGGGGGCAGAGCAGTGCACCAAGCACTTGGCAATGCCATGAGTGCACCGATGAAGAAGTTCTAAACTTGGAAACAAGTTAACTAATAAACCACATTCTTTGGATTCCTGTCTTCTCATCATCCTTCCATGGCAGGACATTTTAACCCATTTGATTCTATTTTTAGTTTGCCCCAATTATATAAAAGTATCATGTATGACCTAGCAACATGTAAGGATGTGCCCTCACAACATGCAATATCTACGAAATCTTTATGACTTATTTGATTGTTTATTTACGATTTGAGTGGTGAAAGTCACGATCGGTGGACCACATATAGTATTTTTCAGACTATAAGATGCATTTTTTTCTGAAATTTTTTTGGGGGAAAATGGGGGGAGGGGGCGTCTTTTAGTCCAAATATAGTTACAAAATAATGTGGTGGCGGTTCCGGTCCGATGCTACAGGGCAATGCAGCCTCCCTTCCCAGGCTGCTGTGGCGATCATGCTCTGTGGTGCGGCGGTGATGCTCTGTCATGCGGCAGTGGTGCGGGGGGGCTCTGCTGGCATTTTGTGAAATTCCGGAGGCCCCCACAGATCCATTGCTGCAATGCGGTGGCCTCCGGGAAAATGGCCACCAGGGGTGGCGCAGGCTCAGATTGAGATCTCAGCGCTGAGATCGGGCGAGATCTCGGGAGACGAGATCTTGGGATGAGATCTCGTTGCTGAGATCTGAATCTGAGCATGCACCGCACCGGCGACCATTTCCCAGAGGTCGCCACAGCACAGAGCATCACTGCCGCACCCCAGAGGACCATCGCTGCACCAGCCTGGAATGGGATTTACCCTAGGCCACCGCAACAGCCTGGACCACTGAACACCCTTTTGACCACGCTCCCCTGTGACCACTCCTCCAACTTTGCCGATTTCCCCCTGGTAAGCTGAATTTGGACTATAAGACTGACCCCCATTTGACACATTATTTTTTTTACCTATTTTCCATCTGAAAATTTTGGGGTGCGTTTAATGATCCAGTGCACCTTATCGTCCGAAAAATACAGTAAACTTCCAAGGAGCTACTTTTTATTTACATCTTAAAATCAAACTTCATTTAGTTATTAGATTGTGCTTTGAGATGAGTCCAACTTCTGAAATGAAAAAACTTTGCCCCCACACTCTTCATATAAACATCAAGAGGTAAGACTTCTTGAATAGCCAAGTTATACAATCTACAATGTTTTAAAATGAACTTTTTGTGTCTTCTCCAGACATGAACCCAAGATTCATCATCACAGACATATTATACGCTTTGTGTTTGGTGTACCCTGTGGAAATAAATGACTCTGCTACACAATAATGAGGCATGACATTAAATTGGAATTCTACATGCATGTATTAAAGCCCTTAACATTCATTACCACACTGTCATTATTTTTTACTCCAGTTCAGTTAGTCTTTTATGTGAATACAAGAATGTTAGCTGAAATGTCCTCGGCTGAGCACAGATTTTTCACCGTACTGCACTTTGCTTTACTCAATTCTGAATAAAATACGTACAAAACAAAGGAACAAATCGCTTTCAGTGAATTAATTATCCAAAGGATAAAACTAATTCACATGTTTACATTGTTATAAAGCATTTATCCTCGTTTGCACTGTACAGTCAGGGTCCAAATGAGGAGCTACACACAGAATACCGTCGCAAGTGCACACGGAGAAAGAGGATAAACTTGTTGCCCTGGATAGAATGGAACATTGAACAGTAAAGTTAAATCAACAACGAAGAAAAAAAATTTGAACCACTCAGAGGAGAGATCGTTCCAGTCTCCATACAGAGCATAAACCACCTCTATGACCCTGCTACCCCAGCAGTCCGCCACGCTATACATCTTGTGTCTGCTGTGTTCTAACTTTGTATCTTGTCATCACTTATTTTCTGCCATCTTTTATTGACTATACTTTTACATGGATGTAGGCCTGCAATTTAGAGGATGCCTACAATACTGCTTGTGTGCAGGGATTTATCAATCGAGAACAGAGCTAAGTGGCGTCCGCCGGGGGCCAGCACTATTTTCAACTATAAGTCATTGGACTAGCTATGAAGACTATTGCAGAGCAGATAGCCACTTGCTCCCTGTCCATAAATACCTATACAAGACAAGTCACAGGCCTATCAGAGGGAAACAGCAGCAAATAACATTGGACATCCCATCAGCAAGCTTTGCAATGAGTCACTGCATTAAACCACCTGCACAAAACAATGGAGGAGAGAAAACTGAGCTTCTGGTTGTGGTAGTAAGGACAGGTGAGAGACAGGTGAGTGACATGCTTTTTTTTGACTGCCATGATAAGCGGACTGTGTAGAGGCATTACTACCGGATGGGCGGTCATTATTAGTGCATGAGGGCCACAGTGAGAGATTTTATTAATGCATGGGCACAGCAGGAGGGCTATTTATTAGCATATGGGACCACACTGGGGGACTTATTTAGTGTATGGGGCGGCAATGAGGGACATTGCTAATGTACAGGAACAGAAAAGGTATACTGTACCAATGCATTGGTACCACCAGTCATTGGTGCCTTACTGCTGCATTCGGACACAAAGACAGACATTACTACTGTAAAGGGGCACAAAGCGAAATTTTACTATTGTATGAGGGCTATAAAAAAGGACATAAGCATTAGCGTGTGAGGACCACAGAATAGGACATTTTTACTCTTAGCGGGTCATAATAGGAGACATCACTAGAGTAATATATTTATGGGAGGATACTGTAACTGTTGTGGAAATAAAATGAAGTTACTGTTACTGTGTAGAACACCAGCGTAGGTAGGGGGCAACCGACAGGGGGGTGGTCCGTTACTGGCCGCAAACAGACTCGAGACAGAGACAGGATTATGTCCAACAGGTCTTCTTTATTGATCGTAATCTTCCACGACCCACAGCTCCACACAGCAGCTGTACAATACACTCCACAGCTCTACACAACAGCTGCTCGACAGGCCCCGCAGCTTCACACAACAGCTGCTCGATTAGCGGCTTCACACAGCAGCTGCTCGACTATCTCTGCTGCTTCCCACAGCAGCTGCTCGACTATCCCCGCAGCTTCACACAGCAGCTGCTTGACTCCGCGCATAGGCCCGGGTACCTTCACTCTCTTTCTTTAGTTACTTAACATCCCTCGCGGTTCTTCCACTGTGGCTGCCCTAAGCCTACCACCACAGCGGTTTAACAGTCCGAGTCCGTTCTTGTTATGGTACCCCAGTCTGTCTCTGTCTGCGGCCTCTCCTGTCTGGGCCACCCCCCGTGACCTTTCTCAGCTGCCAGTCCTCTCCGGAGCCTTTCCTTAGTCCTTTCTGCTCAGCGTAGTTCCTGTCTCCTGGGCTCCCGTCACTGACTGACCTTTCCAGAACCTTCCATCTGCCTTTTATCACCTTCGGCTCTGGTACACCCTTCCTTCCTATCTCCAGCTGTTTCCCCACTTTCACCACAACAATCCACCCACAATACTCAACACCTCTGCCTTCCCACTGCAGACTTGTCTGTCCGTCCGTCCACCTTCCCTACACCAGGACAGCACCATAATATTTTCTTCATCTGGTGTCATGTAGAAATGGGGTAAAAAGCGGGAATGGTGTTCTAAGACCAATGAGTAATAGCATTAGCAATCTATGTCTTGCATTCTGCTGTGAAGAGTCCTGGCTGGAAGAAGTCATAATGGTCTGCATTCGCTGAAGAAAAAAAGCTAAAATGAATTACTCCAATTGGAGACATCACTGGATTGAATTGTATTGTACACACATATATCATCTATAGAGCTCCAGTGGTTTACGTTAAAGATCAGTATGGTGAAATGGTATTATTCAGTTACCACTCTATATGCTGTATGTGGTCGTTGTAAGGTGGTATTTGTTTCTTGTATGTGGCATTATTTTTACCTTCAGTCTTGGAATAGTGGGTTTTGATCAGTAACAAGATGGTTGATACCTTTAGATACTATGTGGTGGAAATACTGTATGTGTTTGTGGTGTGGCTGCATTATGTTGCTCGTACGTGTTGTATTATTGGTAATATTGCTCTTGGAAAAATGGACTTTGTTCAGAAACAATATGATAATATTTCTTATTTGATAATGGTATGATTTAGAAAAAGTAATTAGAAAATCTTATTGCTGTGTTTTTTCATAATCATTTTAATTGTACTACATTTTTTATGGGGGTGAGCATACAGTCATGGCAGATCTTAAAACCTGCTGATGGGAGAAGGCACCTTCAAATATGAGAGCCCTGGAGCAGTTTGCAAAAGAGGAGTGGTCAAAAATTCCAGTCGAGAGGTGTAAGAAGCTTGTTGATGGTTATAGGAAGCGATTGCTGTTATTTCTTCCAAATATTAAATTGAGGGTGCCAACAATTTTGATTGGCCCATTTTTGGGGATTTGTGTGAAATTATGTTTAATTTGCCTTTTTTTCTGTTTTCCATGTGTTATTACAATACACACAAAGGAAATAAATGTGTATACAAAACCGTGGAATTGCAATAATTTTCTCGTAGAAATACTACATTTCTGGAACAATTTCAAGGTTGCCAAGTGTTCAATAGTCCCCTTAGGAGACTTGAAGCTACGATATTCCAATCACTTGTGCTACTCGTACAGTAGCAGGCTGCAACCCTGCTATCTGTAGCAAAAATCATAATCTCCTATGAACGTCGGCCACGGCCGGTGTTCATAGGAGATATGCAATGACAAGCAAGAGAGCCTTCTGCAGACTCCCGATTGTCATGTCAACCCATCAGCGCCACCACGCGATCAAAGAACAGGGGCATCGATGACCAGGATTTGTGTCACGTTTTCTGTAAGCGCTAATTAAGTGCCACTGTCAGAGATTTATAGTGGCATTTAACACACTAACAGGCGCGGGTGGATTGCAATTCCACCAGCGGCTATTAGGGTGCATATGACAGCTGATCAGCTCTCAAGTGCCGGAAAAGATGTGTGCTCAGATGTGGCATCAAATACAGGGACACAACCTATGATGTACCTACTGCATACATCATAGGTCGCGAAAGGGGATTGTACACTGTGTGGATGTGTGGACTGTGGCATACAAAAATTGAAACAGTAATCTAGCTGTTGCAGTGAGAACCCAGCTGTATGTAAAAGCCAGCTACAGGTGCACATGGCACAGACATAACCCATGTCCAGACTGCTTCTGTGCCAACAGGGTGCCATGTAAGTTCCTTATTCTAGAGGAGATTGACATAATATTGTATACCTTAATTGGGTCTTTTTAGCGCTTAATAAAAAAAATAGATTATGTAAAGTTAGAGAATACTCAAGTCACTGACATTTCTGAACATACCAGACCACGACGGTATTATGACTGCTGGAATTGAGAAAAATGGGGTTCAATGATCGGCGGAATTACTGCTTCTGCCACTCTGAGCCCAAATCATTTTGCTCAGCTCCAGTACAATTAGAATAACACTGTGAAAGGTCCAGGACAGACTAAAGCATCAAGTTTTCTACCACTTTACTTACTCTTGGGTCGCCCTCACACCCAGGGCGGCGGGGTACTTGGTACCGGGCCCGCGGATCTCCACGAGTGGGGTTGTTGTCAAGGCAGCTATGACCCGGTCCGTGGCCCTGGGCGCCCATTGTAAATAGCAGAAATGTTCATTGAATGATTTGTGACGCCACCTGTGGTGTTCAGCAAGAAAGGTGTTAAGCCAACGCTGCAGACAGATCCTCTGGGACAGATGGTGTAGTGCAGCAATGATGTTGTGGCCCTCCACAGGTAGGGCAGTAGTCCCAGGGCAGTGTAGGTGAAGAGATAGGGAAGAGATGTAGATGGTGCAGTGTCAGGCACAGAGATGTAGCAGTGCTGAGGGTGTTGGCGCAGGAATAAGCGGAGGACACCAGGGCTTGTAGTTCCAAAGCTTTACTCACAGTCTGTGGAGCATACAGGTGCCCGCATCCGTGCCGTGTCCCCCAGGTCAGGAGCTCAGCCAACTTCCAGGCAAGATGAAGTACTCCGTTCCAACACTCCGCCAACATATGTGGCTTTGCTGATCGTCTCCCTTTTGCACCTTTAGTGAAGTACTCTTACAGTTACAATGGAGTTCCTCCTATCAGATGTTCCTATGAACTCTACTTGTATGGCAGACAGCTGTAGCCTGCTTCGGGGACTCCTTGCTACTAAGTCCCGGCTCACTCACATTGCTGTTGTGCCCTCAAGTCTTGTGTGGGAATAAAGTGGTGACAACTTCTATTCCTCCGGTGTCTGCTGCAGGACCATTAGTATCCATACAACCTCGGGGACCGGACCCCGGCCTTGCGCTGTGAACTTGAGAAGGGTCCTCCTTTTCTCCTTACGTTCCGTTCAAATCTATCTTTCTTATGAAGAGTTAGGCTTTCCATCAATGTCTCTTTCCTGTGCCAGCAGACCCAGGTCACTGAGGTCCGCTGCAGCACTTCCCTCCATCCATCCCACTCAGGGGATCTTCTCTCACAGACTGACCCCATCAGACTGCCTGAGTCAGACTGACTGCCCAAATCCTAAACTCTTCCCAATCTTTTGGTGCAGACTAAGCTCCACCCACCTCCCAGCACTCTTCGTGTTCCAAGCAGGGAGCCACCAAAGGATGCTTTGCTACACTACTATGTTGTGTGGGATGCAGGTGTTGGAGTGTGGTCAGGTGTCTCCACCTTACCTGAATGGTGGGGCACCACACCTCAGGAGGTGCAGTACCTCTGTGGCGACTGAACCCTCAGGGGCGTCACACTCTATTTTAGCTAAAATCAAGCTGTAAAAAAATCCAATTAGGATGTACAGTATTATATAATCTGCTCCTTATGTATTAATGACTTTGTCTTATTCTGTAGTATAGGTAATGGGGTGCTCACCACAATAAAATAGGTGCTCAGGGGTAAAGAGTAAATACTAGTATTTGTCTTATTCTGCATATAAGTGCCATGGTTCCTATTTATGATACTATTTTGGATTCATCCATTGCGACTGAGCACTTGATATATTGTACCTAGAGTGCTGGCCATAATTTAGAGTGATTGTCATGAGGTGCCATGAGAAAGAGGAAGCTGTAATGTCTTCTGTGTGGTACGACACGTCTCTCAAAGTGATACATCTTACAACCCTCCAGCTCATAGCGATAAAAGAGCGCACTCTCGCTGTACAATTCTTTATTGTAGATAAATAACATGATACACATGAAGATCCTTCATCCCAACTCAAGGCCAATGGCGATTTCATGTCTCCTGTTGCTCGTTCAAGGCCTCTAGATCAAGCTTAGGTCACTAACTATGAATTGGACTCCATTTTTTTTATTGCTCCTTAGAATTTCAAAGAGAAAGCATCAACATACATGTGCCAATAAAATACTCTCCGATGACACCTTAGGACATTGATAAATCTTGTAGGTATGCATAGCTGTTCATGCTTCTAAATAATTTTTTTCTCTGCTCATACTATAAAGTTCATACTTAGAGGTTTTGGAGAAATTGTATGGTAACAAAAAAAAATGCCAGAATGTAAGCATTTAATTTGGCCATTTGCAATTTTGAAAAGAAAAAAACATACAATATAAGAAAAAAACATTGAATAAATAAGTGGAGTGGTCAATACCTTTAGTGATATTTCACAGTCCTTTTAATGCCTGGAAGATTAAGGTGCCCCGATATTTAATGCAGATCCATCACCAGAACAACTGAGGTCAGCACAGCGTCAAGGTTCGTCAATGCTGGTACAAATCTTTCTAGACTCCTTCTATCTTTTAAAAAAAATCTGCCATTTTCAGGTATGTAAATCCTATTAATGGTTCACTCACACCAGTGTATACATCAGACAAGTTCTATCTGATTTTTTATGGATAGCACTCAGACCAATGTTATTCAAAGGGGTAGTGCTGATGACTGATTTTTTTTTCCTGACTGAATCGGATGCCAGTTGCCCATTCAAGCCTATGGGTGGGTGGAAACAATGGTCTACACTCGGATGATATTTGACTACAATCCGATTTCCACATCCTCACACAATGGAAAAGATGGAGAAATTTTGTTCTTCATCTTCTCCTCACAATGTCCTCCAATCCTCTCATCCAAAAGAATTGGATTACACTAAGCTGACACTCAGATCAAAGTCTGATCAGAGTGTCATTTGCAAACAGCCCAATTATGTAAGAATCTATGTTCGTCTGACTGTAGCCTAAAAGCTTGATTCAGCAGGTTAGTTATTTACTAGGGATGAGCAGACCCATGGAAGTTAGGGTTCTGGTACCCAACCCGAACTTTATTCCAAAGTTTGGTTTGTGTTCCAAAACTGTACCCGAACTTGAACCTAAACTCGAACCCCTTTGAAAACAATGAGACCTGAACTTTTGAGCTCTCTCTCACACACTGGAATGAACTTCCCCCAGAATGCCAAACACTGCAACAGTCTTCTGTGAGAAGTCCGTTCAGCGTTTAGCACCAGACACTAACTGCCCAGTACGACAAAACCCGAACATTTAAATTCAGGTTCGCTCACCTCTATTCTTTACCAATATTGTTTCACCACCTCCCTCCTGCCCCTAGAACTGTGATTAGCATCTAAGAACTTTCTGGAATCTGTGTAAATCTACCATACAAAAACTATAGATTTACTCTGCAACAGTGAAATTACAACACCAGGAAGGAAAGGTTGTGGAGTTCTGAAAATTACAGAGCGCTCATACTCGACCAGCGAAGAGGTAAGGATATTGTTGGTTTTTTGTTTTATTTTTTTACAGGTCGATGGTTTATTTATAGATTAGCAGAGTAATAAATCTGGTCAAAAGCGTGGTGTCTTTATTTCATAAAAATAATTTTTAATTAATGTCTGTGTTTTTTAACCCTTTAATAGTCTAGGGTTAATAATGGATCGATGTCTTATTGACACCTCTCCATTATTAATCGGCTTAATGTCACCTTCCAATAGCAAGGTGACATTAACCCATTAATATTAACCCATTAGCCACCGCTACAGGGCAATGGGAATAGAGAGGTTGAGTGCCAGAAAAGGCGCATCTTATAGATGCGCCTTTTCTAGGGTGTCTGGGGGCAGATATTTGTAGCCGGGGGGCCAAAAACAATGGTCCCTCTCATGGCTATTAAAATATGCCCTCACTCACTGGCTTTCCCTCTCTGGTTGTGATTTTACCGCGGGAGCCCACGCAATTTTTTTCAATGAATTAACCCCTTTATTTAACACCTAGATGTCCCAAATTTTTCACACAAGTCCTAATCTAATTATTAGTCAGGGACATATAAAAAAATACATGAAATGAAATGGTTTACTGTATGTAAACCATGTGTTACTTCATGTCAGGTTTTGAATTGATTTTACAGAAGCTGGTAATTGAATTAGCGGCTATTCTGCTATGTAGAACTCTATGAAATATATATATATGTGTCTCAATGACATGTATATATACAGTGGGGCAAAAAAGTATTTAGTCAGTCAGCAATAGTGCAAGTTCCACCACTTAAAAAGATGAGAGGCGTCTGTAATTTACATCATAGGTAGACCTCAACTATGGGAGACAAACTGAGAAAAAAAAATCCAGAAAATCACATTGTCTGTTTTTTTTCATTTTATTTGCATATTATGGTGGAAAATAAGTATTTGGTCAGAAACAAAATTTCATCTCAATACTTTGTGATATATCCTTTGTTGGCAATGACAGAGGTCAAACGTTTTCTGTAAGTCTTCACAAGGTTGCCACACACTGTTGTTGGTATGTTGGCCCATTCCTCCATGCAGATCTCCTCTAGAGCAGTGATGTTTTTGGCTTTTCGCTTGGCAACACGGACTTTCAACTCCCTCCAAAGGTTTTCTATAGGGTTGAGATCTGGAGACTGGCTAGGCCACTCCAGGACCTTGAAATGCTTCTTACGAAGCCACTCCTTCGTTGCCCTGGCGGTGTGCTTTGGATCATTGTCATGTTGAAAGACCCAGCCACGTTTCATCTTCAATGCCCTTGCTGATGGAAGGAGGTTTGCACTCAAAATCTCACGATACATGGCCCCATTCATTCTTTCATGTACCCGGATCAGTCGTCCTGGCCCCTTTGCAGAGAAACAGCCCCAAAGCATGATGTTTCCACCACCATGCTTTTCAGTAGGTATGGTGTTTGATGGATGCAACTCAGTATTCTTTTTCCTCCAAACACGACAAGTTGTGTTTCTACCAAACAGTTCCAGTTTGGTTTCATCAGACCATGGGACATTCTCCCAAAACTCCTCTGGATCATCCAAATGCTCTCTAGCAAACTTCAGACGGGCCCGGACATGTACAGGCTTAAGCAGTGGGACACGTCTGGCACTGCAGGATCTGAGTCCATGGTGGCGTAGTGTTTTACTTATGGTAGGCCTTGTTACATTGGTCCCAGCTCTCTGCAGTTCATTCACTAGGTCCCCCCGCGTGGTTCTGGGATTTTTGCTCACCGTTCTTGTGATCATTCTGACCCCACGGGGTGGGATTTTGCGTGGAGCACCAGATCGAGGGAGATTATCAGTGGTCTTGTATGTCTTCCATTTTCTAATTATTGCTCCCACAGTTGATTTCTTCACTCCAAGCTGGTTGGCTATTGCAGATTCAGTCTTCCCAGCCTGGTGCAGGGCTACAATTTTGTTTCTGGTGTCCTTTGACAGCTCTTTGGTCTTCACCATAGTGGAGTTTGGAGTCAGACTGTTTGAGGGTGTGCACAGGTGTCTTTTTATACTGATAACAAGTTTAAACAGGTGCCATTACTACAGGTAATGAGTGGAGGAAAGAGGAGACTCTTAAAGAAGAAGTTACAGGTCTGTGAGAGCCAGAAATCTTGATTGCTTGTTTCTGACCAAATACTTATTTTCCACCATAATATGCAAATAAAATGAAAAAAAAACAGACAATGTGATTTTCTGGATTTTTTTTTCTCAGTTTGTCTCCCATAGTTGAGATCTACCTATGATGTAAATTACAGACGCCTCTCATCTTTTTAAGTGGTGGAACTTGCACTATTGCTGACTGACTAAATACTTTTTTGCCCCACTGTATATATATACAATACGATACACTTTATTGATCCCGAGGGAAATTATGATGTCACAGCAGCGTTACAACAGCATTACAAGCAAAACATTACGAACAGCATTAATACATTACATTACAAACAGCATTACAGAGAGTAATTACTAGACACAGATCCTGTGCATGACTAACCACAATACGTAGCAAACAAACGTACACAAGTCTCTGATCCTTTACATTAGTGCGCCATCCCTAGGTCATAGCCATCTTTCACCCTTAGTGAATTGTTAAACATCCCTAGGTCATAGCCATCTTTCACCCTTAGTGAATTGTATATACAGCACAGACCAAAAGTTTGGACACACCTTCTCATTCAAAGAGTTTTCTTTATTTTCATGACCATGAAAATTGTAGATTCACTCTGAAGGCATCAAAACTATGAATTAACACATGTGGAATTATATAATTAACAAAAAAGTGTAACAACTGAAAATACTGTATGTCATATTCTAGGTTCTTCAAAGTAGCCACCTTTTTCTTTGATTACTGCTTTGCACACTCTTGGCATTCTCTTGATGAGCTTCAAGAGGTAGTCACCGGAAATGGTCTTCCAACAGTCTTGAAGGAGTTCCTAGAGATGCTTAGCACTTGTTAGCCCTTTTGCCTTCACTCTGCGGTCCAGCTCACCCCAAACCATCTCGATTGGGTTCAGGTCTGGTGACTGTGGAGGCCAGGTCATCTGGCGTAGCACCCCATCACTCTCCTTCTTGGTCAAATAGCCCTTACACAGCCTGGAGGTGTTGTTGGGGGTCATTGTCCTGTTGAAAAATAAATGATGGTCCAACTAAACGCAGAAAATCATGGAAACATGTTTTTTTTTATTTGAGTCTCGATCAAACCAATACAATGTGATCAAACCAATGTAATGTGGCAGCAAATGTAAATCTATGGATTGAGAAGCTTTTTCTTTTTCAGCTGAGAAAAATCTGATGAAACTTTGACCAAACTTTGATGGTGTCATGTCCCATGATTTTGAATCATCAGACAGTACTGCATTTTACCATATTGTTGTTTCCATTGCTGTATATAGATCTGTTCCTTTTAGAGGTTTTCTCCTCACCCCTTGCATGTGACTCTCATTTCTGTAACCCCTCCCTTCTTCTCCATTTTGGAGTCTTCTCCATCTTGGAGACACACGTTTATACAGCTCAGTACAAGGAAAATCTATTTTTACCTACTGTAACGTGCATTATGCAAGGATTCAGCCGAGAATAAACCTTCTACTGGACTCTTCAAACTTGCTCTTTTCAGTCGAGTTTAAACTATCTGCGGACATCACTAAACATGAGTAACGGTCAACAGACTCCATGGGTTGGCAGTCTGAGCGCCCACACACTTACAGTTTGGCCATGAGGCAGAATAGTAAAAAGAGATTCCTGCAGTTACATCTGTAAAATCGTCTCCAGCTTCTACAAGTCAGAGCAGACATTAGAAGATCTGCTTAGGCCTCTTTCACACTTCAGTTTTTTGCATCAGTCAAAATCCGCCAAAAGGACGGATGGATGGCGGATCCGTTTTAGTACTGATGACAACAGATGCCACCCGTCCGTTTTTTTGATGGATCCGACAAATGAAGAATTTCAAAGGAATCGCAGCCTGGAAAAGGAGAGAGAATGAATGAATTTTTTTTTTTTGTCCGGCACCCAGAAAGAATTTCGGGTTAAACGAGTGTCTGGAGGATCCACCAGAGAAAAAAACGTTGCAAGCTCCGTTTTGAAATCTTTGAGGATGGTGACGGACAGCAACTTTTGGCGGATCCGCAAAAAAAACGGATGCAACGGACGGCAATCCGTCACAATCCGCCAATAATGGAAGTCAATGGGGAAAAAAACGGATCCTCAAAAGAAAATTGCGGATCCGTTTTTTTCAAAACCTGGCGGATTGTGACTGATTGTAAAAAACTGAAGTGTGAAAGAGGCCTTACATCATATAGATTTCATTAGCCTGTGTGCAGCACAGCCCCTCCCCCAGCCTTCACCCTGCAGAGACTGTAGCAGATCATATTACACAGATCTCATCTGCCTGTAAGTTACAATGGCTGAAGGAAAGTCTGCAATATCTGAATATGAGGACTCAGCCACTAACAGACCCAGGCGCTCTGCTAAGCCGTCACTGAAAGCTATAGAGAACCTTGAAGTCATTAAACATGAACTTTCTTGTAATATATCCGTCTTATGGCAAAGACTGCAGAGTCACATTAACAGCATCTCCCAGTATGCCTCTCATGAGTTACCAGCAGAGGGAGCCCTTGAACAATTGTACTCTGCATACCAGGCTTACAAAGACACTTGCAGAAAATACATCTCAACGCTACGGAAATTAAATACGCCAGAATCGCTAAAAGAATGCGAGGTCTTCCAACAGCTCAATGCCGAACGAGATAGCACCGTGCGCGACATTGTGAACAAAACAGAAGCAAAAATCTCACAAATGTCAGAAGTGACATCGCACAGATCCAGGTCTGCTAGGAGCTCAAAGCACTCAATCAAGTCAAGCTCATCAAGGTACTCAACCCTAAGTGAGCAGCTCATAAAAGCGCGTGCCGAAGCAGAATCTTTGAAAGTGCAAGCCATTTTCGCGCAAAAGAAAGCAGAGAAGGAAACAGTATCTGCACGCAAGAAAGCAGAGATGGAAGCTGAATCCGCACGCAAGAAAGCAGAGATGGAAGCTGAATCCGCACGCAAGAAAGCAGAGATGGAAGCTGAATCCACATGCAAGAAAGCAGAGATGGAAGCCGAATATGCACGCGAGAAGGTGGAAATAGAAGTCCTGCAGAAGGAATACGAACATGCAGCAGCTGTGGCAAAGCTAAAGGTCTTCGAGCAGGCTCTAGGTGGGAGCCAAGGAGGCAGCATCAATTCGTATGAACTCGACATGGAAGACCCACTTAAGTGCACAAGAAATTATGTGCTGAGTCAAACCAACGAATCCCTGACCACCAACAACATTCCCGTCAGCACCCATCTCTCTCTAGAGCATCAGGACGTCGATCCGCCTGCACATTCTAGCTTTCACGGTCAGTCAAATGAACCACAAACATTCAAACCCGAACCTTCTTCATGTGTCAGTACACGGCCTGACCCTACACCTCAGCCAGTGCCATACACCAACATGCAACATGCAACCTAACATGCCGACAAGGCACTGCGCTCCTCATAACTGTGTGGTTCCAGTCCTGCATACAACAGAGATCATATGCCACAAACCGGTTGCTGGTCTAAACGCCTACGCCACTCCATATCTTCCCATGTTCTTGAACCAAGAAGCTAAGACCCACGCTAACAGCATCACTCAGCCGGCAAATGTTACTCCAAAGTCAGAAAGAACAGACATGGCCGAATTTGCGAGGCTAATGTTACGCCGAGAACTCACCAACACCGGTCTCACAAGGTTCGACGGCCAGCCTGAGAATTACAGAGGTTGGAAATATACCTTTAAAGCCGCAATTAGTGACCTCGGCATCACTGCTGCTGAAGAGCTGGATCTGCTAATCAGGTGGCTCGGACCTCAATCCATGGAGCGGGTTAAGAGGCTCAGATCCGTCCACATCAGTAATTTAGCAGCTGGTCTCATGGCTGCATGGGAAAGACTAGAATGTAGCTTTGGCAGTCCTGAAGCCATAGAGAATGCACTGTTTAAGCATCTACAGGAAGTTCAAAATTCCTAGAGCTCAGTGACCTACTCCTAGAGCTCCAGTTAGCCAAGGCAGACACGGACCTACCTGGTCTTAGCTACCCGGATACCGCTAGTGGCGTTAACTCAATAGTCTCAAAGCTGCCATACAATATACAAGAGAAGTTGGCCACTATTGGATCAAAGTACAAAAAAGCCAATCAAGTCTCCTTTCCTCCATTTTCCTACTTCTGTGACTTTATCAAGGATATCGCAGAGCGTAAGACCGACCCAAGTTTTTCCTATGTAGAACCCAGCGGACCCGGTCCAACTCCTCCTAATTATGAGGGTCCACGTACTAACCTGAAAAGCCAAAGAGGCCCAGTGTCAGCGAAAAAGATCGACATCCTTCCCACACCTACATCAGCTCCAAACCAGAGCAACACAGGGGACAAGGTTGAAGATCCTAATCGTATGTGTCTCATTCATAAGAAGCCACATCCCTTAAAGAAGTGCATTGGCTTCAGAAAGAAGCCGCTCCACAAACGCAAGGAACTTCTAAAGACCTTTGGTGTATGTTGCAGATGTTGTGCTTCTACTGAACACTTTGCTAATGACTGTAAAATTCCTATTAAGTGTTTGGATTGTGACAGTGAGGACCACGTGCAAGCACTCCATACATCCCAGCCTACCTCTGCTCAGCTCACACCTTCCATACCCACCACAAGCTATGGCGGAGAGGAAACAGAGCAAGCAAGTACTACCAAGGTATCATCTTCATGCACAGAAGTTTACGGAGAAGACCTCTGGGACAAGTCATGTGCAAAGATATGCCTGGTGAACATATATCCTAAGGGTCAGCCCGAAAAGGAACTTCTAAAGACCTTTGGTGTATGTTGCAGATGTTGTGCTTCTACTGAACACTTTGCTAATGACTGTAAAATTCCTATTAAGTGTTTGGATTGTGACAGTGAGGACCACGTGCAAGCACTCCATACATCCCAGCCTACCTCTGCTCAGCTCACACCTTCCATACCCACCACAAGCTATGGCGGGGAGGAAACAGAGCAAGCAAGTACTACCAAGGTATCATCTTCATGCACAGAAGTTTACGGAGAAGACCTCTGGGACAAGTCATGTGCAAAGATATGCCTGGTGAACATATATCCTAAGGGTCAGCCCGAAAAGAGCACAAGGGTGTACGCCATCATGGACGATCAAAGCAACCGATCACTTGCAAGGTCAGAGCTCTTTGATTTGATTTAAAAGGAAATGCTTACCCCTACACCTTGGGTACTTGCAGTGGTGTCACAGAGGTCTCTGGGAGAAGAGCCAATGGACTTATAGTATCTTCACTTGAGAACAACGTAGAGATACCTCTGCCTACACTCGTCGAGTGCAACCAGATACCATCCAATAGAGAGGACATTCCAACGCCAGAGATTGCTCTTCATCACCCTCATCTAATGACGATAGCCAACAAGATACCAGCTCTTGACAACAGTGCAGATATCCTGATCCTGCTCGGTAGAGACATTCTCCGACTGCATAAGGTACGTCAGCAGATCAATGGACCACATGATGCTCCATTTGCTCAACGCTTTGATCTAGGCTGGGTTATCATAGGCAACGTCTGTATAGACAAGATGAAGAGGCCTACAAAGATTTACTCATGTAAGACTCATGTCTTGCCAAATGGTCGAAGTACATACTGTCAACCAAGCCCACATCACTACTGGGTGAAAGAAACACTGAGTGACTGTAAGCGGCAGCTAGAAACCTATGACAACATGAATATATTCTGGTCCTGTGACGAAAACCTCAGGTCAACGGTGTTTGATTCTACAAATGAAAATAACAAGTTGGCACCAGCAAGAGAGGACAAAGAATTCATTAAGGTCATTAACAAGGAATTTACCCAGGATGACTCCAACAACTGGACAGCACCCTTACCCCTTCATTCTCCAAGGACAAGTTTGCCAAACAATCTGCAGCAAGCAACTGCAAGACTTGCATCTTTAAAACGAACTTTAACCCCTTACCTACAATGGACGTAATATTCCATCGATGTGACCCTGGACCTAATTACCATGGACGGAATATTACGTCCCAGCGATCAGCGGCGCCCACGTGGTGAGCGCCGCTGATCGCGGCCGGGTGTCAGCTGATTATCACAGTTGACACCCGGAACAATGTGTCAGGGGCGGTCACGGACCGCCCCCGACACGTTAACCCCTTGTACACCGCGATCAAACGCGATCGCGGTGTACCGGGGGTTAAAGGGAAGCATCGGCAGGGAGGTGGCTCCCTCCTTGCTTCCCTGAGCCCCCCACAGCAGCGCTGCTGCGTGGGTCTCTTTCCCTACAGGCCCCCGGATCCAAGATGGCGACGGGGGCCTTCGGGGGCCTGTAGGGAGCTGACTTCCTCACTGCCTGCAAAGCGCAGGCATGAGGAAGTCTGCAGAACTGCCTGTGACAGATTGCTGATCTGTCACAGTGATCTGTGATGTGACAGATCAGCGATCTGTCACAGGACAGTGATGTCCCACGTGGGACAAGGTAATAAAGTAAAAAAAAAAAAAAGTGTTAAAAATAATTTTAAAAAAATCGCTAAATAAATTAGTAAAAAAAAAAAATATTCCCTAATAAATCCATTTTTTCAAAATAAAAAAAATAAAATAAATAAAAGTACACATATTTGGTATCGCCGCGTCCGTAGCGACCCGCCCTATAAAACTGTCCCATTAGTTAACCCCTTTAGCGAACCCCTTAAAAAATAAAAATAAAAAACGAAGCAAAAAATAATGATTTATTATCATACCACCGAACAAAAAGTGCAATAACGCGCGATCAAAAAGACACATATAAATATCCATGGTACCGCTGAAAACGTCATCTTGTCCCGCAAAAAACGAGCCGCCATACAGCGTCATCCGCAAAAAAATAAAAAAGTTATAGCTCGCAGAATAAAGCGATACAAAAATAATTATTTTTTATATAAAATTATTTTCATTGCAAAAAACCGACAAAACATAAAAAAACGGCCAAAATGAGGTATTGCTGTAACCGTACTGACACGAAGAATAAAAACACTTTATCAATTTTACTGCACGCGGAACGGTGTAAACGCACCCCCCAAAAGAAATTCATGAAACGCTGGTTTTTGTTCATTCTGCGTCCCAAAAATCGGAATAAAAAGCGATCAAAAAAGTCACATGCCCGAAAATGGTACCAATGAAAACGTCAACTCGTCCCGCAAAAAATAAGACCTCACATGACTCGGTGGGTCAAAATACAGAAAAATTATAGCTCACAATATGTGGTGATGCAAAAACTATTTTACAATTAAAAGCGTCTTTTAGCGTCTGACAGCTGCCAAACATAAAAACCGCCATAAATAGTAAATCAAACCCCCGTTATCACCCCCTTAGTTAGGGAAAAATAATAAAACTAAAAGAAAATGTATTTATTTCCATTTTCCCATAAGGGTTAGGGTTAGGGTTAGGGCTAGGGTTAGGGCTAGGGTTAGGGTTAGGGCTAGGGCTCAGATTAGGGTTAGGGGTGTGTTGGGGTTAAAGTTGGAGTTATAATTGGGGGGTTTCCACTGTTTGGGCACATCAGGTGCTTTCCAAAGGCAACATGGCGTCTGATCTCAATTCCAGCCAATTCTGCATTGAAAAAGTCAAATGGTGCTCCTTCCCTTCCAAGCTCTGCCATGCGCCCAAGCAGTGTTTTACCCCCACATATGGGGTATCAGCCCACTCAGGACAAATTACAAAACAACTTTTGGGGTCCAATTTCTCCTGTTACCCTTAGGAAAATAAAAAATTGGGGGCAAAAATATCATTTTTACGGAAAAAAATGATTTTTTTATTTTCACGCCCAGGCGTTATAAACTTCTGTGAAGCACTTGGGGGTTCAAAGTGCTCACCACACATCTAGATAAGTTCCGTGGGGGGTCTAGTTTCCAAAATTGGGTCACTTGTGGGGAGTTTCAATAGTTTAGGTACATCAGGGGCTCTCCAAACGCACATGACACCCGCAGACCAATCCATCAAAGTCTGCATTCCAAAACGTTACTACTTCCCTTCCGAGCCCCGACGTGTGCCCATACAGTAGTTTTCTCACACATATGAGGTATCAGCGTACTCAGGACAAATTAGACAACAACTTTTGGGGTCCAATTTCTCCTGTTACCCTTGGGAAAATAAAAAAAAATGGGGACTAAAAGGTGATGTTTGTTGAAAAAATACGATATTTTTATTTTCACGCCCGGTCGTTATAAACTTCTGTGAAGCACTGGGGGGTTCAAAGTGCTCACCACACATCTAGATAAGTTCATTAGGGGGTCTAGTTTCCAAAATGGGTCACTTGTGGGGGGTTTCTACTGTTTAGGTACATCAGGGGCTCTCCAAACGCACATGACACCCGCAGACCAATCCATCAAAGTCTGCATTCCAAAACGTCACTACTTCCCTTCCGAGCCCCGACATGTGCCCATACAGTAGTTTTCTCACACATATGAGGTATCAGCGTACTCAGGACAAATTCGACAACAACTTTTGGGGTCCAATTTCTCCTGTTACCCTTGGGAAAATAAAAAAATGGGGACTAAAAGGTGATATTTGTTGAAAAAATACGATATTTTTATTTTCATGCCCGGTCGTTATAAACTTCTGTGAAGCACTGGGGGGGTTCAAAGTGCTCACCACACATCTAGATAAGTTCATTAGGGGGTCTAGTTTCCAAAATGGGGTCACTTGTGGGGGGTTTCTACTGTTTAGGTACATCAGGGGCTCTCCAAAAGCAACATGACACCCGCAGACCATGCCATCAAAGTCTGCATTCCAAAACATCACTACTTCCCTTCCGAGCCCGACATGTGCCCATACAGTAGTTTTCTCCCACATATGAGGTATCAGCGTACTCAGGACAAATTGGAAAACAACTTTTGGCATCCAATTTCTCCTGTTACCCTTGGGAAAATAAAAAAAAATTGGAGACTAATTGATCATGTTTGTGGAAAAAATACGATTTTTTTATTTTCATGCCTGGGCATTATAAACTTCTGTGAAGCCCTTGGGGGTTCAAAGTGCTCACCACACATCTAGATAAGTTCCACAGGGGGTCTAGTTTCCAAAATTGGGTCATTTGTGGGGGGTTTCCACTGTTTAGGTACATTAGGGGCTCTCCAAAGGCAACATGACACCCGCAGACCATTCCATCAAAATCTGCATTCCAAAATGTCACTACTTCCCTTCCGAGCCCCGACGTGTCCCCATACAGTAGTTTTCTCCCACATATGGGGTGTCAGCGTACTCAGGAAAAATTGGACAACAGCTTTTGGGGTCCAATTTCTGCTGTTACCCTTGGGAAAATAAAAAAAATGGGGACTAAAAGATGATGTTTGTGGAAAAAATACGATTTTTTTATTTTCACGCCCGGGCGTTATAAACTTCTGTGAAGCACTCAGGGGTTTAAAGTGCTCACCACACATCTAAATAAGTTCCTTGGGGGGTCTAGTTTCCAAAATGGTGTCATTTGTGGGGGGTTTCTACTGTTTTGGTACATCAGGGGCTTTCCAAACGCGACATGGTGTCCGATCTCAATTCCAGCCAAAAACGTCAAATGGTGCTGCTTCCCTTCCGAGCTCTGCCATGCGCCCAAATAGTGGTTTACCCCCACATGTCGGGTATCAGCGCAGTCAGGATAAATTGCACAATATCTTTTAGGGCCCTGTTACTCTTGGAAAAATAAGAATTGAGGGTGAAAAGATCATTTTTGTGGAAAAAATATGATTTTTTAATTGTACGGCTGTATGTTATAAACTTCTGTGAAGCCCTTGGGGGTTCAAAGTTCTCACCACACATCTAGATAAGTTCCTTGGGGGGGCCTAGATTCCAAAATGGTGTCATTTGTGGGGGGTTTCCACTGTTTTGGTACATCAGGGGTTTTCCAATCGCGACATGGTGTCCGATCTCAATTCTAGCCAAAAACGTCAAATGGCGCTGCTTCCCTTCCAAGCTCTGCTATGCGCCCAAATAGTCATTTACACCCACATATGGGGTATCAGCCTACTCAGGACAAATTGCACAATAACTTTTAGAGTCTTGTTACCCTTGGAAAAATAAAAATTGGGGGTGAAAAGATCATTTTTGTGGAAAAAATATGATTTTTTAATTGTACCGCTGTACGTTATAAACTTCTGTGAAGCCCTTGTGGGTTCAAAGTTCTCACTACATATCTAGATAAGTTCCTTGGGGGGTCTAGTTTCCAAAATGGGGTCACTTGGGGGGGTTTCCACTGTTTAGGTACATCAGGGGCTCTCCAAACGCGACATGGCGTCCGATCTGAATTCCAGCCAATTTTGCATTGAAAAAGTCAAACGGTGCTCCTTCCCTACTGAGGTCTGCCATGCGCAGAAACAGTGGTTCCCCTCCACATATCAGGTATCAGCGTACTCAGGACAAATTGCACAATAACTTTTGCAGTCCAATTTCTCCTGTTACCCTTGGTAAAATAAAGAAAATTGAACCTGAAGTATTTTTTTTGTGAAAAAAAGTTAAATGTTAATTTTTTTTTTAAATATTCAAAAAATTCCTGTGACGCACCTAAAGGGTTAATAAACTTTTTGAATGTGGTTTTGAGCACCTTAAGGGGTGCAGTTTTTAGAATGGTGTCACTTTTGGGTATTTTCTATCATACAGACCCCTCAAAGTGGCTTCAAATGTGATGTGGTCCCTAAAAATAAAATGGTGCTGCAAAAATGAGAAATCGCTGGTCAACTTTTAACCCTTATAACTTCCTAAAAAATAAACATTTTGGTTCCAAAATTGTGCTGATGTAAAGTAAACATGTGGGAAATGTTATTTATTAAGTTTTTTGTGTGCCGTATCGCTGTGATTTAAGGGCATAAAAATTCAAAGTTGGAAAATTGCAAAATTTTCAAAATTTTCGCCAAATTTCCATTTTTTTCACAAATAAACGCAAGTTATTTGAATGCAATTTTACCACTAACATGAAGTACAATATGTCATGAGAAAACAGTGTCAGAATCACAGGGATCCATGGAAGCGTTTCAGAGTTATGACCTCATAAAGGAACAGTGGTCAGAATTGTAAAAATTGGCCCGGGAGTTAACGTGCCAACCACCCTTCGTAGTGAAGGGGTTAAAAATGAAACCAGAGATGGAAAAACATTTCCTCGACTTCATGCAGAATATTTTTGATAGAAATCATGCAGAGCCTGCTCCACAACTAAAGGAAGGAGAAGAATGCTGGTATCTTCCATTCTTTGGTGTCTACCATCCTCGCAAACCCAATCAAATCAGAGTGGTGTTTGACTCCAGTGCCCAGTATGAAGGTATTTCTCTCAATAACCTGCTCCTCACCGGACTCAACCTGAACAATAGTCTCATAGGCGCCTGCAAAGAACTTCAGCTTGATCATTTCTTAACCGACAATGAGTGAGCTTGGGTGTTCAACCCCCCAACATTCATCGCATACGGGAGGATCCTGGGAGCGCATGATTGGAATTGCACAAAGAATTCTTGATTCAATGCTGCTGGACCACAAGCTGCCACTCACCCATGAAGACTTGGTCACCTTCCTCGCGGAAGTGTCTGCAATAATAAATGCCAGACCGCTGGTGCCGGTATCGTCGGACCCTGATGCCCCAATGATCCTTACACCAGCAACTCTTCTTACACAGAAAATTGGAACCGCCACAATTCCTCCTGGAAATTTCAACCTCAAGGACATGTACAGACGTCAGTGGAAGCAGGTACAACACCTGTCTAATGTCTTTTGGCACCGTTGGAAGACGGAATACCTGCATCTGCTCCAGAGCCGTCACAAATGGCAGACAGCAAAACCTAACCTCCAAGAAGGAGACCTCGTCCTCCTAAAAGACAAAGAAGCTTATCGCAATGACTGGCCAATGGGTCTTATCACCAAGGCTATGCCCAGTGAGGATGGAAAGACCCGAAAGGTGGAAGTCAAGGTAACAAAAGGTGGTTCATCACGACTTCTCCTTCGCCCAGTCACCGAACTTGTACTGCTTCTACCAAAGGAGGACATCACATAAAAGATATTTCTACTGGACACAGCTCACAATGGAGAGCATACCGACATACACCCTTAACTGTCAAGAACTTGAAATTCATCTTTGGATTGTTTGGGTTGGTGAAAGTGTTGGCACGTTGCGGCTTCCCCAATCTGAAGATAGGTTCTCCTATGGACTTGGACTATCCATCCGTTGAGGACTTCACGTCATCAACCAAGAATTGGACTTGCAACTGTTAGAGTTTATTTTCATGTTGTGTTTCTTCTTTTTTTTGTCTTCCAGGCTTCTAGGACGCCGTTGATCATCATCGTGACACGTCATGTCAAGTTGAATCATCATGAAATCTAAAGATTTCAGACGGGGAGTGTCATGTCCCATGATTTTGAATCATCAGACAGTACTGCATTTTATCATATTGTTGTTTCCATTGCTGTATATAGATCTGTTCCTTTTAGAGGTTTTCTCCTCCCCCCTTGCATGTGACTCTCATTTCTGTAACCCCTCCCTTCTTCTCCATTTTTGAGTCTTCTCTATCTTGGAGACACACGTTTATACAGCTCTGTACAAGGAAAATCTCTTTTTACCTACTGTAACGTGCATTATGCAAGGATTCAGCCGAGAATAAACCTTCTACTGGACTCTTCAAACTTGGTCTTTTCAGTCGAGTTTAAATTATCTGCGGACATCACTAAATGTGAGTAACGGTCAACAGACTCCATGGGTTGGCAGTCTGAGCGCCCACACACTTACAGTTTGGCCATGAGGCAGAATAGATAGTAAATACTAACACACTAACCAACCTATTATAAAATATGATAAAATTCTGATTAAGAAACACTGATAAAACCTTGAAAGTTTGTGGCCCATATCCGCACTGCCAGCTTGTGAAGAAACGGCAGACGCCAGAAGTATTATATAGTAACGGTTTCTTTTATTTTTCTACGCATATCAATGTGTAACCCACTATTTCATGAAGAAAGTGGGTTACACTTTGAAACGTGAGGAAAATTTTAAAAAAAAATTGTTATTTTATAATATTTCTGGCGTCCGACGTTTCTTCACAAGCTGGCAGCGTGGGTATGGACCAGAAACTTTCCATGTTTTATTTGCTCTTCAGGTGAAATCACCCATGGATCCGCAGCAGCCTTTCAACCCTGGTCAGCATATATCGATACAATTCCTGATATTTATGAACCAGATAAGATCTTGTCCATGCGCTATTTTTTCTCTTCAGCTTTTTTTGCATTAAAAAATAGCGATGAAGCACAATGTTTTATTGCATAGGAGAAAAATCACTCACGTACAAATGAGGCCTTTATGTAATGAAGACAAGTTGGTACAGAGAATAAGAGTGTTATATTGTGCTCAGTTATCATAGTTAGGGCCGCCATCAGGGCATTACTGCCCTGACTGGCGTATGGGGCCCGGTGGGCAGAGGGGGCCTGCATCGGGCCCATCTCCTCTGCTCACCGGGCCCCTACCGGCAGGTAATCCGGGCCCTTAGCACGGCGCTGTGGCAGCTAAATGTTATTAACATGCGGGCCCGCACATGAATAGTTAACAGCTGCCAGCCAATCGGAGGCTGGCAGCTGATGTCAGCCGCAGTGCACACATGACTGGCATCTGACGTCACTGTCAGTCGCCGGCGAGTGCGCGCTTCAGCTGCATGGAGGGACGGAGCCTCGCCACTGGAGCGCGGCCAGGTAAGAAGAACTTGTTTTTTTTTTAATTTTATTTTTGACAGCGGCGATCCAGTAGGCCCAGGGCAGACTGTGAGATGGGGGCAGAATGCTGGCTGCTGGGGCTGAATGCTGGATGCTGGGCAGAATGCTGGACACTGGGGCAGAATGCTGGACACAGGGGTAGAATGCTGGACACTGGGGCAGAATGCAGACATTGGGGCAGAATGTTGGACGCTGGGGCAGAATGCTGGATGCTGGGGCAGATTGCAGACATGGGGCAGAATGCTGGATGCTGGGGCAGAATGCTGGACACTGGGGCAGAATGCTGGATGCTGGGGCAGAATGCTGGACACGGGCAGAATGCTGGACACTGGGGGAGAATGCTGGATGCTGGGGCAGAATGCAAGACATGGGGGCAGAATGCTGGACGCTGGAGCAGAATGCAGGACATGGGGGCAGAATGTGACAGTATGACACAGGAGGGGGCAGAATGTGATGGTAAGACACAGGGGGAACAGAATGTGAGACATGGTGCAGAATGGAGATACGGGACATGATTGGAAACAGGTAGGGCAGGGTTGGAGACAGATAGCACAGGATCATGGGGCAGGATGGATATGATGGATACAGATGGGGCAGGATGGGGAGATCATATGGGGCAGAATGGATACTCATGAGGGTGGGATGGGAGAACATATGGCTTAAGCCAGGAATAAGACACCCGGGGCCAGGATGGGGGATATTATTACCAGAAGGGCTAATTAAGGGATATTATTACTGCAGTGATGTATTTAATTTTTTGAGTATACTGTTTTAAATGGGGAGGTGGTCCTGTTAATGTGCAGAGCAACACTATGTCGCCTTTTTTTCTTCATGTGGTGTAATGTAGAAGTTGGGAAAAATAAGTAATGTGTTCTGCAAGCGGAGCTCTAGATAACTGTGCTATTTTCTGCGGAGACGAGCCCTGGCTGGAAGACGTGATGGCGATCTGTGCTGGATGAAAGATGAAAAGCAAGGATGAAGGACTTCACCTAGAGACCTAGTGTTACCTATACACTGAAACTATACACTGTATTCTATATACAGAGGTCCTGTGCATATTGTCACCAGTGATCACTTTGTTACCTGTACATTATATACTGAGCTCCTGTGTATAAAGTCATTGATCACTATATTACCTGTACACAGACACTGCATACTAAGTACAGATCTCCTGTGTATAATGCCACTTATGGTGATAGTATTATGCTTTTTTTTATTAATGATCAGTATTGTTGTATTCAGTCACCATGTGGTGGTAATATGTAGTCTGGGCATGGTGCGGTGGTATTTGTCCCTTGTATGTGCTATGATTTGGTTACTTTGTGGTGGTAATATGTGGTCTGGTCATGGTGCGGTGGTATTTGTTCCTTGCATGTGAAATTATTCGGTCAGTATGGTAGTAATATGTGGTCTGGTCATGGTGTGGCGGTATTTGTTCCTTGTATGTGGTTTTATAGGTCACTATGTGGTGGTAATATGTGGTCTGGACATGGTGTAGGGGTATTTGTTCTTTGTATGTGATATTATTGGTCATTTTAAAAATTGAAAAATAAATAAAAATATACCTAAATTGTATTGCATATTTTAACAAATATTTAATAGGTTACAGTAGAGTAGGGCCTGGCCAAAAGAGTCTACCCTGTTATGGTGGTGGCTTAAAAAAATCTTTTGGCAAAAGCTGCCGGCTATATGTGTGATCTGGTGATGGACACTGTTAATGTGTGAAGTGAGAAGTGGAGTTTTTCTAAGAGAGAAGTGGGACTGTGGACAGTTCAAGGGGTGGAGCCTGGGCGGAGTCTCAAGGGGTCACTGAAAATTTTGCCAGTATGGGGCCCCGAAATTCCTAGTGGCAGCCCTGATCATAGTGATATTTAAAGATTGTAGTCTTAGGGTGCTTTCACATTGTGGTTTTCTTCACATTATTGGGTCCTGTCAGGGCTTGCATCCATCTTAAAGGGTTAAATAGTTTACAACTGGGAGCGGTACTAATGTGACTGGCCTGGCTGTAAACCATGGAGGAATGAAGGAAAAGCTGCCTGCGCAGTCTCTCTGCCTGACCGGAGTTTCTGAACATTTTCCCACGCTGTTAGTTCACCGCGGGTCACTACTAAGATTATTAGTCATGGACATCTATAAATCTAACGGATATGCAATGGTTTACTGTATGGAAACCGTGTCTCATATCCTGTCGAGTTCTGTAATAATTTTACAAAAGCCGCCAATGAATTATCACCTATTCTACCATATATCTCTATGAAATATAAAGATTTATATGTGTGTCACTGATACATATATATATATATATATACACTGCTCAAAAAAATAATGGGAACACTCAAATAACACATTCTAGATCTGAATGAATGAAATATTCTCATTGAATACTTTGTTCGGTATAAAGTTGAATGTGCTGACATCAAAATCACACAAAAATCATCACTGGAATTCAAATTTATTAACCAATAGAGGCCTGGATTTGGAGTCACACACAAAATTAAAGTGTAATGTAATGTCCTTAAAACAAGTCAAAATGATGCTCAGTATTGTGTGTGGCCTCCATGTGTCCGTATGTCCTCCCTACAATGCCTGGGAATTCTCCTGATGAGGCGGCGGATGGTCTCCTGAGGGATCTCCTCCCAGACCTGGACTAAAGCATCCGCCAACTCCTGGACATGTCCCAGATGTGCTCAATCGGATTCAGGTCTGGGCAACGGGCGGGCCAGTCCATAGCTTCAATGCCTTCATCTTGCAGGAACTGCTGACACACTCCAGCCACATGAGGTCTGGCATTGTCCTGTATTAGGAGGAACCCAGGGCCAATCACACAAGCATATGATCTCACAAGGGGTCTGAAGATCTCATCTCGGTACTTTATGGCAATCAGGCTACCTTTGGCAAGCATATGGAGGGCTGTGCAGCCCTCCAAAGAAAAGCCACCCCACACCATTACTGATGCGCTGCCAAACCAGTCATGCTGAAGGATGTTGCAGGCAGATCGCTCTCCATGGCATCTCCAAACTGTCACGTGATCAGTGTGAACCTGCTTTCATCTGTGAAGAGCACAGGGCACCAGTGGCGAATATGCCAATCCTGGTGTTCTGTGGCAAATGCCAAGCATTCTGCAATGTGGGGCTGTGAGTACAACCCCCATCTGTGGATGTCTGGCCCTCAGACCATTGTCATGGAGTCAGTTTCTAACCATTTGTGCAGACACATACACATTTGTGGCCTGCTGGAGGTCATTTTGCAGGACTCTGGCAGTGCTCCTCTTTGCACAAAGACGGAGGTATTGGTCCTGCTGCTGAGTTGTTGCCCTCCTACGACCCCCTCCATCTCCTGGTGTACTGGCCTGTCTCCAGTCTATGGACACTACACTGACAGACACAGCAAATCTTCTTGCCACAGCTCGCATTGATGTACCATCTTGGATGAGCTGCACTTCCTGAGCCACTTGGGGGTTGTAGAGTCCGTCTCAAGCTACCACGAGTGTAAAAGCCCAACCAACATTCAAAAGTGACCAAAACATCAGCCAGAAAGTATTGGTACTGAGATGTTGTCTGTGGTCCCCACCTGCAGAACCACTCCTTTATTGAGTGTGTCTTGATAATTGCCAATAATTTCCATCTGTTGTCTATTCTATTTGCACAACAGCATGTGATATTGATTGTCAGTGTTGCTTCCTAAGTGGACAGTTTGATTTCACAGAAGTTTGATTCACTTGGAGTTATATTCTGTTGATTAAGTGTTCCCTTTACTTTTTGAGCAGTGTATATATATATATATACACACACACATATTCTGTGTATACATGTATTCTATCTTTTGTATTCTAACATGTTAGTGTGATTTTACTGTAAAGCTGTATATGAATTGCCAGCTTTTCAAAGGACACCGGTGCGTAAAAATCGGATAGCACTCGCATAGTGCGAGTGCTGCCCGATTTTTTTTTTCTCGCACCCATTGACTTGCATTGGCGAGTCTCGTCCGAGAATCGCAGCAATACGCAGCATGCTGCGATTTTTTTCTCAGTCCAAAATGACGTCACCTATTGAATAACTCGTATATTGATTAAACGTATTTCTCGCCAGTGAGTATGAGCCCTTAAGCAGAGAAAACAGTGATTTAATCAAAATGACGGAGAGCAGGCCAATAAGTGATAAATTGCTGAAATCCGGGTCTCCATTGCTACATCATCCTGCTCTGAATAAAAATCCTGGTGTCAGATTCCCTTTCATGAGTCAAAATTCAGCCCCTACAGAGTTCTGTGGTCACCAAAATGTACCTATTCATCATAAAAGAATACTTTATTCGAAAATATATAAAAGATCTATGATTAGCGCTAAAAGTGTTTTGACTAGTCACTAGAAAGATAAATCAATTGTTATTTTTTTCCAGATATAGTGCTTGTAATTTGCTAGATGTTGAAGTGTTTGTCAGTTGTTCATTATCTGCAGTGTAGCAATTCTGCTCACTTGAGAACGATGTGAGGTATCACAGGAACCGTTTCTATTTAAAAGTCCAGCTTGTTTATTTCAGTCCCCATAAACCACATCACAGGAACACTCAAATATAGCCCTTGTCTGGCATAAAGTTCATACAATAGTGCTGGTTTGCCCCCCCTGGGTCTCAGTCCTTTAGCAAAGGCACTCAATCCAGAAGATCTCCATACAGAACCCAAGTGTGAGACAAACTGCCCTCATTTTACATAGTGAACTACCCCCATGGGTGGAGATATGGTGAGCAGCCATCTCTCAGCTCTTCAGCTGCTGATATCAACCTCTTTTAGTCACATATATACTAAAGCATTAAACCAGATTTACCTCCCATTCCACTGTGTGTCTGACAGCTACTTATGCAAATTGTCTCTTCAGAGAGGAAGAGAACTAGAACTATAGGGCCACCTATTGGAAGTAGCAATCCTAGAAGTCAATGTCGACCCTTTAACGAGCCTTGTTACATGACTTAGGATAAAAGCCAAGCCAGAATCTCAATTTGCAGACACTGTTTCAGGGTACTGCCCCTCATCAGAGCAAAGTGTGAGAGGCGTTTGACCGATATCCAAGAAGTATCATTTCTCCTTGCGGAGAATGACATGCTAAGCATGTCGAGGTGAGACTTAAAGCCGCAATGCTCCTCTGGGAAATATGCTGATTATGCAAATTGTCTCTTCAGAGAGGAAGAGGACTAGAACTCTAGTGCCACCTATTGGAAGTAGCAATAAGAAGTCAAAGTCCTCTCTGAAGAGACAATTTGCATAATTAGCATATTTCCCAGAGGAGGATTGCGGCTTTGTCTCCTCATCTCGATATGCTTAGCATGTCATTCTCCACAAGGAGAAATGATACTTCTTGGATATAGGTCAGACGCCTGTCACACAGCCAAACCAGATCTCACACTTTGCACCGACGAGGGGCAGTACCCCGAAACAGTGTCTGCAAATTGAGATTCTGGCTTGGCTTTTATCCTAAGTCATGTAACAGGGCTCGTTAAAGGGTCAACATTGACTTCTTAGGATTGCTACTTCCAATAGGTGGCACTTAAGTTTAGTCCTCTTCCTCTCTGAAGAGACAATTTGCATAATTAGCATATTTCCCAGAGGAGCATTGCGGCTTTAAGTCTCCTCACCTCGACATGCTTAGCATGTCATTCTCCACAAGGAGAAATGATACTTATTTGATATCTGACAGCTTCCTTACAGTAGATACAACTGCAATAGTTGGACTTGCACCATGAGGCCATGTCAGCTTGAAATTGGTCAGATTTACATCAAAATTAGCCTGAATCATGTAGTAGGTAATGTCTTAAAAGAGAATCCTTGGAAATTCACTCCCTAGATTTCCTTTTTGTCCAAAACAGGAAACAGAATGATGTATTTGAAGTGTGACAGTATTATAAATTAATCTAATACATGAATCTAAAACCTGCAATTTTTTCACTTTTTGTATCTTCTCTGTTTAGCATGATTCTGCTTTGTTAGATTTTACATTTTAATGTTGCTGCTTAATGACTAGTGGTTAGAAAGCAATGCAGTGCAATGATGATATTTACTGCCCAAGCTTTAAGAATGAAAGCCAAGTTGTGATATTATGAGTGCCAAATAAATCCAAAGTTTGGTAGAAATTCCTAATAAGAACAAAGAACATACACCACACGTCTAACAATGCTCCTGGCTTTGAAGGACTAGCTTTTAGATTTTGTATTATAATGTCCACCTCTGGGTAAAGTGATAAAAGTACCAACATAAACTTATCTGTCATAAGTACATTATTTCATATAGCCTTATAGCATATTGTGAAGCAATATAGCATTATTGTGAAGAATATTGCAAAATAAATAACGCAATGAGTTTATAAAGTTCCTGTATTCATCTAATGTAGGAAAGTTGTGAATGTACACATTAAAATAATGATTAAAAAAGTACATACACATTTGTATCACAGAAGCTTAACAAAGGCAATTCTTCAAAGGAACTCTGACAGCATAGAACGAATGTTCAAACTAAGCACAGGTGCTCAGTGCATCATAATAGGGAACCTTCTTTTCCATCTATCTCCACCCTTCTCTGGCTTTATCACGCCATAGATGTCAATCAAAGAAAGAAGAGTGTGGTAATAAAAAGAAAACAAGCAGGTGGGAAAGTGTAGTTAAATGTTGGCCCCACTATAATGCACTGTGTGCCTGTATTTGGTTTGGACAGTCATTCTCTGCTGACAGTCCCTTAAATTAAAGAGTAACTGTACTATCAAGTAATTTTCAGAATAACCTGTGGTATGTGCACATGAGGAATAATACTATATCTGCCATTAAATGTCTTGTATCCTGTATTTTCACTAGTCTGCCCCTCTCAAGCTTTCTCTCTTAATTTATAATCCACTGAGCTTGTAGGAAGAGACTAGCTCCTATAATGTTTCCTATAGACATCCCATGTGAATGCATACCCCCTTCTTTCCTTGGTTAGCACGCAGAGAAGCAACAGCATAAAGGAAATTATAAACAGTAATGAGTTGTGTGGATGTCAATCAAGTGCTGGGTTGAGGTATAAGACTTGTAGGAAGGCTCAGAACAATCTTTTCCTGTATCCCTCCACTTTTTTTTTCTCATTCTACGCCTCATCCTCCACTCCATAGAATATAATAGAGGTAAAACCTAACAGCACACTATGTTGGCAGTCCAACATTTCAGCGTTTTTATGTTTTTTTCAAAAGCGAATGATAAGTTCAGTAGGCAAGAGAGGGTAAAAAGTAGCTCATAAATAGAAAATTAGACAAATTTCACAGATTTAAATATATACTAAATTTCTTCTATTCATTCACATTTACTATTGATTTATGCAGTTTGTTGAAAATACAGTATCTTTTTAGCACAAATAAAAAAAAAAAACTACAGAAATTTGCATGGTGAGGAAATCTTCTTTTAGATAAAAAAAAAATACTGTCTACATATTTAAATAGTATCTAAACTTTAACAGTGTATTCTCATATTTAGCAGGAATTTTAACCATCTGCAGATCGGTGTGAGATTGGAGGGTATATTGAGCAATTAGTGGACGTCTCAAGACATAGACCTGTAATGATCTGCAAGTAAATAAACTGCCAAATATGAAGACAATAATGTTTAATTACTCTTTGCGAGTGTTACTTACTCTGCTGTGTAAACAGGTCATCCGATATATAGCTTTCCAAACCCAAATTAAAGGTACCATACATTGTTTCTGCCAAACCAACAAAAATGAATGAATCAGAGCCAAATTTTCCATAGCTTTTAGAAATCGGTTCTTAATAAAGAGCAATGAGGAAAGCTGATCAAATCAAAGCCTCTTGTACGGAGCCTGAGCTCATTGAAACCAACTAATCTGAGCACACACAGCTGTATTGTACTGCAGAGAAATGGACAGGATGGGAGCAGATTAATTACTGAAGTATCTAATCAGAGACTCCTGTGTATGCAAGTATGGTACTGTAGATCCAGAGAAATGTTTCTAACAACTCCATGGCCCCGATTCTTTAAAGGGAATCTGTCACCCCATTTTTGGACTATCAGCTGCCGGCACCGCCATCAGGGGCTTATCTACAGCATTCTGTAATGCTGCGGATAACCCCCGATGTAACCTGAAAGAGAAAAAAAACGAGTTAGATTATATTCACCCAGAGGCGGTCCTCCCATCTTGTAGCGATGACATCCTCTTCTTTGCTTTCTGTCGTGGCTCTGGTGCAGGCACACTGCTCTGCCATGTTGAGGGCAGAATACTGCAGTGCGCAGGTGCCGGATCAGGTCAGAGAGGTCTGGCGCCTGCGCACTGCAGTACTTTACTCTGCCCTCAACAGGGCACCGGACCCGGGGTGAGTATAATTAACTCGTTTTTCTTCTCTTTCTGGTTACATCAGGGGCTTATCTACAGCATTACAGAATGCTGTAGATAAGCCCCTGATGGTGGTGCCGGCAGCTGATAGTCCAAAAATGGGGTGACAGATTCCCTTTAAGACCAGCAATATTTACACCAGTCTGAAGCCCTGCTGTGTGTAGCACAGGTGATCGCATTATTGCAGCTTCTAGTCTCCCATAGATATTATTGAAGCCAGTGAAGTTAAAAAATAAAAAGTTTTTTAAAATATCTAAAAAAAAAAAAAAAAGGAACGTTCAAATCGCCCCATTCAAAATAAAACAATAAATAAAAATACACATTTTGTATCGTAATGACCTGGAAAATCATAATGGCAGGTCACTTTTTGCATTTATTGAACCTAATAAATAAGCCAAGCAAAAAACAAGTGTGTGTTGTTCAAAAGTACAACTCGTCCCACAAAAAACAAGCCATGAAATGGCCATATTGATAGAAAAATAAAAAAAATTATGGGTCTGGGAAAAAGGAGAGCAAAAAACAAAAACTCAAAAACGGAAAAACCCAAGGTGATAAAGGGGTTGGTTAAAGGCGCTGTGGTGTCACGCCTCCGTTCCACCCATTTTGGGGAAATTGGTGTGAAAATGCAAAGTTGCCATAATAGTGCTTAACTTTTGTGTTACAAAATTTTTTGCAACTTTTCAAAGCGATTTACGCCAGCATCACTTTGACGTTTTGGGCCCATAAATCCATGTTACATATAATCCTGGGAGACAACAGGTTAAAGTAGTTAAAGTGGTCACTAACTGTATTTAATTAGAAAAGGATAATTCCATCCATAACTATCATAATGTAATTTCTAAACTGTTTTTTACATAATTCCACATAATTCACGTACGTTTAGATTTGAAATAAGCCACAAATTTGACCATAGAAAACAGTGACAGATAGAGTTAGGATCTTTTTTATTATGTTGGCACCTCTATTTTTTCAAATGACCAATTTTGCAAATGTTAATGATCTACCGGGAATGAGCCTGTATTTGCACACAGACTTTACATTGGTGCTTTATTGCATTCGGTTGACCTGTTCAAGTAGTATGGCTTATAAAAACACTTTAGAAACACTAGCAATGCAAACATTGATTTCATATGTCAGACCAGGTTTACATAAGCAGCATTACAAAGTATGGAAGGAATGAGCCTGTAGAGATCCAGCACATATATATTAAATGGCAGAGTATTACCATTTATAGAATATTACATTAAATCAGTTTGTTGCAGCCAAAGCATTGGAATGATTGTCCAAAAGTTTAGTGTGATGCTACAGATCAAACATAAAATTGCCTGAAAAAGTGTAAAATGGAACAGCCTGTTGTAATTTTACAAAAGATTTATAGATTGTAATTGATTGGTTCTCATAATGCACCATACAGCACCAACACCCAGGAGAGATAACAGTACATGATTTGGTACTTTGATGCTTTTTTTTTTTTATAAGCACCAGAGTACAAAAAGTTGATCCTAATTTTTATTGTAAGCTTTTGCTTGTATGCATTTTACACAATTTATGCTATACAATGATATCAAAATACATCTGAAAAGGCAATTATTCCACAAAAATTGGATTCATTACACATTCAAATGCAATTTAGCCTAATACAAAATAACTCTCAGTATGTCAGTAGTAAAGGCCACTTTTTTGCAGTATTTTTGGATAAATTAAAATGTTGTACAAAAGAATAATAAAATAAAAGAATGAAAAGCATTTTCCAGAATGCAATGAGGTCAGAAAGTGCTGCTGAATGTCTACAACACAAATTATTCATCAGTATTAAAAAAAGCAAAAAAAAAATAGAAAAAAAAAACAAACTTACCAGCTCTAAACAAGAGAAAAATATATATATATAATTCACAGGTTATTTCAGATAACGAAATATGTTTTCCTATATGTATGAATGGTATATACCATATTTTCCGAATAAAACAATTATTGACTTTTTTTCATCTTTAGTTCTGACATATCACCAAGTAAACTTGGATTCCGGCCTATAAGCATTGTCATGTTTCGTAGGGGAAAAAAATATGCTGGGATGTCAGTTTTAAATTACATTGGTAAATGAAAATTCATTCTTCCGCTTTGCTCCAATAGTGAAGTCTTAAAAGCCATGTCATTTTGTTATAGGTTCAGTCGAGGGCAGACCGGAGGAGGGCAGCATGCAAATTCTCTAAGTATGCTGCGGGCCACATCTACGTTATTTTGAGCGATTTCCAATGCCCTTTTAACTTCTTCAAAGGAGTAGCCCTCGCCCATTAATTTTGCTATTTTTGCATCTACATTCTCTGTTGAACAATCAGCGCTGTATGGTCTCCTGTGGTGAATCTCTGGTGCCGTCCTGCGGGGAAGTGGTTTGGGTGGTCTGGCTGGTACTTGTGGACAATCTGTAAAAGCACACATGAAAAAAAATAGAAATTAGTATTTCAAAAAGCTATGTTATTGAATTGTAACAATACCAATCTGTAGAAACTATAATAAAGGGACTGTCTGCGGATATTTTGGAATCAATGGAATGCTAGTGTAATTCATGGACTTGCCTGACTCCCCAAGTGGTGGCTAATAGATGAAGGTCAAGAATGGCAGGCTACCTTATATTTTGACTTAAAATTTTCTAAAAAAATTATAGAGGACATAGAGGGAGAGCATTTTTTTTTGGTCTCTTCTGCTTTTTTTTTTTTTTTTTTAGAAGTTTTGAAGAATCTTGACTGACCCAATTATGGTTTAAAACTAATCATGTCTCCATTTACTTTTCCATACTTTTTTTGAGATATAATTTCTTTATTCATCTTTTTAAGGCTGCAAGACATTTGTTTACAAATTTTTCTGAAGTGATGAAGCGAAAAGAGAAAGGAAACATGCCTACAGGAGGGGGGAACTAAGGCCACGGAGACAACTTTGTCATTTCAATGACATTTTTCCAAAGCAATCAGTGCATTATCATTTTTCTGTGATGTGTGCGCATCTCTCATCACAAGTTTGTTTCCCGTACGTCAACATAAATTATTTTGACGCTTATCTGCAGTATTTGAAAAATAATTACAATGTTTATAAAAAAGACAAAAAATAAGCAATTGTCTACTCAATCATTCATTAATTGTACTGAGAAAAAAAACATGACCACATTTCCAGTTGTTGCCGATTGCTTTTCATTTTGTACTTTCTGTACCATGCTAGCCGGACTGTAGGAACCAGCATTCCCGATAGTAGCCACTTTTCTGCAACTAGGTGGCTTTAACTCTTTGCAAATTTTTGATTTAGCACATTTGTTTTTTTTCTCCCCTTCTTAAACCGGACCAAGCAGGAGAAAATTTGACTGACCCACGACTAAAGGCAGGAGTGTAACGCATCTTTAATGCTTATTACATTGATAACTTGCGCTTGTAGTATTGCATTGGGACACTGCACTTCCAGCTCTGCTGTGTTCTTTCCCTTTTCCCCTGCCGCTGTTCACCTCTGATCTTTGACTGACAGGTTACTGTCAGTCAAAGATCAGAGGAAAATGACCTGTCAAATAAAGACCAGAGGGCAGCAATGGGCAGGGAAAAGGGAATGAGAACAGCAGACCTGGAAATGCAGTGCCCAACCTACTTTTATTTAAAACTTCAAGGATAGATTTCTCAGAAATGTCCCAACAAAATACTGCAAGCAAGGTATGAATGTAATAATGATTAAAGGGACTTTACACTCCTGCCTTTAGCGGACACGTCCTCTTGAAGAAGATGTACGTTTTTTAATTTTTCCATTGACTTGGGAATATGAGGGCTGCATTTTGAGGAACAATTTGTAGATACAAACAGAGAAAATTAATTTTAAATGGAGAAACATAAATGTGCAACAAATTAGCAGCTAGTGGAAGTCTCCATTAATGTGACGAGTGTGGATGCGAGAGACTCGTGCGAGTTTCTCGCATCACACACGCTAGTGTGATCCCGGCCTTATACATACTCACGGCTTGTATTGAGCGAGGCCGTGCCTCGTCTAGTGACATGGCACGGACACTAGCTGGGAGTATGTATAACTCATACATACCCTCCGTTCCTGGATCAGAAACTGGCGAATCTCTGCTGTGAACAGTGCATGTACGGGGGAATTCATAAGTCTGCAATCACACAGAGTGACTGCAAACTTATCGATTTGGACCAGACAACCCCTTAAACCACAGCTCCAATTAAACAGGGGACATGAGATCAGAGTTGTGGCCATTAGAAATGGTCTCAGGGACCATAAATGTATCTGTCCTGTAGCTATCCTGTGGAAAACGTCGTTCCTGCTCCAACTCCTTTTAATAGTGGAAATTCCACACCCAGGAAAACTCACATATTCAACGTACTCGCAAAGCACCTATACATTACCTGAGCATGATGGCAACTGATCATATTCTTGGGAAAGTCGATTTAGCTTGACATCATTTGGTGCTCTACGTGTAGGTGGTAAAGGTGCTTCTAAATAAATTGCCAAAATAAGAATTTTGTCAACAAAGGTTTAAGAAGGTAAGATTAATAGACTTCAAAAGCAATGTAATTATTAAGACATCTTCTTAGATTGGTTTCTTTAGTACAGTAAAGCCCCCGTTACACATAGCGATATCGCTAGCAATATCGCTGTAACATCACTGGTTTTGTGACGTAGCAGCGATATTGCTAGCGATATCGCTACATGTGATACTTACCTCCGACCGGCTCCCCCGCTGGTTATCGCTGATCGCGCGAGAAGGTCCTGGACCATTTCTCGTCGGGCGCTTCCTGCTGGGCTTCCTGTGGCACCGACGAGCAACACGGCCAGGAGGACGTCAGGATCGCCGCGTCTGACAGGTAAGTAGCGACCCCCGACCCCTGCTATGTCGCTGATGAGATCTGCTGTGTGGCAGCTCACTAGCGACCACTTAGCGATGCACCAGCGATCCATACCGTTGTCAGGATCGCTGGCTGGTGCATCGCTAAGTGTAATGGTAACGGTGGTTGTGTGTCAGCACAGGCCGCTTATTATGTGCAGAACTGGTTAAGGTATATTGATGACTTATTGATAATATGGCAGAATACTGTAACTGAACTGGAGCAATTCATTGACCAACTTAAAGACAAATCTTAAAATTAAATTGACTTTTTATTACAATATTAACCCCTTCATGACCCAGCCTATTTTGACCTTAATGACCTGGCCATTTTTTGCAATTCTGACCAGTGTCCCTTTATGAGGTAATAACTCTGGAACGCTTCAACGCATCCTAGCGATTCTGAGACTGTTTTTTCGTGACATATTGGGCTTCATGTTAGTGGTAAATTTAGGTCGATAATTTTTGCGTTTATTTGTGAAAAAAATCAGAAATTTGGTGAAAATTTCGCAATTTTCAAATTTTGAATTTTTATTCTGTTAAACCAGAGAGTTATGTGACACAAAATAGTTACTAAATAACTTCCCACATGTCTACTTTACATCAGCACAATTTTGGAAGCAAAATATTTTTTTGTTAGGAAGTTATAAGGGTTAAAAGTTGACCAGTGATTTCTCATTTTTACAACAAAATTTACAAAACCATTTTTTTTAGGGACCACCTCACATTTGAAGTCACTTTGAGGGGTCTATATGGCAGAAAATACCCAAAAGTGACACCATTCTAAAAACTGAACCCCTCAAGCTACTCAAAACCACATTCAAGAAGATTATTAACCCTTCAGGTGTTTCACAGCAGCTAAAGCAACGTGGAAGGAAAAAATGGACATTTTAAATTTTCCAACACAAATTTTCTTTCAGCATCAATTTTTTCATTTTCACATGGGCAACAGGATAAAATGGATCCTAAAATTTGTTGGGCAATTTCCCCTGAGTACACCGATACCTCATATGTGGTCATAAACCACTGTTTGGGCGCATGGCAGGGCTCAGAAGGGAAGGAGCGCCATTTGACTTTTTGAATGGAAAATATGCTGGAATATTTAGCGCTTGCCATGTCGTGTTTGGAGAGCCCCTGTGCACCTAAACACTGGAGCTCCCCCACAAGTGACCCCATTTTGGAAACTAGACCCCTTAAGGAACTTATCTAGATGCATAGTGATCACTTTGAACCCCCAGGTGCTTCTCAAATTGATCCGTAGAAAAAAAAAAAAAAAAAAAGTACTTTTTTTTCACAAAAATTATCTTTTAGCCTGTTTTTTCATCTTCACATGGGCAACAGGATAAAATGGATCCTAAAATTTGTTGGGCAATTTCTCCTGAGTACACCGATACCTCATATGTGGTCATAAACCACTGTTTGGGTGCACGGCAGGGCCCGGAAGGGAAGGAGCGCCATTTGACTTTTTGAATGGAAAATTAGCTCCAATCGTTATCGGACACCATGTCGCGTTTGGAGAGCCCCTGTGTGCCTAAACATTGGAGCTCCCCCACAAGTGATACCATTTTGGAAACTAGACCCCTTAAGGAACTTATCTAGATGTGTAGTGAGCACTTTGAACCCCCAAGTGCTTCACAAAAGGTTATAACATAGAGCAGTGAAAATAAAAAATCATTTTTTTTCCTCAAAAATGATTTTTTAGCACGCTCCTTTTTATTTTCACAAAGGTAACAGGAGAAATTGGACCACAAAAGTTGTTGTCCAGATTGTCCTGAGTACGCTGGTACCCCATATGTGGGGGGGGGGGGGGCACTGTTTGGGTGCACGGCAGGGCGCAGAAGGGAATGAGCGCCATTTGACTTTTTGAAATGAAAATTAGCTCTAATCGTTAGCGGACACCATGTCGTGTTTGGAGAGCCCCTGTGTGCCTAAACTTTGGAGCTCCCCCACAAATGACCCCATTTTGGAAACTAGACCCCCTAAGGAACTTATCTAGATGCATAGTGAGCACTTTGAACCCCCAGGTGATTCACAGAAGTTTATAATGCAGAGCAGTGAAAATGAAAAAATATTTTTTTTCCTTAAAAAAATTTTTTTAGTTGGCAATTTTTTATTTTCACAAGGGTACTAGGATAAATTGGACCCCAAAAGTTGTTGTCCAGTTTGTCCTGAGTACGCTGGTACCGCATATATGGGGGGAACCACTGTTTGGGCACACGTTGGGGCTCAGCAGGGAAGTAGTGACATTTTGAAATGCTGACTTTCATGGAATGGTCTGCGGGCGTCATGTTACATTTGCTGAGCCCCTGTGAGCCTAAACAGTAGAAACCCCCCACAAGTGACCCCATTTTGGAAACTAGACCCCCCCAAGGAACTTATCTAGATGTGTGGTGAGCACCTTGAACCCCCAAGTGCTTCACAGAAGTTTATAACGCAGAGCCGTGAAAATAAAAAATCTTTTTTCCCCCTCAAAAAAAAGATTTTTAGCACGCAATTTTTTATTTTCACAATGGTAACAGGATAAATTGGACCCCAAAAGTTGTTGTCCAGTTTGTCCTGAGTACGCTGGTACCCAATATCTGGGGAGGGACCATTGTTTGGGCACACGTCAGGGCTCGGAATGGAAGTAGTGACGTTTTGAAATGCAGACTTTGATGTGAATAGTCTGCGGTCGTCATTACGTTTGCAGAGCCCCTGATGTGCCTAAACAGTGGAAACCTCCCACAAGTGACCCCATTTTGGAAACTAGACCTTCCAAGGAACTTATGTAGATGTATGGTGAGCACTTTCAACCCCCAAGTGCTTCACAGAAGTTTATAATGCAGAGATGTGAAAATTAAAAAAACATTTTTTTTCCACAAAAATAATTTTTTAGCCCCCAATTTTTTTAATTTTCCCAAGGGTAATAGGAGAAATTAGTCCCCAAAAGTTGTTGTGCAATTTTTCCTGAGTACGCTGATACCCCATATGTGGGGGTAAACCACTGTTTGGGCACACGTCGGGGCTTGGAAGGGAGGGATCACCGTTTGACTTTTTGAACGCAAAATTGGCTGGAATCAATGGTTGCACCATATCGCGTTTGGAGACCCCCTGATGTGCCTAAACAGTGGAAACCCCACAATTCTAACTTCAACCCTAACCCCAACACATCCCTAACCACAGTCCTAACCCCAACACATCCCTGACCCCAATCCCAACCCTATCCATAACCCTAACCCCAAACAAACCCCTAACCCCAGCACTATCCATAACACTAACCACAAGCCTAACCCTAATTCTAATCCTAACCCTAATTCCAACCTTAACCCTAATTCCAACCCTAACCCTCTTTCCAACCCTAACCCTCTTTCCAACCCTAACCCTCTTTCCAACCCTAACCCTCTTTCCAACCCTAACCCTCTTTCCATCCCTAACCCTCTTTCCAACCCTAACCCTCATGGAAAAAAAAAATAAAAATATTTTCTTTATTTTATTAGTTATGCCTACCTATGGGGATGATAATCGGTGGGTTCATTTACTTTTTATTTCATTTTGATCACTGTGAGAGTGATCAAAATGAAATAATGGAATCTGCAGCCGGCAGATTCGGGCGGGCGCACTGCGCATGCGCCCGCCATTTTATAAGATGGCGGCGCCCATGAACCGGACCCACCGGACACCGGGAGCGACTTAGAAGCTGCCGGGGGCGGTGAGAGTGGGTGAGGGGGTTATCGGATGCTGGCGGGGAGCTGAGGGAATGGGAGGGGGGGCAGATGATGTCAGCGGCGGCAGATCGCCGCTGTCATTCTGTTGCGGGGGGGGGGCGATCGTGGGGGGGGGGTGTCGAATCGGTGTCTCCAGCCATGTCCGATGCTACTGCAGCATCGGCTATGGCTGGATTGTAGTATTTCATCAATTTTCATTGATGAAATATTACTATCGCTCTGATTGGCTGTTTCACTTTTAACAGCCAATCAGAGCGATCGTAGCCACGTGGTGGCGAATCCACGCCCCCTGTGGTGAATTACAAAGCCCCCTGTATCTGCGGGTCAGGTGACCTTTCATTGACCCCGATCACCCGACCCGCAGGGGGGCTTTGAATTCATGACACAGGGTATGCGTCATAGGTCGGATTGGCACCGACTTTCATGACGCATACGCTGTGTCACATGTCGGGAACCGGTTAATAAAATAGACTTTCTGAATATTACTATTGAATTGGATGGACATCGTTATCTGCAGACAGATATTTACAGGAAAACAACATCTATAAATTAACATTTATTAACATACCAGGGTATGCTGAACAGTAGTCATCACAAAACAGTAGAATCAAATAAACTGTAAATCGTATCAAGAATTTCTTGTTACTACCGTATAATTACGGTATTTCCATGTACAACATGTAAAACAAGGAACAATGGTTCATTTACTGATCTCAATATTTAATAACACAAAACAAGATTTATTCAATGACAACCATGTCATCATCTTCTGGAACATTATCATAACAATCCAAACTCTGAAGTTTCTGTGGAATTTCTTGTGACTCCATTTCTTTCAGAATCATTGGCCCATATCTCTCATGTCTAGCAATAGCACTGTCCTTAAATGAGCACTTCTTGTCAAGGTAGCCTGCTCGTAGTGCATTTGCAATGCAAGTGTCGGTGATTTTCTCCCATGAATTCTTCACCCAAGTCACAATCTCTGGCAGTTTAGGTTTCAAAAAGTTTCCACGTTGATTTCTTTCCATTCTATTTTCAATGTAGTCATTGATTTCCACACGCAAATTGTCCTTGAATGGCTTGTTAATGGCGATATCAAGAGACTGGAGATAAGCCGTCATTCCTGCAGGAATCATTATTTGATCTATTTTTCTCTCATGAAGGAAGTTCTTCATGTCTTTGGCGCGGTGTGTGCTGGCTGCATCCCAGATCAGCATTCCTCTTTGGCTCCCTCGCATAACAAGCGGCAGCATTAAATCGACCCACTTCCTTATAACTGCTTGTGTGGCCCAGGCTTTTTTTCAGTTTCAAGAATATAAATGCCTGAAACACGTTCAATCTTGTCTTTCTTGCCCTTTGAAATGAGTAAAGGTGGGACTTTAGTGCCATCCAGACACATCGCCAAAATACAGGTAACACGTGCACTTTCATAAGCAGGGAACGTACACTGAGGAGGCACCTCGCTGTTCAATTGTTGTTTGAGATGCTTGGCCCCTAAACACTGCAGTTTCATCCATGGCAATCATGTTGGAAAGATTGTATTTAGAGAAGTCAGCGTCATCAACAAAGGTCTTGAATGCAAATGCGCGTTTAATAATTTCAGCATCTTCCAGCCTAAAGAGTGTTGGACCTTCTCAAAGACAGTTCACATTGTTGAAGTAAGTTATCCAGCTAGTGTTGTGATGCCTTGAATTCTTCAGGGGCAATTTCAAACTGTGGTGCCATTGCAAGGGAAAATTCTTGAATCTGAGCCCTAGTCACAACCAATGTCTTTGCTCTCCTGTCAGCAACCCACTCACAGATCAGGTCTTCCAGCTCGGAATATAATGGTTGCCCACCAGATCCAACCTTGCGCTTTTTAGCATTTCCGCTGTCCACTTGTTGACTGAGGTTACCGTAATCTGCTCGCCATTTTTGGACCAATCGGACACTCAACATTTTCTCTTTGCAGAATTCAGTAAGATTTTTGCCCCAAGATTCTTCCACGATTCCTTTTTTGTACTCAACGGAATAGCTCTTTCATTTAGCGCTCATGTCTAGGGGTAAAAATATACCATATCACCATTGCTTTACGGTATTTCTTTTACTGTACGGTACTTTACGGTAGACCGTTCAGCAGAAAAGCAAACAACAAAGCAAAGTAACACACTACGGTACGGTACTGTAATTGCCTGACTCCCACACAGGGCCACAAATCATAAGGGCTGCAAAATGGCTCCCACACACTTTCTGGACATTGTACCGCTACCGTAACAATCACCCACAGCAGTTCCTTTACCGTAGCAGCCCCATCATTTTGCAGCCCCAAATATTCCCATCATCCCATTGCAGCCCTCATCATCCCGTTACAGTCCCCAATACAGCATCCCCATCATTCCATTACAGCCCCCATCATTCTACAGTACAGTATTGCAGCCTCCCATCATCCCACTGCAGCCTCCCATCATCCCGGTATCCCACTGCAGCCTCCCATTATGACAGTATCCTACTGCAGCCTCCCATGTGTGTACTGTACACACACACACCCTTACACAGACATACACACACCCTTACACAGACACACACACACACACACACACACACACACACACACTCATACAGACACACACTTTCACTTTCTTACTGGTTTCCTCCGCGGTGCTGCTTTCAGTGCTTTGGTGGTGCAGGAGCCCTGGGCCAATTAGAGCGCAGGAGCCCTGGGCCAATCAGAGCGCAGGAGCCCTGGGCCAATCAGAGCGCAGGAGCCCTGGGCCAATCACAGCCCAGGAACAATCAGAGGCTATGGATGACGTCAGCTGGCCCATGGTTCCTGCGCTGTGATTGGCGCAGGGCTCATGGGCGGAGATCGGCACACAGCTCCGAGGCTGTGATTAACTCCTGCGAACAGCGCGGCGTGAAATGCCCGATGGGGTTCTGTTCTTGTGTCCTGGTGACTGCTACCTGGTCCACCATGGGTAAGGGTGCAATGTTAGGGATGTGGTAATTTAACGAGACAATATATAGACTGGGTGTGTGTGTCATACGCCCATAAATAAATATATATTCTATATGATCATACACCTATGTATTGTTAGTTGTGGATCATTTCCATCTGTGCCTTCCCTTATTAGGGCCCATACTTTTTTGTACTTACACAAATACTTCATTGTTCTGTCACCTAGGAATTCGGTGTCTAGGAATTCGGTGTATGTTAAATAAAGCTTATCTATATTTTTGCCACAATACTCCTCTTTGTCTAATTGCTTTATACCAAAATATTATTTCGAAGTAAACTTCATTACTGCATTTACCATTTTTTTTTTTTAAACATAAGATGCATTTTTTAGCAAGAAGTATATCTTGCTAAAAAGTGCACACATCTCATAGTGTGAAAACAGCTTTGTCTGAGAATGTAGACACAACATCCTTCCCAATGACAAAACTGTACAGCTCTGTCTCCTTCCCCAAACTGATCAGTCTGATTGGGCAGGAGATAAGGCTATCAGGACTTGCACATCAGTAAAGCTGCTGTAGGTCCTGATTGTCATGACACAGCTGTCAGGTGACCCGAGACCAGGGGCTCCATCCCTGTCCTTAACACTAGGGGGCGCCCTAGCTCGCCCTACTCCCCAGGATACTTCTGAAGGTGAAGATGCTAGGGTCTCCACCCTTGCCTTATCTTTTAAGTTAGCCCTCCGTCTGTTCTCTTCCCCCACCCAGGAAAGAGTGGCGCTACTATGCACTGCAATATACCAACCCAACAAACAAGGCAACACAAACAAGGGTTAACAGAAAATTCCAGGGATACAAAATATTCACTCACATATAACAGAGGAATGCACCGGGGTGTCAAGGTAGGGGAATAAACCAAAATAGAGAAGGATAAGGAGTTACCACGTGTACAAACCAAGCAATAGTCACAGATTACACTTCCAACTCTCCTTTTCATACAGATCTTCTAGGTTTCATGGCTGTTGCTGGCTAACATTGAGTTTCAGCTCCCTCCAAGACTTTATACTCCGTTTAGGTCTGGAGACTGGCTAGGCCACTCCTGGACTTTGAGATGCTTCTTACAGAGTCACTCCTTAGTTGCCTTGGCTGTTTTTTACAGATCATTGTCATGCTGGAATACTCAACCACGACTCATCTTTAATGCTCTTACTCAGTGAAAGAGGTTGCTTGGCAAAATCTCAGATACATGACCCCATCCATCCTCCCTTCAATACAGTGCAGTCGTCCTGTGTCCCCTTTGCAGAAAACCACCCCCAACGGATAACATTTCATCCACAATGCTTCATGGTTGGGACGGTGTTCTTAGGGATTTATTCATCCTTCTCCTTGCTCCAAACATGGTGAGTGGAGTTGACACCAAAAAGTTCTATTTCATTCTCATCTGACCACATGACCTTCTCCCATGCCTCTTATGCATCATCCAGATAGTCATTGGAAAACTTCAAAAGTACCTTGACATGTGCTGGAGTGAGCAGTGTACCCTGGGTGTCCTGCAGGATTTTAATCTATGACGGTTTTGTTGTGTTACTAGCGATAATGTTTGAGACTGTGGTCCAAGTTCTTTTCAGGTCATTCACCAGGTCCTCCCGTGTAGTTCTGGGCTGATTCCTGACCTTTCTCAGAATCAACCTTATCCCACAAAGAAAGATCCTGCATGGAGCCCCAGACAGAGGAAAATTGACAGTCATCTTGTGTTTCTTCCACTTTCTAACAATTTTGCCAGCAGTTGTTGCCTTCTCACCAAGCTGCTTGCCTATTGTCCATCCCAGCCTTGTACAAGTCTACAATTTTGTCCCTGGTGTCGCTAGGTCTTGGCCATGTTGGAGAGGTTGGAGTGTGACTGTGTGTTGACAGGTGTCTTTTATACAGGTAACGAGTTCAAACAGGGGCAATTAGTACAGGTAATTCTTAAAGGAAAACTAACAGGTCTGTGTGAGCCAGAATTCTTGCTGGTTTGTAGGTGATCAAATACTTATTTCATGCAATAAAATTCAATTTAATTATTTAAAAATCATACAATGTGAATTTCTGTTCTTTATTTTTAAATTCTGGCTCTCACAGATGAAGTGTATCTAGGATAAAAATTACAGATCTCTCTACTCTTTGAAGGTGGGAAAGCTTGCAAAATTGACAGTGTATCAAATACTTATTCTACCCACTGTATGTATGCATATATATATATATATATATATATATATATATAGCCGATCAGAGTGTGCATTGACAGTATATTTAGTAGTGTTGTGCATGTGTACACATAGATAGCTTTACAGCATGCACATTAACATGGTTGTTCAAGTTTTTATGACAGTCTGCATTAACTCTGTATACCTGTTTTTGCTTCATTAGTAAAAAATACAATTGTTTTTTTCTTTTCTTAACACTGGATCTGTTACAACCAGAAGACAACTGGACACGTGAACAGAGACTCAGTTAGGCCGGGATCACACACAGCGAGATACGGCCGCGTCTCGCAGGTTAAAACCAAGCTCTGGCACCGGCACTCAGGAGCGGAGCGTGGGGCTGCATAGAAATAAATGGAGCCGCACGCTCTGCTCCCGTGTGCTGACAGCAGTGCCGGGTATTACCATGCGAAACTCAGCCGTATTCCTCGCATGTGTGATCCCGGCCTTACAATTAATTCAGTCCTGGAAAAACGATCTCCTGTTCTGAACACCAGACTGATGTTTTTTATGCAGAGTCTGGAAACCTGTAATGATTTCATTCACTGGCAGCAAGTAAAGATCATTCAAATGATTGGGGATTCATCGAAAGTCACATAACTTTCCTCCTTCCAATAAATACGGTTTATTTAAAAAGGTCTGGCCAAGCCAGTGGTAATAAATTTTATAGAAATATAAAAGGAAAATATCAGCTCTAACTGATCCAACAATATCAGAGCTGTGAACCCACAACTCCCCTGTGACCACTGATGGCATTCTACAGGTTTCCTGATCTGAATATCCGCACTTTGAACATGATTCCTTCAATGCGGCATATTCCACACAGAATGAAGTCATCTGATGACTATTATCTCCCAGGAAATGGCTTTTTTATTATTGCATTCATGCCGGGGGCACAGAAACATGTTTAGTCTAGCAAATATCAAAATAATCCTAATGCTATTACAATCCCCCTCCAGGTAAATGCAAACACATCTCAGACTCTTGGACTAGAATTATAAATATCCAGTACAGCTAAACCTTTATTTAAAACAACTGATTCAAAAATAAAAATCATTCCTTTATTAGTCTGGTATGACGTGCTCTCAGACGGTCATTTTTCGCTATTTTTTCACTCTTTTACGGGCCGTGTGTCTACAAAAAAAAAACTCTTGAGATGTGTCCATTTCTGATTAGAGTTTTGGACCAAACTCAGACATCTGAATTAAATCATCTAAAGAAAATTACTGCATGGCCATAACTTTATTCCTGAGTAGACAGGAGCAGATTGGACAAGATTTGAATTTGCCAAATCGAGTGGATTTTATTGAGAAATTCTATTCACAGCGTATTTATTCTCTGTGGATTGTCCCTTGTTATGATCTGGGGTTTGGAGAGATGACACAGCATAATAAACGTAAGACAGAGGAAAAAAAACCCAACTAGTACCTCAATGCTGAGCTCTACAGCCACTCCCGCTGCTCACTGCCCCAAAACGGTCCTCCCTTTCTAACGCTACCATGCGCTCAAACACTGGACAAATCTTCATGTTAAGTCTAAACTTTCTTACCACACGAAGAAATGAGAAGCAAGTATTATTTTTTCAAAGAACCCTTTGCCGGCTCTCTACTGTTCAACACCATTTTGCTAAATTTATGGAGCGATTTACAAAGCTTCCATGACCTGAAGAATACGTATTGTTATAAAATTTGAGTAGAATTCAATTCCAGTTGAAATCTCCTTTCTCTGCTTCTGAGCTGTGATATCCACCATACAAGTCATACGGTAGACAGACTGCGCTTCTTTACAGTAGGAATATCACTGACATTCATTAAACCGTATGGGATTAACTCTTTTAAGCAATAGCTACTCCCAAGTAAACAACTCCCACGTATTTTAAATCTCTCTTCTTTGAACTCTTTGCCAAAGGAGTTCTTAATTTGTGCCACTTCAATGGTTTCTTATGTTGCTTATGTGACCCACAGACAAATCAATTTTCTGCTTACTTTTCCTAAATGGCCATCAGAAATTCACAAATGCAGAGAATAATGGCCTCCTTAGTGTGCTGGCTTGTGGCAAGTGCCTGTAAGTGGTGGAGATTTAATGCAAATCTTAATGTTTTTCAATTTAATGCATGATGGTATCTGACATTCCAGATAGGAATCAATAAAATACATCAAATGGAAAATAATGGTAATAGTCCTCAATATAACCAGCTTCTTTTCCTTCCCTCATTTACTTATATTTAAGATCATACCCATAGGAAGAAGAAACAAGTCGGAGGCCGAGTTCGGTCGGCTTCTTGGTGCGGTGGATTTTGGTGGTTCTGAGATGCAGGCACGTGTCGGGGGTGGTGGTGGGGGTTGTGAAGGAGGCGAACTGTCAAATGAATCATCACCTGCATATGGAGAAAGTTCAGGCATCTTTTAGCTTCATTAGCAATATTAATCACAACTACAACGTTACACTTTATGGCCTTTTGATTTTGTTAGAAAATTGAGAACACTATTTCATGGCAGTAATTAAAAAGCACTTGGAAATTCAGGCTTTCTAAAGCAAGTCTCCCCAGAGATACATAAAAATGCATGCAATTTATATAAAACAGCATTGGAGAACATAAAATATGAGAGACCCATCAGTAGGGGCCGAAGATCTTTATTTGGATTTGCATAAAACTTTAACCCCTTACCACTCCACAACCAATTTTTTGGAATTTGCCATTTTTAACCCCTTCGCACCCGAGCCTGTTTTTGCCTTCATGACCGGGCCAATTTTTCCAATTCTGACCAGTGTCACTTTATGAGGTCATAACTCTAGAACGCTTCAACGGATCCTACTGATTCTGACACTGTTTTCTCATGACATATTGTACTTCATGATAGTGGTAAAAATTTTTAGATATGATCTGGAGAACATAAAATATGAGAGACCCATCAGTAGGGGCAGAAGATCTTTATTTGGATTTGCATAAAACTTTAACCCCTTACCATTCCACAACCAATTTTTTGGAATTTGCCATTTTTAACCCCTTCGCACCCGAGCCTGTTTTTGCCTTCATGACCGGGCCAATTTTTCCAATTCTGACCAGTGTCACTTTATGAGGTCATAACTCTAGAACGCTTCAACGGATCCTACTGATTCTGACACTGTTTTCTCATGACATATTGTACTTCATGATAGTGGTAAAAAATTTTAGATATGATCTGCGCTTATTTGTTTAAAAAAAAAAAAAAAAAAAAAAAATTGGCGAAAATTTTGCAATTTTCAAACTTTTAATTTTTATGCCCTTAACCCCTTCACTACCAAGGGTGGTTTGCACGTTAACTACCGGGCCAATTTTTACAATTCTGACCACTGTACCTTTATGAGGTCATAACTCTGGAACGCTTCTATGGATCCCGGTGATTCTGACATTGTTTTCTCGTGACATATTGTACTTCATGTTAGTGGTAAAATTACATTCAAATAACTTGCGTTTATTTGTGAAAAAAACGGAAATTTGGCGAAAATTTTGAAAATTTTGCAATTTTCCAACTTTGAATTTTTATGCCCTTAAATCACAGCGATACGGCACACAAAAAACTTAATACATAACATTTCCCACATGTTTACTTTACATCAGCACAGTTTTGGAACCAAAATTTTTTTTTGTTAGGAAGTTATAAGGGTTAAAAATTGACCAGCGATTTCTCATTTTTGCAACACCATTTTATTTTTAGGGACCACTTCACATTTGAAGCCACTTTGAGGGGTCTATATGATAGAAAATACCCAAAAGTGACACCATTCTAAAAACTGCACCCCTTAAGGTGCTTAAAACCACATTCAAGAAGTTTATTAACCCTTTAGGTGCGTCACAGGAATTTTTTGAATATTAAAAAAAAAATGAACATTTAACTTTTTTTCACAAAAAAAATATTTCAGGTTCAATTTTCTTTATTTTACCAAGGGTAACAGGAGAAATTGGACTGCAAGACTTATTGTGCAATTTGTCCTGAGTACGCTGATACCTGATATGTGGGGGGGGAACCACTGTTTCGGCGCATGGCAGAGCTCAGAATGGAAGGAGCGCCGTTTGACTTTTTCAATGCAAAATTGGCTGGAATTCAGATCGGACGCCATGTCACGTTTGGCGAGCCCCTGATGTACCTAAACAGTGGAAACCCCCCCAAGTGACCCCATTTTGGAAACTAGGCCCCCCAAGGAACTTATCTAGATATGTGGTGAGAACTTTGAACCCACAAGGGCTTCACAGAAGTTTATAACGTACAGCGGTACAATTAAAAAATCATATTTTTTCCACAAAAATGATCTTTTCACCCCCAATTTTTATTTTTCCAAGGGTAACAGGACCCTAAAAGTTATTGTGCAATTTGTCCTGAGTACGCTGATACCCCATATGTGGGTGTAAATGACTATTTGGGCGCATAGCAGAGCTCGGAAGGGAAGCAGCGCCATTTGACGTTTTTGGCTAGAATTGAGATCGGACACCATGTCGCGATTGGAAAACCCCTGATGTACCAAAACAGTGGAAACCCCCCACAAATGACACCATTTTGGAATCTAGACCCCCCAAGGAACTTATCTAGATGTGTGGTGAGAACTTTGAACCCCCCCCCAAGGGCTTCACAGAAGTTTATAACGTACAGCAGTACAATTAAAAAATCATATTTTTTCCACAAAAATGATCTTTTCACCCTCAATTCTTATTTTTCCAAAAGTAACAGGACCCTAAAAGATATTGTGCAATTTATCCTGAGTACGCTGATACCCCACATGTGGGGGTAAACCACTATTTGGGCGTATGGCAGAGCTCGGAAGGGAAGCAGCGCCATTTGACGGTTTTGGCTGGAATTGAGATCGGACACCATGTCGCGTTAGGAAAGCCCCTGATGTACCAAAACAGTAGAAACCCCCCACAAATGACACCATTTTGGAAACTAGACCCCCTAATGAACTTATCTAGATGTGTGGTGAGCACTTTGAACCCCCCAGTGCTTCACAGAAGTTTATAACGACCGGGCGTGAAAATAAAAATATCGTATTTTTTCAACAAACATCATCTTTTAGTCCCCATTTTTTTATTTTCCCAAGGGTAACAGGAGAAATTGGACCCCAAAAGTTGTTGTCCAATTTGTCCTGAGTACGCTGATACCTCATATGTGGGAGAAAACTACTGTATGGGCACACGTCGGGGCTCGGAAGGGAAGTAGTGACGTTTTGGAATGCAGACTTTGATGGAATGGTCTGCGGGTGTCATGTTGCGTTTGGAGAGCCCCTGATGTACCTAAACAGTGGAAACCCCCCACAAGTGACCCCATTTTGGAAACTAGACCCCCTAATGAACTTATCTAGATGTGTGGTGAGCACTTTGAACCCCCCAGTGCTTCACAGAAGTTTATAACGACCGGGCGTGAAAATAAAAATATCGTATTTTTTCCACAAACATCATCTTTTAGTCCCCATTTTTTTATTTTCCCAAGGGTAACAGGAGAAATTGGACCCCAAAAGTTGTTGTCCAATTTGTCCTGAGTACGCTGATACCTCATATGTGGGAGAAAACTACTGTATGGGCACACGTCGGGGCTCGGAAGGGAAGTAGTGACGTTTTGGAATGCAGACTTTGATGGATTGGTATGCGGGTGTCATATGCGTTTGGAGAGCCCCTAATGTACCTAAACTATTGAAACTCCCCACAAGTGACCCCATTTTGGAAACTAGACCCCCCACCGAGCTTATCTAGATGTGTGGAGAGCACTTTGAACCCCCAAGTGCTTCACAGAAGTTTATAACGCCTGGGCGTGAAAATAAAAAAAACATTTTTTTCCGCAAAATTATATTTTTGCCCCCAATTTTTTATTTTCCTAAGGGTAACAGGAGAAATTGGACCCCAAAAGTTGTTTTGTAATTTGTCCTGAGTATGCTGATACCCTACATGTGGGGTTAAAACACTGTTTGGGCACATGGCAGAGCTTGGAAGGGAAGGAGCACGATTTGACTTTTTCAACGCAGAATTGGCTGGAATTGAGATCAGACGCCATGTTGCCTTTGGAGAGCACCTGATGTGCCCAAACAGTGGAAACCCCCAATTATAACTCCAACCCGAACCTCAACACACCCCTAACCCTAATCTGAGCCCTAGCCCTAACCCTAGCCCTAACCCTAACCCTAGCCCTAACCCTAGCGGGAAAATGGAAATAAATACATTTTCTTTTAGTTTTATTATTTTTCCCTAACTAAGGGGGTGATAACGGGGGGTTTGATTTACGATTTATGGCGGTTTTTATGTTTGGCGGCTGTCGCACGCTAAAAGACGCTTTTTATTGTAAAAATAGTTTTTGCATCACCACATATTGTGAGCTATAATTTTTCCGTATTTTGACCCACCGAGTCATGTGAGGTCTTATTTTTTGCGGGACGAGTTGACGTTTTTATTGGTACCATTTTCGGGCACGTGACATTTTTTGATCGCTTTTTATTCCGATTTTTGGGACGCAGAATGAACAAAAACCAGCGTTTCATGAATTTCTTTTGGGGGGGTGCGTTTACACCGTTCCGCGTGCGGTAAAATTGATAAAGCGGTTTTATTCTTCGGGTCGGTACGATTACAGCGATACCTCATTTAGGTCGTTTTTTTATGTTTTGTCGGTTTTTTGCAATGAAAACTATTTTATATAAAAAATAATTATTTTTGTATCGCTTTATTCTGCGAGCTATAACTTTTTTATTTTTTTGCGGATGATGCTGTATGGTGGATCGTTTTTTGCGGGACAAGATGACGTTTTCAGCGGTACCATGCATATTTATATGCGTCTTTTTGATCGCGCGTTATTGCACTTTTTGTTCGGTGGTATGATAATAAATCATTATTTTTTGCTTCGTTTTTTATTTTTATTTTTTAAGGGGTTCGCTAAAGGGGTTAACTAATGGGACAGTTTTATAGGGCAGGTCATTACGGACGCGGCGATACCAAATATGTGTACTTTTATTGTTTTTGTTTTTTTTTATTTTGAAAAAATGGATTTATTGGGGAATATTTTTTTTTTTTTTACTGATTTATTTAGCGATTTTTTTTTAATTATTTTTAACACTTTTTTTTTTTTTTTTTACTTTATTACCTTGTCCCAGGTGGGACATCACTGTCCTGTGACAGATCGCTGATCTGTCACATCACAGATCACTGTGACAGATCAGCGATCTGTCACAGGCACTGCTGCAGACTTCCTCATGCCTGCGCTTTGCAGGCAGTGAGGAAGTCAGCTCCCTGCAGGCCCCCGTCGCCATCTTGGATCCGGGGGCCTGTAGGGAAAGAGCCCCCCGCAGCAGCGCTGCACATTGCGCTGCCGTGGGGGGCTCAGGGAAGCACGGAGGGAGCCCCCTCCCTGCCGATGCTTCCCTTTAACCCCCGGTACACCGCGATCGCGTTTGATCGCGGTGTGCAAGGGGTTAACGTGTCGGGGGCGGTCCGTGACCGCCCCTGACACATTGTGCCGGGTGTCAGCTATGATAATTAGCTGACACTCGGCCGCGATCAGCGGCGCTCACCACGTGGGCGCCGCTGATCGCGATGACGTAATATTCCGTCCATGGTAATTAGGTCCATGGTCACATGGACGGAATATTACGTCAATTGTAGGTAAGGGGTTAAATCAGAGAGTGATATCGCACAAAATAGTTAATAAATAACATTTCCCACATGTCTACTTTACATCTGCACAATTTTGGAAACATAATTTTTTTTTTTAGGAAGTTATAAGGGTTAAAAGTTGACCAGCGATTTCTCATTTTTGCAACAAAATTTACAACACCATTTTTTGGGGGACCACCTCACATTTGAAGTGAGTTTGGGTGGTCAATATGACAGAAAATACCCAAAAGTGACACCATTCTAAAAACTGCACCTCTCAATGTACTCAAAACCACATTCAAGAAGTTTATTAACCCTTCAGGTGCTTCACATGAATGAATGGAATATGGAAGGAAAAAATAAACATTTAACTTTTTTTCACAAACATTTTACTTCAAAACCATTTTTTTTTTATTTTCACAAGTGTAAAAAGAGAAAATGAACCACAAAATTTTTTGTGCAATTTCTCCAGAATACGCCAATACCCCGTATGTGGGGCTAAACCACTGTTTGAGCACACGGCAGAGCTCAGAACGGAAGGAGTGCCGTTTGACTTTTTCAATGCAGAATTGGCTGGAATTGAGATCGGATGCCATGTCGCATTTGGAGAGCCCCTGATGTACCTAAACAGTGGAAACCCCCCACAAGTGACCCCATTTTGGAAACTAGACCCTTTAAAGAACTTATCTAGATGTGTCGTGAACACTTTGAACCCCCAAGTGCTTCACAGAAGTTTATAACGTAGAGACATGAAAATAAAAAATCATTTTTTTTCCATAAAATGATCTTTTAGCCCCCAATTTCCTATTTTCACAAGGGTAACAGGAGAAATTGGACCCCAAAAGTTGTTGTCCAATTTGTTCTGAGTACACTGGTACCCCATATGTGGAAGAAAACTACTGTATGGGCACACGGTGGGGCTCGGAAGGGAAGTAGTGATGTTCTGGAATGCAGACTTTGATGGAATGGTCTGCGGGTGTCATGTCGCATTTGCAGAGCCCCTGATGTACCTAAACAGTGGAAACCCCCCACAAGTGACCCCATTTTGGAAATTAGACCCCCCCAAGGGACTTATCTAGATGTGTGGTGAGCACTTTGAACCCCCAAGTGTTTCACTAAAGTTTATAATGTAGAGCCGTGAATATAAAAAAAATCATTTTTTTTCCACAAAAATGATCTTTTAGCCTCCAATTTTTATTTTCCTAAGGGTAACAGGAGAAATTGGACCCCAAAAGTTGTTGTCCAATTTGTCCTGAGTACGTTGGTACCCTATATGTGGGAGAAAACTACTGTTTGGGCACACGGAGGGGCTCGGAAGGGAAGTAGTGACGTTCTGAAATGCAGACTTTGATTGTATGGTCTGCGGGCGTCATATTGCATTTACAGAGCCCCTGATGTACCTAAACAGTGGAAACCCCCAATTCTAATTCCAACCCTAACCCCAACACACCCCTAACCCTAATCTCAGCCCTAACCATAACCCTAACCACAAACCTAACACCAACACACCCATAACTTTAATCCCAGCCCTAGCCCTAACCTGTGTACCTGCTTTTTTTTCTTTACTTTTTTTCTTTTTGTGACAAGATTGCTGCCCTGCGATCTGACTCATTGTAACGCCACTTCTCCTCTGATCTCACACTGACAGATGATCAGAGGTGAAGCAGCGTTACTATGTGACAAGATCGCTGCCTGGCACATAATAACGCAGCTTCTCCTCTGATCGCACAATGACAGATGATCAGAGGTGAATCAGCGTTACTGTGTGACAAGATCGCTGCCTGGCACAGCTGTGCCAGGCAGCGATCAGCTGTGCCAGGCAGCGATCTAATCACACAGTAACGCTGCTTCACCTCTGATCATCTGTCAGTGTGAGATCAGAGGAGAAGCCGCGTTACAATGAGTGAGATCGCCGGGAAACAAGCAGCTTTCCCAGCGATCGCTCCCATTGGCTGCTGTGACGCTGACGTCATCAGAACCTGAACCAATCAGGTCTCGATGACGTTGGGGGTCCCAGCATGCATTGTGCACCGGGATCCCCGCGTTATAAGGTATGTGGGGGTCCCGGGGGGCACAAAACCGCCGACAGTAGATAAACGTCGGCGCTGCACAAAGCCCAGCAAGCGCCAACGTTTATCTACAGTGGGCGGTCGGGAAGCGGTTAATCTTTGTCTCATAACTTTTTTTCTGTTTTGTTTTAATTTCTCTGTGATTTTAACATGGACTTGACGTTTATATTTGAACACCACCATTTTGCTGTCCATATAATTTATTGATAACGCTTTATTAACTTTTTCTGGGAGAATGGTAAAAAAAAATAAACATCAATTTTGCAATTTGATCTTTTTGTTGTTTCTTATGCAATACAACAATACAAAATGTTTATAGATTTTTTCCATGATCTATTACTTTTTTCCTTAAACCGACATGAGAAAAAAAATTAAAAACTTCTGTTGTTTTTTGTGTGCCATATTCTGAAAGTTTATTTGATATTTCATCAGACCAGCTGCTGATATGCTTTTTTGGTAGGGAGGAAAGACTCAACAAATTGATTTGCGCCGCTCACGCAAATCAAAGGATTAGATACACACAAAACAAACTAGGGCATGTGCACACATAATTTTTGATATTTTTAAAGGGGTCTGCTTAAAAAAGCCTCATAAATTGCTTAATAAATGTGTGAAAGGCTATTTCTTTTATTCCAATGTTAATTTTCTTTGCTATTCACACTCTCAGTCTTTTGAGTGCTTTTTCTGCTTTAGGTTTTGAAAAATGTGGGTGGAAACTAAAAAAGTGCATATCACTTGTTTGAAGTGGCATTTGATCCAAACTATGCACTATCCAATCAAAAAGATGCAAAAAAAAAAAGGCTTCAGGGAAAAAAAAAAAACATTTTCAAAAACCACTTCAGGAAACTAAAAATGCCTTAAAAAACAGGCATGTTTCATAAAATGGATTCTGTCAGCACAGAATGACTGTTCAAATCAAGTACATATGCCTGGGGCACCCTTGGTGTGGCCAAACATTTATCTACACCTTCCCACCTACTTGTTTTCCATTTATCTCCACCCTTCTCTGGCTCTACAAATCCAGAGCTGTCAATCAAGGAATGGGGCGGGGCAGAGAGGGAAAACAGTAGGCGAGAAGGTGGACTTAAATGTTTGGCCACACCAAGGGTACACCGAGCGCCTGTACTTGGTTTCTCTAGTCATACTGAGCTGAAATTCTCCACTGAAGCAGTTTCCACTGGACAACAGGTCATTTTGGCCTCTTAAAAAAACCTCTGCCTGCAGAAACCTGATGTCCATTTGGATTTTACAGCTGTTTCAATTTTCTGCCATGGAACAGACGGCTTGAAATATAGTGAAGAAATGTAATAGGAAAGAAGGATCCAGCGAGAAAATAGCAGTCTAAAAAAAAATTTTTTAATCCATTATTTAAAAACATGGACGGCACAACGTTGTCAGGCAAAAAAACAAATTGTTGTCAGAATGGTGAAGAAATAAACAGCAAAGGAATATTAGAAAGATGGAGAACTTTTCATTGCAGAAATTATAAGCAGTTTTTTTTACAATCCAAGAATCCAACCTAAAACAGACATTTTCAGCTATAGTTTTCTAAAGTGAGGGCGTAAGAATACAGAAGATTTACAGAAAACATACTTTCCCGAGTAGTCAAACATGTTCCAGCGAGCACTCTTGTAAATAATCACAGTACGGGAAATAAAGCAATTGAAACAAGGCAGTCAGCAAATTCCAAAAGTGAAGCATTAAGCAGACATAAAGCACTTAAGAAGAAAAAGAACAAGTCCTACTTTCAGCTGTCAGAAGTCCTTGGAGAAGCCTTATCTAATCTTATTGTATTGCTGCATGTCTGGCTTACAAGAGGGAGGATATAATTTTCCTGAACATACCAGCAAAGAAACGGAATTGGTTAAGGATTTAATATTTCAAGTGATGTGACACTTCTAAACATTGTACAGGTGTGATAAGCGTTAAAAAAAAAAAAAAAAGTCAGCAGTCAACTGAAGCCAAGAAAAGAAAGTCAAAGAAGAAAGAAGGAAGCTTTAGTAACTAAAGAGGGTTACCAAAATATCGAATTTCAAAATCCGAAAGAGCAAATCTGTTAATTGTCTTAGTGGACAGAAAATGCAAGTCACCCTTAGGCCGTGTGCAAATGTTGAGTAATTGGTGAGTTTTTTACATCAGTATTTGTAAGCCAACGCCAGCAGTGGGTAGAAAATGCAAAAACGGTGCATGTGTTTCTATCGGGCATCATGCACACAGTCAGTATTTGGTCAGTATTTTCCATCGGTATTTGTAAGCCAAAACCAGGAGTGGAGCAATTTGAGGAAAAGTATAATATAAACAAGTCCCCAGTTCTGTATTTCTCACCCACTCCTGGTTTTGGCTTACAAATACTGATGTAAAAAACTCACCAAATACTGAACGTGTGAACGTGACCTTATACATTATTGCCTAAATATAGCTGGCAGCACAGACAATATAAGGCTATGTTTACACAGGGCTTTTTTGTTAAGCCATTCATAGGCAACAAATTTTTAAGTTTTGACTTGAGAGTTTTTCATTTCCTGAAAAGGTATTAACCCCTTTGAGAAAAAGCCTGTTTTCGCCTTCATGACCAGAACAATTTTTACAATTCTGACAACTGTCACTTTATGAGGTAATAACTCTGGAACGCTTTGTCGAAAATTTCTCAATTTTCAAAATTTAAATTTTTATGCTTTTAAATCAAAGCGTCATATCGCACAAAATAGTTAATAAATAACATTTCCTACATAAATAACATTTCCTACATGTCTACTTTACATCAGCACAATTTTGGAAACATAATTTATTTTTGTTGACATATAATACCCAAAAATATCAGGACAAATTACTCCATACAATTTGTTGTGCAATTTCTCCTGAGTATGCCGATACCCCATATGTGGGGGAATACTACTGTTTGGGTGCACAGCAGGGCTTGGAAGAGGAGCGCCATTTGACTTTTTGAATGCAAAATTTGATGGAATAATTAGCGGACGCCATGTCGCGTTTGGAGAGCCCCTGATGTGCCTAAACCGTGGGAACCCCCACAAGTGACACCATTTTGGAAACTAGACCGCTTTGGGACCTTATCTAGATGTGTATTGAGCACCTTGAACCCTCAGGTGCTTCACAGAAGTTTATTACGTTAAGCGGTGAGAATTAAAAAAAAAAAAATCAAAAACACATTTTTCGCACAAAAATCATTTTTTTTAAGCTACAAATTTTGTATTTTCACAAGGGCAAAAGGGAAAAATTGTTGTGCAATTTCTCGAGTTCACCGTTACCCCATATGTGGTCAAAAACAACTTTTGAGGCACAGTGCAAAGCTCAGAAGGGAAGTAGCACCATATTACAGTGCAGATTTTGCTGCACATGTTTGAGGGTGTCATGTCTGACAAGAGCCCCCTGAGGTGCCAGAACAGCAGAATCCCCCATAAGTGACCAAATTTTACCAATTAAACCTCTCAATGAATTCATCTAGAGGTGCAGTGATTATATTGACACCACAGGTGTGTCACAGACTTTTATACCAGTGGGCAGTGAAGAAAAAATAATTTACACTTTGACAACCAAGATTGTGTGTTAGCCCCGTTATTAGGCTATGTGCCCACGTAGCGATTCTCAAGCAGAATATTCCTGAGCAGAATCGCACACCCTGCTCCCGGGAAAACACATGCAGTTTTTGAGACGCTTTTTTTTTTAAGCGTTTGTCAAGCATTTTTCTAAGCGTTTTTGCCCATACAATTGATGGTATGCGGAATCGCGGGCGATTCCACAAAATTAATGAACATGCTGCGTTTTTTACCGCTAAGCGATTCTGCAGCCGTAAAAGACGCACCATTGGCAAAACATGTGCGTTTTCTATTAGGAATGCTTTTCTTAAGCGTTTCCGCGGCAGAATCGCGCATTTAAAATCGACGCGGAAACGCTTAAAAAATGCTACATGGGCACACAGCCTTACATTTTCCCACTGGGAAATGGGAAAAAATGGCACCAGAATTTGTCCAACAATTTCTACTGAATGGAGAAATACCCTATAGGTGGCTGTACAGTACTACTTTGCCATACGAACAGACTCGGGACGGACAGAGCGCTATTTGCCTCCTAAGTGCTAGAAAAGCAAAATCCCCCCTCAAGTGACCCCATTTTGGAAATTAAGACCTTTTGTGAATTTCCTACAGATGTAGTGATGAATTTTACTCCATGGGTGTTTTCCAGAAACAGGCAGCAGTGGATGTTGCTGAGTGAAAACTGCAATCTGCTGTTGTAGTGATCAGTACGCTGTAGTGATCAGTACATTATGCCCAGCTCATGCTTCTTTAGATACACACCTGTAAATTAGGCGGCTTGCATCACTACAGAAATGCCAAACACGTGGGCGCTATATGTGGTTTAAGTACACTGGGGCTCAGAAGGAAGGGGGGGGCATTTGGATTTGGGAGCGGAGAATTTGCTAAATTTCTTTTGGCGGGTGAGGAGCCATTTCGCTTTTCCAGAGCCTTTGTGCTGCCAGTAACGTGGACACCCCCTATATTTCCGTTAACAGATGACAGATCTCAGTGGGGACTTGCTTTTTTGTGGATTTAGTGGAAGCTTTTATTGGGAACATTTTCCATAATGTTTGGGATCATATTTATCCGGCGATCTAAGCTGACCACTTACTTTGGAGTTTCCATCTAAATCTCTGAGTGACACAATTCAGATGAAACCCCCCGAGGATCCATTCACTATCGTGAGGCAGCAGAGTTACTCTGGACTCCATCTGGTCTCTGTTCCACTGTGTCCTTTTTTTCAGAAGGGCACAAAACTGTGGTCGACGGTCCTTTTATGCAACCCTAAAAAGAAGGACACTGCCGGATCACAGGCCAGATAGCATCCACAGTGCCTCCATGCTGCCTCATTATTGGGAATCTTCAGCCAGAGGTTCTGTCTGAATCACGTATTTCAGAGATTTACACGGAAACCCCGATGTAAGCGCTCAGCGCAGAGAGCAGGATAAATTGTGTGTTAAGCCTTACTGCGATCTTGGGGAGGCAGAATGAAAAAATGAACAGCATGTGAAGAATTGGTTTTATTTATTTTTTATGCCGTTCCTCGTGTGGCATAAGCGATTAGGCAACTTTGTTCTTCGGGTCAGTGCGATTACAATGATACCAGATTTATATTGGGTTTTTATGTTTGGCTGCTGTCACACATTTTTATTGCAAAATATAGTTTTTGCGTCACCATATTTTGAGAGATATAATTTTTTAATATTTCGGCCCACAAAAAGTCATGTGATGGCTTGTTTATTGTGGGATGAGCTGATGTTTCTATTGGTACCATTTTCGGGCACATGACATTTTTTGATTGCTTTCTATTCCGATTTTTGGGAGACAGAATGAACAAAAACCAGCAATTCCGGATTTTTTTTTTATACCGTTCCGCGTGTTGTAAAATTGGTAAGGCAGCTTTATTCTTCGGGTCAGTATGATTACAGCGATACCTCATTTATATTTTTTTAATGTTTTGGCGCTTTTACACAATAAAAACTATTTTATAGAAAAAATACTTATTTTTGCACTGATTTAATCTGAGAGCTATAACTTTTTTATTTTTCTACTGCTGGAGCTGTATGGTAGATTGTTTTTTGTAGGACAAGATGAGGTTTTCATCTGTACTATTTTTATTTACATTCGTCTTTTTGATCGCGTTTTATTGCACCTTTTGTTCGGCTGTATGATGATTATGCTTTTTTATTTATTTTGTTATGGTGTTCACTGAAGGGGTTAACTAGTGGAACAGTTAGAGAGCGGATTGTTACGGATGCGGCGATACCAAATATGTGTAGTTTTATTGTGTTTTTTTATTTACATAAATAAATGTATTTATTGGAAAATATCTATTTCTTTTTTTTCTTTATTTAGGGATTTAAAAAAATATACTTTTACACTTTATATACGGTATATATTTTTTTAACTTTATTACATTGTCCCTGTATGCAACATTACTATTTTACATCAGATCACTGACCTGACACTCTGCACGGCAAAGTACCAGATAAGGATCTGACAGGCAGGGAAGGAGGCAAGCCGGTGAGCCACCTTCCCTGCTGTACCCGGATGGACCCTGCGGCCATCTTGGTACCCGGGGGTCTCCATGGAAACCCATCAAGACATCGCAACTGCATCCCTCCCTGAGCGATCCTTCTCTATGCCACTGTCATGACTGATAGTGGCATCAGAGAGTTAAATGAGTGATGTCAGCTGTCACATACATCGCCACGGTGCTCAGTGTGAGGCTGCGCAATCGCCGCGCCATACTAGAATCACAGAATCGTAGAGTTGGAAGGGACCTCCTGGGCCATCTGGTCCAACCCCCTGCTCAAAGCAGGATTCGCTAAATCATCCCAGACAGATGTCTGTCCAGCCTCTGTTTGAAGACTTCTATTGAAGGAAAACTAACCACCTCTCGTGGAAGTCTGTTCCACTCATTGATCACTCTGTCAAAAAAATTTTTCTAATATCTAATCTGTGTCTCCTCCCATTCAGTTTCATCCTATTGCTTCTAGTCTTTCCTTGTACAAATGAGAATAAAGATGATCCTTCTACAATGCGACAGCCCTTGAGATATTTGTAAACAGCTATTAAGTCTCCTCTCAGTCTTCTCTTCTGCAAGCTAGTACGGCGGCTGGCATGAACGCACCTCCCGCAGAGTAGTACTAGTACGGCGCATGTCACGAAGGGATTAAATACAAAAAAGTGACATGCATTTTCTATTTTTCACCAGACATTTTTTCAAAATTTCTAAAGGCAAAAAATAATAAAAAAGCATAAAAATCAAAGTGTATTTCCCATGAAATTGAAGTGGAAAAGTTTTACAAAAGTGTTTACCAAGAATTTTAACCCCTTAGCGACAGAGCCAGTTTGCAGCTTAATGACCAGGCCAATTTTTACAATTCTGACCACTGTCCCTTTATGAGGTTATAACTCTGGAACGCTTTAATGGATCCCGCTGATTCTAAGACTGTTTTTTCATGACATATTGTACTTCATATTAGTGGTAAAATTTCTTCGATAAGTCTTGTGTTTATTTATGAAAAAAATGGAAATATGGCGAAAATTTTGAAAATTTTGCAATTTTAAAACTTTAAATTTTTATGCCCTCAAATCAGAGAGATGTGTCAAACAAATTTCTTAATAAATAACATTTCCCACATGTCTACTTTACATCAGCACAATTTTGGAAGCAAAATTTTTTTTTCGTTAGGAAGTTATAAGGGTTAAAAGTTGACCAGCGATTTCTCATTTTTACAACAAAATTTACAAAACCATTTTTTTTTAGGGACCACATCATATTTAAAGTCATTTTGAGGGGTGTACATGACAGAAAATACCCAAAAGTGGCACCATTCTAAACACTAGACCCCTCAAGGTGCTCAAAACCACATTCAAGAAGTTTATTAACCCTTTAAGTGCTTCACAGGAACTAAAGCAATGTGGAAGGAAAAAATTAATATTTAACTTTTTTTTGCAAAAAATTTACTTCAGAACCAATTTTTTTTATTTTCACAAGTGTTAAAAGAGAAAATCAACCACAAAATTTGTTGTACAATTTCTCCTGAATACGCGATACCCTATATGTGGGGGTAAACCACTATTTCAGCACACGGCAGAGCTCGCAAGGGATGGAGCGCCGTTTGACTTTTTCAACGCAGAATTGGCTGGAATTGAGATCGGATGCCATGTTGCGTTCGGAGAGCCCTTAATGTGCCTAAACAGTGGAAACCTCCAACAAGTGACCCCATTTTGGAAACTAGACCCATTAAGGAACTTATCTAGATGTGTGGTGAGCACTTTGAACCCCCAAGGGCTTCACAGAAGTTTATAACGTAGAGCCGTGAAAATAAGAAATCTATTTTTTTCCTCAAAGATGATCTTTTCGCCCCCAAATTTTTATTTTATACAAGGGTAACAGGAGAAATCATACCCGCACAGTTGTTATGCGATTTGTTCTGAGTACGCCGATACCCCATATGTGGGGGGGAACCACTGTTTGGGCGCATGGGAGAGCTCGGAAGGGAAGGAGTGCCATTTTGGAATGCAGACTTTGATGGAATGGTCTGCGGACATCATGTTGCGCTTGCAGAGCCCCTGATGGGCCTAAACAGTGGAAACCCCCCACAAGTGACCCCATTTTGGAAACTAGACCCATTAAGGAACTTATCTAGATGTGTGGTGAGCACTTTGAACCTTCAAGCGCTTCACAAAAGTTTATAAACGCAGAGCCGTGAAAATAAAAAGTCTTTTTTTATTTCCACAAAAGTGATTTTTTAGACCCCAATTTTTAGACCCCCAAAGTTGGCAAATAGAGGAAACCCCTCAATTCTTGCTCCAACCCTAACCCCAACACACCCCTAACCCTAATCCCAACCCTAATCCCTAATCCTAATCCTAACCCTAATTCTAGTTCGCCCTAACCCTAATTCTAACCCTAGTCGTGACCCGAGCCCTAACCCTAGCACAACCCTAACCCTAGCCCAACCCTAACCCTAACCCAACCCTAACCCTAGCCCTAACCCTACCCTAACCCTAACGGAAAACTGAAAAGAAAAATATTTTCTTTATTTCATTATATTGGCCTATATAAGGGAGTGATAAACGGGGGGGTTATGTACTATTTTTTTTATTTTGATCACTATGATCGTTTATCATAGTGATCAAAATAATGAATGGAATCTGCCAGCCGGAGCCGGCAGATTCCCGGCGGGCGCACCGCGCATGCGCCCGCCATTTTCAAGATGGCGGCGCCCATCGGAGGATGCCGGCGGGACGTGGGACCACCGGGAGGGGACGGAGGGCCACGGAGAGGTACCGGGGGGGATCGGGGACCCTATTTCTCTCTCCTCTGATGTGCGATCACATCAGAGGAGAGAGAAATTAAATGTAAAATCGCGGCTTTTTTTTTTTTGCGGTCGCCGTTATAGGGTTAATAACGGCGATCGCAAAAGCGGGGGTCGGTAAAAACCGACAGATTCATGTTCTCTGGGGTCTCGGCTACCCCTGGCAGCCGAGACCCCGGAGAAAATCCGACACTGGGGGGCGCTATTCACTTAAATCACAGCGCCGTGAATTAACGGCGCTGTGGTTTTAGTACCCTTAATTACCGCCGTTAAAAGGCGTATCGGCGGTCGTTAAGGGGTTAAGGAGGATCCAATACAAAATAATTTGTCGAATGTGTGAACATGTCAAAAAAAGCTTTATTTCTTTCCAGATCTGAATAAAATACATTTAGTGTATAATCACACTGCTTCTTTTTTGTATGTAAAAAACGCAGCAAAAAAGGCTAAAAAAAATGCTCATAAGAATAAACATATTGGTTTCTATGTAAAAGATACTTGCTGTGCATGTGTTCAGGCTTTTGAGCATTTTTTTTTTTTTTTTTTTTTTAAGAGCTTCAGGCTTTCAAAAGATGGCAAGCATTTAAAAGATGTAACTTCAGGCGTTTTTTACTAGTAAGATGCTCAAAACTTAACATAAAAATCATTAGAAGGGCTAAAGAGATGCCTGTGCGATGCCTAAGGACATTTACAACGTTTCCACCTTAAAAAGCGCACTAAAAACCCTCTAAAAACAGTGGGAAATGATACAAAAACCCACTGAAAAATAAAATGCTCAGAAATATCACTGAAATAATGCCCAAACAAAACCTGGAAGCAAAGAAAAAAAAAACACTGCAAAAATGCTCAGAAAATGATCAAAAGAGAAAAAATAGCCCAAAGGACATTATGGAAAGTCAATGCGGTGCATTGCGCGGAATTATATAATGGATCCGGCGCTCGAGGAGGTGTTTGTTATATACAGACAACATGACGCAGATATGAACGAGCCTTACATATTGCCGAGTTAATTATCAGTGTAACACATCCAAAACTAATTAGTAGGTTCTTACAAAAGATGACAAACAAGTAATGTTGACCAAATGCTTTAAGAACGTGCAAAAAATGTGCTGATAACATACAGCAAAATGGAGAGAATTTTTATATAAATGAAATAGTTTGAGGATTCTTCACTGGGAGAGGAAATAAAACCTCAAAGTAAAGGAGCTGAGATGGTAAATTAATATGCAAGACTTACAAGTCCATAAAGACAAACTTGGCTGCTTCCATTTCTTTAAACTGGGTTCTGTTTGCCAAGAAAAAAAATGGTTTTTATTCAATCTATGTTTGCGTATTTAGTTAATTGGATGTTGTTGTTGAATTATCTTGCTATGATCATCATGGAAGGGTAGGATTAATGGCGAAAGTCTCTTCCAAGTTGATGCAAATGCTAATTAACAGTAACATTTGTTAGCAGGGAACAGAAATCAGAGGCATTTCTCAGCAAAATGTGAATTTTTACTTCTGAGCTTGTTAAAAGGCAATTTGGAAAGGAGAAAGGACGCTACTTTTGGCTCCAGAAAAACAAGTAGAAAAGGAAAATCATAATTTATCACTATTCCGTAGACTTTAAAAAGCTGTTGCTACCCCAAGAGCGTATTTAGGCATACCCTGGTAAAGTTTTAGCAATGCTGTAGCTTTAAAATCTCTTTTTAATGCTATTCCTTGTAGATGTAGAATTCTTGTAGTTGTTCCCAACGCTTATCCGTAGGTTTCACAGCAAGGATCATCCTTCAGCAAGGAACATTACGGAGTGGACACAGAAGGTCTGGAATGGAGCGTTGATGAACTCATTTGTTTTATATACCAGGAGTAATTCAAGCTGCACACAGATGCGGTGGGATCATTTACATTGCTATTCATACTTACCAAGATCTGGAGTCTTTAGTTTTTTCAGCTCGGAGGTGTCATTGTGCATGCCATTTGTCAAATACTGGCCATTCTCACAGAGCCTAAGATGAAGAAGCCAAACAACGCTAATTAAAACGGAATATAAAAGATAAAGGTAACAACCAGTCATTAGGCCTAACTGTACTATTTAGCATGAAATCAATTCAGGATTTTAAATTAGGGCATTTACAATATACACTATTTAGGCTGCCCATGAGACAGTTCCTCAATGACCCAATACAGGGGTATTAGAAGAGCAGAGATGTGACTATATATAGGCTGGTTTATTTTACATATTATTGTGTAGCCTATGTCATGGTTAGGACATGGTTAATGTCCTGTTCTCACAGGGTTAACTTTTGCCGGCCTCTCTTTGGATCTGGGAGGGGTATTTATACTCACTCCTGACTAGGATTCCCTGTCAGCTATACTGTTATTCTGGCTGTGTGTCTGCCCCCCCTGGTGTGCGTGGATACTGAATCGCTTGTTTGATTCCGGTGTATGACCCAGTCTGTCCCCTCACTCTGTACTCTGTCTCTCGTTTTGGTTCCATTGTCTTTTCCGGTTCTGACCTCCTGGCTTGGCTATTGTTACTCCGTTACAGTTTGCCCCTATTGTACCGTCCATTGTCCATTCTGGTTTTCTGATCTAATGCTACGTCCTGACTATTCGCTCTGTCTAACCCTTGGGTACTGTCCTGCTATCTCGTGCTTTGACCCCGGCTTGATCTGGTTTCTGTCTCTGTCTATGCCCCTTGGTAACTTTTTCCATAGTTACCTTTCTAGGAGTTTCCCTGCAGCTCCTAGCTCTGTGGAGCTTAGGTCATGCTCCCAGCAGTCACGTGCTTCAGGTCCTGATAGTCTGAAGCACGCATTGTCACTGCTGCTGTCCCACTCCACAGGTATCTTTGAGCACTGTTTTTGTACTCAGGACACGCGCACTGGCTCAGTGAGCAAGTGCAGTGCGGTGTTCCTGACAGCCTATACAGTATCTTAATCAAAAAGCTAGTAGAGGAGGACAATATCATGTTGAACAGGCTGCGCTAAGGTAAATGAGAAGCCTTTTGTGATCTGAAATGGTTCTTTATTGATCCTACATGGTTCAGCGCCCTTGAGAAAGGCACTGAAACGCGTTGGGACAATTATGAACCATTTTGGAACATAAAAGTCTTCTCATTTACCGCAGTGCAGCCTGTTCCATGTGACATCCTCCTCTTCTACTATTATTCATCTGGAAGTTTTTCTCCTCCAGCCATGGGGTCGCAGCAGCAGCAGGTACATGCATCTATATGTGTTGTGCCTTCACTCGCCACCACCAGGCGAGCGCTTACTTCTGCCCTTCACTATCCATAACCAAGCAATACTGCGCTGTGTGCGCACTTCTGTCCCAAAAACAGCTTTAAATAAAAAGTTATCGCTCTAATTCTCAAAAAAATCCAGAAATGTTTAATCAACTTCTAACTACATAAAATACGATGAATAAAGGATTTAAGGATGAATAGATTATTACTTATTATTTCTATAGAATAAGTTTAACTTGAAAAATTTCAACAGATCAAAAAGTTTATAACTCAATCATCCTGTACAAAAAAAAAATATTGTTACAGTCAATAATTTAGTATTATTGAATTTAATATTTTTCGTAATATTGGTGTTTTCATTTCCGTGTCCCTATCTACACCAATCAGCCATAAACTCTTCATGAGTGTCGATATGCCTTTTTATGGATCAAAGTAGTAAGGGACTAGTGCTACCTGACATTTAATAATGTAGCAGGTGTCAGTCATAGGCCACGTTCACATGTTTGGTATTTAGTCAGTTTTTCACATCAGTATTTTTAAGCCAAAAGTGGAACAAGCAGAGGAAAAGTATAATAGAAACACGTCACCACTTCTGCATTTATCACCCACTCCTGGTTATGGCTTACTAATACTGATGTGAAATACTAACCAATTACGGATAGTGCGAACGTGGCCTTAATCTAATGATGATACCCATGTAAGACGTTGGCACCAATTGTGGCTGTTTAACCCTCTAGATGCCTGTGTCACTAGCTACAGCAGCATCTAGATGGTTAATAGGGGGAGGGGGCTCGATCTTTCTCCCCAATGACACCCATGCAATGCGATGGCAGGGTGCCGATGGTTACAGTGGCAACCTGAAGACAAGCAAAGGCCTTAAAGTCTCCCAGATATTGTGGCCTGTTATAAGCAGAGTATAACAGGTCATATGTCAGTGTAAAACAAAAGGTCTGATACGTTTGTTAGATCAGCGATATAGGTGTAAAATACTTGAGTCACAAACTGGGACAAACTAAAAAAGTTCAACAAAATATGTAAAAAACTCTAAAAAAAAATAATAAAAAAAAATAAAAAAATTACATATAATAGGCATCATCTCAGTTTTTTGAATTGCTATTTTATCATTCTTTTTACCATCCCCAAAAATTGCAAGAAAAAATATTTTGAAATATTATGACTCCCAAATTGGTTCCAATAAAAAGGTCAATTCATCCAGGAAGAACCAGCCCTGATGCAGCTTGAATGGTAAAAAAAAAATAAATAAATTAGTTTTCAAAATATGGCAATGCAAAAACTTTTTTTCTTTCTTTTCAAAAATAGATTTTTAGCATGCAAAAGTAACAAAACATAAATTATATTAACATTGTACCACTGTAATCATACTGACCTGGAGAATAAAGTTTTCCGATTAATTATACCACATGGTAAATGGCGTATTTTAACCCTTTCGCTTCTGGGCGATTTTCAGTTGTTTATTTTTTAAATTTTTTTCCTCCTTTTCTTCCAAGAACCATAACATTTTTATTTTTCTGTCAATATGAAGAGTTGTACTTTTGAATGACACCGTTGATTTTTACCATGTAATGTCAAAATTCCATGAACGGTGAAATTGCAAAAAAAGTGCAATTCCTCAATTGTTTTGGGTTTGTTTTGACTTATGTTCACTAAATGCTAAAACTGACCAGCCAATATGAACAGGGGTGAGCAAAGGCAATCTGACTGGTGTGCAGTAATGTAGCCCTATAGAGAGCAAAGCATCATAAACTTCTTTTTGTGACTTTTTCCATATGAACTCCTCTGAGAGATCAGACCAGATGGCTAATCTTTACTTTCCATGTGCATCAAGAAGCCTGGGGCATTTGGGTCGCTCGTTGTTAGTAGTCATCTCCATGACTTAGAAATGTTAATAGAAATCTATGTAATAGTCTATTAATTTAAGATCCTTATTTAAAAAGCAGTGAACATCAGGCACCACTAGAACTGCCTGGTTATAACATGTCCCTACAGTAAATTGGTTAGCACTAATTTGTGGCCATTTATAAGAGTCGGAGGTGAAGTTGAAGTGCAGAAAAATAAAAGTTGGAACTTGACAGAAATAGGCAATTAAAGATGGGAATAGGAATCAGGTTTCTGTTTCTTATGTCCATATGACTAGCTGCTGTAAAGTAAATCCCTAAAAGTTAGCAATTCAGGCAAGATGACTGCCCCATAATCAAAATTAAAAAATTTTTTAGAAGAAAATAATAGGTTTCAATATAAATGTAATTCTAGTACTTTAATTACACTGTCCTCATACACCAACCTTCAAGTAATAAAAAAAAAAAAATTAAAACTGAAGTTGTTACCTGGAAAAGGGTTTTATACTATGACAATGGAGAGGCAATGGTCTCGAAGATACAGGGTGAGAGGATGGTATTTTGTATTCACTGTCATCATCTTCTATAGACTGTCTGACGTTATCCGACAGGGAATGTAATGATAAAGGACACCTAGGAAACAATAAAGAGATTTTAATATCCAGACTGAGCTCCGCTTCTTGGCTTTCCAGTGTCAATGTAAACTCCTATTCAGTTATTTAAAAATAAAACATTTTATGAAAGCAGAACCCTTATATTGCACTAAATTATTGATAGCCTTGCTGGAAAATACGTGGTAAGTAAGCAGATAAAAAAGGAGAATAAGCTCTTTTATGGGCACTCACAATATTTTAGTCAAACTGATTGCAAACTAAATCATTTCCGGAAAACCTATGAATGGAAAGAGAGGTGGTGCCTTCCCTCTGTCAAACAGCTACAAAAGGTCCTCACTTAGAATATTTAAAAAAAAAAAATATGAGCAGCAATAAGAGATGCAGAATGATTTTTAATTCTCGATAAGCTAACCTATATCTTTCCTGAATTTTTCCTTTGGTTGACTTGAAGTTAACGCACTAAAAATATTGTGGTTGCTAACGTCAAATTCCAGAGTTTTCTTTCACCAACAATTATCAGTAATGTATGTACCCTGTGTGCATTCATTTACCTAGTGCTCACTGTCTTCTGCCATTTCCAGCTCTGCTCCGGTCCTCTCCTGCACCATATACCACAACTCTGACTTAGCCAACTATTGCTTCCTCTGTCAATGTAAGTCTATGAGAGCCTCGGCCTGACCCTCATAGACTTACATTGAGAAGTGACTTCCGGTCCATACAGCAAACACTGCACTGGAGGCAACAGGCTGATCACAACTGCTGCCATGTAATCCAGGAGAGGAGAAGAACAGCGCTGGAAAGACAGAAAACGCAATCAGTAATTATTTTACTACACACATAGAACATACAGTACATCGCTAATTACAGGGTGGGCCATGTATATGAATACACCTAAATAAAACTTCCTGTTTGTGGCACATTAGTATATGGGAGGGGGGGGGGGGGGGAAGACTTTTCAAGATGGGTGGTGACCATGGCGGCCATTTTGAAGTCGGCCATTTTGGATCCAACTTTATTTTTTCCAATGGGAAGAGGGTCATGTGACACAAACTTATTGAGAATTTCACAAGAAAAACAATTGTGTGCTTGGTTTTAACGTAACTTTATTCTTTCATGAATTATTTACAAGTTTCTCTTTGTTTACAGCCATTGACATGTCGCAGAGATTAACACGTGAAGAGCGGATAGAAATTGTGTTGATGTCTGGTGAATGCAGTACCGGTGTCATTGCAGCAGATTTCAATGCAAGACACTCTACGTAAGAAAACTGTCACCTGTTATGAATGGGTCACCGTGGAGGAAAAAGCAAAACAAGCTAAATTACAGAAAACCAGAGAGGTTGGTAACTATGCAGATTGCAGATCCCTGATCTTACCACACAACTAGCAGTAGCCGTGGAGCGTGCCTACGATGTTCCTAGACGCCTCGGCACAGCCGGAGAGCTAACTAAGCCTAAAGCAAGAAAGTGGAAATCTAAACTGCCCCACAGCAGACCCCAAAGGAATAGATAGCCCCCACACATGTAATGACGGTGAAACAAGATGAAGGCACAAACACAGGCAGGAAAATAGGCTGAGCAAATGATGGGGCCCAAACTAACTAGACCGGAAAGGAAAGACACTGTCTGCAAACTGCAAAAAACCCTACAAAAATCATGTCCAACACTTCTGATAGCAAAATTAACCCTGAAGTCACTAGACTTCTCCCACTATATCAGCACTCTGAAATATTCTGAGACAGAGCAAAAAGAGACCGAACTAGTAAGGGACAAAAAGCCAATTGGCAAAATACTGATAAATAAGAGTGGAAATTCAGCACAGCCCCCAGCCGGGGCTGGCTGACCACACAAAAAACTGAATAGACCAACAAAATCAAGTGTGAACATTAGCAGAAAAACTTAGCTTTAGAAGACTGGAACAGAGCTGAAAACCAAGAGCTGACAAGCCAGAAGGAATCACCAGCAACTGAATAGGGCGTCGGCTGTCTTAAATCCAATCTGAGAATCCTGAGGTCAAATCGTCATCCTCATTCTCAGGTGGCAGACCTCCACCGATCAAACCAGCCTCACCACTTCCTGTCACCACCAGAGGGAGTCTGGAAGGGGAACTCACAACTGGTGAACCAGAGAATGAACTCACAACAGTCACCATTCCCATTTGATATAGGTGTATCAATATAAATGGCCCACCCAAAAAAGAATGCCTCATAACTGAACATAATGTTCTGTGCAAACTGAGGGTCCTGTTCCAATTTTTGTTTTGCTCATTCTGCAAATTCAGCGCACCGATCTGGGTCATCCTCATTGAGAAGATGCAGCAGCTGGATTCTGTAAGGGTGCCATTTGTGAGTAGCTAATATCCACCGAAGGGATGTTCGACTGATGCCAAAACGGTGCTATTCAGTCTGCCTCATTTCCTTCCCTTCTGTTTACTCTTCCTCCTCCTTTCTCCATAGAGGACAATGGGCTGTCACATGACACTTGTAGTGCATCTCCTCTAGGCAAGACCGACGTGACCTGATGTTTCACTGTAGATAAGTTCAAGAGGCTTGGGGCTTTGCTATTTTACTTTACTGGTATAGTTTAGAGTCCACTTTTCTAATAGTTCGAAACCCCTTTAAAGGGCAAAGAAAATAAATTATTTCACTGCAATAGATGATAAATTTATAGAACTTTTGAAGAAATAATATAAGATATGAAACAAAACTCTAGAATGAAGAAGCAAAGAGCCAATAATCTGTCCTACGTCCAGCAACATGTTGCTGACAGATAAGAACTCTTCTTAACAGACGACAATGAAGACAGAAGCTCTTCACTGAATGATGAAATATTAACTCTAACAGAATGAATGGACTGCGCAAGAAATGGACTTACTGGCAGGCCAATCTGAAATCTAATTGAAGAAGTGCATTTCATCTCTGCTTTCTCTTAATAGATACAAAGAGGGGATTTGTAAGATACATTTCTTAAAATGCTAAGATGCACTTCTCAATACAAAGTAGTTTGAAACATGACAAAATGAACAGGCCGATGATTATTTTCCCCTGATCATAAAATAAAAAAAAAAAAAAAAAGTGTACACCAATAGAACACTATTTTACTACATTAACAATTACGCTATCAATTCACATTTGTAACAGACATTTCAATACTCTTTTGCGCAGAGTAGGGCCGAGTGGATTTAGTATAGACATAAACTTCACTACTGCTGTAGAAGTAAATTATTTTTTGTCCGCTTTTTATTAAAGTCCTGCCATTTTCTGTTCAAGTCAACAGAGCCGATTCAATGGAAAAATTAGACCACAATTGGACTTGACATTTCAATTGTGGTTTAGACTCAGTTCCGATGGGTAGAAAGGAGTCGAGACAAATAACGAATACAGACAGATAAAAAGCTAAGAGGTATGTCACATAAGGAGACAAATGTAGTTCATAGCAATCATTTGCAAAATGTTAAAATGAGAAAAAAGGCAAAACAATTATAAAATTAACCAAAATAATAAGAATGTAAAAAGCTTATTTTGGCCAGTGGCATAATGAAACATTATTAAAATAGATGACTATGGGTCTGTCTGACAAAGGGGGTTAGAAATGCTTTGTGAATTAGGAAGGTGTATAACATGAAACTACACCAGTGCATCAGAGAGTCGTGTACATCAAGGCATTCAGTCATCTGTTCTAACATCTATTACAAACTAGAAAAAAGTCTACCAAAAAAAAAAAAAAGAAGAAGATTACCCAATTCCTGCTTCAGCCCTCACGAAAATCATTTAAATTCCCAACTTAATGGCAGTCTGACTGTATAGCTTGTAGGGAAATAGCCCTTGTGAAAATCACACCTTTATTGTTCTCAGTGCTGCCTCCATTCTGAAAAAACTGAAGTTTAAACAACTATGCTAATTAGGGTGTTCAGTGCACCCTTGGTGTGCCTAAAAGTGGCTCTGTGCACTGATCTGCCCACTGGTATGCATAACTCGCCTCCTTCACTGGTGATTGACAGCACTGGATTGCTTACAGCAAGCATTGCCTATAGAGAAAGATCAGGAAAGCCAGGGCCTTTCATCACCAGTGAAGGAGGTGAGACATGAAAAAGCAGTGAGCGGAATGGTGAACTGAGCCTCTTAGCCACACCATGGGTAAACCGAGCATCTTGGCCACACCATGGATGAACCAAGCACCCTATTTAGCATATTTGCTTTAACTTCAGATTCTGCAGAAAGGAAGTAATGGATTATGTAATGACCAGGCCAAACGTTCCCTGCTATCCACCCCCACACTTAGATGCTGAGATGTGATTGGGGTCTAGAGCTTTAAGAGCACTGGACAGTGTCTTTTGGTGTTTTACAAAGGGAGGTAGAAGCAGCAATTAAAGATTACAGACCTGTACTTGGGGTTAGCTCCACAGTGTGTCATGGCACGTGCACAAGTACTTATAGGTGAATGTAGAAACTGTGGTGAATCCAGTCATAAAGACTTTAGATGTGGTGAATCCTGTCAGAAATAAAATGATGTCTGTACAGGTTAAGGCTTTTACGCCTGCAGGAGATCTTGAGGTAAAAACCTCCTCACGTGTGTTCTGCTCTCCCTGGAGGCAAACCTCAGACTCCAGAACATTCTAGACTTGCCTGGAAAAACAGCTCCTCCTATTGACCATGTGACTAGTAACTGGCCAATAGGAGACCGAATTCACATCTCAGATCTTTACAAAACAGTAATTCAGTCATTGTACACTTTCACCATTAGATGGTGACAGAACACAGCAAATGAGAAATGCATTGCATTTAAAATGAATGTGACTAGAAATGGAGAATTACAGCTCACAAATAATGTAGAGAGCCAGTTAGAGAGTGAGCAGTAGTGTACAGAAGCTACTCACAATTCAGTATTACTTAAAGGGACAGACACACTCTGGACTGGGTCACTACAATTAGAACACTAAAGGTGTACATTTTATAGTGGCTACATCCCCCCTTCAAGGCTTTGTGCTTATTTTATACCAACAGTTTGGGTTGAAAGACTCCCTTTAAGTCATTTGAGGACTGAAGTAGGAATAGGTAATCTTGTTTTCTATAGACTCTTTTTTTAGTTTGTAATATATTTGTTATAACAGGTAACTGAGTGGTGCTGAGAAAGAAGGAAAGTATTGCTCATTCATTGGTTGATTGGCAGCCAGTTTAAACAGACGGACTAATCTAGGAAACCTCGTTTCTCAATATCGCTCATTGAATGTTCATTGGGTGAAATAATTTTTTAGCGCTGCGCAAAAAACATCTTTGTTGATGGTGCATCGTCCTGTGTAAAGAGAAATCGCAGTGCTGAGAACAGTGGCACTGAGCGATCAATTACAGATTGCTCCGTGCATATTGCTTTCTGGTGTCTTCCTCTGTGAACAGGCTAATCAACAACCATCAATCGGTAAAGGTTCACCGATCAGTGCTCGCTTAGTGTCTGCCGGTCGACCCATGAACATCAATAGTTGGACAACTGATAAACAGTGAATAATTGCTACGCCGATGCAGCTATACATATTAAAGTTTAAATTGGCGATTACTAGTGAGACTGACCATAAACGTTCCATGACATCAGGAGCAGACTTTTTGGATTAATTCTTTATGGCAAAATCTTTTGTGGACAAGCAGCTTTTTGAAGAAAGTTCTAAACATAATTTCTTTCCAGATGGTAACGCTTTCTCTCACTTACCAATATCGCCCAACAATCATCTTATTTAAAATTGTTTATTTTGAGAAGTTTTAGGCCTATATTTATAGCTACCACTAGGACCTTTCAAATTTACAACTACGTTCTCCCACAGTGTATAAGAACATTGTTACAGCTTATTAATAAACATTGGCATGTACAAAAAGCTAATCCTACAAGAAAAGGCATCCTACAAGTGTGAAGGGGGCTGTAATGGAGGAAGCTAAACGGCTCCATGCAAAACACTAAACTATACTCAGATAAATTGTGCCGGTGAAAATCAACTATATAACAGCGTATTTAAATACATTTATCAATGCTCTATAAAAACACAGCTGACATACACAATTGTGAAGGAGTAATGAAAATGATGGTCTCTCAATCTGCAATTACATAAAGAGAGAACTCAATAATATGAGACAATAAATATGTGATCACCACAATTTTTTTTTTACAGCTGTCATATCTGAGAAACACAGAAATCACATCTATTTATGAATATGTATTTATATGATAAGATGCTATCTAGAGACATGGGTAATACTAACGTAAGCCTGTTTATATTGTCAACTCAACATACAACAGATCTACAATATACTGCTAAATCTATTGAATCCTTTATACGTGCATTTCTTGCCATTGTGATTCTGTCGTGGACATTGAGGCATAATGAAGGCTACGGAACATAGCGGAATGGGATTTTGGAATAAAATGACATTGGACCATGTTCACCACGAGCATGATACTTCATTACCTACGTCTTTGCCTATGGTCCTAAACTAAACCAAATAAATAATATACAATATAATATTTATATTGTAAGCTTTATGGTGATCAATATTTGCCACTTTTGTAGCCAAGTAATCGGTTACAGTGCAGTTATTCTGATCAATATTGACAGCATAGATAGTAATCACTGAGGAGGACATTATGGTTGGAAGAATAGACGGAACAAGATGAAGAGGAAGATCTGATTGCTACTACTATCAAGATAACAGCAGAGAAGACCCTGGTGGACCTATCTACTCTCGCATAAGATCAATCTTCCTATAAAGCATTCATCCATCAAGTCATCATGGCTCGAGATCATTTTCTATAATAGTGGTTTCCCAGGGATATCCCATGAAGGATCCTAATAGGTCTTCAATGTGCGATCTATGATAGAGTCAATACAAGGATGTATCAGTACATGAGGTGGTGCACGGTACAGCAACCTAGCCTCACTGGTTTGAGCAGTAGGGGACTTTGAACCCTCCTGATCAAGTCTCTCCTAAGGACGGAACATCATTAAATGCACCCAAAAAACATTTTACTCTTTTTTACTGCTTATTTACGTATGTTTCAGTGTGTTTTCACCTTGTACAGTGATAAGAAGTCTTTTTTTTCTGTGGAAACCATCAAACAGGTAATCTACTTCTGACAGGGCAGCAGGCCTTTCTTGAAATTTAAATTATATGTCTGCATATAAAATACAGGAATACAAACTGATGATGACTGATCCATTGACAAACCTAATTAATCTCCACTGGAAATCTGTCACCATCTTTATGAGGGCAGTATAAGGTAGTGACATGCGGATTTCAGCTCTGTGTCTGTAATGTCTGCCTGCCTTCTTACTTCTGTTAAATTGACACTGTAGCAGCGCTCGCTTCATGCAGTAAGAAAAGACATCAATATTCGTAGGCCGAAAGTTCACTTACGCTTCCCGCCACTGACTGACAGTGGTCCCCCTATGACTGTGCAAATCACTTATATTACATGTAAGAAAGTAGACATCTCATAAAAACCACACAACAGGCAGACATCACACACCGTGCCATTAAATGTATTCAGCATAACTTTGTGATTCACATCCCTTTCAGGAGAATCTGTCCACAGGTTTTTGCCAACTAATCTGACAGCAACACAATGAAGAGAGAGCGAGACACTGATCTCCGCAATGTTTCACATGCTGGGCTGCTTGCTGTAGTTTTGATTTAGTCACTGTTTTGTCAGTGTGAGATTATCAGTACAAGATTAGCAAACCTGCTGCCAATTAGTCTTTCATATTCATGAGCTGTGTGTAACCCTGCCCCCATCACTGATTGTAATGTGACACCCCCAGAGTCCGGTTGTCACAGTGATATTTCCTCCCTATAATGGGTAAAGTCATGCTTGGAGGCAGAAAAGGGACCCCCATGCCAGGCAGCATAGATTTAATCACAATTTCCTGCTGCAGGTCAGAAAAGGGAGATGCCTTATAAATTCTGGCCAGCAGAGGGGGTTGGTGAGTCAGCTAGAAGTCAGCTGAGGGGGTTGTCATGGAAACGAAGCAGCTGTGAGGAGAAATGATAATGACAGTTAAACGTGAGGACGTGAGGTAAAAGAGATCTTTCTGGAAGATCCTGTCAGATGAAGACAGGGAGCTAATCTGAGAAGAGCTCAATAGGCAGAGCTGATCTGTGAAGAGGGAAAGGACAAGAGCAGAGACCGACTCTAGGGAAGCTAAAATACTGCATATAGCAGACCCGAGTAAAGCGTTAATAAAGAGAAAAGGGACATCAGAGTCCTAGGCTGACAGGAACTGTAAGTTCTGATAGCCGAATCTGAAAGTACAGGGCATTGTAAATTCCTGTGCACATTAATCACCTGAGGACATGGTAGCGGATAAGGAGCCCGGGGCCGACGGTGAAGAGAACGGTACCCGTGGAATAGGCAAATGCTGACAGCCGTACAGGTTAGTGAAACCATCACGAATAGAGGGTCGCAGCATAGTTATATACAGCGGAGACCCACACACAAAGCGCAGAAAGGAAGGTCCTAAATTCCCACCTGGCAAGGTGGATCCCCTGAATGCCTTCAGGTGAGCCGGACTCATTCCATCACCTGTATGTGGTACTCCGGACTGCAACCTAGAAACTGCACCTCTGTGTCTTTCTCTCATTTATCTGCACCCCAACGTTTACAGCCACTTTTACTATTTATTTAACATCTTTGCCCTGGGACTACAGCTCTACCTGTGGAGGGCTACAACATCATAGCTGCGCCCAGCATCCATCCCAGAGAAGCAACACCGCAGCGCTGGTCACCTCTGACTAGAATACCACAGGTGGCGTCACGTATTTCACCATTTATAAACATTATCTTTATTTTTACCACAAGAGTACCACACAACTTTCCCCTATTTTATTACTGGATGCCTCTGGGCCACGGACGGGGTCGCCGCCGCCGTGACACTGTCCCCCAAGGAAGTCGACGGGCCCGGTACCGAGTACCCCCAGGCCCCTCGGGGCGCTCCAACTGGCGTCATGAACAGGATTTAGTGAGCCTTGCAAAACTGGGTAAAAAGGAGCCTGGCAAAGCTGGGTACTGTGCGCCATAGACTTTATGAAATTGTGTGCTAAAGACTTCAATGGGCTTTCAAATAACCGCCATAACTGCGTCACACAGTGCGTGCGAGCAGAGAGAGACGTGCAATTGTGGACAGAGGCAGAAATAAAGCACGACGCGAAGCCCCCTGCCCGTGCTTTGACGTTAGTGAGCAAGTGAAAAAGCAGGAAGAAAATGCCCAACGCGGGTGAAGATTCAGCAGCGGTCGCAGCTGCAGCCCCCACAATGCCATATATACCAGGAGCGGCCTGGTTACCACAGTACTCAGGGGAGTCGCACACCCTGAGCGATTTTAAAGAAAGACTATGTAGTTTGTTCCAAGTTTACCCCCTGTCAGAAAGCCAAAAAGTCAGTATCCTCATTGGCCAGTTAACTAGTGCGGCTCAGAGGGAAGTAAAGTCCTGGCCGGACACTGATAAAGGAACTGTCAAACAAATCTTAGCCAGACTGAAAGACACTTTTGATACCCGTACTGCAACAGAGATAAAAATGAGATTTTTTGGGTGCAAACAGAGAGTGCAGGACAGTATACGGGACTATGCCCTTAATGTTCAGGAGGCACTACGGGCTGTAAAGCAGGTTGATCCTGAGAGAGTGCAAGATGAAGATAGATTATTAACAGAGCAGTTCATAGAGGGACTCCAGTCTAACAACCAAAGGACACAGCTGCGCATAAGGGCCCTACAAAATCCTGAATTGGATGCACACTTTAAGGATAGAGCCATCAGAGTGCTGTGTGAACCGAATCCTAGCAGCACAGAGCCCTCTAAGCATCCTGCAATTACATACCAGCAGGAGACAGCATGCTTTCAAAAGACCTCTATGGAGACTGACAAGCTGTCCCAAGATAATGATTCTGCTGCAGACTTACGTCTCCAAGTAAAGGAACTAACCAAAAGTGTGGCTACACTCACAAAAACTGTGCAGTCCCTGCAAGTGATTCCAAAGAAGAAGATCCAGCTGGCCTCCAGTCCGGATGACGTTCCATGGCGACAGCAGAAGAGGATCCCACCGACCAGAGGGAGAGACAGTGATCGTTACAACGAGGACGTACAGCCCATCTGTCGCCGCTGCAACAAGGCAGGACAGTAAGATACTGTCATTTAAACAAGCAACCACTGGGGCAAAGGGCCAACCCTCAGGAGTAAGACGACTAGGCCCACCAAATTGGAGAGACAAGTACGTAGGAGGACGACCAGTCTTGCCTGTTGTGATTGACGGTTTTCCGATGAACGCTTTACTGGACACCGGTTCCCAGGTGACAACGATACCATATGTTCATTTTAAGCAGTACTGCGCTGATTCAGACATTACTCACCGCCCAGATAAAGATCTTGTCACTTTTGCCAGCAATGGTCAGCCCTTGCCTCAGATGGGGTATAAAGAGGTGACCATCAAGATTGGCCGAGTAGAATTGCAATCGCAAGGTTTGATAATAGTTGATATTGACAAACGAGAATGCTATCCTATGATCACTTTAGGCACTAATGTAATTGAAAATGGTCATGGAGAAATTATTGTTTTCTTACAACAGGTAGCCGAGACCGCCAGCTCCAGTCAGCAACGGGTCCTGCAAAAGGAGATCAGAGCCCTGATGCAGAGACAACAGGTAGAGCTGTCTGGTGGAGAAGTCGGCAGTGTCAGAGTAAGTTATCCTTTCCCCATTGCAGTACCTCCCAGAAGTGAAATGTTAATTTGGTGTCGGGCAGCAATAGGCCTCAGGGGTCAAGATTACCAAGCCTTGGTAGAACCCATGTATTCTGATAGTAGGCCCACTATCCTGACAGCCAGAAGGGTAGTTGATGTCCGCAAGGGGAGAGTACCAATACGCATCTTAAATTGTGGTGAGAGAGAGGTCCAGTTACCCCGGTATGCCACCCTAGTTAAATTGTTCACCGTCAGTAACAATGCAGTTGAGACACTAGAGCCCTTGCTTCCATCTGACAAGGTGGAAGAGAATGGCTCTGAAGGGCAACAGGAGGATTGGTGTCAGCAGCTACACGTAGGCACTGACTCCACCCCTTCACACCAAAAGCATGGGGCTTACCGCGTGGCTCGAGAATTTGAACGGGTCTTCAGCAAGCATCCTCTAGGTTTTGGGCAGGCAAAAGGGGTTCAACATCATATCCCCACCGGAGATCATCCACCCATTAAAGAGAGACACCGGCCTGTACCCCCAGCACATTACCAATGTGCTAAGAGTATGTTACGAGAGATGAAGGAGGCTGGGGTAATCAGAGATAGTTGTAGCCCCTGTGTAGCTCCATTAGTCCTCGTTAAGAAGAATGATGGTACTATGAGAATGTGTGTAGACTACAGGCGGATTAACAGCATTACACATAAAGATGCAAACCCATTGCCTAGAATTGAGGAATCACTAGCTGCACTGAGAACTGCTAATTATTTCTCTACCTTAGATCTCACCAGTGGGTATTGGCAGGTTCCTGTGGCAGAGGCAGACAAAGAGAAGACATCGTTTACAACACCAATGGGTCTCTGCTTGTTTAACTACATGCCGTTCGGGCTCAGCAATGCGCCAGGAGCATTTCAGCGGTTAATGGAATGCTGCCTTGGACATAAAAACTTTGAAACCATTCTGCTGTACCTGGATGACATCATCGTCTTCTCCAAAACCTACGAAGACCATTTGAAGCCCTGTCAAACTTTGGCCTGAAAATAAAACCATCCAAATGTCACCTTTTGAAACCCAAGGTGCAGTACCTAGGCCATGTGGTGAGCGCGGAAGGTGTGGCACCCGATCCTGACAAAGTCACCATTATCCGGGACTGGAAAAGGCCCAGCACTATCCATGAAGTGAGGCAATTTCTTGAGTTAGTAGGCTACTACCAAAGATTTATCAAGGACCTCACCAAGATAGCAGCGCCGCTGCAAGATCTTCTAGTGGGCCAATCCAAGAAGGCAAAGAACAAAAATCTTCCGTTCGAGTGTAATAAAAGGATAGAAGAGTCCTTCACCAAGTTGTAATTGGCACTCACAGGAGATGAGGTCCTGGCCTACCCTGACTATGACCAACCATTTGTACTTTACACGGATGCCAGCAACGTGGGATTGGGAGCAGTGCTGTCACAAGTGCAGAAAGGCAGAGAGAGAGTGATTGCCTACGCCAGCAGGAAGCTTCGTCCCACTAAGAAGAACCTCGACAACTACAGTTCCTTCAAACTGGAGTTCCTCGCCATAGTCTGGGCGGTAACAGAGCGCTTCAAGCACTACTTGGCTCCCACAAAGTTCACCATCTACATGGACAATAATCCGCTAACCCTCCTTGAAACGGCAAAGCTCGGGGCACTTGAGCAGCGATGGATGGCCCGGCTGTCCAACTACGAGTTCACCATCAAGTACCGAGCAGGACATAAGAACGTTAATGCGGATGCGCTGTCCAGGATGCCCAATTCACCAGACGGGGAGAAAATCCAAAAGAACTTGATGAAATCGAGGTACCAGCCTTCCACAGTCCAATTGCAGCCCAGCGCTCTCAAGGAGTAAGGAATAAGCACTTTATCGTACGAGAGGTAATGTTGAACCCATTACCCCATCATGAGTGGGCAGAGACACAAGATAGTGACCCAGCTGTTCGCCTAGTAAAGGAGTGGCTGGCACAAGCTGATTCACACCCTGGTCCAGATGATCCACAGGAAGCACAACAGCTATGGAAGGAGAGAGGCAAGCTGTTCATCTACGAGGGTAAACTGTCGGAGGAACATCAACTCGCGCACACACGAACTGGTCTGGCAGGTGGTAGTCCCGAAGAGGGATGCGCCAATGGTCTTAGAGGCGTACCACAATGGAACAGGACACTTCGGCTGAGGACACTTCGGCTGGAAGAAGTTGGAAATTCTACTTCGTGAAAGATTCTATTGGGTTGGCATGAGGAGTTCCATTGAGAAGTGGTGCCGAGAATGTGGCCCATGCAACCTGCGCAGAAAAGACCGAAACAGTCAGAGAGCCCCATTACAGCCGATCATCACAAAACAGCAGCTTGAACTGGTAGCCTTGGATTACGTGAAGTTAATTCAGAGTAGGAATGGCTACATCTATGCTTTGACCATCGTGGACCATTACTCAAGGTTCTTGGTAGTCGTACCTGTTAAAGACTAAACAGCGAAGACAGCAGCCAAGGCGTTTCAGCAACACTTTTATCGACTGCACGGATACCCTGAACAAGTGCTCACCGATCAAGGTCCAGCCTTTGAGGCAGAAGTGTTCCAGGAGTTCTGTAACATGTACGGTTGCAAGAAAATCAGAACGACGCCGTACCATCCACAGACAAATGGCATGTGTAATAAGATGAACCAAGTGGTCATTGACTTATTGAAGACCTTACCTCTGGAAGAACGAAACCAGTGGCCAGAGAAGTTGCCAAATCTGGTAGATTTATATAATCATATACCGGTAAACTCCACAAATTTCACTCCGGCCTACTTGATGAGTGCAAGACCTGGAAAGTTACCTATTGATTTAGACATGGGAGTCTTAACACCAGAGACATCACCAGATGCAGACTGGAATACAGAGCGGCAACAACAATACCGCAAAGTGCAAGAATGTGTGGAGGAAAGTTTGTCCCAAGCAAGACAGAGACGGGAAAGAAATTACAACCAACACGCCCCTGCAGTTCCCTTGACACCAGGAGAACAAGTACTTGAAAGAAAGAGACATGTTCACAAACTAGATGACCAGTGGGAAGCAGAGCCATACACCGTAATACCTTCAGACTTCAATAACACCAAAGTATGTATCATCAGCAAAGATGGAGGAGAAACCTTCAAAGCAGTCTCAAGAGATCATCTAAAGATGTGCCCTGATCAATTGAAGGACAAGAAAGAAGTCCAAGACACTCCACGGCCCATAGTAGAGGTGGAAGAAAAGATTCAAACTATATTTGGAGAATTTCCTCGGACGTGGACACAAGTAATTCAGGCAATAGTAGTACCAGTACTAACCTTTCATCAGCCTACTGCACCAGATGAAGAAGAGACTCTAAATGAAATGGCTCCAGTAACAGATACCACATCTGCAAAAGAATTCGGAAATCTGTCCCCTACTAACAGCGAATCTGACAATCTCATGGCGAGTCTAGGAGTAGAGAGAAGGCAGTCTAGAATACCTAACTTACTCAAGTCTACTTATAGCGTAGTGACTAATGCACCAACAGTAGACATCAGAGAACAGGTCAGGTCATCAGAGATACCTATACTGCGTAGATCCACTCGTAGTACTAGATGTCAAATCCCTGCCCGTTACAGAGATTACATAATGTAAATAAAGTAGTAAGAATGTATAGTTGTAACCATTAAGCATGAGAGCCTACAGAGACTTACTGTATGAACCTTTTTAAGTATTCGTAAAAACCAGTTAAAGGACAATTGGGCCACAGGACTATGTGTGGTCAGAACTGTATTTGTAAATAGTTACTCCAAAAAGGCCTTAAAAATAAGCCGCCGGCGTGGCCGAAAAACAGGCCCATCTACAGAGTGCCCTGTAGTCACGCCCAGGGACGACACACAAAGTGGGTTAAGGCAGTTCCCACCAACCAAACTCCAGGTACAAGCACAAAGACAATTCCTGGACAGCAGCTTAAGGACTAGTCGCTGCAGTAACTGTGCTATTGTTTTCTTTTTCTTGTCTGGTTTTTGATAATTTTTACATTTTTAAGGCTGTTTTCACACTTGCGGTTTTTTGCGCTGCTTTTTAGCGCAAAAAAACGCATGCGTTTTTTCCCCTATACTTTAACATGGGTGCGCATATGTGCGCATACATATGCGCACGTACGCGTTTGTATGCGCATGCGTTTTTTTGCAGTGTGCGCTCGGGTGCACAAAATGCATCCTGTTGCATTTTTTGTGCGTCTGACTTGCCCACAAAAAACGCAAGAGCACGCAATGCGCATTTTTACAGCAAAACACCCATTAAAGTCTATGGGTGCGCATACGTGTGCATTGTAATTCACACGTATGCGCAAAAAAGGCATGCTTTTTTTAAAAAATGCACCAAAACCCCCAAAAAACACACACAAACGCATGATGCGTTTTTTTCATGCGCTTGTGTGCGCAAAAAACGCGCAGCAAAAAAACTAAAGTGTGAAAGTAGCCTAAGACTTTGTAGATTTGCATTAATTGTTGCTGTTAACAATTCTTGTTATATTTTCCTCAGTCCAGGAGTACTGAACTTAACTGGGGGGGAATGTGACACCCCAGAGTCCGGTTGTCACAGTGACATTACCTCCCTCTAATGGGTAAAGTCATGCTTGGAGGCAGAAAAGGGACCCCCATGCCAGGCAGCATAGATTTAGGCTATGTGCCCACGTTGCGTGTTAAAACGCTCACAGAAAACCGGACTCCTTCCCAGAAATCGCACGTTTTTTTCTGCGCAATTTCACCGCGATTATGATCGCGATTTTAGCACATGAAAAGGGAAAAGTATATGCACACAAATAGGGATCACCACAAAGATATGAAAAAAGTATCAATTTTATTAATGGACACAACAAACAGACACTTTGTGGTTAAAAACAATTAAAAAGTCTGAACAACCAGACATTGATAACAAAAACAAAGACAATGGGTCATTTTAATAAATAGTTAAATGCTATGGGTCCCAAGACCAACCATACAGTATAATGCCAGGTATCTGCTAGTTACCATAACCTAGGGTCTATCAAATCAATTGTTATGACAATCATGACCTCAAATCAAAAAAATACCATATCATCAATAACTACTATGGTTACATAGAAATTCTACATATACCATGGACAGAAAATTGAATGCTTATCATGTTGTCAACACAAATAAACAGACATTAATAAGTCCCTTTCCCTAGCGTGATATCACCTGGTTTCTGAGGATGAACAAGCTACCGGGTAGGTTACATGGGACCCTCAAACCCACGCGTATCGACACAGTCCTTTATATACCTATCCAATTAGTAATCAATCTTACCAGCTGAGTTTCAGAGTGGGGGAGAAAGGTAGATCGGATCTGAGTTTAATGAAACAGCGTCCTGCTCCCATCCGTGTGCAGGAGCTTATATTAAGATCATATATCACATCAATACATTCAAACACAAGCACCAAAACATAAGGTGACGCATAGTGTGAACACGGCCACAGTTTGATGTGTCAAAAAACAATCTGGACACTGGCACAACATAACAGCAATAATAAACTTTATCTGTGCACTCAATATAATGTGCTAAAAGCGCTACCATAAGATGACGCATAGTGTGAATAAGGCCACAATTTGATGTGTCAAAAAAAAAAAAATCGCGATTTTGCCGCGATTCTCGCGTGCGATATTCAAGCACTTTCCAAGCGATTTGAAGCATCGCTTTGAAAGTGATTGACAGGTTGGTCACACTCGTCAAACATAGTGTTTGACAAGTGTGACCAGCTTTTTACTATTGAGGCCGCCTATGCGGCATCAATAGTAAAAGATAGAATGTGAAAAATGATAAAAAATAAAAAATCGGGGTATATTTACCTTCCGACGTCCTGCGCTGCCATCCCGGGCATCAGCGTTCCCAGTAATGCCTTGCGAGACCTGTGATGACGTTGGTCTCGCGTTACTATAGCGATCTCGCGAGACCGCTAGAGTCACGCGAGACTACGTCATCACAGGACCTTGCCGCAAGGCATTACTAGGAACGCTTAGGCCGGGAATGCAGCGCGGGACGCCAGAAGGTAAATATACCCCGATTTTTTATTCTTTTTTTTACAGGGGTATGGTACCCAGGGCCTGGAGGACAGTCTCCTCTCCTCCACACCGTGGGTACCAACCGCACATGAGACGCTTAACTTCCCGCATGGTGGGCATAGCCACATGCGGGAAGTAAGTGGTTCTCATGCATTCCTATGGGTGAGGAATCGCGGCAATTCTTTGCGATTCCGCACAAAAGAATGAGCATGCTGCGTTTTTTTCCGCGATGCGTTTCCGCCGCGGAAAAAAGCGCAGCATTAGCACAGCATGTGCGGAATGCCATAGGAATGCACGATTTTTAAACGTACACGATTTTTAAACGTTTTCGCGCCGAAAATCGCGGCAAAAACGCTTAAAAATCGCATCGTGGGCACACAGCCTCAATCACAATTTCCTGCTGCAGGTCAGAAAAGGGAAATGCCTTATAAATTCTGGCCAGCAGACGGGGTTGGTGAGGCAGCTAGAAATCAGCTGAGGGGGTTGTCATGGAAACGAAGCAGCTGTGAGGAGAAATGATAATGACAGTTAAACGTGAGGTAAAAGAGATCTTTCTGGAAGATCCTGTCAGATGAAGACAGGGAGCTAATCTGAGAGGAGCTCAATAGGCAGAGCTGATCTGTGAAGAGGGAAAGGACAAGAGCAGAGACTGAGAGACTCTAGGGAAGCTAAAATACTGCATATAGCAGACCCCTGAGTGAAGCGCTAATAAAGAGAAAAGGGACATCAGAGTCCTAGGCTGACAGGAACTGTAAGATAGCCGAAACTGAAAGTACAGGGGATTGTAAATTCCTGTGCACATTAATCACCTGAGGGCACGGCAGCGGATAAGGAGCCCGGGGCAGACGGTGAAGAGAACGGTACCTGTGGAATAGGCTCACGCTGACAGCCGTACAGGTTAGTGAAACTATCACGAATAGAGGATCGCAGCATAGTTATATACAGCGGAGACCCACACACATAGCACAGAAAGGAAGGTCCTAAATCCTCACCTGGCAAGGTGGATTCCCTGAATGCCTCAAGGAGAGCCGGACTCATTCCATCACCTGTATGTGGTACTCCGGACTGCAACCTATTACCAGTAAAAGGTAAAGAAACTGCACCTCTCTGTGTCTCTCTCTCTTTTATCTGAACCCCAACGTTTACAGCCACTTTTACTATTTATTTAACATCTTTGCCCTGGGACTACAGCTCTACCTGTGGAGGGCTACAACATCATAGCTGCGCCCAACATCCATCCCAGAGAAGCAACACCGCAGTGCTGGTCATCTCTGACTAGAATACCACAGGTGGCATCACGTATTTCATCATTTATAAACATTATCTTTATTTTTACCACAAGAGTACCACACAACTTTCCCCTATTTTATTACTGGATGCCTCTGGGCCATGGACCGGGTCGCTGCCGCCATGACACCATCCCCCATGGAAGTCGACGGGCCCGGTACCGAGTACCCCCAGGCCCTGTGGGGCGCTCCAGTAACCTTTATGCCTATGCACAGTATACACTGAATGCTGCCAATCGGTGGTGTGGGTGGGGTTATACAGAGCTCAGCATTTAGAGAACCGCTACATCTGCAGCAGATAAAACTGATTTTATCATATCTGCATCAGGGAGCTCAGTAACACATCGCTGGAATCAGGGTGTCTGCCCCTACATAATGCTGCTCTCAGATGGCAAAAACCTGGTGACAGATTTCCTTTAACAACTATTGTAGTAAAGGGGTGAGAGATTAAGAAAACTGAAGAACGCTTATGTCAATGTTATTAGGTTTTATTTCCATTTGAATGGAGCACAGTAAGACACCACTATACAGTCACAAATTGCATATCCATCCACTGCTCCTTGCTGATAGCAGTGGGAGATTTGCTTTCTAAACTGCCGTGTAGAAAAAAATGAAAAATGAATTTATAAAGATTACAGGATTAATATCTTGTGATGCAAGTGAGGGTTCATTTTGTACAGAGCTGCAGACTATGTTGGCTCTCTGTACAGAAGATAAATGAGGATCATGGCAGTTCATAAGAACCGTTACCGTCGAAATTCTGGACTGATTGCTGAAACAGCATATGCCTTGTGAATGTTTATTATGTGTACAATAAAGTAGTCAAATGCAATTAAAATGGTAGCTCAAGGCAAATTCCTATTATTGACTGTGCAGTATTGCAGAATGTCGCGGTCCTGAGCCAAGAAAACAGAAATCGGAGGAGTGTTCAGCTAATGGCAGTACCACTTAGTTTCAGTAGAGGGAGCTAAAGTACACATGAAGTCATAGGTATAACTAAACTGACGTGACGACATGGGAACAGGATTTCTCACTCAAGCACGAGCGTGTCCTACTAATAAATCAGACAAAGCCTCTTCAATATTCGGCAAGACCATGTGCTACATATTAACTCGACAAATCACAGCTCAGACATTTCTGCAGCATTTGGTAGAATTTGAGGCCAATGCATCCATTGGTCATTTGGATGTTTTGGGTTGTCATTATGATTTCAAAAAAGAGAAAACACAGTAGTTTGACAATAAATGGCTTCAACCAACCACTAACCATGAGTGGAGAATGTTTTTGTGTTATCATTCATATTCTCTGAAAAAAGGCCAAGAAAGCAGAAATTCTGCTGTATGAGGATGGAATGATCATTAATGCACACGTACTGTTCCCTTACTTTTTGTGTCTACTTGTGTGAATGGGTGACTACTTAAGCACTGATTAACTTGTATATAGCCACACACGGCTCATTTATGGGCAGAGAAATGCAAAGGTCTTTTAGGTTAAAATTTCATTGCGTATGGGTATGACTTTTAACCTTTTCACATCCAGTGGTGTTTTGGGCCTAGATACTCAAGGGACATTTTGAAATGCTGCATTGTAAATAGGAGTATTTCTATATTTCAACATTGGATTCCTTATTTTATACAATAATCATTTATTTCTCTAATCATATAGCGGTAAAAACACATCATCTGCTCTGCACACAGCCCAACAAATGAGGCATTTAGATGTAGCAATTGTTAACATGACAAACCATGCAGTGCGACAGATGTCAATTAGGACATAGGGCGATGCACTAGGTGGCGGGTAAACCAGTGCACTTTCAGTATCGAGACATTTCAATAAAGTACCAAAGTTTATTTTCTCTGCAATTAAAAATGTATAGGGTATGTAGCTACATATGCTTAACTTACTGTGAATGCTTTTCTGACCATAAAGTTGATGATGGTCTCACATTAAAGGATCATCTCAAAGCCTCATCATGAGGGTCTATTAAAAACACTGAAACCTTACAATTTGTGGGGCTCACAATTTACCAGGATATTCAAAGCATAGTAAAGCTCCACGGTCAAAATCACAACAATACATTACAGACTGACCAGATCTACCAGTGCTCTTATAAATGAACAGATACACATTTACCCTGGAAAATTAGATCTTAATGTCCAATATCCTCTGTCCATTTAGTGGTTTTGTATAAGGAATAACAGAATACCATAGGTTACAATGATACTGTATATTAATAATTGGCAATTTTACCATTGCTTGAGAAACTAATAAAAAGAGGGCATTCAAAGACTGTTTTTCACAAAAAATAGCATGAGACCAATGTTACATTTTAGATGGAAATGATCTCTAATAAAATAAATAGGAGTGATAAACTGTGGCTTCTTTTTCCCTTATGTACAATTCTGTTTTATACCTAGAAGAAATTTGCAGTGTAATACCATTTACTGAGACATATGGCACCTAGTAAACCCCATAGAATCACTGTATTCTATATATTTACTTTATACAAGTACTGTAATTGTTCGACATAGCATAAATAATTAACATGCATCAAGCTAATTATACTCTTCAACAGAAGGTAATCTGCAGTACCCAGCGGCAGCCACTGAATGGAGTATTGAGCAGTGATCGTCTGCTGCATCCCGATTGGTGGAGGCGCCATGATATTAGAATGATTACCTACCCTATCAATATAAAAAATAGTTGGTAACCCCTTTAAAGGGCAGGCATTATATAGTGATTTACTGACAAGTCGGTATCTAGAATAACTTTGCAACTTTGATGGAAGATGCTAAAGGAAATCTGTTACCAGGTTTGTGCTAACCCATATGATAGCAAAACGCTAGACAAAAGGATATAGAACCAACAAAGAAAAAACCTAAAAAATGAAAAATTGTATTAGATATGTATTAAAATATATAAACAAAATCAAATAATAGCACAAAAAAATATCTATATGGGCATAGTCTAGTGAGTATACCTCCAAATTCAAAATGTAAAGGTTAGAAAATGGTGAGGTAGGCAGGGAGAAAAAGGTCAATAGATGGAAGTAAATACGGTAGGTACCCAATCTTAATCTCACCAAATTAGCAACACTGATGAGATCTAGACGGACATTCAAGACAGTAAATGTGCAAATGCTAATAAAAATTATTATTATCAACGCTTATTATCAATGCTGGCTGGGCAGATAGGGCTAGAGATGACACATATGAAAAAAATTTTCTCTCTGCTTTGCCCTGTAACATGCCACAGGCTTGCTGAGGAGGTTGGCACCCTAATAAAAACACAAGATATAGCGCCGCAGCTTGTGTGTAGGCTGACCCTATATACTTGCTGTGATAGACACCTATTCTTTAAATAAGGCACTGTCACAATGATTATGTGTAAAAAAGGGGCAAAAAAAACGCAAATAACAGCATCAATTATCTCATTCTGCAAAGGTATACATCTAATATTAAATATGCATCAGACGTCAATCACTACGTAAAATAGGTAAAAGGCCCCTTAATAAACTAATAATTAACTTATCTATTGAAGATCTCCTGCGTTTTGTCCTGACATTTTCCTACAGTCAAAAGTTTCATCAGTGGATCATCCAGGAGAAATAAGGTGTAAGGCTGGTTTCACGTTCGCGCATTTTACATGCAGCGCACGGCGCGGCTAAGCCCCGCCCCCTGCCCGCTCCATCCGGTCATCGCCTCCTACTATCGCACACGGCTGCATGCGATCTGCGCACCCTATCTTTAGCATAGGGTGTGCAGACCGTGCGCTAGTAGGATTTTGGCGTGCGCGCCAAAATGCAACATGGTGCGTTCGGCGCACCTTCAAAAGTGCGCAGCGCACGCCAAAATCCTACTAGAGCACGGCCAGCGCACCCTATGCTAAAGATAGGGTGCGCAGATCGCATGCAGCCGTGTGCGATAGGAGGAGGCACTGACCAGATGGGGCGAATGTGAAACCAGCCTTAGGAGACTAACAACAAACACAATTCCTCTCCTGCAACTGTAAATATAGTGTGTGGACTTCAGCCAACAGAGCAGCACAATGTAGCAGCAATGTGTCACTTACTGAGCTGCTTGCTGCAGTTTTGATAAAATCACTGTTTTATCTGCAGCAGATCTAGCAGTTCTCTGAATGCTGAGCTCTGTATAAACCCGCCCACACCACAGATTGGCATCTTTCAGTGTACACTGTGCATTGGCAGAAAGCAGCCAATCCTTGATGGGGGGTAGTGTTATAAAGAGCTCATGAATATGGAGGACTAACTAGCAGCAGGTTTATTGGTCCTCTAGTGATAATCTCTTGCTGATAAAACAGTGATTGTATAAAAACCACAACAAGAAGGCTAGTAAGGCTAAGTTCACACGTACTGGAACTCTCGCGGAAATTACCGCGAGAATTCCGGAATTCCATTCAGCGGGAAAATCGCATTTTAAATTCCTGCGATTTTCCCACGGAAAAACTAGCATTTTGCAAGCGTATTTAGCTTGCAAAATGCTAGCGTTTTCCAAGCGATCTGTAGCATCGCTTGGAGAACTGATTGACAGGTTGGTCACACTCGTCAAACATCGTGTTTGACAAGTGTGACCAACTTTTTACTACTGAGGCTGCCTATGCAGCTTCAGTAGTAAAAGATAAAATGCAAAAAAAATTAAAAATGGTGTTATTCCTACCTTCCGACGTCCCGCGCATCCGTTCCCAGTAATCCTTTGCGAAAATGCCCGCGATGATGTCCGTTCTCGCGGGATCGCGATGTCTCGCGGTCATTCGCGATGACGTCGCGCGAATGACCGCGAGACTTCGCGATCCCGCGAGAACGGACACCATCGCGGGCATTTTCGCAAAGGATTACTGGGAACGAGAGCGTGGAGAGAAGCGGGAAGGCTGCGCGGGACGCCGGAAGGTGAAAATAACAATATTTTTTATTTTAAATTCTATTTTTTACAGGGATATGGTACCCAAAGCCCAGAGGACAGTTTCCTCTCCTCCGGACCATTGGTACCATCCGCAAATGTTCTGCTTACTTTCCGCATGGTGTGCACAGCCACATGCGGGAAGTAAGCGGAACAATGCATTCCTATGGGTGCGGGATCGCCACGATTCCGCAAAATTAATGAGCATGCTGCGGTTTTTATCGCGAAGCGATTCCGCCGCGGTAAAAACCGCAGCATTAGCACAGCATTGCGGAATCCCATAGGAATGCATGAGATGCTTATTTTTCGTGGCAAAATCGCGCGGTTAAAACCGCCGCGGAAACGCGAAAAAACCGCCACGTGTGAACTCAGCCTAAATGATAAAATCTGGGATCAAGTCTCTATCTCTACATTATGCTACTCTCATCAGGTTATGTGGCAAAAACCTGGTCACTGTTTCCCTTTAGGCAAGTAGTCCACTTACTATTTTATGTGAGTCAGAAGAAATGTGTACTCAAGAGAAACAGCTGTTGCTCATTTCTCTGTCTGCAATCCTGTGACTGAAATAAAGTGTATTTTACTGAAATTACATGGCGAGTGCCGCTTCTCTCTCCTATGAACTTTACAAGTATGTGGGCACTGCAAGACATGGCCATTATAATGTGGATGATGTAGTTTGATCCTGTTTTTCCTTGTAACTGGGTGTAGTAGTTCCAGCATTTCCTCCTTTGGTCCTTGTTGCTCACTATAAGTCATCGGCATGACACTACATTGGTAAGACTTACCGACCAGCTTGTCAGACACAAAAGCACTACAACCGAATTCTTTCTGCAATGAGTAACCATGACCCATTATTGCCAGTTATGTGGATTTTGCTATGAGCTTTCATACATCACTTCTGCCAAGAGCTGGACAAATTCCCAGGAAAACTTTGCTGTCCACTGCAGCAGACCCAATAGAGAGGGCTGCCACACTTTACAGAGAGGTTTTCAGCCTGCCTAATTTTCTTCACTTGGGCAGGACACACCGATGCTTTGATTCTTAGCGCCATTGTGTTCCTAACAAGGCTCATTAAGAGCAAGCGTAAAGCCAAATGCACTACTGGACTGCAGCCATGTCCTGGCCCGAATCCTGGGACACAGCAACGACCTGGCACAAGCTTCACTAGCTTTCTGCTATTCTGTGTCACTTTAAAACTCCAGCTGGCACCCAGTCACTTGGAACATAATCCAGTTAGCAGCCCACAAGTACAGCTGAACAGAAGCAGATTTGCAAAGTGCTGGAAGAATAGTTTACTTTAACAATACGATCACACTGGCACAAATAAAACGTAAAGAACATTCCCACTGCTGCTGGAAGTGAGGTGTCAACAACTGATTAAAATAATCCATGGACCAGCCATTGCAAAGCAGCACGGGGAAGAGCAATTAATACTCCGAAAACTTTCAGATTCCCTTTCAATATGCCATAAAGCAGAGTCTCGTGTGCGGACAGGACGGGAGGTTACATTTCAATTAAGATGCCCAGTGAACAACAACTTCCACCCGCTTGGAGTTGACATCATGCAGAAGAGCACAAATAAGGAAGTTTAGTTCTTATACAAGAAATGCACAAAATAATACTATTCAATTCTATTACAGGCCTAAAACGACTAAATACAGGTAAGGCCTCTTTCACACTTCCGTTTTTTAAAATCAGTCACAATCCGCCAGGTTTTGAAAAAAAACGGATCCTCAAATTTTTTTTGAGGATCCGTTTTTTTCCCATTGACTTGCATTAATGGCGGATTGCTGTCCATTGCATCCGTTTTTTGTGAGGATCCGCGAAAAGTTGCTGTCCGTCACCATCCTCAAAAATTTCCAAACGGAGCTTGTAACGTTTTTTTCTGTTGCGGATCCTGTAAACACTCATTGAACCCGAATTTCTTTCTGGGTGCCGGACACAAAATCTCTCTCTCTCTCAATCTCTCTCTCTCTCTCTCAATCTCTCTCTCTCAATCTCTCTCAATCTCTCTCTCTCTCTCTCTCTCAATCTCTCTCTCTCTCTCTCTCTCTCTCTCTCCCCTTCCCGGCCAGCGATTCCTTTAAATTTCTTCATTTTCAGGATCCGTCTGAAAACGGATCCTGTGCCATCCGTTCCCATCAGTTGAGAACGGATCCGCTTGTCCGCCTTTTTGGCGGATTATAACTGATGCAAAAAACTGAAGTGTGAAAGAGGCTTAAGAAACCATAAGGCCTGTTTCACACTTCCGTTTTTGTGTCCGCCAAACAGATCCGTTTCCGTTTTTTTGACGGAAACTGATGCAAACAGATCCGTTTTTTTAAAACGGATCCGTTTTTTGACGGATCCGCGGTAACCGTAATGGAAGTCTATGGGACAAAAAAAACGGATCCTGCAAAAAATGGCGGATCCGTTTTTTTACGGAAAACAACGGATTTTGACGGATTTGAAAAAACGGAAGTGTGAAACAGGCCTAATAAGTAGATGTTGCGGGGGCACGCACTTTGTGTAGGCCCACATATAGCAATACCGCAAATTCAGCCATTGTCGGCAGCGAAGAACTGAAAAATGCCATCTTACATTTACTGTAATTTCTTAATAGCGCTTAACCCTTTTATAGAAGAAAATCTACAGCAACCGCATTTCTTTAACCCCTTAATGACCAATGACGGATCTGTCCTTCATTGGACGCCTCCCCGTTTTCTGTGGCCTCTGGCGATGAGCCCGCACCTTTTCCGGCACATGACAGCTGTTTTGAACAGCCGACGTGCCGCTAACAGCCGCAGGAGGAATCGCGATCCCCCCACGGCTGTTAAACTCTGACAGTGGCATTTAACATGCATTTCCGGCAATCATGCTGAAAATCCGCCCATCGGTGACCCCCTCACGTGATTGCGGTTCACCGATGGGTTGGCATGAAAACCAGAGGTCTCCTGGAGACCTCTATGGTTGTCACTGCCGGACAGTTATGATCTATGGTTGTCACTGCCGGACAGTTATGAGCGCCACTCGGTGGTCAGCACTCATAGCAAGTGAGGTATTCATACAGAAGATCTGATCATCGCCTGCATATAGCAAAGCCGATCGGGTTATGGCAGCTTCTAGTCTCCCATGGAGACTATTGAAGCATGCCAAAAGTGAAAAAAATGTTTTTAAAAATACAAAATAAATAAAAAAAAAAAAAAAAAAAAAAGTTCAAATCACCCCCCTTTCGCCCCATTCAAAATCTTATATATACGTACCTTGTAATGTCTTCACATCCTGTTCCATCCAGATGTGTCCCGATCCCAGAATTCCAAGCGGCGCAAGTTCACCGACCACGATATTGGGACACCCAAGTGATGGGTATCTCAATATAGAACTGCTTCTGGTACCAGCCTCTTGCGCGGTACCACCAGCGGAACACCGCCGCACCACACACACAGAAACACATACAGTATATGCCGTCGAACCACACACACACACTATATACGCCGTACGCAGCCTCTTCTGCGGCACCACCAGCGGAACACCGTCGCAAACATGCCGCCGCAGGGATCAGCTGAATCATTCACTGACCGCCGCCATCTTTGTACAGGAAGAGCGCATGCGCTGTTTTAGGCTGAGTTCACACGTAGCGTTTTTTTCGCGTTTCCGCGGCGGTTTTAACCGCGCGATTTTGCCGCGAAAACGCGAAAAATAAGCATCCCATGCATTCCTATGGGATTCCGCAATGCTGTGCTAATGCTGCGGTTTTTACCGCGACGGAATCGCTTCGCGGTAAAAACCGCAGCATGCTCATTAATTTGCGGAATCGCAGCGATCCCGCACCCATAGGAATGCATTGTTCCGCTTATTTTCCGCATGTGGCTGTGCACACCATGCGGAAAGTAAGCAGAACATTTGCGGATGGTACCCACGGTCCGGAGGAGAGGAGACTGTCCTCCGGGCTCTGGGTACCATATTCCTGTAAAAAAAAGAATTTAAAAATAAAAAATATTGTTATTCTTACCTTCCGGCGTCCCGCGCAGCCTTCCCGCTTCTCTCCACGCATCCATTCCCAGTAGTCCTTTGCGAAAATGCTCGCGATGACGTCAGTTATCGCGGGATCGCGAAGTCTCGCGGTCATTCGCGCGACGTCATCGCGAATTACCGCGAGACGTCGCGATCCCGCGAGAACTGACGTCATCGCGGGCATTTTCGCAAAGGATTACTGGGAACGGATGCGCGGGACGTCGGAGGGTAAGAATAACACTATTTTTTTTTACATCCTATCTTTTACTACTGATGCTGCATAGGCGGCCTCAGTAGTAAAAAGTTGGTCACACTGTCAAACACTGTGTTTGACGAGTGTGACCAACCTGTCAATCAGTTCTCCAAGCGATGCTACAGATCGCTTGGAAAACGCTAGCATTCTGCAAGCTAATTACGCTTGCAAAATGCTAGTTTTTCCGCGGGAAAATCGCGGGAATTTAAAATGCGATTTTCCCGCGGACTGGAATTCCGGAACTCTCGCGGTAATTTCCGCGATAGTTCCGTTACGTGTGCACTTAGCCTCAATGTGACCGCCACTATCTGTCTGCACAAAGATGGCGGCAGTCTGATATACTGCGCCAATTCTGATCAGTGAATCATTCGGCTGATCCCGGCGGCAGATGCGCGACGTGTCTACAGACAGAGGAAGCCGTTCACATTAAGGCTATGTGCCCACGTAGCGTTTTAAACCGGACACTCAAAACCGGACTCCTTCCCAGAAAACGCGAGTTTTATCCGCGATTATGTTCGCGATTTTGCTGCGATTTTCGCTTGAAAAGTGATTGACAGGTTGGTCACACTCGTCAAACATAGTGTTTGACAAGTGTGACCAGCTTTTTACTATTGATGCTGCCTATACGGCATCAATAGTAAAAGATAGAATGTTAAAAACGATAAAAAATAAAAAAAATCGGGGTATATTTACCTTCCGACGTCCCGCGCAGTCTCAGCGATGCTCCCGTTCCCAGCGATGCCTTGCGAGACCTGTGATGACGTTGGTCTCGCGTTGCTATAGTGATCTCACGAGACTGCTAGAGTAACGCGAGACTACGTCATCACAGGTCCTTGCCCCAAGGCATTACTGGGAACGCTGAGGCCCGGTAAGGCTGTGCGTGACACCAAAGGTAAATATACCCCGATTTTTTATTTTTTATTCTTTTTTTTACAGGGGTATGGTACCCAGGGCCTGGAGGACAGTCTCCTCTCCTCCACACCGTGGGTACCAACCGCACATGAGACGCTTAACTTCGCACATGGTGGGCATAGCCACATGCGGGAAATAAGCGGTTCTCATGCATTCCTATGGGTGCGGAATCGCGGCAATTCTTTGCGATTCTGCAAAAAGAATGAGCATGCTGCGTTTTTTTCTGCGATGCGATTCCGCCGCGGAAAAAAGAGCAGCATTAGTACAGCGTGTGCGGAATGCCATAGGAATGCATGGGGTGCGTTCTGTACGAGTTTTTTAAACGTTTTGGCAGCGTTTTCGCGCCGAAAATCGCAGCAAAAACGCTTAAAAATCACATCGTGGGCACACAGCCTAAATTGGTTTTCCCACGAACGAAAGTTCATTTTAAAAAATGAGGGGAGAACACAGCACAGGAAGGAGAGATACAGCAGACAAGGGGGATAGCACATGGGGTAGACAGGTCAAAGAAGAGAGCACAGACGGGAAAAGTCAGCACATGGGATAGAGAGAGTGGTTAGGTGGGTGAGCACATAGGGGGGGATTCTCAACACTGCAATGCCTGCCCCCATCGTGACATTACCGCCCTCCCGATGCGATAGCATCGAGCCTCCAACTAGTAAAACAATAAAAACAAAAACAAAAAAAAAATCAAACATACACATATTTGATATCGCAGTGTTCAGAATCCCCTGATCTATCAATAAAAAAGGATTAACCTGAACGCTAAACGGCATAGCGGGAAAAAAAAGTCAAAACGCTATAATTACTTTTTTTGCCGCCGCGACATTGCAGTAAAATGCAATAATGTGCGATCAAAAGATTGTATCTGCACCAAAATGGCATCATTAAAAACGACAGCTCGGCGTACAAAAAATAAGCCCTCACTCGACCCGAGATCACGAAAAAAGGAGACGCTACGGGTATCGGAAAATGGTGGCGCAATTTTTATTTTTTTTTTAACAAAGTTTGGAATTTTTTTTCACCACTTAGGTAAAAAAGAACCTAGACATGTTTGGTGTCTATAAATTCATAATGACCTGGGGAATCATAATGGCAGGTCAGTTTTACATTTAGTGAATCTAGTATAAAGGCCGAACAAAAAACATTCTTTTGCATTTTTTTTGCAATTTCACCGCACTTGTAATTTTTTTCCCCATTTTCCAGTACATAATATGTGAAAACCAATGGTGTCGTTCCAAAGTAGAACTCGTCCCGCAAAAAAACAACCCTCACATGGCCATACACACAGAAAAAAAAAAAGTTATGGCATTGGGAAGAAGGGTAGCAAAAAATGAAAAAGCAAAAACAAAAATTCCTCCGGTCATGAAGGGGTTAATTAGAAAACCATTAAAGATGATAAAGTGACTACACTCACCACTGAAATTGCAACAGCACGAAATCACAGGATAGAAATGTTACTGATACTTAGATGATTAAAAAAAATGAAAACAAATCTATGAAAACATCCTGATTTATACAGCATAGAGTATTGGCACCACTTGTAGAATCACCCACTTGTCTTGGCTGAGGTTATTAATGGTAGTCTGAGGAATGCTTGGCGTTACATTGATTTGAGTGGTATGGCCATTTCTCCAATGTGGTTTGGGCAGACACTGGGTGACGCCATAGGCTTGCTATGTGAGGACAACTAAAAGCTGCATGTTGTTTGTGCTATTATGAGCAGCTTACATGGCTTATACATGCAGAGTCTCCAGACAGTAACTGTTAAGGGAACTGTGAGTTTTGACGATTTACCCAACTACATTCAGTGTAGCAGAACATTCCTCTGACAACCATTAATAACAGACTTTCTTTATCGCCTTATTGGGGGACACAGAATACCATGGGTGTATGCTGCTGCTGCTAGGAGGCTGACACTATGCAAAAACAATAAAATTAGCTCCTCCCCGGCAGTATACACCCACCGACAGGCACCAAGCACCTCAGTTTGTGCTTAGTGTCTGTAGGAGGCGGACCGGGATCTCCCCAGATCCGCTTTTTTCTTTTCAGGTTTAATCTGAACTTTTTAATTTTTCCCTCTTTTGTCTTTTAGGTTATTTTCCATCGGGAAACAGGGTGTAGTTGTCACCCTGATTTCCCATATCATGCGGCTGAGCGAGCAGTGTGGTGTCATCCACATCGCAACTCTCAGTACCGCAGGCAGGACTTTTCCCTTTCGCCTTCCGGTGATAAGGGTTGTGGACAGGTGGCTAGTCCTTGCCGAATCCCCTCCTCACCCCTCTCTCGGGACAGGGCTGAGAGGAAGACGGCGATCGCAGGTGTTTTAAGCCGTCTTCTGCAGGATGCGGGTACAGAGGACTCCCTTCCCCCCAGCGGCCTTCCGTTTCCCCGTGGGCCCCTGTGGTCATCCTCTTCAGGGACGTCAGGTAAGTGCCTGTACGTTCCCTCCGGCCCCGCATAACCTCCGTGAATGGCAGAAGTTGTACCTTTGTGATTTCAGGTCCACAATTTTTGAATTTCCCGCCCTCTCTGCCTGCCGCGCGCTCACGCCGCTTGTTTCTCACTCCCAGGGAGACACTGGGGATTCCTCCACTCACCACACAGCGTCACAAGCAGGGGAGGCAGACTTCCCAGGGCCACTGTCAGATCAGCTCCGTTATGTCGGCGCTGGCATGGGGCTACGGCGTCTTCACTTTCACTTTCACTTTCCCTCACAGTCTCCTCATCGCTGTGCTCCCTCCTCCCTTCCTGAGCGCGCTCTTTTCAGCGCGCCTTTACTAGCCCATCACAGGGCTCCTTTTCGTTTCATATGCCAGCCTTCTCCTTCGGCCATGCCCTCTCCTTCGCTGTTAACCAGTCATGGAGCGGCCGCTAAGCTCCGCCCCCAGCCTCCAGCACAAGGATTTCCTGGTTGTTTCACTCCTTCCTGCGCTGTTTGGGGGACACTTCAGCGTTTTCTGCTGCTCACAGAATCTCGGTAGGCTCTGCTCTGAGGCAAAGATTAGCTCTCCTCTGCAGTTATTCCTTAAATCCTGCGGCCATTCAGTGCAGTCTACTTATGCCCAACCCTTCAGGGGATCTCTGCTTCAGGCCCACCGCTATCTATTACGCCTGTGCGCACTGTAAAAAGAAGTGGGCATCGGGTCAGTCGTCTCCATTCTGCCCCCCCTGCAGTCCTTCCAATATGTCAGCATCTCAGGAGCGCACAGAGTCCCGGGCGGAGGGCGCTCTTCCCTCCTCTCTCCCCCCGGAGTGGGCCGTTACAATGTCACAGTCTGTTTCTGACTTGACAAAATTATCACAGTCGCTGGTCCAGGTTTTAGAACGATTACCTCAGCTATCCTCAGCCACCTCTGCCCCGACCACCTCTCGGGGTGAGTCGTCCGCACCTGACCGCGACCTTCAGAGAGACAGACGGGGAAGGTCTTCTAGGAAGTGGGCTCTGTCCACTTCGTCCTCGAGCTCGCAGGGCCCTTCCGCTCCCAGGCCTCCTTCTCCTTCCTCAGATGACAGCCTTCAGTCAGGCGATGATTCTCATTCGGAAGCTAGCTCTGAGGGGAACAGCGTTTCTAAAACGCGGGACATGGTCGATAGTCTTCTTGCAGCTATCTTCCAAACACTAAAACTTAAACAGGATGAGGCTCCAGCTCAGGAAAGCTCGGTTGTCCTTAGACGAGCCAGACCTCCGTCCCGAACCTTTCCCAATCACAACGATTTCAATACTACCTTAGCCAAACACTGGGAGCGCCCTGAACAACGTTTCTCAGGCCGCAAGTATTTGGACGTTCTGTACCCCTTTGACGCAGAACTGCTCTCAAAGTGGTCCAAGGCTCCAGAGGTAGATCCTCCAGTATCCCGGATAGCCTCTAAAACGGTGCTCTCTCTGCCAGACGGGGCGTCGCTCAAAGATCCTACTGACAGGCAGATTGAATCTCTGGCTAAGTCTATCTTTGAGGCATCTGGCGCCTCTCTCTGCCCTATTTTCGCATCCGCCTGGGTGGCGAAGGTCATTTCCGCTTGGGCAAAAATCCTTCGCAGAGGCATCTTAGCGTCAGCTCCTCAAGACGAATTGGCAGATCTTGCAGATCAGATTAACCAGGCGGGAAAATACCTTTTGGCCGCCTCCTTAGACGCGGCCGGCTGCGTAGCAAGGGCTAACAGCAACATAGTAGCTGTACGCCGAGTCCTTTGGCTAAAGTCATGGAATGCGGACACTACTTCGAAAAAGTCGCTTACCAATCTGCCATTCCATGGCTCTAGGCTCTTTGGAGCAAAGCTGGATCAGATAATTTCCGATGCCACTGGAGGCAAAAGTACTTCGCTTCCCCAGTCTCGACCAAAACGTCCCTTCAACAGAAGGGGGTTTCGACCATTCAGGCCTTTTCGTCCCTTCTCTGCCACGGAGAGAGCCACTCAACAGGATCGGCCGCCTGCCACCAGGGAGCGGGATCAGAGGAAACCTTCCTACAAACCCGCTCCTCGCTGGAGATCTAGAGGACAATATTCCAGATCTGCAGGAGCCAATTCCGGCAGATTTTCGTCTAAGTGACGGGTCACCCCCACCTGGAATTTCTTCCAGGGTGGGCGGCAGACTTTCCTTTTTCGCGGATGCTTGGCTGTCCGTTGTAGACGACGCTTGGGTCAGAGAACTCGTCGCATCCGGTTACAAAATCGAATTTGCTTCACTCCCGAACAGACGGTTTTTCCGGTCTCGGCCTCCGCGACAGCGGGCCCAGATTCCGGGTTTTCTGCAGGCCATTTCCTCCCTTCTTTCCGCCGGAGTCATTGTTCCCGTTCCCTCAGACGAACGGTTTTCCGGGTTCTACTCCAATCTCTTTGTAGTCCCGAAGAAAGACGGCTCTCTTCGTCCTATTCTGGACCTCAAATTGCTCAATCGCCACGTGAAGATTCTTCATTTCAGGATGGAGTCTCTTCGGTCGGTGATTGCTTCCATGGAGCCCGGGGAATTTCTCTGCTCGGTGGACATTCGGGATGCCTATCTCCACATTCCAATATGTGTGCAACATCAGAAGTATCTTCGATTTGCGTTTCAGGGAGACCACTTTCAGTTCACAGCTCTTCTTTTCGGCCTGGCTTCAGCGCCCCGGGTTTTCACAAAGGTGATGGCGACTGTGATGGCCATCCTTCGCTCCAGAGGGATCCTCATCATCCCTTATCTGGACGATCTTTTGATCAAGGGTTCGTCTCGCCAGGACTGTCTCCGGAGCCTTCAGATAACCCTGGACACTCTCAGCCGCCTAGGTTGGCTAGTCAACAAGGAGAAGTCCATTCTGGTCCCCACCCAGCGTCTGACCTTTCTGGGTATGGAATTCGACACGGAGCTAGCCCGTGTTTTTCTTCCAAAGGAAAAATTTACAACTCTGTCCAAGTGCATCAAAACTCTCAAGAGGCCTGCTCCCATTCCCTTCGGCATGAAGGTCCTGGGGAAGATGGTGGCCTCCATGGAGGCAGTGCCCTTTGCGCAGTATCACCTTCGCCCTCTCCAGCTGTCTCTGCTTTCAGCCTGGGACAAGACCACGATGTCCTTGGACCGTCCTATTCGGCTTCCTCTCAGAGTGAGGCAGTCTCTCACTTGGTGGCTACGGCCAGCGTCAGTTCTCCAAGGGAGGTCCTTCCTTCCGCCTCAGTGGCAAATCATCACCACCGATGCGAGCCTTCTAGGATGGGGAGCCGTGTTCCATCAGAAAGCGGCCCAAGGACGCTGGAAGCCACAGGAGTCTCTCCTTCCAATCAATCTTTTGGAGATCAGGGCGATTTTCCTGGCCCTTCTTCACTGGCAGCCCCTCCTTTCCGGCAAGCCGGTCCGCATTCAGTCGGACAACGCCACGGCCGTGGCGTACATAAACCATCAGGGGGGTACGCGCAGCAAACAGGTAATGTCAGAAGTGGCCAAGATATTCCGCTGGGCAGAACGTTACGTTCCGACAATCTCCGCCGTCCATATTCCAGGGGTGGAAAATTGAGCAGCCGACTTTCTGAGTCGCCAGGGCCTAGCGTCCGGCGAATGGTCCCTGCACCCCGCGGTTTTCTCTCAGATATGCGACCGTTGGGGCACCCCGGATGTCGATCTCATGGCATCTCGGATGAACCACAAGGTGCCGCAGTTCGTAGCCAGGTCCAGGGACCCTCTAGCCGTCGCATGCGACGCACTGGTGACTCCGTGGTCCCAGTTTCAACTTCCGTATCTGTTCCCGCCTCTGGCATTGATCCCTCGGGTGGTCATAAAGATAAAATCGGAAGGCGTACCAGTGATTCTAGTTGCTCCAGATTGGCCAAGACGGCCTTGGTACGCGGAACTGGTCAACATGCTCGCGGACGTTCCCTGGAGGCTTCCGGACCGTCCAGACCTTCTCTCGCAAGGCCCCCTTTACCACGAGAATTCTCAGTCTCTGAGTTTGACGGCATGGCCATTGAGACCGCAATTCTAAAGGAATCAGGTCTGTCCAGTCAGGTTATTCAAACTATGATCAGAGCCAGGAAACCAGCCTCTTCCCGCATTTACTATAGGTACTGGAAGGCTTTTTTCCGTTGGTGCGATGATAGAAGAGTCTTCCCAATGTCGTTTTCTATCCCGTCTATCCTAGGGTTTCTTCAAGCTGGGTTAGACGCGGGTCTGTCCCTCAGTACGCTCAAGGGCCAGGTTTCCGCTCTCTCTATCTTCCAAAGAGAGCTAGCTTCTCTACCACAGGTCAAGACCTTTCTACAAGGGGTTTCCCACGTGGCTCCCCCTCATCATTCGCCAATAGACCCGTGGGATCTCAACCTCGTTCTTAGCGCGCTCCAGAAGGCGCCGTTCGAGCCTCTCCAGGACATTCCTTTGTCCCTTCTCTCTTGGAAGGTCACCTTTTTGATCGCCATTTCCTCCATCAGAAGAGTTTCTGAATTGGCTGCCTTGTCATGTCGTTCCCCTTACCTCATTCTCCATCAGGACAAAGCCGTCCTCAGGCCCGTTCCTTCTTTTCTTCCAAAGGTGGTTTCCGCTTTCCATATCAATGAGGATATCGTCCTTCCTTCTTTTTGTCCGGCTCCATCTCATCCTCTTGAGAAGTCTCTCCACAAACTGGACGTAGTTAGAGCCCTGCGTGTCTATCTTGCCAGGACCTCTTCCTTCCGTCTGTCCGATTCCTTGCTAATCATCTCTGAAGGTCGCCAGAAGGGCCTTCCGGCTTCCAAATCCACGATCGCTCGCTGGATTCGTTCTACCATTCTGGAAGCGTATCGTCTTCAGGAAAAGCGGCCCCCTCCGGGAGTAAGAGCTCATTCCACCCGGGCTGTGGCGGCTTCGTGGGCTGCTCGTCACCAGGCCTCGGCCATGCAAATTTGCAAGGCTGCAACCTGGTCATCTTTGCACACCTTCACGAGGTTCTACAGGGTTCATACCCAGGCCTCGTCTGATGCTGTGGTTGGTAGGAAGGTTCTGCAGGCGGCGGTGGCTCACCGGCCGACCTGAGCCTTTCGGTTACTTTCGTTCCTTTTTGCTGTTCCCACCCTTGGGACTGCTTTGGGACGTCCCATGGTATTCTGTGTCCCCCAATAAGGCGATAAAGAAAGATGGATTTTTGGTTCTTACCGTAAAATCTCTTTCTTGGAGCCTTCATTGGGGGACACAGTACCCTCCCTGTTTCAGTTGTACCGTGTTGGGTCTTAGAGTCCCCTGTTGGGTTGGTACATATGGTTCGAGTTTTTTCTCGTTGCTTCTCCTACTGCTTTTTCACCAACTGAGGTGCTTGGTGCCTGTCGGTGGGTGTATACTGCCGGGGAGGAGCTAATTTTATTGTTTTTGCATAGTGTCAGCCTCCTAGCAGCAGCAGCATACACCCATGGTATTCTGTGTCCCCCAATGAAGGCTCCAAGAAAGAGATTTTACGGTAAGAACCAAAAATCCATCTTTTTCCTTCTTGTATATAGAAGTCAACACATTACATACTAAGGTCCCCAAATACAACAACGTAAGACTGGAGATCTGCCAATTATATTAGTCTGCATATATTCATTATGACAATCATATAAGTTCAGCAATGTTTGCACTGGGGAGTTGTGGATGATAAAACATTTTGGCAAAATGTCAGACAGCTTTACAAATACAATGTGGATAAACTCTGGTACGAAAGCATTGATCACAGGGCTGACAATGGGGAATATCAAATGGTATGAAATTCCTTAAGTCTGTAATAAAGCTGTCTCATGTATGGAATAGTATATAGGATAATAATACAGCTGGTCCGATTCTACCTATTAGAGCTGACATACATAATATTACTTATGTATTATATATTGGCAGAACATGTCTGACTGATGGCAGAGGTTCTGGGCTCCACTGCACAATAAAAAGAAATCACTGCATAAGAATGGTGACCTCTCAACAGTTTTCTGAATACAGGGTGTGGAGACTCCCCCTTAAACCCATCCTCCTTACGTAGAATCTAATTCTGACAGACAAGTGTTTGGGCGCCCATAAGCTATCTAATCCAAAGCCCCCATACACGGGTATGTTCAGTGAGGCTGAATGTTCAGGCATTTTCAGAGGGAAAAGTGGAAAAACCTGCTGCCAAATGGCTCTGGCAGCTGTCTACCTAGCACATAACAAAAGTGTTGTGTGTTAAAATTTAAACTAGCTGACCCCAATCTTCCCCAAACATCACATGTCAGGTAAGAGTCAGGAGCCCCCATTACACACCAGACTGTCGTCCGATTCCGGCTATATCAGCCAATTCCAATGACACCCGTTAAAGGAGTATGCGGGCCCTAAGAAATATTTAAGGTGAGCACAGACATTGCAGGTGATCAAGAATAGATAATTATGGAGGAGGTGGGAGGAATGTGTGTGTCAGTTCTGCTGGTCATTAAGAAAATGCGACATGGAATAATTGCTAATCATTAACTAGAGAATAACATTTTTATAAAATGGACAGTAATAATTACATTTGTAATTAACTAATCTTTGTAACAAATTAATCTTTGTAATTTTTTTTATCGATTTTAAAGCTTCTGAATTATTAAAGCAGAGTCTGTTCTTTTCACTTTCCTCAGTCCCGACCTTGGAGGGAATGGATTTTGCTTTGAGATAGTACAATGAAAGTCTCTACGTCCTGGCCAGCACTGTTCACTGCACAGAGGTAATTATTGTTCCCCTCATTAACTACACGGTATAAAAAATAGTCCAGTAACGTGACTAGTCACAGGGTTAGTGACATGGGCAAAATGGTCTCTGCACAGTGAATAATGCCGGCTAAAGGGGCAGAGACTTCACATGATCTGTTTCTTGCGGTGTGAAAAGACCGAGGAGACAGCTGCTGATCCCTGCAAAGAGGATAAAAACTGAAAAAGAATTCAGAATCTTTAATAGATGCAAATTACACAGATTTATTTTTACCAAGACCTGTCAGATTAAAAACAATTTTTGCTCCCTGGAACACCCCTGTACCTATGAAGCAAGGTAAACTGATGGCAATTAAATTCTTCTGCTTTGCTGCCTTGTGACACCTGCCAGTACAGTTTTATAAACCGCGACTATACAGGCGCTGTCTTACGTCTGCAGCTTATAACAGACGCTTGGATTTGTTTGTACTTCTTACTTTATTGCAGAGTGAATAGTAATTGATGGCGGGGGCGGAGAAAGTCGGGGAGGCACATCATACTCTTCCATTAAAACAGTTGATAAAACCTACAAAAAAAAAAACAATATAGGTAAATAACTATACTTGGACATAAAAAAAAAACTCTTATGATTTATATCCTAGATGTAAAAAAAAAAACATAATATTTACCCAAGAGCAATGCTTTACTTTCCAAAAACATTAGCAGGCATTATATACACTTAAGTTCAATGACATTCAGATCCCAGCACCCTTACACACAAGAGACAAAATGCTTACCCTAACGCTTTCCGAAGGCAAATCATGCTGCTTCTGCACGAACCTCGCCTCTGAAGCCAAGTGTCGGATATGTCTTCCATTTAGAACGGAGTTTGCGGTTTTTCCCAGTTTAGGAGAGCTATCGAGTGTTAGGCGACATGCAGCCAAGTGAGTGCCACCCGAAATGTCTCTTAGACACCAGGCTTCAAGGGGCATTGGCTGGTCTCTACAAGGCACATTTTCTAATTGCTGTACATGTCTACACATTCGGCTGTCGGGTGCAATTGGGGGTGGTCTTTCTGGTGGAGGTGGCGGTTCTCTTAAAAGAGGTGGTGGCGCAGGAAGGGGTTTATCCTGTTTTCGGACCATACAAGGTGATGACTAAAAGACAAAAATTTTACATTAAAACTCAAAGATTATTTATTATTTCATTTTATTTTAATTGATGGGTACTATATAGCACATTGGTGGGGATCTGGACTCTGAGACCATCACCAATTTCTCAAAAAGCCACTTTGTGGTGTGCTAAGCTTCTGCCTTAGAGCGTGTATACAGATATAAGTTACAGGCCGGGGTCACACTAGCAAACAACACAGCTAAGTGCTATCTGATGCTTTATCGCCGGTCCAGAGTTATTCTCTGGAGCACCTCAGATCTGAGATTATTTTCTCAAGCCAATTCACAGCATGCGGTGATTAGCAACGAGTCTCGGCTCACTCGCACCCATACAAGTCTATTGGTGAAACACCAGACTGCATTCGGACGTCATCAGATTGAAGTCCGATATACACAGAGGACTGGAGCACAGAGCACTGACACTCGGCTCCAGCTCGCAACAGTTTGAGCTGAGCGTCATTAGCATATCGCATCAGATTCTATCGCATCGGATGTTATACACTCGTGTGATCCCAGCCTTAAAAAAGGTAAGAGCTCATACGGCTCTGAGTGTGCACAAGCTTTTTTTTTTTTAAACAATTGATGGAAATACAAAGATCAGGTCCCCGTCAATCAGCAATACATATTTGGTACTTTTTAAAGGGAATCTGTGACTAGGTTTCACAATGGAATCTGTACATATTTTTAAATATCACTTACACTGGATGAGGCTACATACTTTGAAAATCCGAAGCACAATGGCTGTGTAATGTTTGAAAGCTTATACTAAATCTCTGCCAACTTTTCCTGATTGACAGTTCCTCAATGTACCTCTACACTGCTGCTGTGTACAAGCTGCCACTGCAAGTCAGGATGGGTGGGTGGAGATTCTGCAATTACTTAAGACTTATGAGCGCTTTCAGTCTTTAGCTGGACCCATTTATTAGAATTACACAGTCATTCTGACATAGATTTTCAAAGAAATTAGGCCATCACCAGGTATAAGAAATCTATTTAAAAAGAATCTGTCAGCAGGTTTTTGCTGTGTAATTTGTTGGCAGCCTAACGAAGAGGCTGAGTGCCTGCTTGCAGTGATATGTCACTTACTAGGCTATATGCTGCTGTTTCAATAAAATCAAGTGTTTTATCAGCATAAAATTATCCCTAGAAGATTAGGTGTCTCGTGCCTTCCAGTCAACTTCTCAGTGTGAAATCCACCACCTCCGATTAGCAGCTTTCTGCCAATATACAGTGTACACAAAAAGATGCCAATTAGCCCAGCAATTTGAACACCACTATATCTGCAGCAGAGACAAACTAATTTTAATAATAAATGATACATCCAGTAATCTAAGTGATACATTGCTGGAATTGGGGTCTCTGTTCCTACATCATGCTGCTGTCAGATGAGAATTAACCTGTTGGCAGATTCTCTTTAATTAGTTCTGAAATTTGTAATGTGAAATTTGGTGACAGATTCTCTTGGGACTTAATTAACCTAAATACTTAAAAACAAGCAATAAATAATATGTTTTTTTTGCAATCTTGTAGAAGGTTTATAATATAACAAAGATACACTTAACCACTCAAGATGTAGCGTTATGCGATACCTATTGAAATAAAATGAGCCATTGACACAATTATCCCCAGTTTATATTGTAACTAACAAGAGTGGCTTCAATGGCCACGTATGTTCCTCACCCTGTCTGAAGTTTACCTTTGGTGACCCAGTAGGACTGGCACAAGGGGAGCGAGCTACTCCTTTATGAATAAGATCCAGTCGAGGAGGAACTGGTGGTAGGTTGAGGTGAGGAATTTGTAGAGGATCAGGGGGAGTTTTTTTCCTTTGGGAAAGGGGAGACGACCCTGGAGACGTCACCGGTGAATTCTGTCTTTCATTCATCTACAATAAAGTACAAACACACATTAACCAAGTGTTATGAAGCATGTCTGAAGGGTTCTAAGGGATTCACTGATTTCAGATATGTATGGAAGTAATTATAATAGCCTACATTAATGCTCCTAAAGAAAAATTGATTAGGACGACCTTACACTTGACCTTCTTTTGCACAGGGCATTGGTAATTATATTTGATCTCAGGAACCTATGAAGGAGAGCATGGAAATGAGAGTTTGTAGGATAGAAGGTAATAGATGGCCACATAATGGAAACTGCATGGGCAGTTCGTTAAGGAAACTAGAAGGAATATGTCTAGCCTGTCAATCTGCTGAAATCTGGTTGCGACAGCGCACAATAGGGCAACACCATAAGAGAGGGTGAGAATGATGGTAGCGTTCCCCTGAAGTGGTTGTCTAAGGACACAACACCTAGAAGAGCCTTAGGCTTTGTGGCTGCAGCCCCGTGGCTGGAGGAGAAATTCTTCAAGATAGCACTTAGTAGAAATATCACGATACCTGCGCTTGCGGGAATAAAGAGGCCTCGATGGTATATAATTAAAGTTTTATTCACGCCAACGCTTTTCGGCACCGGATTAGCGCCTTTGCTTAGCATTTAACAGTCATTCTGACAGATTTTCAAATAAAATGGTAAAAGTCAAGGTAAAAAAACAAAACAAATGACAACACAACTTTTTTTTACCTTGAAAAAGGCGCTAGTCCGATATCGAAATGCGTTTGTGTGAATAAAAACCTTAACTGTATTGAGGCTTTTTCATTTCTGCACGCGCCACCCAGCATCTCCGCCACTCTGACTCAGTGATAGTGTGCGAAGTTGCAAATTATGCATAGAAGGATGGAACGTGCGGCAATTACAATAAAAAAAAGCAAATGTGTGGTTTACAACTGCATTATTGAAGCTGGGAAAATAATAACAAAATAAAATACTAATGTAACATCTGGCTGCTATAGCAAATTACAGAGGGCACAAAAAATGGCATATGTGACTATCCCCCTTAGGTAGCATTGCTAAACGGTACAGCACAAGAAATCTGCCTGCTCCCTGTTGAATATCAGATGTGCCGCCAGCTTGGTACCATGGTATACTGGGAGGTATAGTTAAATGTGCATGTTTCGTTATGGCTTAATGCATTATAATGACATTACCTTTCTCACACAGGCAAGCCGGTTCATTATCAAGCATTCTTCCCGCTCATCATCATCGTCAAAATCCAGCATGGGCATACATAAAATATCTAAATTACTAATACTCCTGCTCTCATCTCTTGGATCAAAAGGATCAACTATAATTGGTTCTGTACCCTTAATTTCACAACGGCAGAAAGGACATCCCTGTCCATCAGATTCCTGCAAAAAAAGAAACAGATATCAAAAGTCTGAACATGTTGCATATATTTTTATGACCGGCTTCGCAAAAAAATCAACTGCAATGCATATGTAAAAAAATAAATGGTACACTGACTCAAGGTGTTTGTGCACATTTTTCTAATGCTTTAATTAAGGCCAGCACCATGAATAATTTGTAACCACACAGGCATTTTTCTTAAGTGTGGAGCACTACTTACATAATGGATATAATAAGGGTCAGTGATGTCACAGAGAGAATGCCGGCTGATATAAGAGATTTGAAGGGGCATGCGGATTTTTTTTCGTACACTGTGCATACATTTACCATTGTATTTTCATACAGTGCTATGCATGGCCACATTGATAAGCAATAAACCATACACTGGATCTGTTTTATGAAGATCCTAAATACATAAAGGCACCTTGAAGATAAAAGGAGATTTTTGTGTACTCACTGTAAAATCTCTTTCTCTTAGCCTCTAATTGGGGGACACAAGACCTTGGGTGTTATGCTTTCCGTCCACTAGGAGGCGACACTATGCTTAATCTGAAAAAGATTTGGCTCTGGCTCCTCCTCCACAGCATACACCCCTGGGAGGCATCCGCCTTACCTCAGTTTTTGTACCCAAGCAGTAGGAGGAGATAACAAATCCAACATAACCAAGCCTATAAACAAAGGCTACTATGCACAGCTCAAGGAACGTAGGAGGAGATAACAAATCCAACATAACCAAGCCTATAAACAAAGGCTACTATGCACAGCTCAAGGAACAATATGAGTACCCAACATAATAACAGCCCGCAAGGGCAACAGGGTGGGAGCTGTGTCCCCCAATTAGAGGCTAAGAGAAAGAGATTTTACGGTGAGTACACAAAAATCTCCTTTACTCTGTCGCCTCATTGGGGGACACAAGACCTTGGGACGTCCCAAAGCAGTCCCTGGGTGGGAAGCAATGGACGAATATTGTGCTGACAGGTCCCTAGACTAGGGACACTGCCGCCGGCAGTACCAGTCTACCCAGACTCGCTTCCACTGAGGACTGAGTATGCACACTGTATTGTTTTGTAAACGTGTGTAAGCTAGTCCAAGTGGCCGCTTAACACACGTGTTGTGCTGAAGCCTGGCGTCGAATGGCCCAGGAGGCTCCTACCGCCCGTGTGGAATGTGCCGTGATACCGGCCGGAATAGGAGAATTGTTTAGGCGGTAGGCGTCATGGATGGTGGACCTGATCCACCTGGCAAGGTAGCTTTTGAAGCCGGTAAACCCCTGCAAATGCCTTCTGGAACAAGGAAAAAAAGGAATCAGACTTCCGGAAGGGTGGAGTCCTAGACACACACATACGCAATGCCCTGGCAAGGTCAAGCGTATGTAGGGCCCTCTGCACTCTATGAACCAGAGCCGGGCAAAGGGTCGGTAAAGAGATGCCCTCATTGAGGTGGAAATCAGACACAACCATTGGAAGAAAGGATGGAACTGTACGGAGAACCACCTTGTCCTGGTGGAAGAATAGGAAAAGCTGTTTGCAGGAGAGCGGTGACAGCTCAGACACCCTGCGTAGCGAGGTGATTGCCACGAGGAAGACCACCTTTTGTGAAAAAACTCGAAGTGGAACTTCCTTAAGAGGTTGAAAAAGGAGGTGCCTGTAGAGCAGTTAGGACCAAATTAAGGTCCCACGTATCCAGTGGACGTCTGTAAGGAGGGACCAATCTGGAGACTCCCTGAAGAAACGTCCTGACTTGAGGTTTGTTAGCAATACGCTTCTGAAAGAGCACTGAAAGCGCTGACACCTGACCCTTAAGCAATCCTAAGGATAGGCCGGCGTCCAGACCTGATTGAAGGAAACCACGAACTTTCGGAAGAGAGTAAGGGAACGGAATTCGCCCGCGAGAGTTGCACCAAGTAAAATACGTTTTCCAGGTACGATAATAAACTTTGGCGAAAGCTGGTTTCCGTGCCCTGATCATGGTTCTAATGACGTCTGGAGCAAACCCTGCCTGGGTTAAAACCCAGGTTTCAAGGACCACGCCGTCAAATTGAGAGTCCCTAAATTCTGGTGGTAGAACAGGCCGTGAGACAGGGGATCGGGACGGTCTGGAAGACGCCAAGGGGTGTCTGCTGTAATGCTGAAGGATGTCGGCGTACCATGTACGTCTGGGCCAGTCCGGCGCAATTAGGATGGTCGGAACTCCTTCCTGTTTGATCTTCCTCATGACTCTGGCCATCAGGGGAAAAGGTGGGAAAATGTACAGAAGCTGGAACTGAGTCCAGTCCTGAACCAGGGCATCCGTCCCGAGCAACCTCGGACCGCGTGTCCTTGCCATGAAAATGGAGACCTTGGCATTGAGATGAGATGCGATTAGGTCCATGTCCGGAGTCCCCCAGCGATAACAGATCCGACGAAAGACTTTTGGAATGGAGAGACCACTCCCCCAAGTCCATTTCCTGTCTGATGAGGTAGTCGGCTTCCCAGTTGTCCACACCCGGACTGTGGACCAGTGAGAGTACTGATTTCTTGTTTTCTGCCCAGCGAAGGAGACGCGCCACATCTCTCATTGCCTGGGCACTGCGAGTCCCACCTTGGTGGTTCACATATGCCACTGCCGTGGCATTGCTCGACTGCACTCTGATGTGAGAGGCCTTCAGCAGATGGCAAAAAACTTTTAGCGCCAGGAAGATAGCTCGTATCTCCAGAATGTTGATGGGCATGGTCGCTTCTATTGGAGACCACGTGCCCTGTGAAGTAGGTGCACTGCACCCATCCTGTTAGACTCGCATCGGTGGTCAGGACTTTCCATCGACTGGGAAGAAAGAATTTTCCTTTGGCCAGTACGGGTGGTTTGAGCCACCAGTACTGTGATTTCCTGGTTGACTCAGTCAGTCGGAACTCCCTTTCGAGGGAGAAAGGGTTCCTGTCCCAAGATCTGAGAATGGCTAGTTGAAGAGGTCTGAGGTGGAACTGGGCAAATGGTACCACCTCCATTGCTGCTGCCATCCTGCTAAGGAGTTTCCTGGCAAACCGAAGAGATCGGCAAGGTATGTGTATTAACATGCGAACTGCACCGCGGATAGCTTGTACCTTGTCCTTGGGAAGGTGTACCAGACCCCTGGAGGTATCGAATAGGATCCCTAGGAAGATCAGTGACTGACTCGGGAGTAGTTGACGACTTCTTAAAGTTGACTAGCCCGCCTAGACGAGTTAGTGTGTCGATCGTGATCGAGACGCTGTCTTCGCAGTCTTTGACAGAAGGTGCCTTGATGAGTAGATCATCGAGACATGGGAGGACCACTATGCCTCTGGAGTGTAGGACATCCATGGTGGCTGGCATAACCTTGGTGAATGTTCTGGGAGCCGTGACTAATCCGAAAGGCAAAGCCACGAACTGGTACTGATTCTGCCCTATTGTGAACCTGAGAGATCTTTGATGAGCAGGCGCAATAGGGATATGCAGGTATGCCTCTTGTATGTCTATGGAGGCGAGATATTCTCCCTGTTCCATAGCCGCAATGATGGCTCGAAGGGACTCCATGCGAAACTGCCGAACTCTTACAAACTTTTTGAGTTGCGTTAGGTCCAGGAATTGGCCGAACGCTGCCTCCCTTTTTGGGAACCACGAATAGGTTGTAGTAGAGTCCTTGGAATCTCTCGTTTTCGGGAACCCGTATTATGACTCCTGCTTGAAGGAGAGAGAGACACTATTTCCTTGACCCACCTGTCCTCTGTAATAGGCAGCCAGACTTGCTGAAAGATTAAAAATCGACCGCCTACAGGTGGGGTGTCTTCCGTATTTCGTAAGTCATGACGAGGAGAAATTCTGGAATTTCCCTCCTTTGGGCTTTGCCTGGCCTGATGTTGACCGCCAATTCTTGTCCGTCCTCTGTGCTGTCCTTTGGTTGTCCCTGTGAGGGGGAACGGTTGTAATTCCGTGAAGGACGTGAAGCGGCCTAGCCTGAGGAGTTCCGAAAAGACCGGAACTTAGCCTGGTTACGTCGCTTAAACGTACGTTTAGGTTGCGGTTGGGGAAGAAAGGTACTCTTACCCCCCGTGGCATTGGAAATCATCTTGTCTAATTTTTTTCCCGAAAAAAATCTCCCACTGACGTACGGGAGATCCGTAAGAGGCTTGTTTGAAGACGCGTCCGCTTCCCATTCTCACAGCCAGAGGATACGTCTGATTGTAATTACATTCGCTGCTATACCTGCTACGCCTCTTGCAGAATCAAAAGCTGCAAGGCGTATGTAATCTGCCACCACCGCTATCTGAACTAGTTGATCGAACATCTGAGGAGCAGACTTTTGGAGGCTCTCCTGCAATCTTTTGGCCCATGCCAGAATGGCAGTGGCTGCCCACGTTGAGGTGAACGCGGGAGCCAGGGAGGCTCCTGTAGCCTCAAAAAATTGAACGAGCCATGCGCTCAACCTGCCAATCTGCTGTATCCTTCAGGGTTGAGCTATCTGGCAGTGAGAAGAGAGACTGTGCTGCAAGCTTAGAGATAGGGGGATCGATTTCCGGTGGATCTGTCCACTTCTTGGTCTTTTTGAGAAAAAAGAGTATCTAGCCCTTTTTTACGGTTTTATTTACGGTTGGCGAATTTTTTGGCAGGCTGCGAAAAAAGCTTATCAAGGATGTCCTGAAAGCTTGGGTGATCAGAAAAAAAACTTTAGGGACTTCAGGGACCCCTCAAAACAGATCTTATGTTTTGGGGGTTCTTAGGGAGCATCGGATAAAACCAGCACCCGATGAATAGAAGTGATAATGTCCTCAACTAGCGCTGTATTGCTAGGAGGACAAGGAGCCTGAGACTCCTATGTTTCCTTTTCTGATTCGGAGTCACAGATGCCCTCTGAATCCTGCGCATCGCTGAGGCGTTGCCTGGAGGGAAATCTGGACCGCCGCTTTTCCATGCCCGAAGATCTCTGTGGAGATCTGCTGCGCCCGTTTTTGGAACGAGACGGTCTAGGAGACCTAGAATTACGGTGTCTCTGCCTAGAGCGGGACGACCGTGAGCCATGGGAGGACGTAGCTGAACGTGACCTATGGGGCCGTTCACTACTAGCATTGCCAGGGACTGCCTGTCCGCTTATAGCTGGGATATGACCCTGCATAGCCTGAAGCAATGTGGAAGTCAGCGTATCTATGGACTGTGACATAGATGCGGCCCATAGCGGCATGTCAGTGGAGTTGAAACAGTGACAGGAGCCTCTTGGGGCACTGACCCAGCATTTAGGGAACAACTCTAGCAGTACGGTGCATGTTGCCACTGGGAAGATTGGCTTTACAGGCTGAACAGACTGCGTAACAGCAGATAAACCTGTGTTTTTTTTTTTTTGTTTTTTTTTTTTCTCTTCCTTCTTTCGGACCTGGAGACCGACATAGTGCACTGAGTGCCGGCAGGTTATTCTGACCAAAAACCTTACTGGGGTGGCTATGCAGAGGAGCGCTATAGGGAACCTATAGGGAGTCTGCGTCCACAGCAGGATAATATCCTGCTGTGCCTTACCCCACCGGTGTGCTCCTAGATCCGGCGCCAGCAGAAAAACTTCGGTTCTGCGCCCCCTGGAGACTGTGCAGCGTTCTTGATTAATATAGCAGCGCTGCTGTCTTCCCTGAGGTAAAGAGGTGGGAGGGAGGAGGGGCGGAGAGCAGAAAAAGGGCGCGCAGCCAAGCAAAACCGCGCCTTCCTGGCTCGATCCGCCCCCTGTATGACGCTGTGCAGCGTCATTATCATCATCCAGGGGGGCGGGCCGGGGGCGGTAACAAGGGCGGCGGCTTCGGCTTAGGCCGAAGCCGCGGTCTAAAGTACAAAATCCTGCCCGGGAAGGGCTCCAGAGCGGCGCGGTAGTCCGGAGGGGGGCAGAAAACGAACCAAAACCCCCCCCGGATGAGTGCCATATCTCCCGGACACCCCTATATACGCAGCGCAGCCCTGTGAAGGGTCTTTTTGACCCCTTTAGAGGGCTGCCGCTGCCGCAGGGACAGGAATCCCTGCATACTGTGGCCCAAATATGACAGCCCCCGGCCCCATAGCAGACCACAGCAGTGCTAGGGCTACAATAAAGTTAGCGCTGCGAACGCAGCTCCTACCTGCGGCGTCTCAACCTAACATCCCTAGAGGGGGTTAGGGAGGGCGCTTCACCGCCATCAGGAGGAATTCTTCCTCACCTCAGCCTCAACCCAAAAGGCCCAGGGCCTGGGGAAGGAGGGGGGTTCTCGACCTCGAACCATGCACCCGAAGGGCTGGGGAGGGAGCGACATGGGGAAGAGCCATCTCTATCTCAACCGGGTACCGCTAAAAAGAGGACCGAGGAGGGAGCCATGCCGGGAGTCTCAGAGAGACCCTCTTTTCTTCATTTGTGTTAAGAAGAATCTTCTTATGGTGTGCCTCCTTGCGACACTAAGCAAAAACTGAGGTAAGGCGGATGCCTCCCAGGGGTGTATGCTGTGGAGGAGGAGCCAGAGCCAAATCTTTTTCAGATTAAGCATAGTGTCGCCTCCTAGTGGACGGAAAGCATAACACCCAAGGTCTTGTGTCCCCCAATGAGGCGACAGAGTAATTTAGAATATTAAATATATGAGCAAATGTGGACATTACTGTTCTGTATTTATCTCAACAGCTTTAAAAATCCCAGCAAAAAAATCAAATTTCTTTTACAGTCCTCCATTCACCCAGCGGAGGTTATAAGAGTGTACTTTTCACCCAATTCAAGGTGGTTTGTGATTTTATATACTGTACAGCAAAGTGTTATCAGAAAGAGCAGTGCTATGTTATGTTACAAAAAAATGAATAGCGTATTGCATATTTTAATTTTTTTACAATCAAAGTCAATAGGTGACATATGCCACTGTATGTCTATATATAAAGGTGAATCAAACTCCATTAGAAAAGTAAGCAATTAGACACTACAACAATTATAGTACCATTAGGGGGTTAATAAGTATGTGACTAACCAAACTAACCCCTCTAATAAGGTACCGTATATACTCGAGTATAAGCCGACCCCCCTAATTTTGCCACAAAAAACTGGGAAAACTTATTGACTCGAGTATAAGCCTAGGGTGGGAAATGCTCCATAGATTATTCCCCCATATGCTGCCCCCATAAGAAGCTCCATAGATTATTCCCCCATATACTGCCCCCATAAGAAGCTCCATAGATTGTTCCCCCATATGCTGCCCCCATTAGAAGCTCCATATTGTTCCCCCATATACTGCCCCCATAAGAAGCTCCATATTGTTCCCCATTTGCTGCCCCCATTAGAAGCTCCATATTGTTCCCCCATATACTGCCCCCATTAGAAGCTCCATATTGTTCCCCCATATACTGCCCCCATTAGAAGCTCTATATTGTTCCCCCATATACTGCCCCCATTAGAAGCTCCATATTGTTCCCCCATATACTGCCCCCATAAGAAGCTCCATATTGTTCCCCCATTTGCTGCCCCCATTAGAAGCTCCATATTGTTCCCCCATATACTGCCCCCATTAGAAGCTCCATATTGTTCCCCCATATGCTGCCCCCATTAGAAGCTCCATATTGTTCCCCCATATACTGCCCCCATTAGAAGCTCCATAGATTATTCCCCCATGTGCTGCCCCCATTAGAAGCTCCTTAAGAGTATTCCCCCATGTGCTGCCCCCATTAGAAGCTCCTTAAGATTATTCCCCCATGTGCTGCCGCTGCTGCAGCATGTAAAAATAAAAAAAATGACATACTCACCTCTCCGTCGCTGGGTGTCAGATACTCACCTGTCCTGCGTCCATGGCTGCTCACCGCTATCTGCCGCGTCATCAGTCAGTGACGTTCAGACTGCAGGGGGCGCGGCGTGCACTAATCACGTCACCGCGCCCTCTGCTGTCTGAAGTCACTGACCGATGACAGACAGCAGCAAGCAGCCATGATCGCAGGACAGGTGAGTATCGCTATACTTACCCGTCCTGACGCTGTGTCTTGAGCCCCCAGCTTCTCCGCGCTCTCTCTTCCTGCCTTCAGCGGTCACGTGGTGCCGCTCATTAAAACTCATGAATATGCGTATATTCATGAGTTTTAATGAGCGGCACCACGTGACCGCTGAAGGCAGGAAGAGAGAGCACAGGGAGAAGCTGGGGGCTCAAGACACAGCGTCAGGACGGGTAAGTATGACCTGACACCCCCGCCCCCCCTCCCCCTCTGACCCCCCCGGTGTATATGACTCGAATATAAGCCGAGAGGGGGACTTTCAGCCCAAAAAACGGGCTGAACTCTCAGCTTATATTCGAGTATATACGGTATACTCTTTATTAAGTATGCATTGGAAGTTACATAACCCTTACATCAGTAAACAATCGAAAATAAAAGACCATAGAATCGTAGAGTTGGAAGGGACCTCCTGGGCTATCTGGTCCAACCCCCTGCTCAAAGCAGGATTCGCTAAATCATCCCAGACAGATGTCTGTCCAGCCTCTGTTTGAAGACTTCTATTGAAGTAGAACTCACCACTTCTCGTAGCAGCCTGTTCCACTCATTGATCACTCTAACTATCAAAAAGTTTTTTCTAATATCTAATCTGTGTCTCTTCACATTCAGTTTGATCCCATTGCTTCTAGTCTTTCCTTGTGCAAATGAGAATAAAGATGATCCTTCTACAATGTGACAGCCCTTGAGATATTTGTAGACAGCTATTAAGTCTCCTCTCAGACTTCTGTTTTGCAAGCTAAACATTCCCAAATCATGCAACTTTTCCTCATAAGACAGGGTTTGCAGACCGGTCACCATTCTGGTCGCTCTTTTCTGAACTTGCTCCAGTTTGTTGATGTATTTTTTAAAATGTGGCGCCCAAAACTGGACACAGTATTCCAGATGAGGTCGGACCAAAGAGGAGTAGAGGGCAATAATGACTTCTCGTGATCTAGACTGTATGCTTCTGTTAATACATCCTAGAATTGCATTTGCCTTTTTTGCTGCTGCATCACACTGTTGACTCATATTCAGTCTGTGATCTATTAGTATACCCAAGTCTTTTTCACATGTGCTGTTGCTTAGCCCTATTCCTCCCATTCTGTATATGCTTTTTTCATTTTTATTGCCCAGATGTAGTACTTTGCATTTTCCCTGTTAGTTGCTGCCCACTGCTCCAGTTTATTTATATCTTTTTGAATCCTCTCTCTCTCTTCTCTAGTATTAGCTATCCCTCCTAGCTTTGTGTCATCAGCAAACTTAATCAGTTTAGCCTCAATTCCTTCATCTAAATCGTTGATAAAGATGTTGAACAATACAGGGCCCAGGACAGAGCCCAGTGGTACCCCACTTGAGACATTCTTCCAACTGGATGTGTAGCCATTTACGACCACTCTTTGGGTCTGATCACCAAGCCAGTTATGAATCCACCTAACAGTTGCCTTGTCCATTCCATACTTAGTCATTTTTTCAATAAGGATTGTGTGAGATACTTTGTCAAATGCTTTGCTGAAGACAAGATATACTATATCTACAGCATTTCCCTGATCCACCCAATCAGTGATTCCATCATAGAAGGAAATTAAGTTAGTCTGACATGACTTATTAGTTACAAACCCATCCTGACTCTGTTTAATCACTTCATTCTTATCAATGTACTGACATACATGTTGTTTAATAATTTGTTCAAAGATCTTTCCTGGTATAGAAGTCAGACTCACTGGCCTATAATTGCCTGGGTCCACCTTCTTCCCATTTTTGAAGACAGGAACAACATTTGCTCTTCTCCAGTCTTCTGGGACTTCGCCTGTTCTCCAAGAATTTTCAAAGATGGAGAGAGGTTCATAAATTTCTTCTGCTGTCTCCTTCAGGACTCTGGGGTGTAATTCATCTGGACCTGGAGACTTGAATTAATTTAGGTTAGCTAAGTGTTTCCTCACTATCTTTCTGTTTTAGAGATATCCTGGATTGTTCTATTCCCTTAATAGGGCAGTGAAGAACAGTTGATGTTACATTTCCTTTCTGAGAGAAAACAGATGCAAAATAGGAATTTAAAAGTTCGGCCTTCTCAACATCCTGTCTTACCATTTCACCATTTCATCATTTTCATCCTGTAAAAATCCTATAGCATCTTTGACTTTTCTTTTACTTTTGACATATCCCCAAAATCCTCTATTATTGCTTTTGATGTCTCTTGCAAGCCTCAATTCATTGTCAGCTTTAGAAAATCTGATTTGTGACCTGCAGGTTCTGCAGACAGCATTATATTCTTCTTTATATATGCCTCCCTATTTCCATTTTATAAACATTTCTTTCTTCATTTTTAGCATGTGCTTAAGTTCTGTGTTCATCCATCCTGGTTTCCTTAAATGCTTCCTATTCTTCCCTCTTTTCGGAATTGTTAACAATTGTGCTTTGAGAATTTCATTTTTCAAGATTTCCCATCCTTCCTGGACATTTTTGTCTTTAAGGATATCCAGCCATTGGATCACTCTAATTCTCTTTCTGAATCCCTTGAAATCTGCCTTTCTGAAATCTAACCTTGACGTGTGAGTCTTCACAGGTCTTCCTCCTCTAGTTATCCAAAATTCTAAAATAGCATGGTCGCTACCTCCTAGGATCCCAGACACTTTTACCTCCTCAACCATTTCCTCCCTGTTTATAAGGATTAGATCCAAGGTAGCAGTTCCCCTTGTTTTCTCCCCTACCTTTTGGAAGATAAAGTTGTCAGTAAGAGAGGATAAGAATTTCCTTGACCTGTTAGTTTTGCCTGAGAGAGATTCCCAACAAATGTCAGGATACTTGAAATCTCCCATGACAACTATGTCATATTTTTTGGAGAACTTGGCCATTTGATGCATAAAGAGTTCATCCATATCTTCAGCTTGCATAGGCAGCCTGTAGTAAATGCCTACAATGGTGTCCTTTCCATTGTTCTGTCCTTGTATTCTTACCCAAACAGTTTCCACAGAACTCCCAGTCTCTGAAGCTTCAATCTCTGTGCAGATATACACGTTTCTAACATACAATGCGACACCTCCTCCTCGTTTATCAAGTCTGTTTCTTGCAAATAAGTTGTATCCTTCTAGTCTTGTATTCCAATCATGTGTATCGTCCCACCAAGTTTCAGTGATTCCAATGACATCATATTTCTTTTCCTGTGTTAGTAGTTCCAATTCTCCTTGTTTGTTGCCCATGCTTTGTGCATTAGTATAGAAACATTTTAGTTTGTGATTGGTTTCTCTTTCTCCAATATTTTTATTATTTAGATTCTTTTGTCTTTGTTCTTCCTTTCCATTTCTAATAGCAGAGTTCTCAATAGCATTTGTCAGATGTATGGCCTCAGGACTCTTCCCCTGGTTTACCGATTTCCTCTTTTCAGCTGCAATGGCCAAAATCCAGTGATCGTTAAGCTCGCGGAGACTCTTCACTTATCCCAGAAGGCACTGGGAATATGCAAATTATCTCCTTAGGACTCTTCCCCTGGTTTACCAATTTCCTCTTTTCACTACTGGTGCGCGGATTCCGGAAGTCTATGAATCGATTTCAGGACATGGAAAGAAAACATTTTTTCTTGGCCATGCCAATCTGTTTCAGTATCCTGAGCACAGTGGCACAGAGGGATTGACCCAAGAGTAAAATGAACCCGCCAGTCGAAAGTCAGAGGTTTGGCTTACCGACTGCACAGCCCTGCATCCAAGTTCCCTGCACTCATCCTTATATTTACCAGCCTCCGTCTTCATCAGTTATGGGCGCCACACTGGTTGTCTTTTGCATATTGTGACATGCCGGAATGCTCCAGTGTTTGCTGGGAGAGCCAGAGGTCACTTCTCAATGTAAGTCTATGAGAGACAGAACGACGCCATCATACACTTACACTGAGAGATTGTGACCGTTACCTCTGACTTCCAGTCAGTCATAAGTTGCGATCACAAGATGTGGTACGGGAACGGAGCGGCACTGAGAACAGCTGAAGATGGCGGCTGGAAAATATAAGACTAGGGGCAGGGAACTTACAGTAGGGGCAGCACTCCAGCACTGAAATAAAAAAAAAACAAAAGCGCTGGAGTGCTGCTTTAACCTTTTTCCTACACGGCCAATTTCCGCTTTCATGCTTTGTTTTTTTTCCCCTTCTTTCCACTTTTATATTTCTGTCCGCATAGATGTATAAGGGCTTGTTTTTGATAGGCGAGTTGTACTTTTTAATAATACGATTCATTCAACCACATCGTGTACTCGACAACTGGAAAAAAAAAGTCCATAAACCGATCTTTTCCCCCCTTTGTTCCTTTTTAAAAAGCCTTCGGCAATTACCTACCCTTTATTGTGACTAGTATTTGAGCTATCCCTTATGTGCCTGAGCATAATAGAAAATTGGAAGAGGGAAGGGGTAGACAAAATTTACAACTCACTCCATACGTTCCCAAATCTCCTACTTTACATTTGTATACACTCCTTTTACAGTAAAGAAAATTCCCATATATTGTAATATCTCTGGCATTTGTCTTGAGAACAGAGCCCCATCACACTCTGCTTTGGTGCACTTTAGGGCCAGGTCTCATTATAGATTCAGTAGAAAACACCGTGTGCACTACTGTAGTGGTGCCAAGTTAGGTTCCCAAACCATATATGATAAAATGAAAACCTGGCACTCAACTTAATGCTTGGTGAGGCAGTTTATTGTAGTACCAGAAAATGTTTCGGTCGATATAGACCTTCATCAGTTACTACAGTGTGAAAAAAATAAATAAATAAACAAAAATAAATAAAGTATGTACAAAAATCACATAGAATGCAATTCGGTCGTGGATATATACAATATTATACAAGAAATACTACAACAGAGACCAAAAAATATATCTTGGGTGCTCAGATTGAAGGAGAAAAGGATAAGACATACCGTGCTAGTATGTTTGAAAGTAGCTTGAAGGAGGGCGCTTTTTATGTTATTCACTGATAACGCCTAAAAAGAAGTGATTAGTGCTGTCAAAGCGTTTACATAAGGTCAATTAGGTGGTGTTTTCTGGTACTAAAATAAACTGCCTCACCAAGCATTAAGTTGAGTGCCAGGTTTTCATTTTATCATTATAGATTCAGGTCCCACTTGTGGATATGTTATGAATATAGGAGATGGGACCTTTAAGTAAATTTTAGCACCATTGTATTACATTCAATGGATGATCTGAAAATTAAGATTAGCGGCAGAATGATCCAATGTTTCCTAGTACTTGCTATGTTTTTTTTGGGTAGAGGCGAAGATTATATTTGTTTAAGGTATGTTTTTTTGTAAGAAATTTTTGTAAGTTCCTTTTCATAGCTGAACAGTTCATAAGATATTTGGAAATAGAGCCTGCTCTGTGAGTACTATGAAGAGTTGTTCAAGTTTTCATTAAATTAGAAAATCTGTTTCCTTCAGTCATTACAGTCAAGGTAACAATATAAAAAAAGGAGTTTTCTAACAAGGTAAAAGTAAGGGGTTAAGAAATAAGAATAACACACCTGCTAATATAAAACAGCAATGCTACAATTTAATGTGCAATGACAGTACCTGCCAAGACGTGAGACATGAAGTACACATCAAGTGCCCACAGGGCTCAATTTTCACATCTTTGTCATTTTCTGCACATATTTTACACAGCTGAAACGTTGAGCCCATTTCACAGTACAATTCATATTGTTCCTGGAAGAGAAAAATTGTCAAGATATGAATACAAAAATAGAAACTTAATAACTAGATGGGCATTTCTTGAAGGAAATACATGGTGCTTGAACAGCGCTGCCAGCTTTACAGCAGTGTGTCAGGTGTTGACTGTAAGAAAGTAAAGTTAGAATATGAATGTTGTGTATAGCCACTTTGGCACATTTGGCACCTCAGTAGCCACTTTGGCACCTCGGTAGCCACTTTGGCCACTTGGTAGCCACTTTGGCACATCCGGCACCTCGGTAGCCACTTTGGCACATTCAGCACCTCAGTAGCCACTTTGGCCACTTGGTAGCCACTTAGGCACATTTAGCACCTCTGTAGCCACTTTGGCCACTTGGTAGCCACTTTGGCACATTCAGCACCTCTGTAGCCACTTTGGCCACTTGGTAGCTATTTTGGCACATTCGGCACCTCGGTAGCCACTTTAGCTACTTGGTAGCCACTTTGGCACCTCGGTAGCCACTTTGGCACATTCACCACCTCAGTAGCCACTTTGGCCACTTGGTAGCCACTTAGGCACATTTAGCACCTCTGTAGCCACTTTGGCCACTTGGTAGCCATTTTGGCACATTCAGACCTCTGTAGCCACTTTGGCCACTTGGTAGCTATTTTGGCACATTCGGCACCTCTGTAGCCACTTTGGCCACTTGGTAGCCACTTAGGCACATTTAGCACCTCTGTAGCCACTTTGGCCACTTGGTAGCCACTTTGGCACATTCAGCACCTCTGTAGCCACTTTGGCCACTTGGTAGCTATTTTGGCACATTCGGCACCTCTGCAGCCACTTTGGCCACTTGGTAGCCACTTTGGCACATCCGGCACCTCGGTAGCCGCTTTGGCACATTCAGCACCTCAGTAGCCACTTTGGGCACTTGGTAGGTAGCCACTTTGACACATTCGGCACGTCTGTAGCCACTTGGTAGCCATTTTGGCACATTCGGCACCTCTGTAGCCACTTTGGCCACTTGACAGCCACTTTGGCACATCCGGCACCTCGGTAGCCACTTTGGCACATTCAGCACCTCAGTAGCCACTTCGGCCACTTGGCACATTCGGCATCTCGGTAGCCACTTAGGCACATTCGGCACCTCTGCAGCCACTTTGGCCACTTGGTAGCCACTTTGGCACATTCAGCACCTCAGTAGCCACTTTGGACACTTGGTAGCCATTTTGGCACATTCGGCACCTCGGTAGCCTCTTTGGCACATTCAGCACCTCAGTAGCCACTTTGGCCACTTGGTAGCCACTTTGGCACATTCGGCACCTCGGTAGCCACTTTGGCACATTCGGCACCTCAGTAGCAACTTTGGCCACTTGGTAGCCACTTTGGCACATTCGGCACCTCTGTAGCCACTTTGGCCACTTGGTAGCCACTTGGTAGCCACTTTGGCACATTCGGCACCTCTGTAGCCACTTTGGCCACCTGGTAGCCACTTTGGCGCATTCGGCCCCTTGGTAGCCACTTTGGCCACTTGGTAGCCACTTTAGCCATGTTGACACATGCTGCCACTTTGCCTTGGGCACTCCGGGCCCCTCAGGGGCCACTTTGGCACACTGGGCTTCTAAAGCCACTTTGGCGTCCGACTGCAGTGCTGGCGAACTTTGGCACTCCAGCTGTTGGAGAACTACAACTCCCAGCATGCCTCAACTGCTGCCTCAACTACTGAAGGTTGCAAGGGCATGCTGGGAGTTGTAGTTTTACAACAGCTGGAGTGCCAAGGTTAGCCATCACTGGGTGGGGCTTTTCAGAAGCCACTGGCGCCGCGCACTGCGCCTTTAAGACCTTGAAACAGTGATCTGTCAGCTTCTATTAGCTAATATGGGTCATGTGTGGAAGCTGCATTTGCATTGCTGCCATCTTTGTAAGGTCACTGCACCTGCGCTGTGGCTTCAATCCATGTCAGTTGGGGGTCATGGAAAGGTCGCCATTAATTCTTATGGGAAAATTTTCGCTTAAAATGCGATTTCTTTGTAAAAACTACAAATCGGGTCCACCTGTCCCCACCAAGGGCTTCGAAACGCCGCCTGAACGGGGTCTCTGCGCCGAGCGATTCGGGCAGCATTAATTGCAGAAAACAAGGAGAAGTAGAATAATAATAATAAAATATAAGAAATTGGATTACAATATGTTGCTTGAACCTAGAGGTTCAAGCACCATAACTATCAAGTAATGATTAATCTAAAATCCCAAATAAAGGTGTAAAGGGTTTAAAATAAGCAAACAACATCTTAAGAGGAAGAGGACTATAACATTAGGGCCACATATTAGGGGGAGCAATCCTAAAAATCAACACTGACCCTTTAAAGGGAACCTGTCATCAGAATGTCACCCCCCCCCAAACTATTTATATGTTCATGGAGCTCTTTCAAAGAACAGTCCAGCAATACCTTTACCTGGCCAGTCTGTTCCTCCACTACTGAGAAATCAGTCTTTGAATTGATATTGAGTTAGAATTGTAGATCTGAAGCCTCTGCCACTTCAGCTCTATTTCACGCCCATCACCGACTCTTTTTGCAGTCAATCAAGCAAGAGGATGCAGTGCAGGGCAGGGAATATAGCTGGAGTGATAGAGGCTTCAGATTTACAGTAGCTGTGTACATATCAATTCAAATGCGGTTTTCTCAGTAATGGAAGAACGGACTGGCTAAGTAAAGGTATTGCTGGACTTGTTAAAAGAGCTACATTAACATATTAACAGTTTGTGTTGTGTTATTAGGCTGACAAATTCCCTTTAATGAGCCTTTTCAAATAACTTAATATAAAAAAGCAAATCAGACACTCCATTTGGAGACACGTGTTTTGTAGAACTTGCCCATAAACAGTGCAAAGCAAGAGGTTTGATCTGCAAAGCAGGAGGTGTGATTGCTAGCTTCCATTTGTGGAGATTGTAAACCGGCGTAGGGAGATCTATAGGCCATGTTTTGCTCCCTGAGAATTTAAATATAAATATAATCTTCAGAGAGGAAGAGAACAAGAACTCTAGCACCAACTACTGGGAGTAGCAATTATAAGAATCGCTATCAACCCTTTAACAAGCCTGGCCACAGAGGATTGTTGCATGGCCTATATGTTTCCTTACACTGTCATGGCACTCTCCACAAGGAGAAACGTTCCCCAAAAGACTTTTAAACAGGGGTCTCAAACACGCGTCCCCGCAGGCCGCCTGCGGCCCCTGAGGCAGGCATCTGCGGCCCGTGGTGCACCACATGTTTCACTCCCTGAGGCAGGGGGAAGGCACGCATTCAGGAGCGGCGATGGCATTGGCTTTTCTGTGTGCACACACTGCATAGGACCTGTGATAAGGTCACAGGTGGGGGTGGAGTCATGGGTCACTTGATCAGGGGCCTCAGTGTGTGCAGGAAGCTGCTGTCTGTGTGCTGGTTGTCATGGTACTGGATGAAGGTAAGTTTATGCGTGGGGTCAGGTTTCTTTTACAGGGTGGATGGAGCAGATCCCTGTGTGTTCGAAGTGTATGGAGCAGAGCCCTGTGTGTATGAGGTGTAAGGAGTGAAGCCGTGTGTTTACGAAGTGTATGGAGTGGAGCAGTGTGTGTACGAGGTGTACGGAGCGGAGCCCTGTGTACGAGGTGTACGGAGCGGAGCCCTGCGTGCGCGAGGTGTACGGAGCGGAGCCCTACGTTTACGAGGTGTACGGAGCGGAGCCCTGCGTGTACGAGGTGTACGGAGCGGAGCCGTGTGTGTATGAGGTGTACGGAGCACTGTGTGTTCGAGGTGTACGGACCGGAGCCCTGTGTGTACGAGGTGTATGGAGAGGAGCCGTGTGTGTACGAGGTGTAAGGAGCCCTGTGTGTATGAGGTGTACGGAGCGGAGCCCTGTTTGTTCGAGGTGTATGGAGCGGAGCCCTGTGTGTACGAGGTGTATGGAGCGGAGCCCTGTGTGTACGAGATGTACGGAGTGGAGCCCTGTGTGTACGAGATGTACGAAGCGGAGCCCTGTATGTACGAGGTGTACGGAGCAGAGCCCTGTATGTACGAGGTGTATGGAGCGGAGCAGTGTGTGTATGAGGTGTACGGAGCCCTGTGTGTATGAGGTGTACGGAGCGGAGCCGTGTGTGTACGAGGTGTACGGAGCCCTGTGTGTATGAGGTGTACGAGCAGAGCCCTGTGTGTTCGAGGTGTACGGCGTGGAGCCCTGTGTGTACGAGGTGTGTGGAGCCGCGCGTGTACGGGGTGTATTAAGTTTGAAAGGAATGCTGCCCCCCCAGCTCAAATTTTTGTTATGTGCCGCCCATTTACTCTGCCGAGTTTGAGACCCCTGCTTTAAAACATTTCATAACTTGGTCAGCACTGGGTTCTCTCAATAAAATAGCACAACCAAAAACTCAATAGGAATCATTAAAGGAATAATGTACTAAACTTGTTACAAATCACAGGGGCCTCTCACTAAGTCATGATGCATTTTGTGGGCAAACCTGATCTTTTAATGTTAAAATCTTAAAATTGAGGGATTTTTGTGAAATCTTTAACACCGCCATTATTGAATTAGAAGGTACGATACATTGCGCTAGATTTCAAAAAAAAAAAAATAGATCAAATAATAAAAATTAAAATCAGAATAAATTAATTAAATGATGCCGAAATATAACATGTTTTGGATCAGCAAGGTAGAAGGTAATAAAGTATAACCTTTAATGATAATATTTAAGAGACCCTCAAGCACAAGGACTAAATATTAGACATATATACATTCAATGACATACAACATACACAAGCAATGTTGTGATTAGGTACCATATATAGAACAGTAGAAACTGTGTCCTCATATACAATAGGATATAGCATAAAAATGATAAGTTAAAAACTATAAGCTAATAGATAAATAGGAACAATCTCACCAAATTTCTGCGATGATGTTCATAGATTAGAACTATGGGGCATTGACAGCTTGGATCTTATGAGGTTCTTTTCATGGTGTGATAATGTGTGGCAATGACTTTGCCCCCCCCCCCCTTCCTCCCTTACTTCCAAATAGGATCCTGCACTTTATTTCAACAGCAAAAGGACTTGATCTGGTTCTAATCTATCGATATGATGGCAGAAATCTGGTGAGATTGTCGCTATTTATCTGCTAGCTTATAGTTTTTACGCTATACCCTATTGTGTATGAGGACACCGTTTCTACTGTTCCACACACCAAATCACAACATTGCTGATGTGTGTTGTATGTCTTTGAATGTATATGTGTCTAATATTTAATCCTTGTGCCTGAGGGTCTCTTTTAAATATTATCTTTAAAGGCTATATTTTAATTTATTACCTCTACCTTGCTGATCCAAACTAACTCTTGATTCTTAGTTTCAGGCTGGGTTCACACGTAGCGGAACTCTCGCGGAAATTACCGCGAGAGTTCCGGAATTCCATTCCGCGGGAAAATCGCATTTTAAATTCCCGTGATTTTCCCGTGGAAAAACTAGCATTTTGCAAGCGTAATTAGCTATTGACATACGTTCTCGCGGGATCGCGACGTCTCGCGGTAATTCGCGATGACATTGCACGAATGACCGCGAGACTTCACGATCCCGCGACAACAGACGTCATCGCGGGCATTTTCGCAAAGGAGTACTGGGAACAGGAGCATGGAGAGGCGGGAAGGCTGCGCGGGACGTCGGAAGGTAAGAATAACAATATTTTTTATTTTAAATTCTATTTTTTACAGTGATATGGTACCCAAAGCCCGGAGGACAGTCTCCTCTCCTCCGGACGTGGGTACCATCCGCAATTGTTCTGCTTACTTTTTGCATGGTGGGCACAGCCACATGCTGAAATTAAGCAGAACAATGCATTCCTATGGGTGCGGGATCGCCGCGATTCCGCAAAATTAATGAGCTTGCTGCATTTTCTACTGAGAAGCGATTGCGCCGCGGTAAAAACCGCAGCATTAGCACAGCATTGCTCAATCCCATAGGAATGCATGGGATGCTTATTTTTCGCGGCAAAATCGCGCAGTTAAAACCGCCGCGGAAAAGCGAAAAAAACGCCACGTGTGAACTCAACCTTACACATTACAAAATATAACATGCCCACAGAGGTCATGGACGATAGGCATAGCATGGTCAAGAAGTAACAATCAGAAGGTGTCGCTGCTCCACAGAGTCTCCGTGTCATAATTCTGTACAAGAGCATTCATGCTGTCATTCACTACCAGTCCTAATTGGTTCTTATTATCAGGAAGCTGTAATCTTACATATATGGTCCATGGCCAAAACTTTTGGCACCCCTGAAATTGTTCCAGAAAATGAAGTATTTCTCGCAGAAAATTATTTCTATTGCACATGTTCTTTTTATGTTTAGTTCTTTTGTGTGTATTGGAACATCACAAAAAAAGCAGAAGAAAAGACAAACGACATAATTTCACACAAAACCTCAAAAATGGGCCGAACAAAATTGTTGGCACCCTCAACTTAATATTTGGTTGCACACACTTTGGCATAAATAACTGCAATTGCTTCCTATAACCATCAACAAGTTTCTAACAAGTCTCAATTGGTATTTTGGACCACTCTTTTTTTGCAAATTGCTCGAGGTCTCTCATATTTGAAGGGTGCCTTCTTCCAACAATTTTAAGATCTCTCCACAGGTATTTGCACAGTGCCAGAGGCAGCAAAACAACCCCAAAACATCTTTGAACCTCCATTTTTGGAAGTAGATACTGTATTCTTTTCTTTATAGGCCTCATTCCATTTTCAGTAAAAAGTACAATGAAATGCATTACCAAAAAACTCTTATCTTGGTCTCATTTGTCCAAAAGATGCTTTCCAAGAAAGCTCTTGGCTTATTCACGTACATTTTCGCAAACTATAGTCTAGCTTTTTTATGTCTCTATGTCAGCAGTGGGGTTCTTCTGGGTCTCCTGCCATAACGTTTCATTTCATTCAAATGTCTATGGATAGTTTGCGATGATACGGATGCCTGAGCCTGCAGGACAGCTTGAATTTCTTTGGAACTTGATTGGGGCTGCTGATTCACCATCCGGACTATCCTGCGTTGCAACCTTTCATCAATTTTTCTCTGTCATTCACATCCAGGGAAGGGAGATTAGCCACAGTGTTGTAGAGTTCTTGAATATGTTGTGTACCATGGACAAAAGATCATGAAGATCTCTGGAGATGGACATGTAACCTTGAAATTGTTGATATTATTCCACAACTTTGGGATTCTCCTCTCTCTGTTCTACATGCTTAATGTGGCAAACGCAGACGCACAATGCAAAGATTGAGTCAACTTTTCCACTTTTTATCTGGCTTCAGGTGTGATTTTCATATTGCTCACACCTGTTACTTGCTGCAGATGAGTTTAAATGAGCATCACATGCTTGAAAAAGTTGTTCCCCCATAATTTTGGAAAGGTGCCAGCAATTTTGTCTGGTCCATTTTTGGGGTTTTGTGCAAAAGTAGCTCCAATTTGCCTTTTTTTTGTGTTGTTCCAATAAACATGTGTACAACAAAACTAGCGTAATTACAATAATTTTCTGGGACAAATACTTTATTTTCTAGAACAATTTCAAGGGTACCAACAAATTCGGCCATGAGTGTAGTAATTAACAAATTCACCAGCTTTTCTAAAATGTACAATACAAAAATTAAAGTTAATGCTAGGCTTTATAACAGATACCAAAATTCTGGTGTGGTTCTATGACTTCTCATAGACTTGTTTTAGAATATATTTCATAATACCTCTACCAAATAACATTGAATCAATAGATGGCAAGCTTCCTGATAACAATTGAAAGCCGAAACGAGAACACATACCTGGGTTACTTTGATGTGATCATGTGGCATAGGCTCACATAGACCTGTCAAGTCCGGATTGTAACTTCGTCCATCGGGATATAGGTAACTGAAAATGTAAAAATACGTTAAAGAGAAAATGTAAAACTGGCAGCATGGATCAGGTACTGGTTGGCATGACTGCAGCCAGGCAGACTCTCTCTGAAGTGCTGCAGCGTTTCAGAGAACAGATACTTTGAAAAGCCTTCGAATGTGACTCAGTTGACTAGTCGAGTGCAAGTCCCCAGCTGGCTTCTCCCGACACACCTCCAGGTGACTGACAGATCTCTCCCAGTGTGTGGATATAGGAAGAGTTGTTTAGTCAAAGGGATCGGGTCAGGGAGAGACAAGGAGACAATTGGAATCTACCTCATGAGTCATCCAAGACACAGTTAAACATCCTTTGAAAAGCGAGATAATTATCAAATGCTGCAGCACTTCAGAGTACAACATGTCTGGATAGAACCGCACAAACCAATGCCTGATTCATGGTGTCCTTGGTTCAGACAGCATGAATCTGATGACATGTTCGCTTTAATCACATATTGTAAGTTGTACCATAAAGCAGACCTGTTACTCTTTCATTGGAAATTATAATTTACACAACCTAAGTTAAAAATCAAAGCTTTTAAAGGGGTGTTAAGGTTTGTACGATGTCGGTTTTTGTAGCCATCCATCAATAGAGGCAGTATAATCCATTTGCTGCTAAAAAGGGACACAAAATTACTAAATAGCACAAATCTTTTTCAATGTTGAACAGCTTTGCACAGAATTTTTTGCTGTTCATCTGCCTCCTACATGCAAAGTTAAGCAACTTTCATAAAAAATGTTCTACCATTTTGATGTTGTGGCACACCTTAAAGTCCTTTATCTTGCGGAGTACTCTGCAAAAGTGTTACAAGTCCATCAGAGCTTCTGCTCTTGGTTCTGATGGCTCTCTGCTCTCAGTGTTAGAGATAGCAGGAGGAGGGTGTACACAGATCCCCAAAGAATGGAGAGGGGAGAAGATATTTACAGACTAGGGAGGTCAGAAAAAACAGGATATAGAAAAGAACATGGAGAAAAAATAAATGCAGATGGAAGCTGCGCTAATGAAAGGGCTATAATGAAGACATTCGTACTCTCAATACACACAGACCTCATATCTAACCTATATTACTATAGCAGACATTCCCAGAAGAGAAAAGAAATTGAAACTTGAATCTGACTGCAAACTGAATGTCAGGGGATCTGACTTGGAATGAAAGATTTAATGAAGATTGCAGAATAAAAATTAGTGCAATTTTATTAAATAAGTAGACGTAGAAATAATTTTTTAAAGTCAAAGTTGTCCATAACCTTTACGATAAGCAAAGAAGAAATAAATCCACTAGGTATTCCATAATGCACATTACATGACCTATTGATGGATCGCAATTAGAGATCTTGAAAATTGTGATGAATGGATATTTAAAATATATTGGGAAAATTGGACTTTTCTTTTTTTTTTAAAAAAATGCTGAAACTATAGAAGCATTTTAAATACGGAATGCTGGAATCACTTTATAGGGGTGAACAGTCTATAGGGTGGTGGAGTCTCATCAGCTACACAGTGACTGAGTACTTCTATGTGAGTGTACATATACAAGGTGAACAAATCTCTGGACCGACTAGCTACTGAGAAGTGAACCTAGGAGCAAGTACTACCAAAGACTAATACTGCACAATGAGGTCAGTGATCTTCAAGGGTCCAAACTCAGTGATTAACTAAAAAAAAACTATTAAAAGGACGAAGGATAAGGTAAAAAACCCTGCAAAATAATTTAGAATTTTATGAAATTGAGTTTTCCTGGTTAGTTACATTGCAGAGTAATATTCTAAAGCTCTGTACAGTGATCTATCCACTTTAAAACGATAATAAAGCTTACACTCTAACTTTTAGCACATTTAGTTACTTATTATCACTTATACAGCATTACTAAAAACTAAAGTTTACAATTAAAATCACAGGCAAAAAAACCCATAACAATGGCTTAATTGACTCATAAAATGGGCTACAGCGAGCCTCTGTTGTTTGTCTTCGGGCCATATTACATAAACGTCAGCTTAGCCAGACAATCTAATTTGTATGGGGGTCTCCACAATCTTTTCCAACAGATGATGTTAAGGAAGAGAATAATTGGGCAGTTTTATTTCAATCTCCTGATCCTTTTGCTTTAAGGAGAGATAAGCTGTGTTCCCATGGGAAACACATGAATAATCAGCCAAAAGCTTATCTGTATAGCATTCGGATGAAGGAATGTTTATCTGACAGTGATCTTATGTGTAACCTTAAAGTCAGGAAAAGATTAAAGGGCGCCTGTTAGAAGTTTTGACCCTGCAAAACTGCTGACAATGTTAGATGGATGAGTGGGGTCCATAGAGGGGTTTAAACAAACCTCTGTGTATTTTTACAGTATCAGCTACAATGAAAGATTAACCCACCATTGTGCTGCAATCACAAGTGTCCAAAACGCAGTACCTGATGCGCATAGCTTAGGCTTAAGCACTAAACGTTCCCCATCTCTGCCACTGAGTGACGGCTTTGAAGTCTAAAAGGGAGACTGCTAAGATCTTAAACTCAGAGGTGGGGACTGTTGGCAGGTATTCCATTGTCATGATCCAAGGTGGATCTGACAAGTAAATGGACAAAGTGAACTTTTTTTTCCTTTGGCTTGGTGCCAAAGTGGTGTGATTGCCCCCGGTGGCCATTAGAATTATAACACGTGATGTCGTTCATTCTAAGTTGCCCCGGTGGTGGTGAGCGGTAGTGCACTTTAGTTTCTTTGGTTTAATGTGCACGTAATTATAAATCAGGTGTGAGGCTCTAAAAAAAGAGTCAGGTGTGTTCAATCACTGTTCGTGATATTGTGAGTTCGTCATTTGGGAAGCAAGCCTGGGTGATGAAGGAGCTGAACAAGAGTCCTGGTCAGCCCAGCCAGAGGGGTTGAGTCAGCTACGGAGTCTGCAGGGAGTGCTGGCATGGATTGGTGGAGTTCTACGATGTGGTCTGCAAGAAGGGCTGGCATGGCGTGGTGGAGTCGCAGTTTATGGTGTCAGCAGGAAGTGCTTGCATGGCTTGGTGGATTGGCGACTTTGGTGAGAGTTACACTCAGCATGCTGGACTTGGTTGCTGAAAACGGACTCAAGCATGCTGGACTTATTGGCAGAAAAGTTGGACTCAAGCATGCTGAACTTTTTGGCAGAAGCTGGACTCATCTTTGGGACTGTTTACTGGGCAGCTGCAACTGGTGGTGGACTCTGCTCCAAGGCTGCACTATGGTGATGGATCTGGTTATGGTGATGGATCCGGGTGGAGGAAAAGATGCACGCAGGTGGTGGGCTCTGTTGCTAGGAGCGTACGCAACAGAGCAAAGCTAAGTGGTGTTTCCCCTGTATTGTTATTTTGCCTCGTGTGTTTAGTGCAGTGGTGGGATTAGTTTCCACACCGACCAATTCCCTAGTGAGGGTTTAGGTGCAGGGCGAGTCAGGGTTTTAAGGTTCCTGTGTGTCGCCCGGTGCGGAACCGGCATAGGGAACGTTAGAAGTGCAGGGACACTGGCTCAGGGGAGTGCAGGAGGTCTCCACTTCCCCGTTTCCCTATTGCAGGGCCCTCCCTTGTTAATGTTACCCAGGTTTCCTTTTATTATTTAAATTCGCCTTACTGGAGGCAGGGTTTCCAGACTATTGTATAAATACGTGTAATACCTAAATTCGCCAGTTGGAGGCGGTGTATCCAGCTGCACGTCTTATTATTTAAATTCGCCCCACTGGAGGCGGTGTATCCAGGGTCACGTGTGTCATATGGGTTCGCCTTGCGGTACTCGCTGCGTCCAGACACACGTGACCGTGACATCCATGTATACAGCCGTGGACACCGTATATGAAGGGAGTGCATTTGGGGCACTTGTGATTATGGAGGGAGGGGATTAATGCTTCTTCGTAGTCTTGCTGATACCAAAAACATATACACATGCGGGTTCAACACTGACTCCTTTTAAACCAGGAATGAGGACTAATGTCACATCTGTACAGTGAGATGGTATAGGTTTCTGCTATCCATAAAAAGAACGCAATTAACACAGTAATGATCTAAAAAGTAATACTCAGATTTCAGTATTTCATAGTATTAGTAGGATGCAGCTCTCTATGAGATTAGCATGGTTTATAAACTCTGTAAGAATATAGGTTTGTGGTTTCATGTCTTGTGGTGACCATCTTAGATTTGTCTGCGTTTTTGTAAGCTAAATAAAGATATGTTATTTAACAAAAAAAAAGATTTCTGATGTCATTTCTGTCCAACCTCCTATTTTACATTTGTCCAACCCACACTCCATTAAACACCCAGATAGACAGAGATAGATAGATAGATAGATAGATAGATAGATAAATAGATAGATAGATGATGTCACTGCTCTATAGGGCCTCCCAGTGAAGAACTGACAGGAGACAATGGCTCCTGCAATCCATCACTGAGGTTACCTGAGTTCAGAGTCTCACTTTACAGCACCGCTGCGTGAGAAATACGGTTAGGGCTACGGGACCTCTTTCCCGGCGGAGGAATACACAGCGGAGGATTACCTCTGCTTGTCATTTCATTGCTGGAGGCCCTGGAGAGCGGTCACTTCAGCTGAAGTGGCAGCTCTCCATGGGAGATCGTCGTGGGACACTCATTATTAATTGGACTATGGCGGAAAGGTAAGTATAGGTTGGTTTATTATTTTATTTTTATTACAGGTGATCGAGGGCTTCGGGGAATTAGGTGATTGGTAAGTATGTACTCTATGTTATGTGTTGTATGTTATATGTATGTTCTGTATGTTATATGTTGTAAGTTCTGTATGTTTTTTTCTTTTTTTTTTAGAGTCAACACATTAGCCAGATGATGGGACTACTACTGTCCCATCATTGGCTAATGTGTCACTCACTGACAGTGTAGCAAGCATAGCCCAATGGGACTTGTAGTCCCATGGGACGATGCCTGCATACACATACACACACACACAGCCCCGCAGACCCCCCCGCTTCCCCCTGCACAGCCACGTCAGACCCCCATACAGCCCCGGCAGACTCCCCACACAGTCCAATGACCCCCACACAGCCCACGCACAGTCCGACGACCCCCGCACAACCCCGGGAGACCCCCACACAGCCCGATGACCCCAACACAGCCCAATGACCCCCGCACAACCCCAGGAGACCCCCGCACAGCCCGATGACCCCCGCAAAGCCCCAGGAGACACCAGCACAGCCCGATGACCCCTGCACAGCTCGATGACCCCCGCACAGCCTCAGGAGACCCCTGCACAGTTCGATGACCTCCGCACAGCTCCAGGAGACCCCCGCACAACCCGGGCAGACCCCCCCAGCACAGCCCGATGACCCCTGCACAGCCCCGAGACCCCTGCACAGCCCTGGCAGACCTCCCGCACACACACACAGTCGGCACACACAAACGCCCAGTCACTGCCCACACACCATATATGCACACAGTCACTGCCCACACTCTTCCCCCCTCCCGATCTGCAGCTTTTCATCCGCAACAAAACCGCAGATCTTTTTTAGACCTGCGGTTTTGCTGCAGATCAATGCAAGTCAATGGGTACAGAAACGCTGCAGATCTGCACAAAGAAGTGACATGCTGTGGAAATGAACCCGTTACGTTTCCGCGTGGATTTCCCCGCAGCACGTGCACAGCATTTTTTAAATTACATAGACTTTAAAGCTACTGTACAACGCAATCCGCAAGGGCCAAATCTGCTGTGGATCTGCAATAGAATCCGCAACGTGTGCACACAGCCTTAGGTGACAGATATTGCACTGTTGTTTCCGATGAAAAAAAAAATCAGAATACATATGTCAGCAGTGTCTTCTTTATTTTTCCAAACATTTGCATACAGCCACTTATGTAAATAGCGGTGATATTATCAATAAATCCTGGGCGGCAATTTAAATGGGTTTCAGTAACAACAATACCATTTTAAGCTTTCCAAAACTGATCAAATTTTTACCTATAGGACTTAAAAGGGTTGTCCACTACTGCAAAACCTCTTTCTAATGGATTCAGGGACATTAAAAAAAAGTGTATATATATATATATATATATATATATATATATATATATATATATATACATACACACACACACATATTAGTAGAGATTCACATTCTTTGGTTGCTGCTGAGGTCCACGCAGGCACGAATTTCCATGTCAAACAGTGAAAAGTTAATTTCTGGCATAAACTCATAAACTTTAATTAATAAGAAAATAACTTTTCTCCATCAAAAATGTTCAATAACGAAAACAGCCCTTTCTCAGGATAGTCACAATAATGTAGCACCATCTGACCTACAGAGCAGTAAAAACAATGCTTATCCTCAAGCACAGTCAGTCCACTATTAAAGTGAACCAGTCAGCAGTTTTGGCTGATATAAGATATGGCCACCGCCTTTCAGAGCAGATATACAGCCTTCAATAGTGTTGTATATAAGCCCCCAACCTGACCTGGAAGAGAAGAAAAAGAACTTTTATTATACTCACCTGCTGGGCAGACCGGTCCAAGTGGGGTCACTCTTCTTCGTCCGTCGCCTCCCATCTTCTTACGATCCCCGTCCTCCTGCTTGCTTCTTGTGGATGACGCATTGCTGCATCATCCACACAGTCTCATCGGCACTGCGCTCCTGTGCATGCAAACTTATCTGCCCTGTTGAGGGCAGAGCAAAATACTGCAGTGCACAGGAGCAGGAAAAGGTCTAAGAGCCCTGGCACCTGCGCACTGCAGTACTTTACTCTGCCCTCAACAGGTCAGAGAAGTACGCCTGAGCAGGAGTGCGGTGCAGCGGAGACTGTGTGAATGATGAATGGATGTGTCATCCACACGAAGCAAGCAGGAAGGAGGCGATCATAAGAAGATGGGAGTCGCCGGACCAACACCAGCAACACCCATCAGACCGGACCGCCCCGCAGGTGAGTATAATGAAAGTTATTTTTCTTATCTTTCAGGTCGGGTTGGGGGCAGATATATAGCATTATAGAATGCAGTATATCAGCCCTGAAAGGTGGTGGCCTTAACTCGTATCGGCCAAAACTGCTGACAGGTTCCTTTTAAGTATCTTTTTCTCCAGTAATACAAACTCTGGCTTCTCAGACACGGCTGAGCTAGATTCAGTTCAGTCACACAAAATAGCTATCGTTCATAGCAACCAGGGATACTTGCAGTTTGGTGCACAAGGCCTGTGCAGTCTCTTCTCAGGATTCTGGCTCTGCAGCTTGCTTCAACAGAACTCACTCTGGTCAGCTTTCCCTCATATGACTGACTAAAAATGAACAAAGGACCTGGCTCTAGACATACAGTGATGAGCAAAAGGGTAACGTTTTGTACTGGTGACTTTCAAGTTCTATATCTCATCATCCACTACTGCACCGTACATGAGGCTACCATTATTTTATAGACAATCTTGCCTATCTCATACATACAGTGGGGGAAATAAGTATTTGATCCTTTGCTGATTTTGTAAGTTTTACCCACTGACAAAACAAAGACATGAACAGTCTATAATTTTAAGGGTAGGTTAATTTTAACATTGATAGACTGTCAAATTAAAATCTTCAAAAATAACATTGTATAAATTACATAAATTTATTTGCATTTTGCAGTGAGAAATAGGTATGTGATCACCTACAAACCATAAAGAATTATGGCTCTTACAGACCAGTAAGCTGTCTTACATAGTCACCTAGTCACCTTTATAAATGACTCCTGTCCACAGACTCAATCAGTCATACTCTAACCTCTACAGCATGGGCAAGACCAAAAAGCTTTCTAAGGATGTCAGGGACAAGATCATAGACCTGCACAAAGCTGGATGGGCTACAAAACCATACGTAAGACACTGAGTGAGAAGGAAACAACTGTTGGAGCAATAGTAAGAAAATGGAAGAAATACAAACTTACTGTCAATCGACATTGATCTGGGGAACCATGCAAAATCTCACCTTGTGGGGGTATCCTTGAGCATCATGAAGAAGGTGAGAGATCAGCCTAAAACTACACGGGGGGAAATTGTTAATGATCTCAAGGCAGTTGGGACCACAGACACCAAAAAAATCATTGGTAACACATTTAACCTTTAAGGTTTAAAATCCTGCAGTGCCCTCAAGGTCCCCCTGCTCAAGAAGGCACATGTGCAGGCCCATCTCAAGTTTGCCAATGAACACCTGGATGGTTCTGTGAGTGACTGGGAGAAGGTGCTGTGGTCAGATGAGACAAAAATTGAGGTCTTTTAACTCAATTCGCCCTGTTTGGTGGAAGAGAAATGGTGCCTATGACCCAAAGAACACTGTCACCACTGTCAAGCATGGAGGTGGAAACATTATATTTTGGGTTTGTCCACTGCTAAGGGCACAGGACTACACCGCATCAATGGAAGAATGGATGGAGCCATGTACCGTAAAATCCTGAGTGACAACCTCCTTCCCTCTGCCAGGACATTAAAAATGGGTCAAGGCTGGGTCTTCCTACAAGACAATGACCCAAAACTTTCAGCCAAGGCAACAAAGGAGTGGCTCAAAAAGAAGCACATTAAGGTCATGGAGTGGCCAAGCCAGTTTCCAGACCTAAATCCCATAGAAAACTTATGGAGGGAGTTGAAGCTCCAAGTTGCCAAGTGACAGCCTCTAAATCATAATCATTTAGCGATGATCTGCAAAGAGGAGTGAACCAAAATTCCTCCTGACATGTGCGCAAGCCTCATCATCAACTACAAAAAACATCTGACTGCTGTGCTTGCCAACAAGGGTTTTGCCACCAAGTATTACAGTGGGTACGGAAGCTATTCAGACCCCTTTAAATTTTTCACTCTTTGTTTCATTACAGCCATTTGGTAAATTCAAAAAAAAGTTAATTTTTTTCTCATTAATGTATACTCTGCACCCCATCTTGACTGAAGGAAACAGAGATGTAGACATTTTTGCAAATTTATTAAAAAAGAAAAACTGAAATATCACATGGTCATAAGTATTCAGACCCTTTGCTCAGACACACATATTTGTCACATGCTGTCCATTTCCTTGTGATCCTCGAGATGGTTCTACTCCTTCATTGAAGTCCAGCTGTGTTTAATTAAACTGATAGGACTTGATTTGTAAATGTACACACCTGTCTATATAAGACCTCAAAAGCTCACAGAGTATGTCAGACCAAATGAGAATCATGCGGTCAAAGGAACTGGCCAAGAACTGTGTCAAGGCACAGATCTGGCCAAGGTTACAAAAGAATTTCTGCAGTACTCAAGGTTCTTAAGAGCACAGTGGCCTCCAAAATCCTTAAATGGAAGAAGTTTGGGACCACCAGAAGTCTTCCTAGACCTGGCCATCCAGCCAAACTGAGCAATCGTGGGAGAAGAGCCTTGGTGAGAGAGGTAAAGAAGAACCCTCAAGATCACCGTGGCTGAGCTCCATAGATGCAGTAGGGAGATGGGAGAAAGTTTCACAAAGTTATTTATCACTGCAGCCCTCCACCAGTCGGGCCCTTATGGCAAAGTGGCCCGATGGAAGCCTCTCCTCAGTGCAAGACATATGAAAGCCCGCACAGAGTTTGCTAAAAAACACATGAAGGACTCCCAGACTATGAGAAATAAGATTCTCTGATTAAACGAAGATAGAACTTTTTGATGATAATTCTAAGCCAGTGTTCCCCAACTCCAGTCCTCAAGAGCCACCAACCGTTCATGTTTTCAGGAGGTCCTTAGTATGGCCCAGGTGATAATTGCAGTCCCTGCACAGGCAATAATTTCATCACCTGGGCAATACAAATGAAATCCTGAAAACATGACCTGTTATGAATGGGTCACTGAGGAGGATAGCAGGCCCAAGCTAAGCCACATGAAACCAGAGAGGTTGGAAACTAAGCGGATTGCAGACTCCTGATCCTATCCACACAACTAGCATTAGCCGTGGAGCGCACCTATGATGATCCTAGACGCCTCGGCACAGCCGGAGAGCTAACTAAGCCTAAAGCAAGAAAGAGGAAATCTAAACTGCCCCGGAGCAGACCCCAAAGGAATAGATAGCCCCCAAACATATATTATCGGTGAGACAAGATGAAAACACAAACGCAGGCAGGAAAATAGACTGAGCAAATGATGGGACCCACACTGACTAGACAGGACAGGAAAGGAAAGACACTGTCTGCAATCACGCAAAAAACCCTGGAAAAAGTCCAAAACGTCTGATGCACAAAAAACACTGAAGTCACACGACTTCGCCCCCACTAACAGCACTCTGGTATATTCTGAAAGCAAAACAAAAAGAGACCAATATAACAGGGGACAAAACAAACTGGCACAAGCAGTAACATATGGGCGGTGATTCAGCACAGCCCCAGCCGAAACTGGCTGACCCGCACAAAGCAGAGATAGACAAAACCAGATCAAATGCAAACAGAATAGCAAATTAACCACTTAGCTGAACCATGCAGGGACCGAGCAGGAGACATCAGACCTCAGAAGGCACAGGAAGAAAATCATCAGCAGGGTTAGAGGGAGTCAGCCGTCTTAAATCCCAATCTGAAACCCCAGATCTCCAATCGTCATCCTCATTATCAGGTGGCAAGCCTCTGTCAATCAGATCAGCTCCACTACCTCCAGTAACCACCAGAGGGAGACCAGAAATAGAACTCGCAACCCCTCTGTCAATCTGACCAGCTCCACTACCTTCAGTAATAACCAGAGGGAGACCAGAAAGAGAATTCACAACAATGACCTGTTGGTGGCTCTTGAGGACTGGAGTTGAGGAACACTGTTCTAAGAGGTATGTGTGGAGATAACCAGGCACTGCTCATCACCTGCCCAATACAATCCCAACAGTGAAACATGGTGGTGGCAGCATCATGCTATGGGGGTGTTTTTCAGTTGCAGGGACAGAGTGACTGGTTGTAATTGAAGGAAACATGAATGCGGCCAAGTACAGAGCTATCCTGGATGAAAACTCTTCCAGAGTGCTCTGGACCTCAGACTTGGCTGAAGGTTCACCTTCCAACAAGACAATGACCCTAAGCACACAGCTAAAATAACAAAAGGAGTGGCCTCAGAACAACTCTGACCATTTTTGACTGGCCCAGCCAGAGCCCTCACCTAAACCCAATTGAGCATCTCTGGAGAGACCTGAAAATGGCTGTCCACCAATGTTCACCATCCAACTTGATGGAACTGGAGAGGATCTGCAAGGAAGAATGGCAGAGGATCCCCAAATCCAGGTGTGAAAAACATGTTGCATTATTCCCAAGACTCATGGCTGTACTAGCTCAAAAGGGTGTTTCTACTCAATATTGCGCAAAGGGTTTGAATACTTATGACCATGTGATATTTCAGTCTTTCTTTTCTAATAAATTTGCAAAAAAATTCTACATTTCTATTTTTTTTCAGTAAAGATGGGGTGCAGAGTGTACATTAATGAGAGAAAAAATGAACTTTTTTGAATTTACCAAATGGCTGCAATGAAACAAAGAGTAAAAAATTTAAAGGGGTCTGAATACCTTCTGAACCCAGTGTAAGTCTTGTTTCTCAGAGGGATCAAATACTTATTTCTCACTGCAAAATGCGAATAAATTTATGTAATTTATACAATGTGATAATCTGGATTTTATTTTTGATATTCTATCTCTCAATGTTAAAATTAACCTACCCTTAAAATTATAGATTGTTCATGTCTGTCAGTGGGCAAACTTACAAAATCAGCAAAGGATCAAATCTTTATTTCCCCCACTGTAAATTTGATTTGCAACTATTTTGCATGTGATTAGTTTTGTGGTTGTTACACTTTTGCTTCTCACTGTAGCTAGCCAGGTGCACTAATCAGGACCTCCATTGCTAGGTTTTAACCCTGTGCTACTTGTCTTTCTGACAATTATATATGAATGCATGTATGTATGTGTGTAGGTGTGTATGTGTGTATGTATGTATGTATGTATGTATGTATGTATGTATGTATATATATATATATATATATATATATATATATACACACAGTGCCTACAAGTAGTATTCAACCCCCTGCAGATTTAGCAGGTTTGATAAGATGCAAATAAGTTAGAGCCTTCAAACTTCACACAAGAGCAGGATTTATTAACAGATGCATAAATCTTACAAACCAAAAAGTTATGTTGCTCAGTTAAATTTTAATACATTTTAAACATACAAGTGTGGGTTAATTATTATTCAACCCCTAGGTTTAATATTTTGTGGAATAACCCTTGTTTGCAATTACAGCTAATAATCGTCTTTTATAAGACCTGATCAGGCCGGCACAGGTCTCTGGAGTTATCTTGGCCCACTCCTCCATGCAGATCTTCTCCAAGTTATCTAGGTTCTTTGGGTGTCTCATGTGGACTTTAATCTTGAGCGCCTTCCACAAGTTTTCAATTGGGTTAAGGTCAGGAGACTGACTAGGCCACTCCAACACCTTGATTTTTTGCCTCTTGAACCAGGCCTTGGTTTTCTTGGCTGTGTGCTTTGGGTCGTTGTCTTGTTGGAAGATGAAATGACGACCCATCTTAAGATCCTTGATGGAGGAGCGGAGGTTCTTGGCCAAAATCTCCAGGTAGGCCGTGCTATCCATCTTCCCATGGATGCGGACCAGATGGCCAGGCCCCTTGGCTGAGAAACAGCCCCACAGCATGATGCTGCCACCACCATGCTTGACTGTAGGGATGGTATTCTTGGGGTCGTATGCAGTGCCATCCAGTCTCCAAACGTCACGTGTGTGGTTGGCACCAAAGATCTCAATCTTGGTCTCATCAGACCAGAGAACCTTGAACCAGTCTGTCTCAGAGTCCTCCAAGTGATCATGAGCAAACTGTAGACGAGCCTTGACATGACGCTTTGAAAGTAAAGGTACCTTACGGGCTCGTCTGGAACGGAGACCATTGCGGTGGAGTACGTTACTTATGGTATTGACTGAAACCAATGTCCCCACTGCCATGAGATCTTCCCGGAGCTCCTTCCTTGTTGTCCTTGGGTTAGCCTTGACTCTTTAGACAAGCCTGGCCTCGGCACGGGAGGAAACTTTCAAAGGCTGTCCAGGCCGTGGAAGGCTAACAGTAGTTCCATAAGCCTTCCACTTCCGGATGATGCTCCCAACAGTGGAGACAGGTAGGCCCAACTCCTTGGAAAGGGTTTTGTACCCCTTGCCAGTCTTGTGACCCTCCACGATCTTGACTCTGATGGCCTTGGAATGCTCCTTTGTCTTTCCCATGTTGACCATGTATGAGTGCTGTTCACAAGTTTGGGGAGGGTCTTAAATAGTCAGAAAAGGCTGGAAAAAGAGATAATTAATCCAAACATGTGAAGCTCATTGTTCTTTGTGCCTGAAATACTTCTTAATACTTTAGGGGAACCAAACAGAATTCTGGTGGTTTGAGGGGTTGAATAATAAATGACCCTCTGAATAAACTTTTCACAATTTAAAAAAAAATTAAACAAAGAAATAACATTCTTTTTTGCTGCAGTGCATTTCACACTTCCAGGCTGATCTACAGTCCAAATGTCACAATGCCAAGTTAATTCCGAATGTGTAAACCTGCTAAATCTGCAGGGGGTTGAATACTACTTGTAGGCACTGTATATATATATAGTTATAGCCAATTGTGTTGGCACCCCTGAACTTGTTCCAGAAAAAGAAGTATGACGTATTTCCCCCACAAAATAATTGCAGTTGCACGTTTTGTTATACACGTTTATTTCCTTTGCGTGCATAGGAAGAAAAAAAAACAAAAAAGAAAAAACGGCAAAGTGGACCTAATTTTACACAAAACCACAAATATGGGCCGTACAAAATTGTTGGCACCCTCAAAATTGGTTGCACACAAACTGGAATAAATAACTAAAATCAATCGCTTCCTATGATCATCAACAAGCTTCTTACACCTCTCAACTGAAATTTTGGACCACACTTCTTTTGCAAACTTCTCCGGGTCTCTCATATTTGAAGGGTGCCTTCTCCCAACAATTTTAAGATCTGTCCACAGGTGTTCAATAGGATTTAGATCAGGACTCATTGCCACTTCAGAAGTCTCCAGCTATTTGTTTCCATCCATTTCTGGGTGCTTCTTGCAGAATGTTTGGGGTCATTGTCCTGCTGAAAGACCCATGCCAACCCAGCTTTCTGAAACTGGGCACTACACTGCGACTCAAAATCTTTTGATAATCTTCAGATTTCATAATGTGTTACACACAGTCAAGGTACCCTGTGCCAGGGTAAGCAAAAAAAAACCCAAAACATCTTTAAACTCCACCATATTTGACTGTAGGTACTGTGTTTCTTTCCTTGTAGGCCTCATTCTGCCTTTGGTAAACAGTAGAATGATGTACTTTACCAAAAAGCCCTATCTTGGTCTCATCTGTCCACAAGACACTTTCCCAGAAGGAAATTAGCTTAGGCCTCTTTCACACATCAGTTTTTTACCATCAGTCACAATCCGTTGTTTTTTGAAAAAAACGGATCTAGCGAATTATGCCGCTGGATCCGTTTTTTTCTCACAGACTTGTATTAGCGACGGATGGCCGCACATTTCATCCATCATTCGTCGGATCCGTTGGAAAATCTTTGTCCGTCGGCCGGAGACGACGGACAAAGGAATGTTTTTTGTGTACGTCAAAAAGTCGAACAGCGACTGATCCAGCGCCGTCCGTCGTTGGCTATAATGGAAGCCTATAGGCGCAGGATCCGTCGCTGTCCGTCAAAAGATGGAATCCGTCGCCGGATTCCATTTTTAAGGATATGTGCTGCTTTTTCCATTCTGGCACATAAAAATTCTCTCTCTCGAATTATATTCCTTTAAATTCATACAGCTGCTGCAACGGATCCCTCAAAAAAAACGGATCTGATGCATGTTTTTTACAATCTGCGCAGGATCCGTTTTTTGCACACTTTGACGGAGGCCTTACTCACATACATTTTGGCAAACTGCAGTCTAGCTTTCCTATATCCCTGTGTTTGTAGTGGGGTCCCCCTGGGTCTCCAGCTATAGAACACGATTTAATTCAAATGTTGATGGATAGTTTGCGCTGACACTGATGAACCCTGAGCCAGCAGGAAACTTTGACTTTCTTAGGAACTTCATTGGGGCTGCTTACCCACCATACGGACTATCCTGTGTTGCAATTTTTCTCTGCCGTCCATGTCCAGTAAGATTAGCTACAGTGCCATGGGTTATACACTTCTTGATTTTATGTACCGTGGATAAAGGAACATTTAGGCTGGGTTCACACGTAACGGAACTCTCACGGAAATTACCGCGAGAATTCCGGAATTCCATTCCGCGGGAAAATCGCATTTTAAATTCCAGCGATTTTCCCACGGAAAAACTAGCATTTTGCAAGCGTAATTAGCTTGCGGAATTGCTAGCGTTTTCCAAGCGATCTGGAGCATCGCTTGGAGAACTGATTGACAGGTTGGTCACACTCGTCAAACATAGTGTTTAACGAGTGTAACCAACTTTTTAATATTGAGGCCGCCTATGCGGCATCAATAGTAAAAGATAGAATGTAAAAAATAATAATAAAAAAAAAATTGTTATTCTCACCTTCCGACGTCCCGCGCAGCCTTCCCGCCTCTCTCCACGCTCCCGGTCCCAGTAATTCTTTGCGAGAATTACTGCGATGACGTCCGTTCTTGCGGGATCGCGACGTCTCGCGGTCATTCGCGATGACGTCGCGCAAATGACCGCGAGACTTCGCGATCCCGCGAGAACGGATATCATGGCTCACAAAGGCTTACTGGGACCGTGAGCGTGGAGAGAGGCGGGAAGGCTGCGCGGGACGTCGGAAGGGGAGAATAACAATATTTTTTATTTTAAAATTCTATTTTTTACAGGGATATGGTACCCAAAGCGCGGAGGACAGTCTCCTCTCCTCCGGACCGTGGGTACCATCCGCAAATGTTCTGCTTACTTTTCGCATGGTGTGCACAGCCACATGTGGAAAGTAAGCAGAACAATGCATTCCTATGGGTACGGGATCACCGCGATTCCGCGAAATTAATGAGCATGCTGCGTTTTTTACCGGGAAGCGATTCCGCCGCATTAGCACAGCATTGCGGAATCCCATAGGAATGCATGGGATGCTTATTTTTCGCGGCAAAATCGCACGGTTAAAACCGCCACGGAAACGCGAAAAAAACGCCACGTGTGAAATCAGCCTAAGCTCTCTGGAGATGGGCTTTTAACCTTGATATTGTTGATATTATTCAACAATTTTGGATCTCAGACACTTCATATTGCCCACACCTCTTACTTGCTACATGTAAGTTTAAACCAAAAGCACATGCTTGAAAGAAAGTTGTTTACCCACAATTTCAGATATTTGTCAACAATTTTGTCCAGCCCACTTTTGTGGTTTTGTGTGAAATTATGTCAAATTTGCCTTTGCTTCTTTTTTGTGGGTGTGTTGTTCCAATACACACAAAGGAAATAAACATGTGTTTAAGAAAAAGTGTAATTGCAACACTTTTCTAGGAGAAAGACTTAATTTTCTAGAATAATTACAAGGGTGCCAACACGTTCGGCCATGACTGTAATTATATTACATATGAGTGCAAATGACAATCAGCGACAGCTAGTTTGCATTTAATCAAGGCGCTATTCATATGGCAATATCTAAAGTGACTACGAAGTAGGTTAAAACATTATAAGATGCAGTAAAAATTTTGAGTTGTTCATAATATATACTCTATAGAGAAAAAGACGAAAACTATTGTGTACCGCTGGTGCTGACCTACAATCCACAGCTAGAGGTACTAAGAAATATTACATCATAGGCTACACAACGATAAAAGTCTGAAAATACTTTTCCCAAACCCTCATCTGCTATGTTACAGAAATGTCCAAACGTGAAAAACATTATGATCGGTAGTTCATTGCCCTCTGTTACACAAAAAGGTACTATTCTGCAATGAAGGAGAGGTAAAACCTGTTTTCATATAATGACCACAGACAAAATACAGATCCCAATGCAGACAGGGTGGTATGTATGAACTGTGCCCATCTTTATTTTTAGGTAGTATTGTGCGTCTCAGGCACTACTGTTCAGAATTTTACCCAATTACCAGAAGGTGTAGATGATTGTAAAGTATTAGGGCAATCTCACAATCCAGCAGATCTGCCTTCAGGTCCCCTAACTTTTTTTTTTATTATTATAACTTAGTTTTTTTATGGCAGAAGTTTGACAATTCTCCTGGCAGTGAAACAGTTAATCCCCCCTTACCTAGGAGTGCACCCAATTACGCAGATTACATTCAAGATTGAAAATCTACATATGTTACAGAAACAAGAGGAGTATGGCATCAGTTACACTTCCAGCGCGCTATTCAGCAATTCAAGCAGTCCCAGTTGCCAACACAAGTCTGTCACTTCAGAAGCCAAGTACAATTTATTTCACATTGTGATAAGATCTTTGATATTTCTGCTACATTGTACATGATCGGGACATCTTCCAACCAGGAAATGGAATGATTACTTTTGCTGATAAACTATGTCAGCTTCTACTTTCAACATGCAGTTTAAATCCAGAAAATAAATATCTTTTTGATCTCGTGCACAAACACGTATCATTATAAATTGCTGTTTATATAGCAAAAAAGGATCAAATGAAACCTTTAGTCAGCCTGCACTGTCTATTAACAATGTGGGTGAATGAATAAAAAGTACTCCAGGTGACTGCGCCATAATAAACTACACAGTATTAGGAGATAGTGACACATGAAGGCCATTGTCTACAAACTTCTTTATAAGATCAATTATTTTTTATAGCTGACGTAAACATTCATAAAAAATATCTTGATCTTTAAATCTGGACACGTTTTGCAAATTTCACATCCATAATGGAACAGAGACCATAAAATCAGCAGTTCACGGTATACCCCACCAATGTGCATCTTTCTACAGCCATAGTATTAAAATCTAGCATCTTTGTGCACATATATAACACAATATACTAAGACAGACACATTTTTTTCCCCAAAAATGACATTATGATATTTTACACCTCCTTTTCTAATTCAGGTCAAATATATATACTGTATATATATATATATATATATATATATATATATATATATATATATATATATATATATCTGATTGGTTCTTAATATGTGAGGAACATGATGGATTTAAAAGTGAAACAGATAACACACGGTAGTAAAAAAAATGATCCTCCTGACATAGCTTCACATCCAAAACAGATTTCACAATCATTACATAACATCCATGTTGGTACCTGCCATCTCCATTGCCACTTAAGGCCCCAGGCGACAGGACTGTTTAATTCTTTGGTGGTTAGTTGCTATCTTTGTTAGTATTAACTCTCTGCTGTGAACCTTTTATCGTGGTTGATCACCATACAAATTCCTGAAAATCATTGTCTCCCATTGCCAATTATAAGTTCAACTTAACCTATTCTGACTATTCTTCTGGCTGACGATTGTGTTCCTTATCCTTACCTCTTGGTTCTAACCCAGCGACCTAAGCTTTCCCTGCCAGGTTGCTCCACTGACCAGCAACAACTCCATAGACTCAACTCATGGTCCATGTGAAAGTTCAGATCCCTATATACTGTACGTGTTAAATGGTGAAGGCAACCATGAACAGAAATACTTTACACATTACTTTCCAGTGAAAACTTATATCGCGTTTAAATATGATTCAAACTCAATGAACCTGAATTAAGACAATAACTACTGGAGGAGGTGGTAGCGACAGGTGAAACAATGGTAAGACTTATTGTACAGAAACATGATAGATTCAGCATTTAGATATGCTTAGTCCAAAGAGAATTAATGAAACATATAACTTGAAAGTATTCCTATAATGTGGGTATGTTGCATTGAAGTCTAACACAAAGGCATATTTATGTAGAAGAACCAATCAGATAGGCCTATTAGTATACACAAGTGAGCTATTTTACAAAAAGACATGGGATATTGCCATCAGCCTGCTTGGGGAAGGGAGCATTTTCCCCGAAACATTGTGTGTCGCGGTGCAATTTTATTGTCAGGGAACCTTCTTATGCTGTATTTCAACAGTGGAAAAAAGATAGTAGCGGAACACATTGGGCTATTGTCTGTGCTTGGATTAAGTGAAGAATTGAGGATACCGTGGCCCAAAGACTACACATCTGAGCTACATGGACGGAGTTTTGTGACGTCTGAAAGAAACTATTGTGTGAAAGTTTGGAATAAGGAAAGTGGAGTCTTTATGACTTCCCCTGTTCGTTTTAGAGGTTTCTAATTGATTGTGCATGCAAGGGAAAACCAGCACAGAATATAGGGTGTCCCCGAGGTCAGTAACATATAGGCTTCATGGCTTATAATGTGTAGGTCTAGAACCCATGCTTCTCTGGTAAAAAAAACAAACAAAAAAAACCACTAATGTGCTGCATTTTTTTTTTTAACCAGAAAAGTTTGGGTTCTAGATCTAAACATTTTTGCTAAACAACTTACAAGAACTTGTTCAGGAAAAATGACGGACCACATGTACATAAGAGATACAGAGATGAATTCTTATATACGGTATGTGTTTTTTTTAATCTAGGCACCAAGTGTACCACCTGACAATTCAGGTTATGTCAAATTTCACTGTGATTGCATCTGATACATTGCATCATATAAGCACAATAAGATCCAAAATTCACATTAAAACATAACATATATAAGTCCTTTTATAACTATTCAACCTATAATTAATACCTGCTTAGGCTGTGTGCCCACGATGCGATTTTTAAGCGTTTTTTGCCGCGATTTTCGGCGCGAAAACGCTGCGAAAACGTTTAAAAATCGTGTACAGAACGCCCCCCATGCATTCCTATGGAATTCCGCACATGCTGTGCTAATGCTGCGCTTTTTTCCGCGGCAGAATCGCATCGCGAAAAAAATCGCAGCATGATCATTCTTTTGTGCGGAATCGCAAAGAATTGCCGCGATTCCGTACCCATAGGAATGCATGAGAATCGCTTACTTCCCGCATGTGGCTATGCCCACCATGCGGGAAGTTAAGCGTCTCATGTGCGGTTGGTACCCACGGTGTGGAGGAGAGGAGACTGTCCTCCAGGCCCTGGGTACCATACCCCTGTAAAAAAAAGAATAAAAAATTGGGGTATATTTACCTTCCGACGTCCCGCGCTGTCATCCCGGGCCGCAGCGTTCCCAGTAATGCCTTGCGGCAAGGTCATGTGATGACGTAGTCTCGCGTGACTCTAGCGGTCTCGCGAGATCGCTATAGTAACGCGAGACCAACGTCATCACAGGTCTCGCAAGGAATCCCTGGGAACGCTGAGGCCCGGGATGGCAGCGCGGGACGTAGGAAGGTAAATATACCCCGATTTTTTATTTTTTTATCATTTTTAACATTCTATCTTTTACTATTGATGCCGCATAGACTATGTTTGCCGAGTGTGACCAACCTGTCAATCACTTTCCAAGCGATGCTTCAAATCGCTTGGAAAGTGCTTGAGAAAATCGCGGTGAAATCGCGCGGGGAAAAAACGCGCGATTTCTGGGAAGGAGTCCAGTTTTCATTGTGCTTTTTAAAACGCTACGTGGGCACATAGCCTCAAAATAATATAAAAGGAAAATAAAACATACAGATTAATGATCAAAAGTGACATTTAAGTCATTTTAGACGTTTATACTGTCCCCAAACAAATCTTGAGTTCCGTGGCAAGAGTTGTGTTTGAAGCCTGCCACAAATGTGTCAGACAACTTAAAGGGATACTCCACGGAGATAAAAAAAAAAAGTATTGAGTTGGAAGAAATATTCGTGGACATCCTCAGTTCATCTGAATGGTTGAAAATATGTCAGTTCGAGATTGAATTTAATAAATATATTGTGGTTTTTATTCTAACTGTTTTGAACTTACAAGAACTTGTTCAGGAAAAATGACGGACCACATGTACATAAGAGATACAGAGATGAATTCTTATATACGGTATATGTTTTTTTAAAGATTTGTTTGGGGACAGTATAAACGACTAAAATGACTTAAATGTCACTTTTGATCATTAATCTATAGAAAGTGACCCTGCCCAACCATGCCTTGTATGCATGCACTAGAAGACACCTATTCTTGAGACTTTATGGTTTTTAATGTTCCAGGAAGGGATATACAAGCTTCTAGGACTTCCCGATTTAAAACTTTCCTTTTACATAAGAATAGAAATGCAATTTGGGTCTCATCACTCAGATGAGAAGCCATGATTTGTTTCCTAAAAGCATCATTTTCATGAAGAACTTGGTGTGTCATTGGTCGAGAAAGGGCAACTATATCTTTAAAAAAAAAAATTGGCACGTGAGAGGAATGAAATGATCCAAAACTTGTCTACAGCAAAGCATCTCTGGCTATAAGCACGAACATTCTCTAGCTAATCTGTGTTCAAACAAATTCCCCGGCATTTTTAATCTGAGGATTATGACATGAGCTGCCACAAGCTCATGAGTGTTTATAGCTCCACGATCAATAATGAAGAAGACATGGCAAAAGAGAACGAGGAGCCGATAAAAGACAGAACGTCAACAGACAGTTTTACAAGGGAGATTAAAACACGGCAAACAACATGTGTAACTGAAGAGGCAGAGAGTGGGGCTCTGCTCACATCGGTAACAGAAAAATCACAACAAAGCGCTGGATCTGCTGCACTATAGACATAAGCTCTGCCCTATGGATCCCATTTTACTCAGTGTCTGTAGGTTCTGCAAAGTTATTCAGAGCATCCATGGCAAAAATTGCTCCACATGCAATCAGTGGCGGACCCATGGCTTGATGAATACCAGCTAAGCCCGATGGAGTCCATGGACTTAAAAGAGGGAATGCAGTTTCCCTGAGGTGTCTCATTACCCAGCCGTCCCCAATTTTTCCATCAAAAATGTTGAATTTGTTCATTATTACTGCTACAAACCCAAAACTCTTCTTCACTCGGATTGTCATCTGTTATTCCTAACATTGTGTTATTGTACCATTATCTTTTATACTTCGTGTCTTATTATTTTCCCTCAGTTTTTGCTTTGTGTTTACCATAAAAATATACACCTCGTTTAACTGTAACGATTTTAGTAAATTAATGGCCTAGATTTCTAGCCACTGCCCATATGGTTTGATATTTTGGTAGAAATGGGGAACGTAATCATTAGTTCAGACAAGACACAACATAATGGTTGTTTGACAGTTTCTTAAACGCTGTTCAAAATTAGAAACCACCATAATATGCACTTACAATCCTTCTCGACTGCCGTCAATCAGAGCTTGAAACAGGGGTTTGTTATGAGGTATTGTCTGTAGGATATTCCCATCACTGGTCACATAGCCGATAGCCCACTGTCCCAGTCTTGTGCAACTTAGTCTAAAAATGTAACTGAGAGGCACAGAAAACAACTGATTAGAAGTGACTACACATAGAAATATGAACAGATAACACAATTTATCAAAAGGGAGGCGAATTAACTTAGGATTTACCTTCCTGGCTTAGTGCTGTACTTCTGTAAACGCGCCTTGACTTCATCATAGGTTAAAAAAGCCATGTAGCCTGGATGAGTCACTGCTAAAAAGTTCCAGTTCCTTAGTATAGAGCCCCAGGGCTGAGGGGGGAAGAGATACAAGAGAATTAGTAGGATTAATCCTCAGACACTTCCTAACTGTGTGCATCTTCATAGGAGAAACTGGACACTGGGAAGAGATTAATGTAAAGAGGTTAAAAGGGAGTTAAAAGCAGCTACTCAAATGTTTATATAAGGGACATAGCCCCTACAAAAATGATGCCATCAACATATGTTTTAGAGTTGTACTTGCTGAAAAATTGACTTTTAATCCCTATGTAACTCAGGGCATTTCGGTGCATCCTTGGGGTGGCCATACTTGGCGCGGCCAAGGTCTCGGGGCACAGTTACACCCTCCTATTTGTATATCTAGCACTGCCCTTGAGCTTGACTGACAGCACTAGCTATCCCACAGAGAGCGCTCCCTAAACACCCTATTCCTACACTTCCGCACTGATCACTGACACTGGAGCAGCCCAGCAACATTCCCTACAATGTGCTATACTGTGAAAGACATATCCCACCCTCCTGGACTCCTTATAGCTCACCCAGCTTTACTTAGATGAGATATATACTATTGAGAATGCACAAAGGAGGAATCTTAGGGAAATATAGCAATCCCAACCACTTGCCCTGGGACTCAATTACACACACAAATCTCTCTCTCTACATATACATCTATAAATAGATCTCTCTCTCTCTATATACACACACACACACACACACACACTCACATGCACACACGGATACATAGTTACTCGAAATCATAGACTAATGTGCTTTTTAAATACAGTCAAGACAAAAGCCCAGTAGCGTACACTGGCTACCTAGCCCACTTTCTCATCTCTGCGAGTCCTGTGGCAGGGAGGCATGAAAAGTTTTTTCCAGCTGTAACCAGTAGAGGGCAGCATAACACTCTTGCACAATGCAGAGAGTTCATTTGCCAGCCCGATCATATGGTAAGTGGCGCACGGCTCTGGAATAGCAGACTATGTTTGTTAGATTAGTAATTATCAGTGGGAATATTATAGACATATATGTTTTGCTTATTTTCCAAATGGTCAATGCAAAAGAGTCAGTATAATGTTCAAATCATCAACTATTAGAGTATCAATCAAATTTTATTGGATAAACCTCCCTATGATAAAAGTATTTTTTTTTTTCAAATCTAAAAAAAACTCAATTTGTGGATCCAAATTATTATGCTCAACAATTTCCAAAGATTTTATAAGTTGTAAAGAACGGAAGATGGACATTTGTTAAATTCGCAGCATTAAGAGGTCCCATTTACTGAAATCAAAAGCTTTTTCAATCAAAAACATCTTAACAGGCCAAGCTACATGATAACATAGGACCCCTTAATTGATATCACTTTAACAGGTCTTGCATCCATTGAACTTGTAACGTTTTGGGTAGTTTCTGCTTGAATTTCTTTGCAGGATGTCAGAATAGCCTCCCAGAGCTGCTGCTTTTATGTGACCTATCTCCCACCCTCATAGATCTTTTGTTTGAGGATACCTTAAAGATTCTCAATAGTGTTGAGGTCAGGGGAAGATGGTGGCCATGTCAGGAGCTTCTCTACACCAGCCACGTACTAGAGGTTTTCTTTGCAGCATGAGATGACGCATTGTCATGCATAAAGACAATTTTTCTATGGATGGCATGGTTCTTCTTTTGTACAAAAAGTCAGAAATTCTATATACTGTGCTGAGGTCATTTTCACACCTTCAAGGACCCTAATGGGGTCTATCAGCTCTCTCCCCATGATTCCGACTCAAAACATGACTCCTTGCTGACCTCCTAGCCTTATTGTGACATGTTGGCCATCCACTACTCCATACATCTGGCCCATCCAGGACTGCAAGGCGCTGATGAGTAAACAAGATTGTTTTAAGATTATTGTTCACGTATGTCTGGACCTACTGCAACAGTTTCTGCTTGTGAGCAGAATAGTAGGTTTATGCATAATTGCAATCCTCTGGAGGATTGTACATCTTGAGGTTTGCGGGACTCCAGAGGCACCAAAAATACCTGTTTGCAAATATATAATGGTATTTTAGCAGCTGCTCTTAATCCAATGATTTTTTTCTTGCAGAAACCTTCCTCATTAAGCCTTTATCGGCACAAATCCGTCTGTTCTCTGTATCAGCCACAAATCTCTTTCCAGTTACGATTATCACGCATAAGTTTTCATTAAATATCTAATGTTTTCATACCTTGTCAAAGGCATTCCACCATCTCGGATTTTTTGGCACCAAAATGATCCTTCTTTCCCATATTGCTTGAAACCTGTAGTCTGCTTATTAATGTGGCTTGCCCTTCTTAATTCTGTAGTTTTCCTTTAATTGGGCTAACGGGCCAAACTAATAAATCACAGATGTTTGAGATTGATTTCAGTGATCTAAGGAGCCCTGAGATACAGTACCATCCATGACTTTATTGGAAAAACAAAAAAATGACATCTTTATGACACTTAAATACAATTTGCATAATAATTTTGGAAGCAGTTATAATGTTCCCTTGTGAAGACATCTTCATGGCGTTGCTCACGTGATCTTTGTACCAATCTTCAGCTATCTGTTGTGAATTCTCTTTCTGGGCTCCCTCTGGTGGTTACTGGAGGTAGTGGAGCTGATCTGATTGACAGAGGCTTGCCACCTGATGATGAGGAAGATGAATGGAGATCTGGGGTTTCTGATTGGGATTTAAGACGGCTGACTCCCTCTATCCCTGCTGGTGATTTTCTTCCAGTGCCTCCTGAGGTCTGATGTCTCCTGCTCTTTCCCTGCATGTTCAGCTAAGTGGTTCATTTGCTATTCTGTTTGCATTTGATCTGGTTTTGTTTATCTCTGCTTTGTGTGGGTCAGCTAGCTCCGGCTGGGGCTGTGCTGAATCACTGCCCATATGTTACTGCACGTGCCAGTTTGTTTTGTCCCCTTTTATATTGGTCTCTTTTTGCTTTGCTTTCAGAATATACCAGAGTGCTGATATAGTGGGGGGCAAAGTCGTGCGACTTCAGTGGTTTTGTGCATCAGACGTGTTGGACTTTTTCCAGGGTTTTTTGCGTGATTGCAGACAGTGTCATTCCTTTCCTGTCCTGTCTAATCAGTGTGGGCCCATCGTTTGCTCAGTCTATTTTTCCGCCTGCGTTTGTGTTTTCATCTTGTCTCACTGACAATATATGTTTGGGGGCTATCTATTCCTTTGGGGTCTGCTCCGGGGCAGTTTAGATTTCCACTTTCTTGCTTTAGGCTTAGTTAGCTCTCCGGCTGTGCCGAGGCGTCTAGGATCATCATATGCACGCTCCACGGCTACTGCTAGTTGTGTGGACAGGATCAGGGGTCTGCATCCGCTTAGTTACCAACCTCTCTGGTTTTCTGTGGCTTAGCCTGGGTCTGCTATCCTCCTCGGTCACCCATTCATAACAGCTATCATTGGAGGACTCATTGCTGAAAGGGACAGCCTTCCATTCCAGCCTCCATTGCTGTCTTGCTCTGCAGCATGATAGCCTTTGGGAGAAGTGGAATACCTTCATTAGGGATTGTCGCACTGGTCTTAGTCCGGGGATGATGATATGAGGTGTCATAATGTACGGTAGCCGGACTCTTCTAGTCTTCATTTCCGGCACACTAACAGCTTGGTGTTACTTATTTGGTCATGGAACAAGTGGTAAAACCATATCTCCAAAATGTACGAAGAGCTATTTTTCAACATGACAACACTAAGCCGCATGTTGCATGTGCTACTATGAGCAGCCTGCATAGCATATTTATAACATATATATTGTGACGTAGCGATCACTAGCGGGTTGGGGTATACTTGCTCGGCAGCGATATAACACGCAGGAGGACTCTAATTTTCTTTAAAAGTTCACCTGGGTTTATTGCTCCATAAACCCAGCAGCACAAACACAAAGTAAGACAGCCTTTAGATCCGGAAAAACAAAATAATGTCCATAAACAGGGCTTGGCTCCATCAGGCCTGTGGGCTACTCAGGCTCTATAGCCTAAACACAGTCTTTCTGACCCCGGTCAGCATACCACCTGTTGGTGTCAGCCACACAGGTTCACGAATGCTTCTTATTCTCAGAGATATCCCATAAACGTCGCTCAGTGACCCCAGTCAGTAACACTCACGGTTGTCAGACTGTCCACTCCGGAGGTATCTCATAGCCCTCCTTCCTCTGGCTCAGACTAGCCAGCACTGCCACATGTGCCAAATACACAGGTTCCATTAGGTAACCTCTAGCCACACCCACAGGTGAGGTAACATCCCATACACTGGTCAAGTGATCATGACATCACCGCAGGTCCTTAAACATACACAACCACATACAGGCTTCATCTTGGGTATTCAGACACACACCATTTGGGTGGGTATGTAGGTGACTGGACCCACCCATCTCTCCAAGTCACCTGGAAGCCTCCCAATGCATAGCAAAAACCCTTAGCAGTAGATCTGCTGAGCAAAACACGCCAAGGCTTCCATCCCATGGCCACCCACCTCTGCGATACACTCTTCCCATCAATCACATGACCAGTCTCCATGCCACTATATATTTATATACACACACCATACACATATATATATATACATACATACACACACACACATACACATATGCATACATACACACACAGCTCTGGCAAAAATTAAGAGACCACTTCCAAATGTTCAGTTTGTCTGATTTTTCTCCTTATAGGTATATTTTTGAGTAAAATGTAAATTGTTCTTTTAGTCTACAAACTTCTGACAACATGTCTCCGAACTGCCAAGCAATCCATTTTGGGGGGTTTTCTGAAAAGGAAAAATGGTCAAAAAAAAAAACTGTGCTTTCAGCTATCAAATAATGCAAAGAAAACAAGTCCATAATCATTTAGAAACAACAAAGTTTTACCTCAGGAAGAGTTCAGAAATCAATATTTTGTGGAATAGCCATGATTTTTAAAAACAGCTTTCATGCGTCTTGGCATGCTTGCGACCAGTCTTTCACACTCCTTCTGGCGCAAAAATTTAAGCAGTTCTTCTTTGTTTAATGGCTTGTGACTATCAATCTTCCTCTTAATTACATTCCAGAGGTTTTCAATGGGGTTCATGTCTGGAGAATGGGCAGCCCATGACAGGGTTTTGATGTGGTGGTCTCTTAATTTTTGCCATATACAGTCTAAAGTAAATTCTAAACTTGTCACAAATGAATGCAAATACAGTATTGGTAAACTACACAAACTTGACATTTATCAAATAAAACCCAGCCATAACAATAATAAAATATCAGCTTGAGCAGAAGAAGCATTTTAAGAAAAAAAAAAAAAAAAAAAGTTTAGGCCTTGGTATAATACAGTACCTAGATACAGCAATTTCTTAATCTTTTAGCCTTGACCACAGTCATCTTATAACAAGATTCAAATGCAATACTTCTATAAATAAAAAAAATAAAAAAAGTTACAAGCTTTTAGCAGAATGCCGCTTAAATCAGCTTAGTGGAAATGCTGGTCAAGATGTGTTCAAGAGGAACAAGCAAGCAGTACTGGATTTAATGGAAATGCATTTACCAAGCTCCTGCCATGATGTCCTCAAAAGTGGATTATTTTTATCTCCACTGCAGAAAGACAGAGCCAAACACCAAGTAAATCAGTCAGCGTATTCGTAGCGCGATAAACAGTTCAGCCATAATTCTGGAACAACAATAGTCTGAAATGCTGTAACTAATTATAGAGCCCCTTCCTTCTCTGCTAAGGGGGAAGAAACCCTTCATCGCTATGATTCCAATAGGCATGCATGTTTTGTATGTAGGAAGGAAGTGACAAATCTCACTGATTTTCAGAATGTTATTTTTAGATTCAATGAGACGGCTGAGAACAGAAGGCATATAGCACTGGTAAAATTACACCCCCCTTGCCATTTTCCCCTGTATAGAGGCACCCCCGCCACCCAATGCGCAGAGAACAGCAGTGCAGAACCAATCACTCTCGGAACCAGAGGCTGGAAGACCACCAAACACAAAATGACTGCACATTCTACTGATATGACAGTAGAATACCCTTAGTACTACACCTAGACTTTTTATTGCAGTGCTCTCTCACCCCATAGGTGTGCATTAATGGCCTAAAAATCTCTTTTCTTTATTCCTTCATGCTGAGATGTTTGCATTACTTTAAAATACAATGGCTGCTTTTTTCCTCCATTAATGTGATATTCCAGTAAGAAAAAGTTATCACATCTCCACAGGATAGGACCTAGGTTACAGGGCTGTGGAGTCGGAGTCGGAGTCGTGGAGTCGGAGTCGGTGCTCATTTTGGTGGAGTCGGAGTCGGAGTTGGAGTCGGTATAAAATGGACCGACTCCGACTCCTAAAATATATAATAAATTGGGTACAGTAATTCAATGCAGGATGTGCTGAATATTTTTCATAGGAATTTGGGAAAGTTATGAAATGTCCTATAAATGGCTGTTCTATTCCTGATCTAAGGCTACATTCACACACAGCGTTTTTCCTGTGTTTTTTGAGGATACGTTTTTCAGCTGCAAAAGCTGATCATCTTTTTAAAAAACTGCATCACCTGAAAGGTTTTTGAGCTCATAGATAATGTTTTCAATAGCAAAAGCAGATTAGAAATCTGCTCTATCTATCCATTTATCCATATCTGTCTATCCATATCGTATCTGTACCAAAAAGAATGAAAACCGGGTAGTACACCAATATATATTCTGTTCTATCTAAATATCTTGATTATTGGATCATAAAAATGATTAAATGTCTGAGGTTCACATTGTACTACAATAAATTTTTCACTTAAATATAAGCAATATGTGTGGGAGTCGGAGTCGTGGAGTCGGAGTCGGAGTCGGTGTAAGGGAAATTGAGGAGTCAGAGTCGGAGTCGGAGTCACAGGTTTGGCTTACCGACTCCACAGCCCTGCTAGGTTATCTGACAGTTTCCACCAATTACTAGAGGTACTGATACTCATCTATTTCCAGTACTCCCATATTAATGGAGTGTCCACATGGATGCTTGTCTACTACTCCACTCAAACAGGGGACAAAAAATTTCACAATTCTGATGGTCTGACCACTAAGACCCCGACGATCATCACTGTGGAGGGCCATTCCTTTTTACCGGAATACCCATTTACATGGAATGTGTCAGGTACATGTGCATTTATTATGGACGATTTATTGTTTTTTCTAGCCACCCTTTACCATCTAATCGATTGTAATATCATTAATAAACCAAACTAATTCCTCATCTGACAACCACCATAAACCAAAAATAATAATAGAATCTCTTGTTTTTGGGAAAAGGTGGTAATGCCTGCCAGAGAATACTTTTGTCATTTTAAGGGATCATACTCACCTGCGAGAAAAACCGACGAGTGCAATCCAATAAAAATACGAATTGCACTCTGACCAATGTTATTTTCCAATGTTTTTATCATCTGAAATCAGACTGAGGAAAAAAAAAAAGTAACATGCTGCGATTGTTGTCGTATCTTGGTCGAGACTCACCAATGCAAGTCAATGGGTGTGATAATGTTCCTATGACTACAGTTGCACATATTATTCAGAAATGTAAGCTCCATGGGACTGTAGTCAACCTCCCTGGACGTGGCTGCTGGAGGAAAATTGATGACAAATCAAAGAGACGGATAATACGAGTGGTAACAAAAGAGCCCAGAAAAACTTCTAAACAGATTGACCCCTTTGTGCCAGCTGACATACTATCCCGTCCATGCGACCCGGCACAATTATATCATGGACGGTACAGTACGTCATGGCGATCGGCTGCGCTCACGGGGGAGAGCGTAGCCGATCGCGGCTGGGTGTCAGCTGAGAAAGAGATAAAAAAGGCAAAAAAACAACATTTTATCATCATACCACTGAACAAAAAGTGGAATACCATGCGATCAAAAAGACAGATATAAATATGGTACCGCTGAAAACGTCATCTTGTCCTGAAAAAACAAGCCACCATACAGCTCTATCACTGGAAAAATAAAAACGTTATAGCTCTCAATAATAAAGCAATGCAAAAATAATTATTTTTTTTATATAAAATAGTTTTTATTGCATGAAAGAGCCAAAACATCCCCCCCCCCCCAAAAAAAAAAGAAATTCATGAATTGCTGGCTTTTGTTCATCTTCCTCCCAAAAATCGGAATAGTAAGGCTGGTTTCACACTTGCGTTTTTTTGCGCTGTTTTTTAGCGCAAAAAAAGCATGTGTTTTTTCCCCATACTTTAACATGGGTGCGCATAGGTGTGCATACACATGCGCTTGCAGGCGTTTGTATGCGCATGCGTTTTTTTTGTAGTGTGCGCTCGGGCGCACAAAATGCATCCTGTTGTATTTTTTGTGCGTCTGACTTGCCCCCAAAAAACGCATGCGCACGCAATGCGTTTTTTTACAGCAAAACACCCATTATAATCTATGGGTGCGCATAAGTGCGCATTGTAATTAATTGTAATTACAATTGTAATTGTAATTAATTGTAATTGTAATGCGCACATATGCTCAAAAAAAGCATGCTTTTTTTAAAAAACGCACCAAAACCCGCAAAAAAACGCACAAACGCATGATGCGCTTTTTTCATGCGTTTGTGTGCGCAAAAAACATGCAGAAAAAAAACGCAAGTGTGAAAGTAGCCTTAGCGATCAAAAAATGTTATGTGCCCAAAAATGGTACCAATAAAAACGTCAACTCGTCCCGCAAAAAAAAAACCTCACATAAGTATGGGGGTCAAAATCTGGAAAAATTATAGCTCTCAAAATATATTGTGATGCAAAAACTATTTTTTGCAATAAAAAGCGTATGCCATGAGCCCAAACAGTGGTTTACCCCCACATATCCAGGTATCAGTGTACTCAGGAAAAATTGAACAACAACTTTTGGGGTTCAATTTATCCTGTTGCCCTTGGGAAAATAAAAAATTGGGGGCAAAAAGATCATTTTTGTGGAACAATTTGATTTTTTATTTTTACGAATCTGTTATAAACTTCTGTGAAGCACTTGGGGCTTCAAAGTGCTCACCACACATCTAGATAAGTTCCTTAGGGGGTCTACTTTCAAAAATGGTGTCACTTGAGGCACATCAGGAGCTCTCCAAACGCGACATGGCGTCCGATCTTAATTCCAGCTAATTTTGCATTGAAAAAGTAAAACGGCGCTCCTTCCATTCCGAGCTCTGCCATGCGCCCAAACAGTGGTTTACCTGCACATATGGGGTATCAGCGTACTCAGGAAAAATTGCACAACAACTTTTGTGGTCCAATTTCTCCTGTTACCCTTGGTAAAATAAAGAAAAATGGGATGTAACATAGTAACATAGTAATTAAGGTTGAAGGGAGAATTTAAGTCCATCTAGTTCAACCCATATCCTATCCTAACTTGCCCTAACATGTTGATCCAGAGGAAGGCAAAAAAAACCCATGTGGCAAACAGTAAGCTTCACATTGGGGAAAAAAATTCCTTCCCGACTCCACATACGGCAATCAGACTAGCTCCCTGGATCAACGCAACACTAAGGAAGCTAGTGTATATACCCTGTAATATTATACTTTTCAAGAAAGGCATCCAGTCCCCTCTTAAATTTTAGTAGGGAATCACTCATTACAACATCATATGTTAGAGAGTTCCATAGTCTCACTGCTCTTACAGTAAAGAATCCGCGTCTGTGAGTATGCTTAAACCTTCTTTCCTCCAGACGTAGATGATGCCCCCTTGTCCCTGTCACAGGTCTAAGAGTAAAAAGATCATTAGAAAGGTCTTGGTATTGTCCCCGCATATATTTATACATTGTAATAAGATCACCCCTAAGCCTTCGATTCTCCAAACTAAATAACCCCAATTGTAATAACCTGTCTTGGTAATGCAGACCCCCCAGTTCCCTAATAACCTTGGTCGCTCTTCTCTGCACCCGCTCCAGTTCAGCTATGTCTTTCTTATACACCGGAGACCAGAACTGTACACAGTATTCTAAGTGTGGTCGCACTAGTGACTTATATAGAGGTAAAATTATGTTCTCCTCCTGAGCATCTATGCCTCTTTTAATGCATCTCATTATTTTATTTGCCTTTGCAGCAGCTGCCTGACACTGGCCACTAAATGTGATTTTGTCGTCCACCCATACACCCAGGTCTTTTTCAGTGACAGTTTTGCCCAGTGTTTTACAATTAAGCACATAATTATACATCTTGTTCGTTCTACCCAAGTGCATGACCTTAGATTTATCCCCATTAAAGCTCATTTGCCATTTATCAGCCCAAGCTTCTAGTTTACATAAATCCTCCTGTAATATAAAATTGTCCTCCTCTGTATTGATTACCCTGCAGAGTTTAGTGTCATCTGCAAATATTGAAATTCTACTCTCTATGCCCCCTACAAGGTCATTAATAAATATGTTAAAAAGAAGCGGGCCCAAAACTGACCCTTGTGGTACCCCACTGCTAACCGTGACCCAGTCCGAGTGTGCTCCATTAATAACCACCCTTTGTTTCCTATCCCTGAGCCAGCTCTTAACCCACCTACACATATTTTCCCCTATCCCCATTGTTCTCATTTTATGTATCAACCTTTTGTGTGGCACCGTATCAAAAGCTTTTGAAAAGTCCATGTACTCCACGTCCACTGCATTCCCTTGGTCCAGTCCGGAACTTACCTGTTCATAAAAGCTTATCAGATTAGTCTGACAGGAACGGTCCCTTGTAAACCCATGTTGATATTGGGTCATAAGTTTATTCTTCTCCAGATACTCCAGTATAGTATCTCTTAGAAAACCCTCCAGGATTTCACCCACAGTTGAAGTTAAACTCACTGGCCTATAATTTCCAAGTTCAGTTTTTGTCCCCTTTTTGAATATTGGCACCACATTTGCTATACGCCAGTCCTGTGGTACAGACCCTGTTATTATGGAATCTTTAAAGATTAAAAATAATGGTCTATCTATGACTGTGCTTAATTCCTGCAGTACTCGGGGGTGTATCCCATCCGGACCTGGGGATTTGTCAATTTTAGTGATTTTTAGACGCCGCCGTACTTCCTGCTGGGTTAAGCAGGTGACATTTAATGGACAATTTTTATCCCTGATCATGTTATCCGTCATGGGATTTTCTTGTGTAAACACTGTCAAAAAAAAGTCATTTAGCATATTGGCTTTTTCCTCATCCTCCTGTGAAGTAAATTTTTTGTGAAAAAAGTTAAATGTTCATTTTTTAATATTCCAAAAATTCCTGTGAAGCACCTGAAGAGTTAATAAACTTCTTGAATGTGGTTTTGAGCACCTTGAGGGGTGCAGTTTTTAGAATGTTGTCACTTTTGGGTGTTATCTATCATATAGATCCCTCAAAGTGACTTAAAAAAATGGTCTTGTAAAAATGAGGAATCGCTTTTAACTTTTAACCTTTATAACTTCCTAACAAAAAAAAATTTGGTTTCAAAATTGTGCTGATGTAAAGTAGATATGTGGGAAATATTACTTAAGTATTTTGTGTGACCCATCCGTGTAATTTAAGGGCATGAAAATTCAAAGTTGGAAAATTGCAAAATTTTCGCCAAATTTCCATTTTTTTCACTAATAAACGCAAGTAATATCAAACAAATTTTACCACTAACATGAAGTAATATGTCATGAGAAAAAATTGTCAGAATCACCTGGGATCCATGGAAGCGTTCCAGAGTTATTACCTCATAAAGGGACAGTGGTCAGAATTGTAAAAATTGGCTGGTTCATTAAGATGCAAACCACCCTTGGGGGTAAAGGGGTTAAAGGTGAACTTCAATCTCAAGGAACATCAGATCGCACCATCCATCGTTGTATGAGCCAAAGTGGACTTCATGGTAGATGTCCAAGGAGGACACCATTGTTGAAAAAAAAATCATAAAAAAGCCAGACTGGAATTTGCCAAACTACATTTTGACAAGCCACAAAGCTTCTGGGAGAATGTCCTCCGGACAGATGCGACAAAAATGGAACTTTTTGGCAAGGGACATCAGCTCTATATTCGCAAAAGGAAAAATGAAGCATATCAAGAAAAGAACACTGTCCCTACTGTGAAACATGGAGGAGGCTCGGTTATGTTCTGGCGCTGCTTTACTGCATCGGGCACAGGGTGTTTAGAATCTGTGCAGGGTACAATGAAAAGAGAGAAATGTGCTGGCCAGTGTCATTGAGGAGTGGACCAAAATACCTGTCGAGCAGTGAAGAAGTCTCATTTGACAGTTACAGGAAGCATTTGATTAGTGATTGCCTCAAAAGGTTGTGCAACAAAATATTAAGTTAAGGGTACCATCATCTCTGTCCAGGCCTATTTCATGAGTTTTATTTTTTTTAAAATTCTGTGGAAACATGGTTGAAAAGCAAGGTCTGACTTTCATTTGTTCATTTCCATAGATTTTTGATTTATTATTACTTTTGCCAGATTCAAGTTATTCCTGTGACCATTGTGGGTTTTTCTGTCACTAAGGGGTACCAACAATTTTAACCATGTGTGTATAGATCTGTATGTATATATATATATATATATATATATATATATATATATATATATATATATATATTAGGGTGATGACTATTTTAAAAATTTTGCAAAACGAAAATGAAACCCCTTACATTGGAGGAACAATTGCATTCAAATTACATTGGCATAATCAAATTTGTAAAATATTCAAAAAAGCTCCCCCTCTTTTTCATTTCAAAATTTTCAAAAAATAAGATTTTTCGTGTTTTAATTTTAATCTATAAAGAAAATATCTTTCTAAGTTGTAACAAAAAGTGGTATTTTATTCACATCTAGAACATTCTGGAATATTTTAAAATATTTTGTAATTTAGTATTATCTTTTCATTTTCAGTGCAAAGCTTCAAGTTTTACGATCAAAAAGTGCAGGACAGGTCATTCAGAAAATGTCTTCTAGAAATTCCAGCAACAGTGTAAAGGCAAACAGGTCTATCTGGACAAGGAATCTCCCCTCCTATTCTCAACATAAAAGGGATCCAAGTATTCCATATGTTGAAAAGCTCTCCAATCTCACGCGGATGCCAACGAACTGCCAAATTCTTGGAAACTTCTGTTGGAAATCTTCTTCTGTTCAACAGCTAGAAACGGCGACTGGATCGAATAAAAAATATGATAATGGATATAGAATTGCTCTGGAGGGAAACTCTAGACTTCCCACTTTTATCAAGTGCACTCATCAGAAAGAAACTCAATCGTCTGATTGATCTAAATGACAAAAACAAAAAGAAACCTTCTGATAAATTCACTGCAACACTTTCTCAGTTATTTGATGTCACCAACGTTAATGGAGAATGGAAAAACTCGGAGGATAAAGAGCTCTACCCAGGCCCGGATTGGCAATATAACCAACCGGGCATTTTCCCGCTGGGCCGCTGTCACGTGGGCGGCAGCGCCCGATCACCTGGCCGCTTGCCAGCTGCTGCGGCCACTGTTGCTCCTGCCGCTGGCCCTCTGCGGGCATGGCGGTGATAGTTTCAAGTTCCTCCCGCACTGCAGGGAGATAAGCCGCCACGCCCCCCCCACGCACCCCATCCTCGCCTTAGCATGAGACCGCAGCCACTCACAGCGTCGCACTCGCTTGCCTGCTCGCTCTGTTCGCAGGACCTGTGATGAGGTCACAGGAGGGGAGGAGTCAGGGGGTCACATGATCAGGAGCCTTTGTCCAGACCCCCGATCATGTCACCCCTGACTCCGCCCCTCCTGTGACCTCATCACAGGTCCTGTGCGCTCAGCCTTGCCTCTACCGTCTGCAAGACTCTGCTTTGCTGTTGTCATGGTGCTGGTTGAGGTAAGTATGTGTGGGGTCAGGATTTACAGTGTGGATGTAGCAGAGCTGTGTGTGTATGAGGTGTGCGGAGCCGTGTGTGTACGAGGTGTACGGAGCGGAGCCGTGTGTGTACGAGGTGTACGGAGCGGAGCCGTGTGTATGAGGTGTACGGAGCGGAGCCGTGGGTGTACGAGGTGTACGGAGCGGAGCCGTGTGTACGAGGTGCACGGAGCGGAGCCGCGTGTGTACGAGGTGTACTGAGCGGAGCCGTGTGTATGAGGTGTACGGAGCGAAGCCGTGTGTGTACGAGGTGTACGGAGAGGAGCCGTGTGTGTACGAGGTGTACGGAGCGGAGCCGTGTCTATGAGGTGTACGGAGCGGAGCCACGCGTGTATGGAGCGGAGCCGTGTGTACGAGGTGTACGGAGAGGAGCCGCGCGTGTACGAGGTGTACGGAGAGGAGCCGTGTGTACGAGGTGTACGGAGCAGAGCCGTGTGTGTGTACGAGGTGGAGCCGCGCATGTACGAGGTGTACAGAGAGGAGCCGTGTGTACGAGGTGTACGGAGAGGAGCCGTGTGTACGAGGTGGACCGAGCGGAGCCGCGCGTGTACGAGGTGTACGGAGAGGAACCACACGTGTACGAGGTGTACGGAGAGGAGCCCCGCGTGTACGAGGTGGACGGAGTGGAGCCGTGTGTGTATGGAGTGGAGCCATATGTGTACGGGATGTACGGAGCGGAGCCAAGTGTGTACAAAGCATACAAACGGGCTTTTCCCACGGACACAGGAGTACACGGCGGAGCCCCGAGGAGCATTTTAAAACACACACATGACGTTCCACCTGAAGTGATGTGCTGGAAGCTGACCGGAAATGAGATAATTTCTTGAGTAGATTGTGACGGAACCAGGAATGCTTCAGATCCATCACCGTGTCCTCCTCCGACAGCGCAGACAGCAGGATCGCCTTGGAATCGGGGATGCCGGTCATGTGAGCGGATCATGATAGGTCCTGCACCGGGAGGCTCAGGTGGGCACTACAATGGGAGCCGGGCTGCTATAGTATCTTTGTAGAATCTTTCTTTATTTCTTTCTCTCTTTTTCTTTCTTTCTCTGTTCTTTCATTCTCTGTTCTGTCTTTCCCTCATTTTCTTTCTCTCTCTGTTCTTTCTTTCTCTCTCTAATCTTTCTTTTCTCTCTCTGTTCTTTCTTCCCCTCTTTCTTCTCTCTGTTCTTTCTTCCCCTCTTTCTTTCTTTTTCTTTCCTCTCTTTCTCTCTGTTCTTTCTTTCTTTTCTTTACTTCTTTCTTTCTCTCTCTGTTCTTTCTCTGTCTCTCTTTCTTTCCCCTCTTTCTTTCTCTCTCTGTTCTTTCTCTGTCTCTCACTGTTCTTTCTTTGTCTCGCACTGTTCTTTCTTTCTTTCCCCTTTCTTTCTCGCTCTCTCTGTTTTCTTTTTTCTCTCTCTCTCTGTTTTCTCTCTTCCTTAGTGCCAGTCAGTGTGCCCATAATGCCAGCCACGGTGCCCTCAGTACCAGTCAGTGTGATCAGCAGTGCTAAATGGGTGCGATTAGGTGTGGACATGGGTGTGACTAGTTGTGAAATGGGTGTGGCTGGGCGTGGCCAAAATTTGCAGCGGCGCGCCGCAGTCTTTGTCCATCTTTCCCTTCTTCAAAAGTTGGGAGGTATGATAGGGGTGGCTATGACCAGGGGGTCTGGTTGCCCAATAGAGAGCAGTTCTGCCAGGAATTCTGTAATCATGCATACAAAAGGGGACAGAGATTTGGGAGGAGTACTGTACCTAAAAGCAATAAATAGGACTGAGCTGAAATACTGGGCACAGCTGTGACTACATGTTATATAGTCGTGTTAATCTCCTCTCACTTCTTGTAAACTACAAGTGTACAAAGATATTATATAGTCACCATGTGACTAGTGGGCCTGTGTAACTTCAAATGCCAGGGCTGAATTTTAGTCCCAGTCCGGCCCTGGCTCTACCTGAGGCAATTTGAGAGTGGAGGCAAGGTTGGTTTTTCGACGCTCAAAATAGCTCCTTTGGAATCAATTCACCCAAGAAAACGAATCCGACTATCAATATTTCAAGCTCAAGCCAGCACTTCGCAATCGCAACCCACACATGATACTGTCTCTGAATCTTTACCCGAGACTCCAAAGCCAACCTCTTCTTACGCGTCATCTTCTCCTGAACGCACACCGAAATACAAAAGAGCAAGCACTACAACAGCGAGTTTACTGGTACTGAAAAACAACATTTCTACACATAAAGCAAATAAAGTGCTTGCAACCATTGCTGAACAAGGTCATGATGTGTCGGGTCGGGTGTCTGGAGACGAACAATCTCAGAAGGACAGAAAATGAAAACCAAAATTTTTGAAAAACTTCAAAGCAAAGATCCCTATTGTCTTCACTTCGATGGTAAAAGAATCCAAGGGGAAGAGTATCAAGTAGTTCTGCTGAAAAATACCACAACCGAAATCAAACTCGGTATTCTGAAATGTGAGAATGGTTCTGCCACAGCTATTCACAAGGAACTACATCAGCTAATTGATGAATACGACGCTTGGGAAAATATTCGCATGATAATCTGCGACACGGCAGCAGTAAATACTGGCCGTTTGAACGGGATTGTAACGCTGATACAGGATGATGTCTTGAGAAAGGGCTTTCAGAAGCCACAATACATTGGCTGTCAATACCATGTACTCGACCTCCTACTGAAGCACGTCATGAATTTCCTTATTCCAGAGTCAACGAAGAAAGCAGAACTCAATTATTTCTTCATTGACAAATTAACAGAAAACTATGCCTCACTTCAGATTGATTGCCACCAAGTTGCAACAGATGATGTCAACACAAGCGAGAATCCTGGATGGCGAGATGATTTCAAGTTCTTATATGAACTATGTCAGGCATATCGTCATTACAAAACAACATCACGTTGGCCTCGAATCAGTTGGAAGAAACTCCCAAACCTGCACATGGCAAGATGGAACTCGCGAGCCGTATATGCTGTTATAGCATTTTTTCTGATACCAGAGTGGCGCCGCGTCCTCAGTATAGCATGCGACTTCATCTGCTATGAATGGGCAAATGCCTGGTTCCAGTCGCAACACTACAATGAAGCATCCTTCAATGAACTGTTAACCTCACTCACCAAGACAAAGTGCAAGAAGGCAATTAAGTGTTTGAAGGCGCACTGGTTGGTCGAGGAGTCATTAATTGACATTCCCAGATCTAACCAAAATGCTGAACGTGCTGTAAAACTGATGGAGGAACTACATGCGAAATCGAAAAAAATTGAATTTTTGAATCTAAAATTCATAGGAAAAAATAATTTTTAAACACTTCATTTGTACATATTGTACTTATAATTAACTGTTTTATATCGTATTTGTTAAAAAACGAATAATAAAAGTTGCTTAGTTATTATTATTATCTTTTCAATAATGCAAAATTGCATGTCCTTTTTTTGGGGGAAAAAACAATTTTTGCCTTATTTCATTTGAATGAAAGGGGGAACTTTTTTTAAAAAACAAAAAAAAGCAATACTTATTCTTAAATAACCCATAAAAGTTCCTCCATTGCACATGGTTTCATAAAAAAAAATTTTTTGTCATTACACTAATATATACACTCACTGGCCACTTTATTAGGTACACCATGCTAGTAAGGGGTTGGACCCCCTTTTGCCTTCAGAACTGCCTCAATTCTTCGTGGCAGAGATTCAACAAGGTGCTGGAAGCATTCCTCAGAGATTTTGGACCATATTGACATGATGGCATCACACAGTTGGCGCAGATTTGTCGGCTGCACATCCCTGATGCGAATCTCCCGTTCCACCACATCCCAAAGATGCTCTATTGGATTGAGATCTGGTGACTGAGGAGGCCATTTGAGTACAGTAAACTCATTGTCATGTTCAAGAAACCAATCTGAGATGATTCGAGCTTTATGACATGGCGCATTATCCTGCTGAAAGTAGCCATCAGATGTTGGGTACATTGTGGTCATAAAGGGATGGACATGGTCAGCAACAATACTCAGGTAGGCTGTGGCGTTGCAACGATGCTCAATTGGTACCAAGGGGCCCAAAGAGTGCCCAGAAAAAATTCCCCACACCATGACACCACCACCACCAGCCTGAACCGTTGATACAAGGCAGGATGGATCCATGCTTTCATGTTGTTTACGCCAAATTCTGACCCTACCATCCGAATGTCGCAGCAGAAATCGAGACTCATCAGACCAGGCAACGTTTTTCCAATCTTCTACTGTCCAATTTCGATGAGCTTGTGCAAATTGTAGCCTCAGTTTCCTGTTCTTAGCTGAGAGGAGTGGTACCCAGTGTGGTCTTCTGTTGCTGTAGCCCATCTGCCTCAAAGTTCGACGCACTGTGCGTTCAGAGATGCTCTTCTGCCTACCTTGGTTGTAACGGGTGGCAATTTGAGTCACTGTTGCCTTTCTATCAGCTCGAACCAGTCTGCCCATTCTCCTCTGACCTCTGGCATCAACATGGCATTTCCGGCCACAGAACTGCCGCTCACTGGATTTTTTTTCTTTTTCGGACCATTCTCTGTAAACCCTAGAGATGGTTGTGCGTGAAAATCCCAGTAGATCAGCAGTTTCTGAAATTCTCAGACCAGCCCTTCTGGCACCAACAATCATGCCACGTTCAAAGGCACTCAAATCACCTTTCTTCCCCATACTGATGCTCGGTTTGAACTGCAGGAGATTGTCTTGACCATGTCTACATGCCTAAATGCACTGAGTTGCCGCCATGTGATTGGCTGATTAGAAATTAAGTCTTAACACACAGTTGGACAGGTGTACCTAATAAAGTGGCCAGTGAGTATATATATATATATATATATATATATATATATATATATATATATATATATTACACACACACACACACACACACACACACATACATACATACATACATACAGTACAGACCAAAAGTTTGGACACACCTCATTCAAAGAGTTTTCTTTATTTCCATGACTATGAAAACTGTAGACTCACTCTGAAGGCATCAAAACTATGAATTAACACATGTGGAATTATATAGTTAAAAAAGTGTGAAACAACTGAAATAATGTCTTATATTCTAGGTTCTTCAAAGTAAACCACCTTTTGCTTTGATTACTGCTTTGCACACTCTTGGCATTCTCTTGATGAGCTTCAAGAGGTAGTCACCGGAAATGGTCTTCCAACAGTCTTGAAGGAGTTCCCAGAGATGCTTAGCACTTGTTGGCCCTTTTGCCTTCACTCTGCGGTCCAGCTCTCCCCCAAACCATCTCAATTGGGTTCAGGTCTGGTGACTGTGGAGGCCAGGTCATCTGGCATAGCACCCCATCACTCTCCTTCTTGGTCAAATAGCCCTTACACAGCCTGGATGTGCTTGGGGTCATTATCCTGTTGAAAAATAAATGATGGTCCAACAAAACGCAAACCGGATGGAATAGCATGCCGCTGCAAGATGCTGTGGTAGCCATGCTGGTTCAGTATGCCTTCAATTTTGAATAAATCCCCAACAGTGTCACCAGCAAAGCACCCCCACACCATCACACCTCCTCCTCCATGCTTCACGGTGGGAACCAGGCATGTAGAGTCCATCCGTTCACCTTTTCTGCATCGCACAAAGACACAGTGGTTGGAACCAAAGATATCAAATTTGGACTCATCAGACCAAAGCACAGATTTCCACTGGTCTAATGTCCATTCCTTGTGTTCTTTATCCCAAGCAAGTCTCTTCTGCTTGTTGCCTGTCCTTAGCAGTGGTTTCCTAGCAGCTATTTTATCATGAATGCCTGCTGCACAAAGTCTCCTCTTAACAGTTGTTGTAGAGATGTGTCTGCTGCTAGAACTCTGTGTGGCATTGACCTGGTCTCTAATCTGAGCTGCTGTTTACCTACGATTTCTGAGGCTGGTGACCCGGATGAACTTATCCTCCACAGCAGAGGTGACTCTTGGTCTTCCTTTCCTGGGCCGGTCCTCATGTGAGCCAGTTTCTTTGTAGCGCTTGATGGTTTTTGCCACTACACTTGGGGACACTTTCAAAGTTTTCCCAATTTTTCGGACTGACTGACCTTCATTTCTTAAAGTAATGCTGGCCACTCGTTTTTCTTTAATTAGCTGCTTTTCTCTTGCCATAATACAAATTCTAACAGTCTATTCAGTAGGACTATCAGCTGTGTATCCACCAGACTTCTGCACAACACAACTGATGGTTCCAACTCCATTTATAAGCCAAGAAATCCCACTTATTAAACTTGACAGGGCACACCTGTGAAGTGAAAGCCATTTCCGTTGACTACCTCTTGAAGCTCATCAAGAGAATGCCAAGAGTGTGAAAGCAGTAATCAAAGCAAAAGGTGGCTACTTTGAAGAACCTAGAACATAAGACATACAGTATTTTCAGTTGTTTCACACTTTTTTGTTAATTATATAATTCCACATGTGTTAATTCATCGTTTTGATGCCTTCAGAGTGAATCTACAATTTTCATAGTCATGAAAATAAAGAAAACTCTTTGAATGACAAGGTGTGTCCAAACTTTTGGTCTGTACTGTATATACATTGTGGTGTAGTAACCACTGAGTCCACTAGGGGACGCTGTGTGGATGTTCCAGGAGAAAGGATGAATGGCAGAATACGGAATGGCCGTTATGTATCCCAAAGTGGGTGGCTTTGGGATGGAGACTTATGTGTTGTCCAGCAATGATATTGCTGAGGTGTTGTTTCAATGTGTAAGGGAGAAGTCTCCAGGTAACTAGAGAGATGGGCGGTCCCGGTTACCTACAAACCCACCCAGGGGGTGTGTTTAAAGCACTGTTGGAAAGAGTGTGTAAATGCTTGAAGGACCTGTGATGAGGTCAGAGTCATGTGACCCGGTGGGCGTAGCTATGAACCATATAATGTGGCCAGGGTAGGTCACAGGGGGTGAATGCTTTGACCCGGTTGGTCCAGTGTGGAAGGTCCCGCTGAGATGGGGCTTCCTGTCTGACAGCACGTGTGGACGCTGTGAGTAATGGCTGCAAGTGCCTGAGAGTTCCCTGGAGGGAATGAATGTCTGCAGTATGGAGAAGCAGCCATGAGAGAACCCTGACAGGGTGAGATATAACTGTGAGGCTGAAAAGTCTGCATATTGGACATTGCTAACAGAGTGAAGCTCTGTCAAGGACGCTATGCCGTTTATATATTGCTGGTCATGGTTTATGATGTTTAATAAACCGCATGGACTATACTGGTTTATGGAAAACCTGTGCCGGATCTGATTTTGTGGCTGCCCAGCGAGTGATCCCCTACTTAAATGACAGCGCTACCTCACAATATATACAAGTGAATGTATGTATGTATATGTGTGTGTATCACCAACCAATCACGAAGAATCTTTCATTTTACCAGAGCTGTTCAAAAGAAGCTGAGCTGTGAATGGTTGCTATGAGCAACAGTTTTCCTTGCAACCAATCACTAGGCATCTCTCATTTCACCAGAGCTTGTTAACCCCTTTCCTACATTAGACGTACTATTCCGTCCATGGGACCTGGGATCTAAGTCCCAAGGACGGAATAGTACGTCTAGTGCGATCAGCTGCACTCACGGGGGCAGCACAGCTGATCGCGGTGTACCGGGGGTTAAAGGAAGCATCGGCAGGGAGGGGGCTCCCTTCGGGCTTCCCTGAGACCCCCACAGCAGCGCAATGTGCAGCGCTGCTGCGAGGGCCTCCCTCCCTGCAGGTCCCTGGATCCAATATGGCGATGGGGACCTTCGGGGGCCTGCAGGGAGCTGGCTTCCTCACTGCCCGCAGAGCGCAGGCATGAGGAAGCCTGCAGCAGTGCCTGTGACAGATCGCTGAACTGTCACAGCGATCTGTGATGTGTCAGATCAGCGATCTGTCACATGACAGACAGGGGGGACATTATATGAAAGTAAAAAAAAAAAAAGTGTAAAAATAATTTAAAAAAAAAAAAAAATCGCTAAATAAATTAAAAAAAAATATATATTCCCTAATAAATTCGTTTTTTGAAAATAAAAAAAACAATAAAAGTACACATATTTGGTATTGTCGCTTCCGTAATGACCCACCCTATAAAACTGTCCCATTAGTTAACCCCTTTAGCGAACCTCTTAAAAATAAAAATAAAAAGCGAAGCAAAAAATAATGATTTATTATCATACCGCCGAACAAAAAGTGCAATAATGCGCGATCAACAAAGCGCATATAAATATCCATGGTACCGCTGAAAACGTCAGAATAAAGCGATGCAAAAATAATTATTTTTTATATAAAATTGTTTTCATTGCATAAAAGAGCCAAAACATAATAAAAAAAGACATAAATGAGGTATCGCTGTAACCGTACTGACCTGAAGAATTATACTGCTTTATTAATTTTACCGCACGCAGAACGGTGTAAACGTACCCCCCAAAAGAAATTCATGAAACGCTGGTTTTTGTTCATTCTGTGTCGCAAAAATAGGAATAAAAAGCGATCAAAAAATGTCACGTGTCCGAAAATGGTACCAATAAAAACATCAACTCGTTCCGCAAAGAATAAGACCTCACATGACTCGGTGGGTCAAAGTATGGAAAAATTATAGCTCGCAAAATGAGGTGATGCATAAACTATTTTTACAATAAAAAGTGTCTTTTAGCGTGCGACAGCTGCCAAACATAAAAACCCGCCATATATAGTAAATCAAACCCCCTTTATCACCCACTTAGTTACGGAAAAATAATAAAATTAAAAAAAATATATTTATTTCCATTTTCCCATTAGGGCTAGGGTTAGGGTTGAAGCTAGAATTGGGGGGTTTCCACTGTTTTGGCACATCAGGGGCATTCCAAACGCGACATGGCATCCGATCTCAATTCCAGCCAAAAAAGTTAAATGGCGCTGCTTCCCTTCCGAGCTCTGCCATGTGCCCAAATACTGGTTTACCCCCATATATGGGTTATCAGCGTACTCAGGACAAATTGCACAATAACTTTTGGGGTCCTGTTACTCTTGGGAGAATAAAAATTAGGGTTGAAAAGATCATTTTTTGGAAAAAAATATGATTTTTTTAATTGTACAGCTGTACGTTATAAACTTCTGTGAAGCCCTTGGGGGTTCAAAGTGCTCACCACATATTTAGATAAGTTCCTTGGGGGGTCTAGTTTCCAAAATGGGGTCACTTGTGGGGGGTTTCCACTGTTTAGGTACATCAGGAGCTCTCCAAACGTGACATGGCATCCAATCTGAATTCCAGCCAATTTTGCATTGAAAAAGTAAAACGGCACTCCTTCTCTTCCGAGCTCTGCCATGCACCCAAACAGTGGTTCCCCACCACATATCAGGTATCGGCGTACTCAGGACAAATTGCGTAATAACTTTTCCAGTCCAATTTCTCCTGATACCCTTGGTAAAATAAAAAAATTGAACCTGAAGTAATTTTTTTTGTGAAAAAAAGGTAAATGTTCATTTTTTTTAAAACATTCAAAAAATTCCTGGGAAGCAACTAAAGGGTTAATAAACTTCTTGAATGTGGTTTTGAACACCTTGAGGGGTGCACTTTTTAGAATGGTGTCACTTTTGGGTATTTTCTATCATATGGACCCCTCAAAGTGACTTCACATGTGACATGGTCCTTAAAAATAAAATGGTGTTGTAAAAATGAGAAATCGCTGGTCAACTTTTAACCCTTAGGCTACTTTCACACTTGCGCTTTTTTGCGCTGCGCACCGTGCGCATGGCAAAAGCACATAAAAAACGCATCATGCGTTTGTGTGTGTTTTTTTTGCGGTTTTGGGTGCGGTTTTTTTTTTGGGTGCGCACCCATAGACTATAATGGGTGTTTGGCTGTAAAAAAACGCATTGCGTGCGCATGCTTTTTTTGGGGCAAGTCGGATGCATTTTGTGCGCCCGAGCGCACACTACAAAAAAACGCATGCGCATTCAAACTCGTACAAACGCATGTGTATGCGCACCAATGCGCACCCATGTAAAGGATAGGGGAAAAAACGCATGCTTTTTTGCGCTAAAAAATAGCGCAAAGAAACGCAAGTGTGAAACCAGCCTTATAACTTCCTAACAAAAAAAATTTGGGTTCCAAATTGTGCTGATGTAAAGTAAACATGTGGGAAATTTTATTTACAATATTAAGTTTTTTGCGTGCCACATCTCTGTGATTTAAGAGCATAAAAAATTCAAAGTTGGAAAATTGCAAAATTTTCGCCAAATTTCTGTTTTTTTCACAAATAAACGCAAGTTATATGAATGAAATGTTACCACTATCATGAAGTACAATATGTCATGAGAAAACAATGTCAGAATCACCGGGATCCATGGAAGCATTCCAGAGTTATTGCCTCATAAAGGGACAGTGGTCAGAATTATAAAAATTAGCCCGGTTATTAACATGCAAATCACCCTTGGGGGTAAAGGGGTTAAATGTAGCTGAGCTGTGATTGGGTGCTATGAGCAAGTTTTCCCACTTGACAACACCTCAGCAGACACCGACATGGTGGGAGAAATCTAGCATCTTTGGGAACATAAGCTCCCAGCCATTTTCTGCCCCCCTGAAAGGAGCATAGAGCACATGACAGAATTGAATCCCCCCCTCCCTGCCCATATCCCCATCACACATCCTCCATCCCGTAGGCACATCTTCCCTCTTAAAGGGATCATTGGTATGGAAGTCAGAGCAAATCCATCTAGGGCTTTGGTTTTGACCCCAGGCCTCTCTTAAAGGGATCCCTGGTATGGAAGTTAGGACCGTTCCATTTAGCTCTATGGTTCTGACCCCAGGGTCTCTTAAAGGGATCATTGGTATGGAAGTGAGGGCGAATCCACTCTGCGCTTTGGTACTGACCCCAGGCCTTTCCTAAAGGGATCTCCGGTATGGAAGTCAGGGCAAATCCATCCAGCGCTTTGGTTCTGACCCCAGGCTCTCTTACAGAGATCTCCTGTATGGAAGTTAGGGTAAATCCCTCAACGCTCTGATTCTGACCCCAGGGTTCTATTAAAGGGATCATTTGTATGCAAGTCACGGCAAATCCACTCAGTGCTCTGGTTCTGATCCCAGTCTCTCTTAAAGGGATCCCCGGTATGGAAGTGAGGGCAAATCCTCTCTGCACTTTTGTACTTACCCCAGGCCTCTCTTAAAGGGATCTCCGGTATGGAAGTTAGCGTAAATCCCTCAGCGCTCTGATTCTCACCCCAGGCTTCTATTAAAGGGATCATTGGTATGGAAGTCAGGACAAATCCACTCAGCGCTCTGGTTCTGACCCCAGGCCTCTCTTACAGGGATCCCCAGTATGGAAGTTAGGGCCATTCCACTCAGCGCTCTGGTTCTGACCCCAGGCTGACGGGATGATGTGAGATATTAGGGGTAGTAGTCCGGTGGCTCTGGCTGATGTGGGATATTAGGGGTAGTAGTCCGGTAGCTCTGGCTGACGGGATGATGTGGGATATTAGGGGTAGTAGTCCGGTGGCTCTGGCTGACGGGATGATGTGGGATATTATAGTGAATGTGGCTATGTGGAGTGGGCGGGGCTCTACACTCAGCTTTATATATATATATATATATATATATATATATATATATATATATATATATATATTCATTATAGTTTGTTATAACTAACCGTAGTTAGTTACTATGCCCGAGCAGCGCCGGGCTCTTCAGCTTATGTATATATATATATATATATATATATATATATATATATATATACACACATATATATATATATATTTCCTTTGAAAGCTGTGTAAATGACACAGAGAATTATAAAAGCTCATGTTAAAATAGCATTGCAATTGAATTGCATTCGGATGATAGGAGATAAACATTGTATTGTACTCGCAAGAAAATCGCATGACACTTGCCTGACATTTGTCCCTTTTTTCTTTACCGATATCAGACTGTTTTTTTTATGCTGCAGACTATGAGCACTAACGGTAAGTAAAATGCTCAATATATTTTAAGAAGTTAAAATAACTGTGGTATTACATAGCATAGAAGCAGAAATCTCAGACGGTAAAGCTGGGGCGACCTCTGAAAGATTATGCTGGCAAAGGAAGTGTGTAGCAAATGGGATGTAATAAAAGCTAATATAATGGAAACCACAGGCCACTTCCCTATCTCTTTCTATAGGTTTCAATATTACCAACTCCCTCCTGTTATTCTGCTCCTGTCAAACTCAAAGATGACAAATAGCAAAATAGCAATTTGAAGGCTCCCCTTTAATGCCATACTTAAGAGGAAGTCGTTGCTGTACAATTCCTTTTTCTTCGGGTCTGTACAAAGATAGGATTCTCTGTGATCAATTTTATCATTTGGAAGTGAACAAACGGTCAGTTCTTCTATTTTTCCTCTGCACTGCCATGACATGGGAAATAATGCATTCATTAGAGCAGGTCCTATAGACCAGGAATGCACCACCTGCGGTCTGTCCTGTCGGTCTCTGCAGACTCCAACCCAAATCAATATTTGTAGGTCAGTCTGCGTGTGTAGGCTGTTCACATGAATTTTCAGAAAGAGAGCAGGGGGTGGCGCGAATAGCACTATAGGTGCCCGGTGAGACTGACACTTTAAGTCTGTATGGGTGCAGACATTGTCCCTAGAGTACGACTCCATACTTTCACTGCCAAGGCCACATGTAAATGATGAGGCGAATTATTATAAAAGGCCTAGCTTGTCTTCATAGCATTACGCCTGTTACTAATAAGACAATATACTGTGAATTGTAGGGAAGGGTAGAGCATGTGAATATTAACAGCTGCACGTGCAATGATCCCTGGCGCTTATTCAGGACTTTTTTCAAAATCATGATTCTTGGTGCATTTAGTTCTGGTGAAGACATGTAGACATCAGCAGAAATGACCTCTTAAACTTTTGTTTTAGGAGGTTCTGCGTGTCTCAGCTTTGCTTGGGACAGATCATTAGCTACAAACTTTTTTATTCTTTTTTTCTTGCAAAACGCTTCTCTGAATAGGCTGGAGTTTCAGAAGTGGACCCTAACCTTATTGCTACTCATGCATATAAAGTCCAAGGTGTCTCAAAGATTTAGTGCAGAAGTGGTGGCCCAGAAAAGGTTATGCCCCCCTGTGCTGGACACAGTAAGACTCTCTTTGTAGCCACTCTAGCTAAATAATCAAATTTCTAAAATCAGGACCCCCACCCCTATCCATTAAACATGCATTGGTGATATATATATATATATATACACACACACACATACATACACTGCTCAAAAAAATAAAGGGAACACTTAAACAACACAATGTAACGCCAAATCAAATCACACTTCTGTGAAATCAACCTGTCCAGTTATGAAGCAACACTGGTTGTGAATCAATTTCTCCTGCTGTTGTGCAAATGGAAGACAACAGGGAGAAATGATAGGCTATTAGCAAGACTACCCCTATAAAGGAGCGGTACTGAGGGGGTGACTACAGACCATTTCTCGGTTCTCATCCTTTTTGGCTGTTGTTCTGGTCACTTTTGCATTTTGCCATTGCTCTCACACCTAGAGGCGGTGTCTAAAACCCACAGAAGTTGCTCAGGTAGTGCAGCTCCTCCAGAATAGCACATCAATGCGAGCTGTGGCAAGAAGTGTAGCTGCATCTACTAGCAGTGTCCAGAGCATAGAACAGGTACCAGTAGACAGGTCAGCACACCAGTGTACCTGGAGGGGTCCCTAGGAGGTTAACAACCCAGAAGCAGGACCGCTACTTCCTCCTTTGTGCAAGGAGGAACAGGAGGAGCGGTGCAAGAGTTCCGCAAAATTACCTCAAGCAGACCACTAACATCTATGTGTCTGCTCAAACTGTCAGAAACAGACTCCATGAGTGTAGTATGAGTGCCCGACATCCACAAGTGGGTATTGTGCTTACAGCCCAACACCATGCAGGGTGATTTGCATTTGCCAGAGAACACCAAGAATTACAGATTCGACATTGGCGCCCTGTGCATTTTATGGATGAAGCAGGTTCACAATAAAAAAACATAAAAAAAATGGGCTGAAAAAAGCCCTAGCCAGCTCACCAACCACAGCCGGAGCACGGAGCCTCGTCTGGATCCAAACGAAAGTTGATTGTACACAAGAAAAGAGAAAAAGTTCCAGCTTCCAGGACAATAAATTTTTATTCCAAAAACTAAATAAAAAATTCCATACATAGCTTTCTCCCCATATGCAAATGGATGTGTGTCAGGTACTGAATCAGCTACACGTTTCGATCCTTAGTGGATCTTTTCCACAGCTGTGAAAAAGATCCACTAAGGATCAAAACGCGTAGCTGATTCAGTGCCCGACACACATCCATTTGCATATGGGGAAAAAGCTATGTATGGAATTTTTTATCTATATTTTGGAATAAAAATGTATTATCCTGGACGCTGGAACTTTTCCTCTTTTCTTGTCTACTCACAATAAAAACATCTGACAGACGTGACAGAGCACGAAGAAGCCGTGGAGAACTTTCTGCTGCCTGCAACATCCATCAGCATGAATAATTTGGCAGTGGGTCAGTAATGGTGTGGGGAGGCATTTTTTTTGAGGGCCGCACAGCCCTACACGTGCTAGCCAGAGGTACCCTAACTGCCATTAGGTACTTCGATGAGATCCTCAAACTCATTGTGAGACTATATGCAGGTGCAGTGGGCCCTGGGATCCTTCTGCTGCATGACAATGCTAGGCCTCATGTGACTGAAGTGTGTCAGCAGTTCCCACATGATGAAGGCATTGATGTTATGGACTGGCCTGCCTGTTCCCCAGACTTGAATCCAATCAAGCACATTATTATTAATTATAGCGCCATTTATTCCATGGCGCTTTACATGTGAAAAGCGGTACACATAAAAAAACGAGTACAGTAATCTTAAACAATAGAAGTCACGACTGGTACAGAAGGAGAGAGGTCTGGGACGTTATGTCTCGCTCCATCCACCAACACCACATTGAACCACAGACTGTCCAGGAGTTGATTGATGCTTTAATTCAGGTCTGGGAAGAGATCCCTCAAGAGGAGCCTCATCAGGAGCACACCCAGGCATTGTAGGGAGGTTGATACAGGTACGTGGAGGCTACACACACTACTGATCATCAGTTCCGTGTCTTGAGGCATTTCCAGTGAAGTTGGATAAGCCTGTAACTTGATTTTCCACTTTGATTTTGAGGATCCTGGATGTGATATTTTAGTGCTCCCTTTATTTTTTTGAGCAGTGAATAATTATATATATATATTGAGCACATCTGGGACATCATGTCTCGCTCCATCCACCAATGTCACGTTGCACCACAGACTGTCCAGGAGTTGGCGGATGCTTTAGGTCAGGCCTGGGAGGAGATCCCTCAGGAGACCATCCACCGCCTCATCAGGAGTATGTCTAGGCGTTGTACAGTAGGGAGGTCATACAGGCACATGGAGGCCACACACAATACTGAGCATCTTTTCTTTGTCATGAGGCATTTCCACTGAAGTTGGATCAGCCTGTAATTTGATTTTCCACTCTGATTTTGAGTATCATTCCAAATCCAGACCTCCATGGGATATTGATTTTGATTTACATTGAGAATTTTTATGTTTTATTGTTCTGAACACATTCCACTATACAATGAATAAAAATTTGCAACTGGAATATTTCATTCATAGATATCTAGGATGTGGTATTTCAGTGTTTCCTTTATTTTTTTGAGCAGTGTATACTGTATACACACTGAGCAAAAAAATAAAGGGAGCACTAAAATACCACATCCTAGATCCTCAAAATAAAAGTGGAAAATCTATATATCTATCTATCTACCCATCTATCTATACAGTGGGTATGGAAAGTATTCAGACCCCCTTAAATTTTTCACTCTTTGTTTCATTGCATCCATTTGGTAAATTCAAAAAAGTTCATTTTTTTTTTTTCATTAATGTACACTCTGCACCCCATCTTGACTGAAAAAAAAAAACAGAAGTGTGGACATTTTTGCAAATTTATTAAAAAAGGAAAACTGAAATATCACATGGTCATAAGTATTCAGACCCTTTGCTCAGTATTGAGTAGAAGCACTCTTTTGAACTAGTTCAGCCATGAGTCTTCTTGGAAATGATGCAACAAGTTTCTTTATCGCCTTATTGGGGGACACAGAATACCATGGTGTATGCTGCTGCTGCTGCTAGGAGGCTGACACTATGCAAAAACAGAAAATTAGCTCCTCCCCGGCAGTATACACCCACCGACAGGCACCAAGCACCTCAGTTTGTGCTTAGTGTCTGTAGGAGGCGGACCGGGATCTCCCCAGATCCGCAGTTATTAATCTAATTTTTTCTTTCAGGGTTTAGTTTGAACTTTTTAATTTTGTCTTCTTTTATCTTTTAGGTTTTTCCTTTAGGAAACAGGGTATATTTATCACCCTGATTTCCTATATCATGCGGCTGAGCGAGCAGTGTGGTGTCATCCACATCGCAACTCTCAGTACCGCAGGCAGGACTTTTCCCTATCACCTTCCGGTGATAAGGGTTGTGGACAGGTGGCTGGTCCTTGCCGAATCCCCCTCCTCACCCCTCTCTCGGGACAGGGCTGAGAGGAAGACGGCGATCGCAGGTGGTTCAAGCCGTCTTCTGCAGGATGCGGGTACAGAGGACTCCTTCCCCTCCCAGCGGCCTGCCGTTTCCCCGTGGGCCCCTGTGGTCATCCTCTTCAGGGACGTCAGGTATGTGCCTGTACGTTCCCTCCGGCCCCCGCATAAGCTCCAGTGCATGGGAGAAGTTGGACCTTGGGATTACAGGTCCACTGTTTTTGAATCTCCCGCCCTTTCTGCCTGCCGCGCGCTCACACAATGGAATGCGGACACTATCCCTTCCCCTCTTCTAGTCAGGGAGACGCTGCGGATCCCTTCACTCACCGCAGCAGCGTCGCAAGCAGGGGACCGCTTCATATTGCTTCCTGAGCGCGGTATGTCGGGGTAGGCAAGGGGTTACAGCGCCGGCGCGGGCGCCGTCACTTTCACTTTCCCTCAGCCAGGGGAATTTCTCTGCTCCCTCCTCCGTTCCTGAGCGCGCTCTTTCAGCGTGCCTTTTCTAGCCCATCACAGGGCTTCTTTCTCTTTGGACTGCCAGCCTCCCCTCTCGGTCAGGCCCCTCCGTCGCTGATAGCCAATCACGGCGCAGCCGCCTAGCTCCGCCCCCCCTTCTTCCAGCACAAGGATTTCCTGGTTTTTCACTCCTTCCTGCGCTGCTTGGGGGACACTTCGGCGTTTCTTCTGCTGCTCGCACAGAATCTCGGTAGGCTCGGCTCTGGCACAGGGATTAGCTCTCCTCGGCAGTTTTTTCCCTAATTTTTGCGGCCATTCAGTGCAGTTCACTTATGCCCAACCCTTCAGGGGATCTCTGCTTCAGGCCCACCGCTACCTATTACGCCTGTGCGCGCTGTAAAAAGAAGTGGGCATCGGGTCAGTCGTCCCCATTCTGCCCCCCCTGCAGTCCTTCCAATATGTCAGCATCTCAGGAACGCACGGAATCCCGGGCGGAGGGCACTCTTCCCTCCTCTCTCCCTCCGGAGTGGGCCGTTACAATGTCACAGTCTGTTTCTGACTTGACAAAAGTATCAGTCGCTGGTCCAGGTCTTAGAACGATTACCTCAGCTATCCTCAGCCACCTCTGCCCCGACCACCTCTCGGGGTGAGTCGTCCGCACCTGACCGCGACCTTCAGAGAGACAGACAGGGAAGGACTTCTCGGAAGCGGGCTCTGTCCACTTCGTCTTCGAGCTCGCAGGGCCCTTCCGCTCCCAGGCCTCCTTCTCCTTCCTCGGAGGACAGCCTTCAGTCATGCAATGATTCTCATTCGGAAGCTAGCTCAGAGGGGAACAGCGTTTCTAAAACGCGGGACATGGTCGATAGTCTTCTTGCAGCTATCTTCCAAACACTAAAGCTTAAACAGGTTGAGGCTCCAGCTCAGGAAAGCTCGGTTCTCCTTAGACGAACCAGACCTCCGTCTCGAACATTTCCCAATCACAACGATTTCGATACTACCTTATCCAAACACTGGGAGCGCCCTGAGCAACGTTTCTCAGGCCGCAAGTACTTGGACGTTCTGTACCCCTTTGACGCAGAACTGCTCTCTAAGTGGTCCAAGGCTCCAGAGGTAGATCCTCCAGTATCCCGGATAGCCTCTAAAACGGTGCTCTCGCTGCCCGACGGGGCATCGCTCAAAGATCCTACTGACAGGCAGACTGAATCTCTGGCTAAATCTCTGGCTAAATCTATCTTTGAGGCATCTGGCGCCTCTCTCTGCCCTATTTTCGCATCCGCCTGGGTGGCGAAGGTCATTTCCGCTTGGGCAAAAATTCTTCGCAGAGGCATCTTAGCGTCAGCTCCTCAAGACGAGTTGGCAGATCTTGTAGATCAGATTAACCAGGCGGGAAAATACCTTTTGGCCGCCTCCTTGGACGCGGCCGGCTGCGTAGCAAGGGCTAACAGCAACATAGTAGCTGTACGCCGAGTCCTTTGGCTAAAGTCATGGAATGCGGACACGACTTCGAAAAAGTCGCTTACCAATTTGCCGTTCCATGGCTCTAGGCTCTTTGGAGCAAAGCTGGATCAGATAATTTCCGATGCCACTGGAGGTAAAAGTACTTCGCTTCCCCAGTCTCGACCAAAACGTCCCTTCAACAGAAGGGGGTTTCGACCATTCAGGCCCTTTCGTCCCTTCCCTGCCACGGAGAGTCACTCAACAGGATCGGCCGCCTGCCACCAGGGAGCGGGATCAGAGGAAACCTTCCTACAAACCCGCTCCTCGCTGGAGATCTAGAGGACAATATTCCAGATCTGCAGGAGCCAATTCCGGCAGATTTTCATCTAAGTGACGGGTCACCCCCACCTGGAATTTCTTCCAGGGTGGGCGGCAGACTTTCCTTTTTCGCGGATGCTTGGCTGTCCGTTGTAGACGACGCTTGGGTCAGAGAACTCGTCGCATCCGGTTACAAGATCGAATTTGCTTCACTCCCGAACAGACTGTTCTTCCGGTCTCGGCCTCCGCGACAGCGGGCCCAGGTTCCGGGTTTTCTGCAGGCCATTTCCTCCCTCCTTTCCGCCGGAGTCATTGTTCCCGTTCCCTCAGACGAACGGTTTTCCGGGTTCTACTCCAATCTCTTTGTAGTCCCGAAGAAAGACTGCTCTCTTCGTCCTATTCTGGACCTCAAATTGCTCAATCGCCACGTGAAGATTCTTCATTTCAGGATGGAGTCTCTTCGGTCGGTGATTGCTTCCATGGAGCCCGGGGAATTTCTCTGCTCGGTGGACATTCGGGATGCCTATCTGCACATTCCAATATGTGTGCAACATCAGAAGTATCTTCGATTTGCGTTTCAGGGAGACCACTTTCAGTTCACAGCTCTCCCTTTCAGCCTAGCTTCAGCGCCCCGGGTTTTCACGAAGGTGATGGCGACCGTCATGGCCATCCTTCGCTCCAGAGGGATCCTCATCATCCCTTATCTAGACGATCTTTTGATCAAGGGTTCGTCTCGCCAGGACTGTCTCCGGAGCCTTCAGATAACCCTGGACACTCTCAGCCGCCTAGGTTGGCTGGTCAACAAGGAGAAGTCCATTCTGATCCCCACCCAGCGTCTGACCTTTCTGGGTATGGAATTCGACACGGAGCTAGCCCGTGTTTTTCTTCCAAAGGAAAAATTTACAACTCTGGCCAAGGGCATCAGAACTCTCAAGAGGCCTGCTCCCATTCCCATTCGGTTCTGCATGAAGGTCCTGGGGAAGATGGTGGCCTCCATGGAAGCAGTGCCCTTTGCGCAGTTTCACCTTCGCCCCCTTCAGCTGTTTCTGCTTTCAGCCTGGGACAAGACCACGAGGTCCTTGGACCGTCCTATTCGGCTTCCTCTCAGAGTGAGGCAGTCTCTCACTTGGTGGCTACGGCCAGCGTCAGTTCTCCAAGGGAGGTCTTTCCTTCCGCCTCAGTGGCGAATCATCACCACCGATGCGAGCCTTCTAGGATGGGGAGCCGTGTTCCATCAGAAAGCGGCCCAAGGCCGCTGGCAGCCACAGGAGTCTCTCCTTCCAATCAATCTGTTGGAGATCAGGGCAATTTTCCTGGCCCTTCTTCACTGGCAGCCCCTCCTCTCCGGCAAGCCGGTCCGTATTCAGTCGGACAACGCCACGGCCGTAGCGTACATAAACCATCAGGGGGGCACGCGCAGCAAACGGGTAATGTCAGAAGTGGCTAAGATACTACGCTGGGCAGAACGTTACGTTCCGACAATCTCCGCCGTCCATATTCCAGGGGTGGAAAATTGGGCAGCCGACTTTCTGAGTCGCCAGGGCCTAGCGTCCGGCGAATGGTCCCTGCACCCCGCGGTTTTCTCTCAGATATGCGACCGTTGGGGCACCCTGGATGTCGATCTCATGGCATCTCGGATGAACCACAAGGTGCCGCAGTTCGTAGCCAGGTCCAGGGACCCTCTAGCCGTCGCATGCGACGCACTGGTGACTCCGTGGTCCCAGTTTCAACTTCCGTTTCTGTTCCCGCTTCTGGCATTGATCCCTCGGGTGGTCAAAAAGATAAAATCGGAAGGCGTACCAGTGATTCTAGTCGCTCCAGATTGGCCAAGACGGCCTTGGTACGCGGAACTGGTCAACATGCTCGCGGACGTTCCCTGGAGGCTTCCGGACCGTCCAGACCTTCTCTCGCAAGGCCCCCTTTACCACGAGAATTCTCAGTCTCTGAATTTCAGATTCTGCCCTGATGAAGTGAGCCAGCAGGCTCAGGAAACGCGTTGGCTGAATAAAGAACCCTTTACTCTACCAGAAGCAAGCGCAGTCCTTATTGCACTTCCACGTCATTTCTGCAATTCTGTCCTAGGACCCTGTGCAGACTTGCTGCTGCTTCTCAAGCGTTCATGGGTGTTGTGACTTCCTCACAACCCCAATAGGTGAGCACCTTCCCTACTGTTCCACAATTTTAATTGTTTTATACGGATTTCACACAGTGGATGCGCCCTGTATCTCTCCTTTTATCTCACAGTCTCTGAATTTGACGGCATGGCCGTTGAGACCGCAATTCTGAAGGAATCAGGTCTGTCCAGTCAGGTTATTCAAACTATGATCAGAGCCAGGAAACCAGCCTCTTCCCGCATTTACTATAGGTACTGGAAGGCTTTTTTCCGTTGGTGCGATGATAAAAGAGTCTTCCCGATGTCTTTTTCTATCCCGTCGATCCTGGGGTTTCTTCAGGCTGGGTTAGACGCGGGTCTGTCCCTCAGTACGCTCAAGGGCCAGGTTTCCGCTCTCTCTATCCTCTTCCAAAGAGAGCTAGCTTCTCTACCACAGGTCAAGACCTTTCTACAAGGGGTTTCCCACGTGGCTCCTCCTCATCGTTCGCCAATAGACCCGTGGGATCTCAACCTCGTCCTTAGCGCGCTCCAGAAGGCGCCGTTCGAGCCTCTCCAGGACATTCCTTTGTCCCTTCTCTCTTGGAAGGTCACCTTTTTGATCGCCATTTCATCCATCAGAAGAGTTTCTGAATTGGCGGCCTTGTCATGTCGTTCTCCTTACCTCATTCTTCATCAGGACAAAGCCGTCCTCAGGCCCGTTCCTTCTTTTCTTCCAAAGGTGGTTTCCGCTTTCCATATCAATGAGGATATCGTCCTTCCTTCTTTTTGTCCGGCTCCATCTCATCCTCTTGAGAAGTCTCTCCACAAACTGGACGTAGTTAGAGCCCTGCGTGTCTATCTTGCCAGGACCTCTTCCTTTCGTCTGTCCGATTCCTTGCTGATCATCTCTGAAGGTCTCCAGAAGGGCCTTCCGGCTTCCAAATCCACGATCGCTCGCTGGATTCGTTCTACCATTCTGGAAGCGTATCGTCTTCAGGAAAAGCGGCCCTCTCCGGGAGTAAGAGCTCACTCCACCCGGGCTGTGGCGGCTTCGTGGGCTGCTCGTCACCAGGCCTCGGCCATGCAAATTTGCAAGGCTGCAACCTGGTCATCTTTGCACACCTTCACGAGGTTCTACAGGGTTCATACCCAGGCTTCGTCTGATGCTGTGGTTGGTAGGAAGGTTCTGCAGGCGGCGGTGGCGCACCGGCCGACCTGAGCCTTTCGGTTACTTTCGTTCCTTTTTGCTGTTCCCACCCTTGGGACTGCTTTGGGACGTCCCATGGTATTCTGTGTCCCCCAATAAGGCGATAAAGAAAGATGGATTTTTGGTTCTTACCGTAAAATCTCTTTCTTGGAGCCTTCATTGGGGGACACAGCACCCTCCCTGTTTAAGTTGTACCGTGTTGGGTCTTAGAGTTCCTTGTTGGGTTGGTACATATGTTTCGAGTTTTTCTCGTTGCTTCTCCTACTGCTTTTTCACCAACTGAGGTGCTTGGTGCCTGTCGGTGGGTGTATACTGCCGGGGAGGAGCTAATTTTCTGTTTTTGCATAGTGTCAGCCTCCTAGCAGCAGCAGCAGCATACACCATGGTATTCTGTGTCCCCCAATGAAGGCTCCAAGAAAGAGATTTTACGGTAAGAACCAAAAATCCATCTTTTTCACACCTGGATTTGGGGATCCTCTGTCATTCTTCCTGGCAGATCCTCTCCAGTTCCATCATGTTGGATGGTGAACATTGGTGGGCAGCCATCTTCAGGTCTGACCAGAGAATCTTATTTCTTAGTTTGGGAGTCCTTCATGTGTTTTTTAGCAAACTCTATGCAGGCTTTCATATGTCTTGCACTGAAGAGAGGCTTTTGTTGGGCCACTCTGCCATAAAGGCCCGACTGGTGGAGGGCTGCATTGATAGTTGACTTTGTGGAATTTTCTCCCATCTCCCTACTGCATCTGTGGAGCTCTCCACAGTGATCTTGTGGGTTCTTCTTTACCTCTCTTACCAAGGCTCTTCTCCCACGATTGTTCAGTTTGGCAGGATGGCCAGGTCTAGGAAGACTTCTAGTGGTCCCAAACATCTTCCATTTAAGAATTATGGAGGCAACTGTGCTCTTAGGAATCTTGAGTACTGCACAAATTCTTTTGTAACTTTGGCCAGATCTGTGCCTTGTCACAATTCTGTCTCTGAGCTCCTTGGCCAGTTCGTTTGACCTCATGATTCTTATTTGGTCTGACATGCACTGTGAGCTGTGAGGTCTTATATAGACAGGTGTGTGCATTTACAAATCAAGTCCTATCAGTTTAATTAAACACAGCTGGACTCCGATGAAGGAGTAGAACCATCTCAAGGAGGATCACAAGGAAATGGACAGCATGTGACTTAAATATATTTCAGTTTTTCTTTTTTAATAAATTTGCAAAAATGTTTTGAGTTTACCAAATGGATGCAATGAAAAAAAAGAGAGTGAAAAATTTAAAGGGGTTTGCATACTTTCTGTACCCACTGTGCATGTATATATAAAGAAACAACAGATGCGTTAAGAAAATACAAACTACCAAGTATTCTCAACCATAATCTAAACTTACCTGAAACAGTCTTGTAAAAATATCATACTCAAATACAGATATGTAATCATTGCACGTCAAGTCAATGGTGGACTTAAGAGCCATTGCTTCTAAGCCAGATGTGATTTGATGAACTTCATGAAGGCACTGTCTGAAGACTTTCCAGGGCACAATGGTTCTGTCAATGGATGAAGAAGAATACATATTATAGATTTAACTTTACGAGAAAACAGAATGTAGTTCTAGACATGGCTTTGCAGCATGACTAGGCATGGAGCCAGCCTGCGGAATATATAGTATATTCATTGTGGGTTTGCCGCTGTATAGTATACAGGTAGATTGTTTTTTGAATCACAAAAATTTATTCTTGGGAAAGAAAGTACGGTATCTCAGATATAATAAAAAATAAAACACTACTAAGACACCACCTTCTTGAACTAAAAGATTGGCCCAGACATAATAAAAAACCTATACTCGCCTCCCGTGCTGGTGCTGTTCCAGCGGTGTCAGCACTCACGGTCCCAGTGCTCTGGTGCGGTGGAATGACACATGGTGCCTGGTGCCCAATCAGCCCTGGCATCACTTTAAGTGCTTTTGTACGTATTGAACATGAATAGGAAGACAGAGATCACCTGCAGCTTGGACTTCCTCTTCATGTTCAAATCAGTACGGAGACAGTGACGCTGGCGCAGATTGGACCCCGGACTCGTATGTCACAAGAACTGCACGGGAGCCCGGGGGAGAGCGAGTGCTGATACTGCTGAAATGGTGCTGGCATGGTAGGGGAGTATAGGCTTTTTTAATTTATCGAGGCGAAACATTTACTTCAAGAAGAGGTTGTCCTAATAGTGAATGACCCGTTTAAGTGCTAGATTCACAGCCACACAGCTCAGTACTGCTGTATTAAATCTTCCATGCTGCTACTGCAGCTTCTGTCCGTGGGATACAAAGAAAAAAACATTGCACGGAGCAATAAAAAACTTTTTTCAATATATTAATCTAACTTGATTGACCAGGGGTAGGGCTGGGGTCACACACAACGAATAAAAAAATCGGTCCCATTTTAACGGTACGAAATCGCACAAAGAATTCTTGTCCAGGGATCCGTCTGTCATCCCATTTTCCGGCGATGAACCGATTTTATTCGCATCTAAGCATCAAATTGACATCCAATGTCAATGCCTGATGCTCTTTCCTGTTGACCTGGAGAAGTCTTGCGATTTAATCGCAAGTCACACGTGTGGTGCGTTTTCAATGCGATTTTTAATCGCATCCATACACTTGCATTGTCTAATCCGATCCGAAAATCGGTGACAATCGCAGCATGCTGCAATTGTCTCGGTCCGAGGAACGGATCCGATAAAAAAACGCATGATGGGAGCAGCACCATAGAATAACATTGGGACGAATGCAATGAGATTTTTTATCGCATTGCATTCGTCCGATTTAATCGCTAGTGTGACTCCGGCCTAAGGGTGATTTGGTGGATGCCAATTTATTTTTCTGAAGATTTGCACCAAACATTTTGAAAGTACAGTACAATACAATTTCAAAACCTTATTCACATGCAGGGGTTTTCTTCAGATTTGATGATACCGCACATGTTTATTTATGTTGTGAATTTGTTGTCAAAGCGTAAAATCTGCTGGAAAATCTCCATGTAAGGCTGGTTTCACATTAGCGCTTTTGTGCGCAGCGCATCGGGCGCACCAGTGCGCATGCGCACTGCGCACCTATATTTTACATGATGTGCGCATGGTCTTGCGCATATTTGCGCTTTCGTGCGCATGCGTTTTTTTGTCTTTTGCGCCAGGCGCGTCAGACGCAACATGTTGCATTTTTGGTTCCGCCCTGTCTCGTTAAAACAACGCATGCGCACGGAATGCGCACGGAATGCGCAAAAACACCACATTGGAGCCTATGGGAGCGCAATACTTGCGCATGGTCTTGCGTTTTTATGCGCATGCGTTTTTTACATAAACATGACTGAAATTTGGTCTAGACAGTAAAAAAACAAAATTGAACCAAGGTGATAAAATGGTGTGGGCACTGGGATTCCACAATACTTTAAGGATTGCTCACTAGTGGACACACAGCACAAGCTGCACCAATGTAAGTATGAAAAACCTAATGTCTGGCTGAAATTTCAATACATTTCTATGTACTTATGTCTCTTTTTTTTTTTATTGCAGCATGTCTTCATCTGGTGAAGAATATGTCCCCGGGACAGGGCAAGAGGCAGAAGAAGTGAGTACTATGCTTCCGTATGGATTTGAAAAAATAAACACATGTGATTAATTTTTTTGGTTTAATTTTCAGAGCTCATCCTCCATCACGCCACCACCACCGGAGGAACGGCAGGAGCAGCAAGGCCAAGTGCGGGCGGGTAGACGTGATGTAAGTACAGACGGACTGTTTTTTTTTTTTTTTTTTACTTATTTTCTAGTCTGGTTTTTTTTTTTTTTTTTTTTTGGTATTTTTTAATTTTATTTTTTTTAAATTTTCATGGTTGTTTTTTTCGATGTTTGTTGTTTTTTTTCCATTTATTTCCATTTAAAACAAATAATTTTTTCATGGATTGTTTATCAATATCTAGGGCTCAAAGTGTGTATGTGTGTGTGTGTGTTTGTGTGTGTGTGTGTGTATGTTTGTTTGTTTGGGTATATGGGCACGGGACTATGGGATGGAGGATATATATGATGGGTATATGGGCATGGGATAGAGGATATGTATGATGGTATATGGGCACGGGACTATGGGATGGCGAACATGTATCATGTGTATATGGGCACAGGCATATGAGATGGCGAATATGTATGATGGGTATATGGGCACAGGACTATGGGATGGAGGATATGTATGATGGAATATGGGCACGGGACTATGGGATGGAGGATATATATGATGGGTATATGGGCATGGGATGGAGGATATGTATGATGGTATATGGGCACGGGACTATGGGATGGCGAATATGTATGATGGGTATATGAGCATGGGACTATGGGATGGAGGATGTGTGATGGGTATATGGGCACTGGACTATGGGATGGAGGATATGTATGATGGAATATGGGCACGGGACTATGGGATGGAGGATAATTTTAAATTTATATAACTAACCACAGTTAGTTACTATGCCCGGGCAGCGCCGGGCTCTTCAGCTAGTTATCGATATTTTTTTTTTTTTAAATCTTTCAAAGATTAATGTTTGTCTTTCTTTTCTAGGCTCCACAGCGGGAGGAGGACCTCGCCCTGGACAACGACGAGCTCATCCGTCTAGTCCAGGAGCGAGTCCCGTTGTGGGACACCCGTCACCAACTGCACTCGGACAACGTGGTGATCCGGCGGCTCTGGAACGAGGTGGCCGCATCGCTGATGGATGGCTGGGACAATGCCTCTCCCCGGGTCCGCAAGGATTTTCGTAAGTATTTAAATGCAGTGTGATGCAGCAGTGATCTTGGCCGGGATCACCCAACTGTGTGTGATGCTATTAACTCCATGGAGTTTCTATCATCACACACAGTTGGATGATCACAGCCTCCAGTGCATAGTCTTACTTTTTTTCTTTTTTTTTTTTTTTCCATCACAGTGAACAAAGTCAGAACCCGTTGGCGCTCGATGAAGGACCGCTTCAACAGGGATATCCGTCAGGAGAATAAGGTTCGCAGTGGTGCTGCGGCAAGGACCGGCACGAAGTACCGATACCATCGTGCCTTGGCATTTTTAAGACCGGTCCTTGCCTCCCGAACGTAAGTATTTTCTAGTTGTATTGTGTTTTATTCTGTGCTTTTCTATTCCACAGGAGTTGGCGATTGTTAATTTATGGTAGTAATTTCTTTCTTTTCTTTTCACAGCACCTGGAGCAGCACCCTGCAACCTGGTCCCGAAGCGGTCCTTCATCAAGCTGCCCCGGACCCCTCCCAGCCATCCATCAGCGAGGAAGCACCTTGCAGGTCTGCACCACAGTCATCTGGAGACCAGGAAGCTGGTCGCTCAGGTGTTCCCCTGTCCCAGGTCTCTGCCACTGGTTTTGCGGGCACTTCCCGCCAGCAGCGGCAGAGGACCTTGGACAGGCCTCTCATGCCCGAGTTCGTTGAATTGAGCTCGGTCTTTCAGAGTAGCCTCAAGGCACTCTCCGATAGACTTGAGAGTGGTTTCCTCCTTTTGGACCAACGCTACAAGTCTATCGAGGGTCGCCTTGAGCGCCTGGAAGTCGACCTCGCCAGACCAGCGCATCATTTTTACACCCAAATAGCTCGGGACACGGCGGAACACCTTACCCCTGACCTCCAGTTGACTGTCATGCAGGCCTGCAACAATGCTTTTATGCAGGCTATGCAGCAGAGTAGGATTATGCAGCAGTCAGTGGTGGCATTTCCACCGGTGCCACCACTGACTCGTTTTACAGCATTACCTACTTCTGCTGCATATCACTGCACAGCCACCACACTTCCAAGCCTCGCCGGACACCAATATACCGCCCCAAGTCCGAGTGCAGCTGGACACTTACCCGCCAACACCATGCCAAGCGCTGCTCCTGCCTGGCCCACCACTGCTGCCGCCACCACCACTGGATGGCCCGTCGTCACCACCCCTGCCTTGAGCGCCGCAACCACCACCACCAGCGGGAGGACCACCCCGGTATGGACCGCCACAGCCACCACGCCTGCATGGACCGCCACCACCACCACCACCACCACCACCTCGGAGCAGCATCAGCTGGGGGACCCGCATTCAATATTTACGGCCCCTGCCAGGACATCCACCACCTCCAGCATGCCACAGCTGGAACAAGATCCTGGCAGGCGGTCAACAAGTGCCAGGCGGTCCCCCAGCTCCAGCCAGTCCCCAGCCTCCAGGCGTTCCAGAGGCTCAAGGCGGTCCAGAGGCTCAAGGCGGTCCAGAGGCTCAAGGCGGTCCCCGGGGTCTAGCCAGTCCTCAGGCTCAAGCGAGGACAGCAGGAAGACGACGGGCCACCGTCCTAAAAAAACAAAGAGGAGGACTCTTACCCTCCCTCCTCCCTCACCTCCCACTTCACAACTTTCCTTGCCTCAGCTCCCTTCCCCCACTTCTTTGGTTCCTCCTTCCCCTAGAACCCCTTACTCCACCCAAAGCCGTTCCTCATCCCTCCACACCCCCCAGTTTCCAGCAACTAAAAAATAATTTAAATAAATGTTATATTTTTTTTTCAAAATAATGTTTGGTTATTGTGTCTTTCGCCGCCTGCACACACTGCGCCCTACACTATGGTTTGTTTTTCTTTACTTTCTACCGGATGGTCAGCCATCCAACTCTGAAAGGGATACTATATTTCTTTTTTTTTTTTTTATATATATATATATATATATATATATATATATATATATATATATATATATATATATATATATATATATATATATATAAATAAAACAAAAATGAAAAATGAAATATAGTATCCCTTTCAGAGTTGGATGGCTGACCATCCGGTAGAAAGTAAAGAAAGGGAAACCACCAAAAAAAACAAAAAATTTATATATATATATATATATAAAAATAAATATATAAATAAATATATATATATATATATATAAATATATATATTTATATATATAAATATATATATAAATATATATATATATAAATATATATATATATATATATATATATATATATATATTTATATATAAATATATATATATATATATATATATATAAATATATATATATATATATTTATATATATATTTTTATATATATATTATAATATATATATATATATATATATATATATTATAATATATATATATATATATATATTATATATATATATATATATATTTATATTATAATATATATATATATTATAATATATATATATATATATATTATAATATATATATATATATTATAATATATATATATATATATATATATATATATATATATATATATATATATATATATATATATATTTTTTTTTTTTTATGGTGGTTTCCCTTTCTTCAATTTAACCTGGGCAGATGAGTAGTGGAGTTTATTAAGACACAGTACACTGGGTACAGGTATAAAAAACCATGTATTTTATTTTTAACAAACAACAAAACTATTAAACCATTTGATCCTGCCATGCTACACGACCAACATCGGATAAAAAGTAGTCCGCAAATTGGTCCCTCATTTGGGCAACTTCGACTGAGGACCGAAGAGGGTGCTGAGTAAAATCTGGCAAAGGGTTGGCAGCAGGCTCATCCATGTCAAAGTTCGGCCGCTCCTTTGCCATAACAAAATTGTGGAGAACCACGCATGCCTTCACGACCTCATCAACTGTTTCCATTTTGAGATTGATGGCGGTGCTGAGAATTCGCCATCTGGCCACTAGAATGCCAAAGGCGCACTCTACAGTCCTGCGAGCCCTCGTAAGCCTGTAGTTGAAAATTTTCTTGCGGTGGTCCAAGTCACGGCTGGAGTACGGCTTCAGCAGGTTTGGGCACATCTGAAATGCCTCATCCCCAACCACTACAAATGGCAGTGGTGGAGTTTGGGTTTGGGGAAGAGGCCGTGCCAGTGGAAAATTGAAATGGTTGCCGTACAACCTCCAGCCCATATCAGAGTTCTTAAAAGTCTGTGAATCGTTGCCCCGTCCGAATGCCCCTATGTCCACCGCCACAAACCGGCAGTCTGCATCCGCAATGGCCATTAGGACTGTGGAAAAGTACTTCTTGTAGTTGTAGTACTCGGAGCCACTTCTTGCGGGTTTTGTGATGCGGATGTGCTTCCCGTCCACCGCTCCTAGGCAGTTCGGGAAATTGCAGACTGCCCAGAATTTCTCCGATATTTGAAGCCACTTTTCGGCAGTGGGCAATGGCAGAAACTCCGGACACAGAACATCCCACAGAGCCCTGCAGGTGTCGGCAACAATCCCAGATAAAGTTGAGATTCCCAGCCGGTACTGGAAATGCAGGGATGAAAGACTCTCTCCAGTTGCCAGGAACCTGCCAAACATAAAAAGAAAAAATAATTATATTTCTGTCTTGGGTATTACTAAAAACACTGAAAATAAAAAAGTACATGGCCTAACTATTTTGCATGTTTTTTTAATACAACATAGCAAAAAAACATTTTATAAAGGCTTGGGATTAGTACATGCCAGAAGAAAAACCATTATGCAAAAAAGCAATTTCACAAAAATAATGTTAAAAATCAATAGCCAAAAAAAACCTAATTTTTTGGACCAAAAAAAAAAAAAAATAAAAAGCCAAAAAAATTATGCAAACATAACAACATACATACCGTAAGGTGACAAGGAGCCTTTCTTCGGGAGGAATGGCACGCCGGAGCTGAGTGTCCCTTCTCCGGATGTTTCCTTCAACCATACCCAGCAAGTCAAGGAAGCTTTCCTGGGACATCCGTGTATAGTCAGCAAATTTCTCCGGGTTTTCCTGTAGCTCGCTGTACAGCGTGTGATATGCTCCACGGCTTGGCCGGAGTTCGATGATTGGATGTCTCCAAAACCTACGCCGCTGCCGTCTCTGCTGTCTCTCCCTCTCCCTTTCTTGCTGGCAACAAAAGACATACGCCTGAGACAGCGCAATGTCAAGATCCAGCTTGAAGCGGAAATTATCCAGACGCAAGTCCATCTTGACACCGGAAACAGCAGCAAAATCTGATGAATTCAGCAGTACAGGGTCTATAAAACATTCCAATGAAACACGCCCACTGGTGACCCATTGGTGGTCAAAGATTTTGCTATTGTGAAATGTCACACCTAAAAACGCATGCGCATAAAAAACGCAACCGCATGCAAAAACGCATGTAAAACGCAAGTAACACTGCGTTATTTTGACGCATCAGCGTGCGCATGAAGAAAAAAAAACGCACATTTGTTTTGCGTTTTTCTTTGCGTTTTTTATGCGCACGATGCGCTGCGCAAAAAAACGCTAATGTGAAACTAGCCTAACACATACAGATTTTACCAACAATTCACTGCCTGTACAAAATCTTTTGTGTCTGAACATGGGAAAAATAAGTCTTAGTGCTCATGCAGATGGATTATAAAAGGTGTTTATAAGATGTATGTGCAGTGCAATATATCAAATATAATATCGGCTTGGATCATAAAAAGCATTGATAAGATGCATGTACTTATACTGTACAGTGCAATATAGGAAATACAATATCTGCTTGCAGTCTAAGTAGGTGTTTTTTCAGAATCTTCTGTGGAAAAGACATGACCTCTCCCAAATGCTGCCAATCACAGTTTGGCAGCATCCACAGAGGACTTTTTTGCTGCGTTTTTTTTCATTGTTTCTTATGCTAATTTTCAGCTGTTTTTACAGTACCAGCAAAGCAGATTTCAGAAATCTCATGCACACACATTGTTTTTTTGTGTGATCAGGATTTTGTACTTTGCTGCATTTTTTGGACATAGAGCATGTCACTTCTTTCAGCATTTTTGCTGCGTTTTTTACCCATTGACTTGATTGGGTGTTGAAAAAACGCTGCAAAAACACCAAAAACGCAGGTGTCATTATTTGCAGCGTTTTTGCTGCAGAAAAGGCATGGACAAAGACAAAAAAAACCGCATCAAAAAACGCACCTAAACCTGCGTTTTTGCTGCAGCTTCATTCCTGCCAAGAAGATCAGATTTAGCTGCAGAAAAAAAAGCAGCAAAAAAGTCCTGTGTGAACTTACCCTAAGACTGCTAGATCAGCTGCAGAGTTGTCACTGACAGCACATGCCCCAGAGAAAACTCTAAAGAAATGTCCAGTTGCACTACTATCAGGAATTTCACATATTGCGCTCCAAAAGCAAACCTGAATATCTCTGCGATGGAGCAACGTAACCCAAAACAGAAAATATGAGTTAGAATTGGTGGAGCTCAGGGATTTTTACATAGTACTTAACTCATTTTTTTGCAAGAATTATAAGCCTATGTGTCCAGTTATTTACAATAATAATAACGTGACTATGGTGCACAGTTTTGGTAAAAATGTGGTATAACTCTTTGACTTTAGGTATGCACTAGAGAAAAAAAGACAAATACTGTAAAAGTATATCACCTAAAGTTCACATGGAGGATTCATACAGGCACTACTTTTATGAACCATTAGCTAATGACATAGTTGTCCTTGGTGTGATAAACAGGAAAACCTCAGAAAGCTTTAATGAACCACAACAATAATGGTTTATAAGCTGCTGACGTCAGACTCCTAGGCAAATTGCATTTTCACGTCAGCGTTTTCTTTCTCCTTAAATGGTTGCAGGTACCATTACTGGCATTCATCAGAGAGCAGCCTGCAGTATGTTCACAAACATTTGAAATGTCTTGTACGTAAAATGTGGATAATGAAAACCTTTCGCTATAGACTTCACAGTTTTCCAGTGCACTTACTTCTCTCCAAAAAACTTTCTCCAGAACTCTGCAGCATCTGCTTTTGTGATACGGAAGGTATCCCCTTGAAACTGTCCATTAGGGAATATTGCCTTTATTTCTGCCAACATATGGCTAAATATTAAGGACAGCTTAGTAAGGTTCCTCCTGTATTGAAGAAAAAAAATATTTATATATATTTATATATGTTAAGGGTCACATACCAGCTCTAAGGCACAGAAATAAAACACACATTTTCAGTTCAGTATAAGCACTATTGCAATGATTTTTGTATATTCTAAATATTACGAAATATGGATAGCAAGATATTAATATAGATTAAAGGCATTGTCTGGGACTTTATCACTGATGGCCTATCCTTAGGATAGGTCATCAATGTATGATTGGAGGGGGCGCGACAACCGTCACTCTCGCCGATCAGCTGTTCCAGGTGTCGGCAGCGGCCAGAACTGGTCAGCTGCGGAGCTGCACAGCAGAACGCCGTACATGGAGTAGTGGCCATGGCTGGGTACTGCACATATGCTACCTGTTCAAATCAATATGGGATGGATATGCAGTACCCAGCTGCAGCCACTATTCCGCTGATCGAGTGGTGCTGTGCAGCTCCGCAACTGACCAGTTCTGGCCGCTGCAGACACTGGGAACAGCTGATTGGCGGAAGTGCTGGGAGTCGTACCCCAGATTGATAAGACATTGATGATCTCTCCTAAGGATAGACAATCAATGTAAAAGGGGTTGTCTGGTCAAAATTAACAAGTCTGCAGTCACTCTGTGTGGCCGCAGACTTATGAATCCACAGTCCCAACCCCCCCCTTCCCGATGCGCTGCAGGGATTTGCGGGTTTCGAACCTGGGACCAGACGGTATGAATGAGTTTTACATCCAGCCATACTAAGCCATATTAATCCGAGGCCGCACCTAGTCTGGTGACACGGCTGGCCAGTGAGTGTGGCCAACTAGAAGTGTATGGAAGCAAGGGCACAAACACTGGCTGGGAGTATGTATAAGGTCGGAGTGACACTACCGTACAATATGGCCGAGAGCTATTCTTTAAAGCATCGCATAGCACTCGGCCCATTGTTACTCTATTGGGCAGCTAACATTTGCAATTATTTTCTCATGCCAAATCGGCATGCAAGAACAATTGCAGCATACTGTGATTGGAACTGAGACGGCTCATTGGCACCCATATATGTACTGTATTTTTTGGATTATAAGACGCACTTTTGTTCTCTCAAATTTTGAGGGAAAGTGGGGGGTGCATCTTATAATCCGAATCTGAGTGCTGTAGAGGAGGGGGGCGGCTCTGGCGTGGTGTCAGGGGGCTGGGGTGGGATGGCTGCGGGCTGCAGACACAGCGGGTGGTCACGTGCTCCCGCTCATTAGGCTCATGTAATATTCACTGCACCCGCTATCCATCACCTCGGTGCTGAAGCCGCACCGAGTTGGTAGACAGGGGAGCGGCACATATTGCATGTGCCTGCACTCTCCCCCCCTGCCCCGTCGCTATATTCACCTTCCGATGATGGCTCCGTGCTCCCAGCTGCCCCGTGGCTCTTCCTGTGTCTGTGCCAACATCCTCAGCAGACCGCATTCATCCATCACTATTGCTATTTCCCCTCCGTGAGGGCGTGCGGCAGGAGCTGCTCATTCAGGCACTTCATCGTATCTTCAGGACCTTCCGTCACGTGACCACTAGGACCTGCGGTCACGTGACTCCCTGTGTGCACTGCGGTCATGTGACGGAAAGTCCTGAAGCTACGATGAAGTGCCTGAATGAGCAGCTCCTGCCATGCGCCATCACAGAGGGCAAATGGCAATATTGATGGATGAATGATGTCTGCTGAGGATGTCGGCACAGACACAGGAAGAGCCACGGGTAGCAGGGAGCATGGAGCCATCATCTGAAGGTGAGTTAAGTGTTTGTTATTTTATCATGTGCTTGCCAGCAGGGGGGAATATAGGGACGGGGGGCCAGTGTGCATGCCAGCAGGGGGGAATATAGGGGCGGGGGGCGTGTACATGCCAGCAGGGGTGAATATAGGGACGGGGGGCGTGTGTTTGCCAGCAGAGGGAATATAGTAATGGGGGCCATGTGCTTGCCAGCAGGGGGGCATATAGAGAGAGGGGGGCCATGTGAGTGCCAGCAGGGGCGCATATAGTGACCGGGTAGGCCATATCCAGGATGGGACGGGGGGCTATGTGCCAGCACAAGGGGGTCATGTGCCAGGATAGGGGTTATGTAGATACCAGGATGAGGGACATATATATGATTTGAAAGACGGACACTGGCATTATTAGACACACCTCCATTTAACATAAAAAAAAAATAATCTTTTTTTCTTCACCAAATTGGGGGGGTGCGTCTTATAAAGCGAAAAATACGATATGGGTGGAAGTGACACAGCGCACATCACTCAGATATCATCCGAGTGCTGTGCGATATATGCCGACGCCGGCAGCAGAGGAGATGGAGAGATTATTTTCTCCGTCTCCTCCGCAGCTGTGCTCCGATCCTCTCTGTGAGAAAGGATCCGGAGGACAGTAGCAGGACCCTCGGCTCCCACTCGCAGCAGGGCTGGAGCCAAGGGTCATTTGATTATCACAACCGATACTCTCGCATCGGATGTCATACACTAGTGTGACTCCAGCTTAATTCACACATAAAAATAAATAAAAAGGCAGCACCTTGTATAATACATAATGTGAGGATCTCTACTCTACCCAGGTCATGGGGCTACTCAGCATTTTTTTTAAATAATTATATTACTTATGGTGAAGGAGTTGCAGGTTTCATTGCTGCAGCCTCATGTCCAAGTGTATGATACCTAGACAAAGACTAATAGGACCAGTGATGTGTCAGCCTAGGCCCTAGGGCTTGGTGGAGATTATAATTCTGGAGAAAATAAAAAAGAATTCTCCATTATATCCAGTGACATTTTTTCAGGACATATTTCTCTTCATCAAACTGGAAATTTACGGTAAATAAAGAAGAACTTTTTATTTCAAAAGATGTCTCTACAGTGAACCTTCTGTGATGCTGGCAATCAATTGGGTATTCAGCTACGCAAAAAAGGGGCATTTTGATCGAAATCACAATCTTCTTCAGTAACAGGAAGATTTATATATCTGTTTTGTTAACTGATATTAAAATAAACAAGACCAAATGTTAGTAAGACATAACAATATATAAATAATGTTATGTTTTACTAGTTTAAATAACATAATTATAAAAAAATCATTTTTATTACGGAATACAATATTATACCCCTATATTAATATATTGCAATGTATTATGCTTTATCCAGAATGTATTAGCCATGGCAGGCCTTTGTTCTCTAACCTCAGTGGCGGACACAGACAGAATAGGGCACCTATGCAAGAACAGTATATGGGCCCTTTGTAGTTCAATAGCTCAGAAGGCACAATTACACTTACTTTGGAAATGCAAGTGGCCCCCTTACTTCTTGGGACCGGGTGGGCTGAACAGGTTGCACCAATGGTGTGTCCGCGCCCCTGGGGAACCTCATGTATCAGACCTTTAACTGTCACATTCAATAGTAACCACAGCACTGATTCTAGCCATTGCAGCAGGATATCACCCTGCACACGTCACATCCTGCACATACTATTATCACTGTACTGTCATACTATGATGGTTCATGGGAGTGACCCACTCCACATACTATTTATTACAGCATGGGAAGAAGTTATTAACACAATACTGAAGGCATATGTTATTATGTAGGCGGGCCTATTAAAACATAGACAAATCCTAGGATAAAACAATGAGCAAATACCCTGCAATAAGTACCGTAAGTTAATAAGAATCGTACATGTAAATAAGAAAGGGTACTTGGTCGACACTATATAAGGGCATGGTTCCCCCTTTTTGGGCTGTGCATCTAGTTTATATAGAGTTCCACGGGCAGGTGCAAAACAGCCAGGACTGGATCCTGCTCTGCCCCCATCTATTGAGGCCTGCTGGCACATAGAGAGGTGAAATACTAGAGATAGGACCATCCTGATTACACTTTGTTGAGCTGGGATTGGTTTTACTCTTTTCTGATCAAAGTAGTGTCAATTAAGTATCCTGAGTTATTATATGTACTATTACTATTTACTTATTACTTACTATAGAGTATATGCGCATTTTGCTTTTAGCCCAGGTTTTGCCTGTTAATGATCAGTGTGAATGTGCTCCTACACATTGCTCTTATACCAACAGGTGTGCCAGCCCATTTCTTCGGTAATAAGTATTAATCACTTTCATTTACACAATCTGTGATGAGTGGCAGGTAATATTATATCAGGCTTGTGATCATTACAGTAACCTTCACAAAAAACAAAGGCTGCTTAATTTGTGTCAATCACTTGTCATTCCTGATGGCGCATTAGAGAAGTCAGATATTCCTATAAATTACCACCTTTAGGTAACAGCACAAACAAACTGAAGGTTCCTACCAGCAATGACACATTCACCTACCACTTCCTGACATTGTGTACTTTTCAAGTGACACCTTGATCTTTTGAGCTTGCGTTTTTCTACTTCCTCTACATCACAAATGTCTCTTATATACAGATGCATTGCATGATTTGATTCGATGCAAAATAACCTTATGGAAAACATGATACACCCCACATACACAAGGAAAGTGGTCGTCAGGTGTAGGGGTGTCTATGCACCAAACATTCTTTTCTTCATTCATAGAATTAAAAAAATTAAGACAACTTACACGTAACATTTACAAATATATGTTATATTCCAGTCTTGCATCTATGACATGCTTCCAAATTAAAATGGATGTTTATGGAACTTGAAACTTCTTTTAAGGGAATATGTCACGTCACCCCCTGGATGAATTTAAGCTATTACTATGGGCAGACAGGTAATAGAATGGTTAAACCAGTCTTACCTGTATGCCTTACAGCTGCGGTGTAGATGTTGAGAAAAGCAGTTTTAATGTTTTATGTTAATGATTTCTTCCAGGCTCCAGGGCGTGTGGTGCCTGGGAGAAATCCCTGACTCTTCTCTTACAACAGCACCCCCACCCATGCACATCACACTGACTCGCGGCGCTGTAATCCTGCGCATGCGCCATGCACTCACGCGAATATGTGAACCTTATCCACCCTTCTATGGCCAGTCTTCATCGATCTTCTGTGTAGGCAAGTCAATGTGCAGTAGCAAATCACATGAGTATGGCAAGCTTTACACCTCCTGCCTGGTCACCATTTCCCACGATGAATAAAGTTACTACAGACATGAGATTATGGGTATCGCGGTTCGTTTCCAAATATAACCATGTGGATTAATGGTGTACCCTTAGAAGTTTTATTAAACACTGGTTCACAAGTCACCATCATTGACCGCCGAACTTTTGAGAAGAATTGGGACTATGATATCCTGAATCCAGTGGGCAAAGCGAAGTTACGTGTGATTGCAAGTAATGGTCAATCTGTTCCCCAGCTAGGCTACTGGGAACCCATCATCCAAATTAGGGATCGTAAGTTACCAGGTCAAGGTGTAATTGTTACTGAGGCTAAGGGAGATACAACAGCAGTAGTGAATGGCATGAATGTTATGCGTCATGTGTTTCCAGAATTGCTCACTGCTTTGCATGCTTCTCTCCCTTCTGCTTCTTCCCCTTACAGGAAAGCTGTTCAACGGACCATCAAAGTGCTCTGCGCCCAACAGAAGTTTGCCTGCTGTAAAGGTGAGATCTGCCGTGTATGGATCACCTACGCACGACCAGTTGCCCTGTCGGCCAACAGCGAGACTTTAGTCTGGTACCGAGCCCGACCGAGAATTAACAATGAAGGCTATGAAGCGCTTCTTGACTCCATCCCAATTGAAGGACAGCCCCTGGTAAAAGCTGCCAGAAGTATCGTCACTGTCTCAAACGGTAGAGTACCAGTACGGCTACCTTCACAAATCCGGTGTCAGGGTTCCGGCGGCGTGCGGCGAAAAGCCGGACCGCCGGATCCGGCCTGTAGCGGTGACACCGGATGTAGATGCGGCGCCTGATGCGGCTTGGATAACATTTAAAGGAGCCGCAGCACCAGGGGACGATAGCCAGCTGGAGAGAGCGGAGCCACAGCACCGGGGGACGAGAGCCAGCTGGAGAGAGTGGGGGACGAGCGAGGCAGCCAAAGAAAGGTATGGAAGAGAGAGAGAGAGAGAGAGAGAGAGAACGAACTTGCGCTTGCTGGGCACTTGTGGGGTTAAATCTCACAGTGTTTGGGCATGCGCACTTTAAAAAGCCGTCCCGGCGCTGCAAAAAAACATTGCAGGGAACGTTTTTTGCAGACGCCAGACGGCGCATGTTTGCCGTATCCGGCAAAAACCGGTGGCGCCGCATGTACATCCGGCATTTTCTTTGACACCTGAAGATCCTATTCTGACTAATGTGGATGCATTTTTTCAAGCCTTGGGGTTGTTGTATGATGATCCTAATGCTATTGATCAAGCTGAGAAAGCCCTATTGACATTGAACCAGGGTCAGGATTCTGCAGAGTTATACTGTCAAAAATTCCGAAAGTGGGCGGTCCTTACTACCTGGAATGATGGTGCCTTGGCAGCTCTCTTTCGGAAGGGTCTGTCAGAAACCGTAAAAGATACTATGGTGGGATTTCCTGTTCCCTCTGGTCTTGCCGATTCTATGTCATTAGCCATTCAGGTTGATCGGCGTTTACGTGAACGTAAAACTACACGGGAGGCGCTGCCACCTTTTGAACAAACGTCTGAACCTATGCAATGTGATGGGGTTTTGTCTAGGGCGCAACGTCAGGAGTTTAGAAGGCGTAATAAGCTGTGTTTTTTCTGTGGAGACTCCTCTCATACTATTTCTGTCTGCCCTAAACGAGAGAAACGTTTTGCACACACATTTGCTGTGGGCAGTCTGCAAACTAAGTTACTTTTGGCAATTACTCTGATCTGCTCCTTATCCAAGTTTTCAACTAAGGCTTTTGTGGATTCAGGAGCAGCGTTGAATCTGATGGATTTGGACTTTGCTAAACGTTGTGGTTTTTCTATGACGCCTCTGTGGACGCCTATTCCTTTGAGGGGTATTGATGCTACTCCTTTGGCGGAGAATAAACCTCAGTTTTGGACCCAGGTGATAATGCGAGTTGCCCCAGACCACCAAGAAAATTGTAAATTTTTGGTGCTGCATAATTTGCATGATACTATTGTTCTGGGTTTTCCCTGGTTGCAAACTCATAATCCTGTTTTGGATTGGAAATCTGGGACTGTGGTGAGTTGGGGTTGTCAGTGTGTTCTTAGGGACGCGCCTGTTTTCTCCACCTCTCCTCAGTCTCATGATATTCCTGATTATCTGGTCGATTTTTCTGATGTATTTAGTGAGAGTAAGTCTGCGTCTTTGCCTCCTCATAGGAGTTATGACTGTGCAATTGAGTTGATGCCTGGGTGTAAATTTCCCAAGGGTCGGCTTTTCAACTTATCAGTACTCGAACATGATGCTATGCGATCCTATATTAAGGAGTCGTTGTTGAAGGGTTATATTAGACCATCCTCGTCACCTTTAGGTGCTGGATTTTTTTGTGCCCAAGAAAGATGGTTCATTAAGACCATGTATTGATTATCGTTCCCTTAACAAGATGACGGTTAAATATCAGTACCCGTTACCTCTGATGCCTGATTTTTGTTCCAGAGTTAAGAGTGCCTGCTAGTTTACTAAGCTTGGCCTCAGGGGGGCGTATAATCTTATTTGCATCAAGCATGGGGATGAATGGAAGACGGCGTTTAAGACTCCGGAGGGACATTTTAAGTACCTGGTGATGCCTTTTGGGCACACTAATGCCCCTTCTGTCTTCCAGTCCTTTATGAATGATATTTTCTGTGACTTTGTGGATAAGTTTTTGATCATCTATCTGGATGATAGTTTGATCTTTTCTAGTGATTTGGGATTCTCATGTGGAACACATCCGGACTGTGTTCCAGATTTGGAGGGAGAATTCCCTGTTTGTTAAGGGATCGAAATGCCTCTTTGGTGTACAGAGGATTTCATTTTTGGGATTTATCTTGTCTCTGTCGACTATTGAAATGGACCCGGCCATGCTGCATTTCGGCGCGCACGGCGCACCGTCAAAAGTGCGCAGCACGCTACTTTCACACTGGCAGCGCATGATCTGCGCACCCTATGCTAAAGATAGGGTGCGCCGATCGCATGCGTGCAAATGCGAAAGTAGGCGGTGATCCCAGAAGGGGCGGGCAGGGAGCCGGATCGGGGTGGGGCTTACCGACGCAGTGCGAAGCGTTGTTTCAACGCTAATGAGAAACCAGCCTTACACGGACAATAATCCTCTCGCTCACCTTAATACTGCACAGCTATGTGCTCTGGAACAGAGATGGGCTTCAAGATTGGCGAGTTTCTGCTTTGACATTAAGTATTGCAGTGGGAAGATCAACATCAATGCCGATGTGTTATCTCGTTTGCCCGTAAGAGAAGAGCCTCCTGAGGAAGATTTGTGGAAAGATGTTGAGATGCCTCCCTTCTATCAAAGATTTGCTACACAGAACTCCATGGCTGCTACACAAACTGATGATGTCTCTCAACCGAAACCGGATTTGTCCCAAGATACATTGAGATGGTAAACCCTTCAAAATGAGTCTCGAGTCCTAGGAGAGATCTATGAATATCTGACTACTGGGAGAATACCTGCTCGACGACGCAGACGATGTCCTGATGTTGAGCTTGAGCAAAAGACTCTTCATTCAAAAGGGCTTGATCTTGCGCAATTCCCTGGACACTGTTTCAGGTGAAAGATTACATCAGATTCTAATCCCACAGCGAGATGCCAGAATTGTTCTAGATGCCAACCACGACCAGTCTGGGCACTTTGGCGTACACAAAACTGAAGCCACCATACGGCAAAGCTTCTATTGGATTGGGATGCGTTCAGACATAATTGGTGTAGGGCATGTTCAGCGTTCAACCTCACTAAAGCTGGTAAGAAAGATGCCAGAGCTCCTCTTCATCCAATCCATTCTCAGAAACCGAACAAACTAGTTGCTCTTGATCACGTGAAGATAGCTCCAACTCGTTCGGGCTACACGTATGCCCTTACCATGGAAGACCACTATGCTAAGTCATGTGTCGCTATACCGGTGAAAGATGTTACAGCTCGGACTACAGCTATCACCCTCTACCATGAATATGTGAGACATTACAGTTGTCCTGAAGCAGTCCTCACAGACCGTGGACCTGCCTTTGAGTCCCAACTGTTGTGAATTCTCTCTCTGGCTTCCCTCTGGTGATTACTGAAGGTAGTGGAGCTGGTCAGATTGACAGAGGGGTTGTGAGTTCTCTTTCTGGGCTCCCTCTGGTGGCTACTGGAGGTAGTGGAGCTGATCTGATTAACAGAGGCTTGCCACCTGATAATGAGGAAGACGATTGGAGATCTGGGGTTTCTGATTAGGATTTAAGACAGCTGACTCACTCTATCCCTGCTGGTGATTTTCTTCCTGTGCCTTCAGAGGTCTGATGTCTCCTGCTCTGTCCCTGCATGGTTCAGCTAAGTGGTTCATTTGCTTTTCTGTTTGCATTTGATCTGGTTTTGTCTATCTCTGCTTTGTGCGGGTCAGCCAGCTCCGGCTGGGGCTGTGCTGAATCACCGCCCATATGTTACTGCTTGTGCCAGTTTGTTTTGTCCCGCTATATTGGACTCTTTTTGCTTTGCTTTCAGAATATACCAGAGTGCTGATATAGTGGGGGCGAAGCCGTGCGACTTCAGTGTTTTTTGTGCATCAGAGGTGTTGGACTTTTTGCAGGGTTTTTTGCGTGATTGCAGACAGTGTCTTTCCTTTCCTGTCTAGTCAGTGTGGGCCCCATCAGTTGCTCAGTCTATTTTCCTACCTGCGTTTGTGTTTTCATCTTGTCTCACCGACAATATATGTTTGGAGGCTATCTATTCCTTTGGGGTCTGCTCTGGGGCAGTTTAGATTTCCCCTTTCTTGCTTTAGACTTAGTTAGTTCTCCGTCTGTGCCGAGGCGTCTACGAGCATCGTAGGTACGCTCCACAGCTACTGCTAGTTGCGTGGATAGGATCAGGGGTCTGCAATCAACTTAGTTACCAACAGGGCTGTGGAGTCGGTAAGCCAAACCTGCGACTCCGACTCCTCAATTTCCCTTACACCGACTCCAACTCCGACTCCACCTCCCACATATATTGCTTATATTTAAGTGAAAAATTTATTGTAGTACAATGTGAACATCAGACATTTAATCATTTCTATTATCCAATAATCAAGATATTTAGATAGAACATAATATCTATTTATTGGAATACAACTTTAGAACACAAAAAACTAATAAATTGTAAATATGTAATACACTATGTAATATCAATTACATATATACAGTACAAAGTTTGGACACACCTTCTCATTCAAAGAGTTTTCTTTATTTTCATGAATATGAAAATTGTAGGTTCACTCTGAAGGCATCAAAACAATGAATTAACACATGTGGAATTACTGTATATAATTAACAAAAAAGTGTGAAACAACTGAAAATATGTCTTATATTCTAGGCTCTTCAAAGTAGCCACCTTTTGCTTTGATTACTGCTTTGCACACTCTTGGCATTCTCTTGATGAGCTTCAAGAGGTAGTCACTGGAAATGGTCTTCCAACAGTCTTGAAGGAGTTCCCAGAGATGCTTAGCACTTGTTGGCCCTTTTGCCTTCACTCTGCGGTCCAGCTCAACCCAAACCATCTCGACTGGGTTCAGGTCTGGTGACCGTGGAGGCCAGGTCATCTGGCGTAGCACCCCATCACTCTCTTTCTTGGTCACATAGCCCTTACACAGCCTGGAGGTGTGTTTGAGGTCATTGTCCAGCTGAAAAATAAATGATGGTCCAACTAAACACAAACCGGATGGAATAGCATGCCGCTGCAAGATGCTGTGGTAGCCATGCTGGTTCAGTATGCCTTCAATTTTGAATAAATCCCCACCAGCACAGCACCCCCACACCATCACACCTCCTCCTCCATGTTTCACGGTGGGAACCAGGCATGTAGAGTCCATCCGTTCACCTTTTCGGCGTCGCACAAAGACACGGTGGTTGGAACCAAAGATCTCAAATTTGGACTCATCAGACCAAAGCACAGATTTCCACTGGTCTAATGTCCATTCCTTGTGTTCTTTAGCCCAAACAAGTCTCTTCTGCTTGTTGCCTGTCCGTAGCAGTGGTTTCCTAGCAGCTATTTTACCATGAAGGCCTGCTGCACAAAGTCTCCTCGCACAAAGTCTCCTCTTAACAGTTGTAGAGATGTGTCTGCTGCTAGAACTCTGGCATTGACCTGGTCTCTAATCTGAGCTGCTGTTAACCTGCGATTTCTGAGGCTGGTGACGCGGATGAACTTATCCTCCGCAGCAGAGGTGACTCTTGGTCTTCCTTTCCTGGGGCGGTCCTCATGTGAGCCAGTTTCTTTGTAGCACTTGATGTTTTTTGCCACTGCACTTGGGGACACTTTCAAAGTTTTCCCAATTTTTCGGACTGACTGACCTTCATTTCTTAAAGTAATGATGGCCACTCGTTTTTCTTTACTCAGCTGCTTTTTTCTTGCCATAATACAAATTCTAACAGTCTATTCAGTAGGACTATCACCTGTGTATCCACCAGACTTCTGCACAATACAACTGATGGTCCCAACCTCATTTATAAGGCAAGAAATCCCACTTATTAAACCTAACAGGGCACACCTGTGAAGTGAAAACCATTTCCGGTGACTACCTCTTGAAGCTCATCAAGAGAATGCCAAGAGTGTGCAAAGCAGAAATCAAAGCAAAAGGTGGCTACTTTGAAGAACCTAGAATATAAGACATACAGTATTTTCAGTTGTTTCACACTTTTTTGCTAATTATATAATTCCACATGTGTTAATTCATAGTTTTGATGCCTTCAGAGTAGAGTGAATCTACAATTTTCATAGTCATGAAATAAAGAAAACTCTTTGATTGCGGTGTGTCCAAACTTTTGGTCTGTACTGTGTGTGTGTATTATATATATATATATATATATATATATATACATATACACACACACACACACACACACACACACTATGACTTATCTCGGCTAAGATAAAGCCTAGATCCTCAGGCTACATTCACACTATGGGCGTAGCCAGGATCAAACCTAGGGGGGGGCAGAACCTCATACTGTTCTGCAGAATTTCATACTGCACACCTCAGCTGCTGCAGAACCTCATACTGCACACCCCTACACTTGAAAATAAACCTGCACCTTAAGAAGATGTGGTGGTGATGAATGCAGTCTATTTATTCCAACTATCAATTGATGTTGATGTGTTACCGAAGACGAGCAATGCCTGTCCTGGGCGTCCTTTTGGGCAGCTATGAGGTATACCTGACTGGTGCTAAAAAAAAAAAGGAGTGTTAGTCTGTGTGCTATCCGGCTTTCATTCTTTTTGGTACAGATATGATATGGACAGACAGATATGGATAAATGGATATATAGATAGAGCAGATTTCTAATCTGCTTTTGCTATTGAAAATATTAGCTATGAGCTCAAAAACCTTTCAGGTGATGCGGTTTTTTAAAAAGCTGATCTGCTTTTGCAACTGAAAAACGTATACTCAAAAAACGCAGGAAAAACGCTGTGTGTGAATGTAGCCTTAGATCAGGAATAGAACAGTCATTTATAGGACATTTCATAACTTTCCAAATTCCTATGAAAAAAATATTCAGCACATTCTGCATTGAATTACTGTACCCAATTTATTATATATTTTAGGAGTCGGTCCATTTTATACCGACTCCAACTTCGACTCCACCAAAATGAGCACCGACTCAGACTCCACGACTCCAACTCCACAGCCCTGGTTACCAACCTCTCTGGTTTTCTGTGGCTTAGCCTGGGCCTGCTATCCTCCTCGGTGACCCATTCACAACACCCAAATATTTCAAGAACTCTGCCAATTCCATGGTTGCAAGAAGCTAAGAACCACTACCTATCATCCACAAGGGAATGGCCTTTGTGAGAAAGTCAACCAGACCTTCATCAATATGCTGCGAACAGCATCTGTTACTAAACAAGCTGAATGGCCTCAACTACTTGATAAGTTAGTGGAAACCTACAACAACACTGTCCACTGTTCTACTGTCTACTCGCCATATTACTTGATGTTTGGAAGACAAGGTGAACTCCCAAAAGATCGTGCTTTGGGAATCCAGATTCCCGATGTGATCAATCCCCTGCCTAAAACGGATTAGGTCTCAGAGCATCAGCGAAGAATGCATGAAGCCCAGCAGATCGTCGATCACCGCATGTGTGAACCGCATAGTCGACAGGAAGAGAGCTACAATCAAAGAGCTAATGCTTCCCCACTTCACCTTGGGAGACAAACGTATAGCTGAAGAAATGTCACCGTAGAGAGAAACTCGACTCACTCTGGCAATCCAAGCCCTACACAATTACAGCTATCATATATCCGGAGTCCGATGTGTATGAAGTGAAGAAACCCGGAATGGCCCCACAGACAGTGCACAGAAACCGCATGAAGTTACAGTGCCTACAAGTAGTATTCAACCCCCTGCAGATTTAGCAGGTTTGATAAGATGCAAATAAGTTAGAGCCTTCAAACTTCACACAAGAGTAGGATTTATTAACAGATGCATAAATCTTACAAACCAAAAAGTTATGTTGCTCAGTTAAATTTTAATAAATTTTAAACATAAAAGTGTGGGTCAATTATTATTCAACCCCTAGGTTTAATATTTTGTGGAATAACCCTTGTTTGCAATTACAGCTAATAATCGTCTTTTATAAGACCTGATCAGGCCGGCACAGGTCTCTGGAGTTATCTTGGCCCACTCCTCCATGCAGATCTTCTCCAAGTTATCTAGGTTCTTTGGGTGTCTCATGTGGACTTTAATCTTGAGCTCCTTCCACAAGTTTTCAATTGGGTTAAGGTCAGGAGACTGACTAGGCCACTCCAACACCTTGATTTTTTGCCTCTTGAACCAGGCCTTGGTTTTGTTGGCTGTGTGCTTTGGGTCGTTGTCTTGTTGGAAGATGAAATGACGACCCATCTTAAGATCCTTGATGGAGGAGCAGAGGTTCTTGGCCAAAATCTCCAGGTAGGCCGTGCTATCCATCTTTCCATGGATGCGGACCAGATGGCCAGGCCCCTTGGCTGAGAAACAGCCCCACAGCATGATGCTGCCACCACCATGCTTGACTGTAGGGATGGTATTCTTGGGGTCGTATGCAGTGCCATCCAGTCTCCAAACGTCACGTGTGTGGTTGGCACAAAAGATCTCGATCTTGGTCTCATCAGACCAGAGAACCTTGAACCAGTCTGTCTCAGAGTCCTCCAAGTGATCATGAGCAAACTGTAGACGAGCCTTGACATGACGCTTTGAAAGTAAAGGTACCTTACGGGCTCGTCTGGAACGGAGACCATTGCGGTGGAGTACGTTACTTATGGTATTGACTGAAACCAATGTCCCCACTGCCATGAGGTCTTCCCGGAGCTCCTTCCTTGTTGTCCTTGGGTTAGCCTTGACTCTTCGGACAAGCCTGGCCTCGGCACGGGAGGAAACTTTCAAAGGCTGTCCAGGCCGTGGAAGGCTAACAGTAGTTCCATAAGCCTTCCACTTCCGGATGATGCTCCCAACAGTGGAGACAGGTAGGCCCAACTCCTTGGAAAGGGTTTTGTACCCCTTGCCAGCCTTGTGACCCTCCACGATCTTGTCTCTGATGGCCTTGGAATGCTCCTTTGTCTTTCCCATGTTGACCATGTATGAGTGCTGTTCACAAGTTTGGGGAGGGTCTTAAATAGTCAGAAAAGGCTGGAAAAAGAGATAATTAATCCAAACATGTGAAGCTCATTGTTCTTTGTGCCTGAAATACTTCTTAATACTTTAGGGGAACCAAACAGAATTCTGGTGGTTTGAGGGGTTGAATAATAAATGACCCTCTGAATAAACTTTTCACAATTTAAAAAAAAATTAAACAAAGAAATAACATTCTTTTTTGCTGCAGTGCATTTCACACTTCCAGGATGATCTACAGTCCAAATGTCACAATGCCAAGTTAATTCCGAATGTGTAAACCTGCTAAATCTACAGGGGGTTGAATACTACTTGTAGGCACTGTATGTACCAAAGAGGATCTACTGGTGATGTCCTCACCTCCTCCACAAGTCATGCCGGTCTATACACCAATTCCTACCTTGGAGCCACCACCCAGACAACCCACAGCGGAAGAGTCTCCTTTCAGCTATCAATTTATCCTCCCATGCTATCAATATGTCCCTGTCTCGATTCCCGCTCCAGTTGTTGCTCCTTTGCCAATCCCACCTGAACCAGCAGACTGTTTCTTTCCTGCTCAAGAGGAAACAATGATGTACTTAGATTGTAAGCTTGCGAGCAGGGACCTCACTCCTAATGTCACTGTTTGAATTGTCTTAACTTGTATTGAATTTATTGTCTGTACATGTCCCCGCTTAATTGTAAAGTGCTGCGGAATATGTTGGCGCTATATAAATAAAAATTATTATTATTATTATTATGTACTAGTCCAAAAAAAGAAAACATTAAATCTATTAACTAGCATTTAACTAGTTAATAGCCGCGGGCGGATCGCAATTCCACCCGCGGCTATTATCCGCCCGCAGCTATTGCGGGCACATATCAGCTGTTCAAAACAGCTGATATGTCCCGGCTTTGAGGTGGTCTCACCGCCGGAGCCCATATCAAAGCGGGGGGATACTGCCAATGGACGTCCTATACTGTCCGATGGCAGCATGGGGTTAACTGAGGCAAGTGAGGCCAGAAGTTCTTTGGATATCGCTGTGGGGTGTTTTGAGACCTCTTGGATGAGTCATCGCTAAGCTCTTGGGGTAATTTTGGTCAGCCAGCCACTCCTGGGAAGGATCAACACTGTTCCATGTTTTCGCAATTTGTGGATAATGGCTCTCACTGTGGTTTGCTGTAGTCCCAAAGCTTTAGAAATGGCTTTATAACATGTTCCAAACTGATAGATCTAAATTACTTTGTTTCTTATTTGTTAAAGAATTTGTTTGGATTGCGGCATGATATCTATGGACATGGATAGGTGTCTTATAGATGCCTCTCCATAACTAATCCTCCTTGAGCTTGATGTCACCGTACAATACAAAGGTGACATAAACCCCACAAATATTACCCCACTTCCCGCCGCCACAGGGAAAGTGGGAAGGGCTGGGGAAAGCGCCAGAGTTGGCACATCTAATAGATGTGCCTTTTCTGGGCAGCTGTGGGCTCCTATTTTTAGGCTGGGGTGGGCCAATATCCATGGCCCCTTACCAGCCCTAGAAGAGCAGCCACCCAAGTGTCTGCATTAGCAAGGCTGGTTGTCAAAAATGGGGGGGAGGCCACATTGTTTTTTTACTTTATTATTTATTTAAATAATTTAAAAACAGTGTGGGGACCTCTCTAATCTTCATAACCAGCCTTGCTGAAGCTGACAGCTGAGAGTTGCAGCCCCCAGCTGTGGGGTTTTGCCTGGCTGGTAATCAAAAATACAGGGGAACCCATGCGGTTTTCTTTTTTATTAATTTAGAGCGCAGGGGCCAGCTGATGAATACTCCCATCAGCCACTCCTGCTCTCACTGTTATTAGCGCCAGCAGGCAACAGCTGATGGGAGCAGTAGTCCCATCAGCCGACAGCAGTGACCGGAGGTAAACTTTATACCTCCGATCACAGCTGCGGGCTCACACTGTCATTTGATTTTACCGCTGATCAGAAGCAGTGTCATGACAGCACGGCAAACACTGGATGTTCGAGCCCCCAGTTCGAGTGAATGTGGTCCGGGTACTGTTCTGGTACCCGAACCCGAATTTTTTTTTTAACTATTCGGCCGAACCCGAACATCCAGAGGTCCGCCCATCTCTACTGATGAGACAAAAGTTGAACTATCTGTAAAGTGCATGTCCCATTACATCTGGTGTAGAAGTAGCACAGCGTTTCAGAAATATGGTGGTGGTAGTGTGATGGTCTGGGGCTGTTTTGCTGCTTTAGGACCTAGAAGACTTGCTGTGGTAAATGGAAGCATGAATTCTGCTGTCTACCAAAAAATCCTGAAGGTTAATGTCTGGACATCTGTTTGTGACCACAAGCAGAAGCGCATGTGGGTTATGCATTAGGACAATGATCCAAAACATACCAGGAAGTCCACCTCTGAATGGCTTAAGAAAAACAAAATTAAGACTTTGGAGTGGCCTAGTCCATATCCTGACCTTAATCCAATTGAGATGCTGCGACATGACCTTAAAAATGTAGTTAATGCTCAGAAACCTTCCAATGTGGCTGAATTACAACAATTGTGAAGAGAGGAGTGGGCCAAAAGTCCTCCAGAGCGTTGTAAAAGACTCATTGCCAATTACCGCAAACGCTTAATTGCAGTTGTTCCTGCTTAGGGTGGGCCAATCAGTTACTAGGTTTAGGGGGCTATTACTTTTTCACATAGGGCCCTGTAAGTTTGGATTTCTTTTCCCCTAATAAAGACCTTAATTTAAAAACTGCATTTTGTGTTTGAGTTACCTTTTTCTAATATTTACATTTGTTTGGTGATCTGAAACATTTACGTGTGACAAACATGCAAAAGAATAGGAAATCAGGAAGGGGGCAAACACTTTCACACCACTTTAATTCCTGTATCTGACTGTGCAGGAAAATGGTCTAATCATACCACAGCTCCTGGGCAGGGAAATACGCAAGAGAGAGAGGATACAGACACGACAGCATGGGATCACAGCTGATTCTTTTTGTGAGGCAAAACATTTCACTGCCTGTTTTTAATCAGTATTTTACCTCAAATAAAAAAATCAGCTGTGATCCCCTGCTGTAATGTCTTTATACTTTTTTCTGTCCTCTCCTACCCAGAAGATGTAGTATGATTAGACTATGCTCTTATACTGTCAGACACAGCCATTAAACAGCACATACCAGTGGCACATTTATAAGATTATCTCAGCACAGGAACATTTTTTTTTTTTTAACACATCCAATTGCAGAACTTATTATTCAAAGGTCTGTTGATTAAAATTATCTTTGTGGGGAAGACCCCTTTAAGGCTAAATGCTAAAGGGCTCCACAGCCTAACTCCAAGGCATACACTTCTACTTGCCGCCGAAAATTTCAGGAAAAGTCGGTTCTAATGTGCTCAAACCCAACTACATAAGCCTACAATTGTTTTGGGATTCTGCTCAGTAGAGCAATGAAACAAGCATTTTTTGGGTGTATGGATCAGCGGTATGTATGAAGTAAGAAGAATGAATGAAACACTGAAATGAGCACCCAGTTTGCAGTGAAACATGGTGCTGGCTCGGTGATGCTCTGGGGCCGTTATGCATCCGCTGGTACAGGAAACCTGCAGCAAGCGGAGGGCAAGATGGATGCAACCATGTCTTTGAAATTCCTAGGAGAAGATGTCATGCCTTCTGTGAGAAAGCTGAAGCTTGAGTATGAATCCCATTGATAATCTTTTGTGGAATTTGAAGAAGAAGATTTCAGCATTCAACCCAAACAATATAAGTAAACTAGGAGCCCTTAACTATGAGGAATGGGTCTGGATTATTCAGGAACATTGCCAGAAAACTGGTGTGTGGCTACACATCACGTTTGTAGCTGATCATAACAGTGAAAGGATGCTCTAGCTTATCATGAAGGGGTGACTCATTCAGAGACTGCAGTAGTTAGTAAAAGAGGAATTTTGTGATGAATTTCGAGAAATTACCTGTTAACTAGTGCAGTCCTTGACAATACTTGGGAGAGTTGTTCCTGCAAACAATAGATGTGCACCCCATAAAAAGTAGTCCTGCCTATACCACAGAAGAGGGTAAAGAACAGTCAATAATTTGTCAATTTATTTAAAGAGGTTGTCCATTACTTTAACACTGATGACCTATCGTTATGATATGTCATCAATGTCTGATCAGTGGGGTGTGACACCCAGCATCCCTGCTGATGAGTTGTACCCGGTGGTGGAGTCGGCTGGAAGGGCTGTTATTGAGCTGCTCCGACTAATGATTGTGGCCGTGCATGGGCCATATCAATAAGAGGTGGATGTGCAGTATCCGGCCGTGTCCACTATCAGTAGATCGAACAGCTCCGCAAATGAGCAGTTCTGGAGGTGCCGATACCGGGAACAGCTGATCGGCTGGGGTGCCACGTGTTGAGCCAAAAGATAGGTCATCAATGTTAAAGTAGTGGACAACCTCCTTAAATAATGATGTTAGTCAATGACAATTATCCCCAGCAAAACCTTATATTTAGTTTATGTTGGAAGCATATGAAATTAATACATGTAGAGAAAATAAAAAGGATTGTTGCACCTTTTGATCTCCTCTGCTTTTAGCAACACTGAAAATTGTAAAGTATTTTCAATCACTGCTTCAATCTTGGAGCTTTTTTCATTTTTCTTTTCATATAGTAATGAAGAATGTTGAGTTTGGAGAAACGTAGGTGTTCTTTTCTTGATGCTTGCTAGTTTTTTAGATGCCAGTAGCAATTATATTAAGAGAAGCTCCACAGGGGAAGAAAGTATTATTAGAAGCTGCAGATTTCCTCTATGGAAGTTAGTTTAAGTTAATTACATTTTAATTGAAAGTGAAGGTGGTTACACATGCCAAAAAGCAGCACAAATGTTCCAATTTTAGTTACAAAAAGAGCTATAATGCAAAATTCGGGCAAACACATTCAGAATGTGAGCACGTAAAAAAGTAGTAAGTAACTGAGCAATGGCCATAATGCAATAACTGAAAAGACAAGGATATTAAAGGGAATCTGTCTCCTGGTTTTCGCGGGCGATGAAAATGAGGTTGGTCCGGTCCGATGGGCGGTGTTCCCGATGTGTGCCGCCTCCCCATCCTTGGCCGCCGTCCGCAGTTTTTGGAGGAATAGGAGTAGGTGTCCGCCATTTGTTGCGCGTGCGCTAAGCATTCTTGGCTTGCAAAGGAGAAAGTTTATGGATTAAACGTGCGCTGCTTGACAGATCACTCCTTCCAGATTATATTGATTGTACTTTTATTTCCCAACGCGTTTCGAAGTTTACACTTCTTCCTCAGGGGATGACATGTCAAAAGAAGAAGGATTTTGCTGTTTTCCGGGGCTTAGTTAACCGGCGCATGTACAGTCAGGCTTTTCGGCTTTGCCCGCAGTTGGGCAAAGCATACTGCGCGTGCGCTAGCCAAGCATGCTTAGCGCACGTGCAACAAATGGCGGACACCTACTCCTATTTCTCAAAAAACTGCGGACAGCGGCCAAAGGATGGGGAGGCGGCACGCATCGGAAACACCGCCCATCGGACCGGACTGACCTCGTTTTCATCGCCCGCCAAAACCAGGTGACAGATTCCCTTTAATATCCTTGTCCTTGTCTTTTCAGTTATTGCATTTTGGGCATTGCTCGTTTTCATCGCCCGCCAAAACCAGATGACAGATTCCCTTTAAAAGCTTAAATAAACAGTTAGGTTCAGAAATATTTGTAGAGTCACAAACATTTTGGCATTTTATCTGTGTACCAAAACAATCAAGATACAGTTATATAAGCAATATGGGCTTAGAGTGCAGACTCAGCTTTAATTTGAGGATATTCAAATGCTAATTGAAGTAAGGGTTCAAGAATTCCAGCTCTTTAATAAGTAGCTGCCTCTTTTTAAAGTAACCAAAAGCAATTTAGGAAATTATATCAAAAGCTCTTTCATGAGTTGCATCATTAATCCATCATAAATTAAACATGTAAAAGGTTTGGAGAAGATTCTAGGTATGGCATTTGCAAGTCGCTGCTGTGAACCCACAACATATAGCCGAAGGAGCTCTCAATGGTAGAGAAACAGACCACCATTAAGCTAAAAAAATAGAAGAAATCCATCAGAGAGATAGCAAAAATCAACATTTGGGAACTCAAAAAGGCCTGGATGTCCAACAGTGGCAGATGATTGCAGAGTCCTTTACATGGTGAATAAAAACCCCTTCACAACATTCACACAAGTGAAGAATACTCTCTTTATACATGCTTAAGACAAAACTCAAGGCAGAAATATCCACATCAATCGACAACTGGTCAGCTGTAGTAAAGGCATCAAAAGGAGGAAACCCAGCGTTGGGTGATGTCTATGGCTTCTAGACTTCACGCCGTCATTGCCTGCAAAGGATTCTCTACAAAGTATTAAAAAAGGACATTTTATTTATGGCAAAGTTAATGTCTACCTAATTACATTTTGAGCGCCAGAAATGAGGAGGCTTTATAAAAAAAAAAATGGTTATTGGGATTCTGATTTGGTTTTATCCTAAAACATATTGCAAAACTCCCTAAAAGGTTGATATTCACTTGTAGGATTGCTACTTCCCATAGGTGGCACTAAAGTTCAAGTGCTCTTCCGCTCTGAAGAGACAACTTGCATTTTTAAATTTCCCAGAGAGGCATGCAAGGCATTTACGTCTCCACATACTGGGTGCCTGACCTGGCATGCCACTATCCAGAGGGAGAAACCTTACCCCTTAAATCCCAGCCTCTCACCCAGTCAAATCAGTCGTGCTGCAAGGCTTGTTAAAAAGTCAATATTGACTTGTAGGATTGTTACTTCCAATAGGTGGCACTAGAGTTCAAGTTCTCTTCCTTTCTGAAGAGCCTATTTGCATAGAAAAATGTTTAAAATTACTTAATGTTTCACAGGATATTTTTGTTCAACTCCGATAATTAAACCTGAAAATTTAATTGCATTTCAGCTGTTTCATTTTAAACAAAAAATAGCGGCACGCAGAGCCAAAATCACGAAGATATGGTCTCACTGTCCAAATATTTCTGGACCTAACTGTATATACTTATACCTGCCTTACCAATTCACCAATGTTCCCACATAGATCCAGAGTCCCAGGTCACTTACTCTCCTAGAAAAACCCTGTAAGTCTGTGTGCCTACAATGAGTTTTTGGTGAGTTTCTGATGCTGTTTTTTTTTGGTGTGTCAAAAAACACATCAAATTACAGCAAAGTTGATGTGATTTATAGAGATCTCATTCCCACTGTGCATTTTTTTACTCAGTTCAACCTATCCTGCAGTGCACATTTCAAATCCACACCATGTTAATTTCTCTTGCGTTTACGCTGAGTTTTAAGTGTAGTTTTTCCCGATAGACCTGTATTTGATGCGAAAAATCCACTGGTAAAGAACGCACACGAATGGCAGTAACACTTCAAAAAGACATGTAATTCACACATGACTGTATCAATAAACTTTCGTGAAAACCAAATACAAGGAAGTATTAAAAATAAAGCAGCTTTGTTTAAAACTTGACATACCAACAAGAGAAAAAAAAGAGCAACATCAAAAACGAGATAAAAACGCATGTTGAAAAAGGCAATGAAAATATGCAAGTAATATCATTTACCTAATGAGTGTATTAAACCTGCATCACCAAAACCCCACCAAAAGCTCATATTGGGAACGTAGCCTAAAGCTATCAAATAAGCCCAAACAAGATCACTTTACTCGGAATATGTTCATGCACTGCCCTTGATTCATCAAGAACGGCGATTTTATTTCACGCCTCTCCATGAATCTGGCAAATCTGACTGGTGATGTGCTTCTTGTGAATCGTGACAGAAATCTTACTCAAATTCGTGGATGAGGTGTGTCATCACACTCCCACAGCGACCCTGTCAGGGCCCAGCTCTGCGAGCTGGAAAAAAACGACATCAAAACGCCAAAAAAAAAAACCTGCTAAAAGTCAGATCATTTTTGCGCAACTCAAGAGTTGCAAAAAAATTGTATGACTTTTCAAAGCAATTTACACCAGAATTCTGGGAAAATTGCTTTGATGAACAAGGGTCTATGTGTTTTTCTTCAAACCAATTTTTTTAAGCATACAAACATAGTCTTTATATATGCTAGAAATGTGGCATTAACAGAGGCTAAGGGCCCCGTCACACATAGCGATCTCGCTAGCGAGATCGCTGCTGAGTCACAAGTTTTGTAACACAACACCGATCTCACCAGTGAGATCGCTGTGTGTGACAGCGATCAGCGACCGGCCCCCCTGCCGGTATCGCTGATCGCTGTAGGAAAGCCCTGGACTTTTCTTTGGTCGCAGGTCGACAGCTCACCAGCGATCATGTAGCGACTCACCAGCGATCCTGACACGTTGATATCGTTATGAATAGCAAAAGAGGCGACAAAATGAGCTATAACTGAATATCATCATATATAACAAGTTGTAAAAGGTAATTTATAAAAAAAAAAATCAATAGAGCTCATTATAATATAGTGTGGGACACACTGAAAACATGCAATTTACAACAGAAGAAGACCAGTGCATGAACGTCTAAATATAAAAATATATACATCTTTATTCAAGACCACGGATAAAATTGACAAAAAATGCATACAACAGTGACACCAAAAGAAAATGGCAGCATGAAGGAGCACAGTGCACCTATATCAAATGGTATATAATAAAAAAGGATGTGCAAGGTAATAGGTACAGAGTTCACACCAGAGGACCCAGGAGAACAGGGGTTAATTCCTAAGCATTGAACCAGTGAGTGGCTAGCAAAAATTAAGGGAAAAAGTCCCAGCTAACTACCACAAACCATGATTAATTAAATATACAAGGTACCTAAGGGCCTCATGGAGAATAATAAGTAAAGCACATACCAAAAAAGGGTTAACACGGGGCTACCACACGCTGCAAGACCCCAACGCGCGTTTCGGATATTGTTCCTTCCTCAGGGGGCCCCTTGTATATTTAATTAATCATGGTTTGTGGTAGTTAGCTGGGACTTTTTACCTTACTTTTTGCTAGCCACTCACTGGTTCAATGCTTAGGAATTAACCCCTGTTCTCCTGGGTCCTCTGGTGTGAACTCTGTACCTATTACCTTGCACATCCTTTTTATTATATACCATTTGATATAGGTGCACTGTGCTCCTTCATGCTGCCATTTTCTTTTGGTGTCACTGTTGTATGCATTTTTTGTCAATTTTATCCGTGGTCTCGAATAAAGATTTATATATTATTATATTTAGACGTTCATGCACTGGTCTTCTTCTGTTGTACGTTGATATCGTTGTCGGGATCGCTGGTGAGTCGTTATGTGTGACGGGGCCTTAAGATCTAAGATGGGTTTACACACAAATTTCTGGTCCACTAGATCAATCTTATTGATGAAGAAATTAGAGAAAAACGTGCAGGTTTGAACCAAATCTAATCTTTCTATTGTTTTTTTTTATCATTCTTTTAAAAAAAAAACCAGCAATTCCATGCAATTTGTATTCTCAATCAAGATTGGCAGATACATATTTATACTCACCCAAGCAGTTTTCTAGCACAAGACAGATGTCAATCAGTTCTAATGGGCATTTTCAAACAAATTTAGATTAGTATCATGATGAATGGGCAGAAAATGGTTTGATAACTAGAATGTTGATGGGGGGCATTTAGAGTGCTTTTACGTGCAAAATTGTTGGCTGACCATATTTAGAGAAAGTATTATCATTAAATTATCTTTTTTATTTGCATTTTTATATAATTTTTTAAAGTTTTTTTTTATTTCTATTGTTTATATCACTAAATAAATAAAAATGTCAGAAGTCTTCCAAATGTCCACTGTGCCTAATAGACTCAAGTTTCCTACACTTTTCAGTAGTCACATGGGTAGAAGCAGCACATATTGATGCTGACCTTATTGATATGTATATAGTAATTTCTGGGCTTGCAGTGATATGTTCCAAGGTCACTGACGAAAGAGGAGCAGATGAGGTCTGATATCAGCTATTCTGAATTGACAATCTTGTGTTATCTACTGTGTATGGATGTGTTAGCTTTGATTATAATTCTGTCTGTCATGATAATAAGACTGATGAAAAGTCATCTATACAGAACAAGAGTATAGTATTTGGCTTACTAACCAGGGCTGTGGAGTTGGAAGCCAAACCACCGACTCCGACTGCTTAATTTCCCTGACTCCGACTCCAACTCAGACTCCAAGACTCAGACTCCACAGCACTGCCTCACTACTGAGCATGCACATAAAGTGCAGCACAGATTCATCTCACCTCTGACTCCACAGCACTGGTCACTACTGAGCATGTACAAAAAGTACAGCACAGATTCATCTCACCTCTGACTCCCCAGCACTGGCCACTACTGAGCATGTACATAAAGTGCAGCACAGATTCATCTCACCTCCGACTCCACAGCACTGGTCACTACTGAGCACAGTGCAGCACAGATTCAGCTCACCTCCCACTCCCCAGCACTGGTCACTACTGAGCATGTACATAAAATGCAACACAGATTCATCTCACCTCCGACTCCCCAGCACTGGTCACTACTGAGCACGTACATAAAGTGCAGCACAGATTCAGCTCACCTCCGACTCCACAGCACTGGTCACTACTGAGCATGTACATAAAGTGCAGTGTTATGAATGAGTCACCGGAGAAGGAAAAAACAAAAACACAAGCTAAGTCCAGAAAATCGGAGAGGTTGGTAACTAGCGGATTGCAGACCCCTGATCCTATTCACCACAACTAACAGTAGCCGTGGGGGGTTCCTATGGTGCCCTAGACCCCTCGTCACAGCCGGAGAGCCAAATAAGCCTAAAGAAAGAAAGGGGAAATCTAAACTGCCCCAGAGCAGACCCCAAAGCAATAGACAGCCCCCAACATGTATTGTCGTTGAAAAAAACATGAAAACACAAACACAGACAGAAAGACAGGCTGAGCAAATGATGGGGCCCAACTAACTAGATAGGAAAGAACAGAAAAGATGCTGTCTTTAATCACGCAAAAAACCCTGCCAAAAATAATGTCCAACACGTCTGATAGAAAAGGCCCTGAAGTCACTAGACTTCAAAATCACTATATCAGCACTCAGGTATATTCTGAAGACAGAGCAAAGAGATCAACTGATCAGAGACAAAAATGGAGTTCAGCCCGTCCCAACCAGGGCAGGTTGAACACAAACACTAAGTAAACAGACAAAATCTCATGGAAAAATAGCAGAGCAAAAACTTAGCTTTTAGAAGACAGGAACTAAACTGGATGCCAGAGCTCAGAGCAGAAAGGATCACTAGCAACCCTGCAGGGCGTCGGCTGCCTTATATCCACTCAAAAATTCCAGATGTCCAATCACACTCCACCTGTTCAGATGACAGGTTCTTCCCATCCAGATCAACTTCACTATCTCCTTTCACCAGCAGAGGGAGTTCATCAGACATCAGAGGTGAAGGAGAAAATGAACTCATAACAGTACCTCCCCCTTGAGGAGGGGTCACCGAACCCTCATCCACGCCACCAGGGCGATCAGGATGGGCCCGATGAAAAGCACGAACCAATCTTTCGGCATGAATATCGGATGCAGAGTCCCAAGAATTATCCTCCTGGCCATAACCCTTCCATTTAACCAAATACTGGAGTCTCCGTCTAGCCAGACGAGAGTCCAGTATCTTCTCAACTTCATATTCCACATTACCTTCAACCAATACAGGGTCAGGAGGTGCCACCACAGGAACTACTGGCTCAACAAACCTCTTTAACAGAGACTTAAGAAACACGTTATGGATCTTGAATGTAACAGGAAGAGCTAATCGAAAAGAGACTGGATTAAGAATCTCCAAAATCTTGTAAGGTCCAATAAATCTAGGTTTAAACTTTGGAGAAGCCACCTTCATAGAGATATTCTTTGATGACAACCAAACCATATCACCCACCTTAAACCGGGGACCAATGGTCCTATGCCGGTTGGAAAACCGCTGGGCCTTTTCCTGGGAGAGAGACAACTTATCCACCACTTGGTCTCAGATCTGGTGCATTCTCTCCACCACAGTGTCAACACCTGGGCAGGCAGAAGACTCCACCTGCCTTGAAGAGAATCGAGGATGAAACCCAAAGTTACAAAAAAAAAGGTGACATCAAAGTGGCAGAACTAGCTCTATTATTTAAAGCAAATTCGGCCAAGGGCAAAAATGAAACCCAATCATCCTGATCAGTAGAAATAAAACATCTCAAATACGACTCCAAAGTCTGGTTTGTTCTCTCCGTCTGCCCATTGGTCTGAGGGTGAAACGCAGAGGAGAAGGACAACTGAATTCCCAGCTTGGAACAGAAAGTCCTCCAAAATCTAGAAACAAACTGAACTCCTCTGTCAGATACAATGTTCTCAGGAATCCCATGCAAGCGAACCACCTGTTGCAAAAACAAGGGCACCAACTCTGAAGAAGATGGCAACTTAGGGAGTGGTACAAGATGGACAATCTTAGAGAATCTATCACAAATCACCCAAATAACAGTCATTCTCTGAGAGACAGGCATATCAGAGATAAAATCCATTGAAATATGGGTCCATGGCCTCCTGGGCACCGGCAAAGGCATCAACAACCCACTAGAGCGAGAACAAGGTTTAGACCGGGAGCAAGTCCCACAGGACTGCACAAAATTCCTGACATCACGAGACAAGGCGGACCACCAAAAAGACCGACTCACCAAATCTCTAGTACCAAAAATACCTGAATGACCAGCCAATGCAGAGCAATGAACTTCAGTCATTACTCTCTTCCTCCACTGGTCAGGAACATACAATTTTTCAATGGGACAACGCTCAGGTTTGTCCTCCTGAATCTCTTCCAGAGAACGTCTCAAATCGGGCGAGATGGCAGAAAGAACTACCCCCTCACCTAAGATGGTAGTAGGCTTGGTCACAATAGGAGAATCAGCAAAGAAACTCCTAGAGAGGGCGTCTGCCTTGACATTCTTAGTGCCCGGAAGAAAAGAGACCACAAAATCAAAACGTGTGAAAAACAAGGCCCACCTAGCCTGTCTAGGATTCAAGCGTTTGGCCGACTCCAGGTAAATCAAATTCTTGTGGTCAGTAAGGACCACGACTTGATGTTTAGCTCCCTCCAACCAATGTCTCCACTCCTCAAATGCCAATTTCATGGCTAACAGTTCCCGATTCCCCACATCATAGTTACGTTCGGATGGGGAGAACTTTCGGTAAGAGAAAGCACAGGGATTCATTTTAGGTGCTACAGGATCTTTTGGGACAAAACAGCTCCTGCACCAATCTCAGAAGCGTGCACCTCTACCTGAAACGGGAGTGAGACATCAGGTTGCCGCAAGACCGGAGCAGAAGTAAACCTTCGCTTCAGCTCCTGAAAGGAAGAAACAGCCTCCGGAGACCAATTCAGCACATCAGCACCGTTCTTAGTCAAATCAGTAAATGGTTTGGCAATACCAGAAAAATTAGCTATAAATTTACGATAAAAATTAGCAAAACCCAAAAACTTCTGGAGGGCCTTCAAAGAAGTGGGCTGAACCCAATCATAAATGGCCTGTACCTTGGCCGGGTCCATTTCAATAGTTGACGGAGACAAAATAAATCCCAAAAATGAAATCCTCTGTACCCCAAAAAGGCATTTCGATCCCTTGACATACAGGGAATTCTCCCTCAAAATCCGGAACACAGTCCGAACATGTTCCACATGAGAGTCCCAATCCCTGGAAAAGATCAAAATATCATCCAGATAGATGATCAAAAATTTATCCACAAAGTCTCGGAAAATATCATTCATGAAGCACTGGAAGACAGAAGGGGCATTAGTGAGCCAAAAAGGCATCACCAGGTACTCAAAATGTCCCTCCGGAGTATTAAACACCGTCTTCCATTCATCCCCATGCTTAATGCGAATAAAATTATACGCCCCCCTGAGGTCAAGCTTGGTAAACCAGCAAGCACCTTTAACTCTGGAGAATAGATCAGAAATCAGGGGTAACGGATACTGATATTTAACAGTAATTTTGTTGAGGGAACGAGTCAATATAAGGCCTTAATGAACCATCTTTCTTGGCCACGAAAAAAAACCCAGCACCTAAGGGTGAAGAGGATGGTCTAATATGACCCTTCTCCAACGACTCCTTAATATAGGATCGCATAGCCTCGTGCTCGGGTACAGATAAATTGAAAAGTCGACCCTTGGGAAATTTACACCCAGGGCTCAGCTCAATTGCACAGTCATAACTCCTATGAGGAGGCAAAGACGCAGACTCATTCTCACTAAATACATCATAAAAGTCAGCCAAATAGTCAGGAACATCATGCGACTGGGGAGAGGTGGAGAAAACAGGAGCGTCACTAAGGGCACACCGACAACCCCAACTCACCACAGACAAAGATTTCCAATCCAAAACTGGATTATGGATTTGCAACCAGGGAAACCCCAGAACAATGGTATCATGCAAATTATGCAACACCAAAAATCTGCAATTTTCTTGATGGTCTGGGGCGACCCGCATTACCACCTGGGTCCAAAACTGAGGTTTATTCTTCGCCAAAGGAGTAGAATCAATACCCCTCAAAGGGATAGGCGTTCACAGAGGTGTCATAGGAAACCCACAACGTTTAGCAAAATCCAAGTCCATCAGGTTCAGATCTGCTCCCGAATCCACAAAAGCCTTAGCGGAATATGTGGACAGGGAGCAGATCAGAGTAATTGCCAGAAGAAACTTAGGTTGAACACCACCCACAGCAAATGTGTGTGCAAAACAGAAATAATATGAGAGGCATCTCCACAAAAAAAACACAGCTTATTACGCCTTCTGAACTCCTGACGTTGCGCCCTAGACAAAACTCTATCACATTGCATAGGTTCAGACATTTGTTCAACAGGTGGCAACACCTCTCGTGCAGTTTTGCGTTCACGCAAACGCCGATCAACCTGAATGGCTAATGACATAGAATCGTCAAGACCAGAGGGAACAGGAAATCCCACCATAGTATCTTTTACGGTTTCTGACAAACCCTTCCGAAAGAGAGCTGCCAAGGCACCATCATTCCAGGTAGTAAGGACCGCCCACTTTCGGAATTTTTGACAGTACAACTCTGCAGAATCCTGACCCTGGCTCAATGCCAACAGGGCCTTTTCAGCCTGATCAATAGCATTAGGTTCAACATACAACAACCCCAAGGCTTGAAAAAATGCGTTCACATTAGCTAGAATAGGATCATCAGGTTTTAAAGAAAACGCCCAATCCTGGGGATCGCCGCGCAGCAAAGAGATGACAATTTTAACCTGCTGCGCGGAGCTCCTCGATGAGTTAGGCTTCAAGGCAAAAAATAATTTACAATTATTCTTAAAATTCAAAAATTTAGACCGATCCCCAAAAAACACATCAGGAGTAGGGATCTTTGGTTCAGCAGCATGTGAATGAGCAAGATAGGCGGAAATTCCCCGCACTTCAGCAGTGAGCTGCTTCACACGATCAGACAATTGCTTAATCTCCATTGAGAAAAAATTCCCCCTACGGCCTCAGAGAAATAGAGGAAAAAATATACAAAAAAAAAAAATTCTGACAGTTTTTTTTTTTTTACAATTCTTTCCTGCTATTGAGTACCCTAGAATCTGCGGTATGGCTGGTGATTCTGTTATGAATGAGTCACCGGAGGAGGAAAAAACAAAAACACAAGCTAAGTCCAGAAAACCGGAGAGGTTGGTAACTAGCGGATTGCAGACCCCTGATCCTATTCACCACAACTAACAGTAGCCGTGGGGGGTTCCTACGGTGCCCTAGACCCCTCATCACAGCCGGAGAGCCAAATAAGCCTAAAGAAAGAAAGGGGAAATCTAAACTGCCCCAGAGCAGACCCCAAAGCAATAGACAGCCTCCAACATGTATTGTCGTTGAAAAAAACAGATGAAAACACAAACACAGACAGAAAGACAGGCTGAGCAAATGATGGGGCCCAACTAACTAGATAGGAAAGGACAGAAAAGATGCTGGCTGCAATCACGCAAAAAACCCTGCCAAAAATAATGTCCAACACGTCTGATAGAAAAGGCCCTGAAGTCACTAGACTTCAAAATCACTATATCAGCACTCAGGTATATTCTGAAGACACAGCAAAGAGATCAACTGATCAGAGACAAAAATGGAGTTCAGCCCATCTCAACCAGGGCAGGCTGAACACAAACACTAAGTAAACAGACAAAATCTCATGGAAAAATAGCAGAGCAAAAACTTAGCTTTTAGAAGACAGGAACTAAACTGTATGCCAGAGCTCAGAGCAGAAAGGATCACCAGCAACCCTGCAGGGCGTCGGCTGCCTTATATCCAGTCAGAAATTCCGGATGTCCAATCGCACTCCACCTTTTCAGATGACAGGTTCTTCCCATCCAGATCAATTTCACTACCTCCTTTCACCAGCAGAGGGAGTTCATCAGACATCAGAGGTGAAGGAGAAAATGAACTCATAACAGTGCAGCACAGATTCATCTCACCTCCGACTCCCCAGCACTGGTCACTACTGAGAATGTACATAAAGTGCAGCACAGATTTATCTCACCTCCGACTCCCCAGCACTGGTCACTACTGAGCATGTACATAAAGTGCAGCACAGATTCATCTCACCTCCGACTCCACAGCACTGGTCACTACTGAGCATGTACATAAAGTGCAGCACAGATTCATCTCAGCTAACAGCAGGGATCCTTAGATCAGGAACAGGACAGACATTATAGGACATTTGATAACTTTCCCAAATTATTATGACATTTACAGCACATCCTGCACTTAACTACTGAACCCAATTTATTATATATTTTAGAGGTCGAACCATTTAATATCAACTCCAACTCAGACTTTACCGAAATAGACACTGACTTCGACTCCACAGCACTGTTACTAACCAGTATGAAAATTGCAAGATTTACTTATTTTTTTTAATACAGTTACAAACAATGTCAGGAAAGAAGACTCAGCATGTGGAAATCAAACTCATCATCTTTCTGTTTTCTTGGTGACATAAGTTGAAGCAGAAGTGTCTGAAGGCAGCTTACCCCCACTCTCCACAAGGAACTCCTGCACATTCGGCAAAGTTAAGGTACTGTCACACTTAGCGATGTACCAGCGATCCCGACCAGCGATATGACGCGGTCAGGATCGCTGGTACATCGCTAAGTGGTCGCTAGTGAGCTGCCACACAGGCAGATCTCACCAGTGACATCGCTGGGGTCGGGGGTCGCTACTTACCTGTCACATTAGGCGATCCTGCGTCCTCCCACCCGGCTCCACGCTCGTCGCTCATCTCTCCACAGGAAGCGCCGCAGGAAGCTGACGACGAGAAACGGTCCAGGACGTTCTCGCGCGATCAGCGATAACCAGCGGGGGAGCGGGTCGTAGGTAAGTATCAGACACAGCGATATCGCTATCAATATCGCTATTACGTCACAAGTTATAGCGATATTGCTAGCGATATCGCTTAGTGTGACAGTACCTTTAAGCCTGTATCTGTAAAGTGAGTGGTGTGGGAGATATAGGCAACAGTCAAACAAGGCATCTAACGTTTATTATCATCTTATCACTTTTCCTTGAATTACATGGTTTAAATGGACTCCGTCAGCACAGAATGACTGTACAAACTAAGTTCCGCCGCTCGATACAACACGGCAGGGTCAATCATTTACATACACCTTCATTTACATACAAATTTCCGCCTGCTTGTTTTCCCTCAATCTCCACCCCCTCTTCCTTGACTGATAGCTCTGATTTCATAGAGCCAGAGAAGGGAGGTGATAAAATTAAACCAAGCAGGTGAGGAGGTGTAGGTAAATTATTGGCCCCGCTGTGAAGTACTGAGGGCATGTAGTTCTGTGCTGACAAAGTCCCTTTTAGCAGAACAATCGTTATTATTTCTATGGAGATCTAGGGATCTTCCAGGAGCATACGTGATAAAATAGAGAACAGCACTCTACTGTTTTATCCACTGCCACTTCAGTACACATGGTCGTGTGGTTTGTAAACAATCTTTTTTTTACTTGGCCAGTCTTACGCAGTTTCCTATAGGTTGGTTTGTAGTTGTGGTTGCATTTTCCCACATGACTGAATACAATGGGGTACTAAAAATATGATGGTGCTATACATACGAATTGTGTAGAGCAAACGGACTTCATATTTATAGTCAAACACGAGAGGATATTTAGGAAGAACGGTAGCAAAAATATTTCTCTTTCCATGGTTGCGTTAGGGCAAAGCACCAGGCTGTTTACCTGCATACCTATAACACTTGTCATCCAACCTAGGAAGCCTATAACCACACATGTGTGAGCTAAACAACATCGTTGTCACCAGAAATTGGAGAATTAAAGTAAAGACTAATACTTCACAGTAAATATGTAAGGGGAAGGAACTAACTAGGCATGTCTCCTCCATGACGGGTCCAGAACCCTCGGGGCTGTCACCTAAGTTGCAGGGGGGAAAGCTTAAAGCACGAGACCGCTCCCTGTACTCGGGAGAAGGGGCATGGTCAAGCTGTGATAACGTTCCGCGTGAGGACTAAAACAGTTTGGGCAGGAACGTCGAGCGCGCAAGATGCCTGAGAGGTAAAATCTGCTAAGAGGCGACAGGGCAGAGAAAAGCAGAGCCTGGGACGGCAAACCGCTTTGATAGGAGACTACAGACTGGGTACCGCTAAGACACCGCTGTCCCCGCAGACATCATTGCCCTCGTTGAGACCGCTATCACAGCCGACAATTGCTGCCACAGCCGCCCCTGCTCACAGCCCTGACCGTGAGAGACAAGGTCGGTGAACGGGACATAGGAATACATAGAGACGGCACAATGAACCGGGCTGCCCGTTGTAAACTGTGTTTGGGCAGTGCTGCAGGTCTCTGTAGTGTTGGGACATTCACCGCTGAGGATAAGGACGTTTCCCTCTTTATCACCTCATCTGCTGGACCCAAGACCCGCATCAGGATTCTGAGGAGTGGGCCGCCATCGTCAGGACTACGGGAGGACACCACCAATGTAAAGAGATTTTACACCATCCTCCTCAAAACTGAGACACTCCCACTTCGACACAATCTAAGCGACCCCCAGTCACAGACAGGAGTTCAACCGTGACTGGCGCCTGAGTCATAAGTTATATTTAATTGTATTGTAAGCTTTACTTGTCACTGTTCTTAAGTTATCCCCATTAGTCACTTGCTGTATTAAGAAATAGTATCCCTCAGTTTTCTCCCTGTGTGGAGTTTCTGCTGTATAAATAAACCTCTATCACCCTTGGTATGTGCACCGTGCATTACTGCATCCTACATGCCTGCGGTCTTCTCACAAATCCACTCGTGGGCAAATAAACACGTGTGATTCTAGCTGTAGCCTGCTAGAGAAAAGAAATGCTGCTGTACGCAAATAAACACAACATTTATGCTGTGTAGACTTTAGATCCCTTTTAAACACAAACATATTTTAGAAAACATTTATAAGAATCAAGAAAACAGTCCATAAATACTGGCTTAATTGGTTATTCCAAGCTTTACTATTCCCTCTCCTTAGGATAGACGATAATTTGCTGATCGGTGGGGCTCCAACAGCTGGGATACCTCTCAATTCCAAGTAGCGGGCTCTGAAACCCATTTGAATGAAGCATTAACCGGTCAGGCTGCATGAAATTTTCCTACCGCACTCGTGCTGACATCAGAAAAGTGGAGTTCATTGGTTGTGAACTCGCCGGATCTCTCTGACGTCACTGCGAGCAGGAGGTCTTTCTCACTCTCGCAGTGCCGTCAGACAGGTAATAGGATTTCACAGGAAGACAATGAGCACACACTGCTCAGTGTCTCTGCTGGATGACAGGCTGTGTTGTCGCATCATGTAATGATGCAGCCTGCCATCTAGATGTATCAGAGCTAGAACCATCATAGGACAAATGGATTATCATCTCTGCGGAAAGTGAGGAATGTTTTTTTTTGTTTTTTTTAACTCTTTTGCAGAAGATAGTGGCATTGGTGGAAAGGGCGAGGTCATAACTATGGTTTAATTAAGATTTATTAAAGGAGTCAGTGTAATTCTTTCAATTAAAGGACATTTTCTGAGTTAAAACATTAGTATTGTTGTTTCTAAATGATTGTGAACTTGTTTTCTTTACATTATTTGAGGTCTGAAAACACTTTTTTTTAATTTTAACCATTTTTCTTTGTCAGAAAAAAAGGAGATTTTTGTGTACTCACCGTAAAATCTCTTTCTCTTAGCCTCTAATTGGGGGACACAGAACCATGGGTGTTATGCTGCTGTCCACTAGGAGGCGACACTATGCATAATCTGAAGAAGATTAACTTTGGCTCCTCCTCTGCAGTATACACCCCTGGACGGCGTCAGCCTTCTCCAGTTTTGTGTAAAAGCATTAGGAGGAACGTAACAGAAATAACATAACCATGCCTGTAAGAAGGCTACTATGTACGAGCTCAAAGAACAATATGAGAACTCAACCGTAAACAACGGCCCATAAGGGCAACAGGGTGGGAGCTGTGTCCCCCAATTAGAGGCTAAGAGAAAGATTTTACGGTGAGTACACAAAAATCTCCTCTACTCTGTCGCCTCATTGGGGGACACAGAACCATGGGACGTCCCAAAGCAGTCCCTGGGTGGGAAGCAATGGACGAATATTGTGCTAGCAGGTCCCTAAACTTGGGGCACTGCCGCCTGCAGAACACGTCTACCCAGGCCCGCATCCGCTGAGGACTGGGTATGAACACTGTAATGTTTCGTAAACGTGTGTAGGCTAGTCCAAGTGGCCGCCTTACACACTTGTTGTGCCGAAGCCTGGTGCCGAATGGCCCAGGATGCCCCTACTGCCTGCGTAGAGTGCGCCGTGATACCGGCCGGAAGAGGGGAATTGTTAAGTCAGTAAGCCTCTTGTATGGTGGACTTGATCCACCTGGCAAGGGTAGCATTGGAAGCCGGCAGACCCTTGCGAACGCCCTTCGGAAGAAGGAAAAGGGAATCAGACTTCTGGAAGGGAGCAGTCCTCGACACGTATATACGCAATGCCCTGACGAGGTCAAGCGTATGCAGAGCCTTCTCCACTTTATGAACCTGAACCGGGCAAAGGGATGGCAGTGAGATTTCTTCATTAAGGTGGAAGGTGGACACAACCTTTGGAAGGAAGGATGGTACTGTACTTAGAACCACCTTGTCCTGGTGAAAAGCTAGGAAAGGCCATCTGCAGGAGAGTGCTGACAATTCAGACACCCTGCGCAGTGAGGTGATTGCCACCAGAAAAACCACTTTCTGCGATAGGATGCGGAGTGGGACTTCCTTAAGGGGTTCAAAAGGTGGTGCCTGTAATGCTGTCAGGACCAGGTTGAGATCCCACGTTTCCAGTGGGCATCTGTAGGGGGGGAACCAATCAGGAAACTCCCTGGACAAAAGTCCTTACTTGCGGCTTGTTAGCAATACGCCTTTGGAAAAGCACTGAAAGCGCTGACACCTGGCTCTTAAGCGAGCCTAGGGATAGCCCGGCGTCCAGGCCCGATTGAAGAAAACCCAGCACCTTCGGGAGGGAATAAGGGAGTGGGACCTGTCCACGGGATTCGCACCAGGTAAAGAAAGCTCTCCAGGTGCAATATTAAATCTTGGCAGAGGCTGGCTTTCTTGCTCTGATCATGGTTGTGATGACGTCTTTTGAGAGCCCTGCTTGGGTTAGAACCCAGGTTTCAAGGGCCACGCCGTCAAGTTGAGAGCCCTGAGTTCTGATGGTAGAACGGACCTTGTGACAGAAGGTCATGACGGTTGGGGAGACGCCAGGGGGCGTCTGCTGTAAGTTGCACGGCGTCGGCGTACCATGTACGTCTGGGCCAGTCCGGCGATGGTTGGAACTCCCTGTTGTTTTATCTTCCTCACGACTCTGGAGATCAGGGGAATGGGTGGAAAAATGTACAGAAGCTGGAACTGGGTCCAGTCCTGCACCAGGGCATCCGCCCCGAGCGACCGCGGGTTGCGTGTCCTGGCCATGAAATTGGAGACCTTGGCATTGAAATGGGATGCCATTAGGTCCACATCCGGGGTCCCCCAGCGATGGCAGATCTGGTGAAAAATTTCGGGATGGAGAGACCACTCCCCCGCGTCCATTCCTTGTCTGCTGAGGAAGTCGGCTTCCCAGTTGTCCACACCCGGCCCGGAATGTGGACCGCTGAGAGTACCGACCTCGTCTCTTCCGCCCAGTGGAGGATATGTGCCACTTCTCTCATCGCCTAGGTACTGCGGGTCCCACCTTGGTGATTCACATATGCCACCGCCGTGGCATTGTCCGACTATATCCTTATGTGAGAGGCTGCAAGCGATGAAAGGCTCTCAGTGCCAGGAAGATGGCCCGAATTTCCAGAATATTGATGGGCAAAGTCATTTCCGCTGGTGACCACTTGCCTTGTGCCCTGTGATGCAGGTGCACCGCACCCCAACCTGTCAGGTTTGCATCGGTGGTCAGGACCTTCCAGTGACCTGAGAGAAAAGATTTTCCTCTTGCAAGCGAAGTTGGCTTGAGCCACCAGTGTAGGAACCTACTGGTTGACGATGTCAACCGGAATTCCCTGTCGAGGGAGAAGGGATTCCTGTCCCAAGACTTGAGGATGGCAAGTTGAAGAGGCCTGAGGTGAAACTGGGCAAATGGTACCACCTCCATTGCTGCTGCCATCCTGCCGAGGACTCTCATGGCAAACCGGAGGGATCGAGGAGGATTGCGGAGGACTATGCAAACTCCCAGATGGAGAGCCAGTGTCTTGTCCCTGGGTAGGAGCACCAGACCCCTGGAAGTGTTGAATAGCATCCCCAGGAAGGTCAGGGCCTGACTCGGGGTAGTCGATGACTTTAGTAGGTTGACTAACCAGCCCAGGCGACTCAGAGTGTCGATTGTGATTGAGACACTGTCCTCGCAGTCCTTGAAGGTGGAAGCCTTGATGAGAAGGTCGTCCAGGTATGGAAAGACTACAATGCCTCTGGAGGGTAGAATGTCCATGGTAGCTGCCATGACCTTGGTAAACATTCTGGGAGCCGTGGCAAGCCCGAACGGGAGAGCCACGAACTGGTAGTAGTCCTGGTTGATTACGAACCTGAGAAACCGTTGATGGGCGGAAGCAATTGGTATGTGCAGGTATGCGTCTTGTATATCTATGGAGGAGAGATATTCTCCCTGCTCTATGGACGCAATGATGGACCGAAGGGACTCCATGCGAAAATGACGGACCCGTACATATTTGTTGAGCTGTTTCAGGTCTAGTATGGGCCGGACGCTGCCTCCTTTCTTGGGGACTACAAATAGATTGGAGTAGAACCCTCGGAAGCGTTCGTTCACGGGAACCGGTACTACGACCCTGCTTGAAGGAGAGAGGAGACCGCTTGGTGGAAGGCACGAGCCTTGTCTGGCGGTTTTGGTAGAACAGAGAGGAAGAACCAGTTCGGTGGACTGGAAGTGAACTCTATCTTGAATTCGGAAGACACTATTTCCCTGACCCACCTTTCTTCTGTAATAGGCAGCCAGACTTGCTGAAAGAGTAGAAGTTGCCCTCCTACTGGTGGTGTGTCTTCCGGAGTTCGTGAGTCATGATGAAGCGAAGTTCTGAGGAGACGGACCAGCCCGAAGAATTCCGAAAGGATCGGAATCGTGTTTGGTTACGCCGTTTGAATGTGCGTTTAGGTTTCAGCTGAGGGAGAGAGGTACTCTTACCCACAGTGGCGTTGGATATCATTGTGTCCAGCTTTTCACCAAAAAGCCGTCCACTAATGTACGGGAGATGCGTCAGGGACTTCTTTGAGGCCGCATCCGCTTTCCATTCCTGCAGCCAGAGCATACGCCGGATCGTGATGGCGTTTGCTGCTATCCCCGCTACACCTCTTGCAGAGTCCAGGGCTGCATGAAGTATGTAATCTGCTACAACTGCTATTTGAACCGCTTGGTCCGAAAGCCCGGGATTTGAAGCTTGAAGACCATCTTGTAATGCTTTGGCCCAAGCCAGAATGGCCTTGGCCGCCCAAACTGAAGTGAACGCGGGGGCCAGGGAGGCACCTGCCGCTTCGAAAACTGAACGAGCCATGCGTTCTACCTGCCGGTCTGCTGCGTTTCTGAGGGTTGCCCTATCTGGCAGTGAGAGTAGGGTCTGTGCTGCTAGCCTAGAGACTGGGGGGTCCACTTTGGGTGGGTCTGTCCACCCCTTGGTGTCCTTCTGTGGGAAGGGGTACCTTGCTTCCAAATATTTGCGATTGGCAAATTTCTTCTCAGGCTGCGAGAACTGCTTAGTAAGTATCGTCTGAAACTCCGGGTGATTAGGGAAGACCTTTGGTGGTTTCAGGACACTTTCAAAGCAAATTTTGTGTTCTGGGGCTTCCGTGGTTGGATCAGAAATTTCCAGCAACCGATGGAGGGAAGAGAATATGTCCTCAACTAGCGCTGTAGTGCTAGGGGGACAATGTACCGCAGACCTCTCCGTTTCGTTGTCTGAGTCGGAGTCACAGATGCCTTCCGAATCCTGCGTGTCACTAAGGCGATCCCTGATGGGCAAAGTAGAGTGGAGGTCTGCTGTGGTCGGAGATCGCTGTGGGGATCTGCGTTGTCTGTCTCTGGTAGGGGACGGTCTAGGTGACCTGGAACTATGGTGTCTCTCCCTGGAGGGGGATGACCGTGTGCTATGGGATGACGCAGAGGAACGCGACGTGTGGGTCTGCTTACGTCTGGGAGAGCCAGAACCGGCCTGTCCCTGGGTGGAGCTGTCCCTTTGCTGGGTAACGCTCATAGCCGAGACATGACCCTGCAGAGCCTAGAGTAATGTGGAGGTCAGGTTATCTATGGAGTGTGTCATAGACTGCGACATCTGGGTAGCCCATTCTGGCGTGGTAGCGGCCGCTGAAGCAATGATAGGGGCTTCCTGGGGCTCTGACCCAGTATTTTGGATACAATCCTTGCAGTGCGGGTACGTGCTGCCACTGGGGAGAGTGGCTTTGCAGGCTGTGCAGAAAGCATAAACAGTCCTGCATGGTTCTTTTCCTTGAGCCCGGCATAGTGCACAGAGGCTGGCTAGCAGAGGACCGTACAGGGGTGTCTACACAGGGGAAACTATAGGAAAGCCTTCTAGGTAATATGGATTCACAGCCGAGTAAAGAGAACCCGGCTGTGATCTTACCCCATCAGTGTGCCCCTAGGTCCAGCGCCGACAATTCACAGTCCTGTGCCCCCCGGAGACTGCTGGCATTGCTGCTGCTGTATCAGATGGCGTCTGCTGCAGTGAAGATGGCCGCCGAGGAGATGAGGAGGAAGAAGGGAGCGGAGAGCTGAAAAGAGCGTGCAGGGCTATGTAAAAGCGTGCCCTTTCTGCCTCGATCCGCCCCTTCTATGACACTGTGGAGTGTCATATTTGTCATCCGGGGGGTGGGCTGGGGTGGCGGCGACCTCACCTAGGCCGAAGCCGCGGCCTAAATTAGACCTCTATGCCCAGGAAGGGCTCCAGGCCGGCGCGGTAGTCCGGGGGGGGGGGGGTCGGATTTTAACCGGACCCACCCGGATCGAAAGGCAGGCTAGCGGTGGGGCCACAACCTGAAGCGGGGACCTGTGAGGGGTCCCCCTGCGGCGACGTAGACAGATGCTGCTGCAGATACAGGGGCGCAGAGAGTCCTGTGTCTGCATGTGCCATGCCTACCCGCACTCCCCCCGGCCCCGACAGGAGCCCGCAGCTGGCTGGGGTCCCTGGATGCTGTGCAGGTTGCCATGAAACAGACCCTACCTGCAGCGTCTCAACCTAATAACCCCAGAGGGGGATTAGGGAGGGTGCTGCTGTCACCATCAGGGGCTTCTTCCTCGCCTCGACCTCAACCCAAGATCAAAAGGAATTGGGGAAGGAGGGGGGTCTCAACTTCGAACCAACACCCGCAGGACTGGGGAAGGAGCGACATGGGGAGCCGCCATGTCAACTTCAACTGGGCACCCCCTAATAGGGGGGCCGAGGAAGGAGCCATGCCGGGAGTCTCACTTAGGAGACCCACTTTTCTTCATCTGTCAGAACGCTTCCATGGATCCCGGTGATTCTGACATTGTTTTCTCGTGACATATTGTACTTCATGTTAGTGGTAAAATTTCATTCAAATAACTTGCGTTTATTTGTGAGAAAAACGGAAATTTGGCGAAAATTTTGAAAATTTCGCAATTTTCCAACTTTGAATTTTTATGCCCTTAAATCACAGAGATACAGCACACAAAAAACTTGATAACTAACATTTCCCACATGTTTACTTTACATCAGCACAATTTTGGAACCAAAATTTTTTTTTGTTAGGAAGTTATAAGGGTTAAAAGTTGACCAGCGATTTCTCATTTTTACAACACCATTTTATTTTTAGGACCACATCACATTTGAAGCCACTTTGAGGGGTCTATATGATAGAAAATACCCAAAAGTGACACCATTCTAAAAACTGCACCCCTTAAAGTGCTCAAAACCACATTCAAGAAGTTTATTAACCCTTTAGGTGCGTCACAGAAATTTTTTTGAATATTTAAAAAAAAATGAACATCTAACTTTTTTTCATAAAAAAAATACTTCAGGTTCAATTTTTTTTATTTTACCAAGGGTAACAGGAGAAATTGGACTGCAAAAGTTATTGTGCAATTTGTCCTGAGTACGCAGATACCTGATATGTGGGGGGGAACCACTGTTTCGGTGCATGGCAGAGCTCAGAATGGAAGGAGCGCCGTTTGACTTTTTCAATGCAAAATTGGCTGGAATTCAGATTGGACGCCATGTCACGTTTGGAGAGTCCCTGATGTACCTAAACAGTGGAAACCCCCTACAAGTGACCCCATTTTGGAAACTAGACCCTCCAAGGAACTTATCTAGATATGTGGTGAGAACTTTGAACCCACAAGGGCTTTATAGAAATTTATAACGTACAGTGGTACAATTAAAAAATCATATTTTTTCCACAAAAATGATCTTTTCACCCCAATTTTTATTTTCCCAAGGGTAACAGGACCCTAAAAGTTATTGTGCAATTTGTCCTGAGTACGCTGATACCCCACATGTTGGGGTAAACCACTATTTGGGCGCATGGCAGAGCTCGGAAAGGAAGCAGCGCCATTTGACGTTTTTGGCTGGAATTGAGATCGGACACCATGTCGCGTTTGGAAAACCCCTGATGTACCAAAACAGTGGAAACCCCCCACAAATGACACCATTTTGGAAACTAGACCCCCTAAGGAACTTATCTAGATGTGTGGTGAGAACTTTGAACCCCCATGGGCTTCACAGAAGTTTATAACATAAAGCCATACAATTAAAAAATCATATTTTTTCCACAAAAATGATCTTTTCACCCTCAATTCTTATTTTTCCAAGGGTAACAGGACCCTAAAAGTTATTGTGCAATTTGTCCTGAGTACGCTGATACCCCACATGTGGGGGTAAACCACTGTTTGGGCGCATGGCAGAGCTCGGAAGGGAAGCAGCGCCATTTGACGTTTTGGGCTGGAATTGAGATCGGACACCATGTCGCGTTTGGAAAACTCCTGATGTACCAAAACAGTGGAAACTCCCCACAAATGACACCATTTTGGAAACTAGACCCCCTAAGGAACTTATCTAGATGTGTGGTGAGCACTTTGACCCCCCCAGTGCTTCACAGAAGTTTATAATGCCCGGGTGTGAAAATAAAAAATTCGTATTTTTTCCACAAACATGATCTTTTAGTCACCATTTTTTTATTTTCCCAAGGGTACCAGGAGAAATTGGACCCCAAAAGTTGTTGTCCAATTTGTCCTGAGTATGCTAATACCACATATGTGGGAGAAAACTACTGTATGGGCACACGTCGGGGCTCGGAAGGGAAGTAGTGACGTTTTGGAATGCAGACTTTGATGGAATGGTCTGCGGGTGTCATGTTGCCTTTGGAGAGCCCCTAATGTACCTAAACAGTGGAAACCCCCCACATATGACACCATTTTGTAAACTAGACCCCCCAAGGAACTTATCTAGATGTGTGGTGAGCACTTTGAACCCCCCAGTGCTTCACAGAAGTTTATAATGCCAGGGCATGAAAATAAAAAAATCATATTTTTTCCAGAAACATGATCAATTAGTCCCCAATTTTTTCATTTTCCCAAGGGTAACAGGAGAAATTGGACTCCAAAAGTTGTTGTCCAATTTGGCCTGAGTACGCTGACACCCCATATGTGGGAGAAAACTACTGTATGGACACACGTCGGGGCTCGGAAGGGAAGCAGTGACGTTTTGGAATGCAGACTTTAATGGAATGGTCTGCGGGTGTCATGTGCGTTTGGAGAGCCCCTGATGTACCTAAACTATTGAAACTCCCCACAAGTGACCCCATTTTGGACACTAGACCCCCCCACGGAACTTATCTAGATGTGTGGTGGGCACTTTGAACCCCCAAGTGCTTCACAGAAGTTTATAACACTCGGACGTGAAAATAAAAAAATCATTTTTTTCCACAAAAATGATATTTTTGCCCCCAATTTTTTATTTTCCTAAGGGTAACAGGAGAAATTGGACCCCAAAAATTGTTTTGCAATTTATCCTGAGTAGGCTGATACCCTACATGTGGGGGTAAAACACTGTTTGGGCGCATGGCAGAGTTTGACTTTTTCAACTCAGAATTGGCTGGAATAGAGATCAGACGCCATGTTGCATTTGGAGAGCCCCTGATGTGCCCAAACAGTGGAAACCCCCCAATTATAACTCCAACCCTAACCCCAACACACCCCTAACCCTAATCTGAGCCCTAACCCTAGCCCTAGCCCTAACCCTAACCCTAACGGGAAAATGGAGATAAATACTTTTTTTTTAATTTTATTATTTTTCCCTAACTAAGGGGGTGATATCGGGGGGTTTGATTTACTATTTATGGCGGTTTTTATGTTTGGCGGCTGTCGCACGCTAAAAGACACTTTTTATTGTAAAAATAGTTTTTGCATCACCACATATTGAGAGCTATAATTTTTCCGTATTTTGACCCACCGAGTCATGTGAGGTCTTATTTTTTGCGGGACGAGTTGACGTTTTTATTGGTACCATTTTCGGGCACGTGACATTTTTTGATCGCTTTTTATTCCTATTTTTGGGACGCAGAATGAACAAAAACCAGCGTTTCATGAATTTCTTTTGGGGGGGTGCGTTTACACCGTTCCGCGTGCGGTAAAATTGATAAAGCGGTTTTATTCTTCGGGTCAGTACGGTTACAGCGATACCTCATTTAGGTCGTTTTTTTATGTTTTTGTCGGTTTTATGCAATGAAAACTATTTTATATAAAAAATAATTATTTTTGCATCGCTTTATTCTGCGAGCTATAACTTTTTTATTTTTTCGCTGATGATACTGTGTGGCGGCTCGTTTTTTGCGGGACAAGATGACGTTTTCAGCGGCACCATGGATATTTATATGCGTCTTTTTGATCGCGCGTTATTACACTTTTTGTTTGGCGGTATGATAATAAATCATTATTTTTTGCTTCGTTTTTTATTTTTATTTTTTAAGGGGTTCGCTAAAGGGGTTAACTAATGGGACAGTTTTATAGGGCGGGTCATTACGGACGCGGCGATACCTAATATGTGTACTTTTATTGTTTTTGTTTTTATTATTTCCAAAAAATGGATTTATTGGGGGAATATTTTTTTTTTTTTCTAATTCATTTGGCGATTTTTTTTTTATTATTTTAACACTTTTTTTTATTTTTTTTTTTACTTTATTAAATAGTCCCAGGTGGGACATCACTGTCCTGTGACAGATCGCTGATCTGTCACATCACAGATCACTGACAGATCAGCGATCTGACACAGACACTGCAGAAGGCTTCCTCATGCCTGCGCTTTGCAGGCACTGAGGAAGCCAGCTTCCTCAGGCCCCCGTCGCCATCTTGGATTCGGGGGCCTGGAGGAAAGGAGCCCCCCGCAGCAGCGCTGCACATTGCGCTGCCGTGGGGGGCTCAGGGAAGCAAGGAGGGAGCCCCCTCCCTGCCGATGCTTCCCTTTAACCCCCGGTACACCGCGATCATGTTTGATCGCGGTGTGCAAGGGGTTAACGTGTCGGGGCGGTCCGTGACCGCCCCTGACACATTGTGCCGGGTGTCAGCTGACACCCGGCCGTGATCAGCGGCGCTCACCACGTGGGCGCCGCTGATCGCGCCGACGTACTATCCCGTCCATGGGCATAGGGGCCCAGGGCACATGGACGGGATAGTACGTCGGATGGCAGAAAGGGGTTAATGCTTGGAAATTCGGAGACATGTTGTCAAAAGTTTATAGACTAAAAGAACAATTTACATTTTACTCAAAAATATACAGTACCTATAAAGAAAAAAATCAGACAAACTGATATATATTTGTGTGTGTGTCACTGACATCTATATACAATATCTATTCTATTCGTATATATCTCTTCTATCTATTCTAACCTGTCACTCTGTGGATTTTACTGTACGCGGCAGATGAATTGCCGGCTTTTCAAAAGACAATAGTGTGTAAAAATCGGACAGCACTCGCATGGTCCAAGTTGTGTAATTTTTTTCACGCACCCTTAGGCTTGCATAGGCGAGTCTCGGTGCTATTCACAACATGTTGCAATTTTATACGCACGCCGAATACGCCTGAGAAAAAAAAACGTTGATGTGAACTGCCCCAGAGATCAACACTGTGCTGTGCTTTTTTTTTTCCACGCAGAGCATTTGGCCGTATTCTACGGGTTGGGTGACTCCGGCCTAAAAGTGTAAATTTGGTGTGCCTGTAGGGTCGAGGGCCGAGCTGGGGGGTGGTCCCTTGATATACCACGCAGAAACAAAACAGAGACAAGATGGAGGCAGGTTCTGGGTGCAACAGGTCCAAGTTATTTCATGCTCTCGCCGTCCGACTGACGGTCCTCACAAAGCGACACAGTACCTTCCTCACGGCCCTCTGTGTTCAGGGCCGCTTCACACACCGTATTTTTCACCTGAGACGTACATGTACGTCTTGTACCTTTTCCACTCTTCGACGCTCCTGTCAGCTCCGTCACTGTGGCTGCCGTAGGCCTGTACACCAACAGTAGTTTCACTGGTCAGACGTCGTGCCAAATACGGTGTCCTACACCCGGTGTCTCGTCTTACTGCGGTTCTTCCTGTCAGGACCACCCCCCTGACTTTCTCTCTCCTCAGTCCCCCTGGTACGGTTTTCCTCACAGTGCACAAACTGTCGTAGTCCTCCTGTCACTGGAGCTCCCCCGGGGACTGGAACTTTCTGGAACCCTCCTTCAAATTTATATCTTTCCCGCTTCCCTGTAACTCCGCCCCCCCATGACCAACGGTTTCCTAAGCCCTAAGCTGATGTGAAGTCCTTTGCTCACACTCCTCCCTGCCCTCTAATGGTCAACCCAAGGTACTGCACGTCCACTACACTTTCTCAGCTGTTTCCCCACTGTAGTAACAGACACCTGTCTAAACTGTGCAAACCTTCCCTTCTCAATTCTGACAAGTCCGTCCGTCAGGTCACCTTCCCTACACTCCCCCTTCCTTTGTCTATTGTCATCCTCGACAATCGTAATCCCTGCCTTCGTCGTTCTGAAGCGTCACCTACACTCTGTTGTCGGACCAGTTGTTGGGCCAAACCCACTACCTGCGTGGGCTGAACCATACTGGGAGCACCATGCTCTGAGCTACTGTGCTACTCACCAGCGCGCATGCCACATGACGTCTTTCAAATTGGGCTAGGTACACCCATATTCTCTCTATGGCGTGTACCTTCCCCTACTCTCCCCTTCTGTTACCTTCCACTGTCCAGTACGCCATGATCGAGGCCTCACACCTACCAGATCATTACCGGCGTCCACCTTCCTCCTTCAGGGGTGTCCGTGGTGTCGGGGACCTGACCTAGGACGGCTGTCTTTCTCACATCTTCCACCTCTTTTGCCTTTCTTTCAGTTACATGTCATGGTTGGCGTCTCGGTCTCCCAGACCCTCTTCACACATAGACCCCTCTTCGGAACTCACACTTCCCTTTGGTCCCTCGGACCTTCCCTTACCCGGACCTGTTGCATTTTCTTGTGCATATTATACAACAACATAACTTTATAATATCACAAATGCCCCATTTTATATTTTTTTTCCTTTTTCTCTTGCTTCAAAAAAAAAAAAAAAAAAAAAAAAAATCAACATACAACAATGAAACTACACATGTTATCCTCCCCCCTTCCTTGGACATGGACACTACCTCTGCTCTTCGTATCCCTGCTCTGTCAGGATATAACATTTTTAAAAAAAAAACACATTTTCTATTAACATGGACGTAGAACTGTCCTGTGAACTGCACAATGGTGCCTTAAACTCCCGACAGTCTAATCCACTTTTTGTGGTCAGAAGAGATGGGCTCAACAGCCGTGGAGCTCCTGGAATACCGAGGGTGTCCACACAAGTTCTCTTCTACGGGGGTTCGCATTCTTTGGGCTCTGCAATTACAGCCACCGCATAATAACCGCGGGGGCAGTATTCTTTGCAATAAGACACTACGTCTCCTTCTTGCAGAGCCCGGCCGTGACGTACGGAGGTCACATTTATATAGACTTTTTGACCATTCTCATCCCGGATGAAGCCATAACTTTTTGCAATGTTGGTGTACACCAGCCGTCCCCGTGATCTCTTAGCCGCCATACCTGCCTCTCCCTTTTCATGAAGCAGGTTCCATATCTCTTGCTCCCACGCCTTCTTCCTCTTAATAACCTCCGCAACCCAAATGGAAGGTACAGCGCAGGCTCTAGAGTCCGATGGGCGGGGCTCCGCCGAGGTAGAGAGCAGGGCAGAGGCAGCCGATGGTTTCTGTGGCCCAGCAGCCGCTGGAGCCGAATGGCGGATGGGAACAGCCGTGTTCTCAGTAGGCTGGGTCACAGGGCCGGCCAAATAGGACGCAGCCAGTTCCAGCACTGGCATAACCGTGGCCGCCGGGTAGGCCACACCTGATGTTTCAGCCGGGGGCCGGGGTAGTGACCGATTTTAGAGATGGGGTCACCAGCGGCAGGGGAAGCGCAACAGCGCCCTCTGGGATCAGGCTCCGCTCCGGTGGCACCATGCGTGGTGTCTCCGGGCGGGGTGGTGCAGGACTCGGAGCGGGGGTCCCGCTCAATTCAGCATAGAGGGGAGGGCCTCTAGTGACCGGTCTCTCGGGTACACAGGCTGCCGCGTGCTGCAGCCGAATGGTGAGGGCCGCTTGCGGAGCCACTGTCGGGGCCGGAGGAACTCTCACCTTCCCCGGCGCCGTGGCCTCCGTTACATCATCACGCGGCTCCTTCCACAGTTTCCTCTCTTCACCCCACCGTCCGGCGGGGCTAACCTCCGGACCCAGGGGTTCCACAGGGAGGCTCTCCGCTGGCTACTTCTGTAGTCGCTCCCACTGGCTCCGCACCGGCTCGGCTTTCCCGCTCACCATCCTGCTGCCTGCTCGTGACTCTGAAGGGAACGTTTCCTGGTCGTGACTCGTCCTCCCGGTCGCCACCGCCACTCCAAGCGCCCGATGCCCCAACATCCACAGTGTCTCATATCGTCCGATGGGCAGCACTCAAATGGCGCCAGACAGCCGCAGCCAAACTTTTTCCCTGTGCCACTCCCTCTGCTGGGTGGGGCAATGGCAGGCCTTTCCACCCACTTGTCAGGGTCCAGTCTGTGGGAGCAACGGCCTCCCGGTACATAGCGCTGGCCCCCGGGGTACGTAGGAGGAGGTCCCAGTCCATTGGGAACTACAGCAAACACCTGGATCTCTCCTCTGCGCTGAAGCAGCACCGCCATCTTGCACCAGTCCTGGTACCTCCTCGGATCTTCTGCAGGCGACGCAGATACGCCACAGCGCTTCCAATTTGTAATTTGTATTCCACAGGTGTTTGTAATCCACGCAGTATAGTCCAAGTCTTTCTCCATTCATTAGGGCAGGCCTGCCGCAGAAGATGACGTATTAGCGGCGGCGATCCTGCCGACTACGCCAAGTGTAGGGTCGAGGGCCGAGCTGGGGGGTGGTCCCTTGATATACCGTGCAGAGACAAAACAGAGACAAGATGGAGGCAGGTTCTGGGTGCAACAGGTCCAAGTTTATTCGTGCTCTCGCCGTCCGACTGACAGTCCTCACAAGGCGACACAGTACCTTCCTCATGGCCCTCCGTGTTCAGGGCCGCTTCACATGCCGTATTTTTCACCTGAGACGTACATGTACGTCTTGTACCTTTTCCACTCTTCGACGCTCCTGTCAGCTCCGTCACTGTGGCTGCCGTAGGCCTGTACACCAACAGTAGTTTCACTGGTCAGACGTTGTGCCATATATGGTGTCCTACACCTGGTGTCTCGTCTTACTGCAGTTCTTCCTGTCAGGACCACCCCCCTGACTTTCTCCTCAGTCCCCCTGGTACGGTTTTCCTCACAGTGCACAAACTGTCGTAGTCCTCCTGTCACTGGAGCTCCCACTGGGGATTGGAACTTCCTGGAACCCTCCTTCAAATTTATATCTTTCCCGCTTCCCTGTAACTCCGCCCCCATGACCAACGGTTTCCTAAGCCCTAAGCTGATGTCAAGTCCTTTGCTCACACTACTCCCTGCCCTCTAATGGTCAACCCAAGATACTGCACGTCCACTACACTTTCTCAGCTGTTTCCCCACTGTAGTAACTGACACCTGTCTAAACTGTGCAAACCTTCGATTCTCTATTCTGACAAGTCCGTCCATCCATCAGATCACCTTCCCTACGTGCCCTTTAAATAACACAGTCATTAATGTCTAAACCTCTGGCAACAAAACTGAGTACACTGCTAAGTGAAAATGGCCAAACTCTGCCCAAACTGTCAATATTTTGTGTGGCTATCATTATTTTCAAGCACTGCCTTAAATCTCTTGGGCATGGAGTTCACTAGAGCTCCACAGGTTGCCAATGGAATCCTCTTCCACTTTTCCATGATGTCATCACTGAGTTGGCGGATGCTTCCATTTGATGATGTCCCACAGATGCTCAGATGGGTTTAGGTCTGTAGACATGGTCAGTTGGGCTGTGGAGTCGGTAAGAAAACCTCTGACTCCAACTCCTTAATTTCTCTGACTTTGACTCAACAGAACTGGAGGCGTAGCTTCACTATTGAGAATGTACATAAAGTGATGCACAGATTCACCTCAACTAAAAGCCGAGATCCTTAGATCAGGGACAGAACAGACATTTATAGGACATTTCATAACTCTCCCAAATTACTATGAAAAAACATTTAGCACATCTTGCAATGAACCACTGTACCCAATTTATTATATATTTTAGGAGTCGGATCATTTTATACCGACTTTGACTTCCCCAAAATGGACACAGACCCCGACTCCACAACACTGTTGGTCAGTCCAGCACCTTTACCTCAGTTTTTTTTTTTTTTAGCAAGGCAGTGGTCGTCTTGGAGGTGTGTTTGGGGTCATTGTCATGTTGGAATCTCGTCCTGCGACCCAGTTTCCGAAGGGAAACTTCAGTATGTCACAGTACATGTTGGCAGTCATGGTTCCCTCAATGAACTGTAGCTCACCACACCCAGAAGCACTTATGCAGCCCCAAACCATGACACTCCCACCACCATGCCTGACTGTAGGCAAGACCCACTTGTCTTTGGACTCCTCATCTGTTTGCTGCCATACACCCTTGACACCATCTGAACAAAGTAAGTTTATCTTGGTATCATAAGACAACAGGACATGTTTCCAGTAGTCCATGTCCTTAGTCTGCTTGTCGTCAGCAAAGTGTTTGCGGGCTTTTTGTGCATTTTTAGAAGAGGTTTCCTTCTGGGACGACAGCCTTGCAGAACATTTTGACGCGTATTGTCTGAGCACTGACAGGCTGAACCCCGCCCCTTTAATATCTGCAGCAATGCTGGCAGCCCTCATATGTCAATTTTGAACTCAACTTCTTTGGTCCACCATGGCAAGGTCAGGTCTGAGTGAAACCTGTCTTGTTAACCCGCTATATGGTCTCGGCCACTGTGCTGCGGCTCAGTTTCATCGTGTTGGCAATCTTCTTACAGAATAGGCCATCTTAATGTAGAGCAACAATTCGTATTTTCAGATCCTCAGAGAGTTCTTAGCCATGAGGTGCCAAAGCGATATCACCAAATTTAACACACCTGCTCCCCATTCAAATTTACATATAGTTGTTTTTACAGTTGTACTGTCAATATCTAGTTTGGTCCATTTTTCATCTTTCTATTGATGTTACTACCTGTTTTTATAAATAGACTTCATCAATGACAAAATTTTCACATGTTACGATATACAGGTTATTTGACTATTTTCAGACCTTTTTTAGGGTATTTATGCTCCTGATGCTCTCCTGCATGCTTTCATAAATATTATCCGCTTTGAATATCCGTGCGCTATAAACAGAAATCTACGCCAGATATTTTGCTATAATTGACACCAATTCCTTGCATAAATTATGGTGAATCTGTCAGGCAGAGATTGGTCATGCTCCTCTTCTGAAGCCCCACTTTTGAAAAAGTGAGACTACAACTAAGGGCTGTGCGAAAATTTCCATCTTTTATGTGCTAGAAAACTGGCACACATCCCATAACTTCCCTGCTAAGTGTATACTCATGCATCCTAATGGAAGGACAACCATGTTTTATCGAGTCTGGTAAGTGAACTAACGGTTTACAATAGCAAATATATATATATATATATATTCTTCCATTGTTGCATTAGCAGCTCAAAATTAGGGAATCTCTTACTACATATTTTTTAGCTTGCCAGCCTGAACATAGTCAGTACTTTCACTTTTACATACTGTGAATGTGGACATATGGCTATACAAATAGAATTTTGCATAACAAATTAATTTCACAATGCCGCTATTAAGTAAAAGAGGAACTAGAACTAAATTATTGGATATATTTTTGTGTGTAACAAGCAAATAGGAAACAGAGGGAAAATCCAATTATTTACTAAAACTTACAGATCTGTTCTGATAGTAAAGCGTAAACTATAAGAAATGTTTTCAGCTTTCATTTGAGGGTATCCACATTAAAGTTGGATGAAGGATTTTGGAGTTTCAGCTCCTTAACATGTGCCACCCTGTTTTTAAAGGGACCAAAAGTAATTGGACAGATTAAATAATTGTACATAAAATGTTCATTTCTAGTACTTGGTTGAAAACCCTTTGTTGGCAATGACTGCCTGAAGTCTTGAACTCATGGACATCACCAGACGCTGTATTTCCTCCTTTTTGATGCTCTGCCAGGCCTTCACTGCGGTGGTTTTCAGTTGCTGTTTGTTTGTGGGCCTTTCTGTCTGAAGTTTAGTCTTTAACAAGTGAAATGCATCCTCAATTGGGTTGAGATCAGGTGACTGACTTGGCCATTCAAGAATATTACACTTCTTTGCTTTAATAAACTCCTGGGTTGCTTTGGCTTTATATTTTGGGCCATTGTCCATCTGTAGTATGAAACGACGACCAATCAGTTTGGCTGCATTTGGCTGGATCTGAGCACACAGTATGGCTCTGAATACCTCAGAATTCATTTGGCTGCTTCTGTCCTGTGTCACATCATCAATAAACACTAGTGACCCAGTGCCACTGGTAGCTATGCATGCCCAAGCCATCACACTGCCTCATGAGCTGTACCACGCCTTTGCCATACTTTTCTCTTTACATCATTCTGGTAGAGGTTGATCTTGGGTTTCATCTGTCCAAAGAATGTTCTTCCAGAACTGTGCTGGCTTTTTTAGGTGTTTTTTAGCAAAGTTCAGACTAGCCTTTTTATTCTTGATGCTTATGAGTGGCTTGCACCGTGCAGTGAACCCTCTGTATTTACTTTCATGCAGTCTTCTCTTTATGGTAGATTTGGATATTGATACGACTACCTCCTGGAGAGTGTTGTTCACTTGGTTGGCTGTTGTGAAGGGATTTCTCTTCACCATGGAGACTATTCTGCAATCATCCACCATTGTTGTCTTCCGTGGGCGCCCAGGTCTTTTTACATTGATGAGTTCACCAGTGCTTTCTTTCTTTCTCAGGATGTACCAAACTGTAGATTTTGCCACTCCTAATGTTGTAGCACTTTCTCAGATGGGTTTTTTCTGTTTTTGCAGCTTAAGGATGGCTTATTTGACCTGCATGGAGAGCTTCTTTGAACACTTGTTTCCTTCACAGCAAAACCTTCCAAAATGCAAGCACCACACCTCAAATCAACTCCAGGCCTTTTATCTGCTTAATTGGGAATGACATAACAAAGGGATAGCCCACACCTGTCCATGAAATAGCCTTGGAGTCAATTGCCCAATTACTTTTGGTCCCTTTAAAAACAGGGTGGCACATGTTAAGGAGCTGAAACTCCTAAAACCTTCATCCAATTTTAATGTGGATACCCTCAAATGAAAGCTGAAAGTCTGAACTTCAACTGCATCTGAATTGTTTTGCTTAAAATTCATTGTGGCAACGTCTAGAACCAAAATTAGAAAAATGTTGTCTCTGTCTAAATATATATGGACCTAACTGTATGAGTTAGAGGCCAGTAATTAATTAATCAAAAACAGTTAATTAATAACCCAGCCCTAATTAAAGGCAGGGCTGTAGAGTCGGAGTCGGAGCCCATTTTGGTGGAGTCTGAATCGGTGTTGTGGAAATTGAGGAGTCGGAGTCAGAGGTTTGGCTTACCGACATCACAGCCCTGGTATGAGGGAGTTGGAGTCGTGGAGTCAGAGTTGCATTCGGTGTCATGGAAATTGAGGAGTCGGAGTTGGAGGTTTGGCTTACCAACTCCACAGTCCTGATTAAAGGGACTGACCCAACAGGACATTATCCCTTTTTATTGTGGGGAATCCCTCCCTTAGAACCTCCCTTCATTGGCCAGAAGGACGTTACAATGGTCATCATAGCATTTCACATATCCCAGTCATTGTGTCACAATATTAAGCATGACAATGGTCTACAATGGAAAGGTAACACAAGAGATATCAGAATTCCCCACTGACAATAGGTGAGGATACAGCTCCTTTTATGTAATGTGATACCTTACTCTAATTGAATAGATCAAAGACACAAGCTATTGAGACACCAGAGGTCTCTTCTCCACAATGACCAAATCCTTCATGTAAGATGTTTTCCCATCAAAGAAAGTAATGGCATAACACTAGGATGAGCTATCTCTTATAGATCCATCTGCCAGGACCCTCACAGATTCTGGTTAGTTCAACCTTGTTTCTTCAAAGTGGGTGGCAGGGAGGTCAGATCCACTCAAGCTCTGAAGGCACATCTGAGTAATATATCGTCACAGAAAACCCCCTTTAAACCACTCAATAAGTCAGCTTGAAAACATCACACAACCACACATTCTGTACCTGCGGCTTACACGGGCCAACACCCTGCTTCTATAGAAGTCAGTATGGTTTTTTTTCTGTGCCCTGTTGCCTGCAGAAAATAAAAATTACACACAGAAATATTGTTATCTGTATTTAATTAGTAAAGCAAAGAAGAGTTGATCCTATCGCTTTTAATAAGGTCCAAGGGTTAAGTGTGAACATTCTCCAGGATGTCCAGTCGGGTGATTGTTTGGAATTTTAGTATCTATGCTAAATTCTACCAATGCTTTCCATGTTTCAAAATGAGGTTTAGCGACAGAAGTGCTGGCGAAGGTTAGAAGCCTGCAGGAAGGAATTGGGACCTTTCAGGTCATTAGCATTCTAATCTTACCGTTCAGTTTATTCTCATACAGTATATTCTCAGTTCGATGTGAAGAAGTGTCAGGTTCTCTGTAAGTAGGTCACACAAACGTTCTGGCAGAAGAAATAGATTTTTATTGGCAATATCTATATACGTCCATTTCCACAGCGATTATGGCCAGGCCTGAACGACTTTCATTGCCCTGTGCAATAAGTATGTAAAAAGTGCAATAACTGTCTGGCAAAGGATCTTTTGGGTGGTAAAATAAACGATTCCCCCCACTGCCCATCACTGTTAGTTAGTTCGTCTGGAGTGATTTCTGATAAGAAAAGTTCTCTCTGTCATCATACACAGTCACCAAGACCAACAAATGCTGTATAAATACATGCCAAGCAATGCAATCATTGAGAAACAGTCAAAACTCCCATACTATACTCCCATATTATACTCGTCGTTCTACGGATCGCTGGATCACTGCTGTGTCGGTGAGTATATCTGTCTGTTTAACAGCTCACTAGCGACCATTTAACGACGTACCAGTGATCCTTACAAGGTCGTATCGTTGTCGGGATCACTGGTGCATCTCGTAGTGTAACGGTACCCTAAGCCTCAATGGACTGCTGGCTATCTTGCATACTCTTAGTTACCAAGAGGTCTCAGGTTCTGATCACTTGTAATATCAGCTTGACATGTCCAACATTCATTGTCCAAGTATGAACTGCAATCTCCAAATAGGCCCTGGGTCTCTCGACCTAACAGTGACAGTCTCATAAGCATATAAAAGGTTGGTCAGATCAGGATACACTTGGCTAATCTGGGCATCTCAGTCCATATAGAATTACAATACACTTGTGCCATCAGCACAATAACTATCACATCTACAGTACTCCAGCGATAAAGCATCTGTATGGTTAAAGCGGCATTCCTATTTCTAAGATCCTATCCCAATATGTAATAGGTGTAATAATGGTAATATTAGCAAATACCTCAAATTAGAAATGTTGTATAGTTCTTCTGATAAGCTATGCCACTTAAACATAGTGACATAGCTTATCAGAAGAACTATACAACATTTCTAATTGGAGGTGTTTGCTAATATTATTACTACATTAATACCTATTTAAGTTATTTTAAAGAAACAGCATCATGATCCGTTTATTGTTAAAAAAAAAAAATACAACAGAAACAAAATGTAGCAAAACTACGTTAAGTGCATTTCCATCCAGGATTTTAGCTACCATAATAAACTGTAAATGACAATGGCAAATAGAGTAATTTTCAAATGAAAAAATTATATGTCAGGATCCTGTCAGCGCCGGAGTGCAGCCTCCGCTGAGCAGGGACTCACCCGCACTGTAGGGGGGCCCGGGGTCAGGTACAGCCGGAAAGTACAGATACACAGGACCTGTGGACGCTAAAGTTTAGCAAGCAGTCACTGGACCTACGGTCATGTGACTGCAAGGGGGCAGAGCTTAACGTCCTGCTTTCAGAGATGGCAGGACACTATACAGAAATACTCAGAGTCAGGAAAAACGGAGGTCATACACAGAGATATCAGTAAAGTACCAGGGATGAGACAGAACGGATAGTCAGGGCCAAGCAGAAGTCAAAACCAAACAGACATAGAAGGTACCAAGCAGAATCCAAAGCAATATCCAGAGAACAGACCGAGTCGTACATAGAGAATCAAGCAACCAGAACACAGCACAAACACACTCAGGGGTCACCACACAATGCCAAGGGCGAAAGTATAACTGATGGGGATGGGAGCGTCCTGAGGCTATAAGAAGTCTCTCCCAGAACCAATGAGATGCCACCATAATAGGTCCCAGGTGTGCAGGTAAGAGTCTGCACTGAGATCAAAACATTAACCCCAGAAGTGCCGGTCACCCAGCACTGGTATCATGACATTATATTTATATGAAAAAAAAACACACACTACGTAAAATAATTGACTTTACCTAATTATTGCCCACAAAGCGCACATGCCAGCTCACATGCTGCTGTCATTCTGCTAATATACTGCTGCCTAACAACCAGTGCAACACCCCCCCCCCCCATTACATCAGCGAGCTTACTGGGGGGTTATTTATCTCGAACCGTATTACCCAGTCTAACAATTATGATGAGCATGGCTAAAATGTATAGTGACTTGTGCTGCAAAAGATTATTAGATATTATGTACAACACCAATCTGATATTTCTAGAAAACATAAAAACCAGACAGTCTGAATAATTAAATCCAGATAAGCGGCCGTGGTCATTCCCGACCAGTAATCCATGTTCCCAGTTATATTTACACTTTACAGAATGGTCACATACGGGAGCAGATTACCTTCAGTTACCAGGAATGTAATTATTGAAAATCAGAATTGAGATGTAAGAGGGATCTACAAAGATAAGGACGGCAGTGATGGTATCAGTGCAATAGCCACGGACGTGGCAAAATTATGCAAATCTATTGGCTACCATCCTATAACTATACAAAATCAGTTCTTTTTCTAAAGCTTGTTTTCCCAATTCCCCTGTAAAGCGAGCATCTGAGGAACAAAGTACCTAGTACTAGATCTGGTTATCTAACTCAAGTGGAAATAAGTAAAAGTCGATGTGCATTCTAAGGCCACGTTCACACATTGAGTAAATATTTGGTCACTGTTTTACATCAGTATTTGAAATCCAAAACCAGGAGTGGGAGAAAAATACAGAAGTGGTGCATGTGTTTCTATTAGGCCGAAGTCACACTAGAGAGAAATACGGACGAGTGCTATGCGAGAAAAAAAATCGCATAGCACTCGGACCAATGTTAATCTATTGAGCAGCTCCCATCATCCGTTTTTTTTCTCCCCCATATTACACGAGCGGGTGAAATCGAAGCATACTGCGATTTCCACAGAATCTCGGCCGAGAATCACCAATGCAAGTCTATGGCGGAGATAAAAAAAACGGATTACACACGGACCATGTGTGTGACTTGCGAGAAACGCACCGGTGTCCTTTAGAAAAGCCGGCAATTCTGTGCACTATACTGTAAAATGTGAAAGTCTGTTGCCCAGCGACAGGCCCAAAACATCACTGCTCTAGATGAAATCTGCATGAAGGAATGGGCCAACATGCCACCAACAAAGTGTGCCAGCCTTGTGAAGACTTATAGAAAACATTTGACCTCCATCACTGCCAACAGAGGATATATAACAAAATATTGAGATGAACGTTTGTTAATGACCAAATATTTATTTTCCACCATAATTTGAAAAATAAATGTTGCCAAATCAGACAAGGTGATTTTCTGGATTTGTTTTCTCATTTTGACTCTCATAGTTGTGGTCTACCTATGATGTCAATTACAGGCCTCTCTCATCTTTTTTAAGTGGGAGAACTTGCGCAATCCCTATACTATTTCCCCACTTGCCTATGGACCAGGGCAAGTGGGAAGAACGAGGATAAAAACCAGAATTGGCATCTTATGGATGCGCCTTTTCTGGAGCGGCTGAGACTTGATGTTTTTAGTATGGGAGGGGACCAATATCCATGGCCACTTCCTAGACTATTAATATTAGCACGCAGCTGGTGTCCTAGTCTGGTTATTAATTATAGGGGGCCCAATGTCATTTTTTGGGGGTCCCACATTTTAATAACCAGTAAAGGCTAAGTATACAGGTGTGTGCTGATACTAATAGCCTGGGAAGCTCCATGTGTATTACCCCCTTCCCAGGCTATAAACATCAGCCCCCAGCTATCCGCTTTCCCTCTGCTGGTTAATTAAATTTTGGTTGGATTCCACGCCATTTTTTTCAGAAATCCATATATTTATTACGAAAATACATGTAACTTTAAACAATAAGATGTACTGAAAATTGGATAAGGAAGAAAAAACAGAACAGCACTTCAATCATGGCTTTTTGTTTACATGGTATTCACATTGTAGTAAAAATTGGCTGGTAACTTTTTTTCTATGACTCAGTTACAGTTAGGCTATGTGCACACGTAGCGGAACTCTCGTGGAAGTTACCGCGAGAATTCCGGAATTCCATTCTGCGGGAAAATCTCATTTTAAATTCCTGCGATTTTCCCGCGGAAAAACTAGTGATTTGCAAGCGTAATTAGCTTGCAGAATGCTAGCGTTTTCCAAGCGATCTGTAGCATCGCTTGGAGAACTGATTGACAGGTTGGTCACACTCGTCAAACATAGTGTTTGACTAGGGTGACCAACTTTTTACTACTGGGGCTGCCTATGCAGCATCAGTAGTAAAAGATAGGATGTAAAAAATAATAAAAAAAATAAAAAATATTGTTATTCTCACCTTCCGGCGTCCTGCGCAGCCTTCCCGCCTCTCTGCACGCTCCCGATCCCAGTAATCCTTTGCGCAAATGACCGCGAGACGTCGCGCTCCACAAAAATGACCCCCAATTTTTATTTTCCCAAGCGTAACAGGACCCCAAAAGTTATTGCGCAATTTGTCCTGAGTACGCTGATACCCCATATGTGGGGGTAAACCACTATTTGGGCGCATGACAGAGCTCGGAAGGGAAGCAGCGCCATTTGACTTTTTTGGCTGGAATTGAGATCGAACGCCATGTCGCGTTTGGAAAGCCCCTGATGTGCCAAAACAGTGGAAACCCCCAATTCTAACTCCAACCCTGACCCCAACACACCCCTAACCCTAGCCCTAATGGGAAAATGGAAATAAATGCATTTTTTTATTTTATTATTTTTCCCTAACTAAGGGGGTGATAACGGGGGGTTTGATTTACTATTTATAGCGGGTTTTTATGTTTAGCAGCTGTCATACGCTAAAAGACGCTTTTTATTATAAAATAGTTTTTGCATCATCACATTTTGAGAGCGATAATTTTTCCACATTTTGACCCACAGAGTCATGTGAGGTCTTATTTTTTGCGGAACGAGTTGATGTTTTTATTGGTGCCATTTTAGGGCATGTGACATTTTTTGATCTCTTTTTATTCCGATTTTTGGGACGCAGAATGAACAAAAACCAGCGTTTCATGAATTTCTTTTGGGGGGTGCGTTTACACCGTTCTGCGTGCGGTAAAATTGATAAAACGGTTTTATTCCTCGGGTCAGTACGGTTACAGCAATACCTCATTTATGTCTTTTTTTATGTTTTGGCGCTTTTATGCAATGAAAACAATTTTATTTAAAAAAAATAATTTTGCATCGCTTTATTCTGCGAGCTATAACTTTTTTATTTTTCCACTGGTGACGCTGTGTGGCAGCTCGTTTTTTGCGGGACAAGATGACGTTTTCAGCGGCACCATGGTTATTTATATCCGTCTTTTTGATCGCGCGTTATTGCACTTTTTGTTCGGCGGTATGATGATAAAGCATTTTTTGCTTCGTTTTTATTTTTATTTTTTAAGGGGTTCAATAAAGGGGTTAACTAGTGGGACAGTTTTATAGGGTGGGTTGTTACGGACGCGGCGATACCAAATATGTGTACTTTTGTTGTTTTTTTTATTTTCAAAAAATTAATTTATTAGGAAATATTTTTTTTTTAATTTATTTAGCAATTTTTTATAAATTATTTATACACTTTTTTTTTTTTTTAACTTTATTACTTTGTCCCAGGGGGGACATAACGGTCATGTGACAGATCGCTGATCTGACACATCACAGATTGCTGTGACAGATCAACGATCTGACACAGGCTCTACACAGGTTTCCTCATGCCTGCGCTCTGCAGGCAGTGAGGAAGGCGGCTCCCTGCAGGCCCCCGAAGGTCCCGCCGCTATATTGGATCCGGGAACCTGCAGGGAAGGAGGCCCCCGGAGCAGCGCAGCACATCGCGCTGCTCCGGGGTCTCAGAGAAGCACGGAGGGAGCCCCATCCCTGCGCACTTCTCTCCTATGCCGCCGGTACACAGCGATCATGTTTGATCGCAGTGTGCCGGGGGTTAATGTGTCAGGGGCGGTCCGTGACCACCCCTGACACATAGTGCCGGGTGTCAGCTGTGATAATCAGCTGACACCCGGCCGCGATCAGCGGCGCTCCCCCCGTGAGCGCCGCTGATCGCGCTAGACGTACTATTCCGTCCTTGGGACTTAGGTCCCAGGTCACATGGACGGAATAGTACGTCTAATGTAGGAAAGGGGTTAATGTTGTGGAATCTTTTTATTTGTTTTCTTGGGGGACTTGAACTTTCGATTGTCTACACAATACAGTGAAATACTGTAGTATTGCAGTCCATTGTACAATTACGCATCTCCTGAGCTTTATTGGTGTAGAAACATGACAGACATGAGACTCCAGTAAGCTTTGGCTGTAGTGGTGCCCTTTAGGCTTCCAGAGATCAGGTCACAGAGAAGGATTGTGTGACAACTCAATTCATTCAACTTTTCTATAACAATCGACAGTGACATCTAAGAGGTTAAACTAAAGCTCTTGGGAACGGGCTGTTTCAACTAAATTTAGTGCTGATCATTTTCATGCTTTACAACTTAGATTCTTGAGACTGCTTCCTAAACAGTTGCCCATTATAGCACACGCTTTCTAATCTACTGGACCCTCTGAGAACAGCTCATTTGGGCTGGTGGGGGATGGAGAAATAGCACTGTTGGATGCCAGTTCTAATCAATCGTATTAAAAAAGGGCATACTGAAAGCAGCAAGTTCTTTAAACCCCTCAGGGTGCCTGTTCACGTTCAGGTTTTGATCAGGTTTTTTGATGCCATTTTCTGAAGTTATAACCAAGATGATAAAGTTAGATAATGTATAAAGTAAAGATTCTACTTATCATGCTTTTTTAATCCAGTAGATTTGGCTTTAAAGCACACAATAAAAAAACACCTGAACTTGTATGACTATTTATTACTAGCTTAATAATCCGTGGCATTTCACATTTGCTAGCTTAATGGGAACCGCATGGGCCCCCCAAGCTCTCAATCCACAAAAATGATGTGTCAGTGTTACTGATGTCAAAATACAATCTTGATAATGGTCACTTTTATTGTGCCGCTGATTACATACGATTTTGCCAGGACTAAAGGCCCTTTTACATTTAGCGATGCACCAGCAATCCAACCAGCGATCCGACCTGGTCAGGATCGCTGGTGCATCGCTAAATGATCGCTAGTGAGCTTTCATACAGAAAGATCTCACAGCGATGCAGCAGCGACGCAGCGCACGATACTTACCATTCACACACAGCGATCCTGCGTCCTCCCGCCCGCCTCCACGCGTCGCTGGACGTCACAGCAGGAAGTCTCAGCAGGAAGCGCCCGACGAGAAATGGAGCCGGACATTCTCGCGCGATCAGCGATGGACAGCGGGGGAGCCGGTCGCTGGTAAGTATCACACATAGCGATATCGCTAGCAATATCGCTATAACGTCACAAAACCAGTGACGTTTTAGCGATATTGCTAGCGATATTGCTTAGTGTAAAACCCCCTTAACCCGCTGGGGCATCTATTCCCCTAGACTAATCTGGCCATTGGTCTTGTAATCACACATCCCCTCGGCATGAATGATGTTTAACCCTTTCAACCGCCCAAGGATATTTGCACCTTCATGACCAGGCCACATTTTACAATTCTGACCAGGGTCACTTTATGTTGTAATAACTCTCCAACGCTTCAATGGATCCCGCTGATTCTGAGAATGTTTTTTCGTGACGCATTGTACTTAATGTTAGTGGTAAAATTTCTTCAATATGACTTACATTTATTCATGAAAAAAAGGAAATTTGGCAAAAATTTTGCAATTTTAAAACTTTTTATGCCCTTAAATAAGTGAGTTATATCCCGCAAAATAGTTAATAAATAGCACAATTTTGAAACATACATTTTTTTACATGATTGGCATAACATTGGTCAAGGCGTATCAAAAAATATCCCAAATGAATAAGGTGTGCATGGCAAAGTTGGAAATAACATTGTCAGAAAAAAGGAAAAAAAAGTTACCGGTATACCAGCTAACCATAAAATGTACAGTCTGCTTGGAAACCACGATCCGACCAGTTGCGCGTAATATGAACAAACAAAAAGAGAAAGTTCTAGCTCCTGGTACAAAAATAGTTGTAACATATTTATTCCATCAAGATTAAGATAGTATCCAAAGCAGGATATTCAAAAAGCGACGCGTTTCACACATGACTGTTCTTTGGTAAAGCTTGTTTGAAATGGGGATTTTTTTAATGCCGTTGCACATGTGATAAAATTGATAAGGCAGCTGTATACTTCGGGTTAGTACGATTACAGTAATATCACATTTATAGTTTTTTTAGGTTTTGGCGCTTTTACACAATAAAAACTATTTTATAGAAAAAAGAATTATTTTTGCATCGCTTTATTCTGAGAGCTATAACTTTTTTATTTTCCGCTGATTTAGCTGTATGGCAGCTTGTTTTTTGTGGGACAAGATGACGTTTTCAGCTATACCATTTTCATTTACATTTGTCTTTTTGAACGCATTTTATTCAACATTTTGTTCGGCGGTATGATGATAAAGCATAATGTTTGCCTCGTTTCTTTATGTTGTTCACTTAAGGGGTAAACTGGTGGAACAGTTTTATAAGTTGAGTCGTTACTGATGCAGTGATACCAGATACACGGTATGTATTTTTTATGTTTTACTGGATGGGAGATACATTTCTCCCAGCAGGTTAATGTTTGGCCGGGTTTTTCCCTAAAGACAGGACCTGCGATGATGTCATGGTCACGTGATCAGCCCATATGATGTCTACCTTACTTGTAGGAGGGGTTATGGGCTATGTAATGGAGGTTGGTGTTTGGCACATGGTGAGTGTGTGTCTGGAAGTTACAGGAACTTGGCTGGACTTAGCCTGAACTTGTATACAGGATCCACGTGCTGCAGGACTATAGCAGCAAGACTCAACAACCCTGGGAATGGCACCTGGCGGATGCCGTGGACCTGGCAGCCGCTTAGTTAAGCCCGTCCCATGCAAGGTGTGAGTCTGGGACCAGTGGTTCTCCAAGATGGAGTATATGTATGTTTTTCCTTACTTTCTGTTAACCGGCTGTTTGCAACGTGACATTAAACCACTGAAATTGGCCTTTAAGCCTGTGTGTTGCCTCGCAAGGTCGTGAAGGGAATCTGTCAGATTTTTTCTATGTAATCTGAAGATACATGAGGTAGGGGTTAAAACACAGATTTCAGCAATGCCTCTCTTATCAAGCTCTTGGTTTTATTTTCTTGGAATGTTTGTTTTACCACCAGCAGCTCATCATTGCTGGGACACAGAAACACATGCCTGGTAGTCCGACACGTCCCCTCCTGTGATGAGTAGCTCACTTTCTATAGACCTTGAACACACAGAGCCCAGTGTGGGGGGGGTTAGCTTCCTCACCTCTGTTGGATTGCTAAATCTAAAAACTCTGATGCGTGAGAACGGCTGCACTCAGTAAACTAAATGATACATCGATGGATTCAGTGTCTCGTTGCCCACATTATGCTGCTCTCAGATGAGGTAGCAAAATCCTACTGACAGATTCTCTTTAAGTAACATCTCACATCATAAATTTCCTAAAAAAAATTAAAAAAAAATTTGAATTTATATAATTTTTTTTTAAGGTGATGAAAGCTATATGGAATTTAGGAGCATATCCATGAAATTCTCCCATGATACCAACAATATCCATTATCTGCACTTTTTTCAAACAGACAAGAACTTAAAAATAAGAATGCACTCGATGCAGTTTAAGCATGCAGCTTTCATTTATAATCAGCTGGTTATTCTATGAAAAGATAAGGTTCTGAAGAAACTGCATGGTGTGAGAAATGCGTAGTATTAGATAGCAATTTCAGTACACTTTCAGAACAATAAAGCAGAAGCTGGGAAAAGGCTGATATCACAATGTGCAGACACACAGGCAGACAAACGTGATGCACGTGGCCGAAAGAATACCGAAATCACACACTCTTAAACTTAACATACAGATTGAGACACTGTGATACCTCCCACTAGCAGGGTGCAAGACAGAATACGGTACATTTTTAAATTGATAAAAACAAGTTCTTAAGGGGTTTTCCACCTCTAAATTAAAAAAAACAGCAGACGAAGAGTAACGAAAATTCTCTTCTACGGTTAAGTGTACAATGCATCTGCGAACTCATCCATCAGTCGCTATTCCTGATGTATACAGTAATGTTCCCATAGGGCCGGCGATCATTCACCAGAGGGTGGCCCAAAGTGTGCTCTTTCTGCCTCCGTCTGGCCACTATGCGCCTGCACAACATTTGTTTAAATGTACAGAAAATCTCAGCAGATTGTGTTTTCCTATACAGAGGGCAACTGTAAAGAGAGGTATAGCATGCAGGCATATGCTTCTTTACAATGGTTTCAAATGGTGGACGGATGCCTGGGCATTCATCCTGACAGTGGCCACCTTTGGGTACATTCTTTCTAAATGAATTTGCCCGACGATAGCCAAAAATGTAGTGTGCACCTAGGCTCTTACTGCCTGGGTCACTCACTGGTCCTTTTGCTTACATTTTTGTCACATAGCATCTTGTGAGCAGTTTAAATGTCCATATGACTGGAGCAAGATGTACACAGCCGGTCTCTGTACATCCGGTTCTGTATGGACATGTGACTAGAGAAGTCAATCTCTGACTGCAGTAGTGACATGGTGGTCACTGCTCTGGCCAGTGGATGACTATACAGTTTAGGACAAATCATAGGATTTTAAATCTGGTCATAGACATTAGACAACCAAGTCTCCAACTCCTCCAAAGTAAAGCCCCACCCAGCAGAGTTTTTTAGTGGTTTCTATACGATAACCTAATGTGTATGGGGACATTATGGCAGGGACTAACATTTTACTAATCTGCCAATAATGATGGGTTCAGCTGACAGTCTAATGTGTATGGGGAACCCTAACAGATGATGTCAGGGACTTAAGGATCAAACATGTCCGATAGTACACTGTTGATTTGTTTGTTTTATAAGGCCTGTTTCACACTTCAGATTTTTGGGGTCAGTTAAGATCCGCCAAAAGGGCGGAAAGCGGATCCATTGCTATCTGATGTGAACGGATGCCACCGGACCGTTTTTTTGACGGATCCGATAAATGAAGAATTTTAAAGGAACCGCAGCCCGGGAAGAGGAGAGAGAGAGAGAAGGAGAGAGAGAGAGGGAGAGAGGGAGAGAAGGAGAGGAGAGGGAGAGAGACCTTAAGCAGCGCTGGCTTCTTTTCTTTTTTTGCATGTTGGTTTGTGGCTGACCACCACTTTTGCCGTGCGCGCTGGGTTATGTTCGCCATTTTTTCTGTGTTCACTGTGATGGATCTAGGCTGCTGTGCACACACACAGCAGCCCCGCCCTGCCCCAAGCTTTATTTAATTGTGCACCTGTGTCTGAACCTGCATTGTCCTTCATCTATGTTTGCTGGTCAGGCAATGCGTGGAGGCTAAACCTGATATGTCTGCATTCAGACCTGGTTGGCGTTCATCTGCACTTGCTTTTTCTGGCTTCATGGGAGCGATCCAGAAATGCTCAGGTACGGATTGCACTTAAAGTGGTCTTGCTTTTAATGTATCTAGGAGGCCGTAATGGCACAGTGTTTATTAAAAACGTAGAGTAGGACCCCCCCACATGAGATTGCCTTGGCGCGGCGGGGTGGCTCAATTGAATTGATCAATTTTTTTGCCAAATATCTCATTTTGAATACAGTTAGATATTATGTGCATATGCACTTTATGTTATGCGTTCTGACCTTAAGCAGCGCTGGCTTCTTTTCTTTTTCTTTTTTTGCATGTTTATCATCAGTGTATCGTCAGTATACAGTCCGTGTTTATCAGCAGTGTGTCAACAGTGTACGGTCCGTTTTTATCATCAGTGTATCATCAGTATACGGTCCGTGTTTATCAGCAGTGTATCATCAGTATACGGTCCGTGTTTATCAGCAGTGTATCATCAGTATACGGTCCGTATTTATCATGAGTGTATCATCAGTATATGGTCCGTGTTTATCAGCAGTGTGTCATCAGTATACAGTGCGTGTTTATCATCAGTGTGTCATCAGTATACGGTCCGTATTTATCATCAGTGTATCATCAGTATACAGTCCGTGTTTATCAGCAGTGTATCATCAGTATACAGTCCGTATTTATCATCAGTGTACAGTCCGTGTTTATCATCAGTGTGTCATCAGTATACAGTCCGTGTTTATCATCAGTGTGTCATCAGTATATGGTCCGTGTTTATCAGCAGTGTGTCATCAGTATACAGTCCGTGTTTATCATCAGTGTGTCATCAGTATACGGTCCGTATTTATCATCAGTGTATCATCAGTATACAGTCCGTGTTTATCAGCAGTGTATCATCAGTATACAGTCCGTATTTATCATCAGTGTACAGTCCGTGTTTATCATCAGTGTGTCATCAGTATACAGTCCGTGTTTATCATCAGTGTATCATCAGTATACGGTCCGTGTTTATCAGCAGTGTGTCATCAGTATACAGTCCGTGTTTATCAGCAGTGTGTCATCAGTATTCGGTCCGTGTTTTTCATCAGTTTTTCATCAGTATACAGTCCGTATTTATCATCAGTGTACAGTCCGTGTTTATCATCAGTGTGTCATCAGTATACATTCCGTGTTTATCATCAGTGTATCATCAGTATACGGTCCGTATTTATCATCAGTGTATCATCAGTGTACGGTCCGTGTTTATCATCAGTGTATCATCAGTATACAGTCCGTGTTTATCAGCAGTGTATCATCAGTATACGGTCCGTGTTTAGAATCAGTGTATCATCAGTATACGGTCCGTATTTATCATCAGTGTGTCATCAGTGTACAGTCCGTGTTTATCATCAGTGTATCATCAGTATACAGTCCGTGTTTATCATCAGTGTATCATCAGTGTACGGTCCGTATTTATCATCAGTGTATCGTCAGTATACAGTCCGTGTTTATCAGCAGTGTGTCATCAGTATACAGTCCGTGTTTATCATCAGTGTATCGTCAGTATACAGTCCGTGTTTATCAGCAGTGTGTCATCAGTGTACGGTCCGTGTTTATCAGCAGTGTGTCATCGTTGTACATTCCGTGTATCCGTTTTCATCATCAGTATATCATCAGTGTATGGTCCATATTTATCATCAGTGTGTCATCAGTATACGGTCCGTGTTTATTATCAGTGTATATCAGTATACAGTCCGTGTTTATCATCAGTGTATCATCAGTATACAGTCCGTGTCTATCATCAGTGTATCATCAGTATACGGTCCGTGTTTATCATCAGTGTGTCATCAGTGTACGGTCCGTGTTTATCAGCAGTGTATCATCGTTGTACATTCCGTGTATCCGTTTTCATCATCAGTGTATCATCAGTATACGGTCCGTATTTATCATCAGTGTGTCATCAGTATACGGTCCTTGTTTATCAGCAGTGTATCATCGTTGTACATTCCGTGTATCCGTTTTTATCATCAGTATATTATCAGTGTATCATCAGTATACGGTCCGCATTTATCATCAGTGTATCATCAGTATACGGTCCGTGTTTATCAGCAGTGTGTCATCGTTGTACATTCGGTGTGTCTGTTTTTACCATCTGTGTATTATTAGTGCTTTCCACGGATGGATAAATAAATTACAGAGCTTCTCCTATACTTTGCAATTTTAAATTCAAACAGCATACGGCTGGCACTTGGACCCCTGGACTTGTGTTGGCACTTCTTATCCGTGATACCGGAAAAAAACAGACATGTCTTCATGAATTTTGCACGGACATATGGTTTGTGAAAATACACGGACATATAAATAGCGCCATAGATTATAATGGGAAGATGTTGTATCCATGAATAAAACGGACAGAAAATGTATGTGAAACACAGACATGTGAATGAGGCATTAGTGTGTTTTTTAAAATCTAAAAATGCGTGCATGAAGCTAGTCTATCACTTTTATGGCACACATCACATTTCTTGCTGATCTGACGTAGAAGCTCTATATACAAAGTAGAACGACTACATAAATGCATTGCATGGTTGTGTCATGCCAGCTTACAATGCGTGCCATACTTCTTTACTAACCAATGACTAGCCTGCGTACACAAAGTAATCAGTTTCTAATCCATAACCATAAAACAAGTTAAAAGGGTAGCAAAGGAGTTACCTCTCCTGGGATTGCTCCTCATACATTCTCTCTTTTCCTTCCTTGAAGAGGCGAATTGCACGCTTTGACTTTTTCATTAGGCTGTCAATGTAGATCTTAAAATATTCATTTTCACTGAGCTGCATAAGTTTCTGGTTGTCATCATACTTGCTCAAGATAAGTCTCAAATGTTGATATGTGTCAGGTAAAATATCAAGTATGTAGGGAGGGCTGTTCTTCAGCTGAAGCTTCGGACTTTGGCATAATCTTACCTAAAAAAAAAATATATATATATATAAATTAAACATTGGAACAATTAGATTAAACATAACTAAAGAAATAGAAAACAAGCAAATACAATAAAATATATATTCAAATGTGACCCTTCTTTACCTTACAGTGGGGAAAAAAAGTATTTAGTCAGCCACCAATTGTGCAAGTTCTCCCACTGAAAAAGATGAGAGAGGCCTGTAATTGACATCATAGGTAGCCCACAACTATGAGAGTCAAAGTGAGAAAACAAATCCAGAAAATCAACTTGTCTGATTTGGCAAGATTTATTTTGCAAATTATGGTGGAAAATAATTATTTGGTCACCTAAAAACATGCAAGATTTCTGGCTCTCACAGACCTGTAACTTCTTTAAGAGGCTCCTCTGTCCTCCACTCATTACCTGTAATAATGGCACCTGTTTGAATTTGTTATCAGTATAAAAGACACCTGTCCACAACCTCAAACAGTCACACTAAAACTCCACTATGGTGAGACCAAAGAGCTGTCGAAGGCCAGAAATAAAATTGTAGCCCTGCACCAGGCAGAGAAGACTCAATCTGCAATAGGCAAGCAACTTGGTGTGATAAAATCACCGGTGGGAGCAATAATAAGAAAATGGAAGACATACAAGACCATTGATAATCTCCCTCGATCTGGGGCTCCACGCAAGATCTCACCCTATGGGGTCAAAATGATTACAAGAACGTTGAGCAAAAATCCCAGAACCACACGGGGGGGACCTAGTCAATGACCTGCATAGAGCTGGGACCACCGTAACAAAGGCTACCATCAGTAACACATTACGCCACCAGGGACTCAGATCCTGCAGTGTCAGACGGGTCCCCCTTGCTTAAGCCAGTATATGTCCGGGCCGTCTGAAGTTTGCTAGAGAGCATTTGGATTATCCAGAAGAGTATTGGGAGAATGTCATATGGTCTGATGAAACCAAAGTAGAACTGTTTGGTAGAAACAAAACTCGCTGTGTTTGGAGGAGACAGAATGCAGAGTTGTAACCAAAGAACACCATACCTACTGTGAAGCATGTGGGTGGCAACGGTCTGATGAAACCAAAGTATACCTGTTTGGCAGAAACAAAACTCTCTGTTATGATTGGGTCACCGAGGAGGAGAGCAAGCCCAAGCTAAGCCACAGAAAACCAGAGAGGTTGGTAACTAAGCGGATTGCAGACCCCTGATCCTATCCACACAACTAGCAATAGCCGTGGAGCGATGATCCTAGACGCCTCGGCACAGCCGGAAAGCTAACTAAGCCTAAAGCAAGAAAGGGGAAATCTAAACTGCCCCAGAGCAGACCCCAAAGGAATAGATAGCCCCCAAACATATATTGTCAGTGAGACAAGAAGAAAACACAAACGCAGATAGGAAAATAGACTGAGTAAACGATGGGGCCCACACTGACTAGACAGGACAGGAACGGAAAGACACTGTCTGCAATCACGCAAAAAAACCCTGCAAAAAAGTCCAACACGTCTGATGCAAAAAATACTTAAGTCGCACGACTTCGCCCACTATATCAGCACTCTGGTATATTCTGAAAGCAGAGCAAAAAGAGGCCAATCTAATAAGGGACAAAAACAAACTGGCACAAGTAGTAACATATGGATGGTGATTCAGCACAGCCCCAGCCGGCGCTGGCTGACCCACAAAAAAATGAAATAGACAAAACCAGATCAAATGTAAACAGAATAGCAAATGAACACTTAGCTGAACATGCAGGGACTGAGCTGGAAACCTCAGGAGGCAGGAAGAAAATCACCAGCAGGGATAGAGGGAGTCGGCTGTCTTAAATCCCAGTCTGAAACCCCAGATCTCCAATCGTCGTCCTCATCATCAGGTGGCAAGCCTTTGCAATCAGATCAGCTCCATTACCTCCAGTAACCACCAGAGGAAGCCCAGAAAGAGAACTTGCAACCCCTCTGTCAATTTGACCAGCTCCACTACCTTCAGTAGTAACCAGAGGTAGGCCAGAAAGCGAATTCACAACATAGCTGTGTATGGAGGATACAGAATGTTGAGTTGCATCCAAAGAACACCATACCTACTGTGAAGCATGGGGGTGGCAACATCATGCTTTGGGGCTATTTCTCTGCAAGGGGATCAGGACAACTTATCCGTGTACATGAAAGAATGAATGGGGCCATGTATCATGAGATTTTGAGTGCAAACCTCCTTCCATCAGCAAGGGCATTGAAGATGAAACGTGGATGGGTCTTTCAGCATGATAATGATCCCAAGCACACCGCCAGGGCAACAAAGGACTGGCTTCATAAGAGGCATATGAAGGTCCTGGAGTGGCCTAGCCAGTCTCCAGATCTCAACCCCATAGGGATTTGAAAGTCTGTGTTGCCCAGCAAAAGGCCCAAAACATCACTGCTCTAGAGGAGATCTGCATGAAGGAAAGGGCCAACATACCACCAACAGTGTGTGCCAACCTTGTGAAGACTTACAGAAAACGACTGGCCTCTGTCATTGCCAACAAAGGGTATATAACAAAATATTGAGATGAACTTTTGTTAATGACCAAATACTTATTTTCCACCATAATTTGCAAATAAATCTTGCCAAATCAGACAAGGTGATTTTCTGGATTTGTTTTCTCATTTTGACTCTCATAGTTGTGGTCTACCTATGATGTCAATTACAGGCTTCTCTCATCTTTTTAAGTGGAAGAACTTGCACAATTGGTAGCTGAATAAATATTTTTTCCCCACTGTACTTGTCTTTATTCCCGAAGCTTCTACTCGTGAATGTCATGTTATGATCTGGAGTCAGCGACAACTCGCAGCCACTTCCCTCTCCTCAACTCCCACTCCCTGTTCTGGCCAATCAGAGTTGTCATGCCCGATCCCATGCATGCCTCTCCTCTTAATACTAGTACATTCTAGAATATACCCGTCATGATCTGGTCTCTCCTTTCCCGGTCTAGTTATGTCTGGGGTTAACCCTCCCTGTCTCGTTCCCGGCTCGGGTCTGCTATATCTCTGTACTGCAACCTGTGTGCAGTGCCAGTTATAATACTTGCCTTTGGGTTGTAGCTGGCTCTGGTGAGTACCTGATCTGTCCTGCTGACTTCATCTGACTCTACCCGTGTCTGTTGTCTGCCTTCCTTTTCTGACTTGTCCCCTTGCATCTGATATTCCATTGCGGACCTTTGGACCGTGTTCAGACTACCCGCTTGTTATTGCCCCTTTGCTTATCCGCTGTTTCTCTAGAATTCTGATCCTGGCATGTGACCTGACTTGCGACTTTGGAGTTTCCCTTTGTACTGTGTGACCCTCTGTAATCTGCTCAACTCGCTGACTATTCTGCTGCCACTTAGTGACCGCTTCGCTGTATTACTGCGGTCCTGCTTCATTGCAGGTTATCCAGCTCACTCTCCACTTTGCTTCCATCTAGTGAAGCTTGGGTTACTCTGCATTAACCCTCCGTAATACAGCGTGACAATACCTGGCAACAGCTGAGACATCATGTCACTGACTCTTGCTGTAATGTTCACATCAGACCTCAATTGCTCCAGGTGGCCTTCAAAGTCAGTCGGTCATATTAGTTTTCATATGTTGTACAGGGTGCCCAAAAGGCACAGGCCCCATAGGCCTGTGCCTAATATGCCTAATTGGTTCTGCCTTCATGTAAATGTAAAAAAGTTTGTGAGTTGAAATCAAGCTGACAGAATCTCTTTAAATCTGACATGCACTGTGAGCAAAAGGTCTTATAATGTTAGGAACAGCGGAACGCACTAAATAAAAATAATAATAAAGTGCGTTCGCTGCTCGGGGTCCACCGTGCAGTAGGTGATATAACCACTGCTAAGTGGTGGTAGGAGCAATATGGCGGTAATGCGCACAGGGTTAAACGTCACCCAGGTGCGCAGAGCAATCTCTGTTAAGTCACAGAGATGCCTAAAAAACACAAATACACAGACTGAGCCTGTTGAGGTCACTGTACTCAGTAAAAATACACACACGGTATCAGGTCACAGGAGTAGACAAGGCGGCGACACTACGTCCGTCTAGACCTACCGTGTGTGCGGTGTCGCAGCTGCGGACGCTAAGGAGAGCTGCTACTGCAGCGCGGCGTGGACACTGCCGCTAAACGACAAAGCTATGACGCAAGCGCAATGTCGGACGCTAGCAGCTGTGGATGTTGCAGCAGAGGAGCGCTGGCGCCGATTCTAACTCAGTCCCTAACCACATACGTAATATCAGAGGGAAGGGGTTTTATAATGAGTCATTCATCAGAATCATACATCCATCCTCATACACACAGCAGTAAGTCTTTTATAGCAGCCGGGACCTTCCGCAAGCCTCCAGATCTCTGAGATAGACCAATGAGATCTGGAGCGGGACCTGAGCACATGACTCCCGATCTCCAATGGGAGATCGTCCCATGAGCATGCTCAGTAGGAGGACAGAAGGACTTAGCCTCAGGAGAGATTTGCTGCAAGGCAATCTCCTCTGCAGTAGATAAACAGCAGGAGACTGCAGAATGTGAGGGTCTGGATCCCTGCGGAGTAAACGCAGAAATCCCACGCCTAACATTATATAGACAGGTGTGTGCCTTTACAAGTCAAGTCCTATCAGTTTAATTAAACACAGCTGAACTTCAATGAAGGAGTAGAACCATCTCAAGGAGGATCACAAGGAAATGGACAGCATGTGACTTAAATATGAGCGTCCGAGCAAAGGGTCTGAATACATTTGACCATTTTCTTTTTTAATAAATTTGCAAAAATGTCTACATTTCTGTTTTTTTCAGTCAAGATGGGGTGCAGAGTGTACATTAATGAGAAAAAAATGAAGTTTTTTTTTAATTTACCAAATGCCTGAAATGAAGCAAACAGTGAAAAATTTAAAGGAGTCCCACTGTATGTAAAAAAAAATATATATTCAGTGGATAAATCAGCTTTGTAACTAGGCTGACCAATAGATGATTAGGTCTAGGTAACACAGCTTATCATTACTATTTGATATTGGAATTTTTACAGGTGTATTATGAGTCATACAAAGGAAATACACGGCACTCTGCCCTATTGTTTGAAATGGTGGGCAGGTAGGATACGAAGACTTAATTCTGAACATGAAAAAGGCCCGGCACACTAAAATAACATGTCAAATAAGAATGGATGTTTTATTGGCTCTGCAGTCCAAATACAATTAGGTCCATATATATTTGGACAGAGACAACATTTTTCTAATTTTGGTTCTAGACATTACCACAATGAATTTTAAACAAAACAATTCAGATGCAGTTGAAGTTCAGACTTTCAGCTTTCATTTGAGGGTATCCACATTCAAATTGGATGAAGAGTTTAGGAGTTTCAGCTCCTTAACATGTGCCACCCTGTTTTTAAAGGGACCAAAAGTAATTGCACAGATGAAATAATTGTAAATAAAATGTTCATTTCTAGTACTTGGTTGAAAACCCTTTGTTGGCAATGACTGCCTGAAGTCTTGAACTCATGGACATCACCAGACGCTGTGTTTCCTCCTTTTTGATGCTCTGCCAGGCCTTCACTGCAGTGGTTTTCAGTTGCTGTTTGTTTGTGGGCCTTTCTGGCTGAAGTTTAGTCTTTAACAAGTGAAATGCATGCTCAATTGGGTTGAGATCAGGTGACTGACTTGGCCATTCAAGAATATTCCACTTCTTTGCTTTAATAAACTCCTGGGTTGCTTTGGCTTTATGTTTTGGGTCATTGGTCGTCGTTTCATACTACAGATGGACAATCAGTTTGGCTGCATTTGGCTGGATCTGAGCACACAGTATGGCTCTGAATACCTCAGAATTCATTCGGCTGCTTCTGTCCTGTGGCACATCATCAATATAAACCAGGAGGTTAGCGTGCACTCTAGTCCAATAACGAGGTGCAGGTGTAATGGACCAATATGTCCTATTACCAATAATAATCTAATTCACCGCACACTCAAAGGGGTTTCATGCAAATAAGTGTCCATTTTATTATGTACAAAATATGTGGGAGCCAAACAAGAATATATAGCATAAAGTAGAAGCGATATAAATACGACGTTTCGGCTCAGCCTGAGCCTTTATCACTGTAAATAAAAAGAAATACATCAGAAAACATACAAAAAAAGAGGAAAGAAAGAAATATAACACCATAAAAAATCAAGATTATCCCAATATATCACAGTGATAAAAACATACACATATCAACATATATACATTATGATGGTACATGGAGAACATGGAAATGCAAATATGAAAAGAAGCCTAGTAAACTAGCACCATACTGAGTTGAATGGGAGAGAAGGGATTACCTGAATCCAGAGTCGGATATTTGCATAAGGTGCATAGGGAAGAATAGAACTCCCAAGAAAATAGCCCAAGAAAGGTGGCTGAAAGGAATTGTCAAAATCATGGTTAGTCGATTCATATGTGCAGCTATCCTATTGTCCTAGTAATAAAAAGTTCTGTTGCAGGTCATCTGTATACAGTGTATAAAGGGGATATTTCACATCAATAAACACTAGCGACCCAGTGCCACTGGCAGCCATGCATGCCCAAGCCATCACACTGCCTCCGCCGTGTTTTACAGATCATGTGGCATGCTTTGTATCATGAGCTGTACCACGCCTTCGCCATACTTTTCTCTTTCCATCATTCTGGTAGAGGTTGATCTTGGTTTGATCTGTCCAAAGAATGTTCTTCCAGAACTGTGCTGGCTTTTTTAGATGTTTTTTTAGCCTAGTCCAGTCTAGCCTTTTTATTCTTGATGCTTATGAGTGGCTTGCACCGTGCAGTGAACCCTCTGTATTTACTTTCATGCAGTCTTCTCTTTATGGTAGATTTGGATATTGATACCCCTACCTCCTGGAGAGTGTTGTTCACTTGGTTGGCTGTTGTGAAGGGGTTTCTCTTCACCATGGAGATTATTCTGCGATCATCCACCACAGTTGTCTTCCATGGGCGCCCAGGTCTTTTTGTATTGATGAGTTCACCAGTGCTTTCTTTCTTTCTCAGGATGTACCAAACTGTAGATTTTGCCACTCCTAATGTTGTAGCAATTTCTCGGATGGGTTTTTTCTGTTTTTGCAGCTTAAGGAGGGCTTGTTTCACCTGCATGGAGAGCTCCTTTGACCGCATGTTTCCTTCACAGCAAAACCTTCCAAATGCAAGCACCACACCTCAAATCAACTCCAGGCCTTTTATCTGCTTAATTGAGAATGACACAATGAAGGGATTGCCCACACCTGTCCATGAAATAGCCTTGGAGTCAATTGTCCAATTACTTTTGGTCCCTTTAAAAACAGGGTTGCACAAGTTAAGGAGCTGAAACTCCTAAACCCTTCATCCAATTTGAATGTGGATACCCTCAAATGAAAGCTGAAAGTCTGAACTTCAACTGCATCTGAATTGTTTTGTTTAAAATTCATTGTGGTAATGTCTAGAACCAAAATTAGAAAAATGTCTCAGTTCAAATATATATGGACCTAAGTGTATGTGACGTTTCGGTCAATCGGACCTCCTTCAGACAAACAGATCGCACTGGTAGAGATCGAGAAGTCATCTAGTTGGAAAGGAGTCTCTCATAGCTATTGATGAAGTGCCCACACTGTGATGAAGGTCTGATTGAAACATGACGTACTTAAAGATTACAGAACCAATAATGCATCCATTCTTATTTGACACATTATTTTGGTGTGCCAGGTTTTTTAGACATGGTGAATAATAGTCCACATAAATATTTTATGGCTTTGTGGGGCCCTAAATATGGTCATACATAGAAAAGCAGCCCTCCCATTGATAACTTACGGCCGAGGTACGGGACCATTGCACATAACTTATTGAAAGAAAGTGTGTTCACATGTGTGTTACTAGTTCTGCTTTATAATAGGAACAAATGTAATGGACGTGCCGGACGCTTGGCGCTGAAGACATACCCAACGGGCTATCACAGGGTCCATCTGGTATTTTTGCTCAGATCTGTGACAGAGGCCCTAAATGACGCCAAACTGAAGAATAAACAAACCCACATGCCGTACTTTTTACATATTTAGTGCCTAATGAAGCTGCTTCTCGGGTCTTTTAAGGCCATGTTCACACGTTCAGTATTTGGTCAGTAAATTACCTCAGTATTTGTAAGCCAAAACCAGGAGTGGAACAATCAGAGGAAAAGCATAATAGAAACACATCACCACTTCTGGATTTATCACCCACTCCTGGTTCTGGCTTACAAATAATGAGGTAAAAAACTCACCAAATACTGAACATGTGCAAGTGGCCTTAAAATTAAATTGGCGATACAAGGATGTGCCAGACTATTAAGGTATGTTAACACATTGCATTTGTGCCTTCCTTTCTGGGCAGCGTTTTACTGTGCCAGCAAAGTGAATGAGATTTCTGAAGTTTCATGCACACACTGCTTACATTTTCTTTGCTGCAGTTTTATATCTGCAGCGTGTCTTTCAGCGTTTTTTCAGCGTTCTTTACCCCTTAGGCTATGTGCACACGTTGCAGATTAGCCTGCAGAATATTCTGCATCTCTTGGCAGAAAACGCAGGGAAAAACGCTTGCGTTTTTCATGTGGAATTGATGCGCATTTGGATGAGTTTTTGCTGTGCGGATTTGTTGAGAGAGGAAAAAAAAAAAAAGAAAGAAAGAAAAACAGAAAGAAAGAATCTGCGCGGATTTTTCCGCAACATGTACTCAGCAATTATTCATTTTCCATAGACTAACATTGCCTGTGCACTATACTGTGAATTTGATGCAAATCAGCGTGTAAAAAACGCTGCGGATCCGCATCAAAATCTGCAACGTGTGCACGTAGCCTTACAAATGAAGGGGGGAAAAAGCATAAAAGACGCAAACAAAACATGCGTTTTTTATGCAGCGTTTTTCTGAACGTGCGCACATACCCCTAATGGCATGAAGCATACTAACGTAATGGGGAACCCGCAGCCAAAAATAAAAACATGATGTACATACATAAATGGAAACATTATATTCTCATTTTGAGTCAATTCAGTACCAGTCACAGTTCTGAAATACATCAGCACTTCAATATATACATCAAAGGTAAAATAATATATTGAGGAAGTATATTTTGTCTCATGTCACATGGAAAGTCTCATGTATCTGACTGACAGCACATACATACAAGCCATATTATTTTCCAGAAATTATACATTTTAGAAATCTGTTATATATCAAGTTGCCCACAACTGGGTAAAAGGGAATTTTGCATGTTATTCAGTGAAATAAAAGTGCTAGCTGCCACTTAGGGTATGATTGCAATTAAATGAAGATCACTTAATCAAGTAAAATATCAGATTAAGTCTAGTACATCACAGTTCTCGTCATTTTATCAGTTTAGATATTCTGAGAGTATTAATTCAATGTGCGGTGAAAAAAAAATGCCAAAGTCTACACATTGGAGCTTTTCTTATGATACTAATACACATTGGATTTGGCACGATATGGCGGTTATATGATTTGTTGAAAAACACATGAACCAATAATTGGCTTATATGAAAGTCTGCATACATATTCTCTAGGATCAGTAAGTACAGTCACTTTTCTGACTGATAGTTCAGGTCATTAAGCAGTCATGCTGAGATTTGGCCATAAATATATGTCTTAATTACATGGGTTCAAATAATATTCAAATAATAATGCATTTTAATCAATCATTATACCAAAAATTACCTCAAATTATACCGCGACAAGAAAACAAATAATTAAATTGAGGCGAGTGGGCGGGGAGATGCTTCAGTGTAGAAATCTTCAGTCAGACAGCTCCAGAGTCAAAAAGCAGAGGTTTAAATAGATGCCCGTTTCCCGCCTAAACTGACAACTGCCAATCAATGTCCTGTTACCAAAATCTGCCTTATCACATGACATACTGAAGAATCATCTAGAAGGTTGTTACCACTGACTAAAAAAACCTTATGCAAAAGTGGGGGGATGAAAAAGGAACTGATGAATGGAGTGTGCCACTTTATTAAAAATTAATAACATTAAATTTAATGAAGGCAAAATGATCCCAAGTGCCCCCTTTGAGGATATATTATGGGGGCTCACATTGGTGTGATACTGGCATAGTGCTGTAAGTACTCCCAGATGAAGCATTTCTAGGCCAGTCTATAACAGAACATAGCCCTAGAGCAACGCAATGAGTTGATTTGGGATTATCATCTATTGGTAGGAAAAAAACTAACCTTCCATTTGTCACAGTCTATATGATAAAAAAAGCATTTTCTATACGAGTCTCAGGAGGGATCTTTTTTCCACATACAATTGAGCACACCGGTCACAGGCTGAGGCAAGTAAAAAGCCACTTCTCAAAATGGAGAGGATTAAGACGGGCCAGACATTTACTACAAATCGATATATACAGTATTTATACAGTACAGACCAAAAGTTTGGACACACCTTCCCATTCAAAGAGTTTTCGCTATTTTCATGACTATGAAAATTGTAGATTCACTCTGAAGGCATCAAAACTATGAATTAACACATGTGGAATTATATAATTAACAAAAAAGTGTGAAACAACTGAAAATATGTCTTATATTCTAGGCTCTTCAAAGAAGCCACCTTTTGCTTTGATTACTGCTTTGCACACTCTTGGCATTCTCTTGATGGTAGAGGTAGTCACTGGAAATAGTCGTCCAACAGTCTTGAAGGAGTTCCCAGAGATGCTTAGCACTTGTTGGCCCTTTTGCCTTCACTCTGCGGTCCAGCTCACCCCAAACCATCTCGATTGGGTTCAGGTCTGGTGACTGTGGAGGCCAGGTCATCTGGCGTAGAACCCCATCACTCTCCTTGTTACACCTGGCCCCCATCCTGGCGCTGCATCCAGGCCTGCCACTGCTCTCCATTCTGGGCACTCACCTCGAGCCTCTCATGCTGCTGCTCAGCGTTCTGTCCTTCCTCCGGCCTCCTCCTCCTGGCGTCCTGTGAGGAGATCTGTAGCTAAGGCTATTAGGGCACGCCCGCCCGCTCTCTAGCCTTCTTAAAGGGGCCGCGTGCATTATTCAAAAAATGCAATTAAACAATGGCAGCGCACTGGCTGTTATTTCTGGCCTCTCTTCCATAGGGAGAGCGCCGGAGCAACAAGTATCTATCATTGCTACATCCGGTTCTCATGTTAACCTGTCTGCGCTGCATCTGTAGTCTCTGTGCATTGTCTAATGCTCTCTGTTTCCACAGCATATCAGTATCCTGTGTTACCTGGTTACATCAGCAACCATCTGGGCCTAAGCCATCCCGTTCCGCCTACAGCCATCCGAGTCCAAGGACTGTGTGAAGGTCACTGGAACCGACTCCTTACCAAATAACCGGATCCAGGACCCAGCTCATTACGGACTCTGCTGTAACTGTTGTTATCCCTTTTGGTCCCGCTGGGACAGCTGCCACGTGTTCAGGGTCTAAGTGGAGGTAGCACCTGTGTCCTCCGGGTATCCATTCTGGCCCTGTACCCGGAGCTCACTAGTCACGCCCCCTTCGGAGCCCCCCGGACCGTGGTCCCGAGGTTCCACTTAAAAAATAAAAACGAATGTGAACTTCACAATCTCGGCCTCCGCTCCATTCGTTACACCTTCTTGGTCAAATAGCCCTTACACAGCCTGGAGGTGCGTTTGGGGTCATTGTCCTGTTGAAAAATAAATGATGGTCCAACTAAACGCAAACCGGATGGAATAGCATGCCGCTGCAAGATGCTGTGGTAGCCATGCTGGTTCAGTATGCCTTCAATTTTGAATAAATCCCCAACAGTGTCACCAGCAAAGCACCTCCACACCATCACACCTCCTCCTCCATGCTTCACGGTGGAAACCAGGCATGTAGAGTCCTTCCGTTCACCTTTTCTGCGTCGCACAAAGACACGGTGGTTGGAACCAAAGATCTCAAATTTGGACTCATCAGACCAAAGCACAGATTTCCACTGGTCTAATGTCCATTCCTTGTATTCTTTAACCCAAACAAGTCTCTTCTGCTTGTGGCCTGTCCTTAGCAGTGGCTCCCTAGCAGCTATTTTACCATGAAGGCCTGCTGCACAAAGTCTCCTCTTAACAGTTGTTGTAGAGATGTGTCTGCTGCTAGAACTCCGTGTGGCATTGACCTGGTCTCTAATCTGAGCTGCTGTTAACCTGTGATTTCTAAGGCTGGGGACTCGGAATAACTTATCCTCCGCAGCAAAGGTGACTCTTGGTCTTCCTTTCCTGGGGCGGTCTTTATGTGAGCCAGTTTCTTTGTAGCGCTTGATGGTTTTTGCCACTGAACTTGGGAACACTTTCAAAGTTTTCCCAATTTTTCAGACTGACTGACCTTCATTTCTTAAAGTAATGATAGCCACTTGTTTTTCTTTACTTAGCTGCTTTTTTCTTGCCATAATACAAATTCTAACAGTCTATTCAGTAGGACTATCAGCTGTGTATCCACCAGACTTCTGCACAACACAACTGATGGTCCCAACCCCATTTATAAGGCAAGAAATCCCACTTATTAAACCTGACAGGGCACACCTGTGAAGTGAAAACCATTTCCGGTGACTACCTCTTGAAGCTCATCAAGAGAATGCCAAGAGTGTGCAAAGCAGTAATCAAAGCAAAAGGTGGCTACTTTGAAGAACCTAGAATATAAGACATAGGCCGGGATCACACACAGTGAGATACGGCCGAGTCTCGCAGGTTAAAACCAAGCTCTGGTGCCGGCACTCCGGAGCGGAGCATGCAGCCGCACAGCAATACATGGAGCTGCACGCTCCGCTCCGGAGTGAAGGTGCCAGAGCTTGGTTTTAACCTGCGAGACTCGGCCGTATCTCGCTGTAGTGTGACTCCGGCCATACAGTATTTTCAGTTGTTTCACACTTTTTTGTTAATTATATAATTCCACATGTGGTAATTCATAGTTTTGATGCCTTCAGAGTGAATCTACAATTTTCATAGTCAAGAAAATAAAGAAAACTCTTTGAATGAGAAGGTGTGTCCAAACTTTTGGTCTGTACTGTAGCTTAATAAAGAACCCAGGAAAGAATAAAATGTATTCACTGATGCTCCCAATCCACCTGCTGTACAGAGACTTGCTCAAGAGAAAAGGGCTAAGCTGCAGTCCTGGGCACAGACGGGTGGCCGGGAGTCATTCATCCCTTTATAAGATAGACTGTAAGCTTGCGAGCAGGGCCCTCATTCCTCTTGGTATTTGTTATGATCTATGTGATTATTGTTATGCTGTAATGTCTATTGTCTGTATAAATCCCCTCTGAAATGTAAAGTGCTGCGGAATATGTCGGCGCTATAGAAACAACATTTATTATTTATTATTATTATAAGATGAGAATAAACCTTTATAAGGGCTGCCCTGTTTAGTAAAACCATTTACATTTACTCAACTGGGCGTTTTCAGTGATGGAGACTGGAAAGGTCACTGTGAATGGTCCGCAGCAATGCCCACAATCGACAGCAAGCTGCAAAGCACCGTATTCTGACAGCAGGCTAGGCATATTATGCTAAATATCCATCGCCCCCTCCCCCCGCTAAACAGTAAAAGGTAGAGACTCTAAATCGCAATATACACTCTAGGGGCCATTCATTAAGGTGCTTTCAAACACCTTAAGGGGGAACTCTGGGGAGATAAAACATTTTTGGACTGTCCTTGCCCTCAAACTATAGAGATGAGATGCCCAGTGCACTTTTAATATCGTTAGAACACTTGTAATTCCGCGTGACAGGAGCTGCTCCTCACTGCTCCCCTCTCCCGTCTGGGACATTTCGTCACACACCAGTGTACAGCTCCCACCTGTAACAGCCATCTTGCGATGAGGGGGCGTGGCCATGCCCTGTTCTCTGCAGAGATACCGCTATTATCAAGAGACCGGCTGATAGTAACAGCAGGAGCTGCACAATGATGTAATGTCCCATTAGCATTGAGGAGCAGCTCCTGTCACATCAGCCCCCTAATAATGTCACCCTGTTTGCAGTCCGAGTTGAGGGTGCATAGCCAGTAAGTAGCAGCAAGCCGATGATATTGTCTCATTCACTGCCGGGCTACTAGCAGAGAACAGGCCATGCCTCCTCAACTCTGACTGCAGACAGGGAGACATTATCAAGGGGCTGCAGCAACTAGAAGCAGGGTGTGGGGGATCAGGCCATGTCCCCCGCATCTTGGACTGCAGACAAGGAGACATTATCAGGGGTCTGCAGCTACTAGAATCAGGGTATGGGGGCAGGCCATGCCCTCGACACATCCCTTCACCTTGGACTGCAGACAGGGAGACATTATCAGTGGGCTGCATCTACTAGAAGCAGGGTGTAGGGGAGCAGGCCATGCCACACTCCCTCACCTCGGACTGCAGATAGGGAGAAATTATCAGGGGGCTGTAGCTGCTAGAAGCAGGGTGTTTTTTTTTGGGGGGGGGTCAAGCCATGCCTCCACCATGCCCCCTCACCTTGGACTGCAGACACGGAGACATTTTCAGGGGGCTGGTGTGACAGCAGCTTCCAATTTCCTGATTTTTACAAGATTTTAGATTGTACCTGTGTAATTTTTGCCCATTGATCCAAAAGAGCATTTGTGAGGTCAGACATTGATTTTGGAAGAGAAGGCCTGGCTAACATTCAATCGGATTGAGAGTCAGTAACAGGAGTGCACAATCCTTCAATCCGAGGGCCACGTTGTCATGTTGTCTGACTCTCAAGGGATGAAATAAAACTTATAGAAGAATTACGGTACCATCTGAGACATTTCCACTACGTAAGGCTACTTTCACACTTGCTTTTTTTTGCAGCGCGTTTTTCCCGGAAAAAAACGCATGGAAAAAACGCATACAAACGCATACAAATGCTGTGTTTTTTTCAAGCATTTTTATGCGCATGCATGAAAAAAATGCAGCGTTTTTATGCGTTTGTATGCGTTTTTACCGCGTTTGCATTTTTTCCAACATTAGTTGGCCCCTCACACTAACCCAAACCATGACTTTACTAACCCTAACCCTTAACCAAACCATACCATAACCCTTAACCAAACCATACTAACCCCAACCCTTAACCAAACCCTACTAACCCTAACCCAAACCCTAACCCTAACCCCTAACTAACCCTAAACCCTAACCCTTAACCAAACCATACTAACCCTAACCCAAACCCTAACCCTAAACCCCCTTAACTAACCCTAACTCTAACCCAAACCCCTAATTTCCATTGTCTAACCAATGGTCAACAAAAAAACGCATGCGCAAAAAACCGCATATATGAGCATGCCAATGGGCACATATGCGCACCCATAGACTTATAATGGTTGTCTTGCTGTAAAAAAACGGATTGCGCGCGCATGCGTTTTTTTGAGGCAAGTCGGATGCCCAAAAAATGCAACAGGATGCATTTTGTGCGCCCGAGCGCACACTACAAAAAAACGCATGCGCGTAAAAACGCATACAAACCCATGTGTATGCGCACATAAGCGCATCCCATGCAAAATATAGGAAAAAAAAGCGCATGCGTTTTTTAGCACTAAAATACAGCGCAAAAAAACGCAAGTGTGAAACCAGCCTAACATCATTACATGTCATAAATACATGATAGGTAGCAGACCGTAAAGTGGACCCTGCACAAATGTGAATAATAGGGGTTCCCTTCACCTCCAGTTAGCATTTGCGGAGTTGGAAGGCTAAAATTGTAAACTTAAACTACAATAGTAAACTCACCCAACCATGCCTTTATGGACCTTGCTTTGTGCACTGGGGCACAGTCATACAGGAAAAGAAAAGGACCTTCCCCAAACTGTTCCCACTAAGTTGGAAGAATCGAATAGTCTAAAATGTCTTGTTATCTTATCTATCAGGATCCTGTCAGCGCCGGCGGACTGCCGCGGCTGAATAGGGTAACTCACTCAGACTACGGGAGGACCCGGGGTCCAATACTGCAGGGAAACAGGGAAAGTTCAAACAACAGGACCTGCGACACTGAAAGTAGTTAGCAGTACAAGGACCTACGATCATGTGCCCACGGGGGGCGTGGCTTAGCGTCCTGCTGCAGGAGAGGGCTGTAGGGTTCTATTACAGGAATCCTTGAGTAAAGGCTAGGGAAACTCAGGTCAGACAAACGGGGGTCATACACGGAGAGGGCGGCACGGTACTAGAGGGACAAGCAGAGAATAGTCAAAATGTAAGCAATGAATCATACACAGAGATAGCAACGCAGTACAAGGGGGGCAGTCAGAGAGTAGTCAGGTCCAAGGCAAAAAAGAGTCATACATGGAGACAGCAGAGCAGTACAAAAGGAACAGGCAGAACTCGTAACAAGGACAGAACCGGATAAAAACCAAGCAAGCATAAAGTATCACAGTCATAAAGCACACTAGGGTCACACACTCGGCCAAGGGTCTGAGTATAAGCGACAAGGAGTGAGCCCACAATGAGGCTATAAAAAGCCTCCCAGAATCTCAGAGTGAGGATGTCCAGATTAGCCTCTGAGCTACCTGATCACACAAACTCAGCAGATCATGACACTATCATGAAGCATTCAGATTCTCAGTCCTTAAAACTAAAGTCAACCCCTGAAAAAATAACACACAGCATTATCCCTCCAACACCAAGATTTGCAATACAGTCACATGGGTAATGTTTTCCTGGCATTCACCAAAGACAGACTCCACACCAGACTGCCAAATAGTATGATTTACCTCTCCACACATTTTCACTGCTCCCAAGTCCAGTGACGGTGACCTGCTTTAGACCACTCCATCCAACCCATGGCATGGTGCTTGGTGATATAAGTGCCAGGGAGGCTAGTCCTGATCTGGCACACCCCAATAAGTTTGCCAAGTTGGCAGATGAGGGGGGGTGTCAGTACAGGGGTAGCACTGCTGCAGCAAGGCATGTCCTCTGAAAGCCGGAAGAGTGTCTGCTCCAGTAAGGGGGTAAATAAGAGAGCAGGGCAGGCCAGACAGGTGCTGGTAGTGGGGGACTCAATTATTCGGGGAACAGATAGGGCAATCTGTCACAAAGACAGTGATCGTCGAACAGTGTGCTGCCTACATGGCGCTCGACTCCTACACATCGCTGATCGGGTTGACAGATTATTGGGAGGGACTGCTGAGGATCCAGCGGTCATGGTGCACATTGGCACAAATGACAAAGTTAGAGGTAGGTGGAAGGTCCTTAAAGATGATTTCAGGGAATTAGGCTGCAAGCTTAAAGCAAGGACCTCCAAGGTGTATTTCTCTGAAATACTGCCTGCACCACGTGCCACACCAGAGCGGCAACGGGAGATTAGGGAGGTTAATAAGCAGCTCAAGAATTTGTGTAGGAAGGAGAGGTTTGGGTTCCTGGAGAACTGGGCTGACTTCTCAGTTGGCTACAGGTTCTACGCTAGGGACGGGCTGCACCTCAGTGGGAAGGGTACAGCTGTGCTTTGGGAGAAAATGGCTAGAAGGTTGGAGGAGTGTTTAAACTAGGGATTGGGGGAGGAGGGTATTCAGTTTATAAGAGGGGATGACAGTGCAGAAAGTAACCTGGGCACAAATAAAGAAATTGGGGATGGCGTGGGAGGTGGGTTTAGAACAGTTAAGATTTTAGGGAAGAATAGAGGTAATAAGAGATACATAAAGTGAATTGCTGTACGTGGACTCGGTAAGGAATTTTTTTCACCAATGTGGAGCTTAGTGTTTGCCGCATGCTTTTTTTGCCATTTTTAATGTTTTTAAGAATTTTTGCTGTTTGCTGTGTTTAATAAAATTTGTATTATATATGCTATGTCCTATTCAGGGTGCTCATGGCCTATTTCTTTCTCTCCTTTTTGTCAAACATATGTACTATTTAGGTCTAGGTTGGATCCCCTTAATTATCCTTTCGGTGGTGCCCCCATTTCTTTGTTTCTCATTTCTGTTTTTTTTCACCCACTCCTGGTTTTGACTTACTAGTGTAAAATACTGACCAAATACTGAACGTGTGAATGTGGCCTTAATGTGAGAGGATTTTTGGAGCTCTGCAGAATATGGAGTCAGCCGAGGATTGGTAACGTCTGCACCAGCACTCGGCGACTCCTCTCTGTCGGAACACCACACAAGACATGCTGATTTGGAGATGATCTGACCCAGTCAAAGACGCTCAGCACGCTTGCCCATTTTTCTGCTTCAAACTCATCAAGTTCAAAACTGACTGTACCTTTGCTGCCTCATATATCCAACCTCCTGACAGGTTCCGTTGTAAAGAGAAAATCAATGTTAATCAGTGGTTTTAATGTCTGTCTGATCGGTGTACATGCGGTATAATCATTTACAAATGTAATAAGACAGTCCTAAAAGAGTAGCCAAGTGGATTATTTAGTTGTTAAAAACACAGCTCACTCCATCTTCTAGATTAACCATTTCCTGCATTACCTGAATTCTGCAGCACTTTTCATGGCCGCTGGATGTGATCTATACATGATTTTTAGGCAGCAATTCCTTCAGGAAAACAATAGGATATTAATATGGGTCAACGGGAGACGTAAACTCATGGAAGAGCTCATGAAACGGACCCCAGTAGGACTAGCCATACAGTGGAGAATCCAGGGGGTTAGAAGGTCAGAGACGGGCATGTTCTGCAGCAGCAAACGAGCAAGGATCTGCAGAAGATCACCACGTCTTTAGCAGTAAAATACAGGTAACCTTGGATTGATGCAAATCAAGAAAATAGTGGTTATACGGTCAGGGAAATAATGCTCATGTGAATTTTACGACGCTCCATCCTGTGTTGTACAGTCGAATAGCCGTGAGTCATGCAGCCGCAGGGACTAGAACATATTATTCAAGCACGCCCAAGATACTCGGTTAGCACACGAGCGTGCTCGGAAAACACCTTATTCATCCGTTCTGTGAAAAGGTCTCTTGTATTTGTCAGGTATAGGGACAATAAGATGGAAATGAATGGGATGTTATAGATTCAGGAGATTTTTTTCCACTTATTTGAGATCTGGCATGTGAAGATTTCAACCCTAGACGGGATTAATTACCAGGTCACCATTCCATCATGAAATGCACTCTTCTGGAGCAGACAGATATAATGTGCACGTTGACTGGCTGTGGTTCAGCTTGTCTGCTCGGAGGCTTAAACTGCTCGCGCTGTACATGTTCTGACAAACAACAAAATGTTGACTCAAGACGGATCAAAAGCCCTGGAGCCCCCACGAGAACGCAGCGACTACAAGAGCAGGAGAGTCCCTATCCGCACCGCTCGTGTAATCATTTAACAACTGTACAACAAAACCGGACACATATTAAAGGCTGTTTATCTGGAATAAGCAGATGTAAGCGCCGGCTGACTGCTACACAGTGTTAGGAAAATCACTGCGAAACGTAAGAAATATGAAAATACGTCAAGCAAAATTGACGTTTATCAACGACGACTGGTGTAATATTGGATACGATTATGAAATGCAGAATGAATGCTGTAGCCAAAACCACAATAAACGCTGTGAGATATAAGATTTCCATACACTTAAAAGGACTTTGGTGGCTTCGATAGGACATGCAAGATTTTATCATAACCCATCTTTTTATACTCAAAAGGTGATAAGCCACCACCAGGGGTATCTTGCAGCAGTTTTTCCATGAAAAACACATGCACGCTCAGTTGACCCAGTCAACCCAACCGTGCATGTGCATAAAGGTTATAAAGAATAGTGGAACAAGTGTGTGGCCGCCAGAATGCAGCATATGGGTGGTTAATGTTTTAAAGGGGTTGTTAAGCTAGATAAAAATTGAGTTACAGATGTTTAAAATGTATATGAAAACTACTAATTAATTTCCTTCTTTATCAAACATCCACCAATGTCCAGCTGCTGGCTCCAAATGTTTTCATTTTTGCTTCCATACAGGAGACCTTCCTCATCGTGTCGCAGATGTGTATGAAAGAAGGTTAGCTCAATTTAGTAGCTGAGAAAAATAGGGCCGACCCCTTTAAAGAAAATTGCACCCCAATGAACAAGCATTTAGCTCGCAACCCTGACAAGAAAGCAATTTGCTCATTTGTCATTGATTGACGGCCTGTTCAATCTGGAATAAGCGTTTCCAGATCAGTACAGACAGAGGTGCTGGTCAGCTTGTAAGGCCTGTTTCACACTTCAGTTTTTTGACGTCCGTCAAAATCTGCCAATTTTCGAAAAAAAAACGGATCCGCCAAAAAAAGGGGTGGATCCGTTTTTTCCCCCATAGACTTACATTAGCGGCGGATCTTGACTGACGGTTGTCCGTCCCACCCGTTTTTTGACGAATCCGTCAAAATGTTAGCGTCTCCCGGGCGGATGGGACGGACTCTGCAACGTTTTTTCAGAGCGACGGTCCGCTAATGTATATTGCGCATGCCCGGCAGATTCGATGGAGCAGGGCTTTTAACCCCTGAGTAACGTTCCGGAACAGCCGTGCAAAGAATCTCTCTCTCTCCCCTTTCCAGGCCGCGGTTCCTTTAAATTTCCCCTCCAGCGGATCCGTACACAACACGGATCCTGTAGCCCATGACGGAGGCGGATCCGTTTTAACCGCTCTGGCGGATTTGCCTCCCGTCAAAATAACGGAAATGTGAAACAGGCCTAAGGAAACTACACTAACTGTACTCTAAGGGTACCGTTACACGTAGCGATGCACCAGCGATCCCGACAACAATATGGATCGCTGGTGCATCGCTAAGTGGTCGCTAGTGAGCTGCCACACAGGTAGATCTCACCAGCGACATAGCAGTGGTTGGGGGTCGCTACTTACCTGTCAGACGAGGCGATCCTGACGTTCTCCCGTCTGCGCCACAGGAAGCGCCCGACAAGAAATGGCCCAGGCCGTTCTTGCGCGATCAGCGATCATCGCGGGGGTGCCGGTCGGAGGTAAGTGTCGCATGTAGCGATATCGCTACCAATATCGCTGCTACGTCACAAAATCAGTGACGTTACAGCGATATTGCTAGCGATTTCGCTACGTGTAACAGGCCCTTAACAAGAGAAAGTGGCCAACCCCTTTAAGCAGACTAAAATATCCTCATTGCCAGCCCCATCGCCCCATGTCATGGAAATAAGTCACGTGCTGCCGATAACACACCATTGTATCAAATCAATTGTTTTTTCTGTGCATAGTACATTCGGCAGGATACAGACAATAAATGGCTCTGTTTATTTAGGTGGCCAACTAGGAAAAATTTGTCCAAGAAGCGAAAAAATTGCATTTCTTTCTTCTCTGAAGCAAATTCCCACTTGTCTATGGGATGTGCTGTTATTCCTTTTAGAGCCCTGTAAATAAATGACTTTCTTCCAATCTTGGACTAACCCTTTAAAAAAAGAATAAATATACATATATATATATATACATATATATATATATATATATATATATATATATATATATATATATATATATATATATATATATATATATATATATATATATATATATATATATATATATATACACACACACCGGTAATCTATAAGCAGGATGTGTGGGATCTGTTTACATCTTGCAGAAGTTTGGTGCCTTAGGCCTCTTTCACACTTCAGTTATTTGCATCAGTTATAATCCGCCAAAAAGGCAGACAAGCGGATCCGTTCTCAACTGATGTGAACGGATGGCACAGGATCCGTTTTTAGACGGATCCTGAAAATGAGGAATTTAAAGGAAGCGCTGGCCGGGAGAGAGAGAGAGAGAAGCGCTGGCCGGGAGAGAGAGAGAAGCGCTGGGAGAGAGAGAGAGAGAGAGAGATTTTGTATTATTATGTAGTATTTCGGACCATATTAAGAGTAAGGTGATATTTACCAGACCACTACCCTTCTGACATCAATGCCTGATGCACGTTTCACCTTTGCTTCCTCAAGGGGTGGATGAAGGGCCCTTGAGGAAGCAGATTCAATAGTATGTGTAGACAGCAGAAGGGTAGTGGTCTGGTAAATATCACCTTACTCTTGATATGGTCTCAAATACTATGCTTTATATTAACTAATCCCACATTGTATCAGGTCATAAGTGCTTAATTCATTTTTTCCAAACAGCTCTTTATATTTAAAAGAGGTACTGTCACGATTCCTCCACTCAAGAGTCTCTGGGACTCGGTGATGGACAGCTCTGTCATCCTATCCTGTGATGAGGCGTGGAAAGCTGTCAGTGGTTTGATTGACAGCTTGGTTGACCTATCTGAGACAGATGCTCCCGATTCTTGGTAATTGCCCTGCTATTTAGGTGAACTGTCTGGCCCAGATCACTGCCAGTCAAAAGTTTGTTCTAAGCTTGTGCTCCCTGGTGTGTGTTCGCCTGGACCGTGTTCAGACTAACCATTTGTTATTGCCCCATTGTATCTGATATTCTGCTGCTGACCTTTGGACCGTGTTCTGACTACCTGGTTGTTATTGCCCCTTTGCTTATCCGCTATTTCGCTGGTACTCTGACCCTAGAATGTGACCCGACTTACGACTCCGTATTTTCCCTTGGTTTACTACTCCCTCTTTTGGTATTGACCCTGGAACATCTGACTTTGCTGAATCATTGCCTATCCGTGGGTTGTGACTAGCGTCACATTTTGATTGACCTCAAAAGCACTTTTTTCTTTTCTCTCCACCAATGGATCCCATTCATGCACTCTGATCAGGTGATGAATCTAACCCATATGGTTTAGGTTCTGGCAAGGGAACACCAAAGACTAGAAACTTAACAGTACCAGTTGCAGGGTCAGGATTCTAGAACTATGGATGCTTCACAGAGCTCTCTACCATCGACTGTAGCAATGACTCCTGTACCTTCTGACGTGCAGTTGGTCTCTCCTGAACCTGTAGTGACACTTCCTGACAAATTTTCGGGGGAAAAGGATCAGTTTAGGGTGTTTAGGGAGAGATGCAATTTATTTTTAACCTTACGACCCCAGTCTTCAGGGGATAAGTCCCAGCGGGTGGGAATAATTATGTCCCTATGACGAGGGGATCCTCAGAGTTAGGCATTCTGTGTCCCCACTAGCCCCAGAACAGTCTTCTGTTGATGCCTTTTTTGATGCCTTAGGGATGATCTATGACGAACCTGACAGGGCCAAGGTCGCAGAAGCTAAGACCATGAACCTGACGCAGGGTAGCCGCACCGCAGAGGACTATAGCTCTGAGTTCCGGCAATGGTCCTCTGAGGTTTCGTGGAATGATGCAGCTCTCAGGTGTCAGTTTCACCGTGGCCTTTCAGATACTCTAAGGATGCTCTGGCTTTGCATACTCCACCCTGTTCCCTGGGGGAGGCCATGACCCAGGCTATTCGAATGGATTGACGAATTCGTGAGAGACGTGGTGAACGACAGGGGGTTTCAGTCATCCTGCTCAAGTTTGTTCACTTGCAAGAGACGGAACTAATGGAGGTTGGAACAGCCCGCTCTCGGGTCGTGGAGAGGAGGTTTCAGCGTGATCTTGGACTCTGCCTTTATTGTGGTCGTGCTGGATATTTCCTCAAAGGCTGCTCGATATGCTCTCAAACAAGCAAGCCATCGGGAAAACGTCTACGTTTGGGTGATATTTGAGGAGGTCACCCAGACTTCTAGGTACCCTTTTACTCCTCAGATAAAGTTTTGCTGAACGTGGAATTTTGTTTTCAGAACCTGTGGTTGTCTGCTCTTGCTTTCATCAACTGTGGATCTGCCGCCAATTTCATTGATTCTGTACTGGCTCTTAAAATAGGATTAGGGACAGTTCAGGGCCTGTCACACTAAGCCATATCGCTAGCAATATCGCTATAACTTGTGACGTTATAGCGATATTGCTAGCGATATCGCTATGTCTGATACTTACCTACGACCGGCTCCCCCGCTGGTTATCGCTGATCTCGCGAGAACGTCCAGGACTGTTTCTCGTCGTCAGCTTCCTCTTCCTCTTCCGTCTTCCTGGAGAGAAGAGCGACGAGCATGGACGCGGTCGGGAGGACATCAGGATCGCCTAGTGTGACAGGTAAGTAGCGACCCCCGACCCCTGCGATGTCGCTGGTGAGATCTGCCTGTGTGGCAGCTCACTAGCGACCACTTAGCGATGTACCAGCGATCCTGACCGCGTCATATCGCTGGTCGGGATCGCTGGTACATCGCTAAGTGTGACAGTACCCTTAGCTTGGAAAGATCTATTCAGATTGTTGCTATTGACAAAACACCTTGACTCCAGAACTTTATCCAGCTGGAAATGGTGGGAACTCTTCACTCTTGAGTCCATCTCCTGCTATGTGTTGGATAATTTACCTGCTGGGTTGGTGTTGGGATTTCCATGGCTCTAGATCCATAATTCTGTCATTGATTGGTGTCAGAAGGATATTGTTAAATGGAGTTCCTACTGTCATAAGAAATGACTTAGCTCTGTGCAAATTTGCTCCGTTAGTCTGGGGGGGTCTGCCGACTTACCTGAAAAAGACTTCAGAGATGTGTTCTCGGCGAAATAGGCTGAGTTACCACCCCATCGTCCGTATGATTGCGCTATAAATCTCTCCTAATGCCAAATTACCTAAAGCTCGCCTGTATAATTTGCCGGGACCTGAACAGACCACCATGAAAGTGAAAATTTACACAAGGGTCATATTCGTCCTTCCTCCTCGCCTATAGCTGCAGGGTTCTTTTTTGTGAAAAAGAAAGATGATGGCCTTCGTCCTTGCTTCGATTTCCATGAACTTAACAAAATTACGGTTAAGAATACTTACCTGCTTCCATTTATCCCCGCCCTATCTAATCAGCTTACGGAGGCTAAATAGTTTTCTAAGCTTGACCTTAGAGGGGCATATAATCTGATACGCGTCTGGGAGGGTGATGAGTGGAAAATGGCGTTTTTATTGTCGGAGTGTTTATTTGAAAATCTTGTCATAAGTTTTGGTTTAACCAATGCACATGCAGTCTTTCAGAACTTTATGAATGACATTTTTTCTAATATTATTGGAAGGTTTATTGTGGTATATCTGGATGATATTCTATTTTTTTCGCCCGATCTGAATTCTCACTATGAGCACGTTTCGTTTTACAGAAACTGAGGGAAAATTCCTTGTTTGCTAAATTGGATGCCGGGAGAGAGATGAAGCAAGCAGGAATGCGGCATCGCAAGAATAAGGGAGGCGCTGGACCCGCTGTAGATAAGCCCTGAAAGGCAGTGGCCGCATCTTATAGCGGCCAAAACAGGTGACAGGTTCCCTTCAAGATTATCTTGTTTGGAGTGTTCCTTTCCCCTTTTTTAATTGTCTTTATTAAATATGAAAAATAATATCTCCATTTATCATGGAAGTGGGTGTGGTTCAGTTTTATAGGATGTACAATACCGAAGCCTTGTAGTTTTCACACAGGCCACTAGGCCTTGGAGGGGCTGACACTTTCAGTTGTGTAGAGATCACTGCTCAGCAGTCATTTTTGGGGCAGGATCACAATGACAGATAACACATGTATTACAGATTTACACCACTGCCAATATGCGTTGGTTATAGATCACATCCTACCCCCTAGTGTCAGATTCAGGGTCCTCCAGGGGAATTCAGTCATCTTTCCACTATTGACCATTTAATCATGTATTCGCAGCAGATTTTGTAGCAGATGGTATTTATAGAATGAGGCTTGCTGAAATCCCGACAATCCAATTCAGATAAATTTTAACTGATTTGCATTATAGCAACAAGTCTGGAAACACATCTGCTACATGTGAATATCCAGTCACAAAGCTTCCGAAACTTCAGACTTCCCCGTTTACACCTTAAAGGAGTTGTCCAGGCTTGGGACAAAAGTCTGGGGTCAACTCTATGTATACTTGTGATCACGAGACGGTTAGCTTCATTCAGGTTCTCTCAACAGAGGTGAATTGGGAGAAGCCAAGAAAGCGAAGTTAGCAAGTATGAAAAGTGCATATGTGGTTATGTGACCATCCCCACACACCTGGAACACTAGGGAATTGTGACAGTGTGCAATCCGCATGCTGTCACATATGGCAATCGGCAGTCACATAGAGTGTCTGCAAACTTGTGTCCCCAAGCATGGAAAACCCCTTTAAAATAAAAAAAATGGCTGGTTGGTTGATGCCTAACTACATCAGGGAGGTATGAAGGGTTTTGTCAGGGACAGCATAGATCAAAAAGATGTATAATTGCACACTCGTGATTAGGTCCTTATAATCAAGTCCCTATGGAAGTTGCAGCAAAAGTGCCCATAAACCAATATAGGCCTTAGGCCTCTTTCACACATCACTTTTTTGCAATCAGTCGCAATCTGTCAAAGTGTGAAAAAAACGGATCCTGTGCAGATTGCAAAAAACTGATGCACGAGAGAGAGATTTTATGTGCCACAATAGCTTTTAGGGTTAAATTAAAGGAACAGAAATGATTCCAGGCATGCTCTGTCGCTGTCCGACTTTTCAACGTACACAAAAAACGGTACTATGAACGTCGAAAGACGGATGAAACATGTGGCCATCCGTCGCTAATACAAGTCTATGAGAAAAATAAACGGATCCAGCAGCATCATTTGCTGGATCTGTTTTGTTTTTCACAAAACGACGGATTGTGACTGATGGCAAAAAACTGATGTGTGAAAGAGGCCTAAGATGCAGCGAGGAAGGGGTAGACGTGATCCATATGTTCTGGACAAGCCATAGAATGGGGAATTATGGGACAATGTGGGTAGGCCGTTCATAGAGGTACAGTATATAAATGACTGCCTCTCAATGCCAAATCTTGTGTTAGGATGTGTGGGAGATAGTGGCGTCTCATCCCATTACATCTGGCAACAGGAAAAATTCTCTACCACACAAGAAAGTCTACGGCAACACATTGGCTATCCAACACTGCACCCACAATACGGGGAAGTAGTCCAGGGACGTGACTGAATACTACTATTCTAATGGAGAAAAAAAGTGTATTAAGAGGGGGCCATAGCCAAATTGGGGAAGCAGTGGGGAGACTGGATTACATGCCCAACTGCGGGATCTGAAGCTCTCGCTAGGGATGTGCTTTTTACTATGTTTATAATCAGTTAACTCTTGTACCGCTGGGGAAACAACTTATTTGCTCCTAAACATGGAAAAATCGGTCGTATCTGTTTGTACTTATGTTATTCTGCATTCCAAACAAGGGTGGGGTTTTTTAGGGTGGGAATAAGCAGATTGGAGAATGGGGTTGTTGCCATTTATATCCAAGATCTGAACTGAATTCTCTTCATACACTGTATGTTCTTATGCATTTTTATTTATATTGTATGCTGGTACTTGTTATGTTTATACCTCAAAAAAATAATAATAATAAAAAATAATAATAAAGAGCTAGTCCTGAATCCAAATATGGAGACTACTTCAAAAGTTAATGATTATTTACGTACATTGCACAATAAAAGCAGCTTTTTTCTCTCCACCACATGAGAATTCCTTACCATTTTTGTGTTGCGGGACGCCCTGTTCTATGTAAATATAAACAGGATGTGCCATAACAAAAGGTCAGGAGAAAGAAAAAAATGGCTCTTGTTGCTTAAGATTCTGAGCTCCACACGTGTGTTCACCAGTCTGGTAAAATCACTCACAGATGCTCAATAGCACTTTTAATAACGGTGTAACATGACCTTAACCCCTTAACCCCCAGAGCTTTCTCGGTTTTGCATTTTTGTTTTTCGCTCCCCTCCTTCCCAGAGCCATAACTTTTTTCTTTTGCCATCAATATGGCCATGTGGGGGCTTATTTTTGCAGGACGAGTTGTACGTTTCAACGACACCATTGGTTTTACCATGTTGTGTGCTAGAAAACGGGAAAAAAATTCCAAGCATGGTGAAATTGCAAAAAAAGTGCAATCTCACACTTGTTTTTTGTTTGGCTTTTATGCTAGGTTCACTAAATGCTAAAACTGACCTGCCATTACGATTCTCCAGGTCATTACGAGTTCATAGACTCCATACATGTCTAGGTTCTTTTTTTAACTAAGTGGTGAAAAAAATTCCAAACTTTGCTAAAAAAAAAAAAATTGGGTCATTTTCCGATACCCGTAGCGTCTTCATTTTTTGTGATATTGTGTTGGGTGAGCGCTGACGTTTTAAATGATAACATTTTGGTGCAGATACGATCTTTTGATTGCCCAATATTGCATTTTAATGCAATGTTGCAGTGACCAAAAAAAACGTAATTCTGGCGTTTTGACATTTTTCTCACTACGCCGTTCAGAGATCAGGTTAATCCTTTTTTTATTGATAGATCGGGCGATTCTGAACACGGTGATACCGAATAGGTGTATGTTTTATATTATTTTTATAATTTTATTTTGAATAGAGTGATTGAATTATTGAATTATTTTTATTATTTTATTTTGAATAGAGTGATTGAATGGGGCGAAGGGGGGTGATTTGAACTTTTACATAGTTTTTTATATTTTTAAACACATTTTTTTTTCCTTTTGGCATGCTTCAATAGTCTCAATGGGAGACTATAAGCTGCCACTACCAAATCGGCTCTGCTACATAGAGGTGATGATCAGATTGCCTCTATATAGTACAGTCATGGCCAAAAGTTTAGAGAATGACACAAATATTATATTTTCACATGATCTGCTGCCCTCTGGTTTTTTTTATCACATACAGAAATATAATTGCAATCATATTATGAGTAACAAAAGGTTATATTGACAGTTAGAATGAGTTAATGCAGCAAGTCAATATTTGCAGTGTTGACCCTTCTTCTTCAGGACCTCAGCAATTCTCCCTGGCATGCTCTCAATCAACTTCTGGATCAAATCCTGACTGATAGCAGTCCATTCTTGCAAAATCAATGCTTTTATTTTGTCTGAATTTGAAGGTTTTTGTTTGTCCACCCGTCTCTTGATGATTGACCACAAGTTCTCAATGGGATTAAGATCTGGGGAGTTTCCAGGCCATGGTCTCAAAATCTCTATGTTTTGTTCCCTGAGCCATTTAGTTATCACCTTTGCTTTATGGCAAGGTGCTCAATCATGTTGAAAAAGGCATTGTTGATCGCCAAACTGCTCTTGGACGGTTGGGGGAAGTTGCTCTTGGAGGACATTCTGGTACCATTCTTTATTCATGGCTGTGTTTTTAGGCAAGACTGAGAGAGAGCCCATTCCCTTGGCTGAGAAGCAACCCCACACATGAATGGTTTCAGGATGCTTGACAGTTGGCATGAGACAAGACTGGTGGTAGCGCTCACCTGGTCTTCTCCGAATAAGCCGTTTTCCAGATGTCCCAAACAATCGAAAAGGGGATTCATCAGAGAAAATGACTTTACCCCAGTCCTCAGCAGTCCACTCCCTGTACCTCTTGCAGAATATCAGTCTGTCCATGATGTTTTTTCTGGAGAGAAGTGGCTTCTTTGGTGCCCTCCTTGAGACCAGGCCTTGCTCCAAGAGTCTCCGCCTCACAGTGCGTGCAGATGCACTCACACCTGCCTGCTGCCATTCCTGAGCAAGCTCTGCACTGCTGGTAGCCCGATCCCGCAGCTGAAACACTTTTAAGAGATGGTCCTGGCGCTTGCTGGTCTTTCTTGGGCGCCCTGGAGCCTTTTTGGCAACAAGGGAACCTCTCTCCTTGAAGTTCTTGATTATGCGAAAGATTGTTGACTGAGCTGCAATCTTTCTAGCTGCGATACTCTTCCCTGTTAGGCCATTTTTGTGCAGTGCAATGATGACTGCACGTGTTTCTTTAGAGATAACCATGGTTAACAGAAGAGAAACAATGATGCCAAGCACCAGCCTCCTTTTAAAGTGTCCAGTGGTGTCATTCTTACTTAATCATGACAGACTGATCTCCAGCCCTGTCTCATCAACACCCACACCTGTGTTAATGGAGCAAATCACTGAAACGATGTTAGCTGGTCCTTTTAAGGCAGGGCTGCAATGATGTTGAAATGTGTTTTGGGGGATAAAGTTAATTTTCTAGGCAAATATTGACTTTGCAAGTAATTGCTGTTAAGCTGATCACTCTTTATAACATTCTGGAGTATATGCAAATTGCCATTAGAAAAAATGAAGCAGTAGACTTTGTAAAAATTAATATTTGTGTCATTCTCTAAACTTTTGGCCATGACTGTAGAATTACTCACTTGCTATGAGCGCCGGCCATTGGGTGGCACTCACAGCAAGCCGGCACTGACAACCATAGAGGTCTCCAGGAGACCTCCAGTTGTCATGCTCACACACCGGTGACCCGCGATCACGTGACGCGGGTCACTGGTGTCTGCATTTCTGGCGCGATTGCCGGAAGCGCTTGTTAAATGCCGCTGTCAGAGTTTGACAGCAGCATTTAACTGGTTAATAGCCGCGGGTGGATCGCGATTCCACCTGCGGCTATTTCAGGCACATGTCAGCTGTTCATGTGCTGACATGTCCCAGGAAAGATGTGGGCTCACTGCCGGAAAGTGGTAAAAGGGGGTTTGTCAGCCCAAAGTGACAGTATATACCACGTACATAGGCCACTAAGAAGGAAAAATGCTAATTTAAGGCTATGTGCACACATTGTGGATTTGTTGCATTTCCGCAGCTATAAATCCGCAATGGATTATTAAAGCAATGTTAATCAATGGCATTCCTGAATTGTTGTGCACATGCTGAGGAAATTTACATAGTTATTTGCAGCAATTTATTTTCAGCAGCATGTCAATTCTTTTTGCGGATCTGCAGCGTTTCTGGACCCATTGACTTCTGTTGAGTCAGTCAAATCCACAGCAAAACCGCAGGTGTAAAAAGGTTTGCAGATTTGGTGCAGAGTTGCGTGCCAAAAACGCTGCAGAAAAGGAAATGATAACAGGAGGAAAAGTGTGTGAGCGGAGAATGTATGTGGGCGGAGACGATGTGCGAGTGGAGAATATGTGCGTGTCTGTCTGTCTGTGTGTGTGTCTGGATGTCTGCTCACAACAAGAGAGTTTTGTGAAACTCTGATTTCTAGTTTCCTGTTGATCTGCGGTAAATGTGAAAATATGGAAATACGGAAATACTCATTTACTAGTAGCCTGAAAAATAAATAGGTAAAAAATGTTGTTATTTTTGTTTTGTAAATTTGTCCCTCCACCTAAACACAATACTTGCATCCTGAACCACAACGTGGTGAACCTCCTCTGCTCTTACGAAATCTCCGTGGGTGGTGCTGGCCATAGCCTGTGCAAAATCAACATCAAACTATGCATAACAAGATTTCCTCACAGGCACAAGATCTGAAGGACCAGTGGAGCAGATTTATCGGTGTGAGTTGCTGACAAAGTCTGATAATGTCACATTTACTTGACCTATAGTGATTATGAAGAGGAGAGACTTCTACTTGACCTACATCAAAGTCCAAATGTCAAAGAAACTGATAAAAAAATTAAAGTCAGTTCCCAAGACACCTTTAGGGGTGCAGTTAAAACCATGAGTTTACATACACTATATAAAAAGACACATATGCATGTTTGTCTCAATATCTGACATGAAATCAGAATAAACCTCTCCCATTTTAGGTCAATTAGGATTACCATAATTATTCATATTTGCTGCATGCCAGAATAATGAGAGAGAATGTTTAAGGCATTTTTATTACTTACTGCAAAATCAAACGTTTACATACACTAAGATTACTATGACTTTAAACAAGTCTGGACTGCCCCTATGATAATGTCATGTGTTTGAAAGCTTCTGATTCTGTTCTTTTGGGAACATCTGAGTTATGGGCTCACAAAATAAGGCAAAGTGTATTAATGAGGCTTACTAGAAAAATAATAAGTGGCATAAAGATCCGTCTATGGTAATAGGTAGATCATATACTTCGGCAAAGCTGGTGATTTAATGAAGAACAGAGGATCTCATATCTTTATGGAAGCATGTCAGCACCCGACGCAGTATCCACCGCTGGTTGTTGGTCATATTGCGTCGGACGAGCTACTTATTACGAGCTACCAATATGCGCAGGATACCACCCATGCAGTAAACTGTAACTCATCAAGGTCTGAATGATCAAAACGTTTTCTGTTTACTATATCTTGGAGTATATTAAAGTTCATCTCTGATTTCATTAAGATGAGTGCCAAGTTTCTTATATATTACTAGGTGGAGGCCCGATGCTATCGCATCCGGAAGGCGGTAATGTCACGATGGGGGCAGGCTTTGCAGCTTGAGAATCTCTCCCCCCATGTGCTCACCCACTTATCCTCTTCTCTCTTTTACTCCATGTGCTGACTTCTCCCGTCTGTGCTCTCTCCTTTGACCTGTCTACCTCATATGCTATCCCCCTTGTCTGCTGCCTCTCTCCTTCCTGTGCTGTGTTCTCTCCTCATGTGCTGTCCCATTTGAGCTGTCTCCCCCTTGTGCTCTGTCTCTCTCACCCCTGTGTCTGACTGTGTACAGAACATACCACAGCTCCTGGGCAGGGGAGGGAGCAAAAGACAATACTGACATTACAGCAGGAGATCGCAGAGGATACATTTTGTGAGGTAAAAGTCATTGAAATATTTTACCTCACAAAATGAATCCTTTGTGATCCCCTGCTGTAATGTCAGTATTGTCTTTTGCTTCCTCCCCTGCCCAGGAGATGTGGTATGCTCCGTACATAGTCAGACACAGACAATTTTTAAAATGAACTTTCGTTTGTGGGAAAACCCTTTTAATTGACCAGCTTCCTCTACCTGAAGACACGTCGCGCATCTGCGGCCGAGATCAGCCAAATGATTCACAGCGCCTGCGTGGTATTCCCGCAGGCGCAGTGCGACGGAGTTCCGCTGGTGGTACCGCGCAAGAGGCTGCGTGAATGTGAGAGAATGTGAGAGTGTGAGAGAATGTGAGAGTGTGTTAGTGTGTGTGTCTGAGAGTGTGTGTGGTGCATACGGTGTATACAGTGTGTGTGTGTGTGTGTGTTTGTGTGGTGCGACGGTGTTCCGCTGGTGGCATCGTGCAAAAGGTTGGTACCAGCAGCAGTTTCCATATTGAGACACCCATCACTTGGGTGTCCCAATATGGCGGTCGGTGAACATCCTCCGCTTGGAATTCTGGGATACGGTGACATCTGGACAGAACTGGAATTGAAAACATTACAAGGCAATTATATAAATAGATAAGAAAAGAGATGGCGCCCCCATTCAGACGTCAGCTGCCCATTGTCTCCTCAAAGATGCCCTATGTCCAGATGCACAGATAGAAACAGAAAAATATGAGTATAGATGTCAGTTTCGAAGGTAAATTCTGCAGGAAGGGGGGGGACATTATGTAGGGAAAGAAAATTATGATTTTTGGTTGCTTATCGTAAAATCTGTTTCTCGGAGCCCTCAATGGGGGACACATTTACCATGAGGTGTATGCTGCTGCCACTAGGAGGCTGACACAATGCAGAAAAAAGCTAGCTCCTCCTCTGCAGTATACACCCCACCGACTGGCATTAAATTAATCAGTTTTTAGCTTAGCGTCAATCCTCCTAGTGGCAGCAGCATACACCCCATTGTTCCTGTGTCCCCCAATGAAGCGATAGAGAAAATGGAGCAATGAGGTATACAGTTACCAAGGTAATCAATCAGCACACGGTGTTACACTGTGAAGAGTAATGGTCAGGAGGTGGATACAGGTACAGTGAGATCACACACACACCTCAGCAAGTATAAATATATACCCCTGTACCAGAGGTATGGCCACAATATTAAAGCGAAAAACAGGCAACACCCTAAGTAACAATATATAAGCATGATACATTCCTTGAATACATGATGAAACAATAAAAGAACATATACAGCTATATAGATAAGCACCGTATATATTGTATATATCACAGAGAAGCAGTATGACATCTCTAGTATATCAATCTGCTACCATATCCTTTGATCTACTGATTTTGTATCGGTCAGGAGCAGAATCATCTTCAAGATAAGCCAAAGATATAACTTATCAAAACATTTTTGCACTAGGTTTGCAGAGTAGGATCTGTCTATACTTTGCCATCCGATGCTGAAATTTCATTGAATCCATTTTTTCCTCTACCCGTAAAATGTTCCCAGTGCAAAACAACCTCAAAGCGTGATTGATCTACCCCCATGCTTAATGGCTGGTGAGATTTCAGGAAAAGAAAATTCGGTGCTATTTTTTCTCCACATATATGCCTTTGATCATTGAGGACAAAAGATTCTATTTTAACCTCATCAGTTCACAGGACTTGTTTCCAAAATGCATCAGGCTTGTTTAGATGTTCTTTTGCATACTACTGCTACTGAATTTTATGGTGAGGATACAGCAGAGGTTTACTTCTGATGACACTTCCATGAATTTGTGCAGGTGTCTCTGAACCGTAGAACAATGTACCACAACTCCATAGTCCGCTAAATCTTTCTCAAGGTCTTTTGTAGTCAAGCGGGGGTTCTGATTTGCCTCTCTAACAATCCTATAAGCAGCTCTTACTGAAATTTTTGTTTGGTCTTCCAGACTGTATCTTGACCTCCACTGTTCCTGTTAACTGCCAATTCTTAATAACATTTCGAACCGAGGAAAAGACAATTTGAAAATTGTTTGCTATCTTCTCCTGCTTTGAGGACCTCTACCATTTTCAGAGTGTTAGGCTGCGGCTTAGAAGAACCCATGAATCAAAAACCTATACCGATAGGCTGAGAAAGGGGGTAATGTATAGTAAACTAAACCAAAGAGAAAAACATCCCTAAAAAACAACTTTTATCAATGATAATTACACACCAATATATGTTTAAAAACACCCGATTAGAGATATTAACTAGAGAATCAAGGTAGCAGTCTTATGAGGGTTGGAGGATGAAAATAGAGAAAAAATAGGTGCCATCCGTTTAACGGATCCGTTACTAAGCGGCACTAACGCAATGTAATGGATCCGTTAACGCACCCATTGCCATCGATTATCGTAACGCATCCTAACGCATGTCAAAATTGGCATGCGTTAGCAATGGTCCGTTACTTTGTGATGCACCTTCGAACGCGGTCTAACGCGTTTTCGGGTACGTTAGGTTGAACGCACCGCGAACGGATGGATAGACCTCTATTACTAACGCATGCCGACGCAATGCTACCATGCGTTAGCGCATGTGTTAACGCGACCGTAGAAAAAAATTGATTTTGGGCATCATCGTTAGCGCATCCATTTAACGGATCCGTTAAACGGATGGCACCTACGCCATGTGAACCTAGCCTAAATAACCTAAAGCCCCACTAGTAGGCCCTAGAATCTGATGGCCTACCTAACTGCGGAGGTTGGCACCCTAATATTGGGATGTGGCGCCCCTGCTCAACGACGGGTATCCCTTCAATCCCTAGTAATCCCTATTCTATACAAAGGACACACAACAGAAAAAACAGAAGTGCATTATTAGTAAGTTATACTGTATATAACAACACTAGGAACATTTAAAGATTCAGAATAAAAAGAGGGTTTTACCCAACCTTTTCTTATTTAAGTTGACAAATTCATATAGAAGCTATGAATGATATGATAAAAGTATTACAAAACAAGAGAAGAGGAATATGCAAGACAATCACATATTCATGTCCCTTACCTATATAATTCCAGGCCTCAATAAATACTCAAAAAAACAAGCTGTTGGCAGAAATATATTAAACCACCAGCTAACAGCCATCAGAGCGAACTGGCAGATAGTCATACCTAATATAGCAGAGCTTGTACATACAAACCAAGCGACAAGTTACAGGCTCAATGTGAAGACCAAAAACCAATAGAGAGGCACCAAGCAAGAGTAAAGGGGTTATCAGGTCTAAGAAGCAAAGTCTGTAGCCTTCAATGTGACAGCAGACGGTGGAATCGTGACAGTGTGCGATGTACAAGCAGTCACCAGTCCCATGAATTCCTCGTTGTAGTCAGCGGTCTAGTGACCGCACAAGATTTACGTACTTGCAGTCACATGCCAACTAGTCTCATCTGTCTTCTCTCAATAGGGGAGAATGGAGAACTGAAGCCGGAAGGGACTAGTCGACATGTGACTGCAAGTTGCAAATCCCATGCATGCCAGTGACTTGACCCCCGACTCAGAGGGAATACAGGTGAATCGCGACAATACGCATCTCTCACACGTTCACACAAGTGACTGCAGGATTTGCTTCTTAGACAGGAAAATTCTTTTAATTATAAAACATGGTGATAAAAAATGATGACAAACAGATAAAGTGAAAATTTCCTACCAAGAACAAAAGTTAAATCTGCATCCGGCAGACATTTATGGCTTATCCACCGAATATGTCCGAGATGGGAATAAATAGTAACGCTCCACCTACGTATTAAATATTGTGATGACAAGGCTCGCCCGCTTCCCTGGTGAAGCAGAGGGCGACCAAGCACAACACGCAGAGGAGTCATCACAGCCTTCCTGTTTCTACACAGGGACAATGCCAGGCTCATGGCGTTCTGGAGCTGAAAACACAATTAGTGCAAAGACAAATGAGGCAAATATAGACATTACTACTACTAGCCAGGGTGTTCTCAGACATCAAACACCAGCGCCAGAGACCAAACACTCGGAAAAAGTCACAACTAATAAGGGTCATTACTGTCTTCCCTTCAAAGTACTTCTTCCAGAACACTGTATGCCTCCAGGATAGACATATTTCTCTCACATGTAATTCTAGGGGCCCGCAGTCAGTTACAGGGAGGAAAGAGTACAAGCTTGGCCCTATGGAAACACGTTGCAGCCAGCTGTGATCAGTGACGCCGTCCTGGTACAACTCCTAGTCACGACAGCAAATCTGGCTCATGGGGCCGTGCTAACCTGTAGTAGTCACCGCGCACAAGAACAGCTTAGGAAGGCAATTATAACACAGACAGCTGCGTGTAACACTGTACAATATGGAGAGCACATCACTTACTGTCTAGCGTGTATAGAGATGGTAGATGTCGGGGTTCTCACAGGAGATAAGCCACCAGAGGTGAATGGCAGTAGCCTAATCCACCTCTTCCTAATGAAGGGAATCTGTCACCAAGTTTTTGCTACCCCATCTGAGAGCAGCATAATGTAGGGGTAAAGACCCTGATTCCAGCGATGTGTCACTTACTGGACTGCAGATCTACCAGCTTCCTGATTGCTGGACCTGTATAGCCCTACGCACACCACTGATTGGCAGCTTTCTGTGTACACTGTGCAAAGGCAGAAAGTTGCCAATCGGTGGTGCTGCATCAAGCAGTAAAGTGAAACGTCGCTGGAATGAGGGTCTCTGTCTCTACATTATGCAACCCTCAGATTAGCTGACTAAACAAGGTGACAGAGGGCTGATTGTGGTGCTACACCAGGTTGGCTAATCCGAAAAAGAGTTGCAGATGTTGTCAGGTGAGAGGAGGCTCTCAGGTCTTCCGCAGCAGATTACCGACATGGCTGATGGACCAGTCCTGAGAATTGATTGTCACCAATTCCTGTACATGTATGATATGACAGAGGTCTCGGTAGCTGTATTCTTAGTCTCCACAATTTAATCCACAGACACTAAAGATGCTGCATCTTATCTGAGAACACCTTGCTTTATATCCCCCGGAGTAATCAGACATGAGAGCGCCTTTACAGCACAAGTTAATATGGTTGCTATGAAAACAGCATGCAGCCGTCAGATGGAAGCCCATATTAATTAGGTGGAGGAGATCTGTAGGAGGACTTTATGAAATCCAACACCGAGAATGAGGAAGGGTTCTTCAAACATCGTTATCGCAGTCTCGGGATCTAGCAAATGACGGGAAGCAATTCTAGCCCCTGCTGGTAGCAGCCGTCCCCAAGGTGATTATCTTCTAGGAAAACGTAGAACTTTAACAATTTCTACCTGTGGGAGTATATAATAAAATGATAGTCCCCATACACTGATTACTATGTGCTCCCATTAATAATCTACGCAGTAAGGTATATCGCAGACAAGTCAAGGCTCTAATAAACAGGTATCTGCCTGCATCGGTTTGGCTCCCAGGTCCTCCATTCCTGAAATCCCTTCTCAAGACATCATCAAAAAAACAAAAAAAAAGTCTCCTGCAATAGTATCTCCTTAGGCATGGCGCAGAGCCACCAAGGCCTGTGCGCCCACCTCCAGGGGTCACGCTCGCCCCTGCTTACACTCAGCGACGACCCACAGCTTCGGTATGTGACGGGCGTTGGATAGCGACTATGGTGGGGTCTGATGAAGGCATGGAGGGGGAGAAGAACACTGGAGGAGTATCCCGGGAAGAGTGTAATGATTGGCTCCATGGACAGCTCCGGCTTCCCGTCACACTAGTGTGAGGCATCATAGGCAGCTAGGAAGGGCTTCCTGTGTATGTTGCTGATCGTCGGCTCATTATACACACTGAAGGGACAGATCCCTTTCTATACTCTCTTGAATCAGCCTTGACAATTGTGACTAAGAACATGAGCTGTTAGGGCTGAAAACTACATGAAAGTATGAGATGACACTGAAGCCCATGTAGTGCTCAGCTGCTGAATGTAGCAGAGTTCAGTATGTTATCAGACTGTATGGGGTCTAAGGGGTAAAGTGACTTTTAGGATTGCTCCCTGCACTAGCTGGCTGTAGTTCATGCCCGCTTCTTCTTTACCCCTTAATACCCCTGTCAGAAGAAACTCAAATAACCAAGAGAGTTCTCCAGCTTTGTGTTGATGAGGAGCAAGCGCCCTGAAAAGCATGTCTGTAAAAGGAGGTTCTGGTTTGGCTTCTTATCCTAAGTCATGCAGCAAGGCTTATGAAAAGATATAAATTGAATTCTAGGATTGACACCTCCAATTGGAGCACTATAGTGCCTGTCCTCTTCCTCTACTCTATCCCTTAGTCCCTGTCAGAGGCTTCTCTCCCAGTTCTCCTGCTATGCACTGATGTGGAGCAAACTCACCGAAACACATGTCGGCAAATGTAGTTTCTGGTTTGGCTTCTTATCCTAAATCACATAGCGAGGATCGTTAAAGGGTCAATACTGACTCTTGGGACTGCTGCTTCGAATAGGTGGCATTAGGGATGGTTCACATTGCGTTAGGGGCCATGCGTTGAGCACATCCGTTACATAGAGGCACTAACGCTATGTAACGTGTGCGTTAACGTACCCATTGGCCGCAATTATAGTAACACATCATACGTTAGTATCGGCATGCGTTAGCAATGGTGCGTTACTTTATGACGCACTCTGGAACGCGGTCTGCAGCAATTTTAGGTACGTTGGGTCTAGCGCACAGAGAACGGACACGTTCACTGTTCATAGACCTGTATGGCTACCGCATGCTTTTATTACATGGTATTGTAATTTTTAATGATGGACTAAATAAAGGCTTTTTTTAATTTTTCTATATCGTGCGCTGGAACTACAAAAGTTTTTTTCACTAAGAATTTTCTCCCAGATGGGGATGGATTTATTCCGCGCACCGAGATCATGGAAAGGAGGACTGGGCAGGCTGGATCAGGTGAGCTGAAGATTAATTCTATATTGCCTGTATGGCTACCGCATGGTAGCGAAATGCCCCTAAAGCAATGTGAACCTAGCCTTAGAGTGACCATCCTCTTCCTCCATGAAGTGGCTATTTGCATGTAGCGCAGCATATCATTAATTCTGGTATCAGTTCACGTGCCGCATGGTAAATCTGTGCATTTCCGATGAACGAATACTGCTCCTTTGTAAGACCAGTGACACTTACACTATACAGTTAGGTCCTTATATATTTGGACAGAGACAACATTTTTCTAATTTTGGTTCTAGACATTACCACAATAAATTTTAAACAAAACAATTCAGATGCAGTTGAAGTTCAGACTTTCAGCTCTCATTTGAGGGTATCCACATTAAAATTGGATGACGGGTTTAGGAGTTTCAGCATGTGCCACCCTGTTTTTAAAGGGACCAAAAGTAATTGGACAATTGACTCCAAGGCTATTTCATGGACAGGTGTAGGCAATTCCTTCGTTATGTCATTCTCAATTAAGCAGATAAAAGTCTTGGAGTTGATCTGAGGTGTGGTGCTTGCATTTGGAAGGTTTTGCTGTGAAGGAAACATGCGGTCAAAGGAGCTCTCCATGCAGGTGAAACAAGCCATCCTTAAGCTGCAAAAACAGAAAAAACCCATCTGAGAAATTGCTACAACATTAGGAGTGGCAAAATCTACAGTTTGGTACATCCTGAGAAAGAAAAAAAGCACTGGTGAACTCATCAATGCAAAAAGACCTGGGCGCCCACAGAAGACAACTGTGGTGGATGATCGCAGAATAGTCTCCATGGTGAAGAGAAACCCCTTCACAACAGCCAATCAAGTGAACAACACTCTCCAGGAGGTAGGCGTATCAATATCCAAATCTACCATAAAGAGTAGACTGCATGAAAGTAAATACAGAGGGTTCACTGCACGGTGCAAGCCACTCATAAGCATCAAGAATAAAAAGGCTAGACTGGACTTTGCTAAAAAAAAACATCTAAAAAGACCAGCACAGTTCTGGAAGAACATTCTTTGGACAGATGAAACCAAGATCAGCCTCTACCAGAATGATGGAAAGAGAAAAGTATGGCGAAGGCGTGGTACAGTTCATGATCCAAAGCATACCACATCATCTGTAAAACACGGCGGAGGCAGTGTGATGGCTTGGGCATGCATGGCTGCCAGTGGCACTGGGTCGCTAGTGTTTATTGATTATGTGAAATATCCCCTTTATACACTGTATACAGATGACCTGCAACAGAACCTTTTATTACTAGGACAATAGGATAGCTGCACATATGAATCGACTAACCATGATTTTGACAATTCCTTTCAGCCACCTTTCTTGGGCTATTTTCTTGGGAGTTCTATTCTTCCCTATGCACCTTATGCAAATATCCGACTCTGGATTCAGGTAATCCCTTCTCTCCCATTCAACTCAGTATGGTGCTAGTTTACTAGGCTTCTTTTCATATTTGCATTTCCATGTTCTCCATGTACCATCATAATGTATATATGTTGATATGTGTATGTTTTTATCACTGTGATATATTGGGATAATCTTGATTTTTTATGGTGTTGTATTTCTTTCTTTCCTCTTTTTTTGTATGTTTTCTGATGTATTTCTTTTTATTTACAGCGATAAAGTGATAAAGGCTCAGGCTGAGCCGAAACATCGTATTTATATCGCTTCTACTTTATGCTATATATTCTTGTTTGGCTCCCACATATTTTGTACATAATAAAATGGACACTTATTTGCATGAAACCCCTTTGAGTGTGCGGTGAATTAGATTATTATTGGTAATAGGACATATTGGTCCATTACACCTGCACCTCGTTATTGGACTAGAGTGCACGCTAACCTCCTGGTTTATATTGATGATGTGCCACAGGACAGAAGCAGCCGAATGAATTCTGAGGTATTCAGAGCCATACTGTGTGCTCAGATCCAGCCAAATGCAGCCAAACTGATTGTCCATCTGTAGTATGAAACGACGACCAATGACCCAAAACATAAAGCCAAAGCAACCCAGGAGTTTATTAAAGCAAAGAAGTGGAATATTCTTGAATGGCCAAGTCAGTCACCTGATCTCAACCCAATTGAGCATGCATTTCACTTGTTAAAGACTAAACTTCAGCCAGAAAGGCCCACAAACAAACAGCAACTGAAAACCAGCGCAGTGAAGGCCTGGCAGAGCATCAGAAAGGAGGAAACACAGCGTCTGGTGATGTCCATGAGTTCAAGACTTCAGGCAGTCATTGCCAACAAAGGGTTTTCAACCAAGCACTAGAAATGAACATTTTATTTACAATTATTTAATCTGTCCAATTACTTTTGGTCCCTTTAAAAACAGGGTGGCCACATGTTAAGGAGCTGAAACTGCTAAACTCTTCATCCAATTTTAATGTGGAAACCCTCAAATGAAAGCTGAAAGTCTGAACTTCAACGGCATCTGAATTGTTTTGTTTAAAATTCATTGTGGTAATGTCTAGAACCAAAATTAGAAAAATGTTGTCTCTGTCCAAATATATATGGACCTAACTGTATATCAAAATTACACTCAGCAGAGGACATGGGTTTGTGGCTTGTACTGAACCCATTTTTAATATATTTTACATTTATATCAGTTTTTTGCAACTCATAAAGAACAAATATGTCACAGTCATATTGCAATCTATGGACGCAGCACGTAGAGGACTTCTAGGAACGTCATACGATAGCTATACATGTTAGACAAAGATCAACCAACCCCCATCACCCCAGTTTAAGTGACCTAGTGACCCCAGTTTAAGTGACTAGGTGACCATCTAATGTGTATTGAGTTGTCCTGTCTCCCCTCAATAGTAGATAGCAGAGAAAAAACATATCGAGGCATGATGTATTTGAAGCTGGTGGTTCGCACTGCAGCCTTGCAGCGCTGGGGTCCTGGGTTCAAATCCCACCAAGGACAACATCTGCAAGGAGTTTGTACGTTCTCACTCTTCAAAGACATACTGATAGGGTGTTTAGATTGTGAGCCCCAATGGGGACAGTGATGATGATGATATCTGTAGATAATATAATGGCGCTATATAAGAAGAGAAAAATAAAAATATTTTCCAATCATGCAAAGTCTGTTGGAGGGAAGGAATTGCTGACTGTTGAAGGAGCTTTCTGGGATGTATGGCATCCTTGCTATAAGTGACAGGATAATCCAAAACGAGTAAGTGATGGTACGCTGTATAGTTCTGATGGACTTCTAATGAAGATATAATAAAATATTGCTTCTCCCTGGCCAGATAAGGATGTGTATTACAGCCCTGAGCCCTGCGGGTCTATTGGGCCGATCCACCAAGTGCAGTACGCCACTGGCATTACAAAGTCGCTAATTTTTGCGTAAGGTGCAATTCTCTTTTAGGAAAACTGGCCGCAGCTTAGCGCCAGGATGTGACCTAGCTATAGCCTTATGAAGGCCTGTGTTTTGCAGGAGGAATTGTAGCGATAAATGACATCTTTCATTTTACCATATAATGATATAATGTGCTGGGAAATAGAAGTGTGGTGCCATTGTGAGCAAAAGACCCCCCAGAATTCTGCCACTGATCAGTGGGTTTTGTTTTTACGACATTCGTTGTGCATTAAAAATTTCTTTCAAAATGATTTTTCAAGTCAGTGTGATTACGGAGATACCAAACTTAAGGTTTTTTTTTATATTTCAGTGGTTAAAAAAAAACAACTTTTGTAAAATAAAAAAATTGTTTTGGGTCACCTTTTTCTGAGATCCGTAACTTTAAGTTATTCATCGATAAAGCTGTGCAAGGGTTCGTTTCTTGTGTCTTTTTGTGGCCAGCTGAAGCATTTATTGGTACAATGTCCAAGTTCATACCACATTTTTATCACTTTATATTCATTGTTGATATGTGGTAAAGGGCAGTGCAGGAAAAAAAAACTCCAAAACTGTTTTATTTTTTTTTGTTCCAGCATTCACCTTATGGGATAAATACTTGATATTCTATTAGATTAGACAATTTCGAGCACAGCAATACTAAATCTGTTTTTTGATATATAGATCTACTTTTTGAAAAAGGAGAGTGATTTCAATTTTTACATTTGTTAAAAATATTTCTGAATGGTTTTTGTACTCTTTTATTAAGTGTGTCGCGGAGGGGTCAATGAGCCTCGGACTGACTGCCGCCATGTTGTAAGACTTTAAAATGAAGTTGTCAAGCATGACAGCAGCATTTAAGAGGTTACACTGATGTGATTGGAACTAGCTTCAAGCCCCTCAGTTACTCTTCGGTGCCAGCTAAGTTACACAGGTGGCACCCATGCAGTATGCTCCTGAGCCTTTTTTATATGGTGATGCTGTACAACAATACAGAATCCCCAACGTTTTGGCTCTTTCAAGCCTTTATCAAGGGTTTTATCTATAAAGAAATAAAGTATCCATAACATATAGTTAACAAAGTATGTTGGGAAACAATTTACCATTTTAATACATGGTTTATATAGAAAATAAATCAAAATAGTAGACAAATTGAATAAACATCATAAGCATAATGATTCCATCCGGTGAGTAAATCCTAATACTCTGTTAAAAAAAAGGGAAACACATTATATATGTAAATATATGCGCATATAGAAATTTGAAAGTGGTCATAAGGTATCATAAAGAAAATGGTAACTAAGCGGATTGCAGACCCCTGATCCTATCCACACAACTAGCAGTAGCCGTGGAGCGTACCTACGATGCCCTAGACGCCTCGGCACAGCCGGAGCGCTAACTCAGCCTAAAGCAAGAAAGGTGATCTCTAAACTGCCCCGGAGCAGACTCCAAAGGAATAGATAGCCCCCAAACATATACTGTTGGTGAGACAAGATGAAAACACAAACGCAGGCAGAAAAATAGACTGAGCAAATGATGGGGCCCAGACTGACTAGACAGGACAGGAAAGGAAAGACGCTGTCTGCAATCACGCAAAAAACCCTGAAAAATCCAACACGTCTGATGCTCAAAAAACACTGAAGTCACACGACTTTGCCCCCACTATATCAGCACTCTGGTATACTGAAAGCAAGCAAAAAGAGACCAATATAACAGGGGACAGAACAAACTGACACAAGCAGTAACATATGGGCGGTGATTCAGCACAGCCCCAGCAGGAGCTGGCAGACCCGCACAAAGCAGAGATAGACAAAACCAGATCAAATGCAAAAAGATTAGCAAATGAACCACTTAGCAGAACCATGCAGGAACAGAGCAGGAGGCATCAGACCTCAGAAGGCACAGGAAGAAAATCACCAGCAGGGATTGAAGGAAGTCTGCTGTCTTAAATAATCCAGTCAGAAACCTCAGATCTCCAATTGTCATCATCATTATCAGGTGGCAAGCCTCTGTCAATCTGACCAGCTCCACTACCTCCAGTAACCACCAGAGGGAGCACAGAAAGAGAACTCGCAGCACATGTCAATCTGACCAGCTCCACTACCTTCAGTAACCACCAGAGGGAGTCCAGAAAGGGAATTCACAACAGGGCAGTGTTAGCCGCAGGCTGCAGCTACCACTGCCCGTTATCACGGCCAGCAGACCAGGGCCCCCGCTTCCCCAGCCCACACGGCCGTTATGGGTCCTGTAAGTCAGGGGGGACCAGCAGCAGCACTGCCCCCTAGTGTGCGCCGCATTCAACTGTATCGGCATCATAGATGCCGATACAGTTGAAAGCACTGGAGGAGAGCGCGTCAGTTGACGCTCCCTCTCCCATCATTCCCCTCTGCCTCTGATACAGCAGGTGCACGATGACGTCACTTCATCGCGTACCTGCCGTGTGTTGAGCAGACTGCAGTGCAGAGCCGAGAGCAGCGGGGAACGAGGAGAGGAGATATTGCGTTTTATGTATATATATCAGTAAGTCCTGGTGGCCATAAGACTGTAGGATTTCTGGGCTGGATTATATTCTGGGGAAGGGGGGGCGGCTACATTATATTCCATGTGGGGCTGCATTATACTCTGAGGGTCTACGTTATATTCTGTGGGGGGGAGGCTGCATTATACCCTATGAGGGGGGCAGCATTATACTTTATGAGGGGCTGCATTATATTCTATGAGGGGGCTACCTCAACTCCTGCTACATAAATAAGATGTGTACTACCTTATATTATACCCTGATATTAGCGTGTTTTACCCCACAATTAGTTATCTTGTATTTGTTTTAGGGGGGCTGCATTATACCCTATGAGGAAAGCTGCGTTATGCTCTTTGAGGGGGCTGCAATATACCCTATGAGGGGGCTGTAATATACCCTATCAGGGAAATGCAATATACCCTATCAGGGGGATGCAATATATTCTATGGGGGGGCTGCACTATACCTTATGAGGGGCTTGTATTATACTCTGAGAGGGCTACATTATATTCTGTGGGGAGGCGGCATTATATTCTATGCAGGGGGGCTACATTATACTATATGAGTGCTGCATTATATTCTATGAGGGGGCTACTTTATATTCTATGGGGGGGTTACCCCAACCCCTGCTACATATTTAAGACGTGTACTACCTTATATTATACCCCGATATTAATGTGTTTTAACGGATAATTGGTGATCTTGTATTTATTTCTAGTGACATCTTTAAAGTGATACATGAGAAATATACCAGAAATAGTCCAGAAATCAGTCAGATGGTAAGACTAACCACTGCTTTCTTACTTTAATTGCTTTTTTTTTTTAACCTGCTCTTTAACCATGCTCACATTTGCAATCACCATTTTTGCTCCACTAATCTTCACTCTCCTTCGCTATCCCCAAACCCCTGCACCCTTGAACCAAATAACTATCACCCCCTCTCTCTTACCCCCCCACCTCACTTTATCTGCAGACATACTCCTTAACCTCTGACCTCTCCTACTAAAATACAATACAAGATGATCACTCTCCTTCATCCACCTGCTTTCCCTTTCTATGCTTCTTCTCACTGCTGGTAACATATCCCCCAATCCTGGCCCCCCCCCCGCCTCATGCACGCCACTAATCCTCACCCCTATCTTTCTCACACTAAGAGAAACTACCGCAATCCCTCACACTTAAAACCTGTGCCACTGACCCTCTCCCTCCCGCACCCTCTTTCTGGAGCACTTTGGAATGCTCGCTCCATCTCCAACAAGCTCCACGACCTCTTTACCTCCCGCAACCTTTCCTTCCTAGCCCTCACTGAGACCTGGCTGACACCCCTGACACGACCTCCCCGGCCGCACTGAGTTATGGCGGCCTCCACTTTACCCACACTCCCCTGGCAACAGACATGGTGGAGAAGTGGGTTTCCTCCTTTCTAAAAACTGCTCCTTCAACCTTATCCAACCCCCACCCTCTCTTATCCTCCCTTCTTTGGAGGTTCACTCTGTCCGTGTTTACTCTCCCTCTAATCTCCAAATGGCTGTCATATACCGACCACTTGGCTCAGCCACTGCCTTCATCGACCAATTCTCCACCTGGCTCCTCCACTTTCTCTCTTCTGACATCCCCACCATCATCATGGGGGACTTCAACATCCCCATTGACACCCACCAGCCAGCAGCCTCCAAACTCCTGTCACTTACCTCATCCTTTGGACTTACTCAGTGGTCCTCCACAGCCACCCACACAGATGGACATACATTAGACCTCATCTTCACCGGCCTCTGTTCCCTATCTAATCTCACAACCTCTCCCTTCCCCCTATCTGACCACCATCTACTCACCTTCTCATCCTTGTCCTTCTCACCTGCCCCCCCATGTCCAGCCACTAGCACATCCTCGCAGAAACCTCACACACCTAGACATTCACAGACACTCAGACTCTCTTCTACCTCTGTCCTCCATATCTACACTCCACAACACGGACAGTGCCACTGCTTTCTACAACGCCATCCTCACATCAGCCATAGACTCAGTCGCTCCTCTCATGCATGGCAAAGTGCGAAAAACCAATAGGCAACCCTGGCACAACAACCTCACCAAAAAAACTTCGACAAGCATCCAGGCTCGCAGAGCGGCGTTGGAAGAAAATACGCCTGCCAGACGACTTCACTGCTTTCAAACAAGCTACACTCGCCTTTAAATCAGCCCTCACCTCTGCTAAACAGCCCTATTTCACAAACCTTGTATCTTCATTATCCCGCAACCCAAAACAACTGTTCAGCACATTTAACTCTCTCCATCTCCCACCACTGCCACCTCCAACTCCCCTCATCTCTGCTGAGAACTTGGCCACCTACTTCAAAAACAAGATCGACCTAACAAGGCAAACCTTTACAGTTCCACCACCCCAACCACTCCACATACCAGACCTCTGCCCTTCCCTAATAACCTCACTCTCCAACATCACTGAAGGAGAGCTTACTCATCTCCTTTCCAAATCACATCTCACCACCTGTGCACTTGACCCCATCCCTTCCCACCTGCTCTAATATGATCATTCCAGCCCTAACCCATCTCTCCAACCTATCCTTAACTTCTGGTACCTTACCCTCTGCCTTCAAACATGCCACCATAACACCCATCCTCAAAAAATCAAACCTTAACCCAACTGCTATGCCCAGCTAACGCCCCATATCACTGCTCCCGTTTGCTTCCAAACTCCTTGAACAGCATGTCCATGCTCAACTTTCCTCCCACCTCTCATCTACCTCCCTCCTTGACATCCTGCAATCTGGCTTCCGCCCCCACCACTCCACTGAAACTGCCCTGACCTAAATTACTAATGACTTACTCAGCCAAAGCTAACAGATAGTTCTCCATCCTCCTCCTTCTCGACCTGTCCTCTGCCTTTGACACAGTTGACCACTGCCTACTGCTACAGATTCTTTCTTCCCTTGGCATCAAAGACCTTGCCCTGTCCTGGATTTCCTCATACCTTTCTGACCGCACATTCAGCGTTTCCCACTCCCACACTACCTCCTCATCCCACCCCCTCTCTGTTGGAGTCCCCCAAGGCTCTGTCCTGGGGCCCCTACTATTTTTTTCCATCTACAGTGCCTACAAGTAGTATTCAACCCCCTGCAGATTTAGCAGGTTTACACATTCGGAATTAACTTGGCATTGTGACATTTGGACTGTAGATCAGCCTGGAAGTGTGAAATGCACTGCAGCAAAAAAGAATGTTATTTCTTTTATTATTTTTTTTTTAAATTGTGAAAAGTTTATTCAGAGGGTCATTTATTATTCAACCCCTCAAACCACAAGAATTCTGTTTGGTTCCCCTAAAGTATTAAGAAGTATTTCAGGCACAAAGAACAATGAGCTTCACATGTTTGGATTAATTATCTCTTTTTCCAGCCTTTTCTGACTAATTAAGACCCTCCCCAAACTTGTGAACAGCACTCATACTTGGTCAACATGGGAAAGACAAAGGAGCATTCCAAGGCCATCAGAGACAAGATCGTGGAGGGTCACAAGGCTGGCAAGGGGTACAAAACCCTTTCCAAGGAGTTGGGCCTACCTGTCTCCACTGTTGGGAGCATCATCCGGAAGTGGAAGGCTTATGGAACTACTGTTAGTCTTCCACGGCCTGGACAGCCTTTGAAAGTTTCCACCCGTGCCGAGGTCAGGCTTGTCCGAAGAGTCAAGGCTAACCCAAGGACAACAAGGAAGGAGCTCCGGGAAGATCTCATGGCAGTGGGGACATTGGTTTCAGTCAATACCATAAGTAACGTACTCCACCGCAATGGTCTCCGTTCCAGACGAGCCCGTAAGGTACCTTTACTTTCAAAGCGTCATGTCAAGGCTCGTCTACAGTTTGCTCATGATCACTTGGAGGACTCTGAGACAGACTGGTTCAAGGTTCTCTGGTCTGATGAGACCAAGATCGAGATCTTTGGTGCCAACCACACACGTGACGTTTGGAGACTGGATGGCACTGCATACGACCCCAAGAATACCATCCCTACAGTCAAGCATGGTGGTGGCAGCATCATGCTGTGGGGCTGTTTCTCAGCCAAGGGGCCTGGCCATCTTGTCCGCATCCATGGGAAGATGGATAGCACGGCCTACCTGGAGATTTTGGCCAAGAACCTCCGCACCTCCATCATGGATCTTAAGATGGGTTGTCATTTCATCTTCCAACAAGACAACGACCCAAAGCACACAGCCAAGAAAACCAAGGCCTGGTTCCAGAGGGAAAAAATCAAGGTGTTGCAGTGGCCTAGTCAGTCTCCTGACCTTAACCCAATTGAAAACTTGTGGAAGGAGCTCAAGATTAAAGTCCACATGAGACACCCAAAGAACCTAGATAACTTGGAGAAGATCTGCATGGAGGAGTGGGCCAAGATAACTCCAGAGACCTGTGCCGGCCTGATCAGGTCTTAGAAAAGACGATTATTAGCTGTAATTGCAAACAAGGGTTATTCCACAAAATATTAAACCTAGGGGTTGAATAATAATTAACCCACACTTTTATGTTGAAAATTTATTAAAATTTAACTGAGCAACATAACTTGTTGGTTTGTAAGATTTATGCATCTGTTAATAAATCCTGCTTTTGTTTGAAGTTTGCAGACTCTAACTTATTTGCATCTTATCAAACCTGCTAAATCTGCAGGGGGTTGAATACTACTTGTAGGCACTGTATACTCTTGGCCTAGGACAACTCAAAGTCCCATGGCTTCCAGTACCACCTGTATGCAGATGACACTCAGATCTACCTCTCTGGCCAAGATGTCACCTCTCTGCTGTCCAGAATCCCGGAGTGTCTATCAGCCATATCCTCCTTTTTCACCTCTCGCTTCCAAACTCAATGTAGACAAAACTAAACTCATTATCTTTCCTCCATCTCACATATCTTCCCTAACCGATATATCTATTATGGTAAACAGCATCACGCTCTCTTACGCACCAGAAATCCGCTTTCTCGGAGTAACTCTCGACCCTGCCCTGTCCTTCAAACCACATGTCCAAACTCTTGCCACCTCCAACTCAAAAATATTTCCAGAATCCATCCCTTCCTCAACCCTCAATCTACTAAAACTCTTGTACATGCCCTCATCATCTCCGGCCTTGACTACTGCAACACTCTCCTCTGTGGCCTCCCTGCTAACTCTCTTGCACCACTCCAGTCTGTCCTCAATTCTGCTGCACCTCTCTCCTCGCTAATCCCGTCTATCCCCTCTGCAAATCCCTCCATTGGTTCCCAATTCCCCAACGAATCCAGTTCAAACTACTAACACTGACCTACAAAGCCATCCATAACCTTTCCCCTCCCTATATCTCTGAACTAATCTCCCAATATCTTCCCTCACATAATCTTCGATCCTCCCAAGACCGCCTACTCACCTCCACACTTATTCGTTCCTCACACAACCGCCTTCAAGATTTCTCCCGAATATCCCCTATCCTCTGGAATTCTATGCCTCAACATGTCCGATTATCCACCACCCTCGGATCCGTCAAACGGAACCTGAAAACCCATCTTTTCAGGAAAGCTTACAGCCTGCAATAACCATTCTGCCACCTCACCACCGCCTGAGCTGCTGCACCCCCGACCTTCTGTCTCTTCCCCACTATCCCGTAGAATGTAAGTCCGCAAGGACAGGGTCCTCTCCCCTCTGTACCAGTCTGTCATTGTAAATTTGTTTACTGTTAACGATATCTATAACTTTGTATGTAACCCCACTTCTCATGTACAGCACCATGGAATTAATGGCGCTATATAAATAAATAATAATAATAATAATGTAGCTACATAGTGGGCCCTAAGAATTATATTCTCTGGTGGGCCCAGGGTGCTCCAGTCCGACGCTTCTTCCTTCTGTTTATGACGTACCCTCCTGGCTTTTGACCTCGGACTCCTTGACTACTCTGACTCTCGGCTTGTCTGCAAGACGTGACTCAGCTTCACAGACACCATACAAAACACCAGTCCTGATGAACTGACTGTCTTCATTGTGGTTGTCTAAACATGTGATGTCGAATAGTAATCTTCACCATTCCCTTTACAGCTGTTGCGAAACTACATCTCCCAGTATTTGCAGCAGCTAGAAAGTCACCGGTTGGAGACCGCACATAGGAAGTTCTGCAGATAAACAATGAAGATCATCAAGCTCAGCCACAGTTTGGTGTCCCTTCTTTATTATCTCCTTATGTGAAGAATACCTTAATGATAATTAATTACACAATATTTTGTCATGCTAGGTGCAGGAAGATATTTTACAGGTATAGGTGTCATTATTTCCAATGTTGACAAGGAAAACATTTGAAACGTACAAGCAATTTGTGCAACATATGCCGTTTCTGGAGTATAGCCACCATTTGTGTGTTATAGAATATACCTGGTAGCCTGCTGCCAGAAACATAATGATTATGGTAGATCTTAGTACTGGAGATTGTTCCAGGAACTACTATCCAAAATCTGATGAGATACAAAATAATCTGTTCTCGTGTTTATGGTGGAAATGTGTCCTAGAAATAGGAAATTACTCCTGTAACTATAGAAAAATGTATCAAAGTCTGGTATGGAGAAAAAACTTCTCGGGGAGTATATAAAAAAAATGGAAAAGTAGATAGAAAATGCTTTCAGGTCATGCATGAACATAGATTTTTGATGGATTCTTTAACCCGTAGAATAGCAGAAACCTTAGCAATAGATCATACTGAAACCAGTAAGCAGGCCCTCAAATAGGCAATTGAGCTATACAGAGCTTACAGCGTATATTACCTGCACAAAGGAAAAGCTTGGTACTACGACAACCCCTCGCCCACCTGAGCCATCCTGTAAATCTTGTATGTAAACTCTAGCAAATCTTATATTTTGGAATCTACAGTGTTTTCATGGAATGATATAGTGAAATTCCTATATTTCGGCATCCGAACCAGAAAGTGTCAATCCAGGTGTTTCCAGCACAACTTGTTATGACTGAGCCCATACACTCACATGAACGAACCAGGAGAGATGTTAAACCTCCACATCACAGGTTCCTAAAACAGACTAGGCAAATCCCTAACTTGACCCTGATTTGTTCCTGTCTGACAATGGAGGTTGACATCCTAAAATTACACAATGGTGCCCCCACTCAACATCGGCTGATCCTGAGTGTCCTTAACTGCACTCGCAACTGTACACAAAGTGTAACCCACAACAACAGAATGTGGTGCACACAGACAGAGGATGCGACACAGGGCTAAAGACGTGCTCACACAGTCATACATGAAAGATTGGAAGGAAAAAAGGAGGGAACCCAAAAAGACCTTTTGTATAAGTGGAATCTAAATGTAACAAAATGGAAAGACGAACACGCAAACAAACCGCAGGAGGAACAATAAAGGAAACCTCGGCAAGATAATCCTTCACTTTGGAGCTGGGACTCCAAACATCCATCTAACCTGGAATATAGCCAGCAAAGACTGCATGTGCCAGGATCGTATACATAGCCTATCCCAAGATGTGATAGGACAAACTAAAACAAGGAAGTGAAAACACCTGCATAGAAGCAGCACAGCAGAGCAAAGACAAGAGCATTATCAGCAGTTGGATAGAGACAACACAGGCTGTGGTCCAACAAAGAGAAACTGACCCACAGCGTGACTGGAATGAGTCCCAAAGTTGAGCCATGAGAAATTTTCACTGGTCTATGGGCTCAAGAAAAGCTAATCAGTAGGGATGTATATCTTAAGGATCTTATACACATCAGAGAAAAGTCAGCCCTAACCCACTGATTTCAGATGGACTGGCCAACCATCTTTATGTGCATGGAGGTCCCCTAACTTCACTGACCAAATGCTGAGGGAAAGAAAGATTGGGCATGTTGATCTACCAGTAGATACACCACAGCCAAAGATGCCTAGCAGCAGCTTAGTCCTCTCTCCTCATTGACACTCTGACAAACATGCACACGCAACCAAACAGAGTGTACATGTGAATAGGGGTGTCTGGAAAGATAACTATCACTAGACGCATTTCAGGCTTTGGGCTATCTATGATGTATGGCTACCTTAACCTGTATATGAGAATTGGATGACTATTAGCACTTAACTGAGGTGCAGGGAAGCAATTTATGTACTGAACAGATTACTACCTGTGCACCTATATCGTACTACTGTCTACCTGGGATATATGGACTAAACGGCTGATGTATATACCTGTACTCGGTGTCCACAACTGGTTCTTTGATCACCTGGTGAAGGCAGATTCATTTTATTCTACTGTACACTTTGGCCCGATTCAATAATACTGGCATGCCCATTTTAATAACAGGACTATTGGAGGAAAATGTACCCAATTCATTAAAGGGATCTGTCAGCAGGTTTTTGCTATGTTCGCTCATGTGTTTGCATGGGTTTCCTACAAATACCCTGGCTTCCGACACTACAAAGACATACAGATAGGAAATTTAGATTGTGAGTTCCAATTGGCACAGTGATAACAATATCTGTTAAGCACTGTGAAAAATGGTGGCCCTATATAAGTAAGCATAACAACAATATGTAATCTGAAGGCAGCATAATGTAGAGGTAGAGACGCTGATTCCAATGATGTATCACTTAGTTTACTGGGTGCAGTATCAGATTTCTTTGCTGCAGATCTAGCAGACGTCATATGTTGAGCCCTGTATACCCCGACCAAAGTACTAATAGGCAGCTTTATAAGTACACTGTATAGTGGCAGAAAGAGGCTAGTCAGTACTGGAAGCATGGCTGGACTAGGAGGCACAAGGCAGCTTGTCCTGTGGAGATCATCTCCTGATGCTAAAACAGTGATATTGCATTGAAACAGCAAAAACAGTCCAGTAAGTGAAACATCACTGGAATCAGGGTCTCTGCTCCTATATTATGGTGCTCTCAGACTATATCACAACAACCTGGTGACAGATTCCCTTTAAAAGTACACTACATTTAAAGAATCAGTCTACTGTCTACCTCAACTAGAAATGTTATTCCATTACAGTAAATTTTGGTGAATTGGTCAGGCGGGCAGTTTAAACATGTCAATCAACTGCAGAGGAGTGGGGGGAGGGCTTTTCACACTGTTTTCTCTGAAATGGCGCATCGTGTCGGAGTAAAACATACCAGCTGCAATTGCACAACCAGGCTGTGACCGTGGTGCGGGCAATAAGGCTCTAATGACAGGTTCTCCAACAACACTATGTACAATCATGAAGATTTGCTTGGTTATATAAGGAGTAAGACCAATAAGCACTGCACTGGCTCCCTAGTCATAACCGACCATGGGGCTGAATAGTCAGCATTCCTGTAAAGAGAAGTAACACTGGGGATGCATCTTATAATGAGTATATACCTTATGCGCGCCGCTGCAGGTGTCCGGTGCTGCTGCTGCTGCCCTGTGTCCGGTGGTGCCGCTGCCCTGCCCTGTGTCCGGCGGTGCTGCAGGGGGCTCTGCCAACATTCTGTGAAACGCCAGAGCCCCCGGCAGTTCCATGCACGGATAAGGCTTCAAGGAGGCAAGGTATCAAGGTGCTTTGTCTGAAGAGATGAAAAAAGGTTTTTCAATACAGCAAAGGGAGTTAAAAGCAAAAAACTTATTTATTGTGACTTCAATAAAATAGCAGCATTGGCATAGAAAAGTACTGACGAATTTTGAGTTTGGATGACTCTTAATCATAGTCAGACTCGAAATGTTGCAGGTATTTTTCTATGCCCTAGCTACTATTTCATTAAAGTTACAATACAGAGGTTTTTTTGCTTTAAAACGGAACCCATCAGCATTATTGTGCACAGCAACCTACGACAGTGGCAGGTCGGCGCCGTTATCTAATATATAAAGCTCAATGTGGGTGTGTGTATGTATGTGTGTGTGTATGTCCGGGATTGGCATCCGCACCGTCGCAGCTACAGCCACAAAATTTGGCACAGTCACACGTCTGGACCCTGAGAGTGTCATAGGCTATGTTGTGAGGCGAAATTTTTACCCCACGCGTTCCAATTCACCAAACAATTTGCCCCTATCTACATAATGGGGAAAAAGTGTATGTATGTATTGGCATCTGCACCGTCGCAGCTACAGCCACAAAATTTTGCACAGTCACAGGTCTGGACCCCGAGAGAGTCATAGGCTATGTTGTGAGGCGAAATTTTAACCACGCGCATTCCAATTCACCAAACAATTTTGCCTCTATCTACATAATGGGAAAAAAGTGAAAGGAAAAGTGTTGGAGGCAAATTGACAGCTGCCAGATGTGAAAAAGGGGGACCTAAAGAATGAGAGCGATGGCGCCAAAGAGTATATACCGTACAGTTGCTAAGGTGGGGCCCTGACATGGGATACTCACCACACACGGGGATATGAACACACACACACATAAAATGCACCAAACACTACCACGTGCTTCAACACATATACCACCCTCATCACACATTTCACCACACATACACCAACCTCGCCACACAAAAGTCGCCACTCAAAACTCGCCACGCTGTCCCAGAGCTGTTTAAATAATGAAAAATGAGCTGTGATTGGTTGCTATCAGCAACAGTTTTCTTTGTAGACAGTTGTGGTAACGGAGGCCTATTATTCTTATCATTTCTATGGTGATATCATCCTTCTGTAAAGCTGGAAATAACACAATTTATTACCGTGTCAACACAGACCACCCTCTGACACAGACTGCAGGGGGAGCCCAGTATCACACAGGATAGGATTAGATACACGGCTCAGCAGTCAGTATCACACAGGATAGGATTAAGGGCCTGTCACACTAAGCGATATCGCTAGCAATATCGCTATAACGTCACTGGTTTTTGTGACGTTATAGCGATATTGCTAGTGATATCGCTGTGTCTGATACTTACCTCCGACCGCTCCCCCGCTGGTTATCGCTGATCGCGCGAGAACGTCCTGGACTGTTTCTCGTCATCAGCTTCCTGCTGGGCTTCCTGTGGAGAGACGAGCGACGCGTGGAGCCGGGCAGGAGGACGTCAGGATCGCCTGGTGTGACAGGTAAGTAGCGACCCCCGACCCCTGCGATGTCGCTGGTGAGATCTGCCTGTGTGGCAGCTCACTAGCGACCACTTAGCGATGTACCAGCGATCCTGACCGCGTCATATCGCTGGTCGGGACCGCTGGTACATTGCTAAGTGTGACAGTACTTTTAGACACATGGCTCAGCATGCAGTATCACACAGAATAGGATTAGATACACAGCTCAGCACACAGTATCACACAGAATAGGATTAGATACACGGCTCAGCAGACAGTATCACACAGGATAGGATTAGATACACGGCTCAGCAGACAGTATCACACAGGATAGGATTAGATACATTGCTCAGCATGCAGTATCACACAGGATAGGATTAGATACGCAGCTCAGCACACAGTATCACACAGGATAGGATTAGATACACGGCTCAGCAGTCAGTATCACACAGAATAGGATTAGATACACGGCTCAGCAGACAGTATCACACAGGATAGGATTAGATGCACGGCTCAGCAGTCAGTATCACACAGGAGATGATTAGATACACTGCTCAGCACACAGTATCACACAGAATAGGATTAGATACACGGCTCAGCAGTCAGTATCACACAGGATAGGATTAGATGCACGGCTCAGCAGTCAGTATCACACAAGATAGGATGAGATGCACGGTTTTTATGTGCAATATAATCATTATAATTTGTTATAACTAACCACAGTTGGTTACTAAGCGCCATCTTGGTAGAGAAGAAAAAAAATTTTTTCCTCCTCCAAGATATTTTTTTTCACAAGATATATATAATATTCATGATGTAAACTAGAGGGCAGGTCAGTGAGGGATCAGTGACCTGTCAGAAGCCACACAGATGAATACCTAAGCAGAGCACCACATGAAGACCCCCCACAGACCACCCAGGGGCACGAGCATATCATTAACTCAAAACTGAAAATAAAGCTTACACAACAACCACAAGACGGATTTCATCAACCAAGGCATCATTGTAATCAGTATAACGGTGCTGACCTGACACTGTGTGTAGGTTAGTGTGCACAATCCTGCTGAAAGGGTTCCCTTTAAACTCACTTTTCCTGAATTGAAAATACCTTTTAATATGCTTGCAGTACAGTGTTGATCATAGGATGTGAAACACTACCTCAATTATATAAAAAAAAAAAAAAAAAACAACATTTATAGACTCTAAAATTGAGGGGCGTTTAAGGCCTCTTTCACACTTCAGTTTTTTACAATCAGTCACAATCCGCCAGGTTTTGAAAAAAACGGATCCGCAATTTTCTTTTGAGGATCCGTTTTTTTCCCCATTGACTTCCATTATTGGCGGATTGTGACGGATTGCCGTCTGTTTCATCCGTTTTTTTTGCGGATCCGCCAAAAGTTGCTGTCCGTCACCATCTTCAAAGATTTCAAAACGGAGCTTGCAACGTTTTTTTTCTCTCTCTCTCTCTCTTTAAAATTCTTCATTTGTCGGATCCGTCAAAAAACGGACGGGTGACATCCGTTGTCATCAGTACTAAAACGGATCCGCCATCCGTCCTTTTGGCGGATTTTGACGCAAAAAACTGAAGTGTGAAAGAGGCCTAAGCTGGTCTCAAGATGGGACCACGTGGCATTCACCAAAATATAAGATGTAGGTTTTACTCTCAGACTATGCTGTAATGCTTCCTGTGATAAGTATGATCATGAAGCCGTTATCACATGGCTAAGGCCTGTCCTGTTTCACACATCAGTTTTTTTGGTCAGTCAAAATCCACTAAAATGGCGGATGAGAGAGAGAATTCTTTCGAGCACATGCAGTGAGAAATGCGGATCCGGCCGCCCAAAAAAACGTTGCATGGTCTGTTCGGGCATGTCGGCGGACGTCAAAATTTTGGCGGATCGGCAAAAAAACAGATCCAACGGATGGCCATCCGATAATGCAACTCAATGGGAAAAATAACGGATCCGCCAAGACAAATGGCGGATCCGTTTTTTTCCCCAAAACGGCGGATTTTGACTGATGGATACAAACGGATGTGTGAAACAGGCCTAAGCTGTAACGCTTCCTGTAATATGTATGATCATGCCTATGCTGTAATACTTCCTGTAATATGTATGATCATAGAGCCCTTATTACATGCCCATGCTGTAACGCTTCCTGTAATATGTATGATCACGTCTATGCTATAACGTTTCCTGTAATATGTATGATCATAGAGCCGTTATTACATGCCTATGCTGTAACGCTTCCTGTAATATGTATGATCATGCCTATACTGTAATGCTTCCTGTAATATGTATGATCATAGAGCGGTTATTACATGCCTATGCTGTAACGTTTCCTGTAATATGTATGATCACAGAGCCATTATTACATGCTTATGCTGTAACGCTTTCTGTAATATGTATGATCATAGAGCAGTTATTACATGCCTATGCTGTAACGTTTCCTGTAATATGTATGATCATAGAGCCGTTATTACATGCCTATGCTGTAACGCTTCCTGTAATATGTATGATCATGCCTATGCTGTAATGCTTCCTGTAATATGTATGATCAGAGCCATTATTACATGCCTATGCTGTAACGCTTTCTGTAATATGTATGATCATAGAGCAGTTATTACATGCCTATGCTGTAACGTTTCCTGTAATACTGTATGTATGATCATAGAGCGGTTATTACATGCCTATGCTGTAACGTTTCCTGTAATATGTATGATCACAGAGCCATTATTACATGCCTATGCTGTAACGCTTTCTGTAATATGTATGATCATAGAGCAGTTATTACATGCCTATGCTGTAACGTTTCCTGTAATACTGTATGTATGATCATAGAGCCGTTATTACATGCCTATGCTGTAATGCTTCCTGTAATATGTATGATCATGCCTACGCTATAATGCTTCCTGTAACACGTATGATCATAGAGCCGTTATTACATGCCTATGCTGTAACGTTTCCTGTAATATGTATGATCATAGAGCCGTTATTACATGCCTATGCTGTAACGTTTCCTGTAATATGTATGATCTTAGAGCCGTTATTACATGCCTATGCTGTAACGCTTTCTGTAATATGTATGATCATAGAGCAGTTATTACATGCCTATGCTGTAACGTTTCCTGTAATACTGTATGTATGATCATAGAGCCGTTATTACATGCCTATGCTGTAATGCTTCCTGTAATATGTATGATCATGCCTACGCTGTAATGCTTCCTGTAACACGTATGATCATAGAGCCGTTATTACATGCCTATGCTGTAACGTTTCCTGTAATATGTATAATCATAGAGCCGTTATTACATGCCTATGCTGTAACGTTTCCTGTAATATGTATGATCTTAGGCTGGTTTCACATTTGCGTTTTTTAGCGCTGGAAAAAAACGCATATGTGCGCATGCGTTTTTTCCCCTATATTTAACATGGGTGCGCATACCTGCGCGCTTGTAAGCGCATGTATGCGATTTTCATGCGCTGCGTTTTTTTGGGGTGTGCGTTTGTATTTTCCAGACGCAGCATGTTGCATTTTTTGGCCCTGCAAAAAAGCGCATGCGCACATATGCGCACGTTTTGCGCTAAAAATGGCCATTATAGCCTATGGATGCGCATATGTGCGCACTGGCATGCTCATGTATGCGTTTTTTTGCATATGCGTTTTTTTTTTTAACCATGGAATTTAGGGGTTTGGGTTAGAGTTAGGGTTAGTTAAGGGGGTTTAGGGTTAGGGTTAGGGTCAGGGTTGGGGTTTGGGTCAGGGTTAGGGTTAAGTATGGTTTGGTTAAGGGTTAGGGTCAGGGTTAGGGTCAGGATTAGGGTTAAGTATGGTTTTGTTAAGGGTTAGGGTCAGGGTTAGGGTTAGGGTCAGGGTTAGGGTTAAGTATGGTTTTGTTAAGGATTAGGGTCAGGGTTAGGGTCAGGATTAGGGTTAAGTATGGTTTGGTTAAGGGTTAGGGTCAGGGTCAGGGTTAGGGTTAGGGTCAGGGTTAGGGTTAGGGTTAGGGTTAAGTATGGTTTTGTTAAGGATTAGGGTCAGGGTTAGGGTCAGGATTAGGGTTAAGTATGGTTTTGTTAAGGGTTAGGGTCAGGGTTAGGGTTAGGGTCAGGGTTAGGGTCAGGATTAGGGTTAAGTATGGTTTGGTTAAGGGTTAGGGTCAGGGTTAGGGTCAGGGTCAGGGTTAGGGTTAAGTATGGTTTGGTTAAGGGTTAGGGTCAGGGTTAGGGTTAGTTAGGGTTTAGGGTTTGGGTTAGGGTTAAGTATGATTTGGTTAAGGGTTAGGGTCAGGGTTAGGGTCAGGGTTAGGGTTAGGGTCAGGGTTAGGGTTAGGGTCAGGGTTAGGGTTAGTAAAGTCATGGTTTGGGTAGTGTGAGGGGCCACCTAAAAATGTTGGAAAAAAACGCAAACGCGGTAAAAACGCACTAAAAACGCATACAAACGCATAAAAACGCTGCGTTTTTTTCATGCATGCTCATAAAAATGCTTGAAAAAAACGCAGCAGTTGTATGCTTTTGTATGCGTTTTTTCAATGCTTTTTTTGCGGGAAAAACGCGCTGCAAAAAAAAGCAAGTGTGAAACTAGCCTTAGAGCCGTTATTACATGCCTATGTTGTAACGCTTTCTGTAATATGTATGATCATAGAGCAGTTATTACATGCCTATGCTGTAACGTTTCCTGTAATATGTATGATCTTAGAGCCGTTATTACATGCCTATGCTGTAACGCTTCCTGTGATATGTATGATCACAGAGCCATTATCACATGACTAAAGGAAATCAGATTAGCGACAAATGACCACATTGACAAGTAGAAGTCAGTTGTGGGAAAATTGACTAAACTGAAATATGATTTCACGGGTCCCTCAAGCATCTACCACCTCTGTTTAGACTAAGTATTTTAAGTGTGGTCCTGGACCTCCTGATGGTCAGAATATACCTACACAGCTCATACATAGAGCGCTTTAATTTCATTGTAAGGAGCAAGACACAAACTTCTCCAGGGCAGAAAAAGGCTTCTAATAAAGTAAGAATGTCTGATACAACCCAAAGCTTTAGGAAAACAATCACCCTACATAAAAGAATTGTTCGTCTGTGTCCTTGTGCCAACTGACCTAGACGTATGTGGAATGCCCACGTAACTATCAATGGATGGTGCAGGAAGCCAGAGATACTATCATTCAGGATCTGTTCACACCGGGTCGGTGGTATACGTTGGGGAGTATTCCACATTTTAAATCTCAGATATGTGGCTCCCTGAAGCCACACAGAGGCTTATATCAGCAATATGTCATAATAGTAAAAATGCTATACACTGTTATACAGAAAAGAGGTATGTAAGAGCACGCCACCCAAACGTAGGCCAAAAGGACACTTAGCTTCCAGCTGAAAGATGGTAGCCAAGTTGGCATATGCATCAGAAGAAAAAATGTGGGGTGAGACTTTTAGAAAGAGCCTGAAGGTGTCATTTTTCTGTGATTCACCTGCCCCTGAGATAAGGAGCAATCTGTGGAGGTACCCACCAACAAAAATTCAATTTCCACAGGACATCAATGTAAGAGAAATTAAGCTTTACACAGCAACTACTGAAATCAATAGACAGCCCTGTATCAGAGGGGCATGGTCCTCCGGAGGAAGAGACACTTTGTACCCTCTCTGTGAACAAGTAAGTCTACTAATAAACTAGTTCAAAATAAGTTTACTCAACTAGAAAACCCTTTAAATGGAGATAAAACTTAATCTTCTGCAAGGTTCCCAAGTAAAGACGGTGACGACTTACCGCTAGGGTTCTGAAAATGGCACTAACATTTGTTGTCTACATTTGGTCCATAGAGGAGGAATAAGATAATTTAGTCCTTGTTTTCATGGCTCCTCTCAGGGCTCACATGTAGCACTTCGTATATAGGGCTGTAAGATTATTCTCAGGAACTGACAACATAAGAACACGCATCAGCCATCACTAAACCAATCAATGTGACGTGTCAGTCTCAAACTGAGGAACAAGAAGTGAAGCTCGAACCTCCTGGGCCCACAGGCAGTATCTGTACCAGAGCACCAGCACATGCAATTAGTGTTGGCATACAAGACAGCAAGTCACACTCCATGATAGATTGAAACTAAGCTTAGACAGCCGTTTACATCTATAGGACCCCATTGAGTCAATAATAGACAAATACCGTATATTAAAGTCTACTGGTGTCAGGGAGACAAATATGTCATCTCTGATGAATGAGTGGTCCCACCTGGAGAGACCAGACACATTGTTGTGTGCACGAGGCAATGTTGTCACCCACAGACGTGCCCACTAGTTTTATTAGTCTCATAGATGCTCTAAAGATAAATGGTCTGCCACGTGGCAAATTGGGAAGAAGCTACTCAAAGGAAAAATTTGGAAAGACAGGGTCTCTTAAAAGGAGCTTGCCTCATCTTCTAATTTAATATGTATACCTATATTACAGTAGATGCACCTTCACAATACTCCTCTACTTTTGACCGACTTTGTAAAAGGACAGGGTCAATATGTTAGCCCTCTGGCTTCTACAGGTAGATATGGTTCAGATACTCCGAGTCACTCAAGTGTACCCTCACAGCAGACATGCCCATTTAGCTTGTCTTTATTAGGGCAGCTTTCTGACACTAGATGTCCTTCAAAAGTAGAGTATACCTGAAAGTGTAGATTTTACCTTTCCTTCTCGGTAAATTTATGGTGTGGTGAGATCAAAACTATCTACAGCACTACCCACCCCCTCTTTATATGTTTTAGAAACTCTCAGCTAAGGAAGCCATATGAGATGCAGACCCCCTTCAGCTTCAGTCCATAATTATTGTAAATGATCATCCCACAACTTCCCACTCCACCAGTGTTTATATACAGAGCACAACCCCCTCACAGCTGAATATGATGTGCTGTGGATAGAGGAGTTACCACATGATAAGGAACGCAATAATATCACGAGATGGAAATTGGGAGTTATTACATGTAGTGGCTAGTTATCACCCAGAGTGGATACTGTTATACAAGTAGCATATAGTAATTATATAGACACACGTAGCGTATAATAAGTATATAGACACACAGTGTATAGTAAGTATATAGACATGGACTTCTATAGCCCCATCCTGGATCTGCCCCCATCCACATTTCCTACAGCCCCTACCCAACACCCTACAGTCCCTATCCCTATTCCCTTTTGTACACTTGCTTTGGCAAAACTAATGTGTATTTAGTCATGCCAAGAAAGCTTCTTTGAATTTGAATTAGACACATGTAGTGTATAATAAGTATATAGACACAGGTAGCGAATAGTAAGTATAGACACGCGTAGCGTATAGTAAGTATATAGACACGCGTAGTGTATAGTATGTATATAGGCATGTAGTGTATAGTAAGTATATAGACACACGTAGGGTATAGTAAGTATACAGACCCACGTAGCGTATAGTAAGTATATAGGCATGTAGTGTATAGTAAGTATATAGACACAGGTAGCGAATAGTAAGTATATAGACACGCGTAGTGTATAGTAAGTATATAGACACGCATAGCGAATAGTAAGTATATAGACACGAGTAGCGTATAGTAAGTATATAGGCATGTAGTGTATAGTAAGTATATAGGCATGTAGTGTATAGTAAGTATATAGACACAGGTAGCGTATAGTAAGTATATAGACACGCGTAGCGTACAAAAAGTATATAGACACGTAACGTATAGTAAGTATATAGACACATAGCGTATAGACACGTAGCGTATAGTAAGTATATATACGAGAGTAGCGTATAGCAAGTATACAGACACACCGTAGTGTATATTAAGTATATAGACACACGTAGCGTATAGTAAGTATATAGACGCAAGTAGTGTATAGCAAGTATATAGACATGTAGCGTAGTAAGTATATAGACGCGCATAGCAAGTATACAGGCACACCGTAGCGTATAGTAAGTATATAGACACGCGTAGCGTATAGTAAATATACAGACCCGCGTAGTGTATAGTAAGTATATAGACACATAGCGTAGTAAGTATATAGACACACGTAGAGTACAGTAAGTATATAGACATGTAGCGTAAGTATATAGTAAGTATATAGACGCGCATAGCAAGTATACAGACACGCCGTAGCATATAGCAAGTATATAGAAAGTATATAGACACACGTAGCGTATACTAAGTATATAGACGCACGTAGAGTATAGTAAGTATATAGACATGCGTAGCGTATAGTAAGTATACAGACCCGCGTAGCGTATAGTAAGTATATAGACATGTAGCGTAGTAAGTATACAGTAAGTATATAGACGTGCATAGCGTATAGCAAGTATACAGACACGCCGTAGCATATAGCAAGTATATAGTAAGTATACAGACCCGCGTAGCGTATAGTAAGTATATAGACACGTAGCATATAGTAAGTATATAGACACGTAGCGTATAGTAAGTATATAGACATGTAGCGTAGTAAGTATACAGACCCATGTAGAGTATAGCAAGTATATAGACATGTAGCGTATAGTAAGTATAAAGACGAGCGTAGCGTATAGCAAGTATATAGAAAGTATATAGACGCACGTAGCGTAAAGGAAGTATATAGACATGTAGCGTAGTAATTATATAGTAAGTATATAGATGCACATAGCAAGTATACAGTCACGCCGTAGCGTATAGCAAGTATATAGAAAGTATATAGACGCACGTAGAGTATAGCAAGTATATAGACATGTAGCGTAGTAAGTATATAGTAAGTATACAGACACGCCGTAGCATATAGCAAGTATATAGTAAGTATATAGACACACGTAGCGTATAGCAAGTATATAGACATGTAGCGTAGTAAGTATATAGCAAGTATACAGACACGCCGTAGCATAAAGCAAGTATATAGAAAGTATCTAGACGCACGTAGCGTATACTAAGTATATAGACGCACGTAGCGTAAAGGAAGTATATAGACGCACCTAGAGTATGGTAAGTATATAGACATGTAGCGTAGTAAGTATATAGACGCGTAGCGTATAGTAAGTATATAGACATGTAGCGTAGTAAGTATATAGACACGCATAGCGTATAGTAAGTATACAGACACGCCGTAGCATATAGTAAGTATATAGTAAGTCTCTAGACGCACGTAGCGTAAAGGAAGTATATAGACGCACGTAGAGTATGGTAAGTATATAGACATGTAGCGTAGTAAGTATATAGACGCGTAGCGTATAGTAAGTATATAGACATGTAGCGTAGTAAGTATATAGTAAGTATATAGACGCGTATAGTAAGTATACAGACACGCCGTAGCATATAGTAAGTATATAGTAAGTATATAGACGCGTATAGCAAGTATACAGACACGCCGTAGCATATAGTAAGTATATAGAAAGTATATAGACGCACGTAGCGTAAAGGAAGTATACAGACACACGTAGCGTATAGTAAGTATATAGACATGTAGCGTAGTAAGTATATAGTAAGTATACAGACACGCCGTAGCATATAGTAAGTATATAGACACACGTAGAGTATAGTAAGTATATAGACATGTAGCGTAGTAAGTATATAGCAAGTATACAGACACGCCGTAGCATATAGTAAGTATATAGACACACGTAGAGTATAGTAAGTATATAGACATGTAGCGTAGTAAGTATATAGCAAGTATACAGACACGCCGTAGCATATAGTAAGTATATAGACGCGTATAGCAAGTATACAGACACGCCGTAGCATATAGTAAGTATATAGACACACGTAGAGTATAGTAAGTATATAGACATGTAGCGTAGTAAGTATATAGCAAGTATACAGACACGCCGTAGCATATAGTAAGTATATAGTAAGTATATAGACGCGTATAGTAAGTATACAGACACGCCGTAGCATATAGTAAGTATATAGACACACGTAGAGTATAGTAAGTATATAGACATGTAGCGTAGTAAGTATATAGCAAGTATACAGACACGCCGTAGCATATAGTAAGTATATAGTAAGTCTCTAGACGCACGTAGCGTAAAGGAAGTATATAGACATGTAGCGTAGTAAGTATATAGTAAGTATATAGACGCGTATAGTAAGTATACAGACACGCCGTAGCATATAGTAAGTATATAGACACACGTAGAGTATAGTAAGTATATAGACATGTAGCGTAGTAAGTATATAGCAAGTATACAGACACGCCGTAGCATATAGTAAGTATATAGTAAGTATATAGACGCGTATAGCAAGTATACAGACACGCCGTAGCATATAGTAAGTATATAGACACACGTAGAGTATAGTAAGTATATAGACATGTAGCGTAGTAAGTATATAGCAAGTATACAGACACGCCGTAGCATATAGTAAGTATATAGTAAGTCTCTAGACGCACGTAGCGTAAAGGAAGTATATAGACATGTAGCGTAGTAAGTATATAGACGCGTATAGTAAGTATACAGACACGCCGTAGCATATAGTAAGTATATAGACGCACGTAGAGTATAGTAAGTATATAGACATGTAGCGTAGTAAGTATATAGTAAGTATATAGACGCGTATAGTAAGTATACAGACACGCCGTAGCATATAGTAAGTATATAGTAAGTATATAGACGCGTATAGTAAGTATACAGACACGCCGTAGCATATAGTAAGTATATAGACGCACGTAGAGTATAGTAACTATATAGACATGTAGCGTAGTAAGTATATAGTAAGTATATAGACGCGTATAGTAAGTATACAGACACGCCGTAGCATATAGTAAGTATATAGACACACGTAGAGTATAGTAAGTATATAGACATGTAGCGTAGTAAGTATATAGCAAGTATACAGACACGCCATAGCATATAGTAAGTATATAGACGCGTATAGTAAGTATACAGACACGCCGTAGCATATAGTAAGTATATAGTAAGTCTCTAGACGCACGTAGCGTATAGTAAGTATATAGACATGTAGCGTAGTAAGTATATAGTAAGTATATAGACGCGTATAGTAAGTATACAGACACGCCGTAGCATATAGTAAGTATATAGTAAGTATATAGACATGTAGCGTAGTAAGTATATAGTAAGTATATAGACGCGTATAGTAAGTATATAGACATGTAGCGTAGTAAGTATATAGTAAGTATACAGACACGCCGTAGCATATAGTAAGTATATAGACACACGTAGAGTATAGTAAGTATATAGACATGTAGCGTAGTAAGTATATAGCAAGTATACAGACACGCCGTAGCATATAGTAAGTATATAGACACACGTAGAGTATAGTAAGTATATAGACATGTAGCGTAGTAAGTATATAGCAAGTATACAGACACGCCGTAGCATATAGTAAGTATATAGTAAGTATATAGACGCACGTAGCGTAATGAAGTATACAGACACGCCGTAGCATATAGTAAGTATATAGACGCGTATAGCAAGTATACAGACACGCCGTAGCATATAGTAAGTATATAGACACACGTAGAGTATAGTAAGTATATAGACATGTAGCGTAGTAAGTATATAGCAAGTATACAGACACGCCGTAGCATATAGTAAGTATACAGACACGCCGTAGCATATAGTAAGTATATAGAAAGTATATAGACGCGTATAGTAAGTATACAGACACGCCGTAGCATATAGTAAGTATATAGTAAGTATATAGACGCGTATAGTAAGTATACAGACACGCCGTAGCATATAGTAAGTATACAGACACGCCGTAGCATATAGTAAGTATATAGAAAGTATATAGACGCGTATAGTAAGTATACAGACACGCCGTAGCATATAGTAAGTATATAGTAAGTATACAGACACGCCGTAGCATATAGTAAGTATACAGACACGCCGTAGCATATAGTAAGTATACAGACACGCCGTAGCATATAGTAAGTATACAGACACGCCGTAGCATATAGTAAGTATATAGTAAGTATATAGACGCGTATAGTAAGTATACAGACACGCCGTAGCATATAGTAAGTATATAGAAAGTATATAGACGCGTATAGTAAGTATACAGACACGCCGTAGCATATAGTAAGTATATAGTAAGTCTCTAGACGCACGTAGCGTAATGAAGTATACAGACACACGTAGAGGACAGAGGTGCCCTAGTCCCAGAGTTGTTTGCCCCCATGGTCGGCCCCACTACATAAAGTTTGGGCACTTGGTACAGAACACGACCCTCCTGACCGGTGAAGTTTCTCGGGGCAGCTGGCGCAGCTCTCCCGGCGGGCACAGGGTGACGGGCGCATGCCGCCCTCCTCTTACCACTTTGTCCATCAGTTTCCAGGTCTTCTCCACTGTCCTCCTGTCGGCCGCCGCCTGTTTCGGGGGTCCCACCGCGTCCTGGATGGCATCGATGAAGCCCTGGATGCGGGCCTTGCGGGGGTTGGCGCTCCGGGCCCCCAGGACCCGCCCGGTCGGGGCGCTACTGATCGCGCTGCTGCTGCCTCCGCTGCTGGCCATGTCGTTAGAGGCCGGCCTCGGGGCGACTCTGCAGAGGACACAGGGCAGGGAGGGTCTGTGCAGGAGTGGCCGCCGCTGCCCAGCACTGTGCCCGGCGCCGTGGATGTGCCCCTTCTGCCGGCCGCTAGGAACTCTCTCCTCTCCCAGCCGAGCTGCAGGCTGCGCCGTAGTGAGGTCACCGGAGGAGGAGGATGGGAAGAGCAGGCTTGGTTTTATCGTGCACGGCCCCTTTAAAGCGCCAGTTCCTTCTAGTGTCCCTCAGCCAGACTGAGGGGGAGGGCAGGTGGAGGGGCGCCTCCCGGGGAGGGGGCTCACAGATGGTGCAGGGGCTTACCGGAGCCAGTCATGCCAGTCACCCAGAGAACTACTGGACGTGTATGTGCCCCATCTGGAAGCCAGGCTGTGTGTGGTGCCAGCTCCTGTGGAGGGGACTTCTCTGGGCCCCTCTTCTGCTGGGCTGGACATGGGCTATTGGTGCTGATCACCAGTCCTGGCCTCTTCTCCCAGCACAACTTATTAGAAGTAACAGATCCTGGATACTGCTTACATAGCAATTCCCAAATCTGCATAGACCCTACTAATGGTCATATTTACCCTGGAGGCTCCATCCAAACCTTGGCCCGGAAAGCACATGGCCGTCTCCGCAGGGGACCGGTCAGTGGGGTCTTATGGTACACTTGCTTTGGCAAAACTAATGTGTATTTAGTCCTGCCAATAAAGCTTCTTTGAATTTGGTTAGATTGGATATATGCACTGGGAGCTTTCCTGACTCATACTCCACGATGTGACATGAACAAAAAGTGTCAGATATATACCACACATCCACAGTCACCAGTATAACGCATGCCAAAAGTACACCGTCACCAGCAGGGGCCATACATACAAATCATGGGGCCCCATGGCAAAAGTACTATTTGGGCCTGCTGCTCCAAAAATAAAAAAACTCAATATTCAGCGGGGTCACATAAGAGCATATTTCACAATTTTGCAGCCCTTACAATGTCATTTTCCTTCCACATATTCTTCTATACAGAATTATGTGCACCACATAGTCCTCCATACCATATTATAGGCACCACACATAGTCCTCCATACAGTATTATGTGCACCACATAGTCCTCCATACCATATTGTAGGCACCACACATAGTCCTCCATACAGTATTATGGGCACCACATAGTCCTCCATACAGTATTATAGGTACCACATAGTCCTCCATACAGTAGTATGGGTACCACTTAGTCCTCCATACAGCATTATGAGTACCTCATAGTCCTCCACACAATATTCCAGGCACCATATAGTCACCCTTACAGTATTATGTACACCACATAGTTCTCCATACAGTATAATGGGCCCCATATAGTCCTCCATGCAGTATTATGGGCACCATATAGTGCTCCACACAGTATAACGGGCCCCATATAGTCCTAAAAACAGTATAATGCGCCCTACGTAGTGTCCCATACAGTATTATGAGCTCCATATAGTCCTCTATACAGTATAACGTGCCCTACCTAGTGTTCCACACAGTACTATGGGCCCCATGTAGTGTGCCATACAGTATTATGTGCACCACATAGTGCTCCATTCAGTATAATGTGCTCCTTATAGTGTTCCATACAGTATAATGGGCCTCATATAGTGTGCCATACAGTATAATAGGCCCCATGTAGTCCTCCATACAGAATTATGGACACCACGTAGTGCTTCAAACAGTATAACGGGCCACAATATTGCTCCATTCAGTATAAGGGGCCCCATATAGTCCTCAATACAGTATAATGGGCCCTACAAAGTGTTCCATACAGTATTATGGGCCCCATAAAGTCCTCCATACAGTTTAACTGGCTATACATAGTGTTCCATACAGTATAATGTGTCACATATATTGCTACATTCAGTATAACGAACCCCATATAGTCCTCGATACAGTATAATGGGCCCCTTATATTGCTCTATTTAGAATAATGGGCCCCTCATAGTGTGCCTTACACTATAATAGGCCTCATATATTGCTGTATTCAGTATAATGGGCCACATATAGTGCTCCATACAGTATAATGGGCCCCTTATAGTGCTCCATAGCAGACACTATTGGTGGTACACCACTGATCACCAGTATAATATGTATGCCAAAATTACACCATCACCAGCATAAAATGCATGCCAAACGTACGCTGTCACCTGTAGAACATGTATGGCAAATGTATGCCGTCACCAGTATAAAATGTATGCAAAAATACGCAATCACCTGTACAGCATGTATGGCAAATGTACACCGTCACCAGTATAATATGTATGCCAAAAACACACCGTCACCAGAATAAAATGCATGTCAAAAATATATCGTCACCATTTAAATATGTATGCCAAAAATACGCCATCAGTAGCATAAAATGTTTGCCATACATACACGATCACCAGTATAACATGTATGCCAAACATAAACCGTCACCAGTGTGGAATGATGCTAAACATACGCCGTCACCATTATAACACATATGCCAAATGTAAAAATCCCCAGTATAACATGTATGCCAAATGTACACTGTCACCAGTATGGAATGCCAAACATATACCAACCCCGGTATAACAAGCATGACAAATGTACATCCGTGTGCCATCCATGTGCTGTCTGTGTTTAACATTGCAACTATATAAATATTTGTAATTTATTTATCTATCCATTTGTGAAAAACACTGATGACACATCAGTGGTAAAAACGGACACACTGATGCAAAACATTGATGACATACGGTAATTTTTTCAGATACGTATTTAGACAAGGACATGTGAATGAGGCCTTAGACATATTTTTTGTTTCTTGCCCTAGTTAGGTTATGTGCTCATATGTCTAGTTATGCATCAGTCCAGTGACCTAATCATAGCGTTTCATATAATATTTGGATTCTGCCCCATACAAGCACTTGGTGATAAATGGTAAAAAAGGCTAATGGCAGCTGATTAATCTTTGCATTAGTTTTGATCGAGTGAATTATACAAGAGCTTCTCACTAAATTAGAATATCATCAAAAAGTTAATTTATTTCAGTTCTTCAATACAAAAAGAGAAACTCATTATATAGAGTCATTACAGAGTGATCTATTTCAAGTGATTATTTCTGTTAATGTTGATGATTATAGCTTACAGCCAATGAAAACCCCAAAGTCATTATCTCAGTAAATTAGAATAATTCACAAAAACACCTGCAAAGGCTTCCTAAGTGTTTAAAAAGGCCCCTTAGTCTGTTTCAGTAGGCTCAAGAATCATGGGGAAGACTGCTGACTTGACAGATGTCCATAAGGCCGTCATTGACACACTCCACAAGGAGGGTAAGCCATAAAAGGTCATTGCTAAAGGAACTGGCTGTTCAAAAAGTGCTGAATCCAAGCATATTAATGGAAAGTTGAGTGGAAGGAAAAAGTGTGGTAGAAAAAAGTGTGCAAGCAACTGAGATAACCGCAGCCTAGAAATGATTGTTAAGAAAAGGCCATTCAAAATTTAGAGGAGAATCACAATGAGTGGACTGCTGCTGGAGACATTGCTTCAAGAGCCACCACACACAGACATATCCAGGACATGGACTACAAGTGTCGCATTCCTTGTGTCAAGCCACCCATGACCAATTTACAAACGCCAGAAGCGTCTTACCTGGGCCAATGAGAAAAAGAGCTGGACTGTTGCTCAGTGGTCCAAGTTGTTGTTTTCAGATAAAGGTAAATTTTGCACTTCATTTGGAAATCAAGGTCCCAGAGTCTGAAGGAAGAGTGGAGAGGAACACAATCCAAGCTGCTTGAGGTCTAGTGTGAAGTTTCCACAGTCAGTGATGGTTTGGGGAGCCATGTCATCTGCTGGTGTCGGTCCACTGTGTTTTATCAGGACCAAACTCAGCGCAGCCGTCGACCAAGAAATTTTAGAGCACTTCATGCTTCCCTCTGCCGACAAGCTTTTTGGAGATGGAAATTTCATTCTTCTGCAAGACTTGGCACCTGTCCACACTGACAATAGTACCAATACCTGGTTTACAAACAACAGTATCACTGTGCTTGATTGCCCAGCAAACTCGCCTGACCTTAACCCCAAAGAGAATCTATGGGGTATTGTCAAGAGGAAGATGAGACACCAGACCCAACAATGCAGACAAGCTGAAGGCTGCTATCAAAGCAACCTGGGCTTCCATAACACCTCAGCAGTGCCATAAGCTGATTGTCTCCATGCCACGCCACATTGATGCAGTAATTGATGCAAAAGGAGCCCCACCAAGTATTGAGTGCATTTACTGAACATACATTTCAGTAGGCCAACATTTCAGATTTCAAAATCATTTTTCAAGCTGGTGTTATAAAGTGTTCTAATTTACTGAGATAACAACTTTTGGGTTTTCATTGGCTGTAAGTCATAATCATCAACATTAACAGAAATAAACACTTGAAATAGATCACTCTGTTTGTAATGACTCTTTATAATATTATGAGTTTCACTTTTTGTATTGAAGAACTGAAATAAATTAACTTTTTGATATTCTAATTTAGTGAGAAGCACCTGTATTAGGCTCAAAAAAATGGATCCTGAAGACAATGTATATATGTGAACCCAGTCAGAGGTACACTACATCAGAGCCAGTGATATCAATACTTTTGGCAATGCAATAAAATTGGGAACATTTGCTACCTTCAGCTGAATGGTCCAAGGAAGTGCCTTAAATTGCTGTAGTGATACATATCTTACCTTCTTTGATCTCTGCCATTTGGCTCCAGTCACACTATCAGTATTTTTCATCAGTATTTGTAAGCCAAAACCAGGAGTGGAACAGTCAGAGGAAAAGAATAATAGAAACACGTCACCACTTCTGTGTTTCTCACCCACTCCTGGTTTTGGCTTACAAATACTTATGTACAATACTCACCAAATACTAGACATGTGAAAGTGGCCTCTATCTGATTAATAGGATCTGATTGCTTGAGTCAAAGTTATTTCATCCAGCTTCAGAGTCACATAAACTATATGATAAAGCACTTGACCTGCACTCGCATCCAGTGCTGTCCGCTTTTCACTGTTTGATGGGAGATTCTTAACAAACCTCTATCGGCTATTTTTTTTACATCAGGGAAAAGGTGATAAAACTCTGATGGTAAAAACTGACCCCCGACCAGTGATGAAAATCTGATCCAAAACACTGATGAAAATCGGACATGTGGCCTTCTCTATAGAAGATTAATAACCAGCGGCCGACACACCTTTACTGTTTTAGGAAGAATGACTAGCCGGAATTAGTGACCTTAGCTCCCAATACAACCATTTTCCTGATGCATGAGGCTCCCTCAGGTGAAACCCGCATTAAGCGTTTATGGCATATCCTGTGGGTTCATTAATGATATATATATTCAGAAATGTAATAGCTCCACTAACTGACTAGACCTTATGTGAATCCCCGGCTGACAAACATCCTTTTGTGAACGTCAGGAATCCCGGTGGCCGTTTTTACAAGTCTCACATAGTTAAATTTACACTTCCTGTCTTTCAAGGTGTATTGCTCATGTATGATGTGTTTTCATCTTTAAAGTCTGACAAAATACCATATTATAATTTATTTTAGGTATTTTATGGAATTTCCAATTTAAAGTATGATAACATCAATTAGCGAGGATATTTGTAAACTGCCTCATTGACATTTGCATGTAATCAATCTTTGGTTACATCACAGTGCATTAGACTGCCAGACAAATAGATGTCAGATCATAGGTAAACAGTAGCATCCATGTGAACACTGCTTATGCATACTGCATAGACAAGAACTCTGTGCCAGCCAACCAGCTTTGTGTATCATCTTGTAGGGTCTGTTCACATGTTAAAAGGGTGGTCTAATACCTAAAAGGCCCTTTATAAACACTGTACTTTAAGCCCTAACCGATTTTGTAATTAGTTTTGTTATTAAATTCCCTACACTTTGCCCTTTCCCACTATTTCCTATATGTGTTTTTTATTATTTTACTTTTTCCTATGTGTGTTTTTTATTATTTAACTTCATGTGATGTTTCGTTTGCGAGGAGTCTTTAATGAGACGTCACATTGGGCAGGTGATGAGCAGTGCCTGGTTTTCTCCACATATACCGCTTAGAACTTTTTGGTGATAATTCTATCTTCATCTCATGAGACCAGAGAATCTTATTTCACATAGTCTGGGAGTCCTTCATGTGTTTTTTTAGCAAACTCTATGCAGGCTTTCATATGTCTGGCCCTAAGGTGAGGCTTCCGTCAGGCCACTCTGCCATAAAGGGCCTGTCACACTAAGCGATATCGCTAGCAATATCGCTATAACGTCACTGGTTTTTGTGACGTAGCAGCGATATTGCTAGCGATATCGCTATGTCTGATACTTACCTCCATCACATGTTTCTCAACGCAGTGATTCTAGAGCAATGCCCCCATCCCTTATGGGAAATATGTAAAAACATGCAAAACACAAGCCGCGGAGACACCATCACATGTTTCTCAACGCAAACAATGACTAGCCAGGTCTTTCCCCGGGAAGGAACAACCACGGGAAGGACAGTCTCCAATGAAGGAAACCACCTATGCCAAAACATGGTATCCATCCACAGACAGCTGTTTCGGGGTATTGCCCCTCATCAGTGTGGAGTAGGAAACTGGCCAGTAGGAGCAATGCCTAGTAGAAGACTGTGAAACATGAGGATGTATTAAGTCATGGAGATCAACATCCAACACTGCGGAGACACCATCACATGTTTCTCAACGCAGTGATCCTAGAGCAATGCCCCCATCCCTTACATATTTCCCATAAGGGATGGGGGCATTGCTCTAGAATCACTGCGTTGAGAAACATGTGATGGTGTCTCCGCAGTGTTGGATGTTGATCTCCATGAGTTCATTCATCCTCATTTTTCACAGTCTTCTTCTAGGCATTGCTCCTACTGGCCAGTTTCCTACTCCACACTGATGAGGGGCAATACCCCGAAACAGCTGTCTGTGGATGGATACCATGCTTTGGCATAGGTGGTTTCCTTCATTGGAGACTGCTCTTCCCGTGGTTGTTCCTTCCCGGGGAAAGACCTGGCTAGTCATTGCTTGCGTTGAGAAACATGTGATGGTGTCTCCGCGGCTTGTGTTTTGCATGATACTTACCTCCGACCGGCTCCGCCGCTGATTATCGCTGATCGCGCGAGAACGTCCTGGACCGTTTCTCGTCATCAGCTTCCTGCTGGGCTTCCTGTGGCGCCGACGAGCGACACGTGGACGTGGGCGGGAGGACGTCAGGATTGCCTCGTCTGACAGGTAAGTAGCGACCCCCGACCCCTGCTATGTCGCTGGTGAGATCTGCCTGTGTGGAAGCTCACTAGCGACCACTTAGCGATGCACCAGCAATCCTTACCGCGTCATATCGCTGGTGATTGCTGGTGCGTCGCTAAGTGTGACAGTACCTTCAAGGCCCGACTGGTGGAGGGCTGCAGTGATAGTTGACTTTGTGGAACTTTATCCCATCTCTTTACTGCATTTCTGTAGCTCAGCCACAGTGATCTTGGGGTTCTTCTTTACCTCTCTCACCAAGGCTCTTCTTACATGATTGCTCAGTTTGGCTGGATGGACAGGTCTAGGAAGACTTTTAGTGGTCCCAAACTTCTTCCATTTAAGGATTATGGAGGCCACTGTGCTCTTAGGAACCTTGAGTACTGCAGAAATTCTTTTGTAACTTTGGCCAGATGTGTGCCTTGCCACAATTCTGTCTCTGAGTTCCTTGGCCAGTTCCTTTGACCTCATGATTCTCATTTGGTCTGACATGCACTGTGAGCTGTGAGGTCTAATATAGACAGATGTGTGCCTTTACAAATCAAGTCCTATCAGTTTAGTTAAACACAGCTGGACTCCAATGAAGGAGTAGAACCATCTCAAGGAGGACCACAAGGAAATGGACAGCATGTGACTTAAATATGAGTGTCTGAGCAAAGGGTCTGAATACTTATGACCATGTGATATTTCAGGTTTTTTTTTTTTAATACATTTGCAAAAAATTCTACATTTCTGGGTTTTTTTTCAAGATGGGGTGCAGAGTGTACATTAATGAGAATAAAATTAACTTTTTCGAATTTACTAAATGGCTGCAATAAAACAGCAAAGAGTGAAAAATTTTAAGGGCTCTAAATACTTTCTGTACTCACTGTATTGACATTTTATTAGTTTTAATGTTTGCACTTTAATAAAAGCATATATTTGCACCTTGCCCAATATCCTGCAAACTTCCTAGAGTTTACTCCTGAATATATTGTCACCCATACATGTAACATAGTAACATAGTAACATAGTTATTAAGGTTTAAGGGAGACTTTAAGTCCATCTAGTTCAACCCATATCCTATCCTAACTTGCCCTAACATGTTGATCCAGAGGAAGGCAAAAAAACCCCATGTGGCAACAGTAAGCTTCACATTGGGGGAAAAAATTCCTTCCCGACTCCACATACGGCAATCAGACTAGCTCCCTGGTGTGATGTGTATGGGATTTATTTATTAGTTTTGTATATTTTATACACCATATATGGGAATGTAATTGTTATGGATCTTTTTTTTATTATTTTAATTGTTTTTATGAAGTGTTGATTTTTGGATTGGATTAGGTTTCCTCTATTTTTTCACAATAATTCCTACTTCTACAGAGACACGTATTATACAAAAATCTAAGAGTACAACTACTTTCCACTCTTCCTCACTGGGAATATAAAAATGGACCTGTGAATGGGGTACTTCAGGGAAATGGTGTCCAGCACATGTAACACTCGCACTTATGTATTTATTTATACTGGACATGTGGAATAGCAGCATCCATTATTTGTCTTCCATTCAGGACCCTACAAATCCTTAAGCAAATGTTCCTTTCCAACTTCCATCAGCCAAGACAACAGATATACTGTCTTGAAATGAAGCAGACATAGGAAGGAGACACAAAAGCAACAAACAAACTGTGAAGTAAAAGGAGGGGGCGACCTCTGGTCACACCACTAACCCCTTCACTTCTGCCACACTTCTGCATCATAAGGCCATGTTATTACTAGAAGACTTGTTTCATCTGCAACAGTTTTCTAATATTTAATAATATAGGAACTTGTATTTTATAGCAATATGTATCAGTGCTAATTCCATCTATTTCACAATCGCGAACAGAACAAAAGAACGACTATCCGTATGTAGTTTGTTCTCTTATAATCAACCCACGCCACCCTCCACACTTTCTTGGGGCTGCCTGGAAAAGGGAAACGTACAGCTGAGCCTAAAAGTCTTTGTGAATGAAGAGTCCCAGGAGAAATGCACAAAAGAAGCTCCTGACTCTGCAGGCGCAGGCTCAGCAGGCGAACTCAAGCGTGATACTGGGTTTAATGAGTTCAGATCAGGCCCCATGTGTGGTAGGGTCATAACCCAGCACTTCACATTCAGATTTGGAGCAGAAGAGCCTAACATTAGGGAAAACTTGAACACTCTCGTACATTTATATTATCCCCTTACGTGTTCATTAAGGTTTAGGGTTTAGATTGTGTTATACTAAGAAATAATTTCCTAATGTCGACAAGCTCTAGGAACTTTTTTGTTTATTTGAATTCGACTTCTATGAACCTTCAAATTGCAACTGTGACCATTTGAATACAGAAGAATAAATATATTATTAGTATTACACTTTAAAGAGAAACTCCAGAGAGATTAAAAACAAATTGCCCTCATAAACTATAACGATGAGATGTCCAGTGCACTTCTATTGTCTTTAGAACACTTGCAATTCAGTGTGACAGAAGCTGCTCCTCACTGCTCCCCCCTCCCAGAGACCTGTAAGAGAAGAAAAATAACTTTTATTATAGTCACCTGCGGGACGGTGCGGTCCGATGGGTGTCGCAGGTCTTGGTCCGACACCTCCCATCTTCTTGCGATGCCGCCCTCCTGTTTGCTTCATGGCTCCCCTGACATCGCGCTCCTGCACAGGCGTACCTATCTGCCCTGTTGAAAACAGAGCAAAGTACTGCAGTGCGCAGGCCCTGGGCCTCTCTGGCCTTTCCCGGCTCCTGAGCACTGCAGTACTTTGGTCTGCCCTCTACAGGGCAGATAAGTACCCCTACGCAGGAGCACGGTGCCGGGGAGCCATGAAGCAAACAGGAGGGCGGCATTGCAAGAAGATGGGAGGCGCCGCTCAAAGACCTGCGACACCCATCGGACCGGACCGCCCCGCAGGTGATTATAATAGAACTCATTTTACTTCTCTTGCAGGTTGGATCGGTGGCTTATCTACAGCATTATAGAATGCTGTAGATAAGCTCTGGAGGGCGGTGGCCATAACTCATATCTGCCAAACCTGGTGACAGGTTCCCTTTAAGGGGCAGCTTTTAATAGCTTTTTCATAATTTACGGTAGAGTAACTTCATATCAGGCACTAACCTTTTCAGAAATTTGTACTAAATCAACTCAATTGGCTATTCCTTGCTTGTTGTACACATCAGTGAGCCTTATTTGACTCTGTTAGTGTTTCACCAGTCGTCCTTCCTTCGACAACTGTGAGTAATGTGATGGACTATTGTGACGGACTCAGCTTCTGCTGAGCCGATTTTTTGAGTGGACCCTCTGGGTCGTGGCACTCACCCACCGAGGGCGCGCTTACCTTGTGAGAAACCACCCCCTATACAGGGAGCGTCAGGGGAAAGACCAAGGGGGTGAGCCACCACGACTGCTGGGACCAGACGGCCGGCTCAGGGGAACACTATGTGCAAGTGTCTGACGACAAGGATGAGCAGGAAGCAAGACAAGACAAGAGGTAAGTTCAAGTTATCTTCATTAAGAACTTCAGGATAACATTCAGTGCGAATGTGAAAACAAGCAATACGGCAGGGTGCGTGCGTGGGCACGCCAAGGTCCTCAGCATGGTACGGGCCAGGAGGCACGCCTGGCTACAGGTAAAGGCACAATGGCATCGGACTCCGGACAGCTGGCAACGATTGACACGATCAGGGCATCAGGCTGCGGACATCAGCTCCGGACATCAGGCCGCAGTCATCAGGGCTACGATCTCTGGCAGCGATCGGCAGGTTCCAGACATCCGGCAGGCAAACCAGGGTTCAAGCAAGGAGGCATGACAGATCTCCAGGCATGGTGCGTGTTAGGGAACACGCCGAGGTCCAAGGCAGGATTCCAGGCAGGATGCGTACTAGGGGCACACCAGGGTCCAGGGTAAGGTGCAAGGCTAGGTGCGTGTGTACGGGACACGCCAGGGTACAAGGCTTAACAAATGAGATATGGCGCATGTGAGTTACACGCCAAGGCACAAAGTACAAGACAGAAGGGTTCAAAGTACAACAAACAACACAGAGTGCGTGTGTAGAGACACGCCAAAGCACAAGAAACAAAGCAGAGTCCTGCACGTGCAAAGAGACACACCAGGGTCAGGGTTCAAGGCAGAGTCCTGCGAGTGCAGAGGGCACGCCAGGGTTAGGGTTCAAGGCAGGGTGCGTACTAGGAGCCACGCCAGGGTTCAAGGCAGGGTGCGTGCTAGGAGCCACACCAGGGTTCAAGGCAGGGTGCGTGCTAGGAGCCACGCCAGGGTTCAAGGCAGGGTGCGTGCTAGGAGCCACGCCAGGGTTCATGGCAGGGTGCGTGCTAGGAGCCATGCAGGAGGCACGCCTCACTGGCCAGTGCACACGGCTGTACACAAACACGAGGCACGACCAAGGCACAGGAGGCGGCGAGGGAACCCACGCCGGGGTTCAGGGAAGGCAAGACAGGGAGTGAGGCAAGGCAAGGCAGGGAGCAGAACACGGAGAGGAACAGAGACAGAAACACAGAGTCAGATCAGAGCGAGAACAGAGCTAGCAGCGGAGCGTAGGCCGAAGCCCAGAGCGGGCCAAGGCAGAGCCTTGAGACTAGTCAGGGAGTGTGCTAGTGAGCACCAGAGGACAGGGTCTAGCAGCGGAGCGTAGGCCGAAGCCCAGAGCCGGGCCAAAGCAGAGCCTTGGGACTAGACATAGAAATGTGCAAGAGAGCACAATAGAACAGAGTACAGAAAACCAGGCTGAGACAAGAAACATGAGAGGTACTACAAGGCTCAGAACAGCAAAAACCAGACATGGCGAAACAGGCAAGGCAGAGCAAGGACACAACATGGCGAAAACAGGCTAAGGCAGAGAACAGCAGAAGTGCTACAAAGCAAAGCAAGGCAAGGACAAACATGGAACGAGAGACAACACAAGACATGGCACGAGACAAGAGGCAGAGTACAAGCACAGAAGGTGTGCAGAGACGCACGACAGGGCAGAGTGCAGGGGCACAGAATACAGGGAGCAACCGAGCAGACCAAACAGCCATGCAGGGAAGCAACACATTAATCAGGCCCTGACCATAGGGAGGGGCGGTCTGATATAGCACCATAGCACCAGTACTTCCGGGTCAAGACCAGGGGAGAACTTCCAGTTCAGTTCCTCCAGGATCACAGAGAGCAGTCACATGACCAGGGATTCCAGACATGCAGAGATGATTGCAGAACCAGACAGTACTGGAACCTAGAAAAGGTCACATGATCAAGGGTTCCAGACATGCAGAGATGATTGCAGAACCAGACAGCGCTGGAGCCTAGGAAAGGTCACATGATCAGGGGTTCCAGACATGCAGAGATGATTGCAGAACCAGACAGCGCTGGAGCCTAGGAAGGACACATGATCAGGGGTTCTTGGAACATAGAGATGATCACAGAAGGCAGAGCAGAAACGCAGGCATCTTTCAGCCCAACAGTCATGAGGTGAGTGTGCACACTGCTCTAGGGAACATGCAGGATAGCAGACATGAGATGTGCGTGCACACCGCTCCAGGGGTCATGAGGAAAAACGGACAAGGCGGATGTGACAACTATACAGTTTGTGGTAACCTGGCAACCCCAAAGAGGATCAGATTCCTGGCCTTCACCCTTTAAGCCCTGTGCAAGGGTCTGGAATTTCACAGGACCTTTGGGCTGTGGTCAGTGGGTAAGCTTATGCCAAGTGGTGCGAGCTCATGGCAACAAGTGTTGTCATGCAGGGTCAATACCAAAAGATCAAGTTAGGAACAGAATAAAAAACAAATGTGAAGTCAAAATACAAGCAGAGGTCAGAATACTGAAATTGAGTAATCACGATAGCATAACAGGAACAAGTACCAGGGCTAATGACCAGGTAAGATGAACTTATTAACTGGCAGTGGATGTCAGAGTTTCAGAGCTTTAAACGGCAGATAGGCCAGCCCAGGGTTCTCAGAAAAAAGTAATCTAAACCAGAAAAGAATTAACCCTAAACCTCCCTTATTTAGCAGCACTAAAAGTCCCATTAATAAAATAGGACTGTCATGCGTTGCCCGCAACAAAGGTGCAACGTTGCCCAGTGAATAAACATAGGGGACAGGAATCGGCACAGATGTTACAGTTAGGTACTAACTTCTGTATACTGGGAAGACCCAACAAGACTTGCTGTTTATGTGGTACTTTGACCCTGTTGTCTAGCCATTATGGCTTAGTCACTCAATCCTTATGCGTTCACATATTTTCTTCTTTTAAAATATAATTTTACTTGCTGTTTGATATATCCTAACTCTTAATAGGTGCCATTGACATGAAGCAATGTTCTTCAATTGACCTGACTTTACTGTTATGGCTGATAGGTCTATCTTTTTTGGTTTTAGTATGCAATGTAGCTAAAACCTTTTGGTCACACAACAGATTTGACACAAAAAATTATTATATACAGTAGTAATAGAGATTGTAAATCCAACATAATTTCCATGCTTTTAGCGACTTTACCTGGCTTCACTTCACTTAGCAATTATCATATTAATAGTAGTTTTCAGATGCAGAAGTTACTGTAGAGATTTTACACATCATCCTGGGAAATGTCAAATGTGTCTACAGGGTACTGTAATATACTTTTAGCCTCTATTTGGCCAGAATATATCAGTACATCTAAAAAAAAATTGGTATAAATATTGAACATGGTTATTTTTTAACATGGAAATATATGGGTGATAAATGTCATACTTGGAACGCACTGGTTCACTAGGCATGTTATGAATTCTTCATGAAGTATCTAGTAATGGGATACCATTATGCACTCCTCAACATTAACATCACAAAGAAGGAAGAGTACCTGGAAGTATAACTGGAATGAAGACTAGAAGGGTCCAGCTCTCATTAATTAGTCCACGCCTCACCATAATCCTAGGAGTAGGACTGGTGTGGTATTCCCTTGTGAAGGTGTCTTCATTGATCTCATGCCACCACTCTCAAAGCCTATCATAATGCAGTGCAATAGTGGAGGGGAGGTCTATACTTTTCAGAAATGTGATCGACTTTTGTCTTGGACACAATATCCGTAGATTGGTTTATAGACCATGTGGGCAACATCATGAAGATGCCTTCATGAGAAACATCACATCAGTCCTACTACTAGGATTATGGTGTAAAGTGACATAATGTATGCTAGCTGGTACAGTGATAGTTCAGTTTTACATTGATTTGGTCGTGGAACAGAGGTATGATCATTTCTCCATAGTGTCTTAGGAGCTGTTTTTCAATATGACAACGGCAGGCTGCATATTTCTTGTCCTACTGTGAGCAGCATGCATGGCATAAAAGTGCTACCATGGCCAGCAGTGTCTCTGGACTTGTCTTCCATCGTGCACATCTGGGACATCATCAGTTAGCAATTTCAACAGGAGCTGCCAGCATTGGATCTTGATGATTTGCATGCCCAAGTGTATTCGGCTTGGTAGAACATTCCTGAGACAACCGTTAATGACCTAATTTATAGCATTTGAAGTGTGTGTATTTTGTGCTTATGGTGTTCAAACACGATACTAAATAAACCAGGATGTTTTCAAAATTTTGTCTGAATTTTTTCATCATTTGCAAATTATTTATATGTCTATTGATATTTTGATTTCAATGATTCCAAACCTTTTCATTCATGAGTGATGGATGCCACTCATAGGCATCTGTCACAGCTTGAGTTTTAATTATATGTTGTGAGTTTTTCCTGGTTTATAGATTAAATAGAGAAAGAGAAGCATGATGTGAACAGAGTCTTCATTTTTTGAATTCTACATTGATATTGTGTTGCTGCTCTTCGCAATTTGGATTTTTCTACAACTCTAAATACTTAAATAATTGCTTAGTTTTCCATGTATACGGTATATATATATCGGATTAGAGAAAAGGACAAAATGAATTGTGATGTGCAGCGTAAAGGCTTTAGATTACACACTTTTATTTGGAAAAGCTCAGACTGCCAAATCTCTGTTCAACCTAACAGTGTTGGACAGCACAATTTGTAAAACAGCAGATACTGTAAAACTGCTGAAGTGAATCGAACACCCTCTGAAGTTTTGTGATTCCCAAAGCTACTGCTGTAGTTTTACTTCAAGATCTGAAGGTAGATCTGAAGCGGCTGTTCTAACAACTTCATCCACCACTAGAATACAATTCTCAGTCTAGGTGCTCCATGCACTTAGTTACTCCAATCTTAAAAAGGTTCTCAGTTCTAATAATAATTCTGTATCTTAGATTGAATTATTTTCAAAATAGTTTATTTGTTCTTTATTATAGAATAAGGGTAATAATATAAATTAGATATATAATATTTTTCAAGAAGAATGACAGACAATCTCAAGTGTCAAAATAAGGTCCACATGAACGAGCTCATTATTGCCCAGTGTATCACACTTCCTTCATTGGCTTGCCTTCTTCCCAGATCGTTTCCAATCCTTACATTTGTACACTTTCCCTGCTTTCAATACAATACTTACTGTTCATTTGCTCCTTAATTTATCCCACCTCTTATGATTGTAAAGAGATAATCAATGCTATACACTTCACCTGACTGATCAGTGTATTTGAAACAAAGTCTCTATTAGACTATGTTCACACGTTGCGTTTTTGCATCTTTTTTTTAATACAAACTTTTAGCTTCGTTTCACAGTACCAACCAAGTCTATGAGATGTCAGAAATCTCATGTACACACCTTTTTTTTTTAATAACTGTTTTGTTAAACCCTTTCTGACATTAGACGTAATCCGTGTGCCCTAGGCCTATTTTGACTAGGGATGAATTATTAAGTCTGTGCGATCACCCACACACACAAGGGGGTGGGGGAAGTGCGGGCGATCATCGTCGGGCTGACAGCCCCTCTGCCTTTGGATCGTAGACCCCACGGCGTGATGCAGGGTCCCGATCGTTGCCATTGTGACCCGATGTTGTCATGACGACATCCGGGTCATCAGACAAAGAAAACTTGCTGATCATGCCCAGTGCAAGATGAGCAAGTTTGTCTGTCAGTGCAGAGCTGACAGCTTCTATAGCATTCAGATGCTGCTTCATCTCCATGCTATGGAAGCGATCAGCCTGCAAAAAATGATAGTCCCATAGTGGGACAAAGTAAAACCTGTCACCCCCCAGAGCATTTTTCAGTTAAAGAGCCACCTTCAGCAGCACTAAGGCTGCATTCTGTGAAGGTGGCTCTTCTTTTTCTGACCCCTTGTAATGTTGAAATATCGACTTTTATAATAACTCCTCATACCTGTAATGTGTCCCATAGGTATGGTGTGTCCCCCTGTATCAGCCGCCTACCATCCGTCCATCATACCTGTCCGGTGTCTCAGCGCCGCCCACCATCCATCCATCATGATGCCCCTGTGCGTCGCTGCCTCCTCATGTTTTTAATGCAGGCGCCTGCGCTGTGACAAGTGTTATCGGGCATGCGTAGTGCGCGCTGCCCGAGAACTGACATCACCATAAAAAAACAAGACCCCATGCAGCTCTGTCATCTGTTATATAGGAGGCTTCCATGTTACCAGTAGCACAAAGGCTCTGGAAAAGCGAAATGGCTCCTCACCCTCCAAAAGAAATTCAGCAAATTCTGTGCTACCAAATCCAAATGCCACCTCCCTTCTGGAGGAATTGTTCAACAAATTGTTTGTTGCAATTTCTCCTGTTACCCTTATGAAAATGCAATATTTTGTGCTTAAAACATATTTGTGGGGAAATTAGCTTTTTTCTTATTTCCATGACTCAGCATTATAAACTTCTGTGAAGCACCTGATGGTTTAATGTGCTCACCACACCATTGCTCTGAAACGCGCGTCGGGGAAGGGCTGACGGTCCTGCTCCTCTGCTAACACCTCTTGTCATATCCATGTAATAACATTTTGTGATGATGCTTGGCTGATTGAAGCGTTAGTAACCTTGTTTCTGTTGCACTCTTAAATGCTGGGAGTTAGGATAGCATATATGCACCTTTTCTTTGGCCGATTGTCCCTGCAGTATAGTGAATCTTCTTATATGAGCACTTGCTCTTATTATAGCATAGTTGCAGATGTGTCCCCAACATTACGTGGACAGATGGTTACCTTTGGTGCCAATTAGATCTTTTTTCTTATGACCATTCATCTGTGTGTGATTAGAGCACGCATCACTTTATTATATTAATATACTAAATGTGTAGCTGCAGAGGTGTCCGGTCCTAATGCCCATTTTTCTGTGTGACCACTTGGTGTGTACAACATTCTCTGCCCTTACCGTTGTACTGTGTCTATTTTTACATTTTTGTATCTAATAAAGTATTGAATTTTAATGGGACCCTATGACTGTTTTTTCAGTGTTTTCTCAGCATGCTTTCTGCATTTGGCCCTATACGTATCCATTAATATACACATGTTTGAGTGGTAGGTGGCAATTTGCCCTATAACTAATGGTATTATTTCCCTCATACATGTGTGATGTTTGCCACTCTTTGCTTATATTAAATGATTCAGAAATACACTCTATACATTGTTAATGTGGTAAATGACTATTCTAGCTGCAAATGTCTGGTTTGTAATACATTATCTTCATAGGTGTATAGAGGCCCATTTACAACAACCATCACTCCAGTGTTCTTATGGTACTTTGTGTTTGCTAACTGTGTAAGAAAGCTAATGGATGGTTAGAATACCCTTGAAAACCATTGTGCAAGTATGTTAACACAGCTGAAAACAGTTTGGCTGATTAGAGAAGCTAAAAACCTGACCTTCCTTTAAGCTAGTTGAGAATGTGCAGCATTTCATTTGTTGGTTCCATTAAACTCTCAAAATGGCCAGAAAAAAAGAACTTTCATGTGAAACTCTACAGTCTATTTTTGTTCTTAGAAATTAAGGCTATTCCATGTGAGAAATCGCCAAGAAACTGAAGATTTCCTACAATGGTGTGTACTACTCCCTTCAGAGGAGAGCACAAACAGGCTCTAACCAGAGTAGAAAGAGAATTGGGAGGCCCCACTGCACAACTGAGCAACAAGACAAGTACATTAGAGCCTGTAGTTTGAGAAATCGACGCCTCACAGGTACTCAACTGGCAGCTTAATTAAATAGTACATGCAAAATGCCAGTGTCAACTTCTACAGTGAAGATGCGACTCCGGGATAATGGCCTTCAGGGCAGAGTGGCAAAGAAAAAGCCATATCTGAGACTGGCTAATAAAAGGAAAAGATTAATATGGGCAAAAGAACACAGACATTGGACAGTGGAAGATTGGAAAAAAGTGTTATGGACAGACGAATCCAAGTTTGAGGTGTTTGGATCACACGGAAGAATATTTGTGAGATGCACAACAACTGAAAAGATGATGGAAGAGTGCCTGATGCCATCTGTCAAGCATGGTGGAGGTAACAGTCTAGATCACGTGAAGTCATTATTTCCCTCTACTCCTCTTTGGTCAGACCTCATCTGGAATATTGTGTCCAGTTTTGGGCACCACATTTTAAAAAAGACATCAACAAACTGGAGCAAGTTCAGAAAAGAGCGACCAGAATGGTGACCGGTCTGCAAACCCTGTCTTATGAGGAAAGGTTGCAGGATTTGGGAATGTTTAGTTTGCAAAAGAGAAGACTGAGAGGAGACTTAATAGCTGTCTACAAATATCTAAAGGGCTGTCACATTGTAGAAGGATCAACTTTATTCTCATTTGCACAAGGAAAGACTAGAAGCAATGGGATGAAACTGAATGGGAGGAGACACAGATTAGATATTAGAAAAAACTTTTTGACAGTTAGAGTGATCAATGAGTGGAACAGGCTGCCACGAGAAGTGGTGAATTCTCCTTCAATGGAAGTCTTCAAACAGAGGCTGGACAGACATCTGACTGGGATGATTTAGGGAATCCTGCTTTGAGCAGGGGGTTGGACCAGATGGCCCAGGAGGTCCCTTCCAACTCTACAATTCTATGATTCTATGTGATGGTCTGGGGTTGCTTTGGTGCTGGTAAAGTGGGACATTTTTACAAGGTAAAACGGATTGTGAATAAGGAAGGCTATCACTCCATTTTGCAACACCATGCCATACCCTGTGGACAGCGCTTGATTGGGGCCAATTTCATCCTACAACAGGACAATGACCCAAAGCACACCTCCAAATTATGCAAGACCTATTTAGGGAAGAAGCAGGCAGCTGGTATACTATCTGTAATGGAGTGGCCAGTGCAGTCACCAGATCTCAACCCCATTGAGCTGTTGTGGGAGCAGCTTGACCGTATGGTACGCAAAAAGTGCCCATCAAGCCAAACCAACTTGTGGGAGGGGTTCTGGAAGCATGGGCTGAAATTTCTCCAGATTACCTCAGCAAATTAGCTGCTAGAATGCCAAAGGTCTGCAATGCTGTAATTGCTGCAAAGGGAGCTTTCTTTGACAAAAGCAAAGTTTGAAGGAGAAAGTTATTATTTTAAATAAAAATCTTTTTTTTTGAACCTTGTCAATGTCTGGACTAGATTTTAAATTAATTTGGCAACTCATTTGATTAACAAAAGTATGAGTTTTCATGGAAAACACAAAATTGTCTGGGTGACCCCAACATTTTGAACGGTAGTGTATTTCTATGCAGCTGTCACGCTCGGGTCTGGAGAGTCATTGTATAATGACTGATAAGACCGTCTGACTGCACCCTTGGCTATGTGGGCACGTTGCATATTTGCTTGCAGAAATTTCTGCAAGGTTTCTGCACCTCTTGGCAGGAAAAACGCTGTGTAAAAAATGCGCGTTTTGATGCGTTTTTGCATGCATTTTTGCAAATCCATAGAGATAAATAAACATATATTATTAAAAAAAATTGTGATGTCGTTTCCTTGTTCAATCTCTTCAAATTTATAATGTTTACACACAAATATAAGTGAATGAAGTGAATATATATGTATACTGAATACTAAGCACAAGGTTTAGTAAAGAACAGGTGTCAGCCAGATACCCTTATTAATAAAACAGTACATAAAGAGTTAAATAAAGACACACACAGTCACCAGCCTATGTAGGAGCATTAGCATAATTAACTTACATATGCAGTAACAAAACAGCAACTGTCTGAAATTTGCGTGAAGCGCAATATCTGTTTATTTTTGAAATTTTTTTTTAAAAATTGCATGGGCTCCCGCATAATTTTCATAACCAGCAGAGGAAAAGCTGACGGCTGAGGGCTGATGCTAATATTCTGGAAAGGATCCAGTAGCCATAAAGGTTCCCAGGTATTAATATCAGCTCACAGCTGTTTGCTTAGCCTTTACTGGCTAGTTTACAGGGGAACCCCAGAAAAAAATTGACATGGAGTCCCCCTATAAAATCAAACCAGCAAAGGCTAGGTAGACAGCTCTGGGCTGATATTAATAGCCTGGGACGGGGCTATGGATATTGGCACCCCCGCAGGCTAAAAACATCAGCTCAGTCGCCCCAGAAATGGCGCATCTTATAGATGCGCCAATTCTTATAGATGCGCCAATTCTGGCACTTAGCCTCGCTATTCCCACTTGCCGTGTAGCGGTGACAAGCTGTGTAATATTTGTGGGGTTGATGTCACCTTTGTATTGTCAGGTGACATCAAGCCCACAGATTAGTAATGGAGAGGCATCTATAAAACACCTATCCATTAGTGACTCCATAGTGATATTGTATAAAAACACAGATGACCAGAAAAAAGTCCTTTATTTGAAATAATCGCACAAATAATAAACCAACCTATCCTGTCCGACGTAGTCCACTTAATACCGAGTTTCCCATGGTGATCTCACGTGTAGAACAGTCACATCGGGAGATGTGACTGATTTACCCGGCCTCCGTCGATACAATGGCAGGAGGTAATCTCTCCCGCAGCGTATCACTGCGCTGTCATGAGAATTCACCGGAGTTCATCAGATCTGGTACTCTCCCTTACGGCACTACCACTGTGTGAGAACTTTATCATGCAGCTGTGCCGTAAGTGAGAGCACCGGATCTGTTCAGCTGATGAACTCCGGTGAACTCTAGTGGCAGCTCAGTGATACACTGCAGGAGTGATTACCTCCTGTCAGTGTATCGTCAGAGGCCGGGTAGAGCATTCACATGTCTCGATATGACTGTTCTACACGTGAGATCGCTGTGGGACAGTCAGTATTAAATGGACTACGGCGGAAAGGTGAGTATATGTTGGTTTATTATTTTTGATTGTATGCAGGAGACACGGGCATCAGGGATTAGGCATTCAGTGAGTATTTATTTTGTATGTGAATATGTATGTAATTATGTAAATGTTTGGATTTTTTTTTACAATTGAACACAGATGCTGAATGATGAGACCATTCTCCCATCATCAGCTCCTGCTGTCTCTGTTATGTGTGACAGCAAACATAGCTGGATGGGAGTAGTAGTCCCATCAGATGACACCTAAGTACAATCACTATGGACAGACACATGCAGACACCCACAGACACACACAGACACCCACAGACATACGCAGAGACACACAGACACCCGCAGACACACACAGACACACACAATTTACCAGCTCAATTAAATGGAATCTGTCACCCATATTTAGTGATATCATGTAAAGATATCACTAAATTGTGCATCCCATAAGGATTCTAGTGGGGCTTTTGACTCCCCCTGACCCCGCACCTTTGAGGCATAAATACCTTTTTAGCTTGTTGGGGATGCATGCAAATCGCCGCGGTCTGGTCCGATGGGCGTGGCTTAGTGGTCTTCTCCCACCCACCTCCTCGGCTTGCTTCACGTAATCTTCGTCTGTGAATACCACAGATGCCGTTGGTTTCCGCACTTGTGCAATGTAAAGGCCCCTGGCGCCTGCGCAGTATGCTTTGCCCAACTGTGGATGTAGCATAAAATCGCTACTGCGCAAGTGCCTGTATTTTCCAGCGCGGTCTATGCCCCGGAAGTGTGTCCTGCATGTGAAGACTTCCGGGGCATAGACCGCGCTGCAAAATACCGGTGCTTGCGCAGTAGCGATTTTATGCTTCGCCCACAGTTGAGCAAAGCATACTGCGCAGGTGCCGGGGGCCTTCACATTGCGCAATCGCGGAAACCAACGGCGTCTGTGGTATTCACAGACAAAGATTACGTGAAGCAAGCCAAGGAGGTGGGGGGGAGAAGACCACTAAGCCACGCCCATCGGAGTGGACCGTGGTGATTTGCATGCATCCCCAACAAGCTAAAAAGGTATTAATGCCTCAAAGGTGCGGGGTCGGGGTGAGTCAAAAGCCCTACTAGAATCCTTATGGGACGCACAATTTAGTGATATCTTTACATGATATCACTAAATATGGGTGACAGATTCCCTTTAAGTGGCCAACATTGATCCCCATACGACGATAGCAGTCCATTGTTGATGTGCTTCGCCCAAGAAGGCCACTATTCTATATTCTCTGCCCATTCACTCTTCCTCCTTCTGACATTATTTCCTTTGACAATTTGCAGCATTTTTGGCTGCAAATCCACAGAAAATATACAAACCTTTTTACACCTGCATTTTTGTTGCGGATTTGAATGACTCAATTGAAGTCAATGAGAAACTGCAGAAACGCAAAAAGAATTGACATGTTGCAGAAAACAAAACGCTGTAAATAGGGATGGAAATTTACTGATCATGTGCACAACACTTCAGGATTGTCACTGAATTACCTTGCATAAGCATTCCATTGCGTTTTTAGACCATTTATACATGTAAAAAACGCCGCGAAAACGCATCAAAACCACATCGTGTGCACATAGCCTTAAAGACAGGGCCAGAAGCTGTAGCCTACATATGTGTCTGAAATGAACCATGCACCATGATGGCCAATTACTGCATTACTTTGGAGCTTCTTCGGTGTTGTAGCTGCACAACCACCTGCACCGTGTGGCTCTACCCCAAGAGTGGCAGTAACTTTACCTCTACAATGATGCCGGCCACTGTGTCAGTTTCAGTGTCCTGTAATTGTCCAGACACAAAGCTCCTCTAATACACAGTGAACGATCCTTTATAACAGTGCCATTCCCAACTGGCTGACTGTAGTATTGCATAGCACTGTGCCACTACTCCGCACACTGGTGTATTCTCCAGAAAGCTCCTGCAGAGTTATTTATTGCACTACTTATTGCATATATGACATTTGTTCTCATTTTCAAGTTCTGATTAAGATATATTTGTGTATTACATTGTACTTGGCGGTACTAAAATCCCTGTAGAAATATTATGCCTTTATGAGGATAAATTGAGATTCACTGATACACAGTTACAAATTTCAGTGTCATCCGTCTGAGTCAGATTAAGTCATTGACACAACACTCCAATATCTGAGGTTTAGCAATCATACGGAATGTTACTGTACATAAAGTAAGCCACAATGAATTCCCTATTTCCTGAAGAACAATTCACAACATCGATCCTCAGCTTAATATAATTTGCTGCTTCCACAGTTTTAACCATTGGGAGACTACTGTATAAAGGAAAAAATAGATGCATACTTTAGCATATAACACATACAGCCTAATGATGGCCTCCTCCCCTTCAACTGTATTGAAGACATAATAGGACTTATTGGACCATGAAACTGCTTAGCAGTTTATCACTTGTTTTTCAATAATGTAAGAAACAGCTGTAAATAGTTAATGCATTATTTTGTGTAAAACAAAGGATAGATCATCAGTTGACAGTCTCATTTAAAGGGTTATTCCCAAAGTCATGTTACTTTCTTTTTACCTGATAGGGGATAACTTGACCAACCGCTGGGATCCAAAATGATCATGAGGTTAGGGCGCTGAGATCCTGAAAATTGTGCTTTACACCCCATCTGGGATGAAATGGAGGTGTGCACACTCCACGTGTGCTCTAATTATTGCCTCTGAAACTGTTGCCCTCAGCTATTTCCAGCTGTTCCATTGGTAATGCATAGAATGCAGGCCGAAGAGGGGATCTCAGCAGTTGAACCCCAGTCAATCAGCAATTTATCCCCTATCATGTGGACAGGGACAGCTTGTGATTTTGTAGAATGAACATGAGAGATAAACTGATGAATTCTAGTCAGACTATATATTTTTTGAGCATGCAAATTTAAATTGATATCCTTGGGGAAACTAATTAAAAAGGTTGTCTTAAGTTCATAAATGGTTAAAATTGCAAAGTCCTTGAAAAAAATGCAAATTTGTCGTTTATGTTTTACTAGATGGAGGCCCGATGCTATTGCATTGGGAGGGCGGTAATGTCACGATGGGGGCAGGCTTTGCAGTGTTGAGAATCCCCCCCATGTGCTCACCCACTTATCCTCTCTCTCTTTTACCCCATGTGCTGACTTCTCCCATCTGTGCTCTCTTCTTTGACCTGTCTACTCCATATGCTATCACCCTTGTCTGCTGTCTCCTTCCTGTGCTGTGTTCTCCCCTCATGTGCTGTCCTGTTTGAGCTGTCTCCCCCCTGTGCTCTGTGTCTCTCACCCCTGTGTGTGATTGTGTACAGAACATACCACAGCTCCTGGGCAGGGGAGGAAGCAAAAGACAATACTGACATTACAGCAGGAGATTGCAGAGGATACATTTTGTGAGGTAAAATATTGTTTAAAAACAGTCAGTGAAATATTTTACTTCACAAAATGAATCCTCTGTGATCCCCTGATGTAATGTCAGTATTTTCTTTTGCTTCCTCCCCTGCTCAGTAGATGTGGTATGCTCCGTACACGGTCAGACAATTTTTAAAATGAACTTTCGTTCATGGGAAAACCCCTTTAATGTGACCGACTTCCTCTGCCTGTAGACATGTCACGCATCTGCCACCAGGATGAGCTGAATGATTCACTGCACTTGCGCGGAATTCACGCAGGCGCAGTGCGACGATGTTCTGCTGGTGGTACCGCACAAGAGGCTGTGTGAGTGTGAGTGAGTGTGTGTGAGTATGAACGTGAGTGTGTGAGTGTGAGCGTGAGTGTGAGTCTGTGTGTGAGTCTGAGTGTATGAGTGTGAGTATGAGTGTGAGTGTGTATGAGTGTGAGTGTTGGAGTGTGAGTGTTGGAGTGTGTGTGTGTGGTGCGTATGGCGTATAGGGTGCGACGGTGTTCCGCTTTTGGTACCGCGCAATAGGTTGGTACCATCATCAGTTTCCATATTGAGACACCCATCACTTGGGTGTTCCAATATGGCGTTCAGTAAACTTCCTCCGCTTGGAATTCTGGGATACGGTGACGTCTGGACAGAACAGGAAATGAAAACATTACAAGGCAATTATATAAATAGATTAAAAACTTTCTCTTTTCTCAAGAACTTAGGGATTTTTAATTTTAAAGTGTACAGCTTGGTGTCTAGGTTACTGGCCTCTCTGCGGCCCTTGCCTGGCTGCTTACTTACCGTAGTTAAGTCATGTGCGGCATGAGCAGGCTCTGTCTTTACAGCCTAGTTGCTAGATACGGTCTGTTTCGGTGACCGTGTGCTTCTCACATGCTGCAGAGGTAATGCTGCCTCTGCTAGCAGTCTGGCAGAAAGTACGCTTCAGCCCAGCAATACAACCATGCAGGGCCGGACTGGCCAACTGGCAATTCTGGCAAATGCCAGAAGTGCCTGTCTGGTCGTGGGCCGCCTTGTCTACTATGTTGTTAACAGAATCAATGTTCTCAAGACACTCATATTGTTAACAGCTGTGACAGAGATATCATTAGAAATATTGGTCTTGTAGTTAATCTTGCTTTCCTCCATCTAGGGTAATATTAGTAATATAGCCGATCTAATGCTTGGGGACGGAGACTGCATGGGCCTGTGTGATTTCAAATGCCGGGGCTGAATTTCAGCCCCAGTCCATACCTGCAACCATGTCACTGGTCCAGATTGTCAGTCTTCATGGCCGCATAACGCCCATTAATACAATAAAAACTCGACTTACTTTAAATGGCAGAAATGGTCGTGATGTTTATTTGGGTTGCATTAAATTATTTTAATAAAGTACTTCAATAAATAAATACCATATTAAATAACCATACTTCCAAGACCAACACCAATCCACCCAAAACAATGGGCGATTTCCCCACAAAAAAACATCACAACAAAAAAATAAAAAAATAAAAAACGGGAGGGCGGGAGGGATCTTCTTTTCTTCATCCAACGGCGTAATGAGCCCCAGAGAGAAAACAGGGCTATTTGTAGCCACCAAACAGCCTGACAGAATTAAACCAATCAGAATCCTTTTAGAAAAGGTGGTCAAAACCAGTTCTAGACTGTTTCTGAATAACACAGAGCTCAAGGAGCTGACCTTAAACTGACCCCATATTAACCCCTGCAAAGAATAGGGCATAAACAAGGGCCTATGCAGCCATGAGTTCCCCGCTTTATTATTTCTTTGCTTGCGGGGGGGGGGGCTAACAGGAGTGCAACTTTAGAACACCCCTGTAAAGAAAGCCACCCAGAAATCACGCTGCATCTCAGAAACATCAAAACTTCTTTGTTAGCTAACAGGAAACATCAGCCACAGCATTTCTCCACGATTGACTGAAGGTCCAGATTAAAGATATCCAGACCTATGTCGGATAAATAAATCAGGTCATTTCTATATAAACCGGGTAAGAGACCTTCCAAGTCTTCATGTCTGAAAGAAAATCCACCAACAAGGGGTAAAAATGTGCACATACTTCTATTTACCATTTTACGTATTTTGTCTAAGAATAAATATTCATGCTTAGCCCAAATTAATCTGGGAATGACTTCGGAAAAAACGAAACTGGTGTTGCTTCAGACTTGTAATATCGGATCTTAAAAATGCCAATAAACATAGAGTTTTGACTTTATCGACGTCATTCTCAGGCAAATGAACTATCACCAAATTAGGGTAAGGTAGACAATTTCAAAAACTCTGGAACGAAATTCAGCCATCTCAAACCACGAACGCTGTGCCAAAAAATTTGAATGTTATTAGGGTTAAAAGACAAGTTCTCAGTATAGGATCGCTGACCGGCTCTCTTCTGAGCCCAGTACACAGATGAGTGCCCGATGATCCAAATTATCACTGGACCTGGAATCGAAATAAAATTAATAATCATACAAATCATAGAATCATAGAATCATGTCATGCCTGACAAAGTTTGTATCTTCCAGACTCCCATCTTCCCAACTTCTTAATGTCAGAACTACACAGCCTGGATCTCGCTATTTCTGTAGCTGCTCCAATTCTGAAAGAATGTGATGTTATGTTGAGATGATCCTTACCTAATAAGCGTAAACATTTTTTAAGGATGCAATTAAATTGAAAAATGGTGGCGGGGGATTTATACCTATGAATGAAAACGGGACCAGGAGCATTAAGTCTAAAACCAAGCCAGGTTCTAAAGTTAGTTAAAGGGCAAACGACAGGATCGGGAACGCTTTTTAATTGTATCCTGGATCCCCTACCCCACTGGTCCGTTTTGGATCTCCTTATGAAAAGAAAAAGGATCAAGTCATGTAAGCTAATAACGGAAAACATGAGACCGGAAGGTTCTGTTTTTTTAGATGAAACTAGTTCACCTATGCGGAGGGCTCCAAAAAAGGCAACCGAAAAAGTGTTAGGCGTCAGGTTTCTGCGTCTGCTCTGCAGGAATCTAGAGCCTCACATTCTGCGGTCTCCTGCTGTCTTTCTACCACAGAGGAGATTACTTTGCAGCAGACCGCTCCAGAGACTAAGTCCCCCTCTGTGCTCCTACTGGGCATGCTCACGAGATGATCTCCCATTGGAGATCGGGAGTCATGTGTCTCATTGGTCCATCTCGGAGATCTGGAAGGTCCCGCACGGCTATAAAAAGCGCGCATGGCCGTTACACCATGCGCTAGTATAGACTATACTGCTATGTGTGAATGGTGACGGATGTATCACTCTGGTGACTGACTCATTTGAAACCCCTTCCCTCTGATATTACGCATGGTGATAGGGAATTAGTTTAGTAGTCAACGCCAGTCATTGGCAAGCCTTACGCCACTGTGCTCACCGCACCGCTATGCTAGTGTCCGACATCGTGCTTGCCTTCCAGCCTTGTCGTCGAGCGGCAGTGTCCTATGCCGCGCTGCAGTTGCAGCCCCCTTGGCGCCCGCAGTAGCGACGCCGCACACACAGTAGGTCTAGAAGGACGCAGCTCCTCTGTCTTAGGGCCTGCTCCTGTCACCAGATACCGTGTGTGCATTTTAACTGAACTCTGTGACACTAAGAGGTTCAGTGTTCTTTGTGTTTTTGTGTTGCGGCATCTCTGTGTGTGAACAGAGCCCGCTCTGCGCACTACGGGTGAAGTTGAACCCGTGCGCATTATACCGCCATATTGCTCCTGCCATCACTCAGCAGCGGTTGTAACACCTACTGCACAGTGGACCCCGAGCGGCGAACTCACTTTATTATCATTTTTATTTAGCGCATTCCGCCGCTCCTAACATTATACTAGCGCCAGGGTCTGGCTAGTGATGGCAGATCAGCAGCAACTCCTTCAGTGCATTCGCCAGCTAGAGGGCCGGTTGGCTACTCTTGAGAGTGTCATCGCAGCAGCGAAGTCTTCGGAGGCTGCGGTACAGGCGATCGCCGAGGCGGTTTCCCGTATGTCCACATCCTCCCACGCGCTGACAGTTACCCGCCTCCCGTTGCCCGATAAATTTTCTGGTGATGGCGCCTCCTGTAGGGGTTTCATCAGCCAGTGCTCTATCCAGCTGGAGTTACTTGCTGAGCAATTCCCTACGGAACGGGCCAAGGTGGGTATTATTGTTTCCCTTCTGTCGGGCAAGGCGTTGGACTGGGCTACGCCACTTTGGGAGTGTGGTGACCCAGAGGTTCGGACCGCTGCTCAGTTTTATCCCTCCGTCAGGAACAATATTCGCACTAACTCGTAATGGAACAATGTGCCTGTCAAGCGCAGGCTAGAAAAATGCCTAGAATATCTAATTTTCTCAATTTCAGTGATCTAAAAGTGATCAGAGACCTTCATAGGGATGTAATAAAAGAGACTACACATTATCAGGTGCAAAACAAACCCATTTACTCAACATAAAAGTAATAACTTTGATATACACAAATGTCAAAACTCCTGAGAAGTACACTTTCATTTGTAAGAAAATCTGCCTTATTTATATGAAATATCCACAAACCTTTCTCTATCCATTCATAAAACAAGCTAAATAAACAATAGTAATGACTAAAAACATTACATACCAACCTTATAAAGTGTGATGTGTTCAGGACCAATGAGCCTGAGAAGCCAGCACAGCTATATCTTCCTTCCTGAAGCTCTGCAGACCAACTGTGGTATCAGGTTTCACACAGCAGCTAGAGCCAGGAGACTATCTAGAGGGAGGGGGTTTCCTGAAAATCTGGTGAGAAGGGAGAAATGAAAGTAGAAGAGCTGCGCCTGTCAGATCCATTGTTCCTGATGGAGGGTTAACAGCTATTAAAGCAGGTCTTCTTGGGACCATGGGTCATGCACGACACCTCTCTACAGCTACTTGCTTTGACTCAGGGATCCCTCTCGGTTAGTCAGTATGCCGTTCGTTTTCGGACACTGGCTTCTGAGCTGGAGTGGTCTGATAAAGCCCTCATCCTTGTGTTTTGGAGAGGCTTAGCTGAGCATGTTAAGGATGCTCTTTCTACCAGAGAGGTTCCTGCAAATCTGGAGGAGCTGATTGCCATTGCCACCCGTATTGATCTCTGTTTTTCGGAGCGCGGGCTGGAGCGTGCTCAATCCAGATGGAGGGTTACTCCGGCTCCCAACCTCTTTGAACCTCTGGAGCCACCCGAGCCAGAGATTACACTCCCAGAGCCCATGGAGGTGTCTCGCTCCGTTCTCGAGGCGCGTCCGGCGCAAAACTCCATTTGTGGTTACCATTGTCAACGTGTCGTTTCTCAGGACACAGTGTCCCGCAATGGCCAAACTGTGCCGCCGGGAAGACCTTTGTCCCTCCCCACCTTCGGCCGAAGGTCCTCGCGTGGGCACATGCGTCCAGGACCGGTGGTCACTGTGGCTACATGCAGACCACAAAACTCCTGGTGGGGTCGTATTGGTGGCCGCACAGGGCTCGGGACATTAAGAAATATATTCAGGCATGCGCCTCGTGTGCTCGGGTAAGCCTCCTTAAATGGAGAGTGGAGACGTCCGCCGACACACCGCGGCGTTCCATTTCAACTTATGCTCCGAGCGGTTTTGCCACGCCCGTTGTCTCACACCTGTCCCTTCTTAAACCTGGCGATCTTGCCACCTCTGATACCTTCCGCGTGTCCCCGTTTTCCGTGTCACCTACCGGGAAATCAGACTTGCCTTGAGACGAGTCTGAGGCCTATGCCTCTGATGGGCACAGGGTGGTGGATAGGAAGGCTCAGAGAGGAGGGGGCCCTAGGAGGGGGGGTAATGTTAGGTGTCAGGTTTCTGCATCTGCTCTGCAGGAATCTAGAGCCTCACATTCAGCGGTCTCCTGCTGTCTTTGTACCACAGAGGAGATTACTTTGCAACAGACCGCTCCAGAGACTAAGTCCCTCTGTGCTCTTACTGGGCATGCTCACGAGACGATCTCCCATTGGAGATCGGGAGTCATGTGCCCAGGTCCTGTTCCAGATCTCATTGGTCCATCTTGGAGATCTGGAAGGTCCCGCACGGCTATAAAAAGAGCGCATGGCCGTTCCGCCATGCGCTAGTATAGACTATACTACTATGTGTGAATGGTGACGGATGTATGACTCTGGTGACTGACTCATTTGAAACCTCTTCCCTCTGATATTATGCATGGTGATAGGGAATAAGTTTAGTAGTCAGCGCCAGTCAGTGGCAAGCCTTAAGCCGCTGTGCTCACCGCACCGCTACGCTAGCGTCCGACATCGCGCTTGCCTTCCAGCCTTGTCGTCGAGCGGCAGTGTCCTACGCCGCGCTGCTGTTGCAGCCCCCTTGGCGCCCGCAGTAGCGACGCCGCACACACGGTAGGTCTAGAAGGACGCAGCTCCTCTGTCTTAGGGCCTGCTCCTGTGACCAGATACCGTGTGTGCATTTTAACTGAACTATGTGACACTAAGAGGTTCAGTGTTCTTTGTGTTTTTGTGTTGCGGCATCTCTGTGTGTGAACAGAGCCCGCTCTGCGCACTACGGTTGAAGTTGAACCCGTGGGCATTATACCGCCATATTCCTCCTGCCATCACTCAGCAGAGGTTATAACACCTACTGCACAGTGGACCTCGAGCGGCGAACGCACTTTATTATCATTTTTATTTAGTGCGTTCCGCCGCTCCTAACAAAAAGCAAAACGAAAAAGAGTGGTTTCAAATGAATTTAGACAAACACTATTTAATGATAAACAGAGATCCCTTAAAAGAGAAATGGATATAGGGCGATGAGAATCTTGGTTGAAATTACCTTTTTTAAATCCTTTTAGAAACTGTTTAATAGGAATCAGACCAGTTAAAGGAGGACTACCCAATCATTTTAAGAAAAATGATATCCCGGCAAAGTACTTTGATACCGCCGAGAGGGAGAGACCTTTCTTAACTAACAGTTCTGCAAACTGCAGGCCTGCAGTAGGGCTGGAAACCATAAAATCAAATTCATTCCATTGACAAAATGCAAACCAGTGATGCCATTCAGCTGAGTAATCAGCCCATGTTCTCTTAGATACAGACTGCTCAATAAAATGAGGAATTAAATTGACATTATGTCCCAAACTGACTAAGGACAGGGCGTCGCTTCTGAGTCCGCGTTGGGGACCTGTTGATAAAAATGCGACCACTGACTAAAGGGGGTTTTACACATAGCGATATCGCTAGCAATATCGCTAAAACGTCACCGGTTTTGTGACGTTATAGCGATATCGCTAGCAATAACGCTATGTGTGATACTTACCTCCGACCGGCTCCCCCGCTGTCCGTCGCTGATCGCGCGAGATCGGGCGGCTCCATTTCTCGTCGTCTGCTTCCTGCTGGGCTTCCTGCTGTGTGAGACGAGCGACGCTGGACGCGGGCGGGAGGACGTCAGGATCGCTGTGTGTGAAAGGTGAGTATCGTGCGCTGCGTCGCTGCTGCATCGCTGTGAGATCTTCCTGTGTGAAAGCTCACTAGCGATCATTTAGCGATGCACCAGCGATCTTGACCGCGTCATCGCTGGTCGGATCGCTGGTGCATCGCTAAATGTAAAAGGGCCTTAAGGCATAAACACTTAACTAACATAACCTTCTCACTAGTACCCAATCAAATATTATATTTTAAGCAGAGTAATACTAAATGTCTCAGAATCCTGGCTGCCCAAAGATTTTTAGAAGATAAGGTGTTAATGGCGAACACTACACCCTGATGAGTTTGATTGCCACAACATTGCGAGACATTCCGCATACTAACCAAGTTGTAGGCCAAGGTTGAAATGTCCAATGAGATAGAAAAATAATTGCGCATCCTGAAAAAATGTCAGTAGCAATTGCCAGGGTAAAGAATCAGCAAGGACAAAATTAGTGTCATGATCCAGGCTGGATCTGACAGTTTAAATGCACAAATTGAACTTTTTTTTCCTTTGGCTAGGTGCCAAAGTGATGTGATTGCCCCCGGTGGCCATTAGAATTATTACACGTGGTGTCGTTCATTCTAAGTTGCCCTGGTGGTGGTGAGTGGTAGTGCACTTTAGTTTCTTTGGTTTAGTGCACGTAATTATAAATCAGGTGAGAGGCTCTATAAAAGGGAGCCAGGTGTGTTCAATCACTGTGGGTGGGTGTGTTTGGGAAGCAAGCCTGGGTGAGGAAGGAGCTGAACATGAGTCCTGCGCAGCCCAGCCAGAGGGGACGAGTGGCAGCTAGGTGGTCTGCAAGAAGGGCTGGCATGGCGTGGTGGAGTCACAGTTTATGGTGTCGGCAGGAAGTGCTTGCATGGCTTGGTGGAGTGACGACTATGGAGAGAGTTGCACTCAGCATGCTGGACTTGGTTGCTGAGAGCTGGACTCAAGCATGCTGGATTTTTTGGGCAGGAGCTGAACTCATCTTTGGGACTCTGTTACTGGACAGCTGCAACTGGTGGTGGACTCTGCTCCAAGGCTGCACTATGGTGAAGGATCCAGTTATGGTGATGGATCCGGGTGGAGGAGAAGATGCACACAGGTGGTGGGCTCTGTTGCTAGGAGCGTACGCAACAGAGCAAAGCTAAGTGGTGTTTCCCCTGTATTGTCATTTTCCCTCATGTGTGTTTAGTGCAGTGGTGGGATTAGTTTCCGCACCGACCAATTCCCTAGTGAGGGTTTAGGTTCAGGGCGAGCTAGGGTTTTTAGGTTCCTGTGCGTCGCCCGGTGCGGAACCGGCATAGGGAACGTTAGGAGTGCAGGGACACTGGCTCAGGGGAGTTCAGGAGGTCTCCACTTCCCTATTCCCTATTGCAGGGCCCACCATTGTTAATGTTACCCAGGTTCCCCTTTATTATTTAAATTCGCCTTACTGGAGGCGGGGTTTCCAGACTACTGTATTTATAACGTGTAATACCTAAATTCGCCAGTTGTAGGCGGCGTATCCAGCTGCACGTTTTATTATTTAAATTCGAACCACTGGAGGCGCTGTTTCCAGGGTCACGGGTATTATGGGTTCGCCTTGCGGTACTCACTGCGTCCAGACACACATGACCATGACAATTAGATTGCAAACAAGACTTGCCATTAAACTCTGAGAGGAATGTAAGCCAGATTTTTATGTCTTCTTTTAAATCAGACCCAATTCTGATATGAGAGTGTGGGGTGGAAATACCTTTAGTTGCGTCGTAAAGACGCCTGGAGAAGACTCGACCTATAGGAATAATTCTGAGGGCAAAGGTTAATAAACCTAGGACAGATTGTAATTCTTTTAGGGTAGTTTTTCCTTTAGAGAGAATTTTTTGATAGGGCCACCTGAATCTTTGATATTTTTTCCATAGGAAGGTTACATTCCATTTTAACAGTATCCAGTGTGACGCCTAAGAAATCAATAGTATGAGAAGGAAAAACTCTTTTATCATGAGCAATTGGAACCCCAAAATAACTACACATTTCAATAAATTTGTGGAGTGTATGTAAGCAGATTTGGGATTCTGGCGGGCCAATGAAAAGAAAGTTGTCCAGGTAGTGTAAAATACCAGTGTCTTTGCAATTGGAATCCAGTACCCAATGTAAGAATGTTGAAAAACTCTCAAAATAAAAGCAGGATAAATAGAAGCCCATGGGAAGGCACCTATCGAAAAAATATTCATTTTCGAAGAAAAATCCTAGAGAATTGAAACCATCTGGGTGAACTGGAAGGATTCTGAATGCAGATTTGATATCTGATATAGACATCAAAGCATTCCGCCCGAATTTTCTCATCAAATCCAAAGCCAAATCAAATGAGGAATAGCACACTGAGCATAATGATTTGTCTACTTCATCATTTAGCGATAAGCCATTCAGATATGAAAAATGATGAATTAGACGGAAAGAGGCAACCTCTTTTTTTGGGACTATGCCTAATGGAGAAATCTGAAAATTAACGAAAGGAGGAGATGAAAACGGGCCCGATACTCTACCTAGGTGAACTTCTTGAAAAATTTTTTCCCTGGCCACCTCTGGGTAGGCAGATAGAGAAACCAGGTTTTTTGATACTTTACAACCCAAACCCCGGAAAGGAGGGATGTAAAACCCAAAAGTGAAACCATTGAATGGAAGATTACTGGTCTCCTGATTTGGATAACTGCCTAGTCAGAGTAGCATTTTTCCCAGCATCACTGGAGTCTAAGCTTTTACCATTAAAATCTCTGCGTGGTTGTTGAGTGGCCTGTTTTTTGAAACATTTCGACCCGGGATGAGCGTTACCGCAGAAGGAACACTCGTGTCGAAATCTGCAATTATTATTCCATTTACAAAATGAGTCATTAAACGCAAAGCAGAAACCTTTCCTCACAACTGGATTAAGTGTTTGCTTATTTAAATACTGCCTTTGTGGGAGCATTAGGTTGATCTATAATCCCACATCTTTATCACCCCATTTAATTTCAGGATGTGCAGCCAATTTTTGTCTAAAAGCTTCGTCATAGCTAAGCCATTCGAAGCCGCCGAAATTCCTGTAAGCCTCCAGAATTATATCCTGGTGTTGGAAAAGCTTACTGCAAAGGTGTGGAAATTTCTCGCCGAGAAGAGCCGAGTAAATTGAAAAAGCCTGAACCCAGTTGTTGAATGACCTCAGAGAAATACGCCTGAAATCATCGGGTTCTGGTTTATCTTTTTCAACCCTGTCCAGCTGCTCCCTACGAGGAAGAAGGGAAAAAAGGTCTACATATTTATTGTCCCAAATTAATTCCTTTGTGGCAGTGCTTAGGTGAAAGCCCAATGGGGAAAGCTCACATGTAAGAGCCTCTCTAAATGGGTTCTGAGGGGTTAAATCTACCTTGTTAATATGCTGATCAGGAATAACAGGGGGCCCAGCTGAGGGGGCAGAAGCAGTGGAAGCTTCACCCAAAACCTCAGCTAACAAATTTTTCATGATGACTTTCAGGTCCATACTCTGGGAGACAGACAGGGGGACATTGATGTTCTCACCCCTTCTGGAACTGACATCCTCCTCGGCTTGGTCCGTCAAACAGCCAGCTCTTGAACCCTGTGGTACAGGGGAGTGCAGCTGACAGCCGCCGGGTGAAGGGCTGTCCTCCTCTGCGCTGTGGTGTGGTGGCCGGAATCTCCACGGCGATAGACGTCTGCTGGAGTCTTCAGCCAGAGCCCCACGGTGCAGGACGGCGCCTACACCGGCGATAACCATAGAAGCCGACGCTGGTTAATTCTGTTGCTCCCTGCAGAAGTCTCGCGCTGGACTCCGAGACTTCCGGGCCAGACGTCGGGCAGCTGAAGCGCTGACTTCCTGTGCATGACTGGGTCTTGGCGGCGTCATCGGCAGGGAGAAGGACCTCCGGGGCCTCCTTATACGAGGGGCATTGTTTGAACTTGGCGGAATGGTCCTATCTTGGTCCGAAGGTGGTGGCTGAAGGCACGGTTCATGAGGAGGAGGGATGGCATCTGGAGCTGCCACATTAGGTCTTATAGCTAAGCAGCTCCTCAGCCAATCCTCTCCATTCCTGTCTCTTGCGATGAGCTGCTGCAATAGGTCTTCCATCAAGGTAACGTCTGATTTTCTTTTCTTCATCCAACGGCGTAATGAGCCCCAGAGAGAAAACAGGGCTATTTATAGCCACCAAACAGCCTGACAGAATTAGACCAATCAGAATCCTTTTAAAAAAGGTGCCAAGAACTGGTCAAAACCAGTTCTAGACTGTTTATGAATAACACAGAGCTCAAGGAGCTGACCTTAAACTGACCCCATATTAACCCCTTCAAAGAATAGGGCATAAACAAGGGCCTATTCAGCCATGAGTGCCCCTTTATTATTTCTTTGCTTGCTGGGGGTGTCTAACAGGAGTGCAACTTTAGAACACCCCTGTAAAGAAATCCACCCAGAAATCACGCTGCATCTCAGAAACATCAAAACTTCTTTGTTAGCTAACAGGAAACACCAGCCACAGCATTATTAGACTAATTCAAAAAATTAAGAAAAATAAAAGCCACCAAAAAACCTAAACACTATTTAAACAGGGCTGATAGTTTAGGTATCGCGTTTCTGATTCCAATTATTATTAATGTTGGAACCTTGGGGGAATATGAGTAGGCTGTAGATAAATCCCAAGCATAAGCATTATTTTGCAGAAAAGCTGCAGATTTTCCTATCAGAATTTACTTTTTACAATGCATACGGTAAAATCTGCAACAAAATACCTATTCCATAAATGCAGATTTAGCAAAATTCCCTGGAGAAGTTATCTGCCATATCTGGATTTAACATAAAGGGGGCAACTATGTCCTAACAGCAAAGGTCAACTGTGCTTATATAGCATGGATATTGCTCCGCTGTATCATTACATTGAATCATTCAGAGCTGGAAGAAAATATAATGATCTGTAGTGCTGAAGAGGTAATAGCTCACTCATGGTATGTATGGCCACATTCATCCAAGCCTGGCATTCTTTTCATTTCCAACAGACTGGCATTTAGAAACCTATCTAAATGTACAAAGTCGGGTCAATAGCTTAGTAACTTGACTGAAACACCTGTGAACATATAATGATGGAAAGCTGTCTTATGATTAGTACTGTAACTAGCACATCTGCTCTGGCATATTAAAGGGCAGTTTCCATTTCTTCATGCTGCTCTTCTGGCAGTTCGCTGAGTGTAGGCATATGCACCTAAAATATTCATGACTGCAGCTGTATTCTACAATAGACAAATGTGTCCGCAAAGGTATTTCTTACTGTTTAGAACTCGGCAAAGTTACATGGAAAATGTTAACAATTATTACTATATATATATCTGGCACCATGGGAGTTTTTTTTTCTAATATTCTATTGTTTAACTAGGAGGCACATGCAAAGCAAGGGTAACTGTGCTATCAGCAGACTTTCAGCAATAATAACTCGTGGAGTGTAATTAAATAAGTTTGAAAGGTGAAATGTGATATTGAACGAAAGGTGCTTTGGACTTTCACCAAACAATTAAAAAATGTATGGCATATGAAACAGTGGTTCAGAACCTTCAGCAAAAATACAAAACGTAACATAAGAATATCTACTACTTGTAGAGTATTTTGTCGCTATTTATAATTAATATTACAAACACACACACACACATATATATATACTGTATATATGGATCATTGATAAGTGAAGAAATTCAAATTTGCTGGCTTTGCCTAATTTTCCTCAAAAATTCAGTTTGCAGAGAATAAATTTGCCACAAACTGCAATACTGATAAGCATCTAAATGCCTGTAAATTATGTGTATTAGGGCCCCGTTACATTTAGCGATGCACCAGAGATCCCGACCACGATATGACCCGGTCAGGATCACTGGTGCATCGCTAAATGGTCGCTAGTGAGCTGCCATACAGGCAGATCTCACCAGCGATGCAGCGACGCAGCAACGGTCGTTACTTACCTGTCAGACGGGGCGATGATGTCCTCCGCCCACGTCCACGCGTCGCTAGTCGGCGCCAGCAGGAAGCCCAGCAGGAAGCCGCCGCCGAGAAATGGCCCAGGACGATCTCGCGCGATCAGCGATAGCGAGCGGGGGAGCTGGTCGGAGGTAAGTATCACATGTAGCGATATCGCTAGCAATATCGCTGCTGCGTCACAAAATAGGTGATGCTTTAGCGATATTGCTAGCGATATCGCTATGTGTAAAGCCCCCTTTAGGGTATGTGCACACATAGTTTTTTGTCTCTGCGGATTTTGTAGAGAAAACCGCAGGAAATCCACAGGACAAAGTGCTGCGGTTTTTCTGTGGTTTATCTGCGGTTTATCTGCGTTTTTTCTGCGGTTTTGCCCTGCGGTTTTACACCTCATAATGGATGAGGTGTAAAACTGCAGCGTTTCTGCACCAAACAATTGACAGCTTTTTTTTATTTCCATAGGAAATAAAGGTACTGTACAACGCAGCAGAATCTGCTGCGTTTCTGCAGAGCCAAAAACGCTGCGGAAACGCAGCATAAACCGCAAAGTGTGCATATACCCTTACTCTCTGAAATCTCCTTGATGTGTACTGGACCTGTTTTAAGCTCTGTAATACAAACATTGTCTTATTAATGTCCAAGTGACTTCATCCTTTCTAGCTAGGGAAAAAACAGATGGTAACCAACAGAAGTATTTGCTGGGAGCCCTGACACCACATGCAACACCTCTACCTGCTTTCATGCTGAGCCACACTCAGTTGGCACAAATATCAGTTTTCTAGACTACCATTGTCATAAAAATATAAGGATACTAACACGGGTAGTTGAGTACAAGGAAGTGGAGGCCTTTCGGACTCGGAGGCCTACTGCTACAGGTAACACGCAGGAAGGAGACCCAACCAGGAGACTACACAATTAGTGGCAGACACCAACAAAGTGGCATCATATGCACTAAAGTAGAATTAGTATAGTGGGGTCTGACACCTCTTCCACTACAGCCAACCCAGCAGATGGAGACTGTAACGGGCAAGGTGGTGGAATCACTGTTCGGTATCCTTCTGAAAGCCTGGAAGGGGCGTAACTAGGTGGCCCACCAAGTACCCACTCAAACAAGTGGCAGCGGGCAAAAATTGTGAACCGAGGAGATACAAAGAGGTGGCACCAGGTGCTACTCCATGGCTGACCTACACAGTGTGGCAGCTGACCCCCTACAGCGGGTAAGCTGCTAAGGCCCAAAGGAGGGATGAAAAATGCAGGCAGGCACTGTAGGGACTCTGGAACTACAGGTGCAGATGGGACCGGCTGAGGAACAGAAAAGCACTGGCAGGTGAGGTCTGGACAGGGTGTCAGACAGATGGGTGCTGGCAGGTGCGATCTGGACTGGCTGATGGACAGAAGAGCGCAGACAGGTACGAGCAGACGGGCAAAGACAGGTAAGAGCAGACGGGTACAGAGTATATAAGTAGACAGACAGACCTGGGGAACCTGACAACTAGCAAGCATGCAAGGCAAACTAACAATGTAGCTCAGGCACGTCCATATTGGAGGAGAAGCCTTAAATAGAAGGTGTTGGTCAGCTATAAGTTGGGAATACCTTAGGTTGATGCGTGTGGTCCCTTTAAAAAAGAAGGAGTGCGCAAGTGCGCTCTCTAAGCATAGTTCCCGATCCTACAAGTGAACCTTGGTGGACACCAACACATAGGGGGCAAGTTGAGGAGGTGTGTGAGTGGGAGATATTGAATGTCCTGTCTGCTAGGTACAAGGAGATCCTACAAAGGTCCAAATCTGTAATGTCAACAGATCAGAATGTCTGTAGTAAGAGGGAATGGTCCACTATGCCAAAGACAGATGACAATTCCAGAAGAGGGAGGAGGACAAACTCGCGTCGCTTTCATTTGGTGCTTAGTAGGTCGTTGGTGACTTTAGTCAGGGCAGTTTCAGTGGAATAGTGTGGTCTGAATGCAGTCAAAAAGGGAGCAAGAGTAGAGGTGTGAGGACAGTTCAAAATGGACATGTTGTTCCAATAGCTTGGTGACATAGGGGAGAAATGATATGGGATGATAGGTAGACAAAGAGGATGTGTCAAAGGTGGGTTTTTTGAGGATGGGTGTATTAGGCGCTGAGATTCTCCCGCTGTATGGGATAGATCCCAAGCCTTGTCTGGGGCAGTGGTCTCCTATTCAGGCTCGGCCGCTGCAATGTCTGCTTAGCACAGACTCCGGACCCAGCGCCTTGTCCAAGCTCATGTTGCACGTGTAGTTGCTGCTGGCTCTCTTGCTAAGCCTATGGTGACTACAGGTATATACACGTGCGGCATTTTGCTCTGGAGCCTAAGTCCAGATTTCACCCTACTGAGCATGTCCATGATGTGGCACCTTCTCATTGGTGGTCGATCGTCAGCTGTTCTGGTGATGTGGCAGCTTCAGATTGGTCCACAGGCAAGGTTCTGTCTGTCTGGACTTGAGCTTTTGGTATAAAAGGCTCTCAATGGCGCACGCCTGTGTGCTAGTATCATGTGTGTTGGTGGCTACTTTACTACCCTATGTGCACATGCGCCACTAATAGCACTGCGAGTATTTGTTTAGACAGGCAGTGTAGGTTGGGAACTCCCGGTGGAACTTAGCATCTGCAGCGGGCATCCTCATGCGCGCATGCTAAAGCACACCATGTGTCAGAGCAGGGTCAACCAGCAGATTAGTCTTTCCTGGGGGGTTAAGTTATAGGGCCCCCAATTAGTATTTTTCTATACGACTGTTCAGTCTAAAAGGGTATAGTCCTTTTTGCTTTGCTTCATAGTACCGCTCTGTGGTGTAATAGAGCTTGTTACTTTGTGCTCTGGGCACACTGAGTGACATACAACTCAGTGTGCATTGAGTGTTTTCTCGCAGCCTTTTTCTGCCATTGTGCTAGCTGCGGTTTCTCCATCACTGCATGGTGGACACCGGGTTGTGAACGCACATTGTTATAATTTCTTATTTAGTGCATTCCGCCAACCCTAACAGGGTATGATCGAGGTATGTTTAAATCAAGATGGAAGACACCAGTTGTTAGTGACAGGTTGAAGAGGTGGGTTATGCTTGTGATGAAGACTGTGGTAAAGTTTGGAATGAGGTGGGACGTTATTGTGTCATGTTCACAGGTGATGAGGCAAAGTATTCAGATGAGAGGAGAGGGAGGGGGAACTGTTGGATGCAGAAAAGAATTGAAAGTACTGAATAGATGTTTAGGGTTGTGAGACAGGTATGATATGAGGGATGAGAAGTCGGTTTGTTTTGCTGCAGTCAGAATTTGCACAGCATTTTTACAAGTTCTGTTACTGGAGGGCAACTCTGCTCCCCATCTTTGGCAACGGTACGCTTTGTAGATGAGGGCCAGAAACAACATGTGCTCCAGTAGATGGTAAGCTCTACACCAAGTGGCCTCTGCTCCTCTTCCTCACCATAACATCACACACAGTACCTTTTTTTCCCCCCACATCAGAACTCTTCAAGTGCCCAGCTGACTGTGGGGAAGCACAGATGGGCCATTCTGCAGAGCTGTTCACACATTCTATTAGATGGGTATCAGAGGTCGGCTCTAAGCATTCAAGCTGTGTGCACACGTCCAGAATTCCCGCGGATTTTATGCGTTTTTGCCGCGTTTTTTCAGCGTAAATGCTGCGAAAATGCATAAAATAAGTAGCCCATTGTATTCAATGGCATTCCGCACATGCTGTGCTAATGCTGCTTATTTTTCCACGTCAAAATTACATCGCGGAAAAATACGCAGCAGGCTCATTCTTTGTGCGGAATCGGAGGAATTCTGCACAGATAGGAATCCATAGGAATGCTATGGCCAGCATGTGCAAAGTAAGCGGAAAATATGCGGATGGTACCCACGGTCTGGAGGAGAGGAGATTCTCATCCAGGCTCTGGGTACCATATACCTGTAAAAAAAAGAATTAAACTAAAAAATGGTGTTATTCTCACCTTCCGGCGTCACCCGCAGGGTCCCCAGGCCTCAGCGATGCTCCCGCCAACTCCCGTTCCCAGTGATGCCTTGCGACAATGACCTTTGATGAAGTCGCGGTCTCGCAATACCATAGCGGTCTCGCGAGACCGCACGTCCTCAAAGGTTATTGTCGCAAGGTATCACTGGGAACGGGAGTTGCCGGGAGCATCGTGAGGATCGGGAACGCTGCGTGGGACGCCGGAAGGTGAGAAAAACATCATTTTTTATTTTTTTATTATTTTTGACTTTATATCTTTTTACTACTGATGCTGCATAGGCAGCCGCAATATTAAAAAGTTTACTATGTTTGTTGAGTGTGACCAACCTGTCAATCAGTTTTCCAAGCAATGCTACAGATCGCTTGGAAAACACTAGTTTATTGCGGGAAATACGCGGGAATTACGCATGCGGAATTCTAGCATATTTCCCGCCGCAGGGAGTTGCGGAATTCCCGTGGAAATTTCTGCAGCAATTCCGCAACATGTGCACATAGCCTCACAGAGTAAAGAGGAGGAAATCATCTGCACCGATGGACAAATTTTTTCTGACTTAGATCTATGGTCGGACGAAATTTTGTCAGAGCAGAAACCAAAGCCTCTTCAACAGACGTTGAACCCATTGGATGAAGGTGATCCATTTGTGATGAGACGCAGATATTTGAGGTGTTCGCGGACTGTACTGTGCTGTCAAGGCAGGGAGAGGAGGAGGGTGACTCTCAGGACGAGGAGTAGGAGAACGATGAGGTAGTAGATCACACTTGTTGTAAACCCAGAGGAATACAGCTGATTAGCTCAGCAGAGGAATAGGAGGATGAAGATGAGGAGGTTATGTACACACAGAGTTATGCAATCATGACAACCAATGCATCCTGAGGGCAAACTCTGGCAGTGGACAGCAGCGTTAGCGGTTCTGCAGTTGCCTAGCTTGAGTCTTTTTTTCATATTGGCAGAAATCTTAAAAATCATGCTATCTGTCCACTTTTTTTAAAAAACAACCTAGTAGAGTAAAAAAAGTAATAATTTCAGTACTACATGCATAACCTGCCAAATGCGTGATCAACATGCGTTAATCTGGGAATGTGATTGTGCTAAAATGCAGACTAGTGGGTCTCGGCAACCACCGTCCACCCCATCAACCGCATCTTCTGAATTTTCCTCCTCCCTCACTGTGGCAAGTGTTGTCACACTGGTCTCTGGCCGAAGAACCTCCACTTGTTTACCCCCTACTGCTGGGATGATTGAAAAAACAAATCTGAACTGAGAAAATAAGTTAATGTGTATGCACAATGTAAGCGCATATTAACACATGACCATTAACCAGAGAAAACAAAAAGCAAAAAACACAAATATCCTGAACTAAAGAGTAAAAAATATACTGCAAATAATGCATAAAGGTAGAAATAATAATAAGGGTATTTAGTAAACATAATTTTGATCAAAATAATGCACAAGCCATCCCGCCACGTCACGGCAACCCTTGTGGGACAGTCCCTACTCTAGTATTTAAAACCTTTTCACTTGCCAAGTGACGTGAATGTGAATAAGGATCGAGCGGCTGAACCACTAGTAACAGCTTAGGCCAGACTGGATGGCTTTCCCAGCTCAGAAAAAGGGCGGTCACACCCATATATGCACTGAATGCACAATGAAATGAATAAAAAACAAATCTGAACTGAGAAAATAAGTTAATGTGTATGCACAATGTAAGTGCATATTAACACATGACCATTAACCAGAGAAAACAGAAAGCAAAAAACACAAATATCCTGAACTAAAGAGTAAAAAATATACTGCAAATAATGCATAAAGGTAGAAATAATAAAAGGGTATTTAGTAAACATAATTTTGATCAAAATAATGCACAATCCATCCCGCCACGTCACGGCAACCCTTGTGGGACAGTCCCTACTCTAGTATTTAAAACCTTTTCACTTGCCAAGTGACGTGAATGTGAATAAGGATCGAGCGGCTGAACCACTAGTAACAGCTTAGGCCAGACTGGATGGCTTTCCCAGCTCAGAAAAAGGGCGGTCACACCCATATATGCCCTGAATGCACAATGAAATGTATAAAAAACAAATCTGAACTGAGAAAATAAGTTAATGTGTATGCACAATGTAAGTGCATATTAACACATGACCATTAACCAGAGAAAACAAAAAGCAAAAAACACAAATATCCTGAACTAAAGAGTAAAAAATATACTGCAAATAATGCATAAAGGTAGAAATAATAATAAGGGTATTTAGTAAACATAATTTTGATCAAAATAATGCACAAGCCATCCCGCCACGTCACGGCAACCCTTGTGGGACAGTCCCTACTCTAGTATTTAAAACCTTTTCACTTGCCAAGTGACGTGAATGTGAATAAGGATCGAGCGGCTGAACCACTAGTAACAGCTTAGGCCAGACTGGATGGCTTTCCCAGCTCAGAAAAAGGGTGGTCACACCCATATATGCACTGAATGCACAATGAAATGAATAAAAAACAAATCTGAACTGAGAAAATAAGTTAATGTGTATGCACAATGTAAGTGCATATTAACACATGACCATTAACCAGAGAAAACAAAAAGCAAAAAACACAAATATCCTGAACTAAAGAGTAAAAAATATACTGCAAATAATGCATAAAGGTAGAAATAATAAAAGGGTATTTAGTAAACATAATTTTGATCAAAATAATGCACAAGCCATCCCGCCACATCACGGCAACCCTTGTGGGACAGTCCCTACTCTAGTATTTAAAACCTTTTCACTTGCCAAGTGACGTATATATCATACTGCCCCAGGTCTCGGTGCTACTGCCACAGTCACTGCAACATGTGCAGAGTTGAATTCCACGGTGTGGCCACTTTGCGTAATAATGGGTTAACCGGTAGTCCGAAAGATCTCTATACCCAATTAAGTGGAATGGTGAAAGTGAACACACAAAGACAGTGTTTTCTACGCAGCACATCCATGCTGGGACAGTGGTGTAGGAATTGCTGTACCATCAGGTGGAGGATGTGAGCCATGCAAAGCACGTGTGTAAGTTTGGCCCTGCATAGGTCCACCACCAGGTTTGCACCGTTAACACACATGACCTTCTGTTGTGAGTTCATTTTCCCCTTCATTACTGAGGCCCGAGGAACTCCCTCTTCTGGTAAAGAAAGGTAGTGAGCCTGATTATCAAACACCTGAGGCTGATGATGATGACTGGCTGAGTGGAGTTACTGACTGGATATAAGGCTGCCGACGCCCTTCTGCCCTGCGGGTGATTCCTCTGTGGGATCCTTGGAGACCAGTCTGAATTCCTGCTCCTCTAAAGCTAAGTTTGCTGCTCGGCCTTTTGCTTTGGTGCTTTGACTTTGTTTTGCTTTGTTTTTCTGATTTCTGCCATTCCCTGCTGGGGTGTGCTGAATTCATTTAGCTCTGTCTTCTGAAAATACCTGAGTGCTGATTTAGTTTTTGAAGCCTAGCTGCTTCAGGGCCTTTTTCATATCAGCTTGTTGGCTTATGTCTTTGATAGGGTTTTGGCAGATTGCAGACAGCAGCCTTCCTGTCCTTTCCTATCTAGGTAGTTTTGGGCCCCGTCTTTGCTCAGTCTATCTTTCTGTCTGTGTTAGTATTTTCATCTTGCTTCACTGTCATTATATGTTGGGGGCTGCCTATTGCTTTGGGGTCTGCTCTGGGGCAGTTTAGATTTCCCCTTTCTTTCTTTAGGCCTATGTAATTCTTTGGCTGTGATCGAGGGGTCTAGGGCATCGTAGGAACCCCCCACGGCTACTGCTAGTTGTGTTGATAGGTTCAGGGGTCTGCAATCTGATAGTTGCCAACTTCTCTGGTTTTCTGGACTTAGCTTGTATTTCTGCTTTTGCCTCCTACGGTGACTCATTCATAACAACCTTCCCTGGTTACAGGTTGAGTGTAGGCAGCCATTGGTCAACCTCAGCATGGATAGCTGTCCACAACTGTTGATCTGTATGACTGCGATCTCCAAGGTATATTAATTTAAAAGCTGCCTAATTGCAGTGAGCTATGGCTGCTCAGTAGACAGCTAGGGGGTATTCCCTCTGCAGTGTTGTAACATTGGTTTCATTAAGGCAGAGTTTGAGGGCATAGGTGGAGGCCGAGGTGGTGGAGGAGGCAGAAGCACTCGAGGAAGTTGTTATGATTGGGTCACCGAGGAGGAAAGGAAGACCAAGCTAAGCCACAGAAAACCAGAGAGGTTGGTAACTAAGCGAATTGCAGACCCCTGATCCTATCCACACAACTAGCAGTAGCTGTGGAGCGCACCTACGATGATTCTAGACGCCTCGACATAGAACTAAATAAGCCTAAAGCAAGAAAGGGGAAATCTAAACTGCCCCAGAGCAGACCCCAAAGGAATAGATAGCCCCCAAACATATATTGTTGGTGAGACAAGATGAAAACACAAACGCAGGTAGGAAAATAGGCTGAGCAAACGATGGGGCCCACACTAACTAGACAGGACAGGAAAGGAAAGACACTATCTGCAATCTCGTGAAAATCCTTGCAAAAAATGTCCAACACGTCTGAAAGAAAAATACTGAAGTCACTAGACTTCGCCCACTATATCAGCACTCTGGCATATTCTGAAAGCAGGGCAAAAAGAGGCCAATCTAATAAGGGACAAAAAAACAAACTGGCACAAGCAGTAACATAAGGATGGAAATTCAGCACAGCCCCAGCCAGGGCTGGTTGACCACACAAAACTGAATAGACAAAACCAAATCAAATGTGAACAATAGCAAAGCACACTTAGCTTGAGCATGCAGGGACTGAACTGGAAACTAAGACCTCACAAGGCAGGAAAAAATCACCAGCAGGGATAGAGGGAGTCAGCTGTCTTAAATCCAGTCAAAAACTCCAGATGTCCAATCGTCCCCCTCAATATCAGGTGGCAGGCCTCTGTTAATTAGATCAGCTCCATTACCTCCAGTAACCACCAGAGGGAGCCCGGAAAGAGAACTCGCGACCCCTCTGTCAATACAACCAGCTCCACTACCTTCACTAGCAACCAGAGTTAGGCCAGAAAGTGAATTCACAACAGAAGTATTACATACAGAGGTTTGTTCCGCAAGCCCTGGGGATTCAAAGACTTGGTGTCTAGTGACACCTTGCTGTCTAGTGCTTAAAGTTTCCATCCCCTGGTGTGTAGTAGTTTTGTTCTCCAAGTCAAGCTGTTTAGTAGTTTAATTCTCAAACCCCTGTAGTCTAGTAGTTTAGTTCTCCATGTTCTGGTGTGTATTTGTTTAGTTCTGCAATCATAGCTGTTTATGCTTGAAAACAGAGAAAATCGAGTCTATGCTATTTTACAAAAATGCAGAAAATTTTTATTTATCATTAAATATAAAATGTACCTATATGCACAAAACACCACATAGTAATCCAGTGAGCAGACAAATAGTGGATAACAAATAGACATTATGTTATAGTGACCTGAGTTCCCTAGATCATAGCTAAAACAACTGCTACCACAATATAGGCATTTAAGACAGAAAGTAATTGTGCTGTGGGTCAAGCTCATCTTCTGAACACATCATGTTTCCCGGCATAGTGCAAAGGGAGGGGGGCGCATAATGCAAAGCCCCACAAAAATCTGTGCATCCCATATATCCCTCAAAGATAATCTAGTGATGTACTATAGAAGAAGCCAAGGGAGCACCACATTCAGTGAAGCAGGGAAGCTAAATGTGCATAGATGCATAAGAAGCTGAGCCTAAATAGCAAGACACACGCAGCGGTGGAGTATGTGACCATATATCAAGTGCAGGTAATTACCTGTCATGTCCTCAGATTGTGGGAGCAGATAGAAACGGACCCCGACGTACGTTTTGGTGAAAGCATCCTTCTTCAGGGGCATGGCTTTAAACAATCCCATGTTCCCATTTAAATACCCATACCTATGTGTCAATCAATCAATAAGGGTCACTGTTTTCAAATGACGCAATAGCGCGCTATTAGTGTCGCTATATGGACGTCACTTCCGCCTCAAACAGAATCTCCCCATTGTGTAATACCAGTAGGCGGGCAACTCATCCCTGCCAATGGGAGGCTAAGGCGTCGCTGCCGTCCCTAACAGCATAAAGCAGGGAGCTGCAAATATCTCTCCTGCCAGGAATAGGCATCGGCGTCACCTCTACCCAAAGTGGGAGGACGAACAGCTCCCCTGTTAATAATAGAAGTCGCTCCCACCCACATGTCACTGCCAGAACTGAGCAGCGACGTCATTTCCGCCCAAAAGAGGGAGGGAAAGGGGGAAGTCCTCCCACTTTGGGTAAATTGTTTGGTGAATTGGAACGCGCAGGGTTAAAATTTTGCCTCACAACATAGCCTATGACACTCTCGGGGTCCAGACGTGTGACTGTGCCAAATTTTGTGGCTGTAGCTGCGACGGTGCGGATGCCAATCCTGGACATACACACATACATACATACACACACTTGAGCTTTATATATTAGATATCTAATATATATTATATATTTTATATATTTAATATATTATATAGATACATATATAAAGTGCTCTCAGTGAGAGAAACAAAATAGGAATCTTGTGGGTATGATACCTTTAAATGGCTAACAAATAATAGTGAATGTTGTTACAAAGCAAGCTTTCGGGACTGCTTATGTCCCTTCATCAGGCTGAAACACCACAGCCTGATGAAGGGACATAAGCAGTCCCGAAAGCTTGCTTTGTAACAACATTCACTATTATTTGTTAGCCATTTAAAGGTATCATACCCACAAGATTCCTATTTTGTTTCTCTCACTGAGAGCACTTTATATATTTTTTTCTACTGGCTAACACGGTACCAAACCACTTTTTTCGTTTTAATATATATACATATCATATATATAATATAAATATAATATAATTTTATATATATATATAATATACATACATATCATATATAAAAGATATATAATATATGTATATATAAGCTAGACATATTTAATATATATTGTAAATATATATATATACATAGAGAGAGAGAGAGATGTCATTGACAAATACAATTAGTATAGTGTTGCTGTCTCTAAATTATACGGGGACAATACGCCATTTTGTTCATTGAAAAAATAATTTATTAATTAAATACAGTTGTGGCCAAAAGTATTGACACCCCTGCAATTCTGTCAGATAATACTTGCAAACACAAATTCTTTGGTATTATTATCTTCATTTAATTTGTCTTAAATGGAAAAACACAAAACAAAATGAAGCAAAAAGCAAAACATTGATCATTTCACACAAAACTCCAAAAATGGGCCAGACAAAAGTATTGGCACCCTCAGCCTAATACATGGTTGCACAACCTTTAGCCAAAATAACTGCGACCAACCGCTTCCGGTAACCATCAATGAGTTTCTTACAATGCTCTGCTGGAATTTTAGACTATTCTTCTTTGGCAAACTGCTCCAGGTCCCTGATATTTGAAGGGTGCCTTCTCCAAACTGCCATTTTTAGATCTCTCCATAGGTGTTCTATGGGATTCAGGTCTGGACTCATTGCTGGCCACCTTAGAAGTCTCCAGTGCTTTCTCTCAAACCATTTTCTAGTGCTTTTTGAAGTGTGTTTTGGGTCATTGTCCTGCTGGAAGACCCATGACCTCTGAGCTTTCTCACACTGGGCCCTACATTATGCTGCAAAATTTGTTGGTAGTCTTCAGACTTCATAATGCCATGCACACGGTCAAGCAGTCCAGTGCCAGAGGCAGCAAAGCAACCCCAAAACATCAGGGAACCACCGCCATGTTTGACTGTAGGGACTGTGTTCTTTTCTTTGAATGCCTCTTTTTTTCTCCTGTAAACTCTATGTTGATGCCTTTGCCCAAAAAGCTCTACTTTTATCTCATCTGACCAGAGAACATTCTTCCAAAACGTTTTAGGCTTTTTCAGGTACGTTTTGGCAAACTCCAGCCTGGCTTTTTTATGTCTCGGGGTAAGAAGTGAGGTCTTCCTGGGTCTCCTACCATACAGTCCTTTTTCATTCAGACGTCGAGGGATAGTACGGGTTGACACTGTTGCACCCTCGGACTGCAGGGCAGCTTGAACTTGTTTGGATGTTAGTCGAGGTTCTTTATCCAACATCCGCACAATCTTGCGTTGAAATCTCTTGTCAATTTTTCTTTTCCGTCCACATCTAGGGAGGTTAGCCACAGTGCCATGGGCTTTAAACTTCTTGATGACACTGCGCACGGTAGACACAGGAACATTCAGGTCTTTGGAGATGGACTTGTAGCCTTGAGATTGCTCATGCTTCCTCACAATTTGGTTTGTCAAGTCCTCAGACAGTTCTTGATCTTCTTTCTTTTCTCCATGCTCAATGTGGTACACACAAGGACACAGGACAGAGGTTGAGTCAACTTTAATCCATGTCAACTGGCTGCAAGTGTGATTTAGTTATTGCCAACACCTGTTAGGTGCCACAGGTAAGTTACAGGTGCTGTTAATTACACAAATTAGAGAAGCATCACATGATTTTTCGAACAGTGCCGAACTTTTGTCCACCCTCTTTTTTATGTTTGGTGTGGAATTATATCCAATTTGGCTTTATCACAATTCTTTTTGTGTTTTTTCATTTAAGACAAATTAAATGAAGATAATAATGCCAAAGAATTTGTGTTTGCAAGAATTTTCAGGAAGAAACTGAGTATTATCTGACAGAATTGCAGGGGTGTCAATACTTTTGGCCACAACTGTACATGTCCACAATTTAGAAACAACACTAGACTAATTGTATTTGTCACTAACATATACACTCACTGGCCACTTTATTAGGTACACCATGCTAGTAACGGGTTGGACCCCCTTTTGCCTTCAGAACTGCCTCAATTCTTCGTGGCAGAGATTCAACAAGGTGCTGGAAGCATTCCTCAGAGATTTTGGACCATATTGACATGATGGCATCACACAGTTGGCGCAGATTTGTCGGCTGCACATCCCTGATGCGAATCTCCCGTTCCACCACATCCCAAAGATGCTCTATTGGATTGAGATCTGATGACTGAGGAGGCCATTTGAGTACAGTGAACTCATTGTCATGTTCAAGAAACCAATCTGAGATGATTCGAGCTTTATGACATGGCGCATTATCCTGCTGAAAGTAGCCATCAGATGTTGGGTACATTGTGGTCATAAAGGGATGGACATGGTCAGCAACAATACTCAGGTAGGCTGTGGCGTTGCAACGATGCTCAATTGGTACCAAGGGGCCCAAAGAGTGCCAAGAAAAAATTCCCCACACCATGACACCACCACCACCAGCCTGAACCGTTGATACAAGGCAGGATGGATCCATGCTTTCATGTTGTTTACGCCAAATTCTGACCCTACCATCCGAATGTCGCAGCAGAAATCGAGACTCATCAGACCAGGCAACGTTTTTCCAATCTTCTACTGTCCAATTTCGATGAGCTTGTGCAAATTGTAGCCTCAGTTTCCTGTTCTTAGCTGAGAGGAGTGGTACCCAGTGTGGTCTTCTGCTGCTGTAGCCCATCTGCCTCAAAGTTCGACGCACTGTGCGTTCAGAGATGCTCTTCTGCCTACCTTGGTTGTAACGGGTGGCAATTTGAGTCACTGTTGCCTTTCTATCAGCTCGAACCAGTCTGCCCATTCTCCTCTGACCTCTGGCATCAACAAGGCATTTCCGGCCACAGAACTGCCGCTCACTGGATTTTTTTTCTTTTTCGGACCATTGTCTGTAAACCCTAGAGATGGTTGTGCGTGAAAATCCCAGTAGATCAGCAGTTTCTGAAATACTCAGACCAGCCCTTCTGGCACCAACAATCATGCCACGTTCAAAGGCACTCAAATCACCTTTCTTCCCCATACTGATGCTCGGTTTGAACTGCAGGAGATTGTCTTGACCATGTCTACATGCCTAAATGCACTGAGTTGCCGCCATGTGATTGGCTGATTAGAAATTAAGTCTTAACACACAGTTGGACAGGTGTACCTAATAAAGTGGCCAGTGAGTGTATATATATATGTATTTGATATATATTATATTTTGATTATATTTATATTATATATATGACATATATAATATATTTATAATTTAAATATATAATATCTATTATATATATAATATATTAGATATATATTATATGTATATATATATTTTCTCTATGTCTTCGATATAATATATTATATACATAGTATGGCTATATATATATATATATATATATTATATCTATATTACATATAAATTATCTATATCTTATTCTATGTGTATATATATTATGTAAATATATATATATATATTATATATATATAACCTATATTTATATGTATATATATTACATATACATATATTATATGAAACTATATATATATTATATATATCATATATATTATATGTTACATATATATATATATATATTATGCATTTATATTACATATATATATGTGTGTGTCACTGACATGTGTATATATATGTATGTATTCTATGTGTATATATCTAGTGTTTTGTGAGCTGTCAGTGTGATTTGACAGAATCCGACAAATGAATTATCACCTAATCTACTGTGTATCTGTCTACAGTATGAAATATAAAGAAGTATATATATATATATGTGTGTCTGACTGACTTATATATATATATATATTCACCTATTCTATGTGTATACATGTATTATATCTTTTGTATTAGAACATGTCAGTGAGATTTTACTGTATAGCTGCATATGAATTACCGGCTTTTGTTCTATCTATCTACCGTATATACTCGAATATAAGTCGAAATTTTCAGCCCAAAAAATTGGGCTGAAAGTCCCCCTCTCGTCTTATATTCGAGTCATATACAAAGGGGGTCGGAGGGGGAGAGGGGGCGGGGGTGTCAAGTCATACTTACCCGTCCTGACGCTGTGTCTTGAGCCCCCAGTTTCTCCCCTTGCTATGATATGTATGATATTTTGCATAGCCTGGCACATTGCAGTACGGACGTGGTTCAATTCACACTTGAGTAGCGGACACAGATGAAGGACCTTTGCACCCTTCTGCATATTTTCGAAATGGCTGATAAGATGTTTAGCGGTGACGATGCCGTAATCAGCATCACTATTACTGTCATCTAAGTGCTGGACTACACGTTAAATAGTCTGGGTGAGGAGGTGCTGGTGGTCCCAGGGGAAGATGAGGAAGCAGAGGAGGATGCCTTTAGGGTTAACAATATCTCTAAGTTCAGGTCTGTTGTCTCACAGATGGTTGCCATGGGAGGAACAAATGGAGAAGGAACAAATGGAGAAGGACCATGAAAAGGACGACAAGGAAGAGGTGATTGACGCCCATCAGTTAGGAGATAAACAGGATAGTGATTGCCTCTCTGTTGTCCATGGTTGCCACAAGGGGATGGACGAAGAAAGTTTGAGTGTTATCCCGCCACCAACACGCTGTGGAGTTGGACCTCATGAAAGAGATTGACCCATGTGCACCTTCTTGCAGCACTATCTGCAACATGATTGTTACCTGTATAGTTATGCTTCAAAATAGTGCTGACTTCTGGGTGCCAGTGTGTTCTATCCATGACACAAAAGTACATTTTGACAGTTGCCTCCCCACCTGAATAAAGAACGCGCCCATTCTGCAGTATCAACATACAGTATGTTTGAAGCCAATCTTGACAGTGGGTTTTCCCAATACCGCAGTGACGCACACAATTTGCATCACAGTGATAGGCTTCCAACCACAGAAACATTGAGTCGTCAACGCAAAAACATTAGCAGCCTTGCAGCGCTGTAGTCCTGTGTTACAACCCCACCAAGGACAGCATCTGCAAAGAGTTTGTATGTTCCAACCATGCATGGAAGGGTTTCCTCCCAGTACTTATTTTTTTTACCCACACTCCAAAGACATACAGATATTAAATTTCGATTGTGAGTTCCAATGGTGACAGTTGCAGTAATGTCTGTGAAGCAAATATTGAATTATTGGCACTATATAAGTGATAAAAAAAAATTTGAAATTAATGCTCAGCCACACTCAGGTGGCACAAATATAATAATCTTTATTTTTATATAGCGCTAACATATTCCGCAGCGCTTTACAGTTTGCACACATTATCATCACTGTCCCCGATGGGGCTCACAATCTAAATTCCCAATCAGTATGTCTTTGGAATGTGGGAGTAAACCCACCAAACACAGGGAGACCATACAAACTCCTTGCAGATGTTGTCCTTGGTGGGATTCAAACCCAGGACTCTAGCGCTGCAAGACTGCAGTGCTATCCACTGAGCCACCATTCTGCCCATCAGTTTCGTTGATTACTATTGTCATAAAAGTGTAAGAACAGTAAAATGGGTAGTTGACTCAATGAGAGTGGAGGAATGCCGTTCTTGATGGCCTACTGCTACAGGCAACACACATGAAGGAGACTCAACCAGGAGTCTACACATTTTCAATTTCTAACTCAGATCTCGCTTGCTGTATCACATTTATAAAAAAAAAATAATTTTAATGTGCAACAGCTCTGCACGCAGAAGAATTTCAATGGCATTAATGAAAAGGTTGGATATAGCAGGCTGTATCATGTTTATCAACAGAAAAAATTACAATTTTTTTTAATGTGCGTTAGGTCTGCAGACAGGTTCATATCAACACCTCAACATAACAACATGTGATATTGCGGGCTGTATAACATTCAGCAACAGAAAAAATCACCACCACCACAACATGACAATGTGTGATACAGTAGGCTGTATCACATTCAGCAACAGAAAAAATTAGAATGTTTTTTAATGTGTGTTAGGTCTGCTGACAGGTTCATATTACCGCCCCAACATGACAATGTGTGATACAGCGGGCTGTTTCAGATTCAGCAACAGAACAAATTAGAATTTTTTTTAATGCACATTAGGTCTGCAGACAGGATCATATCACCGCCACAACATGACAATGTGTGATACAGGGCTGTATCACATGGCGGGCTGTATCACATTCAGCAACAGAAAAAAATCTTTTTTTTTGTAATGTGCCTTAGACCTGCAGACAGTTTCATATCACCACAGCATTAAATGACAAGGTGGGATACGGCAGGCTTTTTCACACTTAGCTAATGAAAAAAATATTATTTAATATGCTAATGTGCATGGAGCACAATAGAAGCAGTGCACAACACACTTGTAGGACATGTGCCCTGCCGGCTTTGTCTGAGGACATGTGCCCTGCCGGCTTTGTCTGAGAACCTCAGAAATGCCCTCCCCCCAAAAAAAATACCGAAGTTAAATTTTACAGCCACACTGGACACTATCTAACTACACTATCTGACTGATATGCAACCACCTATCTTACTAGCTAAAATGTGGGATACAGCAGGCTTTTTCACATATATCACATTAAGTTACTGAAATAATATTATTTAGAATGCTATACTCGTGCATGGAGCACTATAGAAGTAGTGCATAACACACTTTTAGGACATGTGCCTTGCTGGCTTTGTCTGACAATCTCAGTAATGCCCTAAAAAGAAAAAAAATTCCGGAAGGTAAATTTTACAGCAACACTGGACACTAGCTAGCTACACTATCTGACTGATATGCAACCCCCTAACTAAATAGCTGAAATCTAGTAACAGTGGCAGCGTCAGGAGAAGCCTCTCTGCGCTGTATCAGTGTCAAAATGGCGCCAAAACAAGATATCCGCTATTTATATGCAGAGGGACATGTGATTTCAGCAGCCAATGACACAAGCCGTTGTGTCAGGACATTGCGGGTGTTTCCTGCGCCCTGATTGGCTAGCCGCAATGTGCACAAATAAAGTTAGTAAAAAAAAATGACTGCTTACAAGAACGCCGCGCATCTGAGCTCTGCAAACCCCCTCCCCTCATCAAACTCATGCCAAACGCTCATGATACACCACCATTATCGTTGCTAAAGTGCTGAAAATATTTTTGTGGCAACGCAAACATTTTCCTGCAATTTTACTGAATGCTACCAATTTCTACCAATTTTATAAAATTTTGCTCGGGTTTCCAATCACGAATCCGAATGCGCCATATTCGTGCCAAATTTATGTTTGGGGATAATTTTCCAAACACATTCGCTCAGCTCTACTGCTATGGATGAATACAACTTAAAACCATTTTCAAGTTAATTTAATTCATTAATTATCCCTGTCAAGGGTTGAAATATATTTGCTTAGCTTCATATTTGAATGTCTGTAAGCGTATGCCATGTGTTGGTTAGAAAACACAAGTGTGTCATGAATTTGTCTGAATTTCAACATATACGTTGCATATCTGAAACGTCATTCTATGTACAGTATGTACATTGTTTTTTTTTTCATTTTAACTTAAAGTATGCGATTTTATATTTTCTTCTAAACTTTGTAGGGAGCTTGTTATGTCTAATTATGTCTGAAGAAGTATTTATTTCCCCATCTAGTTCATAAAAACATATACTTTTTAAACATTGTGAAGGATACTGCTATACATTTCAACTCATCTCCCACTGAGCATAATGGAGAAAAAAAATGTAGACTTTTTTTACTATAAAAATGTGGTCAATTGCGTTTCTTTATTTGTGCAATAAAAGCACAAAACAATGTAAGCTGAAATGTCAAAGTTACATCTTTTAGAATGCTACCCTGCCATAAATGTATGCATCGTTTTTTGCAGTTCATGTGACGGAATGCACTGTGTAAATGTGAACTTCCTAGAGATTGAATTTATTTGAATGGAATTGAAGTCTTCTTAAGAATTTAAATCTTGGACAATTTGATCATATCTAGAACTTAAATTGAAGCATCAAGTGTACAGTCAGTTCCTGAAGTCAATTTATTTGAAAAAATATGCATTTTTGACAAGTGCCAAATTATGGTAGTGTCACAATCCATGTTTGGATCTGTGGCAGATCTGGGCTCACATATAACCTTTTCTTTCCTTCAAGCCTCTGGCTTAATGTTAGTTTTTGCTCCCGGTGGCCACTGGGGTTATTACAACCTTGGTGGCTGCTAATGGGTTTTGCCCCCAGTGGCCGCTGGGGTTACTACACGTTAAATTAGCCAGCAGGTGTTAACCCTCCCCTCCTTCCTATAAAAGGTTGACAGGTGCTCTGGATCACTGGTGGTGATACTGGTCATTTCCTAACCAACCTTGGAGGAGAGAGGAGCTATTTGGAGCAGTGCTTTGCAGCTCATCCAGAGCTTTGGTGTTTCAGCTGTTCAGTTGGAAGCTGTATCCGGGTGCCGTACTCTGTTGCCTCAGGAGCATTGGCAACATAGAAAGCTAAGTTGTTTGTTTTCCCTGTTTGTTGTTTTCCCTAATGTTATATTAGTACAGCGGTGGGACCAGTGTCCGCATTAGCCAGTTCCCTAGTAAGGGATAGGTGCAGGGCTAGTGAGGGATTCAGGTATCCCGGTCGGCGACAGGTGAAGAGCCTGTATAGGGAACGTTAGGAGTGTTTAGGGACACAGCCTCAGGAGAGTGCAGGAGGTGTCCACGTTCCTGTTCCCTATTGTAGGGCCCACCATTGTAATTGTGTCCCAGTTGTTCCCTTGTTTGTCTTGTTTCAGTTACTGGCCTGCTGGTCGCGTCACACAGGGCAAGTCACTACGTGACATTATCACCAACCCTTACCTAATATTTCTGGTGAGCCATGACCCATATACAGGTCTCTACCCAACTGCTTCAGCTCCTCACTGATGAGCTTAGGGTGCTGCGTGGTGAGGTGGTGCAGCAGCTGCAGCAGTTGGTCGGGTTTGGGGCCTTGGTTCAGGTGAGATCCTGATAGTGTCTCCCTGGCGGAAACCCGACTTCGTAAGATCAAGCAGGGAGTCCGGCCTGCTGAGGAGTACTGCTCAGAGTTTAGGAGGTGGGCCACTGACTCGCAGTGGAATGACCCTGCACTTAGGAGTCATTTTGTGCAGGGTCAGTCTCCCAAGTTGCAGGATACTCTGGTGCAGTACGCCGCTCCCAGGTTGCTGGAGGCCGCCATGTCCCTTGCCATTCGGGTGGATAGACGCTTGAAACTGTTGTTTCAGTTACCGACCTGCTGGTTGCATCACACAGGGCAAGTCACTACGTGACAGGTAGATAGATGTGGTAGATAAGATATTCACATTGTAATTGGAGTGAGGGTTTAGGATTTGCAGCTTTTATGTGTAGTTGCCTCTTTTTAAAGAGACCAAAGGCAATTGGACAATTACAGTGGGCAAAATAAGTATTTGATACACTGCCGATTTTGCAAGTATTCCCACCTACAAAAAATGGAGATGTCTCTAATTTTTATCGTAGGTACACTACCGTTCAAAAGTTTAGGGTCACTTAGAAAGAAATTTCCTTATTTTTGAAAGAAAAGCACGCACAGTTTTTTCCTATTAAGCTAACATTAAATGACTCAGAAATACACTCTATACATTGTTAATGTGGTAAATGACTATTCTAGCAGCAAACATCTGGTTTGTAATACAATATCTTCATAGGTGTATAGAGGCCCATTTCCAACAACCATCACTCCAGTGTTCTTATGGTACTTTGTGTTTGCTAACTGTGTAAGAAGGCTAATGGATGGTTAGAATACCCTTGAAAACTCTTGTGCAAGTATGTTAGCACAGCAGAAAACAGTTTGGCTGATTAGAGAAGTGTAAAGGGGGCGCTGTATGCTATGTGTCTTTCCCTTTAATTGTTGTATATATATAATATGTGTTATTGTAATGCTAAAGTAAGGTAGGGACAGCATAGATATGTAGTTAGGACACTAGGGGACACTGTAGAGTTAGGGAGATTAGATGCTAGATAGTATAGCAATAGTTAGCTGGTTTTAGCCAGAATAGAAACAGTTAAGTAGCTGTACCAATAGGATTGTTGGTGGGAGGAATTACACAGAGGAGACAGAATTGTTGTTGAAAAGTTAGTCAGTGTGTGTGAGCAGCGAACAGCAGTGCAGGCTGGAGTTACAGTCACAGTGGAGTGTGAGAACAGGCAAGACGTGGTACAGTGGTTTGAAGAAAGTTTGAAATTTGGCTTCTGGGGAGCACTCTCTGCGAGAGGCCAGGAAGAAGATCTTGGGTTGGAGTCTGGGGACACCGTCTGGAACTGTCAGGGACCTAAGGTCCGGTTGAGGCTGCGAATGGCAGTCTGGTTCTTTTGCCAAAGATGGGCAATGTAGACGGGGAGCGTCCAGTGACTGCTGACAGGAGGATTCTGTAGGCCTTGGGCTCAGAGAATGTGCAGGACACGAAGTGGCAGGGCCAGACCAGGGACTGTACAGAAGATGTCATGTTTATATTTCACTGGAATGGAAGGACTGTAACTGTGCTGCTAGGACCTGTTTCAAATAAAACCTTAAAGAAAAAGAGCAAGGATTCTGCGGATATTTGTTTGTGCTCGGATCCCCATGGGACACTGTATCCTGATCAGACTCCGGTCCCACAGTGGGAGAAGAATTGCACACATGCCGCACCAACACCAAGACACACTCCAAAGTTGTAGTAACGGAGCGTCCAGGTGTGGAAGAGTTAAAGCCCCTCGTCACAGCTGGCACAAAGGCCCCCGTTACAGAAGCTATAAACCTGACCTTCCTTTGAGCTAGTTGTGAATCTGGAGCATTACATTTGTTGGTTCCATTAAACCCTCAAAATGGCCAGAATAAAAGAACTTTTATGTGATACTCGACAGTCTATTCTTGTTCTTAGAAATGAAGCCTATTCCATGTGAGAAATTGCCAAGAAACTGAAGATTTTCTACAATGGCGTGTACTACTCCCTTCAGAGGAGAGCACAAACAGGCTCTAAACAGAGTAGAAAGAGAAATGGGAGGCCCCGCTGCACAACTGAGCAACAAGACAAGTACATTAGAGTCTGTAGTTTGAGAAATCGACGCCTCACAGGTCCTCAACTGGCAGCTTCATTAAATAGTACACGCAAAACATCAGTGTCAACGTCTGCCGTGAAGAGGTGACTCTGGGATGCTGGCCTTCAGGGCAGAATGGCAACGAAAAAGCCATATCTGAGACTGGCTAATAAAAGGAAAAGATAAATATGGGCAAAAGAACACAGACATTGGACAGAGGAAGATTGGAAAAAAGTGTTATTGACAGTCGAATCCAAGTTTGAGGTGTTTGGATCACACAGAAGAACATTTGTGAGACGCAGAACAACTGAAAAGATGCTGAAAGCCTGCATGGAGGCCTGATGCCATCTGTCAAGCATGATGGAGGTAATGTGATGGTCTGGGGTTGCTTTGGTGCTGTTAAAGTGGGAGATTTGTACAAGGTAAAAGGGATTTTGAATAAGGAAGGCTATCACTCTATTTTGCAACGCCATGCCATACCCTGTGGACAGCGCTTGATTGGAGCCAATTTCATTCTATAACAGGACAATGACACAAAGCACACCTCCAAATTATGCAAGAACTATTTAGGGAAGAAGCAGGCAGCTGGTATTCTATCTTTAATGGAGTGGCCAGCGCAGTCACCAGATCTCAACCCCATTGAGCTGTTGTGGGAGCAGCTTGTCCGTATGGTACGCAAAAAGTTCCCATCAAGCCAAACCAACTTGTGGGAGGGGCTTATGGAAGCATGGAGAGAAATTTCTCCAGATTACCTCAGCAAATTAACTGCTAGAATGCCAAAGGTCTGCAATGCTGTAATTGCTGCAAAGGGAGCATTCTTTGACGAAAGCAAAGTTTAGAGGAGAAAATTATTATTTCAAATAAAAATCTTTTTATCAAACTTTGTCAATATCTGGACTAGATTTTAAATTCATTTGGCAACTCATTTGATTAATAAAAGTATGAGTTTTCATGAAAAACATCAAATTGTCAGGGTGACCCCAAACTTTTGAACGGTAGTGTACACTTGACCTGTAAGAGACAGAATCTATAAATAAAAAATTCCAGAAAATCACGTTGTATGATTTTTGACATAATTAATTTGCATTTTATTGCAGCAAATAAGAATTTGATACAGTAGAAAAACAGAACTTATATTTGGTACAGAAATGTTTGTTTTCAATTACAGAAGTCAGATGTTTCCTGTAGTTCTTTACCAAGTATGCACACTGCAGCAGGATTTTGCCTCACTCCTCCATACAGATTTTCTCCAGATCTTTCGTTTCAGGGCTGTCACTGGGCAACCTTAGGTTTCAGCTCCCTCCAAAGATTTTCTATTGGGTTCAGGTCTGGAGACTGGCTAGGCCACCCCAGGACATTGAAATGCGTCTTACAGAGCCACTCCTTAGTTACCACGGCTATGTGCTTCAGGTCATTGTCATACTGGAAGACCCATCCACAACTCCACAACTCAACCTCAATGCTCTTACTGAAGGAATGAGGTTGTTGGCCAAAATCTCACGATATATGTCCTCATCCATTCTCACTTAAATACGGTGCAGTCGTCCTTTCCCCTTTGCAGAAAAGCATTCCCAAACTATGATGTTTCCCCTACCATGCTTCATTGGTGATTGTCTATTGTCCTGAAGCTCATCCCAACCTTGTGCAGGTCTACAATTTTGTCCCTGGTGTCCTTAGACAGCTCTTTGGTCTTGGCCATGGTGGAGATGTTTGAGTGTGATTATCTGAGTGTTTGAACAGGTGTCTTTCATATAGGTAACGAGTGTAAACAAGTGCAATTAATACAGGTAATGAGTGTAGAGTAGGAGGGCTTCTTTAAGAAAAACTAACAACTGTGAGAGTCAGAATTCTTGCTGGTTGGTAGGTGATCATGCAAGAAAATGCAATGTAATTATTTAAAAATCATATAGTGTGATTTTCTGTTTCTTTTTTTTTGTTTAGAGTCTGTTTATCACAGTTGAAGTGTACCTACGAAAAAAAATTACAGACCTCTCCATTCTTTGTAGGTGAGAAAACTTGATAAATCGGCAGTGTATCAAATTCTTATTTTCCCTATTGTATATCAAACGCTCTTTAATGGTAAGCATAAACAGACCATCGTTAGGCTGAAAAAAAGAAGAAATCCCTCAGAGAGATAGCAGAAATGCTAGGGGTGGCCAAATTAACAGTTTGGAACATTCTTAAAAAAACATACTGGTAAGCTTGGGAAATAAGACAAAGGTGGAGGATTATTGCAGAATCCTTTCCATGGTGAAGAAAAACCCCTTTGCAAGTCCACCCTAAGTGAGGAACACTCTCCAGGAAGCAGGTGTTTCACTATCTAAGTCTACCATAAAGAGAAGGTGTCATGAGAGCAAATACAGTGTGTTCATAACAAGGTCCAAACCTTTATTCAGCCTTAAAAATAGAAAGGCCAGATTAGACTTTGCAAAAAAAACATGTAAAGAAGCCAGACCAATTCTGGAAAAGCATTCTTTGGACAGATGAAACTATTATCAACCTGTACTAGAATTATTGGAAGAAGAAAGTATGGAGAAGGCTTGATAAAATATCGTGGAGGAAGTGTGATGGCATGGCATGGGCTTTCAATGGCACTGGGACACTAGTGTTTATTGATCATGTGCATGCAGACTGAAGCATCCAGATGAGTTCTGAAGTCTATAGGGATCTGCTTTATGCTCAAATTTATACAAATGCAGCAAGGTTGATTAGATGGGGCTTCACAGTACAGATAGACAATAACTCAAAACATATTGCAAAAGTAACCCAGGAGTTTTTTAAGGCACAGCCATTGTCTAATGGACGAGTCAATCACCAGATCTCAACCGCATCAAGCATGCATTTCACGTGCTTAAGCCAAAGCTTAAGGCAGAAAGGCCCACAAAAACAACTGAAGTCAGCTGCAATTAAGGAATGGCAAAGCATTTCAAAGGAGGACACTAAGCCTTTGGTGACATTCATGGCTTCCAGACTTCAGTCAGTCACTGCCTGCAAAGGATTCTCTACAAAGTATTGAAAATGAAAATTTTGCTTATGGTAAAGTTAATTTGTCTGATTACTTTTGAGCCCCTGAAACGAGAAGGCTCTGTAGAAAAATAGTTGCAAATTGTAAAAGTTTAACAGGAATTTTTGCTCAACCCCTTTAATTAAACCTTAAAGTCTACACTTTAATTGCATCTCAGTTGTTTAATTTTAAATAAAAATAGTGGCATGCAGAACCCAAATCACGAAGATTTGGTCACTGTCCAATTATTTCTTGACCTAAATGCATGTTGGTAAACCATAGACTGCTGCTGTCAGAGCAAAAAAAATTGGACATTTTGTAATAATTTGCTTGAAAACTACTTAAAAAGCTGCACTTTATTGGCAACCAAGAGGTGCCTCATTGGTGAGGCCAGGGCCGCCATCAAGGCAATACTGCCCTGACTGGTGTATGGGGCCCGGTGGGCAAAGGGGGCCCTCAACGGGCCCCATCTCATCTGCTCAACGGGCCCCTACCGGCGCGCTAAACCAGGCCCTTAGCGGCGCTACGGCAGCTGAACGCTATTGACATGCGGGCCCTTCGGCCCGCACATCAATAGTTAACAGCCACCAGCCAATCGGAGGCTGGCAGCTGACGTCAGATGCAGCGTGCACGTCGCCGGCGACTGATATCACTGTCAGTCGCCGGCGAGTGCACGCTTCAGCAGCGTGGAGGGAGCGCGAGCATCGCCGCTGGAGCGCGATCAGGTAAGAAGAACTTTTTTATTTTTTTCTATTTGAAAGCAGCGATCCGGGGGGCCCAGAGCAGAATGCTTGACATGGTGGGGGCAGATTGCTGGACATGATGGGGGCAGAATGCTGGACAGGATGGGGGCAGAATGCTGGACATGATGGGGGCAGAATGCTGGACATGATGGGGGCAGATTGCTGGACATGATGGGGGGAGATTGCTGGACATGATGGGGGAAGATTGCTGGATATGATGGGGGCAGATTTCTGGACATGATGGGGGCAGATTGCTGGACATGATGGGGTTAGATTGCTGGACATGATGGGGGCAGAATGCTGGACATGATGGGGGCAGAATGCGAGACATGGGGGCAGAAAGTGACAGTGAGACACAGGAGGGGGCAGGATGGACACAGGGCAGAATGTGACAGTGAGGCACAGGAGGTAGCAGAATGTGAGGCATGGGGGCAGAATGTGACAGTAAGACACAGGAAGGGGCAGAATGTGAGACACTGGGGGGCAGGATGGGCGAAACATGTTGCAGGATCATGGGGCAGGATGGTTACGATGGAGACAGATGGAGAGATCATATGGGGAACAATGGATACTCATGAGGGCGGGATGGGAGAACATATGGCTGAAGCCAGGAATGAGACACACGGGGGCCAGGATGGGGAATATTATTACCATAGGGGCTAATTAAGGGATATTATTACTGAGGTGATGTATTTATTTTATTTTTTGAGTATACTGTTTTAAATGGGGGAAGGTCCTGATACTGTGTAGAGTGATACTATGTTGCCTTTTTTTCCTCATGTGATGTAATGTAGTAGTTGGGAAAACAATAAGTAATGTGTTCTGCAAGTGTAGCTCTAGATAACTGTGTTATTTCCTGCAGAGACGAGCCCTGGCTGGAAGATGTGATGGCGATCTGTGCTGGATGAAAGATGAAAAGCAAGGATGAAGGACTTCACCTAGAGACATCACTGGTGAGATAGTGTGTTACCTATAAACTGTATACTATATACAGAGGTCCTGTGTATAATGTCACCAGTGATCACTTTATTACCTGTACATTATATACAGAGCTCCTGTGTATAATGTCATTGATCACTGTATTACCTGTACACAGACACTGCATACTAAGTACAGAACTCCTGTGTATAATGACACTTATGGTGATAGTATTGTGTTTTCTTTATTACTGATCAGTAATGTAGTGTTCAGTCACTATGTGGTGGTAATATGTGGTCTGGACATGGTGTTTTGGTATTTGTCCCTTGTATGTGCTATTATTTGGTCACTTTGTGGTGGTAATATGTGGTCTGGTCATGGTGCGGTGGTATTTGTTCCTTGCATGTGATATTATTCGGTCACTATGGCAGTAATATGTGGTCTGGTCATGGTGTGGCGGTATTTGTTCTTTGTATGTGATATTATTGGTCATTTTAAAAATTGAAAAATAAATAAAAATATACCTAAATGGTATTGCATATTTTAACAAATATTTAGTAGGTTAGCGTAGAGTAGAGCTCGGACAAAAGTGTCTACAGTGTTGTGATAGCGGCTTAAAAAATCTTTTGGCCAAAACAAAAGCTTCCGGCTATATGTGTGATCTGGTGATGGGAACTGTTAATGTGTGATTGGTGAGAAGTGGAGTTTTTCCAAGAGAGGGCGGTGAGATTGTAGACAGTTTGAGGGGTGGAGGTGGGGCTGGGGTGGAGCCTGGGCGGATTCTAAAGGGGGGCCCCGAAAATTCTGCCAGTATAGAGCCCCAAAATACCTAGTGGCAGCCCTGGGTGAGGCCCACCTCGCAGTTTGAGAAGCACTGAAACACTGTGCCTGTGCTTTGTCACTAGTAAAAATGGGACCAATTATATTTAATGCACATTTTTGTGTTCAAAAAATTAATAAAACCTAGTATACAGCCAGTAGCCCCAGAGACCCTGCATGCTTCTCTCTTCCCCCGACAGTAACACTGGCTCACTCACCTCCATGGCCACCATCTCGCACATTCTCCTCCTTCTTCTCCAGCTGCTGCCCGGGGTTTGCACTTGATCTCTCTATGATCTTAGATTACTCTTTATTTGCTGTCAGGTCTGTCTCATCCTCTGCTTCTAGGTCTGCCATGGCTGCTAAAACGCAAGCCTGTCTTGGATTGGAAATCCATTGAAGTACTCCATTGGGCACAGGATTGCAACAAGAGTTGTCTAGTTCCCATTCTTCCTGCTCTACCCCTGGCTTCTCCATCTAATGTACCAGACTTGCCTGGTGTAAATTGGATGTACGCTGACTTCTTTGACTAAAGGGGGCTGAGACATTACCACTTCATAGACCATATGACTGTCATATCGATCTTCTCAATGGCTCTTCTCCTCCACGAGGGCGTATCTACCCCTTTTCTATGGCTGAGACCCAAGTCATAGCCAATTACATTAAAGAGAATCTAGAAAGGGGATTTATCTGGAAGTTTTACTCTCTAGCCGGGGCAGTATTTTTCTTTGTAAAGAAAAAAGACGGATCACTTCAACCCTGCATCAATTAAAAGGGCCTTAACCAGATTATGTTCAAGAATAAATATCCTCTGTCTCTAATTTTTGAGTTGTTTGATTGTCTCACAGGTTCCAGAGTCTTTACGAAACTTGATCTTCAGGGGACGTACAACCTGATCTGAATACCCCAGGGTGACGAATGGAAGACGGCTTTTGTCACCCGCGATGGCCATTATGAGTATCGTGTAATGCCAATTGGGCTCTGTATTGCCCCAGAAGTCTTTCAAGAACTGATGAATGACATCTTCTGGGATCTCCTATACACATGTGTGGTAGTTTACCTAGATGAAATCTTGATATTTTCTCCTGATCTGCCTACACACCTGAGGGATGTTCGCCAGGTTTTGCAGAGACCAAGGACGAATGTCAAGTATGTCTGTACGCCAAGTATGAAAAGTGCGTTTTTGAGCTGTTGTCTCTTCCATTTCTTGAGTATATCATCTCTGAGACCGGCCTGAAATGGATCCAAAAAAATGTTGCAGTCCTGAATTGGCCCTGTTTTCTCGGCTTTGCAAATTGTTACCACTAGTTCATTCCACATTTCTCCTCTTGAACTGCTCTTATTGCTGACCTGATCCACAAGCGGGTCAAGATTCACTGTATATCAGATAGAAGAATTATTAAATTAAATCCTAGAAAATCACCAATTTAAGTAATATATCTACAATTTAATCATATAAAAACATACCCTTTATATTAATCATTAAAAATGTTATATATCAAGTCAATCAAGAGTTTTCTTAAAAAATATTATCCGGCTCAACTTTTTATTTGTCTGTATTTTAAAGAGGATAGAAGGTGTAGGAAAATTAAATATTAGGGTACCATATGGTTCACAGGGTTTATCTAACCCTTCTGTCCTTTAAATAGGGCCATATAGGGTGAGGGATGGATTGTCGACGGTGAGAGGGGGCACCACTGCACAGGTTAAGGGTGCCAACCTCCATTGTAAGGTAGGGAGATATTAGTAGCCTATTAGAGTGAAACTTTTCCCTCTTTGAAATGCAGACAAATAAAGACTTGATTCGGATAATTTTTTTTAAGAAAAACTCTGAAATTGACTTGATATATAAACTTTTTAATGATTGAAATAAAGGGTATGTTTTTATTAAATTGTATATATAGTTCACAAGGGGTTCAACCCTAAGGTATGGACTCCAGAGGCAGAGAACACCTTTGTTTCTTTAAAACAGGCCTTCTTGTTAGGCTGGAGGAACGCACCAAATAATAAATATGTTAATGAGATGCGTTCGTAGCCTGGGGTCCACCGTGCAGCGATGGAAACTGCTGCTGGACAATGATGGATACGATATAACAGGTGGAAGCCGGGCACCGGCGGGTAACCACTAACCCGGTGCTTGCAAGAGCGGACTCTGTTACCTCCCAGTGTCTGCACTAGCTGGCATATAACAGTGCCCTGTTAAGCTTCACACGACACGACTGGGAGTTGTACACCGCACAGAGCAGATGCTATGACTACCCTGGCGGTCGCCACTAACCAGCGTGAGAACAGTGTTGGAAAGCACTAGTAACTGCACACGGCACCGTATGGATAGCCGCTGCGGTAACTGCGGAGTTGTGGTGTCTCCACTGGCGCAAATGGAACCAGAGCTAACTGCACTGTGGCGCTAAGCAGTACTAGTGCTAGATGCAGAGACTAACTCTAAGGCCCTAACTCATATACAACCGAGGAGGGGGATCTTTATGAGTCAGTCTCCAGAATCATACATCCATCATCAGACACACCACTAAAGCAAAAGATTCAATGTCTATGATAGCGCATGGCGGGGCGGCCATGCAAACCTTTTATAGCAGTGTCCTTCCGGGACATTCCTGATGGTCCAATCCGAGATGGAGAAGGACCTGAACATGTGACCTCCGATCTCCAATGAGAGATCATCCCACGGGCATGCTCAGTGGACCAAAAGGAGGACTTAGTCCCTGGAGTCATTCGCTGCTGACCAGCATGCGTTGCTATAGCTGGACCAGAGGTGGCAGCAGCAACCAAACCTACAATGCTGGTGTGAGCAGAGTGCTGGGATCGACGAGTCCACTGAGCAGGCTCCACTGCAGCCGGAGAGGACTGGGAGACCGCCGAAGGCAAAGCTCTCAGAAAGTTGTGGGAAGCAGGGTGTGTTGCAGTCTGCGCTGCCGAGATTAACAAATCACCTGGGATGCAAGATGTAGGTGCCAGGAAGGGCGCCGAAACGCGTAGGAGGAAATAAAGGAGTACACTGCTACAACATCTTGCATCCCAGGTGATTTGTTAATCTCGGCAGCGCAGACTGCAACACACCCTGCTTCCCACAACTTTCTGAAGGTTTTTCCACGTGCGAGTGGTTGGTGGAGGTCCTGCAGCAGCTGATTCTGTGATATGCTCTCAAGCCAGTTGTGGGTTACACAACTGGAATAGGTGAGTGGAACTGTATTATACCGCTCATACTTCAAGTGTCACTAGTGATAGGGCACTATTGCGCCTCTTGTTCCCCCCACCATTTTTGGTATTGAAGGCAAAGCTCGGGATTCCTGCTGTGCAGCGACAGGAACCCAGCACCTAACACTTCTCCTCCGCTCCTGTGCAGCATCGAATGGACAATAATAAGCAATTCTTTTTGGAAGTGGATGTTTATTCCTCAGGAGCCGGAGCCATTCTTAACAAGAAGCCTCCTTCCTGCCGTATGGTGACTGGCAGCTTCTTTTCCATAATCTGCTCAGCTCCAGAATGCAACTACTCAATTGGCGATCGAGAACTGTTGGTGATAAGACTGGCTATGGAGGAGTGGCCATTCTTGCTTGAAGAAGCGATGCTCCCAGTGGTTATTTAGATTGACCACAAGAATATAGCCTATCTGCAGTCCCCATAGTGACTAAATCCACAACAAGTCAGGTGGTCTCTGTTCTTCTCCCACTTCAACTTTATTCTCTATTTCCGGCCAGCTGATAAGAACCTCAAATCTTCTGAACGGATGAAGAGACACACAGACAAGAGATGTCTGGATCTGCCTCTGTTTTATCCTGGGGACAAGGTTTGACTGTCATCAAAGTATGTCCATCTCAAGCTACTCTTGTATATACTGGGTCCTTGCTTCATTGGACATTCGAGGTTCTCAAACAGATAAATCATGTAGCCTGGAAGCTCAAATTCCCCCCTCTTTACAGATGCCCAAATTCATTTCATGTATCTCTCCTCAAGCTGGTCATCCTCAGTCCCTTCTTCAAAGATACAGGTACCACTCTTGTTCCAGTCAGCTCTGAAGACATTTTTGAGGTAGAGAAAATTCTGGCCACCAATAGGGTAAGAGGAAAACCTTTTTTCTTCTGAATTGGAAGAGGTTTGGTCAAAAGGAGAGGTTGTGGGAGCTCAGGGAAAACATCCATGCTGGAAAGATTACTTACAGGCTTGAAGAAGAGAGGGCATAAAGGGGGGGTTACTGTAGCATGTCCCTGCATGCTTCTCTCCTCCCTCAGGAGGGATGTTGGCTCACTCACCATCAGGTTCTTCCTCTTCCAGCTGCTGCATGGGGTTTGGGCATGATGCGCAGATCCCTGGCACTATGCTTAAGTTGCGCACACTCCCTCCTTCTTAATGGGCCATGTGCACCATCCTAAACTGTCCCCAGACAATGACTGGGAGACACTTATTATTTAAGGCACCTCCACCTGAATGGAAATGCCTGAGCAATGTGCATAGTTATTCCTTTAAACGCTTGCTTGTTGTCAGGTCCCCAGTACCCATCAGTCAGTCTACCTGTCCAGTGCCTGTCTACCTCACCTGACTTTCCTTGTCTTCTTCTATTTCAACCATACAAGTCTGCACCGGCCAGTGCTTATCTGTTTACAAGCTGTACCAACCTGCACCTGCCAGTGCTTATCTATATACCAGCCGTACCAGCCTGCACCTGCTAGTGCCTATCTGTATACCAGCTGTACCATCCCGGACCTGCCAGTGCTTGTCTCTGTACTAGCTATACCAGCCTACACATGCCAGTGCTTATCTGCATACCAACCATACCTGCCAGCATCTGTGCTCCCTGTATTCTTGCCATGACTGCCTGTATCAGCTGCACTCTCTTACCAAGCTGTTCCAGCTAATTGTCCCTTGGGGATCAAGGTCTGTCCTGGTGTAGCACCTGGTGTCCATTGGGAGCCAAGCCTTACCCCACCATCAGGGGCTCTAGCGAAGAGTCAGTTGCTCACCTGGTCACGCCCTTCCATGCTCTTCTCAGGTTGCACAGTGGTTTCACCAATCCCATTACACAGCCCTGTAATGTTCTATGTTTTGTATGTTGTCTTTGTGACACATAGGGGGGTATAGGAGCTATAAAGAAAAATACTAGGATAGTTTAAATTATGGAAATTTGCAAAACTGCTTCTTTTTTATTTTAAATGATTTGAAAACACATGTAGCAAAAATCTACATTGAACTTAAGTATATAAAAATCATCATCTACAAGCAGTAATTCTGTTACTGCGAGTAGTAGTCTTTAAAATACCTCGCCTAATATTTCAAGCACGTGGACATTTTGTGGCGTGCAAACATGTTTGATTTTGTTTCTTCGAATAGGCTATAGTTCATGGTATTTCAAATACCGTATATGTCATTATCTGGAATTTGAAGTATTTTTATTTTGAACAAAGTGAAAGCATGTTTTGAAGAATAAAAAAAACTAGAAGGAGCAAACAAGAAAAAGGAAATAGAGGAATTCTGAAAGCCTCAATGTTTAATTAATGGGTGCTTAGGTTTAAAACTCAATACAAAAAGTACAAGACAAAGTACCGGTAACTATGATTTATAAAATAAAGAATACTAAACTTTGTGTAAAGACAACTAAAAAATCAATATTGTGCTTAGTAAATTTTTTTTAGATACTTAGTGCAATGTACAGTCTTATGGTTTCTGTGCATTTTTCATACATGACAACATTAGGTTAGGGAATTTTAGAGTGTTTTTTTTTTTTTTTTTACAAATAAATACACCCATGTAAGGCTACTGTGCCCATTATGATCTTTTGGTGAGTTTTTGAGTTTACCGATTTTCTGCCCCATTTCTGCACCCATTAAAGGAAATTAGGTTACTAGTGTTTTTTCATTGCCTCTGTATGCATTTTTTTGCATGGGTTTTTATTGCATTTTTTTGTACTACGTTTTTTATATCTTTTTGCGATGTCATGTTTTAAACAAATCTGCTTAGTTTGGATGCTTCCTGGTATTTGGCTTTGAACTAAACTTTATTGATACAGTCAAGTAAGAATTTAATTATTTTTATGACTTTGTGAGTAAAAAGAATAATCTTTTCCATAATAAAAGATACAAATGTTACATTCAATGCAGAAAACCCACATCAAATGGGAAGGGGGGATGGTACTGGAGTAGAATTCTAGTAAATTTTGGGATGTTTTAAAAAGACACAATCGATGAATCATCTGAGAACATCTGGAATATGTGGACTTCAAAAAAGGTGCAAATAGAATAATGAACTGATTTTAAACAAAAAAAGTGCAAAACCCACTATATTAGACAAAAACAGATGTAAAAGCAATAATGAATTGGGATCTAAGACTCGCCCGTGTTTTTTTTGTTTTACACTTTATGGGTGGAGTCTTGCAATTCCAGATGTTTCCAACTGAAGAGTGGCAACTGAGTCTTAAAAAACACCATCAAAGGAAATAAGGACTATAGCACTCACCAATCCAAGTAGAAAATCCGCTGTTTATTGACAAAAAAGTTTAAAACTTCATGGCCAGGAGGCTGAAGAAAGGAGTGAGCAAACTCTGACGACGGCCGTTTTGCACCTAATCGCGCTTCCACGGGTCAGTTCTGCAACTGTGTTAAGCCTAACATGCAGCATGGATTTGACAGCATAGACCTGCAGTGGTACTGGTGGTGCTGACTGGCTTTTTTCTTGTTACATTGGATGACTCTTAAAAAAGTTGCTAAATTTGGCGCAACCTCACCCTAGACTCCTCATGGTGTATTATTTGTGAGACATTATTTTGGAACATTTTTAAGACTTTAGCCTACATTCGAGTTTTGACTCTAAAAGTCGCAAAACCAGTTCTATTGTAGACAGAAAAAAGTGCATTTTGCACTCCGCAACCAAATTCTTGATTGGCATGCACCATTTTGATGAATTTGCTGCCAAAAATGGCAACGAATGAGACAAAAAAGAAAAGTGAGTAAAAAAATGCGCAAATGATGAATCGAGACCAAACTCTCTCTGGCTGGAGGGCATCACAATTTACAGTTAAGCCAAGATGCTTGACTGGATCATGTCTGCATCGCCCAGAGCAAATTTACAGTGGAAGAGAAGCACTGTGCCTGAGCCTGAGGTTGTAGGTGCAGGTTCAGACAAAGATGGAACACCAATCTCACTAAACACTTTTTGGGAAATTGTAACACAAATCTTCATATCATTGACATATTTTGGCTGAATAGTCCCAAAATTTCATAGATACAGTGGAAAATTTTGTGAAAAGTTTTCCAAATATGGGATTCTCTTATTGCAACAAAGGGGTTTAAAAGATAAAATAAAAGGATTGGCCACATTATAAATAGTTTTACCAATGTGTGTGAAATAGGCATGTAAGTAACTTACTATCATTTCCTTAATAGAAGTTTTGTGCTGTTTTTTACTGTAAGGACGGAATCAGAAGAGCGTATGGCATCCGATGTGAGAGCTAATGACCCTCAGCTCCTGCTCTGCTGCGAACAAGAGCCGAGTGTCATGTATCTGTGCTCCAAGCCTCTCACACAGCTGCAGAGGAGGCGAACAAATTAATTTTTCCATCTCCTCCATTGACTGGGTAAGCGTATATCGCACATCACTCAGATGATATCCGAGTGATGTGCGTTTTCTCACTCACACCTATAGGCTTATATGGGTGCAAGTAAGCCGAGACTCGGCCGAGTGTCGGTGACAATCGCAGCATGCTGTGATTTCAGTCACACGTTGAAACCAGCCAAGAAAAAAAAAACGCTGATGGGAGCTGCCCCATAGATGAAAACTGGTCCGAGTGCTATGCAATGTTTTATCGCATAGCACTCGTCCGTATTCATTGCTAGTGTGACCCCAGCTAAAAGTGATGCTCTCCTGTTAAATCAAGGTTTTTACCTCAACACCATTCCTGTCCTGAAAATGGCCACAGATAGATGACATTACAGCCAACATGTTCATCAGCAATGTTGTTCTTCCAAAATCAAAAAAATGTCCCCAAGGACTGGGAAAAACCATTATGTGCAAACATACACTCACTGGCCACTTTATTAGGTACACCATGCTAGTAACGGGTTGGACCCCCTTTTGCCTTCAGAACTGCCTCAATTCTTCGTGGCAGAGATTCAACAAGGTGCTGGAAGCATTCCTCAGAGATTTTGGACCATATTGACATGATGGCATCACACAGTTGGCGCAGATTTGTCGGCTGCACATCCCTGATGCGAATCTCCCGTTCCACCACATCCCAAAGATGCTCTATTGGATTGAGATCTGGTGACTGAGGAGGCCATTTGAGTACAGTGAACTCATTGTCATGTTCAAGAAACCAATCTGAGATGATTCGAGCTTTATGACATGGCGCATTATCCTGCTGAAAGTAGCCATCAGATGCCTGTTCTTAGCTGAGAGGAGTGGTACCCAGTGTGGTCTTCTGCTGCTGTAGCCCATCTGCCTCAAAGTTCGACGCACTGTGCGTTCAGAGATGCTCTTCTGCCTACCTTGGTTGTAACGGGTGGCAATTTGAGTCACTGTTGCCTTTCTATCAGCTCGAACCAGTATGCCCATTCTCCTCTGACCTCTGGCATCAACAAGGCATTTCCGGCCACAGAACTGCCGCTCACTGGATTTTTTTTCTTTTTCGGACCATTCTCTGTAAACCCTAGAGATGGTTGTGCGTGAAAATCCCAGTAGATCAGCAGTTTCTGAAATACTCAGACCAGCCCTTCTGGCACCAACAATCATGCCACGTTCAAAGGCACTCAAATCACCTTTCTTCCCCATACTGATGCTCGGTTTGAACTGCAGGAGATTGTCTTGACCATGTCTACATGCCTAAATGCACTGAGTTGCCGCCATGTGATTGGCTGATTAGAAATTAAGTCTTAACACACAGTTGGACAGGTGTACCTAATAAAGTGGCCAGTGAGTGTATATTCCCATTAAAACATCAATTTTAATAGATATTGGCTAAAATTCACCAACCCAGTGTAACAGATAACACAAGCAAAAGCAAAAAAATAACCTGTCCAAAATCCCTACGATAGCTTGCTATCCCTTCCTGACAGTGGAGGTTGGCACCCTAAAGAGATACGGTTGTTTGGCGCCCCCACTCCGCGGCGGCTATCCTAGATTAACCCTGTTAGCCCCTAATGATCTATAGGTGTGAAAACAATGGGCACAGTAAAGTGATGCATCAGTCAGGGATGCATCAGTCAGGGTTTGCGCATGAAAGTCCAGAAAACTAAGTTCCATTAGAGGTGTTATACTGGCGGTCACTTGTCTGACCATTTGGACGTGCAGCAGCTGACGATCTCCATATGCCTGATCTCTCCTTTAGCGGGTGAGTGGATTTTATATATCTTTATAACATTGTCATCAGATAAGACCCTATTGTGCTTCTCTGTTTCCTATAGTGTATTTTACTTTACATCAGCACAATGTCTTAAACAATTTTTTTCGTTAGAAAGTTATAAGGATTAAATATTGACTAGCGATTTCTAACTTTTCCAACAAAATTTACAAAATCATTTTCTTTGGGGACCACATCACATTTGAAATGACTTTGAGGGGTCTATATGACAGTAAATACCCAAATTTGACACCATTCTAAAAACTGCACCCCTCAAGATGCTCAAAACCACATTCAAGAAGTTTATTAACTCTTCAGGTGCTTCACAGGAATTTTTGGAATGTGTAAAAAAATGAACATGCAATTTTTTTCACAAAAATTTTAATTTAGACCCCAATTTTTTTTTGCAAGGGAAACAGGAAAAAATGGATTCCAAAATTTGTCGTGAAATTTCTCCTGAGAATGCCAATACTTCATATGTGGGGGAAAACCACTGTTTAGGCACATGGTAGAGCTCAGAAGGGAAAGAGTGCCATATGACTTTTTGAATGCAAAATTTGCTGGCGCAATTAGCAAATACCATCTCATGTTTGGAGAGCCCCTGGTGTGCCTAGACAGTTAAAATCCCCCATAAGTGACACAATTTTGGAAACTATACCCCTCAGGGAACTTACCTAGATGTATGGTAAGTACATTGAATCCCCAGGTGCTTCTTAGAAGTTTATTTCGTTGAGCCGTGCAATAAAAAAAACCCCATTTTCTCCACAAAAATGTTTTTTGCCAAGAATTTTGCATTTTCATAAGGATAACAGTAGAAATTGCATCATACACTACCCCGATATTGCATATGAGGGAGAAAACTACTGTTTGGGAGCATGGCATGGCTCAGAAGGGAAGTAGCGCCATTTGACTTTTTGAATGCAAAATTTCCTGGAATCATTAGCAGACGTCATGTCCCGTTTGGAGAGCCTCTGATGTGCCTAAACAGTGGAATCACCAAACATGTGACCCCATTTTGGAAACCAGAGACCTCAAAGAATGTATTTAGAAATGTAGTGAGCACATTGAACCCCCAGGTGCTTCACAGAAGTTTATAACGTTAAACCGTTAAAATTAGAAAATCACATTTTTCCCACAAAATTATTATTTTTGCCCCAAATTTTTAATTTTCACAAGGGTAACAGGAGAAACTGCACCATACAATTTGTTGCCAAATTTCTTCTCAGTATGTGGGGGAAAACTACTTTTGAGTCACAGTGCAAATATCAGAAAGGGAAGAAGCGGGGTCACCAATCCAAGGGCAGAGGAGCTTCTTCCCTCTGCCTGCTCTCGAAATGCTGCAATGGAATTCGATTGCAGCATTTAGGGGGTTAGAGTGCCATCAGCATAGTGGGATCATTCTTGGCACTGAGTGCTGGATGTCAGCTGTCAGAGTCAACTGACACAGGGCGGTCGATTGTCAAGGTCAATAAGTACCAGGCAACCTGGACGGATAGGTACATCTAGGGTCGGAAAGGGGTTACAAGGGGTCATCCGAAACTAACATTGAGTTAATCCTAAATATCTCTCTTTAATGTTATAGTTTAATAGCTTTTTAATATACTTTAATTAAAAAGTCTGCATCGTTCCCTCTCTAGCTGCTTTATTTTTGTTTTTCCTACTTCAAGTATGATGACATTCCATTTCAGAATCCAAATTGCATGCTGGGATAATCAAACAAAGCGTCATCAGAAGGCAGAGGCTGTGGTCACTGCTACAGCATCTGTCTCCACCCTGAAACGAAGCATCATTAGTGATGTCCATTTTTGGGGCTGAGCTAGTCCCTGTTCTATTGATTGTGTATTGGTTATCAATTCCAACAGATGAGCAGTACAAGCTCTCTTGTCACTGTGCAATATTCTTTTTCAATGCACAATTATAATGCGCAAACTCACTGATGAGCAATAATGAGCCAGCAAGAGAGCGCACTATCAGTGCGCATTGAAAGAAGAGAACCGGGCAAGCAAGAAAAGCAGAGATCAACCCCACTCCCTAAAGTGACGCCTGTTTCAGAGATGGAACTGCTCACGATTCTCCTTTTTCGCAAAGTTCTCTCCTAATAATGCGCACTGACTATGCGCTCTCCTGCTGGCTTATCATTTCCCAGGGTGGACATAAAGACTGTGGCAATGATTGCCCCTGATGACATCTTGTTTTCTATCTCAGTATGCACTGGGTATTCTAAAACAAAATGTCATCAATTTTGGAAGGAGGTAAAAAAAAATAAAGCAGTTAGAGGGAATAGTGAGGGAACAATTGAACCTTTTTAATTAAAGTATATTAGAAAAGCAATTAGATTATTACATTAAAGAGATGGACATTTATGGTTAAATCAATGTTAGTTTAGAATCACCCCTATTATTTAATTTAATAATTTAGAACTTTTTTTTAAAGTTTAATTTTGCAAAATCCCAATTATATTTGTACCATTTTGGGGTACACTTGACGTTTGGTCACCTTTTTCATTTATTCAATTTTTTTGAACAGGTGAGGTAACAAATAAAAACCACCTGCCTTGCATTTTTATTTTTTTCTTTACACTGTTTTACTGTGTTATCCTCAAAATGTAGGGCTAAGGCCTGTTTCACACTTCAGTCTTTTTGTTTCAGTCACAATCCGTCGTTTTGTGAATAAAAAGGATCCAGCAAATTTGCCTGCTGGATCCGTTTTTATCTCAAAGACTTGTATTAGCGATGGATTGCGACGGATGGTCATGCGTTTCATCCGTCATTTGACGGATCCATCATAAATTCTTTGTCTGTCGGCCGGAGACTATGTACAAATGTTTTTTGTGTACATCGAAAAGTCGGACAGCGACGGATCCAGCGCCATCCGTCGTTAGTTATAATGGAAGCCTATGGGCTCAGGATCCGTCGCTGTCTGTCAAAAGACAGAATCCGTCGCTGGATTCAGTTTTTTCAAACTGAGTATGCCTGGAACAATTTCTCTTGATTTAATTTAACCTCCACAGCCTTTCTGTCATGATCCATGCGGGATCATGTCAGATAAGAGCACTAGTAACCTTTTTTTTCTCTCTCTCTAAGCTTTGTGCTTAGAGATAGTTTTGCCTCCGGTGGCCAGTATCGTCATTGCACTGGTGTTTTTAGAGATAGTTTTGCCCCGGTGGCCAGTATGGTCATTGCACTGGTTTTTAGAGATAGTTTTGCCCCCAATGGTGGTTAGTGTAATTGCACGGGAATCACTAACAGGTGTGTTTATTCAATAAAGGTGTGTCAGTTGTGCTCACTCACGTTGGTGATATTGTTGGGCTTTTCCAACCATCCTGGGTGAAGGAAGGAGCTAGGAGAGTCCTGGAGTGGTAGCTATGGTGTCAGTGAGGAGTTCGTGTAAAGCATGGTGGAGTGGCAGCTATGGTGTCAGCGAGGAGTTCGTGTAAAGCATGGTGGAGTGGCAGCTATGGTGTCAGTGAAGAATCCTTGCAAAGCTTGGTGTAGTGGCAGCTATGGTGTAGAGCTGCACTCAGTTGCTGGACTCTGTTGCTGGAAGCTGCATTCAGGTGCTGGACTCCGTTGCTGGACAGTTGCACTCAGGTGCTGGACTCTGTTGCTCCAAAGCGACACTCGGGTGCTGGACGCTGTTGCTGTGGAGCTGCACCCAGGTGTTGGACACGGTGGGAGGAAGATGCACTCAGGTGTTGGACTCTGTTGCCAGGAGCAAGTGCATCAGAGCAAAGCTAAGTGTTTCCCTGTTTGTCACTTTTCCTCATGTTGGTGTTAGTGCAGCGGTGGGGCCAGTGCCTGCGCCACCCAGCTCCCTAGCAAGGGATAGGTGTAGGGTGTGCCAGGGCTACAGGTTCCTGAGCGGCGCCCGGAGCGGAACCGGCATAGGGAACGTTAGGAGTGTTAGGGACACTGACTCAGGGGAGTGCAGGAGGTCTCCACGTCCCCTGTTCCCTATCGCAGGGCACACCGTTGTAATTGTTTCCCTATCCCCTTTGTCTTGTTGTATTAGTTACCGGCCTGCGGGCCGTGTCACACTGGACAATTACACGTGTCGTGTCCTGTTGTATTAGTTACTGGCCTGCTGGCCGTGTCACACAGGACGGGGCACGTGACACTTTCTGGCACATAAAATTTCTCTCTCTCTCTTCCAGAATTCTGTCCCTTTAAAATTCCACCAACTGCTGCTTCGACGGATCCATCAAAAAAACGGATCCGGTGCATCAGTTTTTTACAATCTGCGCTGGATCCGTTTTTTCAACACTTTGACGGATTGTGACTGAAGCAAAACGACTGAAGTGTGAAATAGGCCTAAGCCCCATAAAACTCATGCTTGCAGAATAGATTTCTTATCCTTATCTGCATGGTTATAGGCTTATTGCACTGTTTTCCCCCCTCTATCAACATGCTGTGAATCCCACCTTATTGCAATTGACCACTCTTTTTTGTTCTTGGATTCAATTCAGGAGACGCTCGTTCTGGGCAAGAGATAGCGCTCAATCGCTCATATGCTGTAGTTAATAATAAGCATGGCATCTAAGTGGTGTAAGACAACGCTTACTGCAGGTGTTGGGGGACACTCGCTTGGCAACGGGATTTAGTCACACAGGAACCATTTTCTCCATTAAACAGTCCATGCAGTTTATTATTCACTCATAAACCACTGTTTATACAACACAAATGTCACATATAGTTCATAGTACACGGCTTCCTTCTTTTCACAGACACTAAACCCACCAGTCCTCCTCTGACTAGTTCCCGGGGGTGTCCATGCGCCGAATCAATGTCTCTACTCACGTAGCATTCCCGACATTAAATTGCAGTCTCTAATCATGCTGGACCTCACTTCGTCCAGTTATCGTGGGTGACCTCACAGTTCATAGTAACCCCTTTTGTCTGGAGTTACCTTACAGGAGCTCCTGCTCCACACACTGACCCCTTGTCAGTCCTGGTTCTCAGAGAAGCTGCCTAACAGGGATCACCGTCCCGGACAATGCCTTGCTCACCAGGCCACCCGACAGTTCCAGACCCTCAGAAGGACGGTAGCTTCCCCAACACAGTAGCCATCACAGGCTCTGCAGGTCATAGCCTCACCCAGTGCTCTTCAGGAATCTGGTCCTACTCCCAGGACATTCCAACACAGAGGCCATTTAGGACCTTACACTATCAGACCATGTGACCAGACCTCAGTCACATTATATCACTGTAGCCACCCCCATAGGTGGAAGGTGTGTGTGGTAAGCCACTCCCACCCAGCTCACCGACTAACCCTGTAAGCACCCCTTAAAACTAAACAAACACTTGAAGGACTACAGGTCCCAGAACAACATCATTTCGGGCTTACAGCGCAGAGGACATCCTCCATCTCTGCAACACATACCGGCCATTCACAATGACACCAGTCACTGTCTCACCATCGCAGTTACTCCTGCAACTGCCACGCACTCCCATGGCCTCAATATGCCTCCGTGGAAGGTGGAAGAGAAAACAAGAGTATCTGCAATCTTGAACCTAATTCTTACAACAGGGAGGAATTAGTTGAGGAAGTAAAGGTGGCTGGGAATTTATGAGGCAGCGATTATGCTATCCTCATATTTTGGATTACAAGTGGAGGAAGACCAGCGAGGACTCAGACTTTAAGTTTGGACTTCAGAAAAGCAGATTTTAATGGACTCAAAAAGAGGGTAGGAAAGGTAAAATGGCTGGATGTTCTAAAGGACAAAAATGTCCAAGAAGGATGGGAGATTTTGCTAAATGAAATTCTCATCGTAACAATCCTGAAAATTAAGAAGAATTGAAAACATCGAAAGAGACCAGGATGGATGAATGCAGAACTTAATCACTTGTTAAAAATGAAAAAAGAAATGTATATTAAATAGAAAGTAGAAAGGGGGGGGGCATATCAAAAGAAGAATATAATGCTGTTTGCAGGGAATGCAGGGCAACAGTGAGAAGAGCTAAAGCCAGCAATGAAGTAAGGCTTGCAAGGGAGACCAAAAGTAGCAAAAAATGATTTTGGGGGTATGTCAAAAGCAAAAGAAAAGTCAAAGATGCTATAGGATCGAAAGGGTGAAGTTGTCAAAAATGATGTTGAGGGACCTGATATCCGCGGGGGGCGGGGGGGCGAAATATGATGCGGAGTGGCGCGGCTGGCGGGGATGGTTTTCCCACTGAACTGAGGCACTGATGTATAATTTTGATTTTTGTTTATTTGTGGAGCCATGTTGTTTGTAGGCTCAATTTATGCAAATATCTGTGTTTTGAGATTTTCTTCTTTTTATTTATTCTTACACAGGAAGAGTTTTACCCTTTAAATAATATCTGCTTTCAATGTAATTTTTACTAGCTATATAAGATGTCATATTCTTTCTGTATTGATTCCTGAATGTTTAATAAAAAAGATCTGATTAAAAAAAATGATGTTGAGAAGGCCGAACTTTTAAATTCCTATTTTGCATCAGTGTTCTCTAAGAAAGCAAATGCAACATCAACATCTTCATGGTGCCATCAAAGGAATAAAAGAATCCACACTATCTATAAACAGAAAGATGGTGAGGGAACACTTAGCTAATTTACATGAATTTAAATCTCCTGGTCCAGATGAATTACATCCTAGGGTACTGGAAGAGATAGCAAAGGAAAATGTAGAACCACTAGCCAGAATCTTTTAAAAATCCTGGAAAACAGGAGAAGTCCCAGAAGATTAGAAAAGGGCAAATGTTGTCCCTATATTCAAAAAAAGAAAGAAGACAAAGCCAGGAAATTACAGGCCAGTGAGCCCTACTTCTATATCAGGAAAGATCTTTGAACATAATGTATGTAAGTACTTGAATAAGAATACAGTAATTAACCAGAGCCAGCATGGGTTTGTAGCAAACAAGTCTGCTAGACTAATCTAATTTCCTTCTATGATGGAATTACAGATTGGGTGCATCAGGGAAATGCAGTAGATATAGTATATTTCAACTTCAGGAAAGCATTTGATAAAGTATCTCATACTATCCTTATTGAAAAAAATTTATAGGACTATCAAGGCTACGGTTAGGTTGATTCTAAAAATCACTAAAATTGACAAATCCCCGGGCCCGGATGGGATACATCCCCGAGTACTGCAGGAATTAAGCACAGTCATAGATAGACCATTATTTTTAATCTTTAAAGATTCCATAATAACAGGGTCTGTACCATAGGACTGGCGTATGGCAAATGTGGTGCCAATATTCAAAAAGGGGACAAAAACTGAACTTGGAAATTATAGGCCAGTAAATTTAACCTCAACTATGGGTAAAATCCTGGAGGGTTTTCTGAGAGATACCATACTGGAGTATCTGAAGAAGAATAACCTCATGACCCAATATCAACATGGGTTTACAAGGGACCGTTCCTGTCAGACTAATCTGATAAGCTTTTATGAAGAGGTAAGTTCTGGACTGGACCAAGGGAATGCAGTGGACTTGGTGTACATGGACTTTTCAAAAGCTTTTGATACAGTGCCACACAAAAGGTTGATACATAAAATGAGAACAATGGGGATAGGGGAAAATATGTGTAAGTGGGTTAAGAGCTGGCTCAGGGATAGGAAACAAAGGGTGGTTATTAATGGAGCACACTCAGACTGGGTCATGGTTAGCATTGGGGTACCACAGGGGTCAGTATTGGGCCCGCTTCTTTTTAAGATATTTATTAATGACCTTGTAGAGGGCATAGGGAGTAGAATTTCAATATTTGCAGATGACACTAAACTCTGCAGGGTAATCAACACAGAAGAAGACAATTTTATATTACAGGAGGATTTATCTAAACTAGAAGCTTGGGCTGATAAATGGCAAATGAGCTTTAATGGGGATAAATGTAACGTCATGCACTTGGGTAGAATGAACAAGATGTATAATTATGTGCTTAATTGTAAAACACTGGGCAAAGCTGTCACTGAAAAAGACCTGGGTGTATGGGTGGACGACAAACTCACATTTAGTGGCCAGTGTCAGGCAGCTGCTGCAAAGGCAAATAAAATAATGGGATGCATTAAAAGAGACATAGATGCTCATGAGGAGAAAGAACATAATTTTACCTCTATATAAGTCACTAGTGCGACCACACTTAGAATACTGCGTACAGTTCTGGTCTCCGGTATGTAAGAAAGACATAGCTGAACTGGAGCGGGTGCAAAGAAGAGCGACCAAGGTAGTTAGGGAACTGGGGGGTCTGCAATACCAACATAGGTTATTTCATTTGGGGTTATTTAGTTTGGAAAATCGAAGGCTTAGGGGTGGTCTTATTATAATGTTTAAATATATACGGGGACAATACAAAGATCTTTCTAATGATCTTTTTTACTCTTAGACCTGTGACGGGGACAAGGGGGCATCCTCTACGTTTGGAGGAAAGAAGGTTTAAGCATACTCACAGATGCGGATTCTTTACTTTAAGAGCAGTGAGACTATGGAACTCTCTGCCATAGATGTTGTAATAAGTGATTCCCTACTAAAATTTAAGAAGGGCCTGGATGCCTTTCTTGAAAAGTATAATATTACATGATATATACACTAGTTTACTTAATAATTGCGTTGATCCAGGGAGCTAGTCTGATTGCCGTATGTGGAGTCGGGAAGGAATTTTTTCCCCAATGTGAAGCTTACTGTTTGCCACATGGATTTTTTTGCCTTCCTCTGGATCAACGTGTTAGGGCAAGTTAGGATAGGATATGGTTTGAACTAGATGGACTTAAAGTCTTACTTCAACCTTAATAACTATGTTACTATGTTAAAAGACTTTATTCTTACTGTGTATGTGTTTATTTAACCCTTTACTTACTATAGGATTAGTAATACATAAGTGTTTTATTGACACCTCTCTATTACTAAGCCAGGCTTAATGTCACCTGACAATAGCAAGGTGACATTAACCCCTTATTACCCCACTTACCACCGCTACAGGGCAAGTGGGAAGAACCTGACAAAGATCAAGAATAGGCTCATCTAATAAATGCGCCTTTTCTGAGCAGCTGCTGACTGCTATTTTTAGGCTTGGGGGGGCCCAAATTCATCGTCCCTTACCAGCCTGAGAATAGCAGCCTGAGCCTGTTAGTTTTGCTGGGTTGGTTAAAACAGGGGTCCCCAACCGCCGGTCCGCGGCCCAGCACCGGGCCGTTGCAGTGCCCTTGCCGGTCCGCGGACACAAGGGGAGCCGGGGGGGCGGTGCAGCAGCTGATACTCACCCTGCATCCCGCGGCGGCTTCATCCAGCGGCGGCTTCATCCAGCGCTGAGCGGTCACGTGCTACCGCTCATTTAAGGTCATGAATATGGACGCCACTCATCTCCCATAGGCGTGGCGTCCATATTCATGAACCTTAATGAGCGGTAGCACGTGACCGCTCCGCACAGGAAGAAGCTGAAGCGCCGCGAGATGCAGGGACGTGGAGCGACGGGAAGGAAGTTCAGCGACGTGAGGGTAAGTATGATGGGGAGGATGGGGGAGCCCAGCGGAGCCATAAGGGAGGGAGAATGGGAGCGGAGCCATATACACAGGGGAGGGAGAATGGGAGTGGAGCCATATATACAAGGGAGGGAGAATGGGAGCGGAGCCATATATACAGGGGAGGGAGAGTGGGAGCGGAGCCATATATACAGGGGAGGGAGAGTGGGAGCAGAGCCATATATACAGGGGAGGGAGAGTGGGAGCGGAGCCATATATACAGGGGAGGGAGAGTGGGTGCGGAGCCATATATACAGGGGAGGGAGAGTGGGAGCGGAGCCATATATACAGGGGAGGGAGAGTGGGAGCGGAGCCATATATACAAGGGAGGGAGAGTGGGAGCGGAGCCATATATACAGGGGAGGGAGGGTGGGAGCGGAGCCATATATACAGGGGAGGGAGAGTGGGAGCGGAGCCATATATACAGGGGAGGGAGAGTGGGAGCGGAGCCATATACACAGGGGAGGGAGAGTGGGAGCGGAGCCATATATACAAGGGAGGGAGAGTGGGAGCGGAGCCATATATACAAGGGAGGGAGGGTGGGAGCGGAGCCATATATACAGGGGAGGGAGAGTGGGAGCAGAGCCATATATACAGGGGAGGGAGAGTGGGAGCGGAGCCATATACACAGGGGAGGGAGAGTGGGAGCGGAGCCATATATACAAGGGAGGGAGAGTGGGAGCGGAGCCATATATACAAGGGAGGGAGGGTGGGAGCGGAGCCATATATACAAGGGAGGGAGGGTGGGAGCGGAGCCATATATACAGGGGAGGGAGAGTGGGAGCAGAGCCATATATACAGGGGAGGGAGAGTGGGAGCGGAGCCATATACACAGGGGAGGGAGAGTGGGAGCGGAGCCATATATACAGGGGAGGGAGAGTGGGAGCGGAGCCATATATACAAGGGAGGGAGAGTGGGAGCGGAGCCATATGTACAAGGGAGGGAGAGTGGGAGCAGAGCCATATATACAAGGGAGGGAGAGTGGGAGTGGAGCCATATATACAGGGGAGGGAGAGTGGGAACGGAGCCATATATACAAGGGAGGGAGAGTGGGAGCAGAGCCATGTATACAGGATGGGACAGGGGAGCCATGCATACAACAGGGGGAGCCACACAGAGCTGGATGGGGGGGACCACACATACATTTTCTGATGATTAGAAAATAATCAGCATGTACAGTACTCCAGTACAATTGTTCTTAAGTGCTCAATGCTCCATTTCCTTGTAGGTTCCAATCATCATTAGCAGTGACGGTCATCAGTAGAAGTAGCCCAGTGCTCCCACTGAAACAGAGAAACAAGCCAGGTGCTCCCACTCATTCAAAACCTATGGTGAGTTGAGTCACATTAAAAATGTTATAATTAAATGATAAATATGCACTGCTAAACTACAACCGCGTCCATAGCCCCGCCCCCTTATGACCAAAGCCCCGCCCCTGTCACACCTCCATCCCCGCCCTGCCGGGCCATGGAAGAATGGTCTTGGTTCAAGCCGGTCCCTGGTGCAAAAAAGGTTGGGGACCACTGGGTTAAAAATATAAGGGGGACCCCACGTTGTTTTTTTTTTTTTCATTCATTCCCCCTGCTCGCACTGTTGCTGGCAGACTAAGTAGTATGACAGCCACGTTCGGCACCACATGCAGGGAAACAGCGTTTACAGTAGCACATCTTCTCCGGCGGCCGTTCGTGCTCAGGATGGACAGTGTACACTGTTCTCCGTGTGCATGTGTGCTGCACGTGTTGCGGCCCGTGTGTTCGGGTCAGTGCAGACATGTCTGCGTGTTTTGCACACGGATCGTGTGTCCGTGAAAACACACTGACATCTGCATAGACCCATTCATTTGAATGGGTCTACGTGTGTCAGTGTCTCCGGTACGAGAAAACTGTCACTACACGTACCGGAGCCACTGACGTGTGAAACAGGCCTTAGTGTGACCCGATTCTCTTGCATGAGAGAATCCTTTCACAGATGTGAAGGAGACGGATAGCTTTATCTCTCCATCTTCTCAATTGTCTCTGTGTGTCTACATCAGACTGTAATTGGATAACACCCAAGTGCTGTCCGACGTTTTACAAGCACCCACAGATTTATTTGGGTGCACATGATCTGATTTGCAGAGCTGATTTGGTCTGTTGAAAAAAATGCAGATTCTGACTGGCCCATAGTACAATATTGGGCCGAGAGCTATGCGATAAAATATTGGACAGCACGCGTTTAAGTTATACGCTCGTGTGAGTGAGACAAAATTAAGATACCCATTTTAGCTCTTCTGTTCCTTTTCCCTGTATCAATGTTGGAAATTTTGTTAGATCAAAAGTAAAAAAGAAATACTGTAAAATATATATTTGGTATCACATACACATTCTCTGTTTTTAAAAACCTTAGCAGACATATATAATCCTGAGCTATATTTTACTGGATGAAAAAGAGATTTAGATCATCTGAAGACTTATAAAAGCTGATAAAACAATACTCTAAAGACACAATTCTAGATCAGAGCAAGGCTATCAACAATGAACACCTAGCCTGCACAAAGAAAATATTAAGTGCACAGATGGCAAGTTTTAAGAAACAAATTAATGCTGTGGTTGGAATATAATTACCGGAAACCCCAGGATGCCATGCCAGGTGGAGTTCAGCAGATGTGCCCTGGTCTACTGACCCAAGATAATATAGATCATACTCTCCTTCTAATTTGCTTCACCAGCATCAGTCAGGGCAGATCAAGGGGGTCATATAAAAGAGAAATACATTCACCACTCTGTGTAAATGCATTGCTCGAACCCGCAATATTACAAATAGGTTGCATTCAGAAAGAAACCATCTAGACATGCAAAGTGACTGAAGACCACCAACATTCTTCTATGAAATGTTCAGGATTATCACAAGACCATCACATGTGGAATAGTCTACTACTGCATAAAAGCCACAACAATCTCACATGCATTACAGGGGGCATTCTTTAGGGTGCAGCTGCTTGTACGCAGGTTTAATGATGTTTTGGTAATGCTAATTTATTGATAGGAAATGAACATTGGGATGTTCGTGTATTAGAAATAGAGTGGAACCATATACAGTTGTGCAATTAAAACTTAAAGTGGCTTGTACAAAGTTGTGCCGGTTTTTACAGCGTACAGTGACAACAAACTTGCAATTTGGAGCAGTCATGACATTTCCAAATTCTCCGTGGAATCGTCTTGTACAGACACAAGCCTAATATGACCACAAAACAGAACAAGTGCAAGAGCAAATATTCACATAAAAAACTAAAAAATTTTTAAATTAAATTATACGGATAAAACATATCCCATATCAACCCCTTCCTGTCAGAGACGATTTTCATTTTTCGGCTTTTATTTTTTCCCTCCTTTCCAAAAGCATAGTTTTTGTTATATTTTCCTCCTAAGGCCTCATTCAGGCGTCAGTGTTTTTCAGGTAAGCAAAAAAAAATGGTGCTGGTGTCATGAGTGGTTTGAATCCTCGTGTCATCAGTCAGTGTTTCTTGTCAGTGTCCGTTTTTACCATCAGTGTGACATCAGAGTTCGGTCCGTGTGTCCGTTTTTACCATCAGTGTGTCATCAGTGTTCGGTCCATGTATTCGTTTTTACCATCAGTGTGTCATCAGTGTACAGCCCATGTATACGCTTTTATAATCAGTGTGTCATCAGTGTACGGTCCGTGTCACCATATTTACCATCATTATGTCATTAGTGTTCGGTCCGTGTGTCCATTTTTACCATCAGTGTGTCATCAGTGTTGGGTCCATGTGTGTTTTTACCATCAGTGTGTCATCAGTGTTTTTCATAGATGGATTAATAAATTGCAAAGCTTATCCTATCCATTGCAATTAGAGATGAGCGACTTTACCTTTTTTAGGGTCGAGTCGGGTTTCATGAAACCCGACTTTCTCAAAAGTCGAGTCGAACGAAATCAGCCGACAATAGTGAAAAGTCGGGGGTCCGACTGAAATACGAAACCCAATGCAAGTCAATGGGGAACTAAAGTCAGCAGGGAGTGGAGGACAGTAAACACACCTACAGTGCCCATTTCAATGCCAACAACATGAATTCTTATTACTTAAGCTTGTCAATCTTAATTTACTTTATAATAATAGTTACGCATTGAAAACTGGGGCTTATTTGGCTAAAGTTGTGGGGGGGGGTAGGGCTGGCTCCAGGTTTTCGTGTGCCCCGAGCCAAAGAGTGTCAGTGCGCCCCTTTAACACATACCACAATTCATGATGCTCCGATACGGCACAGAAATATAGGTATAGTACAATGAAAAATACTTAACTTCTTACATGACATGACTGATATGTGTTTTAAATTCTACAATAGCTCAAAAAAGGGACAGTATATAACTCCATACAGTATTATGGCCACCACATGGTGCGCCATACAGAATAATGAGCCCCATATATTTCTCCATACAGAATAATTGGTCCCATATAATGTTCCATGCAGTATATGATGAGCTCCACATAATGATACAGTATATGATGGTCTCCATGTATGATGCTCCAGTGTGTTATGGGCCCAAATAATGCTCCATATATAATGGGCCCCATTTCTAATGCTCCAGTGTATAATGTGCCCCGTAAATGCTGCTCCAGTGTCTGATGTCCCCCATTTGGAATGTTCCAGTATATGATGGGCCTAATGGATGATGCTCCAGTGTATGATGGGCCCAACTAATGCTCCATATATAATCTGCCCCATTTAGAATGCTCCAGTATATGATGGGTCCCATGGATGATGCTCTATTGTGTTATGGGCCCAAATAATGCTCCATATATTATGGGCCCCATTTCTAATGCTCCAGTGTATAATGGGCCCCATAGATGCTGCTCCAGTGTCTGATCTGCCCCATTTAGAATGCTCCAGTATACGATGGGCCACATGGATGATGCTCCAGTGTCTTATGGGCCCAAATAATGCTCCATATATAATGAGCACCATTTCTAATGCTCGAGTTTATAATGGGCCCCGTAAATGCTGCTCCATTGTCTGATGTCCCCCATTTGGAATGCTCCAGTATATGATGGGCCTCATGGATGATGCTCCAGTGTATGATGGGCCCAAAAAATGCTCCATATATAATGTGCCCCATTTAGAATGAACCCAGGCATGGTATGTGAAAAGAGCTCCATGGAGTAATCTGAAGTGTGGGCTGCCGCATCCTTCACTTTTGGTGTGGGAGAAGGACCCAAGGAAAGGGGTTGCTCCTGACTAGAAACCTGCACTGATGACTCAGAGGTTGCATATTTTGAAACTTCAGAAGAGGAGGCGATAGAGCTGGAGGCTGTTTCAGCAATGTAAGGCAAACCCAGTTCCTGATGCTTCAGCTTTAAAAGCGTTTTCCTACTCCCAGAAAAGGGAGCCTTACAGGCCTTCCTGAGCCATACCATGATGCAGGCTCAACACCTCCTGCCTTAGCTGCTATTGTGCTTTTGGCACTACCAGCAGATGCACCACCACCACCATCAGTACCATCTGGCCTCCCACGCCCATGCCCACGGCCTCTTCCACCATACTTACTAATATTTTTGAAAATGTACCCAAAATACCAGCAGATATATGGTACTGTATCAGAAGCGTACAGCTCTATACAGTCTAGGGATAATTGTAAATCTCTGTATATATTTCATGAGTCATACACAGACGCTCACAGGCTCAGTATGGATTACACAATAATATAAGAAGTTGAAAAAGGGTACAGTATAACCAGATACAAGGTATACATAGTATAGTTTACACATTCTGAATCTCCGTATATATTTCAGGAGGCAGACACAAAAGCTCTCAGGCCCAATATGGATTAGACAAGAATATAAAAAGCAGTAAATGGGTAATGTATCACAAGCGTACAGCTGTATACAGTGTTGGTGTAATCTTAACTCTCCAACTATGTTTCCGAAGTAACAGACAGACGTTCACAGGCTCATTATGGATTACACCAGAATCAAAATAGCAAAAAAGGGTACTGTATCAGAAGCGTAGAGCTGTATACAGTGTTGGGCAAATGTGAAATCTCGGTATATATTTCCAGAGTCACCCTCAGACGCTCACTCACTCTGGATTTGACCATAATACAAAATGATGAAAAAAAGGTACTGGATAACAAGGTAGCAAGTATATATTATAGGGTACAATTTAAATCTCCGTATAGATATTCCCGTAGTCACCCTCAGACGCTCACTCAGTATGGATTTGACCGTAATACTAAATGTTGAACAAAGGTACTGTATAACAAGATAGAAGCTGTATATAGTATAGGGTAAAATTTTTATCTCCGTTTATATAGAAGGAGGAAGCCACACATGCTCACTCAGTATGGATTATACCGTAATAAAAAATTTAGAACAAAGGTACTGTATCAGCAGATACCTGGTGTATCCAGTCTAGGGGTAATTGTAAATTTCCGTCTATATTTCTGGAGTCAGACACAGACACTCACAGGCTCAGTATGGATTACACCAGAATATAAAAAGTAGAAAAAGGGAAATGTATTTGCAGTGTACACCAGTATACAGTGTTGGGGTACTTTTAAATCGTCGTATATATTTCAGTCTCAGTAAGCCAGTCCAGACTATCCGCTACAGGAAACTAGATGGATACAAGTACAGACGGAAAGTCGAGTGCAGAAATTTTGGAATTACTGATCACGGGAAAACCTCCCAGTAGATTTCGCAGAGGCGATGCTGACCCTCAATTACTTTGTCTGTGGAGACAGCAAAAATGGTTATTTGTGAAGAAAGGATTGCTGTATCGCAATAGCGTGGATCCCATCACCGTTACTCGTCTACATCAAATTGTGATCACAGGGAGAGATGTAGACATGGTCCTCACTGCCTATCATGATGTGTCTGGTCACTTTGGAGTGCAAAAGACAGAAGCCACAGGCCGTAGGCGATTCTATTGGATTGGCATGAGAGGAGACATTGAAAAATGGTGCCAGGAATGTCACACACCTGTGACTGGGAAAACTGTGAAAGCTGATCATAAAGCACCACTGCATCCGATTGTGAGTTGACGTCCATTACAAATGGTAGCCATTGATCATCTGAAGGTATAGGCCAGCCGGACTGGCCATAGCTACATCTTAACCATCATCGATCAGTTCATCAAATTTGTAGTGGCCGTCCCTGTGAAGGATTTAACTGCCCAGACTACACAGCGGTGGAACAGGGAGAGGTAAGTATTGCAACTTGCAAGTGCTGTGGCCATGAGCAAGCAGGGGGGGCCCACTCGTGGGCGATGGTACTGGCACAGGGCCCTTCATAGTACGCCGGCGTGTCTGACGGCTAGTGGGCCCCCTTACCGTCAGGGACACTGTATTGTACTATGAGGGGCCCTGTGCCAGTGCTGTCGGCGAAGAGTGGGCCCACCCACCTGTTCAGAGCAATGGCACTTGCCCGGGTGTGCCAGGTGGTGACCCCAGCCCTTGGGGGGGCAGCCCAGCTAGGGAGGTTTAAAAAATGGCATATGTTGATGTGTAGGCTGTACATTCAGCAGCTGCAAATGGAGTAGTTTGACAAGTCCAAGGAGAGGAGGACAAAAGCAAGCCAAATTTCTGGCAACCTATGTGTCATTAGGGGAAGGTGGGACAAAATTCTTTGAAACCCAAGCATGGTTCATTTTAATGAAGGCTAGATCATCAACATTTTGGGTCGACAGACAGGTCCTTTTTTCTGTCAGGATTGATCCAGCAGCACTGAAGACTCTTTCAGATAGCACACTAGCAGCAGGGCAAGCAAGCTCCTGTAAGGCATATTGTGCAAATTCAGGCCAGGTGTCCAGTTTACAGGCCCAATAGTCAAAGGGGAATGACCTGTGAGGGAGAACATCGATATGGGAGGAGAAGTAGTTTGTAACCATAGTTGACAACTGCTGTCTCCTGTCACTTGCAATTGATGCAATAACCAGTCGTGTGAGCGGTACTAGAGAAATCAGTCCACAACATGGTCATGAAACCCCTGTCTCCAACTCCACTTCAGCTGTGTGCACCACGAACACCTCTTCCATTGTGCCCACTACGGCTCGTGGGAGAACCAGCACCGCTGCTGTGTACTGGGAATGCTGAAACAAACGATTTACCAGAGTTGCTTGTTTGTTAGCCAATATTATCTCTAGGTTCTCCTGTGGCATGATGTTGTGTAATTTGCCTTTATAGCGTGGATTGAGGATGCTGGCCAACCATTCGTCATCCTTCATCATTTTGGAAATGCGGGGGTCCCTTTTTAGGATCCGCAAGGCATAATCACACATGTGGGCCAATGTTCCAGGTGTCAATGATGCACTGGCAGTGGTGGGTGGAGAAGCACTTTCTGGCAAATCCACATAACTCCTGTGACGCACAAACCCTGTACCTGACCTTGCCACGCCAACATTTTCTCTTGCCCCCAGAGAAGCATCCTCCTCCCCTAAATAATCATCCCCCTCATCCTCTTCCTCTTCTTCCTCCACCTCCTCCAGGACAGTTCCCTGACCAGACAATGGCTGTCTGTCATCAAGGCTTCCCTCCTCCTCCTCCTGTCCCTCCTCCGCTGCAGATGCCTGATCCTTAATGTGCATCAAACTTTGCATGAGCAGACACATAAGTGGGATGCTCATGCTTATGATGGCGTCATCTGAGCTTATCAGCTGTGTGCATTCCTCAAAACACTGAAGGACTTTACAGAGGTCTTTCAGCTTTGACCACTGCACACCCGTCAACTCCATGTCTGCCCTCAAACTGCCTGCCCGTGTATCCTCCCACAAATGCATTACAGCCTGCCTCTGTTCGCACAGCCTCTCAACCATGTGCAGGGTGGAGTTCCACCTTGTCGCAACATCTATGGTTAGGCGGTGCTTGGGGAGGTGGAGCAATCACTGCAGCTTCTGCATACGACTGGAGTGTACAGCCGAGTGACAGATGTGCGAGCATAGTCTTCACACCTTTTGGAGCAGGGCTGTTAACTCCGGATAATTATTTAGGAAGCACTGCACCACAAGGTTCAAAGTGTGAGCAAGGCAAGGTATGTGTGTGAGTTTTGCAAGGGCTATGGCTGCCACAAAATACCGGCCATTATCACTGACTACCATGCCTAGCTCAAGATGTAGACTGCCCAGCCATGACTCAGTTTGTCGCTGCAAGTAGTCGGCCAGTACCTCCGCAGTGTGTCTGTTGTTGCCCAAAGACATCATCTTTAAAACAACCTGCTGCCACTTACCACTAGCTGTTCGATAGTGGGACACCTCGTGTGCAACACTGGCAGCTGCAGATGGAGTGTTCGTGCGACTGCGCTCTGTCGACAAGCTTTCGCTTCTAGAGGAGGAGGAGGAGGGTCGAACGCCTACAGCCAACTGTTTCCTATACTGTGGGCTAGGCAGCACTGTTCCACCGCCGCTGTTCCCTGTGGAGCCTGCATCCACCACATTAACCCAGTGCGCAGTGATGGACATGTAATGGCCCTGGACATGCCTACTGGACCATGCATCTGTTGTGAGGTGCACCTTTCCACTCACTGATTGTTTGAGTGCATGGACAATGCAGTCTTTCACATGCAGGTGGAGGGCAGGGATGGCTTTTCGAGAAAAGAAGTGCCGACTGGGTAGGTCATAGCGTGTGACAGCGTAGGCCATGAGCTATTGGAAAGCTTTGCTTTCAACCAAACGGAAGGGCATCATCTCTAATGAGATCAGTTTGGCAATGTAGGCGTTCAAAGCCAGTGTACGCGGATGAGAGGATGAGTACTTTCTTGCCCTACTCAGAGTGTCTGCTAGGGTCAGCTGGACTTGAGAGCTGCATATGGGGGAACTAGCGGTGGACCGGACGGACTGAGAGGGGGTTGGTGATGGTGATGGTGTTGTTGGTGATGGCCCAGATTCAGTGTTTCGTTGCAAAACCATTGTGATTCCCTGACTGCTTTGGCCTTGCGACGACACCTCAACATTTATTGCTGGTGGTGTGCTTACCGGTGGTGGTGGTCTTACAGTGGGGGAAGCGATGGAGCATTGCTGGCTACCTTCAGTCGGAGCAGGTGCACATATGGTACCTGAGGTTTTGTAGTCCGTCCACGCTTGCAAGTGCATGGTGGTAAAATGTGTAAGCATGCAACTGGTATTCAAATTTCTGAGATTTTTCCCTCGGCTAAAGGTCCTTCCACACTTCTTACAGATAAACTTTGCCTCATCAGTAGGATTTTGGACAAAGAAGTGCCACACTGCACTCTTCCTAATATGGTATAAATTTTCAGGGCTTGCACGCTGTGCTAATTTGAACGTGTGGCCAAGCTGTCCTGCACCTCTTTTGGTTTTTGTTCCACGTTTTTGGACAGCTACGGGCCTGCCAGATAACTGCTGCTGCGATGTCGATGCTTGGTGTGGATCCTTCTCCTCATTTGAGCTATTGCCAGTGGCACCCTCTTCCCCCAATGGATGCCAATCCGGGTCAACAACTGGGTCATCCATCATCTCCTCTTCAATTTCATCTGCACCTTCCTCTTTGTCACCGTGTAAGGTGGTATAGTATGCGGGAAGGGGCACCTGAGTTTCATCAGGGTCAGATTCTAGCTCAGTAGACTGCGAGGGCAATGTAATGATGTGGGTCAATGTACCAGCAGAATCATCTAGCAGTGGCAGTGCATCAGTGCATTCCATGTCAGATTCATCTTGGACTGGGAAATTCAGGATTTGACTGAATAACCCAGGCATGGTATGTGAAAAGAGCTCCATGGAGTAATCTGAAGTGTGGGCTGCCGCATCCTTCACTTTTGGTGTGGGTGAAGGACACAAGGAAAGGTGTTTTTCTGTCCAGAACCCTGCACTGACGACTCAGTGCTTGCAGGTTTTGAAAGTTCAGAAGAGGAGGCAATAGAGCTGGTGGCTGTTTCGGCAATGGAAGCCAAAACCTGTTCCTGATGCTCCGGCTTTAAAAGCGGTTTTCCTACTCCCAGAAAATGGAACCTTACAGGCCTCCTTGTGCCAGACGATGATGCAGGCTCAACACCTCCTGCCTTAGCTGCTATTGTGCTTTTGGCATAACCAGCAGATGCACCACCACCACCATCAGTACCAGCTGCCCCCCGCCCACGTTCGCGGCCTCTTCCACCATACTTCCCCATGTTTGTGAAAATGTAACAAAAATACCAGCAGGTATATGGTACTGTATGTGGAGCGTACAGCTGTATAAGGTGTAGGTAAAAATTTAAATCTCTGTATATATTTCCTTAGTCACAGACACTATCCCAGTATGTATTTGACAGTAATCCAACCAGTAGATATAAGATACCGTTAGAGATCGGACAGCTCTATATGGTGTATGGATAAATGGAAATGTCCGTCTATGTATTTACGCACTCACACACTTACACACACACACACACGCGCTGTCTCTGCATAGATTGGACCGTAATCCAAACAGCAGATATACGATACTGTTTGAGGAGCGGACAGCTCTATTTTGTGTATGTATGGAAAATTTTAAATCTCCGTTTTTTTTTTTTTACGGAGTCACACACATGCTGTCTCTGTTTAGATTTGACCGTTATCAAACAGCAGATATATGATACTGTTTGACAAGCGGACAGCTCTATACGGTGTATGTATGGAAAATTTTAAATCTCCGTCTTTTTTTACGGAGTCACACATGCTGTCTCTGTATAGATTTGACCGTAATCAAGCAGCAGATATACGATACTGTTTGACAAGCGGACAGCTCTATTTTGTGTATGTATGGAAAATTTTAAATCTCCGTCTATTTTTTTATGGAGTCACACACAGATAGCATGTATTTGTCCGTGATACCAGCCGGTACACGGTAGTGTGTGAGGAGCGTACACCTCTATATGGTGTATGTATGGAAAATTTTAAATCTCCGTCTATTTTTTCACTGAGTCACACACACTGTCTCTGTATAGATTTGACTGTAATCAAACAGCAGATATACGATACTGTTTGACAAGCGGACAGCTCTATATGGTGTATGGAAAAATTGAAATGTCCGTATTTGTATTTACGGAGTCTCACACACACACACGCTGTCTCTGTATAGATTTGACCGCTATACAAGCAGCAGATATACAATACTGTTTGAGAAGCAGACAGCTCTATACGGTGTACATTTGGAAAATTTAAAATCTCCGTCTATTTTTTTATGGAGTCACACACAGATAGCATGTATATGTCCGTGATACCAGCCGGTACACGGTAGTGTGTGAGGAGCGTACACCTCTATACAGTGTGTGAAAAAATGAACGCTCTGTAACTGTGCAGAAAATAAGAATAAAAGTTTTTTTGCTTTTAAAAAAGCAGTCTGCACAGGAGCGTGCACACAGCAATGCAGCTATCAGGTAGTCTTATAAGGCAGCTTAATAACCACCAGCGCTGCTGCACACACAAAAATCCTCCCCTGTCACTGCACACTAACTGTACTAACTGAAATCGCTATCAGAAGAAGCACTGTATTTTTTTTTCTTTGTTGCCTAATGCTCTCCCTATTGAGAATCAGCAGCAGCACCTCTCCCTATGCTAAGATCGCCAGGTGTAACATGGCGGTCGGCGGTCAGGGCTTTTATAGCCAATGTGACGCCACACAAAGCAATCCAATCACACAAATGCCCTTCTCTAAGATAGTGGTGGCCGCTGCCGATGTCATCGCGTTGCCCACAGTGTGCGTCCTTGATGATTGGCTGAGAAAAGGCGCTGGAAGCATCATGGGAAACGCTACTTTGGCGTGCAGGTCGGCGACCTCATGGCCGACCTCACGCTATGGTCGGGTTTCGACCGACCCGTTTCGCTCAACTCTAATTGCATTGTTAAACACAGACAGCACACGGATGCACACTGATGCCATCTGTGTAATGTCCATGATTTTCATAGACTCTTACACATACTGTATATTGGCACTGTTTTCCCATTCTGCTGGAAGAAAACACACGTCTGTGATTTTTGCATGGACACGCGGTCTGCAAAAAAACACAGACACGTGAAAAGCACCATAGATTATAATGGGGATCCATGAAAAATAGGGATTGAATACGCATGTGTAACATAGATGTCTGAATGAGGAACAAGTTGTAGTTTTGAATGACACTTTTCACTTCCCCATATAGTTCACCATATTATTCACTGAAAGGAGAAAAAAATCCAAGAAGAGTTAATTAATGAAAAAGACAAAACTCAATGCTCTTATGGTTTCTTAGCTTTTGTTTTTATGTCATTAGCTGTATGGTAAAAAATGTGAAAAAATTGTATGGCAGTACTCAACTTGTATAGTTTTTTTCTGTTGTGTTTACAGATGTGACGATATCAAATAGGTTTATTTTTTTTATTTATTTTTTTTATTTTTGATTTACCACCACCCCTCTCCCCCCAAAAAAAGAGGCATTCTCTCTCAATACTGCTATTGGTTCTCCCAGTGTCATTGTACCTTCTATGTAGCTAGTGTCCATGGACAGGACTGCTTGTCTGTGCCTGATGAGGCAGGAGCGAGTGCTCCCCATTATCAAACAGGAGCAGTACCATCTAAGGCCTGTTTCACACTTCCGTTCTTTTGGGTCAGTTAAAATCCGCCAAAATGGCGGAAAGGGGATCGGTGGCTAACTGATGTGAACGGATGCCACCGGATCCGTTTTTTTACGGATCCGATGAATGAAGAATTTTAAAGCAGCCGCTGCCCGGGAAGGAGAGAGAGAGAATTTTTTTCGTCCTCCAGAAAGGATTTTGTGGTTAAATTTCCGGCTGACTTCCTTTCTCTGGGCATGCGCACTGCAAAATGCTGATCCTGCAGCAAAAGTTGCAGGGTTCGTCCAGCCATGTCGGCGGACGCAAAAAATTTGGCGTATCCGCAAAAAGACGGATCCAATGGATGGCCAGCCGTCAACATCCGCCGGTAATGCAACTCAATGGGGAAAAAAACGGATCCGCAAAAAAAAATGGCGGATCCGTTTTTTTTCAAAAACCGGCAGATTTTGACTGATGGTCAAAAATGGAAGTGTGAAACAGGACTAATGTGTGATGTGACGGGTAGGAGACTGTTTAATGCACATATTACATTGAATATTTATACAGTGGGATATGTTACAGCTTTCAGTCAGCGTTATGCTTATATTTTTCCGTAAAGTTATCAATAAAAGTCCGATCCATGAAAACATAACATTTGTAATCCATATGATAACTACCATACAGCAAAAAAGAACTGAAACTCTAGATTTGCAGTTTTTTTCTCTGCACCTTACTTAAAAAAACAGTAAAAATCATTTAAAATGCAAGTACCCCACAATTCTATCAATAAAAATGACACCTAGCCAAGGGAAAATCAATTATTCACACAGGTCCATTGATGGAAGATTTAAGGGTCTCATAAAATGGCGACACTAAACAAATCTTGTGTTGTACAAAGTTTAGCATTATTTTTTCATGAAAAAACAAACCCTATAAATTTGGAATTTCCATAAATATCCAGATCTGAAGAGCCATACTGCCAGGTCATTTTCACCACACAATGAATACTGTAATGAAACATCAACTTTGCCAATAGTTTTTCCATTCTGTTTTTTCACCTCTTTGACTTTTCTCCGCTTTTCAGTTCATTAAACGGTAAAATGAATGGTGTCAATTCAAAACTAGAACTAATTGTGAAAAATACAAGCCCTCGTGTGGGTATGCTCACTGAAAATAATAAGTTATGGTTCTTGGAAGGAGAAGTGGAGGAAAAGACAAAAAAGGGAAAATGAAAAGACATAAATGCAGCTACGACTCTTCAGAAGTTTAAAAACTTGTTCTACATGACATGATTAGCGGAATACATTACAGTAATAATTGCCTTTGTGTTAAGCCTATCCTCCATGCTGGCGTTGCTATCAGAATATGTCTTTAACAGACTGCCGGGCTTGTATTTCACCAATGAATGAACAATAACTATTCTCTTTTATCATGTCCTCCGTTCAATGGAAATATTTCCTTTTACCACAGCAGAATAACGTTGCCTTGCACGTCTAGACTCCGGCATGGAAAGCTTAGATAATAGTAGATTCTGCTTCCACTGTTATTTAAATCCTTGCAATGTATCAGCCGGCTGATGTACAGTAAGTAGCACTGTGTCATGTTTTCATTAAAGCCTTGTGCTTCAGACAGTGTCAGTTATAAAAGATCTGAAGACGACAGTCTGCTTCCTCGGGGCATTTCTGTACTGTGGTGCACTGTGATCCTGACTCTGGGAACATCACAGCCGCTATAATTGTAATATATACTGGTGTCAGAGGTGACATTATTACATTTGTATTTCATTTGAATTATTGTTTGATTTCTTCTAAACAGGTCATTTTTGGGAAAATAGAATCATTAGAGACTGGCATGAATGCAGAGACATTTCAAATGCTGCTTCCTTTCCTTTATTTATATGTATGAGTGAAGTAATGGATTTTAAAAGTATTTGAAAGGGGAAATTGACACAATTTGGTGGCATTTTACTCAATTAATGCTCAGCATAGAGCAGAATGACCTTATTAAGGCTAGTTTCACATTTGTGCATGGAGGGCTGCGGACTTCCTCCCTGAAGCCCCGCACGGCGCCACACCTCCCCGGTTAGCTCCACCTATTTCTGCATGTGGCTTCCTGTGGACTGCGTACCCTATCTTTAACATTGGGAACACAGGTCGTGCCGCAGTATGCGGATGCCACCGCATGCGTCGTTTTGATGCATAAAATTCCAACATGATGCATTCTACGCAGGTCGCCGCACCATCAAAACGACGCATGCAGCGGCATGCAGAAATAGGCGGAGCTAACTGGAGGAAGTGCGGCAGGGGCAGGGCTTCACGGAGGAAGTCCGCAGCCCTCTGTCCGCAAATGTGAAACCAGCCTAACACTTTTTAGGCCTCATTCAGATGTCAAGGATTTTTTCCTTACAAAAAAATGTTCTGAGTGTCATCAGTGTATTGGATCAGATTTTCATCAGTGTTTCAGTTTTTGCCATCAGTGTTTTATTATTGATTTTCATGTATGAAACAGGAAATAAATTAAATACATCTATTACAATGTTAAAGGGAAACTATCATCAAATATTACCCCTAGAAGGTATTAGAAACACTTTATCGACTTTCTAACATTCTTTTTAACTTGTATTACCCCTAAGTGTAGTGTTTAAAGAGAATCTGTCAGCGGGTTTCTACTATGTAATCTGAGGACATCATGTAGTAGAGGTTAAAACACTGAATTAAATGATGTGTCACTTATCAAGCTGTGTGCTGTTATTTACTTACAGTGAAGGTTTTATCACTAGCATATTATCACTGCTTAGACTAGCTGGCACACGATTGGCTTGTCTGACTCCACCCCCTCCTGTGATAAGCAGCTCCCTTTCAATAGACTATGTACAAAGTGAGCCTGATGTGGGCAGGTTTAGCTTTCAGAGCACTGCTACATGCTATATCTAAAAACTCTTATTGTTCCAGTACTGCTGCATCCAGTAATCTAAGTGATACATCATTGGATTCAGGGTCTCTTTTCCTAATTTATACTGCTCTCAAATGAGGTAGCAAAAACTGCGAACAGACTAAGATTAATTTTCCCTGCTCTCCCTGCCTACAGACAGGGGACTAGTCGAGGACCTCTTTCCATCAATGCCATTGCGCAGGAGGAGCATGCCCACAGCACTGACTGAGGTCCTGGCATGTGCGGGGAGAGCAGTGATAATTGTTAACAATGTACAGGTATCTGTGAATTTTTGCAGACACACAGTCTGCAAAAAATGTAGCTTTATGAAGAGATCCATAGATAATAATAGGTACGTGTCCATGAAAAATTCTGACAGAATATGTATGTGATATATTGACAACTGAATGAGGTTTTACAGTGGGGCTGAACCTGACCTGCACCAACCAGCTTAAGGTGCATTTACTCTACCTGATTATTATGTTCATAAATCTACTCTTTTTCTGATAACTTTACAATGTAAACATGTTGCTGATCAACCAGGGAATGAGGAAAACGCGCGTTCATCAGGTGAAATGATTTGTTGGCTGACTTAGAAAAATCATCGCTCTCAGCATAACATCGTCCTGCATAAACTGGATTTGCGCTGTCAAGAACAATGGCAGCCTATGCACACAGAACAATCTATTACTGACCATTCTGTGCACAGATTAATATGTATTCTGAACAGTTTATTAAAAAACACCAATTGTCCAACATGTTGCCAATTTGTGGCCAATTAGCAGCGCAGATCGCATAGTGTAATTGCAATTTTACAGATCATAGAGACCATCCGGAATTCAGATAAATGCTTTCCATGACACTTGCAGAAAACTGTGGCTTATGGCAAGGTTTCTGAATGTGTGAGGCCTGGAAATTATATGACTGAGAAACAGGAATGTTCTAGTAACATGCAGGTGCTACCAAACCCAACAATACAGATGAGCTGAAGGCTGCTATCAAAGCAACCTGGGCTTCCATAACACCTCAGCAGTGCCACAGGCTGATCGCCTCCATGCCACTCCGCATTGATGCAGTAATTGATGCAAAAGAAGCCTCGACCAAGTATTGAGTGCATTTACTGAACATACATTTCAGTAAAATGGGTTTTCATTGTCTGTAAGCCATAATCATCAACATTAACAGAAATAATCACTTAAAATAGATCACTTTCTCTGTTTGTAATGACTCTATATAATATGTGAGTTTTTGTATTGAAGAACTGAAATAAATTAACTTTTTGATGATATTCTAATTTTGTGAGAAGCACCTGTAGTTTACATTTATAGCAAGTGAAGAGGACACTGAGCAAATATTCAAAGCTTGCCCCAATTTACCATAGTGATCTGGTTCCCTTAATGATGCAGGAGAATATATTAACTTATCTCTACATTTCATTTACAAAATAACGGTGATATAAAGTGCCCTAGTTTCATTTCTAATGTCCCATTTCTAACAATGTCATAGAATGCCCCACAAACACCATTAAAGTCTTCCCCATCTACACTATCCCACTGATTCTGACATATAACTCACTGCCACCATCATATATTGCCCCTTGTACAGTGCACACATATTACATGCCCAAAATTATATGGACAGCTGACATTCACATCTGTATAAATTTGTCAACCTATTCGAAAACCGTTGGTGCTAACAGGGAGTTGGGCCACCTTTGAAGCCATTACACTCCACTCTTCTTGTAAAAAGGGTTTCCCACATGACCGAAAGAGGTGTTGCATCTACTATTGCAATATCCTCCCCTGTGGCCTCCCTGCTAACACTCTTGCACCTCTCCAGTCTATCCTTAAATCCACTGCCTGAATAATTCACATTTACCCTTGCTACTCCTCCGCCTCTCCCCTCTGCCAATTCCTTCACTGGTTTCCAATTCCTCAGCACTAGTGATGAGCAAGAGTGTTCAGCACTGCTTGGTACTCAATCGAGCATCCTGGTGCTTGAGACACTTGGTACTGGATCAAGTATTCGGGTACTCGGCACCATGCTTGATTCCCCATCCTGCATGTTTGGCACCTGATTTTGAGCCACCAAATATGTGGGGATTGCCTGCTAATCATGTCAATACTCTAGCCGTGTTCGCTACTGGCATTACTACTATTGGCTGGCTGTATAGCGTCATCGAGTCTATATAATACCTGGTGACGCCATGTTTGGTACTTTGTACCTGGAACTAGAGTAAGGAGAGTTTCTGCTCCAGAAAGGACAGTGTGTTATATAGTGTTCCAGCACCTGCTGATGCAACATTAAACCAACAGTCTTTTTCAGGGATAATTCAAATAGATTTTATTCTCTAATTATACCGCCCTTATCTGCAGTTCATGTAGGATTAGCTGGCAGAGTATAGATAGCGTATTAGCGGCATTTAGGCAGGTTTGATTGCGTTAAGGCCCTGTCACACACAGCAATCTCGCTAGTGAGATCGCTGATTTTGTGATGCCACAGCGATCTCACCAGTGAGATTGCTGTGTGTGATGGGGATCAGCGACCGCCCCCCCCCGGCGGGTATTGCTGATCATGCACTATCGTGCATGGCCATTTTTTCATCATTGCTCTCCCGCTGGCCAGCACGCATCGCTGCGTGTGGCAGTGGGAGCCAACGATCAGCGACGCTCCCAGCGCTCTAAGCAGGCGCTGGGAGCTGGTTTCTAAGGTAAATATCGGGTTACTAAGTGACGTGCGTCAACTTCTGGGGTCCAATTTCTCCTGTTACCCTTGGGAAAATAAAAAAATTGGGTACTAAAAGAACACGTTTGTGGAAAAAATATGATTTTTTTATTTTCACGCCAGGGCGTTCTAAACTTCTGTGAATCACTGGGGGATTCAAAGTGCTCACCACTAGAGTTGAGCGATACCAGCCGATACTTGAAAATATCGGATCGGAATGGATCGGCCGATCTTAAAAAAAAGTATCGGTATCGCCGATTCCGATACCGGGAACCAATGCAAGTCAATGGGGCCAAAATATCGGAATTAAAAAAAAACCTTTCTTTCCTTGTAGGTTAATTCTACATGAAGAAAAACAACTAAGAATAATGTAGAATGTATTGTGGGAGGTGGAGGAGACATTAAAGCCATAGAGGTTTAGCCCAATCAAATGGAATAGCAGGAATTAAACTTTTTTTTTAAAGATGTTAGGAGTTACAAAGATATTGACTATGTTAGCCTCATTTATATTTTGCCAGACATGTATGTCTTCTTCTTCTTTCTTCTTTCTTCTTCTTCTTCTTCTACTTCCTTTTTTACATTCTTCTTCTTCTTCTTCTACTTCCTTTTTTTACATTCTTCTTCTTCTTCTTCTACTTCCTTTTTTTACATTCTTCTTCTTCTTCTTCTACTTCCTTTTTTTACATTCTTCTTCTTATTCCTTTTTTACATTCTTCTTCTTCTTCTTCTACTTCCTTTTTTTACATTCTTCTTCTTCTTCTTCTTCTTCTTCTTCCTTTTCTTACATTCTTCATATTCTTCTTATTCAACAATTATTATTCTACATATTCAGCTTCTTCATCTTCTTCCTATTCTTCTTCATCATATTCTTGTTTGTGTCAGGCATTCCTGTAGTTGTTATCTAGAAAAGTTAGAAGTTTACACCTTCCGTTCTGCCTGTCACAAAAGATTTACAACAGGATTTGTCCGCGTTCAGTTTGGCCTGCAGCAGCAGGCCTTTTCCAGGGGCACCACGAGGAGGAACGGACTCACCCCCATACACTGCTTAGTCTTCTTCTGCTTATAAATAAGATAATATCATTTGCTCAGAGTATTAGTCTTATGCTTAATGTTCTTCTGCTTTGTTTTTTTTATGCTTCTTTGTCTTCTCTCTCTTGTTGTTCTGCATCTTGGTGGTTGTCTTCCTGTTCTTTGTCCTCTTGAACCAGCTGACGGTACTGGCACCCGGAGGGGCAGCAGAAGGAACAAGAGCCAATGGCACTACCGAGGACCAGCTGACGGTGCTGGAACCCGGTTACTAAGCAGGAGGTACCTGTGCTACAAAGCACTACCAAGGACCAGCAGACGTTGCCGGAACTCGGATACCGAGATGGAGGCACCTAGGCCAAAGGCTCTGACGAGAACCAGCTGACGGTGCTGGAACCCGGAGGGGTAGCATAAGCTGCAAGAGCAAATGGAAATAGCGAGGACCAGCTGACAGTGCTGGCACCCGGAGGGGCAGCAGAAGGAATAAGAGCCAATGGCACAACCGAGGACCAGCTGACGGTGCTGGAACCCGGTTACTAAGCAGGAGGTACCTGTGCTACAAAGCACTACCAAGGACCAGCAGACGTTGCCGGAACTCGGATACCGAGATGGAGGCACCTAGGCCAAAGGCTCTGACGAGAACCAGCTGACGGTGCTGGAACCCGGAGGGGTAGCATAAGCTGCAAGAGCAAATGGAAATAGCGAGGACCAGCTGACAGTGCTGGCACCCGGAGGGGCAGCAGAAGGAATAAGAGCCAATGGCACAACCGAGGACCAGCTGACGGTGCTGGAACCCGGTTACTAAGCAGGAGGTACCTGTGCTACAAAGCACTACCAAGGACCAGCAGACGTTGCCGGAACTCGGATACCGAGATGGAGGCACCTAGGCCAAAGGCTCTGATGAGAACCAGCTGACGGTGCTGGAACCCGGAGGGGTATCAGAAGTTACCCCTGAAAAGCAAAGTTGGCATGCCGCAAGCTGGCCGCAGTTACCGAATCACACAGTCCTACAGGGGGTGCTTGTCCTACTGGCACTATGGAACAAACCTTTCTTACCAGAACCCGCAGTCCACATAGGAAGCACCTAAACTGCTGGCACCCTAGCCTCGGCTAACCCAACCGCAACACGACATGGCAACTTGGGGTGGCAAACTGACATTGACACTTCCCGGAAACAGCAGGCAGGGCTGGAACCAAGCTGGGCAGGAGGGAGTACCCGTGCCAAAGTCAGTTATGAGCAGCAACTGGCGATGTTGGAGCCCAGGACAAGCACTTAGCAGGCTGAGGCCTGATGTGCTGTCAATTGGGAGGCAGCAGGACAGATTGCCATCAAAACAGCAGGGGAACAGCTGACGTTACTGAACCCCACAAACACAGGAGCTAGTGTTTTACTCTGTGAAGACGGCACTTCCGAGCAACAACTGGCTGTGTTGAAGCCCAGGGACAAGCACGGAGCAGGCTGAGGCTGCATTGAAGAAATTTTAAGATCGGTTGTAGACTACTAATTTGAACCAAGCTCCACTTAGGCCTGTGGCTTCACTGATTTTCGGATTTCCCCTGTCCTCCAACCCCGCCAGTTACAGCTCCGAAGTGGCGTCTGCACAATCCACACTTGTTCCTGTGTTACAGGTGTTCAGTCCGGTCAGTTAATCCCCTGATGTGTGTCCGGCAATGTCGCCTGCTCTGTCCACATTACCATAATGGGAATGTGGACAGAGCAGGCGACATTGCCGGACACACATCAGGGGATTAACTGACCGGACTGAACACCTGTAACACAGGAACAAGTGTGGATTGTGCAGACGCCACTTCGGAGCTGTAACTGGCAGGGTTGGAGGACAGGGGAAATACGAGAGACAGTGGAGCCACAGGCCTAATTGGAGCACGGTTAAAAATCAGTAGTGGTACGACTGTGTAGGCAGCAGGAGACTTTGCCATCCACACAGCAGGGGATCAGCTGACATTACTGAACCCCACTGAGACACGGGAGCAAGTATCTCTTTCCGTGTGGACGGCACTTCCGAACTACAACTGGCTGTGTTGAAGCCCAGGAAATAGGAGGGTGTAGGCAGAGGCCTACTGTATTTTGAATGAGGTGACAGCAGGAGAGACTGCCATCCACACAGCAGGGGATCAGCTGACGTTACTGAACCCCACTGAGACACGGGAGCAAGTATCTCTTTCCGTGTGGACGGCACTTCCGAACTACAACTGGCTGTGTTGAAGCCCAGGAAATAGGAGGGTGTAGGCAGAGGCCTACTGTATTTTGAATGAGGTGACAGCAGGAGAGACTGCCATCCACACAGCAGGGGATCAGCTGACATTACTGAACCCCACTGAGACACGGGAGCAAGTATCTCTTTCCGTGTGGACGGCACTTCCGAACTACAACTGGCTGTGTTGAAGCCCAGGAAATAGGAGGGTGTAGGCAGAGGCCTACTGTATTTTGAATGAGGTGACAGCAGGAGAGACTGCCATCCACACAGCAGGGGATCAGCTGACGTTACTGAACCCCACTGAGACACGGGAGCAAGTATCTCTTTCCGTGTGGACGGCACTTCCGAACTACAACTGGCTGTGTTGAAGCCCAGGAAATAGGAGGGTGTAGGCAGAGGCCTACTGTATTTTGAATGAGGTGACAGCAGGAGAGACTGCCATCCACACAGCAGGGGATCAGCTGACATTACTGAACCCCACTGAGACACGGGAGCAAGTATCTCTTTCCGTGTGGACGGCACTTCCGAACTACAACTGGCTGTGTTGAAGCCCAGGAAATAGGAGGGTGTAGGCAGAGGCCTACTGTATTTTGAATGAGGTGACAGCAGGAGAGACTGCCATCCACACAGCAGGGGATCAGCTGACGTTACTGAACCCCACTGAGACATGGGAGCAAGTATCTCTTTCCGTGTGGACGGCACTTCCGAACTACAACTGGCTGTGTTGAAGCCCAGGAAATAGGAGGGTGTAGGCAGAGGCCTACTGTATTTTGAATGAGGTGACAGCAGGAGAGACTGCCATCCACACAGCAGGGGATCAGCTGACGTTACTGAACCCCACTGAGACACGGGAGCAAGTATCTCTTTCCGTGTGGACGGCACTTCCGAACTACAACTGGCTGTGTTGAAGCCCAGGAAATAGGAGGGTGTAGGCAGAGGCCTACTGTATTTTGAATGAGTTTACAGCAGGAGAGACTGCCATCCACACAGCAGGGGATCAGCTGACATTACTGAACCCCACTGAGACACAGGAGCAAGTATCTCTTTCCGTGTGGACGGCACTTCCGAACTACAACTGGCTGTGTTGAAGCCCAGGAAATAGGAGGGTGTAGGCAGAGGCCTACTGTATTTTGAATGAGGTGACAGCAGGAGAGACTGCCATCCACACAGCAGGGGATCAGCTGACGTTACTGAACCCCACTGAGACACGGGAGCAAGTATCTCTTTCCGTGTGGACGGCACTTCCGAACTACAACTGGCTGTGTTGAAGCCCAGGAAATAGGAGGGTGTAGGCAGAGGCCTACTGTATTTTGAATGAGGTGACAGCAGGAGAGACTGCCATCCACACAGCAGGGGATCAGCTGACGTTACTGAACCCCACTGAGACACGGGAGCAAGTATCTCTTTCCGTGTGGACGGCACTTCCGAACTACAACTGGCTGTGTTGAAGCCCAGGAAATAGGAGGGTGTAGGCAGAGGCCTACTGTATTTTGAATGAGGTGACAGCAGGAGAGACTGCCATCCACACAGCAGGGGATCAGCTGACATTACTGAACCCCACTGAGACACGGGAGCAAGTATCTCTTTCCGTGTGGACGGCACTTCCGAACTACAACTGGCTGTGTTGAAGCCCAGGAAATAGGAGGGTGTAGGCAGAGGCCTACTGTATTTTGAATGAGGTGACAGCAGGAGAGACTGCCATCCACACAGCAGGGGATCAGCTGACGTTACTGAACCCCACTGAGACACGGGAGCAAGTATCTCTTTCCGTGTGGACGGCACTTCCGAACTACAACTGGCTGTGTTGAAGCCCAGGAAATAGGAGGGTGTAGGCAGAGGCCTACTGTATTTTGAATGAGGTGACAGCAGGAGAGACTGCCATCCACACAGCAGGGGATCAGCTGACGTTACTGAACCCCACTGAGACACGGGAGAAAGTATCTCTTTCCGTGTGGACGGCACTTCCGAACTACAACTGGCTGTGTTGAAGCCCAGGAAATAGGAGGGTGTAGGCAGAGGCCTACTGTATTTTGAATGAGTTTACAGCAGGAGAGACTGCCATCCACACAGCAGGGGATCAGCTGACATTACTGAACCCCACTGAGACACGGGAGCAAGTATCTCTTTCCGTGTGGACGGCACTTCCGAACTACAACTGGCTGTGTTGAAGCCCAGGAAATAGGAGGGTGTAGGCAGAGGCCTACTGTATTTTGAATGAGGTGACAGCAGGAGAGACTGCCATCCACACAGCAGGGGATCAGCTGACGTTACTGAACCCCACTGAGACACGGGAGCAAGTATCTCTTTCCGTGTGGACAGCACTTCCGAACTACAACTGGCTGTGTTGAAGCCCAGGAAATAGGAGGGTGTAGGCAGAGGCCTACTGTATTTTGAATGAGTTTACAGCAGGAGAGACTGCCATCCACACAGCAGGGGATCAGCTGACGTTACTGAACCCCACTGAGACACGGGAGCAAGTATCTCTTTCCGTGTGGACGGCACTTCCGAACTACAACTGGCTGTGTTGAAGCCCAGGAAATAGGAGGGTGTAGGCAGAGGCCTACTGTCTTTGTAATGCGGAGACAGCAGGAGAGACTGCCATCTCCACAGCAGGGGATCAGCTGGCAATGATGAACCCCACTAACACTTGAACGAATGTGTTTGGCTCTGTGGAGACGACACTTCTGAACACCAACTGACGCTGTTGGAGCCCAGGATTAGGCGAGGAGCAGGCTGGGGCCTACTGGATTTTGGCAGGTGAAGGCAGCAGGAGACTTGCCATCTCCACAGCAGGGGAACAGCTGGCAGTGCTGAACCCCACTAACACTCTAACGAAGGTGTTTGGCTCTGTGGAGACGACACTTCTGAACACCAACTGACGCTGTTGGAGCCCAGGAATAGGCGAGGAGCAGGCTGTGGCCTACTGGATTTTGGCAGGTGAAGGCAGCAGGAGACTTGCCATCTCCACAGCAGGGGAACAGCTGGCAGTGCTGAACCCCACTAACACTCTAACGAAGGTGTTTGGCTCTGTGGAGACGACACTTCTGAACACCAACTGACGCTGTTGGAGCCCAGGAATAGGCGAGGAGCAGGCTGTGGCCTACTGGATTTTGGCAGGTGAAGGCAGCAGGAGACTTGCCATCTCCACAGCAGGGGAACAGCTGGCAGTGCTGAACCCCACTAACACTCTAACGAAGGTGTTTGGCTCTGTGGAGACGACACTTCTGAAGACCAACTGACGCTGTTGGAGCCCAGGATTACGCATGCCGCATGCAGAGGCCAATGGGCAGCGGTTTTTATGGAGGTTGTGGACTACTACTGATTCTAACCATGCTCCACTTAGGCCTCTGGCTCCACTGTCTCTACTATTTACCTGGCCTCCAACCCCGCCAGCTACATCTCTGAAGTGGCGTCAGCACAATCTACACTTGTTCCTGTGTTACTGGTGCTCAGTCCCGTCAGTTGATCCCCTGATGTTTGTCCGGCAAGTTCGCCAGCTCTGTCCTCATTCCCACTACTGGTTATGGGAATGTGGACAGAGCAGGAGACCTTGCCGGACACACATCAGGGGATAAACTGATGGGACTGAGCCACAGGAACACAGGGACAAGTGTAGATTGTGCTGACGCCACTTCAGAGATGTAGATGGCGGGGTTGGAGGTCAGGGGAAATAGTAGAGACAGTGGAGCCAGAGACCTAAGTTGGGCACGGTTAAAAATCAGTAGTGGTTTGAATGTTGATGGAGCTGGTGACTTTGCCGTCCACACAGCAGGGGATCAGCTGGCATTACTGAACCCCACTAACACAGGAGCTAGTGTGTTTCTCTGTGCAGACGACACATCTGAGCGACAACTGGCTGTGTTGAAGCAAAGGGATTATAGTTCAGGTGGTAGAAAAATGAACACACCAGCAGACCTGGATACAGTTGCCAACCACTAATTTAGTCTGTAAGAGGAATGGCAAAGTCTTTGGAGATCCAGGCCTTGTTCATTTTCAGAAAAGTCAGCCGGTCAACATTATCGGAAGATAGTCGCGTGCGACGGTCTGTTAGTACACCACCTGCGGCACTAAAGACACGTTCCGATAATACACTGGCAGCAGGGCAAGCCAGCACCTCCAATGCATACTGGCTAAGCTCTGGCCATGTATCCAGCTTAGAGACCCAAAACTTGAAGGGGGAAGAGCCATCTGGGAGTACAGCGACAGGGCAAGACATGTAGTCTGACACCATCTGACGGAAGCGTTGCCTCCTGCTGACTCGAGGCGTCGCTGATGGTGTAGACAATTGTGGTGGACACACAAAACTTTGCCACATTTGGGCCATAGTGGTCTTGCCTTGTGCTGCGGCGCTGCCTCTGCTCCCTCTTTGTGCAGAGTTTCCTCCACTGCCTCGACGCACAGAGCTGCTTTGTAAAGCACTAGCAACAATGCTGTCGGGTGGAATGGAAAACATTATGGACTGCACCAGTGACTCTTCGTACTCCCGCATTTTACGCTCCCGGTTCAACGTTGGTATGAGCCTTTGTACGCTGTCCCGGTAGCGAGGATCTAGGAGGGTGTACACCCAATAATCAGCCGAGACGAGAATGTGGGCGATGCGGCGGTCGTTTCTCAGGCACTGCAGCATGAAATCAACCATGTGCTGCAGACTCCCAACTGCCAAAGAACCGCTGTCCCCTGTTTGAGGCGTGACCTCGGCCTGCTCTGCATCACCCCACCCTCGCTGTACATACTGAGTAGAGGTTTGTGTACCTCCCTCCTCTGGAGAGATGTCTTCCTCCTCCATCGACTCCTCCTCATCCTCCTCACAAAGTGTCCCCTGCCTAGGCCTTTGTGAGGAAACACGTAGCGCAGACTGTCCAGAAGCAGATGGCATTTGGGACTCCTCATCCTCCACCTCTTCTGAAACCTCATCCCTTAGTGCTTGCAGTGTTTGTTGAAGCAGGCAGATAAGGGGGACAGTCATGCTGACTAGTGCATCATCTGCACTCGCCATCCGCGTGGATTCATCGAAGGCACGCAAAACGAGGCAGATGTCCTTCATAGAGGCCCACTCAATGGTGCTGAAGTGTGAACGGCGCACAGTGCGACTTGTTTGCGCCTGATGCAGCTGGTACTCCATGACTGCTGCCTGCTGCTCACACAACCCTCCAACATATGTAACGTTGAATTCCACCGGGTGGGTAGGTCACATATGATGCGATGTTCCGGAAGGCCAAATCGTCGCTGCAGAGCAGCGAGGCGCGATCTTGCCGTGCTGGAACGTCGCAAGTGAGCGCACTCTATGCGGACCTTGTGCAACAGTGCAGCAAGATCCGGATAGTCCCTCAGAAAGCTCTGCACGACCAAGTTAAGAACATGTGCCAGACATGGGATGTGTGTGAGGTTGCCTAGGCCAAGAGCTGCCACCAGATTTCGGCCATTGTCACACACTACCAAGCCCGGCTGGAGATTCGCTGGCCCAAACCACACATCGCTCTCCAGCTTGATAGCATTCCAGAGCTCCTGCGCTGTGTGGCTTCGATTCCCCAAAGAAATTAATTTGAGTACAGCCTGTTGACGTTTGGCCACGGCTGTGCTCATATCGGTCGTAACAGGCTCCTGCTCTGCTGTTTCTGAGGAACTTGAGTAGGAGGAGGAGTCTATGTGTACAGACTGGAGTCCTGCAATCCGTGGCGTTGGAAGAACACGTACAGCGCCACTCTCCAGATCCGTACCCGGCTCCACAACATTGACCCAGTGGGCAGTGAGGGAAAGGTATCGTCCCTGTCCATGGTTACTGGTCCACGCATCGGTGGTCAGGTGGACCTTGCTACTAACGGCGTTTAGTAGCGCATGTTTTATTTTGCCCTCAACATGTTTCTGCAGGGCAGGGACGGCTCGCCTGCTGAAATAAAAGCGGCTGGGCACGTTGTATTGGGGGACTGCCAATGCCATTAAGTCCCGGAAGGTGTCAGTGTCCACCAGCCTGAATGACAGCATTTCAACTGCCAGAAGTTTGGCAATGCCAGCATTCAGAGACTGTGCTCGGGGATGGTTTGCCGAGTAAGGGCGCCTTTTATCCCATGCCTGTGCTACCGATGGCTGTGATGGATGGGAACGTGCTGCTATGGGTGTAATCTGACAGGGTCTCCGGACAACAGTGGCAGAGGTTCTTCCTTGGCGATCCTGTGAGGAAGCCGAACCAGCAGTGTGTGAGCTGGAGGAAGAGGGCCCAACACGAACTGAAGAGGTGGTAGGTGGTGCTGTACGTTGGCCTACGTCTTCAGGGTGTCTCTGCAACTCCAACTCGTGCTTGGTGCGCACATGTTTCCACATATTTGTGGTATTGAGGTTGCTGACATTTCTCCCTCTTTTGACTCTCTGATGACACAGCTTGCATTTGACAAAGCAAATGTCATCTGCAACTGTGTCAAAAAAGGACCACGCACTGCAACTCTTGTGAGCGCCCGGTTTGCCTTTGGAAGGAGGAATGCTCCTAACGGGTGCCGAAGTGGAGGGTACAGGCAACCAAGTCTTCCCCCTCCCTCTGCCTCCTGTTTTGGCCGGTAGGGGAATCTCTTCCTCCGAGCTGCTCCCACCACCTTCCTGTTGCTCACGCCATGATGGGTCAAGGACCTCATCATCTTCCCTCCCCTCTTCAAACAGCTGCTTCTCCGGGGTTGTCTCGCCAGCACCGTACGCACCAGAAAGTGGCAACTGAGTCTCGTCATCATCTGATGCGTACTGAGGTGTGCTGACCATAGGCACTGGCCCACTCGCCTCTTCAGATTCAGAGGGACAAAGAAGTTGCGCATCACTGCATACTCCCTCTTCTTCACATTCAGGAATGCTGCTTGGCTGGCCCCCTCTTTCCAAGCCAACAGATTCCGAGAACAGAAGTAGAGACTGTGATGGCTCCTGTCCATGTCTCTCTGACTGCCTGGGCACTTTGGCAGGTGGTGAAGAGACAGATGGTTGCTCTTCGGTGCTCTGACCCTGAGAGGATGCGGAAGTAATTGAAGTCGATGCGTTAGCTGCCATCCATCCGACAACGGCTTCAATTTGTTCCTCCCGCAGCAGTGGGGTACGTTGAGGTCCTACAAAGCTGCGCATAAAGGACTGTTGCCTGCTAAAACTGGGGGATGCTGATCCACTGGTGCCCGCAGCAGGCCCAGAATCCCCACGTCCTCTACCTGTAGAATCCCCACGTCCTCTCCCTGCAGAATCCCCACGTCCTCTCCCTGCTGAAACTCCACGCCCACGCCCACGCGCCTTACTCCCTGCCTTCTTCATCTTGCAAGACTGCTTAAGATAGGCAAAAAAGTACAAAGGGGGGCCTTAGTGTGCTTATTCCTGAACAGCTGGTTACAGGTACAAGAAACACTAATTTTATGAAGTGTGTGTGTGTGTGGACTAGACTTTAATAGGAGCTGATGTGGCCTACACAAGTTCAAAATGTAGTGTTTGGTGAACTTTTTTTGTGGTTTCTTTGTTGGAAACAAACTCAAAGTATGTGAACAAAGAATTGAAACTGATAGTATCACCAACTTTTTGGAGCTATTACAATGCAGGCAGGTAACCTACAATGCAAAAGATGAGGCTCCAAAAAAATTGGGTAATACTAATCTGGCTGCGCCGGCAGGGCACAAGCCAGAAAAAAAGGCTCCTCTATCTACTCCTATATAGTGTTTGCAACCAACCAATGTTGATGGATACGGATGGATGCACACTAATAGGAGAAGAAAAAATGAGCTGCACTCAAAGACAAATATGTGTGAGGCAGTGACGCACGTTGAGCGTCCTACAACCAGACGTAGCTGCAGGACACTCTACTCAGCGTGAGCTGCACTCACACACAGTCAGAGGCCTCTCAGACAGCCGTCAACAGTGCAGCTAAGTGGGCACTGGCACTGACAGGCTGCAGAAAGGCTCCGCTGTGTACTCCTTTATAATGTTTGCAACCACCGTAGATGGAGACGGATGGATGCACACTAATAGAAGAAAAAATGAGCTGCACTCAAATAAAAATATGTGTGAGGCACTGACGCACGCTGAGCGTCCTACAGCCAGACGTAGCTGCAGGACACACTACTCAGCGTGAACTGCACTCACACACAGTCAGAGACCTCTCAGACAGCCGTGAACAGTGCAGCAAAGTGGACACTAGCACTGAAAGGCTGCAGAAAGGCTCCGCTGTCTACTACTAGTGTTTGCAACCAACGTATATGGATACGGATGGAAGCACACTAGATTGAAATTATGTAAAAAATGCAGCTCAAAAAATAAAAGATGTATGAGGCAGCAGTGATCACACTGGGTGGCCTACAGCCTGACGTGGCTGCAGGACCCACTCCACAGCGTGAGCTGCACTCACACAGCCCTTGCAGACAGCTGTGAACACTGCTGCTAGGGCAAAGAAGGCTACAGTGGTGGTTTATGTAGCCTGGGTAAAGCACTAGATGTTTGGTGGAATCGCTATTTCTAACTGTCCCTCACAGTCTTCTACAGCAGCCTGTCCCTAACTGAATTCACAGCAGAGTGACCAGAAATGGCGGCTGCGGTGGCTTTTATAGTGCATCATGACATCATTTCGGCAGCCAATCACAGCCATGCCAATAGTTAACATGCCTACATGCCTAACAGGATGTGCCCACACTTCGGAGGATTCCCATTGGCTTAATCAAAGCAAGCAGGCTCATAGCATGATGGGAACTTCCTATTCCGATTCCGATTCCGGAATCCGATATGACAAAAGTATCGGAACTAAGTATCGGAATTCCGATACCGCTAATATCGGCCGATACCCGATACTTGCGGTATCGGAATGCTCAACACTACTCACCACATATCTAGATAAGTTCCTTTGGGGGTCTTCTTTCCAAAATGGGGTCACTTGTGGGGGGTTTCTACAGTTTAGGTACATCAGGGGCTCTCCAAAGGCAACATGACACCCGCAGACATTCCATCAAAGTCTGCATTCCAAAACGTCACTACTTTCCTTCCAAGCCCCAACGTGTGCCCATACAGTAGTTTTCTCCCACATATGGGGTATCAGCGTACTCAGGACAAATTGGACAACAACTTTTGGGGTCCAGTTTCTCCTGTCACCCTTGGCAAAATAAAAAAACTGGGGACTAAAAGATCATGTTTGTGGAAAAAATATGATTTTTTTTATTTTCATGCCAGGGCGTTATAAACTTCTGTGAAGCCCTTGGGGGTTCAAAGTGCTCACCACACATCTAAATAAGTACCTTGGGGGGGTCTAGTTTCCAAAATGGTGTCATTTGTGGGGGGGTTTCCACTGTTTAGGCACATCAGGTGCTTTCCAGACACGGCATGGCATCCAATCCCAATTCCAGCCAAAAAAGTCAAATGGCGCTGCTTCCCTTCCGAGCTCTGCCATGCGCCCAAATAGTGGTTTAACCCCACATGTGGGGTATCAGCGTACTCAGGACGAATTGCATAATAACTTTGGGGGTCATGTTACCCATGGAGAAATAAAAATCGGGGGTGAAAGGATCATTTTTGTTCAAAAAATGAGATTTTTTAATTTTACGGCTGTACATTATAAACTTCTGTGAAGCCCTGGGAGGTTCAAAGTTCTCACCACACATCTACATAAGTTCCCTGGGGGGTCTAATTTCCAAAATGGTGTCATTTGTGGGGGGTTTCCACTGTTTTGGCACATCAGGGACTCTGCAAATGTGACATGCCGTCCGATCTGAATTCCAGCCAATTTTGCATTGAAAAAGTCAAACGGCACTCCTTCCCTTCTGAGCTCTGCCATGCGCCGAAACAGTGGTTCCCCCCACATATTCAGTATCAGCGTACTCAGGACAAATTGCACAATAACTTTTGTGTCCAATTTCTCCTGTTACCCTTGGTAAAATAAAAAAAATTGGACCTGAAGTAATTTTTTTGTGAAAAAAGTTAAATATTCATTTTTTTTTAAACATTCAAAAAATTCCTGAAGGGTTAATAAACTTCTTGAATGTGGTTTTGAGCACCTTGAGGGGTGCAGTTTTTAGAATGGTATCACTTTTGGGTATTTTCTATCATATAGACCCCTCAAAGTGACTTCAAATGTGATGTGGTCCGTAAAAATAAAATGGTGTTGCAAAAATGAGAAATTGCTGGTCAGCTTTTAACCCTTATAACTTCCTAACAAAAAAAAAATTGGGTCCAAAATTGTGCTGATGTAAAGAAAACATATGGGACATGCTATATATTAAGTTTTTTGTGTGCCATATCTCTGTGATTTAAGGGCATAAAAATTCAAAGTTTGAAAATTGCAAAATTTTCAACATTTTCGCCAAATTTCCATTTTTTTCACAAATAAACGCAAGTTATTTGAATGCAATTTTACCACTAACATGAAGTACAATATGTCACGAGAAAACAGTGTCAGAATCACCTGGATCCATGGAAGCGTTTCAGAGTTATTACCTCATAAAGGGACAGTGGTCAGAATTGTAAAAATTGGCCCGGTCATGAATGTTCAAACCACCCTTAGGGGTAAAGGGGTTAATAATACCACTCTTAGCTGCATAAATAATTTAAAATGCACAAGGCGTGCTGTAATGGTTGGAGAATCGGACATGCTGCTGATACACACAGAATCCATGGCCGTGGTCCAGGTGAAACTGTGCCTGCTGGGGGAGCACAAAAAATATTCTCATCCACGAGACTTAGCATCCTGTCTCACTTTTCAGGGTGGTGCAGGACATCACTATTGAAGTCACTGTTTTTTTTAATTTAATAATGTGACATATGGTACAGTTTAAAGTTTTGTACCACCAAACATGTAGCAGAATTGGGAATATTGGCGTCAGAATCAAAAACATTTGAATGACAGGCTAGGAAAAAACATACATACTTCAGAAATTCTGAAACACTTTTAGCAATATTACATTTTCTTCTATGTCAAAGTAAGGAAAGGACCATCTAGCTCTCTAGCTTCTCATCTGTTCAGCGTGGATGGCCTGAAGAGGAGAAGCAGGAGGAGGAAAGAGAGGAGGAGGAGATGGAGCATCACCCTCCTGGTGGGGAAAGGTAAGTCTTGCTTGTTGGGAGTCTTGCACACATGGCTGACTTTATGTCACTCTGTCTTTCACGTGACCATTGCGTTGTATGCATTTTGGCCCCCATCGAATACTGGTTATTCACCCTTTTAGACTCACGCTACAAGGAGAACTTTCCATCTCTCCTTCCTGCGGCGAAAATGGCTACTAAAATGGTGCAGTACCAGGAGGCCTTTGTTGAGGAATTGGTCAAAAAATTCCCATCTGATAATGCTGGCGGCAGAGGTCAGAGTTCTTTAGACAACCAAGGAGTAGAGAGGAGAGAGACACACACCAGGTCCAACAGAGGCAGGTGAACACTATCAAAGGTCTGGGGCAGGGGCATAATAACTGATAGGTGCATCCGCCTGTGAACTGAAAATGCTGACAGGCTTACTATTGTCAAAACCTGGATCAGCCCAGACATCTCAACCCCATTGGATGACAGCAGAGGAATATAAAGTAAAATATAAAATGTTCCTTTTTTTCTGGTGTATTCAAATGCACCCCTTCCCACCCAAACAAGGGTATACAGTTCTTGCTTTGTAATTTTTTTGTAATCCTCCAACATATAGATAGATAGATAGATAGATAGATAGATGTAGGAGGATTTTAGAAGTAGGCCTCTGAAAATTATACAGTAGGGCATCATAGACACTATTGAAAATTTAGGAGCGATGGTTGAATCATGACTCTATTGGTATGGTGGAGGAGGACACTAAAAATGCTTTCAGCCCATGCAAATAGTACATTGGCTTTACCAGTCTACTAGGAGTCCCACTCCTTCCAAATAGTAAAAAAATGTTTTCTGAGGCCTTTCTCTACGTCTCTTGCAGACGGTATCTCAGTGTCTCCTTCTAAGTTTTGGCAGCCCTTGCGCATAGTGCACCGGCTTGACCATTCTAGGAGTCCCACTCCTTCCAAATTGTAAAAAAAATGTTTTCTGAGCCCTCCTCTACGTGTCTTTCAGGGTGTATTACAGTCCTTCCTTTCAATTTTCAGCAGCCCTTACACTTAGTGCATACACTTTATGAGTCTAGGAGTCCCACTACCTAACAATTTTATTAGAATGTGTACCCTCCTTTATGTCTAATACAGGGTGTATCAGAGTCCCTTTTTCTTCTAATTTTTGTAATTCTTGCATTGTCTGCATAGACTTTGTGAGTTTCAGAGTCCCTCCTTCATAAATTAAACAGGATGTGTTTGATTGTGTCACACATACCACATGCTCAGATGAGTTAGTAAAATGTTAAAATTACACTTACTGGTGGATGGTTTTTTCACTATTGAAAGCAGCAAAAAAGTGTACAAGCGCAGCAAAAACACTTTGTGTGAGCATAGTCTAAGGGGTTGAGGAGGTGGTTTTCCTCTCTTTTTAATTTTGCCTGTATATTCAAGTTATTAAACAGGAAAAAATGTTTTCTGACATTTTTCCTGATAAATCTGTAGCATAATACTCCTATAGCATTGTTCCCAGCAGAGACTTGGGAGTCAGAGATGCTTGAGTCGAACACCCGAGCAGTCCGACATGCTCGATTTGAGTACCGAGCACCCAAACATTTTAGTGGTCGCTCATCACTACTCAGCAAATCCAGTTAAAATGACTAACAATGACTTACAAGACCGTCCGTAATCTGTCTCCTTCATACATTTCCAGCTAATCTCCTGGTACCTACCAACACGTAATCTCCGCTCCTTACAAAACTTTCTTCTCTACTCTGTTCTCGTACACTCCTCACCCAATCGCTTCCAAGATTTTTCCGAATATCCGGAATCCTTTAACTCAGTGCCTCAACTAGGCAAACTTGTTTATAAAAAATATATACTCTGATACAGGCGCATTAAAAGTGTAAAGGTTCTGTCACACTTAGCGATATCGCTAGCTATATCGCTATAACTTGTGACGTTATAACGATATTGCTAGCGATATCGCTGTGTCTGATACTTACTGTACCTCTGACCCGCTCCCCCGCTGGTTATCGCTGATCGCGCGAGAACGTCCAGGACTGTTTCTCGTCATCAGCTTCCTGCTGGGCTTCCTGTGGAGAGACGAGCGTGGAGCCGGGCGGGAGGACGTCAGGAATGCCTAGTGTGACAGGTAAGTAGCGACCCCCGTCCCCAGCGATGTCGCTGGTGAGATCTGCCTGTGTGGCAGCTCACCAGCGACCACTTAGCGATGCACCAGCGATCCTGACAGCGTCATATCGCTGGTCAGGATCGCTGGTGCATCGCTAAGTGTGACAGTACCTTAAGGGTTCAGATAGCAGTTAGCAATGCTTAAAGCAGATGATAGGTTAATCAGCAGGTCTGAGCAAGGAAGTAGATGCAGTAGTTTGCAGAGATAATTACAGCTGAGAGAACTGGTTGTGGCAAACTCCAAAAAAATGGTAACTAAATGTTTAGCTTACTAAATACTACAACAAGCATGAGTTAGCTAGTCTTAGGCTAGTTTCACACTTGCTTTTTTTTGCAGCGCGTTTTTCCCGCAAGAAAACGCATTGAAAAAACGCATACAAAAGCATACAACTGCTGCGTTTTTTTCAAGCATTTTTATGAGCATGCATGAAAAAAACGCAGCGTTTTTAAGCGTTTGTATGCGTTTTTAGTGCGTTTTTACCGCGTTTGCGTTTTTTTCCAACATTAGGTGGCCCCTCACACTAACCCAAACCATGACTTTACTAACCCTAACCCTGACCCTAACCCTTAACCCTAACCCTGACCCTAACCCTAACCCTAACCCTGACCCTAACCCTTAACCAAACCATACTTAACCCTAACCCAAACCCTAAACCCTAACTAACCCTAACCCTGACCTTAACCCTGACCCTAACCCTAACCCTGACCCTAACCCTAACCCTAACCCTAACCCTAACCCTGACCCTAACCCTTAACCAAACCATACTTAACCCTAACCCTGACCCTAACCCTGACCCTAACCCTAACCCTAACCCTGACCCTAACCCTTAACCAAACCATACTTAACCCTAACCCTGACCCTAACCCTTAATCAAACCATACTTAACCCTAACCCAAACCCTAACTAACCCTAACCCTAACCCTAACCCTAACCCTGACCCTAACCCTTAATCAAACCATACTTAACCCTAACCCAAACCCTAACTAACCCTAACCCTAACCCTAACCCTGACCCTAACCCTTAACCAAACCATACTTAACCCTAACCCTGACCCTAACCCTGACCCTAACCCTTAACCAAACCATACTTAACCCTAACCCTGACCCTAACCCTGACCCTAACCCTTAACCAAACCATACTTAACCCTAACCCTGACCCTAACCCTAACCCTAACCCTGACCCTAACCCTAACCCTAACCCTTAACCAAACCATACTTAACCCTAACCCTGACCCTAACCCTGACCCTAACCCTGACCCTAACCCTAACCCTTAACCAAACCATACTTAACCCTAACCCTGACCCTAACCCTGACCCTAACCCTTAACCAAACCATACTTAACCCTAACCCTGACCCTAACCCTGACCCTAACCCTAACCCTAACCCTGACCCTAACCCTAACCCTAAACCCCCTTAACTAACCCTAACTTTACCCAAACCCCTAAATTCCATTGTCTAAACTAATGGTAAAAAAAAAAAACGCATGTGCAAAAAAACGCATACATGAGCATGCCAGTGCGCACATATGCGCATCCATAGGCTATAATGGCCAATTTTAGTGCAAAACGTGCGCATACGTGCGCATGCGCTTTTTTGCAGGGCCAAAAAATGCAACATGCTGCGTCTGGAAAATACAAACGCACACCCCAAAAAAACGCAGCGCATGAAAATCGCATACGTGCGCTTACCAGCGCGCAGGTATGCGCACCCATGTTAAATATAGGGGAAAAAACGCATGCGCAGGTATGCGTTTTTTTCCAGCGCAAAAAAACGCAAATGTGAAACCAGCCTTAAAAAGCCTTGGATGAGGATGTCACTGAAGTCCATGGGGCAATTTGAGAAACCTGATGTAGACCACATCAAATGGTTTTGAATTGCACTAATATCCCATTCCCTGATAACACTGTTAAAGGAGTTATCTAGACCTCTTGTTTCACTGTCTCTTTTCTCATTTGCAGGCATTGCAGGACCTTAGGTATCCATGGTTCCCACTGATATAGTGATAGTTATCTAGTTGGTAATGGTCGTAACCATGGACACCTAAAGTCCTTCAATGCCTGCACGTGAGGAAAGAGATGTAGTGATGTAGTAGAAAAACTATACTACATTTCTAATATGAGGTATTTTCTAATAATATTTTCATTACACCTCCTACATATTGGGAAAGGATCCTAGAGATAGGAATACCCTTTTATCTTTCGTTGAGAGTGCACCATCTCTATACCATATTTGAAGCAATTTTTATGTAGTACAATCTAGAATATACTCAATAATATCAGCAGCTTTGGGAAAATTGTAATCTTATCATCCCTTTATAATTGTGATGCAAAAAAATATAGCGAGTTTTTAATAGTTTAATAAAGGCTGAGTTTTAATGGCCTGCCATAGGGGTATAGAGCGTTATCTGGCCCTGGAGCCAAGACAGGTCCGTAACATAAACCATGAGGACTATAAGCAATGTGTTATGTCAAGCCAAGTGGATTACACCTATTATAGAGTACCACTTAGTGTGGATTACAAAATTGGTATTATATTGTTTGGACTACAAACATTATTAGACAAACTGTGACGTATGCTGTGATAATAAATAGGTTACGTCCGAGAGTGGACCCTCTGGATCGCGGCACTGGAGCTCCCAGGGGTGAGCGCGCCAGGTGGTGCCGACCCCTATACAGGGGCCGTTAGGGGCAGACCCTAGGAAGACAGATGCCGCGACTGCTAGAAACAAGAGGGGCGGCTCGAAGGACTAAGTGGAGGGTGCCGGACTGAGAACTGGAGTATAGGACTGGGCACTGGAGTACAGGACGGAGACATGGAGTGCAGGATGGAGACACGAAGCACAGGACTGGGCAATGGAGTGTAGGACTGGGCACTGGAGCACAGGACGGAGGCACGGAGTACAGGAGGGAGACACGGAGTACAGGACTGGGCAGAGGAGTGTAGGACAGGGCACTGGCGCACAGGACGGAGGCACGGAGTACAGGAGGGAGACACGGCGTACAGGACTGGGCAGAGGAGTGTAGGACTGGGCACTAGAGCACAGGACGGAGGCACGGAGTACAGGAGGGAGACACGGAGTACAGGACTGGGCAGAGGAGTGTAGGACAGGGCACTGGCGCACAGGACGGAGGCACAGAGTACAGGAGGGAGACACGGCGTACAGGACTGGGCAGAGGAGTGTAGGACTGGGCACTAGAGCACAGGACGGAGGCACGGAGTACAGGAGGGAGACACGGCGTACAGGACTGGGCAGAGGAGTGTAAGGAGTGAAGGGGAGAAACCCCTAAACACCCAGGCCAGGATACCGTACGGGAAGTCCACACAATAATCAGGCATCTCCACCATGTTGGAGACGCCTGATATACTCTGTAGAAGTCGGCTGATTGGGCGCTCAGACCGCTGGGCGGGCGCTGCAGGGTTAAAGGATCTGCAGAGCACGCGCCCGCGGCCTAAGTTGCCCCCAGGGGGCCGGCACACGCCGGACGGAGGAGAAGGAAGAGGAGGCAGGCACAGAGCGGCGCGGCAAGCGCAGGTAAGTAAAGGTGGCGGCGGGCCCTGCTGTTGCGGGGACGGCGGCGGCTACCGCCGCCGACGTGACGCAAACTGAAAGATCTTCATTTCTGATATCCTTTATTGTTTGATTAACTCGTCTGTCAGAATAACAAGCGACTTTCCATCTTAACATTTGGTGAAAGCTGCATGATAGGTGCCCACAATTCATTTGTATGAACTTACACAGGAAAGCATAGCGTGAACTGCTTAGAGTTATGTGTTCAAGTTTAAGTGTCATGATCCAGGTTGGATTATGACAGATTTTGCACAAGTAACCTTTTTTTCCTTTAAGCTGTTTGCCTAAAGTTAGTTTTGCCCCCGGTGGCCATTAGGGTCATTACATTGTGGTTGTTTCAGTTCTAGTTTTGCCCCCGGTGGCCGTTAGGGTCATTGCACTCTGGTTACTTTAGTTTAGTTGCCCCCGGTGGCCGCTAGTGTCATTGCACGTGATTATGAAGCAGGTGTGATTCCCTGGCTCCTACCTATAAAGGAGTTGCAGGTGGTCTCACTCACTGTTGGTGATATTGTTCATTTCCAACCAAGTCTGGTGAAGGAAGGAACTACAGAGAGGAGTTCCTGGCAGCTCAGGGGAGCTCTGGTGTAATAGCTTCAGGCGGAAGCTGAATTCAGGTGTCGAGCTTCAGGGGTGAAGCTAAACTTTGGTGTTGTACTCTGTTGCTGGGAGCAATAGCAACAGAGCAAAGCTAAGTGGTGTTTTTCCCTGTTTGTGACTTTCCTTGTGTGTGTATTAGTGCAGTGGTGGGCATAGTTTCTGCACCGTCCAGTTCACGAGAAAGGGATAGGTTCAGGGCGAGCTAGGGATTTGAGGTATCCAGCTCGTCGCCAGGTGCGGAACTGTCTAGGGATTGTCAGGAGTGTAAGGACACTGACTCAGGGGAGTGCAGAAGGTCTCCACATCCCCGTTCCCTATTGCAGGGCCCTCCATTGTAACGGTTTCCCCAGTGTTTCCCTTAACTCTGTTTAAATTCGCCCTGCTGGAGGCTGTGTATCCAGGTTCACGGGTGTTATAGAAATTCGCCCTGCTGGATGCGGTGTATCCAGTCACATGTGACATCACATTATCACCAACCTTAACATTTTACTGTGGTGAGCCATGGGCCAAGTTCAGACCGGTGAGCAGTTGCTGCTGGTCCTTACTGAGATGAGTGAGGAGCTGAATGATGTGTTTAAGCAGCACCTGCAGCGGAATTATGGGCCTGAGGCCTACCCTCTGCCTCAACTAGAGGGTCCATTTGCGGCTTTGGCGAAGATGCACCTTGGAGTCTCTGCTGGGGAGCAGGACTTGCTTATACAGGTGGACGTACCCAGGCAGGTGGGAGGAGTTGGTGTCCCCATGGTGCTGCCTGGTGTTCCCCAAGGTGAAGGGGTACGTCCCGGTAGTGAGCAGACTAATGATTTAGTCCTTGGCACTCACGCCAAAACTTCTGTAATATCAGAGAAGCCGTGTCCCCCTGGTCGTGTGGAGGAAGACGACCTGGGAGTGTATATTTCCTTCTTGTCCTCAGAAGGTACTATAGCAGCAGAGGTGATGGTTGGCAAGTAGAGTTGAGCGACTTTTGTTTTTTTTAGGGTCGCGTTTCGTTTCGTGAAACCCGACTTTTCCAAAAGTCGGGTCGAGCAAGATCGTCCGATTATAGGGAAAAGTCGGGGTCGTCCCGAAACACGAAACCCAATGTAAGTCAATGGGGATTAAAAGTCGGCAGTGAGAGGAGAACAGGAAACACACCTACAGTGCCCATTTGAATGCCAAAAGCATCAATTCTTCTTACTTAAGCTTGTCAACCTTAATTAACTTCATAATACAAGTTACGCACTGAAAAATGGGGGTTATTTGGCTAAAGTTGTGGGGGGGGGCTGGCTCCAGGTTTTCATGTGCCCTGGGCAAAAGAGCGCCCCTTTAACACATACCAAAACTCATCATGCTCCGATACGGCAGAGAAATAGCGGTATAGTACAATGAAAAATACTTCACTTTTTACATCTCATGACGAGGCCCATCTATTTCTCCATACAGAATCATTGGTCCCATATAATGTTTGAAACAGTATATGATGAGCTCCACATAATGCTACAGTATATGTTGGTCCCCATGGATGAAGCTCCACTGTCTTATGGGCCCAAATAATGCTCCAAACATAATGGGCCCCATTTCTAATGCTCTAGTGTATAATGGGCCCTGTAAATGCTGCTCCAGTGTCTGATGTCCACCTTTGGAATGTTCCAGTGTATGGTGGGCCCCATCTATCATTCTCCAGAGTATAGTGCTCCCCAAAAATTGCTGTCCCAACATTGAAAACAATCAAATAAGTCTCCTCGCTAGGGAATCCCTGTACTAGTCTGGACTCCTCATCGTCCCCATCTTCCATCTCACTGCACAGTATTTCAACCTTGCAAGTGCTGTGATCCTGAGCAAGCAGGGGGGGCCCACTCGTTGGCGACGGCACTGGCACAGGGCCCCTGATAGTACGGTGGTGTGTCTGATGGCGGGTGGGCCGAACCTGCACTTTCATCTGCAGCTTCCTCTTTGTCACCGTGTAAGATGGAACTGTATATGGGAAGGGTAACCTGAGTTTCATCAGGGTCAGATTCAGGCCGTGTAGCGTGCGAGGGGAATGTAGTGGTCTCGGTCAATGTACCAGCAGATTCATCGAGCAGTGGCTGGGCATCAGTGCACTTGTGTCGCCCCCAGGAGTACGGTCGCCACAGTGGCATTACCTTCCTCCTAGGGAGTGTGATGTCATGCTTGGGAGCAACGAAGGATCTCTCTAGCAGGTTAACTGATTGGGCGGCGTTATTCCCACGAGTCATGACCCTCCAAACAGCGTTCATGAAGGCAAATTGTTTGTTTTACGTGGGCAGTATGGTTGCAAAGCTGAACCTTAAAGGAATGTCCAGAAGGGCACCACCAGGAGTGGAGCCTACGGTTAAATTCGACTCCACCTGGGAAACCTCAACCATGCCAGCTACAGAACAGATGCACACATTGCAAGCTTAATTCCGTTAACGAACGAGACTCCGTCATGCCCCGCGGTCCGAGTCCGGCTTACTAGAGGGACACGTGAGGCTCTGGAACATGAGATTGGCCAATAACTGGTGTGTCATGCCCTTACATGTCCGTGGCTGCATGTGCGCTACACTGAAAAGGCCAGCGTTTGTCGCTTACAGGTGCAGATAACCCGCTGAACAACGTTAGTGATGGGGATCACTGATTACAATTATTACCCGCGAACAATGATTTCCCAGTAAGTGCAGGTCAACTGCAGTTCCGGAATTAGGCCTAACCGTCATTCCTGAAAAAATGAAAAACTTACGTGTGCAAACCACAGGTGCTGTAGCTTGCTTAACAGCTCGCCAGCCGTTCTCACGCCCAGTATGGATTACACGTGATTGCACAAAGGTTAGAAAGGGTACCGTATCCCCAGATAACATGTATGGATAGCGTACACATTCAAAATATATGTCTCAGGAGGCAGGCTCAGACGGTGTTAGGCCCAGTATGGATTGCACGTGATTGCACAAAGGTTAGAAAGGGTACCGTATCCCCGGATAACATGTATGGATAGCGTACACATTCAAAATATTTGTCTCAGGAGGCAGGCTCAGACGGTGTTAGGCCCAGTATGGATTGCACGTGATTGCACAAAGGTTAGAAAGGGTACCGTATCCCCGGATAACATGTATGGATAGCGTACACATTCAAAATATATGTCTCAGGAGGCAGGCTCAGACGGTGTTAGGCCCAGTATGGATTGCACGTGATTGCACAAAGGTTAGAAAGGGTACCGTATCCCCGGATAACATGTATGGATAGCGTACACATTCAAAATATATGTCTCAGGAGGCAGGCTCAGACGGTGTTATGCCCAGTATGGATTGCACGTGATTGCACAAAGGTTAGAAAGGGTACCGTATCCCCGGATAACATGTATGGATAGCGTACACATTCAAAATATATGTCTCAGGAGGCAGGCTCAGACGGTGTTAGGCCCAGTATGGATTGCACGTGATTGCACAAAGGTTAGAAAGGGTACCGTATCCCCGGATAACATGTATGGATAGCGTACACATTCAAAATATATGTCTCAGGAGGCAGGCTCAGACGGTGTTAGGCCCAGTATGGATTGCACGTGATTGCACAAAGGTTAGAAAGGGTACCGTATCCCCGGATAACATGTATGGATAGCGTACACATTCAAAATATATGTCTCAGGAGGCAGGCTCAGACGGTGTTAGGCCCAGTATGGATTGCACGTGATTGCACAAAGGTTAGAAAGGGTACCGTATCCCCGGATAACATGTATGGATAGTGTACACATTCAAAATATATGTCTCAGGAGGCAGGCTCAGACGGTGTCAGGCACAGTATGGATTTGACGGTCCAGATTACACAGCGGAGGAGCAGGGAGAGGTAAAGATTGCAAATGCTGGGGCCCTGCCCAAGCAAGGGGGGCCCACTCGTGGGCGTCGGTACTGGCACTGGGCCCCTCATAGTACAGCGGTGTGTCTGACGGCGGGTGTGCACCACCACCGTCAGAGACACTTGATTGCACTATGAGGGACCCTGTGCCAGTGCCCGCGCCCAAGAGTCGGCCTACCCACCTGTCCAGGGCAACGGCACTCGCACGGAGTGTACAGGCGACCGGCGGATGTGCGCGCACAGTCTTCGCACCTTCTGGAGCAGGGCTGTTAACTCCGGATAATTTTTGAGGAAGCACTGCACCACCAGGTTCAAGGTGTGAGCCAAGCAAGGTATGTGGCTGAGTTTTGAAAGGGCTATGGCTGCCACAAAATTACGGCCGTTATCACTAACTACCTTGCCTGCCTCAAGATGTATACTGCCCAGCCATGACTCAGTTTGTCGCTTCAAGTACTCGGCCAGCACCTCGGCGGTATGTCTGTTGCCCAAACACATCATCTGCAACACAGCCTGCTGACGCTTTCCACTAGCTGCTCGATAGGGGGACACATCGTGTGCAACAGTGGCAGCTGCAGATGGAGTGCTCGTACGACTGCGCTCTGTGGACGAGCTTTCGCTTCTGGAGGAGGAGGAGGAGGGTGGAACGCCTACAGCCAACTGTTTCCTATACCATGGGCTAGGCAGCACTGTCCCACCACCGCTGTCCCCTGTGGACCCTGCATCCACCACATTAACCCAGTGCGCAGTGATGGACACGTAACGGCCCTGGCCATGCCGACTGGACCATGCATCAGTAGTGAGGTGCACCTTTCCGCTCACTGACTGCTTGAGTGCATGGACAATGCGGTCTTTCACATGATGGTGGAGGGCTGGGATGGCTTTGCGAGAGAAGAAGTGGCAACTGGGTAGGTCATAGCGTGGTACTGCCTAGGCCATGAGTTCGCGGAAAGCTGTGCTTTCCACCAACCGAAAGGACATCATCTCAAACGAGATTAGTTTGGCAATGTGGGCGTTCAAACCCAGTGTACGCGGATGAGAGACTGAGTACTTTCTTGACCTACTCATAGTGTCTGGGAAGGTGAGCTGGACTTGAGAGCTGCATATGGTGGAAGTAGCGGTGGACAGGGCGGACTGAGAGAGGGTTGATGATGGTGATGGAGTTGGTGTTCTTTCTGATGGCCTAGAATCAGTCTTTCGTTGATATAACAGTGGGATTCCCTGACTGCTGTGGCCTTGCAACGACACCTCAACATTTGCTGCTGTGCTAACCGGTGGGCTTACAGTGGGGGAAACAATGTAGCGTTGCTGACTACCTTCGTTGTGATCAGTTGCACATGTGGCACTTGAGGTTTGGTGTTGTGTCCACGCTTGCAAGTGCATGCTGGTTAAATGTCTAAGCATGCAACTGGTATTCAAATTTTTCAGATTTTTCCCTCGGCTAAAGGTCTTTGCGCACTTCTTACAGATAACCTTGGCCTGATCATGAGGATTTTGTTCAAAAAAGTGCCACACTGCACTCTTCCTACTTTGGCAGACATTTTGCAGCCTAGCACGCTGTGATCTTTTGACCCTCTGGACAAGCTGTCCAGCAACTCTTTTGATGTTTGGAACCTGTCTTTGGAGTGCTCCGGGCCTGCCAGATAACAGCTGTTGCGATGTCGATGTCTGCTGTGGATGCTCCTCATCTGAGCTATTGGAAGCAGCACCCTCTTCCCCCAATGGATGCCAATCTGGGTCAACAACTGGGTCATCCATCACCTCCTCTTCTATGTCATGTGCACCTTCCTCTGTGTCACCGTGTATGGTGGTATAGTGTGCGGGAAGGGGCACCTGAGTCTCATCAGGGTCAGAATCTGGCTCTGTACACTGCGAGGACAATGTAGTGCTCTGCGTGAATGTACCAGCAGAATCATCCATCAGCGGCTGTGCATCAGTGCACTCCATGTCAGATTCATCTTGGCCTGGGTAATTCACCATTTCACTTGATAATCCAGGCATGGTATGTGAAAACAGCTCCATGGAGTAATCAGTAGTATGGCCTGCGTCATCCTTCAATCTTGGTTGGGGTGAAGGACACAAGGAAAGGTGTGGTTCATGAACATGAGCCTCTAATGACGACTGAAGAAGAGGAGGCGATAGAGCTGGAGGCTGAGTCAGCAATGTAAGACAAAACTTTTTCCTGATGCTCTGGCTTTAAAAGCGGTTTGCCAACTCCTAGAAAACTAAGCGTTCGAGGCCTTATGTAGCCAGACGATGACGCAGGCTCAACACCTCCTGCATTCGGTCCTATTTTGCTCTTGCCACTACCATGAGATCCACCACCAACACCATCATTACCAGCTGCCAACCCCCGCCCAATTCCACGGCCTCTTCCACCAGCCTTCCTCATTTTTGGTAGAAATGTAGACAAAATCCAACAAACTATATAGTATGTAAAACAAGGTACAAGGTGTCTATAGGACAGGGGAGATTTTGAATTTCTGCACACACTTTTGGACACTGGACACTTTTGGATTGTGTGAGGCCCAATGAATATCTGAGCGCTATGTGACAGGCTCGATGGCACAGCTGTGACCTAAGTGACTAGAGGATAAGGGAGATTTTGAATCTCTGCACACACTTTTGGACACTGGACACTTTTGGATTGTGTGAGGCCCAATGAATATCTGAGCACTATGAGACAGGCTCGATGGCACAGCTGTGACCTAAGTGACTAGAGGATAAGTGAGATTTTGAATCTCTGCACACACTTTTGGACACTGGACACTTTTGGATTGTGTGAGGCCCAATGAATATCTGAGCGCTATGTGACAGGCTCGATGGCACAGCTGTGACCTAAGTGACTAGAGGATAAGTGAGATTTTGAATCTCTGCACACACTTTTGGACACTGGACACTTTTGGATTGTGTGAGGCCCACTGATATCTGAGCGCTACGTGACAGGCTCGATGGCACAGCTGTGACCTAAGTGACTAGAGGATAAGTGAGATTTTGAATCTCTGCACACACTTTTGGACACTGGACACTTTTGGATTGTGTGAGGCCCACTGATATCTGAGCGCTATGTGACAGGCTCGATGGCACAGCTGTGACCAAAGTGACTAGAGGATAAGTGAGATTTTGAATCTCTGCACACACTTTTGGACACTGGACACTTTTGGATTGTGTGAGGCCCACTGATATCTGAGCGCTATGTGACAGGCTCGATGGCACAGCTGTGACCTAAGTGACTAGAGGATAAGTGAGATTTTGAATCTCTGCACACACTTTTGGACACTGGACACTTTTGGATTGTGTGAGGCCCACTGATATCTGAGCGCTATGTGACAGGCTCGATGGCACAGCTGTGACCTAAGTGACTAGAGGATAAGTGAGATTTTGAATCTCTGCACACACTTTTGGACACTGGACACTTTTGGATTGTGTGAGGCCCACTGATATCTGAGCGCTATGTGACAGGCTCGATGGCACAGCTGTGACCTAAGTGACTAGAGGATAAGTGAGATTTTGAATCTCTGCACACACTTTTGGACACTGGACACTTTTGGATTGTGTGAGGCCCACTGATATCTGAGCGCTATGTGACAGGCTCGATGGCACAGCTGTGACCTAAGTGACTAGAGGATAAGTGAGATTTTGAATCTCTGCACACACTTTTGGACACTGGACACTTTTGGATTGTGTGAGGCCCACTGATATCTGAGCGCTACGTGACAGGCTCGATGGCACAGCTGTGACCTAAGTGACTAGAGGATAAGTGAGATTTTGAATCTCTGCACACACTTTTGGACACTGGACACTTTTGGATTGTGTGAGGCCCAATGAATATCTGAGCACTATGAGACAGGCTCGATGGCACAGCTGTGACCTAAGTGACTAGAGGATAAGTGAGATTTTGAATCTCTGCACACACTTTTGGACACTGGACACTTTTGGATTGTGTGAGGCCCAATGAATATCTGAGCGCTATGTGACAGGCTCGATGGCACAGCTGTGACCTAAGTGACTAGAGGATAAGTGAGATTTTGAATCTCTGCACACACTTTTGGACACTGGACACTTTTGGATTGTGTGAGGCCCACTGATATCTGAGCGCTATGTGACAGGCTCGATGGCACAGCTGTGACCTAAGTGACTAGAGGATAAGTGAGATTTTGAATCTCTGCACACACTTTTGGACACTGGACACTTTTGGATTGTGTGAGGCCCACTGATATCTGAGCGCTATGTGACAGGCTCGATGGCACAGCTGTGACCTAAGTGACTAGAGGATAAGTGAGATTTTGAATCTCTGCACACACTTTTGGACACTGGACACTTTTGGATTGTGTGAGGCCCACTGATATCTGAGCGCTATGTGACAGGCTCGATGGCACAGCTGTGACCTAAGTGACTAGAGGATAAGTGAGATTTTGAATCTCTGCACACACTTTTGGACACTGGACACTTTTGGATTGTGTGAGGCCCATTGATATCTGAGCACTATGTGACAGGCTCGATGGCACAGCTGTGACCTAAGTGACTAGAGGATAAGTGAGATTTTGAATCTCTGCACACACTTTTGGACACTGGACACTTTTGGATTGTGTGAGGCCCACTGATATCTGAGCGCTATGTGACAGGCTCGATGGCACAGCTGTGACCTAAGTGACTAGAGGATAAGTGAGATTTTGAATCTCTGCACACACTTTTGGACACTGGACACTTTTGGATTGTGTGAGGCCCAATGAATATCTGAGCGCTATGTGACAGGCTCGATGGCACAGCTGTGACCTAAGTGACTAGAGGATAAGTGAGATTTTGAATCTCTGCACACACTTTTGGACACTGGACACTTTTGGATTGTGTGAGGCCCAATGAATATCTGAGCACTATGAGACAGGCTCGATGGCACAGCTGTGACCTAAGTGACTAGAGGATAAGTGAGATTTTGAATCTCTGCACACACTTTTGGACACTGGACACTTTTGGATTGTGTGAGGCCCAATGAATATCTGAGCGCTATGTGACAGGCTCGATGGCACAGCTGTGACCTAAGTGACTAGAGGATAAGTGAGATTTTGAATCTCTGCACACACTTTTGGACACTGGACACTTTTGGATTGTGTGAGGCCCACTGATATCTGAGCGCTATGTGACAGGCTCGATGGCACAGCTGTGACCTAAGTGACTAGAGGATAAGTGAGATTTTGAATCTCTGCACACACTTTTGGACACTGGACACTTTTGGATTGTGTGAGGCCCACTGATATCTGAGCGCTATGTGACAGGCTCGATGGCACAGCTGTGACCTAAGTGACTAGAGGATAAGTGAGATTTTGAATCTCTGCACACACTTTTGGACACTGGACACTTTTGGATTGTGTGAGGCCCACTGATATCTGAGCGCTATGTGACAGGCTCGATGGCACAGCTGTGACCTAAGTGACTAGAGGATAAGTGAGATTTTGAATCTCTGCACACACTTTTGGACACTGGACACTTTTGGATTGTGTGAGGCCCACTGATATCTGAGCGCTATGTGACAGGCTCGATGGCACAGCTGTGACCTAAGTGACTAGAGGATAAGTGAGATTTTGAATCTCTGCACACACTTTTGGACACTGGACACTTTTGGATTGTGTGAGGCCCAATGAATATCTGAGCGCTATGTGACAGGCTCGATGGCACAGCTGTGACCTAAGTGACTAGAGGATAAGGGAGATTTTGAATCTATGCACACACTTTTGGACACTGAACACTTTTGGATTGTGTGAGGCCCAATGAATATCTGAGCACTATGAGACAGGCTCGATGGCACAGCTGTGACCTAAGTGACTAGAGGATAAGTGAGATTTTGAATCTCTGCACACACTTTTGGACACTGGACACTTTTGGATTGTGTGAGGCCCAATGAATATCTGAGCGCTATGTGACAGGCTCGATGGCACAGCTGTGACCTAAGTGACTAGAGGATAAGTGAGATTTTGAATCTCTGCACACACTTTTGGACACTGGACACTTTTGGATTGTGTGAGGCCCAATGAATATCTGAGCGCTTTGTGACAGGCTCGATGGCACAGCTGTGACCAAAGTGACTAGAGGATAAGGGAGATTGGATTGCTTTTAAAAGAGAAGTTTGCGGAGCAGTGGGTAAACAGCAATGCCAGCCTGTCAGGAAGCCTTAAAAGGCAGCCCAACAACCAACACTACTGATACACCACAATATAGCTTCCCCTTGCACTGCACACACAGTGACTGGTGTGTTGTGCAGGCCAAATTGCTATCAGCAGCAGAAGCAGTTTTTTTTTCTTCTCAGCAGGACAAAAAAAAAAAATTGGGCTTGCTTTTAAAAAAGCAGTTTGAGGCCCAATGAATATCTGAGCGCTATGTGACAGGCTCGATGGCGCAGCTGTGACCAAAGTGACTAGAGGATAAGGGAGATTGGATTGCTTTTAAAAAAGCAGTTTGCGGAGCAGTGGGTAAACAGCAATGCCAGCCTGTCAGGAAGCCTTAGAAGGCAGCCCAACAACCAACACCACTGATACACCACTATATAGCCTCCCCTTGCACTGCACACACAGTGACTGGTGTGTTGTGCAGGCCAAATCGCTAGCAGCGGAAGCAGTTTTTCTGTCTTCTTCCCTGCCTAACGCTCTCCCTACAGAATCAGCAGCAACCTCTCCCTATGCTAAGATCGGCAGAAGTAAGATGGCGGTCGGCGTGCACGCCCTTTTATACCCCCTGTGACGCCCACCAAAGCAAGCCAATCACTTGCATGCCCTTCTGAAAGATGGTGGTGACCCATGCCTATGTCATCACGTTGCCCACAGTGTCCGTGGATCCTGATTGGCTGAAAAAGAGCGCAAAACAAACTTTTGAAACGCGACTTTGGCGCGTAAGTCGCCAACCTCGTGGCCGACCTCATCCTAGGGTCGGGTTTCGTTTCATGAAACCCGACTTTGCCAAAAGTCGGCGACTTTTGAATTTTTTCGACCCGTTTCGCTCTACTCTATTGGCAAGGTACCTGAGGGCATACCGGTGCTTGTTAACAGTGGAGCAGAAGTCAGTCCGGTGGATACTCAGTTTGTCCAGACTCATGGTCTGAGGTGTGAGGCGCCGGATAAACCCATAAGCGTCCAAACCATTGACTCTGTCCCACTGAGCCAGGGGGGGGGTTAAACCAAGTCATAGAAGACATTGTGCTGCATAGTGGACATCATGATGAGTCCCAGTCATACTACGTCTTGGAGGAAAAGCCAGCACCTATCGTTGTGGGCCCCCCTTGGTCTAAAAAACACAACCCGGTCTTAGATTGGCGGACTAGGGAAGTAGTCAGCTGGGAGCAGTCGTGTGAGGGCTTCTGCCTAGGGGCTACTGTCTCTGCCATCTCTCTACAATCGTCCCCTTCCTCTCCAGTGAGAGCAGTGGAGGTGCTGCCGGAGCGTAGGGGCAAGGCTCAACGCTCGCCATTAGCCAACCCTGAGAGGCGCAGACCTCGTAGTAGGAGGGGTTGGGGGGTGGTGTTTCCCTTGGTGAATTGCGGGGGTGTGAGTGTGGTGACACAGGGGGACGCCTCTGTTGTCAGTTCCAGAAAGACTTCACCGTATTGTGACAAACAAAAGAGTGGCAATAAACGTTCAGGTCTGGACCTGTGTGTGAACGAGCATGTATGGGTGGCCACCAAAAACATCCAGTGGAAGTGTGTTGCGGGGGTCTGGAATTCTCAGGTGATCGGGCCGTATCTGGTGTCGGCTATACAGGACCCGGAGACTTACCAGCTGGAGTTACCCACAAACTTGCCCATACACCACTTGTTCCCCAGATCGGCGCTTTGGAGATGGGTGGTGCCTCCGGAACATACATTGCCAATACCTTGTTCTCGTTTGTCATAAACCTGAAGTTCAGGTAGTTGTTGGGAAGAACTCTGGGTCTGGGCGCCCCCACTGTAGGTGTTTTTTTTTGGTGAAGAGCAGTCTTGAGGGTCCAGAGGCCCCTTATTGAGGGAGGGTACTGTCATGATCCAGGTTGGATTATGACAGATTTTGCACAAGTAACCTTTTTTTTCCTTTAAGCTGTTTGCTTAAAGTTAGTTTTGCCCCGGTGGCCATTAGGGTCATTACACTGTGGTTGTTTCAGTTCTAGTTTTGCCCCCGGTGGCCGTTAGGGTCATTGCACTCTGGTTACTTTAGTTTAGTTGCCCCCGGTAGCTGCTAGTGTTATTGCACGTGATTATGAAGCAGGTGTGATTCCCTGGCTCCTACCTATAAAGGAGTTGCAGGTGGTCTCACTCACTGTTGGTGATATTGCTCATTTCCAACCAAGTCTGGTGAAGGAAGGAACTACAGAGAGGAGTTCCTGGCAGCACAGGGGAGCTCTGGCGTAATAGCTTCAGGCGGAAGCTGAATTCAGGTGTCGAGCTTCAGGGGTGAAGCTAAACTTTGGTGTTGTACTCTGTTGCTGGGAGCAATAGCAACAGAGCAAAGCTAAGTGGTGTTTTTCCCTGTTTGTGACTTTCCTTGTGTGTGTATTAGTGCAGTGGTGGGATTAGTTTATGCACCATCCTGTTCACTAGAAAGGGATAGGTGCAGGGCGAGCTAAGGATTTGAGGTATCCAGCTCGTCACCAGGTGCGGAACCTGCCTAGGGATCGTCAGGAGTGTAGGGACACTGACTCAGCAGAGTGCAGGAGGTCTCCACGTCCCCGTTCCCTAATGTAGGGCCCTCCATTGTAACGGTTTCCCCGGTGTTTCCCTTAACTCTGTTTAAATTCGCCCTGCTGGAGGCTGTGTATCCAGGTTCACGGGTGTTATAGAAATTCGCCCTGCTGGAGGCAGTGTATCCAGTCACACGTGACATCACATTAAGTCTTTCTATTCCTTCTTCCAGCAGCGCCAATAAAGTTTCCAGAAGACAACTGGTGTGTCAGACTTTCAACAAGCAATAATGCATAAATTACTACACTTATTTAACCTTGCCAGTAATTTTGAGGTTTTTAATTTCTCTGCATGTTGAGAGCCGCAGCTGCTTTTCTAGATGAGAATTACACTTGCCCGAAGGCAACACAAATGTCTTTGCCACCTTTAGACTAAGAGAACACTTTGTTAAATTAAAGTTAAATTTCTCTTTTGTATATGTTATTAGTTTCTATTAATTTAAGAATGTGATGTGTCATACAGTTTAAAGTTTTGTGCCATGAAGCATGCAAAATAATTTGGAATATTAGCGTCACAATCAAAAACATTTGAATGACAGGCTAAGGAAAAATCATACATTCTGCAGAAATTCTGAAACACTTTTAGCGATATTGTATTTTCTTCTATGTCAAAGTAACACAAGGACCATATAGGTCTCATTTTTATCTGCATCTTTAACATTCAAAGTTATGACTAGTTTATTTTTTTCTTTTCGCATTTTTTACTTTTTCTCCAACGAGCGCCTTTGCTGTTAGACAAAATTGGCAATTGTAGCTTTCTTTGCTACTTCTATAAATTCAATTTAGCAGAGAATTCTCCTGGCATTCATCCTTGGGTTTATTTTATAAAGAATTATATCCGACAATTTCTTTGAAATTTAAATCAAGATATATGTGATACTTTCAGTGCTCTAGATTTCATGGGGGACTTTTAGGTTTCTGAATTTACACTTCTCAAAGATGTGACTTTTAAATGGATTACAACAAAGAAATGTTCTTTAAAAAGGAGCACTGGCAGTAAAGTTTGTGGTATAACCAAATATATCTGTTTGAAAGAACAAATGTAATTTGTAGTCAAGAACAATATATACTACATGAGGAAAAAGGATACATGCTTTGCAAATTCGCCTACCAGCTTCTACCGATCTATCCATATCCATAAATCATTTTAACACCTATGTTTCACTTATTTAAAAAAATACTTATAATTAGAAGACAAGGTCCTTTTTTAAGCTTGGGCTAACCACAGTAACAAACAATATTTTGTGATGCTATAATTAAATGAACCTAAAGGGAATCTGTCAGTAGGATCGGGACCCCTAAGCCATCTAAATGGTCATGCAGGTCCTAGGAAACTGAATGAAATGATACCTTGGTCTCTGCCATATAATGCCTTATTCCAGAGAAATTCATGTTTTTATGGCATGTAAAAAAGCTGTTCCAGGCTATGGGATGGTCACTGATCGGCATAAGAATCTGATTCCAGGGCTTATTTTAAATAAAAGGGGTGTTACCAGTATGAGGCAAGTAATTAACAAACTGCCATATAAAAGATAATTATATAGAATGATGTCTAAATATCCTCCAAGAGCAACTTCTTCCAATGATCTGGGAGCATTTTTTTTATTAGCTATGCTTTTTCCAGCATGATGGAAAACTGTTTCACAAGACAAAACTGATAGCTCCGTGAACCAAATATCGAATTTTTGGGTCCAGGGCAAACCCATTGAGAATCTGTGTTCAATCGTCAAAATGCATGTGGCCAAACAAAAAATATAGAAATTGCGATAAACTCTAAGCACTGATTAGGCAAGAATAGAATCAGACTACTGATCACCTTGTTTTCCCAATGATAAGCTATGTTTGGCATCGGGTTCCTGCGACTGCACAGCAGGAATCCAGAGCCTTGCATCCAGCGGTCTCCCATTCTCCACCGACCGCTCAGGGGCCTGCACAGCAATCTCGGCGTCCAAGGCGCTCTGCTCAGACCAGCTCTGTAGGACTGGTTGTTGCTGCCACCTCTGGGTCAGCAAAAGCAGCGCAGGCTGCTCTGCAGCAAGCCACTCCAGTGGCTAAGTCCTCTCGTCACGCTACTGGGCATGCTCATGAGACGATCTCCCTTTGGAGATCGGGAGTCACATGCTCAGGTCCTTGTCCTGATCTGATTGGTCCATCCCAGAGATCTGGAAGGTCCCGCACGGCTATAAAAGGTCTGCATGGCCTGTGAGGTCAACAGGCTCGGCATTTAAGTTTATGCCTTAAGGCTCCTCTGTGAACATAACAGAGTACGCCCAGTGCACACCGGGTGACGTTGAACCCGTGTGCGATATACCACCATATTGTGCATCTGCCATTATATAGCAGCAGTTTAACACCTCTGCACGGTGGACCCCGGGAGGCGAACGCACTTTCTATTATTTTATATTTAGTGCATTCCGCCGTCCCTAACATTATACTAGCACTAGGGTCTGGCTAGTAATGGCGGACCTACAGCAGCTACAGCGGTACATTCGGCAGCTGGAGAGCAGGTTGGCGGCTATTGAGAACTCCACCTCAGCTGCGAATGCTACTATGGCCGCTGCCCAGACAGTCGCAGAGGCTGTCTCACGTATGCCCACATCCACGCCTGTGCCAACAATGTCCCGCCTCCCGTTGCCCGATAAATTTTCTGGTGACAGCGCCACCTGCAGGGGTTTCGTGAGCCAGTGCTCTATCCAGCTTGAGTTACTGGCCGCGCAATTTCCTACAGAGCGGGCAAAAGTGGGGTTTATCATCTCCCTCTTGTCGGGCAGGGCGTTAGAATGGGTCACGCCGCTGTGGGAGCGTGGTGACCACGTGGTTCTGAGAGCTGCTCAGTTCTTAACCTGTCTAAAACAGGTCTTTTTGGGACCATGGGTCACTCACGACACCTCTCTCCAGTTATTAGCTTTAACACAGGGCTCCCTCTCGGTTAGCCATTACGCCGTCCGTTTTCGGACACTGGCTTCTGAGTTGGAGTGGCCCGATAAGGCACTCGTCCCTGTGTTCTGGAGAGGTTTGGCAGGGCATGTCAAAGATGCCTAAGCCACCAGGGAGGTTCCTGTAACTCTGGATGAGCTGATTACTATCTCCACCCGCATTGATCTCCATTATACTGAGCGCGGGTTGGAGCGAGCTCAATCCAGACAGAAGGTTAGGTTGGCTCCTACCTTCTACGTACCTCTTATACCCACGGAGGTGTCTCACACCGGCTCCAAGTCGAGTCCGGCACGAAGCTTCGCACGCTGTTGTCAATGTCGACAGTTTGGTCATCCGGCTAACAGGTGCCCGCAGCGCTCAAAAAAATGAGCATGTACCATGGTAGTAGGTGGGGGGCTACCTGATATGAAAACCTTTTCCCCCAAACCAGTATTCCGAGGTTCGATAGATAGCGGTGCTTCCACCTGAGATGTAGATGTCACGGTGGACTCCGGGGCAGAAGGAAACTTCATGTCCTCGTCCTTTGCACAATGCACGCTATTCCACTGGTACTACTGCCCCGTTCCTTGACCATCAGGGTGGTTGACGGTGCACCTTTCCCATCTCAGGTTACACACCAGACAGCACCTCAAGGTTTCTCAATCTCACCCTCTCATCACGAGATGTTGTCCCTGTTCATTTTGCCACATGGCATCAACCAGGTGCTTCTCGGACTTCCATGGCTCCATTACCATTACCCTCATATAGATTGGTCTTTGGGGAGTATACTGGGTTGGAGCAAGGACTGTGAGGGAAGGTGCATGAGGGGCAGTATTCAAGTAGCATCCACGGAGGTGCCCGCGGATCTTTCCGCGCTCCCTGGACACAGTGGCTAAGTCCTCTCGTCATGCTACTGGGCATGCTCACTAGACAATCTCCCACTGGAGATCGGGAGTCACGTGCTCAGGTACTTCTCCTGATCTGATTTGTCCATCCAAGAGATCTGGAAGGTCCCGCACGGCTATAAATGGCCGCTCGGTCATGCACTAGTATAGACTTTACTTGCTACTGTATGAATGATGATGGATGCATGTACCTGCGAATGACTCGTTATGATCCCCTCCCTCTGATATTACGCTTGTGGATAGGGACTTAGTCTTAGAGTCAGCGCCAGTCAGTGGCACGCTTCAGGCCACATTGCACATCTACACATTGCTAGCGTCCGACAGTGCGCCCCCTCTTGGGCATTGTCGTACAGCGGCTGGTTCAGTCGCCGCGCTGCAGTCAGCAGCACTTGGTGCGTCCGCGGTTGCGGCGCCGCACGCACGGTAGGTCAAGATGGACACCGACCCTGTGTCTTGGGCCTGAGTCCTGTGACCATATACTGTGCGTGCACACCGCTGAGACCTGTGAGGTCAACAGGCTCGGCATTTAAGTTTATGCCTTAAGGCGCCTCTGTGAACATAACAGAGTACACCCAGTGCACACCGGGTGACGTTCAACCCATGTGCGATATACCGCCATATTGTGCGTCTGCCATTATATAACAGCAGTTTAACACCTCTGCACGGTGGACCCCGGGCGGCAAGCGCACTTTCTATTATTTTATATTTAGTGCGTTCCGCCGTCCCTAACAAGATACCAGCAGAGATGTCTAGATGGCTCTCTCTTAGGAGAAAACATGGGCACTTGGCCAAACATATGTTCCTGTGTGTGACAATGGTGGGTGTGGACCAATTGGGCCACTGACAGAGCTTTTTCTGGAGGGGTTAACATACTACACTTATTGGGCCTTACTAGATGGCTACCTGGTCTTTGCTAGATCCTCTGATGGTGAGGATAGACTTGGGCAGTTTGGATAGCCACCAGGTGCCACTCCAGGGATGTCTCCAGACCTGCAGCAGCTGATCAACAGGTCAAGGCAGAAATACGAGTTACAGTGGGAGCAGGCAGGGATGTAGTCAGACAGTCCAAGGTCAGGCAGGCAGCACAGGTTTAGAAAATATAGCCGAGATCATGAGGGGAGAGATCAGACAGAATGCTAGCCGGGTGAATAAAAGGATAGTCAATGCAAACATGCACTAAGATGGATCACTTGGAAAGGTATGCCTAAGTTCAGGCATGGTGTGGAGGGCAGAGCTGCCTATTATATTACTTGCTGGCAGGGGAGAGGCCAGGGAAGTTAAACTCAGTAGCATACACAGCGTTTAAAGTCATACAAGGTCCTATAGCCAGGTGGAGATTCACAGCAGAGGGGGACGCAGCATACTGGGAATGCTGCAAGAGGGAGTTCACCATGTTGGCCTGAAACTGAGAGGAGCAGAGAGGTCAGTAGAATGGCACTGAGAAAGCGTACGAGTTACCAGCATGACACTGCTAATGGGAGAGATGGCTGAGACGGCTATTTCAGGAATAATCAGCCGAAGTATCGTTTTGCCCAACAATAATCTAATGTGTTTGTTCAGCATGAAATACTGTTACTATCTGAATCTGTCAGTGTGAGATACAGGTGCATCTCACAAAATTAGAATATCATCAAAAATGTAATTTATTTCAGTTCTTCAATACAAAAAGTGAAACTTGTATATTACGTAGAGTCATTACAAACAGTGATCTATTTCTAGTGTTTATTTCTGTTTATGTTGATGATTATGACTTACAGTCAATGAAAACCCAAAAGTAATTATTTCAGTAAATTAGAATATTTTATAACACCAACTTGAAAGATTATTTTAAAATTCGAAATGTTGGCCTACTGAAATGTATGTTCAGTAATTGCACTCAATACTTGGCCGGGGCTCCTTTGGCATCAATTACTGCATCAATGCAGCGTGGCATGGAGGCGATCAGCCTGTGGCACTGCTGAGGTGTTATGTAAGATCAGGTTGCTTTGATAGCAGCCTTCAGCTCATCTGCAAAGTCAGTGCAGCCGTCTACCAGGAAATTTTAGAGCACTTCATGCATCCCTCTGCCTACAAGCTTGTTGGAGATGGAAATTTCATTCTCCAGCAGGACTTGGCACCTGTCCACACTGCCAAAAGCACCAATATCTGGTTTAAAAACAACAGTATCACTGTACTTGATTGGCCAGCAATCTCGCCTGACCTTAACCCCATAGAGAATCTATGGGGTATTGTCAAGAGAAAGATGAGAGACACCAGACCCAACAATGCAGACGAGCTGAAGGCTGCTATCAAAGCAACCTGGGCTTCCACAACACCCCAGCAATGCCACAGGCTGATCGCCTCCATGCCACACTGCATTTATGCAGTAATTGATGCCAAAGGAGCCCCGACCAAGTATTGAGTGTGTTTACAGAATAAACATTTCAGTAGGCCAACATTTCGGATTTTAAAATCTTTTTTTCAAGCTGGTGTTATAAAGTATTCTAATTTACTGAGATAATGACTTTTGAGTTTTCATTGGCTGTAAGCCACCATAATCATCAACAGTAACAGAAATAAACACTTTAAATAGATCACCCTGTTTGTAATGACTCTATATAATATATGAGTTTCACTTTTTGTATTGAAGAACTGAAATAAATTAACTTTTTGATGATATTCTAATTTTGTGAGATGTACCTGTACTTTGTTTTTCCAAAGACTGAGGTGGAAAAGTTTATCCACACAATTATCATCATAATGCTTGTATAATTCTAGTAAATAGGTAGAAAATAAATATATTATTGTATTTGAAAACAGAGGCATCTCATTAAATAGATATTGTAAGTCTTAAGCTTTAATAGCATGGCATTCAGAAAATGTAGTGTTATATAAACCTTACCTTCACTTAATGCTTAGACTGTTATATACCCATATTACTTATCATTAGCATGATAAATGGTTTACAAGTGATCCTCCTGAGTTCTCGGTGTAAGGTAGTTAATACAATTGATTGACTTACTTTGGGAAACCCGTAACATAGCTGTTAAATGTTTACCACCTAGCTAGTTGACACAAAATAACATATTCCCAATTAAAGTGTTTTTATTTTCGGGTTCTGTGCTGACAACACATCATTAGTGTCTGTAGCTTCCATTTAACAGTAATGAGTTCTGCTATATTTGTTAGGTGTTGTTGCGATTTAATGCATGTGTATCTTAGTTACTTGTTACAAAGCAAATTTTACATTATGTACTATCAGAAAAAAATATCTTCAGTGTAATTTTTTATATAGTCCACTGCAGGTATCAGAAAACTTCTCATTTTAGAAATATTATATTTATATTTTTCTTTACATAACCCTTTACACTGTTATAGAGCATAATAATGTTTTTTTGTTATTTATATATTCAGCAGTCATGTAAAGAGCTTCAGTTACAGTCATTCTATGTCATTTTGAAGCTTGTCTCTGTGCTGTTTTGCATATTGTTGGCAAGATACTTTGTGGCATTTGCGCAGTAATGGCTTTCTTCTGGTGACTCGACCATGCAAACCCAGTTTGAATGCTGCTGACTGGCATTATCAATTCCTTGGATATCTTCTTGTATCCCTTCCCTGTTTTATACAGTTCAACTACCTTTCCCGTAGTTCCATTGACAATTCTTTTGCTTTCCACATGACATACAATCCAGAAACATCAGTGGCTGGATGAAAGATGCAAGAGTCTGTCTGGATCCTAGAAACTCACTCAGCTTTTTTGCACACACACTGATTACACTTACACAGGTCACAGGTGAGGATGTTACCTTTCGTAGCCATTCAAACCCATTTGTGTCAACTTCTGTGCATGTTATCAGGCCAAAATCACCAGGGATTGTTAACTTTTGATAAGGGTCATTTGGATGTTTTGGGTTGTCATTATGATTTAAAAAGAGAAAACACAGTAGTTTGACAATAAATGGCTTCACCCAACCACTAACCATGAGTGGAGAAAAAGTTTTGGTGTTGTCATTCATATTCTCTGAAAAAAGGCCAAGAAAGCAAAAATTCTTATGGGGTATGTAAACTTTTGAGCACAACTGTACAATCAACATGCATATTTTACTCTATGCTAGATTTATACCCAAGATCCAGGGAACCATGCTGACGACAAAGTCAAAGTGCTACCTCTATGGTTGTAAATAAAAAATACAGTCCCCAGTTTGGGATTGCACTACAGTAACCATGATGAATAAAAAAAAAACTGGGGTCTGAACTGAGAAAGTAAATTAATGTGTATGCACAATGTAAGTGCATATAAACACATGACCATTGACCAGAGAAAGCAAAAAGCACAAATATCCTGAAATAAAACATAAAAAAATAAACTGCAAATAATGCATAAAGGTAATAATAATAATAATAATAATAATAAGGGTATTTAGTAAACATAATTTTGATCAAAATAATGTACAAGCCATCCCGCCACGTCACGGCAACACTTGTGGGACAGTCCTACTCTAGTATTTAAAACCTTTTCACTTGCCAAGTGACGTGAATGTGAGCAAGGATCGAAGGACTGACCCAGTAGTAAAAGTATAGGCCAGACTGGATGCCTTTCCCAGCTCAGAAAGAGGGCGGTCACACCCTTCTAAGCACTGAATGCACAATGAAATGAATAAAGCAACTGGAGTCTGAACTGAGAAAGTAAATTAATGTGTATGCACAATGTAAATGCATATAAACACATGACCATTAACCAGAGAAAACAAAAAGCAAAAAGCACAAATATCCTGAATTAAAACGTAAAAAAATAAACTGCAAATAATGCATAAAGGTAATAATGATAATAAGGGTATTTAGTAAACATAATTTTGATCAAAATAATGTACAAGCCATCCCGCCACGTCACGGCAACCCTTGTGGGACAGTCCTACTCTAGTATTTAAAGCCTTTTCACTTGCCAAGTGACGTGAATGTGAACAAGGATCGAGGGACTGACTAAGTAGTAAAAGTATAGGCCAGACTGGATGGCTTTCCCAGCTCAGAAAGAGGGCAGTCACACACTTATATGCACTGAATGCACAATGAAATGAATAAAAAAAACTGGGGTCTGAACTGAGAAAGTAAATTAATGTGTATGCACAATGTAAGTGCATGTAAACACATGACCATTAACCAGAGAAAACAAAAAGCAGAAAGCACAAATATCCTGAAATAAAACATAAAAAAATAAACACTTGGCAAGTGAAAAGCTTTTAAATTCTAGAGTAGGATTGTCCCACAAGGGTTGCCGTGACATGGCGGGAATGCTTGTACATTATTTTGATCAAAATTATGTTTACTAAATACCCTTATTATTATTATTACCTTTATGCATTATTTGCAGTTTATCTGGCTGCCACCTGATATTCAGATGGGACCATAATGGGAAGAGTTGCAGTGGGGATGATTTCTTATGCAACACCCAGATAGGTGCCACTGATGACTTAGCTCCTGAATAAAAAGGGTCTGCGCATCAAACAAGAGCAGGTTTTGGCACCATGAGAGGGAGAGGTGCAGACGTGCACTGGGAAGATGCTGCAGCCGGAGTGCCAGGCCACAGCAGAATGCGTGTGCCAGCATAGTGCTGGCTACTTGCAGATAGGACCCAGACAACATCAGAAAAGATCTATAGCCCCAACTATGCTCAGAGTTCAGGCTAAGTCGGTCGAGGCCAGAATCCCAGACCTTCGCCGGTAGAGATACCGATCCCTGATGACGCCAGCCAATATCCGGAGTCCAGCCCTCTTCTCCCCAGATCTGGGAGACAAACATCATCGGTCAAGCACCGAAGACCCCTGAGCACTCTCTGCCCGGAACAGAAGGACTGTGGTGGTAGAAGGAGGACACGAGTGAGCTGGGCCATCACTTCCAGCACTGATGTATGGTACAGAGGTTGACTTAGGCTAGGACAGCAGACAGGGTGCAGGTCAGTTGCAGCGAAAGAGGCTCAACGTGCATTGGTAGACTTTGTCAGAAGGACTAAAAGCCTAGCGGTAATTTAGCATATTTGTGCGGTCGCTGCACACGTCAAATTGCCGCATGTAGACTCATCCTCATACAACGCATGTCTCTGAGTACCCAATGTTAAAGATAGGTATGCATGGAAATGCAGGACGCATACAGAAGTAGGTGGAGTATTGTAGAGAAGATAGGGTCTGTTGCATCACAGTTTGCAATGTGAACAAGTCCAGAGACAAATGAACAAGGTAACTGAACAAAAAGCTACTTATCACACAGACACGCATGAGTGTCTGAGTCAGCAGTAAAAGCCCTAGAGTGATAGGGTAATTTGTGAAATCCAATATGGAGCACAGCAAATGTTGGTGTCCATAGGAGAAGAATAAAGAGCCCAACCCTGGAGATGAGAGAGGTGCATAACAGACATGCTGCTTGTTATGTATGATAAAGAGTCGCTCTACACAAGTATTACCCATGTTGATGGCTTACGTGCAGTGTCATATTTTTAATCAGTGAATGAATTAGATTCATGTATAGGCTAGTTGGTGGTCAATCTATTGAAATATATAGTACTGTGCAAAATAGTTAAGTAGGTGTTGAGAAAAATAAGACTACGGTACTTTAAAAAATAGAAGTATTATTAGCTTATTTTTATCAAATGCCAACATTCAGAATAAATTAAGAAATAAGAAATGAAAATAAAATCAATATTTGGTGTGATTCCCCTTTACCTTCTACACAACAGTGTAGGCATCTGATGGGCTCCAAATTTATTTTGCAGTAGGACAACCCCAAACCAATAGCAGAAAGAACTATCTTCAGCATTAAGAACAGGGAGTCTGTAAACTACTTAGTTACCCCCATAGAACTCTAATCTTAACTTCAGCTGTCTGTATAGGATTACATGACTAGACAGAAGGATTTGCGCAAGCCTACATCAGCAAAAGATCTGTGGTTCTCCAAGATGTTTAGGACAACCTCAAAAACTTCAAAAACTGTGTGCAATTGTACTGTATCTAGAAAAATTATTGCTGTTTTGAAGTTAAAAGATGGTTACACCAAATATTGATTTGAGTACTTTGCATTTTTTTAATTGATAAAAATAAACTATTAAAAGCTCTTTGATAGCACTCTTTCTTTGCAGTAAGACTGGGGGTCACAGTTGCGAGTGTGATGCGAGTCTCTCGCATCAATACCCGGCGCTGCCGTCGGCACTTGGGACCGAAGTGTGCGACTGCATGTATTTCTATGCAGCTGAACGCTCTGGTCTGAGTGCCGGCGGCAGTGCCGGGTTTTGGCGCAAATTTTTTGCATTGCACACGACCTTAGTTCTCCACACTTGCCTAAAATGTTTTGTAAAAAGCACATTTGCAAAGCTTATTTTACTATTTTCACCAACTTTATAATGTCTTCAGCAGTGTGTAATTGTAATTGCTGTAAAGTAGCATACGTTTTGCATTGGAATAAAATATATTTTCCTGATGCCTATTTCCTGTAGGCTTTAAGTGTTTATTGCAGCAGAATGAAATCTACTTGAATATTATTGCAAGCCAGACAGATATTCCAGGGAAGAGAACGTATAACTCCAGTCTACTTGAGAAGTTGCATAAGGATACACTGCCTGCCAAGTATTGGCACAAATCCATTAATTTGTTGCAGCTGTTGTTGTGTCCCAACTTCTTGTGAATGAATGACTCCTTTCCAATTTTTTTTTAGTATTCCTGTTGCTTTTTGTAGAACAGGATATCTGTGACGTGCACAAGTAAACTTTATGTCTACCAGTTTTGTCTTACAGCATAGTGTGAGTAAAGCACTAAGTATTCAGGGTTATCCTACTCTTTTCCTGACGAATTTGTCCTCCTCATCCTCCCACGTGTGACGTTAAGTTCCATTTTCCTATTTAGGACATTTGGTAGCTGATTGTTGAACTGACTGATATATTGCATCATTCCTTCCATTTCTTTTTAAATAGTAATTTCTAAAGATATTTGTGCTCTTAACCTTTTAATCATAATACATTTTGGCACAATCATTCTTGTATCCAACGCAAAGACTGTATGTCAGGGTATTGAAATACAGCTTTAACCCCTTAGGAGCAATTGATTCAAATCTGATTTTTTTTTTTACCTGATATCTTTGTATATTTATTATCTTTGGTGTGTTTTGAAGTGCTTACTTTATTGAAATAAAAATAATAAGTTTAGAATTTTTATATTCATTAGCATTTATAGATTTCTAAAGTTTAGAAAAATCCTGAATTTTGGGCTTATCGGACTCTACAGTTGTTTTAATCGTATCTCGGGCTAGAATTAAGATAAAAAGATGGGAGAGGCACCATTTTATTCAGAATTGTACTGGTTTTAATTTGATATGTCACAAGACTGTTTGTTGATATTTTGTTGTTGAGGAGTCAAATTTAAAATTTTGATGGGCGATTTCAGGAAAAATATATGTTACACAGTTTTGAAAAAATGCATGTGTGTTACTTGTGTTCTTGGTTATATTTGTTCAAGGATTCAAGTTTGGCTCTCTGTAGGATCATGTTTCGAAGTGTGATTTTCTAAATACAGTCTCATCCTAATCAGATATGTTTAATACTAAATTAAAAGAATCAATATTTTTAAGACCTTTTTTAATCTACATGTAACAATTTTTGTATTATTACATCTCTAGATGTGACCTTTTTTCAAGTTTTAAAAAGACAAATACAGTAGTTAAATCAGTAAGCTATAAAACAAAATATGAACTAGTCTTAAAAAATGAATGGTAAATCTTTAGACTGACCTATTATCATCAAATTGTCCTTTCCACTGGGAGAAATGTAATCTTGTCCGCAATCTACCAATGGCCGTTTCCTTTTGTGTGTGAGTGTGTCCGGCCTGTTATGGGGTTTGGGTCCATCTCAATCAATATCTGATTTATGTTTACTTTTAAAATGTCTGTTTTTCTTTAATAAATTAATGATAGTGTTGGACCAGAAGGTGCAGAAAAGTCACTTCTACTTCTTCATTATCATCTTCTGGAGAGTCCAATAGCCAGCCAGCAGTGCCCATCATATTCACAGGTCATATAATCAGTTATGACATCCATTGACAATCTTGCAATCTTGTGACACCTTTAGTCAGTTCACGGACTTCACAGTTGTTGCTGAAAGAAAAAATCCTTGTTTTTATTTCTGTTTCACCACATGGAATTAAAGTGTGGTATTGCTGAGTCCCTGTGATGGGTTCTGTTTCCAGAAACTGATGTTTTAACAAACTCTCCTCTTATTAGTAGTCCTGGTTTATACAATACATTAACTGGATGATGGGAATATTTTTCTCACTCCAGTTGAAAAGTTGCATGGGTGTTAAGATTTGGTGTGAATATTGTCTCTGGAAGCTGGCTCGATCTGCAAGGCAAGGTGTTTCACAGTGCCTCCTAAATCATCACATACACCATGAGCTGTGGCAAAAAGTGCCATTCAGTTTCCACTCCAAAATTTTTCTTGTGATGGCATACATTAAGGGGTTGGGCACAGGTTTTTGGGGCATTTTTGTCATGCAGTTTTGCTAGCAAATCCTAAAGCAATCCTGATGCCAGCAAAGTGAATGCAGCGTGTCAAAGCTCTGTGCGTTTTTGACAGCGTTTTTCACCATTGATTTCACTCAAAACAGTCAAAAGCACACGGTAAAAATGCAGGGCAAACACGCATAAAAAAGTAACAAACGTGCATTTTTGCAGCTGCTTTTTTCCTGCCAAGAGATGCAGAAATGGTGCAGAAATTTCTGCATTCAGTTTCTCAACAAGTGCTCATAGCCTTATGAAGCTGTAGAGTCGTGGGCCGGGCTGGGGGGTGGTCCCTCTGTATACCGCGCAAAGACGTCACTGACAAAAGATGGAGGCAGGTTTCGGGTACAACAGGTCCAAGTTTATTCCTCACCGTCCGACTGACGGCCTCAGCAGTACACCGTAATATCTTCACGGCCTTCCATTTCCAGGCCTCCCTACACACACCGTACTTTTTCACCAGGGACATAAACACACGCACTGTCCCTTTTTTCACTTAGCGACGATCCTGTCAGCACAGTCACTGTGGCCGCCTTAGGCCCGTACACCATCAGCACTTTTACTGGTCAGTTATCGTCTTCAATACGATATGCTTTTCCCCGGGGCCTCGTCTGTTCTGTGGTACTTCATGTCAGGACCACCCCCCTGACTTTCTCTCTCCTCAGTCCTCTGGTTTGGCTCTCCTCACAGCACACAAACAGTCACAGACTTCTCGTCTCTTGAGCACCTCCCGGGGACTGGAACTTTCTGGAACCCTCCTGTCAAATTTATAACTTTCCCGGTTCCCTGTAACTCCGCCCCCCATGGCCAATGGTTTCTAAAGCCCTAAGCTGCTGTCAAGTCCTGATCTCACACTCCTCCCTGCCATCTTGTGGTCAACCCCAGGTACTGCATGTCACCTACACTTTCCTAGCTGTTTCCCCACTGTCATAACTGCTATCTGCCTAAAATGTGCAAACCCTTCTTCCTACTTGCTGATAAGTCCGTCCGTCAGGTCACCTTCCCTACAAAGCTCCTCCTGTTTTTATAATGTGCAGTAGTAGTAGACCTTGCTCAAGCCTGGTAGGCTGTCAGTTTTTATCACTGAAATCAATTTTGTTTGGAACAAATGAACAGCTATTGAACCATGAAGTAAACACTCAGATATCATAATTACACTTTTGTATTTTATTTCTGACTGTGCTTTATCCTGAATAGCAAAAGAACAGTTCTCTGAAAAGTCGTAGCTTGTTACTGTCTCACTCTGATGTTTTCTTTGAGGTGATTGTAGTAGTAGTACAACTATTGGTAAACTATAAAACTGACTAAAACTGCTGTCAATCTCCTAACCGCCTTCAAAAAAGTGTCTTCAGTGGTGGTAGGGGGAAGGGGTGGGGGCTGGGACATCTCGACACTTCCCTTTCTTTGTTTGCCACCCTGAAATTAAACATCATCCTCGTTTCAGGGGCTGGTCTCTGCTTTATCCCTGTGGTGTCTTCCTTGTACATTGCACAAATATAAGCAATGAAGGGAACCACCTATGCCAAAACATGGTATCCATCCACAGACAGCTGTTTCGGGGTATTGCCCCTCATCAGTGTGGAGTAGGAAACTGGCTAGTAGGAGCAATGCCTAGTAGAAGACTATGAAAAAATGAGGATGATTGACCTCATGGAGATCAACATCCGACACTGCGGAGACACCATCACATGATTCTCAACGCAGTGATTCTAGAGCATAAGGGATGGGGGCAGTGCTCTAGAATCACTGCATTGAGAAACACGTGATGGTGTCTCCGCAGTGTCGGATGTTGATCTCCATGAGGTCAATCATCCTCATTTTTTCATAGTCTTCTTCGCTGGTTGGATCGCTGGTGCATCGCTAAATGTAAAAGGGCCTTTACTGTTGGGGTTCCTCAAGGATCAGTCCTAGGCCCCCTCCTCTTCTCTTTGTACACTGCCCCTGTTGGTCAAACAATCAGTAGATTTGGTTTCCAGTACCATCTCTATGCTGATGACACCCAATTATACGCTTCTTCTCCTGACATCACGCCAGCCTTTCTAGAAAACACCGGCGATTGTCTAAATGCTGTGTCTAAAATCATGTCCTCACTATATCTGAAACTGAACCTGTCAAAGACTGAACTCCTTGTGTTTCCTCCCTCTGCTAATGTACCTATACCTGACATTGCCATTTCTGTGTGTGGCTCCACTATTACTCCCCAGCAACATGCCCGCTGTCTTGGGGTCATACTTGATTCCGAGCTTTCCTTTGCCCCCCCACATTCGATCACTGGCTCGCTCTTGTCATCTGCACCTCAAAAACATTTCTAGAATTTGACCTTTTCTTACTTTTGAGTCTGCAAAAACTCTTACTGTTTCTCTTATTCATTCTCCCTCTTACCAAACTCTCCCCTCTCCAATCTGTCTTGAATGCTGCAGCCAGGATCATATTCCTCACCAATCGTTACACCGATGCCTCTACCTTGTGCCAGTCATTACACTGGCTACCCATCCTCTCCAGAATTCAGTATAAACTTATTACCCTCACCCACAAAGCCCTCCTTGGCTCAGCACCACCCTACATCTCCTCCCTTGTTTCAGTATACCACCCTACCCGCGCCCTCCGTTCTGCTGATGACCTGAGGTTAGCATCCTCAATAATCAGAACCTCCCACTCCCGTCTCCAAGACTTTACACGTGCTGCGCCAATTCTTTGGAATGCACTTCCCAGGTCAATACGATTAGTCCCCAATCCCCACATGTAATACTATTGTAGGAACTCGAAGATTCTGATAGCGTGGGGCAATGATCAGACAGAAGCGGGTTACTTTAATGCAAATAGTGTATTTTTATAACAGCAGTGACACCCAAAAACAATATGCTGATAAGTGATAACCTGAAATGAGACAAGTCCTAAAAGCTATATAGCCATTCAGTAAAGTTCCTAAGACAGAGTCCTCATAAACATGTGATCCAAAGGTGAGTGTAGCACTCAGGTGACGTGGCACAGTTCACAACGTAGTGATGCAGAGAGAGTCCAATCCAGGTATGTAGCAAGCACAAGGAAGTCCAGAACAAGTCTATAGGTAAGTCCCAGGCGAGCAAAAGCACAGGACAGTCCAAAAGCTGATTTACAAGTTGATCCCAGGAGCGGCGTGAACACAGGTGAGTCCAGGAACAGGTTCACATTAAAGCATACGGTTGGTGACAGTTCCGACTGCTCTCACTGGGGAGAGTGAAGGGTTAAGAATAACACATAGTTCAGATACACAGTTCTTACCAGATAAAGTGAACCAAGTGTTAAGTTCCAAAGATGAGTGCAGCTTTCCCTACAGAGAACAGGGAATGTCCAGAGCCACAGCAGAAGCACACTAAGAAACAAACAGCACAGCTGAAGGAAGCAGAATACTCCAGCAAGGAAGGCAGCACCTGAGCCGGATTTTATACACATGAACAGGAAGTAGGGCACACAAGAACAGCAACCTCCATCTTGACAAAGGGCAAATTCATTCACAAAGTGATTTAGAAAACCCGGAATACTGACACCACAATTTTAAGCGTGCCCTGAAAACGCATTTATTCTGACTGGCCTATCGCGTCAACATATTAACCTAATCTATCCCTGTGTGGCACAGCCAAAAGTTTTACCATAACCAGGTTCCGCGCATCATGTTCCCACATGCTTTATGCATCCATTAGCCCTCTGTGTCTGTACTGATACACACTTAACATTATGGCTGGTCCATACAATCAGGGCAACTGTTACCACCCACCTTTCGTGTCTCCCTTTTTTTCCTCAGAGATTGTAAGCTTGCGAGCAGGGCCCTCATTCCTCTTGGTATTTGTTATAATCTATGTGATTATTGTTATGCTGTAATGTCTATTGTCTGTACAAATCCCCTCCGAAATGTAAAGTGCTGTGGAATATGTCGGCGCTATAGAAATAAAATTTATTATAAATTTATTATTATAATACCAGCCAGGACACAATCCTTAGGTTGGAGGTCCACAAAGTTTGAAAATCTTATTTTGGCAGAAGTTGATTTTTTTTAATTCATAGGTCCATTTGAAATTGGCAATAAACTCTCTTTTGGACATGGAGAAATCTTACTGTTCACTTTCATAGACACTCAGTCTTTCTTGCCAAGTATTTTCATCTCACTTCATCATTATTGTATACACCTTTCTCTATATCCACTATAGATTTATCTAATGATTTGATAAGATCAGGACAAGTCATGAAACTTTTTTATTTTATTTGTGAACTGTAGACTCTACATTTGCAGACCATAGGCTGAACTGATCTGAATTCGAGATTTTCAAATTGACATTGTTCATATAGCTATTTTTTGAAGTATGATCCCTTTCAGATCCCAACTTGAATTTTGGTACAGATACGGCTAGGAGCATAGGAAGCACATGTGATTTTTTTTGAACGGTTTATATCATGTAGCTTTTTTGGAAATGCTTTTCAAACTTCTGCGTTTGAGTCCACATGGGTAAAATATTAACCCCTTTACCCCCAAGGGTGGTTTGCATATTAATGACAGGGCCAATTTTTACAATTCTAACCACTGTCCCTTTATGAGGTAATAACTCTGGAACGCTTCCATGGATCCCGGTGATTCTGACATTGTTTTCTTGCAACATATTGTACTTCATGATAGTGGTAAAATTTCTTTGATATGACTTGCGTTTATTTGGGAAAAAAAGAAAATTTGGCAAACATTTTGAAAATTTTGCAATTTTCCAACTTTGAATTTTCATGCCCTTAAAACAGAAAAATATGTCACACAAAATAGATAATAAATAACATTTCCCACATGTCTACTTTACATCAGCACAATTTTGGAACCAAAATTTTTTCGTGTTAGGAAGTTATAAGGGTTAAAATTTGACCAGCGATTTCTCATTTTTACAACATAATTTTTTTTTTACAGACCACATCACATTTGAAGTCACATTGAGGGGTCTATATTATAGAAAATACCCAATAGTGACACCATTCTAATAACTGCACACCTCAAGGTGCTCAAAACCACATTCAAGAAGTTTATAAACTCTTCAGGTGCTTCACAGGAATTTTTGGAATGTTTTAAAAAAATTAACATTTACCATTTCACAAAAAATTTACATCAGATCCAATTTGTTTTATTTTACTAAGGGTAACAATAGAAATTGGACCCCAAAAGTTGATGTACAATTTGTCCTGAGTACGCTGATACCCTATATATGCAGGTAAGCAACTGATTGGGCGCATGGCAGAGCTCAGAAGGGAAGGAGCGCTGTTTGAATTTTCAATGCAAAATTGGCTGGAATTGAGATCGGACGCCATGTGCCCCTGATGTGCCTAAACAGTGGAAACCCCCCATAAGTGACACCATTTTGGAAATTAGACACCCTAAGGAACTTATCTAGATGTGTGGTGAGCACTTTGAACCCCCAAGTGCTTCACAGAAGTTTAAAATGTAGAGCCGTAAAAATAAAAAATCATATTTTTTTCACAAAAATGATCTTTTTGCCCCAATTTTTTATTTACCCAAGGGTAACAGTAGAAATTGGAATCTAAAAGTTGTTGTGCAATTTGTCCTGAGTATGCTGATACCCCATATGTGGGGGTAAACCACTGTTTGGGCGCATGGCAGATCCCGGGAGGGAAGGAGCGCTGTTTGACTTTTCAATGCAAAATTGGCTGCAATTGAGATCAGATGCCATGTCGCATTTGTAGAGCCCCTGGGGTGCCTAAACAGTGGAAACCCCCCAATTCTAGCTCCAACCGTAACCCCAACACACCCCTAACCCTAATCCGAACCCTATCCCTAATCTCAACCCTAACCCTAATCCCAACCCTAACCCTAATCCCAACCGTAACCCTAACTGCTATGAACGGGTAGCTGAGGAGGAAAAAAAACAACACAAGCTAAGTCTCAGAAAACCAAAGAGGTTGGTAACTATGCAGACTGCAGACCCCTGATCCTAACACGCAACTAGCAGCAGTCGTGGAGCGTTCCTATGGTGGTCCTAGATGCCTCGTCACAACTGGAGAAAATAAATAAGCCTAAAGCAGGAAAAGAAGGAAAACTAACTGCCCCAGAGCAGATCCCAAAGGAGAGACAGCCCCCCACATATATTGATGGTGAAAAAAGATGAAAACACAAACAAAGGCAGGAAAATAGGCTGAGCAAATGATGGGGCCAGACTAACTAGAAAGGACAGGAAAGGAAAGACACTGTCTGCAGTCTGCCAAAAAACCCTACAAAATGTCCAACACAACTGATAGCAAAATTAACTCTGAAGTCACTAGACTTCTCCCACTATATCAGCACTCTGAAATATTCTGAGACAGAGTAAAAAGAGGCAAATCTAATAAGGGACAAAAAAAGGCAATTTGGCAAATAAGAGTGGAAATTCAGCACAGCCCAGCCGGGCTGGCTGACCACGCAAAAAACTGAAAAGACCAACAAGAGCAAGTGTGAACATTAGCAAAAAACAAACTTATCGTTAGAAGACTGGAACAGAGCTGAGTCCTAGACCTGAGAAACAGACTGAATCACCAGCAACATGATAGGGCGTCGGCTGTCTTATATCCAGTCTGATACTCCAGAGATCCAGTCACTATCTTCCTCACCAGGTGGCAGATCACTACCACTCAAACCAACCTCACCACCTCCCGTCACCACCAGAGGGAGAACGGAAGGGGAACTCTCAACTGGTGGAGCAGAAAATGAGCTCATAACACCTAACCCTAACTTTAGCCCCAACCCTAACCTTATCTTTATCCTCAATGTTAACCCTAACTTTAGCCCTAACCCTAGCCCTAACCTTAGCTGTAACCCTAACCCTAGACCTAACCCTCACCCTAACCCTAATGGGAAAATGGAAATAAATACATTTTTTTATTTAATTATTCTCCCTAACTAAGGGGATGATAAAGGGGGGTTTGATTTACTATTTATAGCGGGTTTTTATATTTGGCAGCTGTCACACACTAAAAGACGCTTTTTATTGCAAAAAATTGTTTTTGCATCACCACATTTTGAAATTTATCATTTTTCCATATTTTGGCCCACAGAGTCATGTGAGGTTTTGGTTTTTGCGGGACGAGTTGACATTTTTATTGGTACCATTTTCGGGCAAATTACATTTTTTAATCACTTTTTATTCCGATTTTTGTGAGGCAGAATTAACAAAAACCAGCAATTCATGAATTTCTTTGGGAGGGGTGCGTTTATACCATTCAGCATGTGGTAAAATTGATAAAGGAGTTTTATTCTTCGAGTCAGTACGATTACAGCAATACCTTATTTATATCATTTTTCATGTTTTGGCGCTTTTATACAATAAAAACTATTTTATATAAATAATACTTATATAGAAGCTGTCAGCTCTGCACAAAGATGCACACTGACCTGAGAGACTTCCTGGTCATCACTGCGCATGACAGGAAGTCTCTCAGGATTGAAGACCTGGATGTTGTCATGATGACATTGGGTCTCCATGGCAGCGATCGGGACCCCTCGTCATGCTGCAGGGCTGACAGCCCTTCTGCTTGCTCCCGTAATGCTGTGATCATGTTTCATCGCAGTGTGCTGGGGGTTAAAGTGTCAGGAGCAGTCCATGACCGCTCCTGGCACTTAGTGCTGGGTGTCAGCTGTGATAACTAGCTCAGACCCGGCCATGATCAGTCGTGCTCCCCCGTGAGCACGGATGATCGCGTATGACGTACTATTCCGTCCATGTGAATTAAGTCCCAGGGCACATGGACAGAATAGTACATCTGATGGCAGAAAGGGGATAACAAATATACTCTTGTGAAATATCAGGTGAAAGCCTGTACAGTTCTGAGTGTAATGGTGTTTTTCCTGTTTCTCTAACTTGGTTCTAGCCTGAGTTATGAGGAGAAATGTAAAGGTTATGTGCCACAATCCAGAAGTAACAGCGCTTTGGATGCAGCGCATGTTTGCTGCGTTCAAAGCGCTGCCTTCTATTAACCCCTTCCTGACATCAGATGTACTATCCCGTCCATGGGACCTGGGCCCCTATGCCCATGGACGGGATAGTACATCTACCGAAATCAGCGGCACCCACGTGGTGAGCGCTGCTGATCGTGGCCGCGTGTAAGCTGATTATCACAGCTGACACCCGGCACAATGTGTCAGGGGCAGTCACGGACCGCCCCAACACGTTAACCCCTTGCACACCGCGATCAAACATGATCGCGGTGTACCGGGGGTTAAAGGGAAGCATCGGCAGGGAGGGGGCTCCCTCCGTGCTTCCCTGAGCCCCCCACGGCAGCGCAATGTGCAGCGCTGCTGCGGGGGGCTCCTTTCCTGCAGGCCCCCAAATCCAAGATGGCGACGGGGGCCTTCAGGGGCCTGCAGGAAGCTGGCTTCCTCAGTGCCTGCAAAGCGCAGGCATGAGGAAGCCTTCTGCACTGCCTGTGACAGATTGCTGATCTGTCACAGTGATCTGTGATGTGACAGATCAGTGATCTGTCACAGGACAGTGATGTCCCACCTGGGACTATTTAATAAAGTTAAAAAAAAATAAAAAAAATTGTTAAAATAAATTTTAAAAAATCGCCAAATAAATTGGAAAAAAAAAAAATATTCCCCCAAATAAATCCATTTTTTGGAAATAAAAAAAAACCAAAACAATAAAAGTACACATATTAGGTATCGCCGCGTCCGTAACGACCCGCCCTATAAAACTGTGCCATTAGTTAACCCCTTTAGCGAACCCCTTAAAAAATAAAAATAAAAAACGAAGCAAAAAATGATTTATTATCATACCGCCAAACAAAAAGTGTAATAACGCGCAATCAAAAAGACGCATATAAATATCCATGGTACCGCTGAAAACGTCATCTTGTCCTGCAAAAAAACGAGCCACCACACAGCATCATCAGCGAAAAAATAAAAAAGTTATAGCTCGCAGAATAAAGCGATGCAAAAATAATTATTTTTTATATAAAATAGTTTTCATTGCATAAAACCGACAAAACATAAAAAAAGACCTAAATGAGGTATTGCTGTAACCGTACTGACCCAAAGAATAAAACCGCTTTATCAATTTTATCGCACGCAGAACGGTGTAAACGCACCCCCCAAAAGAAATTCATGAAACGCTGGTTTTTGTTCATTCTGCGTCCCAAAAATCGGAATAAAAAGCGATCAAAAAATGTCACGTGCCCGAAAATGGTACCAATAAAAACGTCAACTCGTCCCGCAAAAAATAAGACCTCACATGACTCGGTTGGTCAAAATACGGAAAAATTATAGCTCTCAATATGTGGTGATGCAAAAACTATTTTAACAATTAAAAGCATATTTTAGTGTGTGACAGCTGCCAAATATAAAAACCGCCATAAATAGTAAATCAAACCCCCGTTATCACCCCCTTAGTTAGGGAAAAATAATAAAATTAAAAGAAAATGTATTTATTTCCATTTTTCCATTAGGGTTAGGGTTAGGGCTAGGGTTAGGGTTAGGGCTAGGGTTAGGGTTAGGGCTGAGATTAGGGTTAGGGGTGTGTTGGGGTTCGGGTTGGAGTTAGAATCGGGGGTTTCCACTGTTTGGGCACATCAGGGGCTCTCCAAATGCAACATGGCCTCTGATCTCAATTCCAGCCAATTCTGAGTTGAAAAAGTCAAATGGTGCTCCTTCCCTTCCAAGCTCTGCCATGCGCCCAAACAGTGTTTTACCCCCACATGTAGGGTATCAGCCTACTCAGGTCAAATTGCAAAACTATTTTTGGGGTCCTATTTCTCCTGTTACCCTTAGGAAAATAAAAAATTGGGGGCAAAAATATCATTTTTGTGGAAAAAAATGATTTTTTTATTTTCACGTCCGAGCGTTATAAACATCTGTGAAGCACTTGGGGGTTCAAAGTTCTCACCACACATCTAGATAAGTTCTGTGGGGGGTCTAGTGTCCAAAATGGGGTTACTTGTGGGGAGTGTCAATAGTTTAGGTACATCAGGGGCTCTCCAAACACACATGACACCCGCAGACCATTCCGTCAAAGTCTGCATTCCAAAACGTCACTGCTTCCCTTCCGAGCCCCGACGTGTGTCCATACAGTAGTTTTCTCCCACATATGGGGTGTCAGCGTACTCATGACAAATTGGACAACAACTTTTGGGGTCCAATTTCTCCTGTTACCCTTGGGAAAATGAAAAAATTGGGGACTAATTGATCATGTTTGTGGAAAAAATACGATTTTTTTATTTTCATGCCCGGGCATTATAAACTTCTGTGAAGCCCTTGGGGGTTCAAAGTGCTCACCACACATCTAGATAAGTTCCTTAGGGGGTCTCGTTTCCAAAATGGGGTCATTTGTGGGGGGTTTCCACTGTTTAGGTACATTAGGGGCTCTCCAAAGGCAACATGACACCCGCAGAACATTCCCTCAAAGTCTGCATTCCAAAACGTCACTACTTCCCTTCCGAGCCCCGACGTGTGTCCATACAGTAGTTTTCTCCCACATATGGGGTGTCAGCGTACTCAGGACAAATTGGACAACAACTTTTGGGGTTCAATTTCTCCTGTTACCCTTGGGAAAATAAAAAAATTGGGGACTAATTGATCATGTTTGTGGAAAAAATACGATTTTTTTATTTTTGTGTTTCAATATTTTTTTATTAATTTTAGAATTTTTTTAGGGAAGGGGAAAAGGGTACAGAACAAAATGAAGGGATTAGGGTAGGGAAAACATAATCCCTGTAAAGACAGGGATACCCCACAAAGTGGGGAATTAGACAGGCAAACATACGTGTTGTACAAGTAGTGTAACAAATCGCAAAGCAAATTGTATGCTATTCAACTCTAAGTACCTATGTCTGTAAGAATGGACTAATCAATTTTTCCTTTTTTTGCAAAAAACCTGTAGGAAGAAAGGATTACAATACAAATGCAAAGATCAATATACTTATAATAGCCGTCAGAAAAAAAAAAACAGTACACATATTGTGTTAAATTTTACACAATTGTGGTAGCTCAAAAAAAAAAAAAGATCAATACACGTATTATATTCCTGATACTTCAGAAAAAATTTTAAATAGCTAGGTACGTTATATATATCATAGATACCGCTATACCTAAAAAAAAATCATATTAAATTGAATATAAAGAATATGAAAGCCTGTCCTGTCCGGGACATCCAGTGATGCCCCTAGGACTGAGCGGAGGCAAAAAATTGGTTCTTTCAAAAAAAAACTATATAAAAGTGGAAAATATTTCTTTATACAATTCTATATGTAACTCTAGATTGAACAGCAACAAATAAATTACAAGACCATCAGCCAAGAGGAAGATCCGATTTCGACGTTGAAAGTATCGGGATAACCTTTTGAGTACTTATTCCAGCGCACTCGAGGAAGTCCTTTCCATCATCCGGAGAAGAAATAGGAATCACTCTTGATGCATATTTTACTTGAAGAGTTGAAGAAAGAGTCCAGGTGTATGGTATCTCAGCTCGCCGGAGTTCACGTGTGGTGTGTGCAAACGCTTTCCTTTTTTGTAAAGTCTCTCTTGAAAGGTCCTTGAGGAAGATCAGATGACTGTATTTGGAAGATAGAAATCTTGGCTCTTTTGAAATACTCAGGAGCGTACTTCTTATCCAGTTGGGGTAAAAGCAGCGTCGGACTGGAACACCTTGGGCCCACCAGAGAAAATCATTCTTGGGGCCCACTATGTAGCTGCATAGAGTTAAATACCAGACCACCAATTATGCGGTAAAACACGCTAATATCCGGGTATAATATAAGGTTGTACATGTCTTAATTATGTAGCAGGAGTTGGGGTAGCCCCCTCATAGAATATAAAGCAGCCCCCTCACATAGTATAATGCAGCCATCTCATAGAATATAATGCAGCCATCTCATAGAATATAATACTGCCCCCCTCATAGGGTATAATACTGCCCCCCTCATAGGGAATAATGCACCCCCTCATAGGGTATAATGCACCCCCTCATAGGGTATAATGCACCCCCTCATAGGGTATAATACTGCCCCCCTCATAGGGTATAATACTGCCCCCCTCATAGGGAATAATGCACCCCCTCATAGGGTGTAATGCACCCCCTCATAGGGAATAATGCTGCCCCCTCATAGGGTATAATACTGCCCCCCTCATAGGGTATAATACTGCCCCCCTCATAGGGTATAATACTGCCCCCCTCATAGGGAATAATGCAC